>NC_044573.1:90568545-91972545 GCF_901933205.1 Camarhynchus parvulus
TACTCATGGAACCTGGTAGAGGCTTCCTTGATACATAGGTTCAGAAACTACAAACAAAACAGCCAAGACTGAAGAATCCAAATAGCTTAGGAAAGAAAATTGTTGCAGATAGAAGAAATGGCTTTATGCTGTTGTATACATTTTTTTAATGTATGAATATTTTTGGTTTAAGGGACCTAAGCTTGAAAATCTCTAAAAAAATCACAAGATTAGAAAGTAGTCTTCATCTTGTGGTAGTCCTCTTTTGGTGACTTGATTCCTACTCTGCATGTTTTCATTTATGGACATCTATGTGAAGAATATTTCTATGATGTTTTCTTTCTGTCACTCTTGATATTAATTGATCCTCTTTTTTTTTGCTTCCTAGCCATCTGAGCCCTTGTTCCCCCCTTGCCTTTTGGCACTCTAGGCAAAGTATTTTTGTTTAGGAAAGAAGTTATTTCTCAGTTTAATTTGCAGGATTAAAGGTGAGTCATCTCAAAGGACATGGCTCTTACAACTTCTTTCTTTGCAATGTTCATTCACAGCAGAATGGTGTCTCATGGAATCAAGCTTTCTCAGAAGCAAAGGAAAATGATTGCCCTGGCAGCGAAAGATAATGGAACAGCTAGCAGCCCAGAGCCTACCACTCTAGTAACTGCACCACCTCCACCCACAAAAGTTGCAAAACTGGGGAATGTGTGGTATGTTATAAATCAAATATCAATTCTTTTTCTTTAGAGAGTTTTTACATTGAATAGGCAGACTGAACTATTTGAATCTACATTTGGAAGTAATCTAGAAATTCAAAGGGGGTAGGGAAATGCAGTGGTTGCAGTTTAACAGTTCTTTGAAATTTTACTCTGAGTCAGAAGACTGCATCCCATCTGGTGCTTTGCTGTGTACGATGTTGTATTTGCAGATGGTGTTGAAGTAAATCACAGAAGAAAAAGAACTAGCTCTGAAACTTAGTTAGGAAGAGGTTATTGAAAACCATTATGAATGGTGCTTTTTCTCTGTCAAAACCAAAGGAAAATGTTAGCCCTTCCTGGGGGAAGGTCTAGAATGACTGCACTAGAGAAAACTGACTCAAATTAGGGATAACAAAGTTAGCTAGGTGTCTCGGAGCTGGAGGGAACATTGGGTGCTTCTAACAGTTTTTGTGGTGGAAGGATGCATAGGGGTTTAAAATGACTTTGAATGCTGATCGCATACAATTTAGGATTTTGAGTTAATATCATAGTAACTAATGCAAAAATAGTTTATCATCTGTTCAGTGCATTAGGTTTATAACAAATATAATAAGGTGCTAGCCCAAGTTGTGCTTTGTTCTTCACTTTTACTGTTGGTGTTGGATAAAAGCATAAACAAAACATACAGAAGTTTCAAACTATGTAAATTTAATGGGTTTGATTATCTCAGGAATAAACCTATTTGCATGCTCTAAGCATGAAGTAAATGTTCATTTAAAGTTCATTTAAGTAAATGTGGCCATTTTTCCAGTTTTCCCTGTTCAAGAAGGTCTAGACTTTTGTTGCAGATTACATTTGTACTGTTACCCTAGAAGAATTGTCAGTCTCCTCTCTCTGTAGCTTATTTTGTTGTACCTCAGTGGGAGCAAAGGTTTCAGCATACCCATCAAAGTCGCTCTTAAGCTTTCTGTCTTCTCTATTGATTTTCATCCATGTACACCTAATACTAAAATTTAGGGTCTCATTTACTCCCCCAATCCCTTAAATTTGTTCTGATGTGATATTAGGCAAAGCCCACAATTTTATTTTTAAGAGGAAAGACAAATGAGTTGGTTTGCGTTTAAGGATTCAGACTTTTCCTGATCTCTGAACCTTGACAAAAGGAGAAACAAGGTTTGCAAGATTCATCTTCTGAAGTCTAGTGAGTGGATGAATTTGTATCCTTAAAACTGGTCCTCTCAAATGCTTTGAAGAACATGCTACCTGCTTTATGCAGGTGATTTTGCAGGTCAAGCAGCAGGTTAATTATTTGCCTTAGCTAATGGAGGTGTCGCAGGGCTGTTACAGCTCTGAGGCTTAAGATTTGCTAGGAGAAACTGATGGTTGAATCACATGTTGATGAGCGCAGTAAACACTGAGTCATTCTATCCTTTATTAAAAAAGCGATACTCTATCTGCAATTTGTAATCTCACCACTTATGTTGTAATTATCCATGAAGACAATTCCATATAAAAATTCTAAGAAATAAAGACAAAATTGTTTATAGAAATAAAATGAAGGTGAAGGAGAATTTCCATCCTTTTATCATATGCAGTGACAAAATATGAAGGAAATCCTGAGGCAGCTGATGTCTTCTTTGTCTCAGTCTTTAATAGTAAGATGAATCATTGTCCAGGTACCCTGCCCCATGGGCTGGAATGGATCCCCGATAATCCAGGGGGAATTATGTGCTACATGATGTGCTACACCTCTTAGACACACACAGGTCCGTGGGGCTGGGTGGGAGCAACCCAAGGGTACCAAGGGAGCTGGTGGAGGTGACCACTGAGCCACTTTAAATCATTTACCAGCAGCCCTGGTCAAATAGAGAGGGCCCTGGTGTCTGGAGGTGAGCCAATATGACACCTGTCTAAAGAAGGATTGGGTGGAGAATGGGGGACTACAGGCCTGTCAGCCTGACCTCAGCTCCAGGGAGGCTCATGGGGCAGATCATCCTTAGTGCCTTAACATGGCATGTGCAGGACAACCAGATCGTCAGGTCTAGCCAGTATAGATTTAAGAAAGACAGGTTCTGCCTGAATAATTCATCTATTCTCTGATAGATAATTCTTTACCTATTGAGTGTTTTTTAAACTTCAAATTGCCTATGAATTCTTCCTTGCTTTTAAAAAGCAAATAAAGTCTGATTTTTGAATATTCCTTGATAAATGTCTCCAAAAAGTATATTGTGCTCTTAAGGTTCTGATTAAACAGTTTTTGGAAAGAGCTGGGCCTACCGTGTTACACAAACCATCTTAGGTGGAAAGGCTAGGGTATATTTCAGGAGGGTGGAATCCAATCTAACGCTCATGTGGTCACCGTGCGTGATTCCACACGTTCCTCCTGCGTTCCTCTGGCTGCCGATCTGGAAAATACCGGTAGCTCAAGAGTTCAAGCACAGAACCAGTGGGAGCTATATGAAATTTTAAAATTAGGCCTCGCTGCTGGAAGAAAGCATTTATTGAATAAACTTAAAGCTGCTTTAGGCAAGTGATCAATTATTCGATTGCCCCTGCTAGTTATTTAAAGTATTTTTTTGTGTGAGGTGGAATGGTTGTTACTCATCTACTCTAATATTATATTTGCAGAGTTAGCCTGTAAATTCACAGTGGACTATTAATCGACTGCATTTGGCAGTCGATTGAGCTTTCCACACTTGCAATATACTCAAAGCCATAGAAATTGTGTTCCAGTGAAATCAGATACTCAACTTGGATGTTGAATGCGGTGAAGCACACTTGCCAGAAGGGTGTGGGACCTTCTGGCTTTTTTTGGTTGACTGAAAGTCTGTTATACACTATGCCCTACCTTTTCCACCAAGAGAAACCTCCAGTTTCACAGTTTTTTGGGAATCTGAAACTTTCTTTCTTCCTTTGAAGAAAACTGAAAATTAGAAGGGAAAAATAAAATACTGCTCTAGTAATACTTTGAAAAAATGTCTGATGTTAACTGCATGTTGACTTTATTAGTTCTCTAAACCTACTTTGATCAAGGAAGTGGGAGTGTTGCCTACATGTTTTGGGCCTTTTTTAAGCTCAAGAGAGTCTATGGCTTTTCAAGACCAGAGGCGTGAAGAAATTCAAAGTCTCTTGAGAATTAAAAATTGTGTATCCTGATGTCTAGGTTGTCGGTTTGACAGCTTATACTTAGCATCAGCAGCTGTTTTGGAACTCCATGCTTTGATGGTTTGCAGTTACGTCTTAGAGAACCATAGTCATACTCTATGTTTTTTTTAAGTATAAATTAGTTTTTCTAATTTTGCAAATTAGACAAAAATGTCAATGTATCTGACAGAACAAGCTGCAATTTAGAGTTGTTACATGTTTGGAAAATTTTTTACCACTTTTCAGACAAATAATTTTAAGCCACAAATAATTGTTTTGGATAGGTTCACAAACTGAGAATGACACAGTTGATTTTTTTGGGAGATGTTGTTTGTGGGTTGGTTTTTTTTTAGCTCTCTGTTGCAAGTGGATCTGATTGCAGTACAGAATTTTTATGGAAATGGGTAAATCAAATCAAAGTAGGCTACTTAAAATGTTACTAACAGAAGCAGCTTCTGTGACAGCAGATCCCATGGACCATATGTCTACTCAGTATAATAGTTTTGGGGGAGCTCTGGTCAAACACTTGCCTGAACTTCTGTGTGCCAGCTGGTGGTAGGAACAGAGGATATGAAAATGACTCTGAGCCCCTGTATCTGGAGGTTCCCATTCTGCTTTCTGTGTCTTCTGTGTTGCTTATCCAATATTTAAATAAAAAAAAAAGATCCAGACTTAAGCCAGGGTGGTCTAACATCAGACATAGATTTCAGGTGCTTTTGTTGTAACATTTCAGATACAAATGTTGCACTTTTAAAATTCCTTTGTTACCTTAAATTGTGTCCCACCCAGATGTAGCTTTAAAGTCTTTGACTTGGGATGCTGCTCTTCTTATGGCAGTTGCGCAAACAATTGGCACTGTATAAAAAGCTTGTTTTACTTCTGTAGTGTTTATGAAGAATTAATTCCAGAGCCTTGATAGGTAAGAGAAGGACTCATGGTAACTGCCTTGAATTCTGTAAATAAAGAGGTTTTGGGTTTGGAAAGTGTTCATGATACCTAAGATGCTAAATTGCTGTATTTTCTTACTGGTTTATTTTTGGAAGATAATATACAGGCTCCAATTCAGTAACTTGTGCTTGGACAAAAGAAAATTGAGGATACCAGTTTCTTGGGAAGAAAAGATCAGGTGTACTTGACTTTCATGGTGGTAAACTGCCTATGTTAGACCAACAGTACCTGGAGCATTGTGATTTATGAAAATACGTTTCAAGGACTGGCACTGTTAGAAAAGGTGCAGCTTGTCTAAGAGAAGCTATCTATGAAAAAAAGAATTAATTTATGAAAAAATGAGGTGGGGAGAATAGGTGGAGGGGTGGGGTTTGATTTTTTTTTTTTTGTTCTAATGACATTTCAAAACTACTGGCTTCCTCTGTTCTCATAGATATTTATTTCCTGTTCTTTATCTATATGACCCAAAATGACTTATTGTAACAGATGGGGTCTAGCAGGATAATGGTGGTATACAAAACCTAAGTAACAATATATTTTTAGTAATAAAAGTATTTTTATTTGTATATTTATGTAGAAAGACCTCTTTGCTATCTGAATCATGGAATAATATGGGATCTGGGAAAGTGCAAATATCAAGTGCATTGGTTGTGTTTCATTTTTGTTTTTGAAAAGGTCATCTTCATTACATTCTGCTTTGCCAAAGTCATTCCGTGATCTTGTGATGGAAGAAGAAAAATGTATGAGTGTGAATAATTCACCGGGTACTGGTATTAAAAGGTGTGGTTATAAAGGATCTGAAGATTCATCTGTCCAAAACACCATAAGGTAAGAATACATTTTTTATGATTTGTCAACCATTGTACAAGAAGCACAATGATCTGTTAAATTCTGCTGAAATAAGAATAAAATTGTGATTTAAAAAGAGCATTCTTCTGATGATTTTGTTAATAAGATTTTATGAATGAAATACTCTTAAGAATAGAAAGCTAAAAGACTTGAACAATTTAATGCCACTGCTAATAGTTTGTTTCAAAGTGTTTGTGTCTATATAGATGGATACATGTTTTTATATATTTAAATATGTATGTATATATATATGTGTGTATATATATATATATATGTGTATGTATATAAAAACTTCAGACTCCAAACCAAACATATCTGAATTTGTTTGCTTATGTATCTATGTATCAAATGATAAACCAGTATTTTCTAACCTCTGCACTAATTAGATATTCATGAGCATTTAGATATGGCATTCATGAAACATTTTGCTAAGAAGTATTTTTGTGTAACCACTGAGTGGATAAAACTAGTTTATTCAAACACAGTTCTGACATTTCCTAATCTGAGTTTTCTTATAAGGTGACTTTATTGTTTAAGTGCAGTTTTTCATGGATTAAGCAGGCTTACAGAAACATTGATGCACTGGTTATGTCTGTGTATTATAATTACTATGGGGCTACAGTTCTGAGGACAAAAATAAGGCACGTGTGAATAATATCTCTAGTTATTAGACAACGTTGCTCTTTGGTCAAAATGTTTTAGCCATGCATCCTCTTGCTACCTCTAATAGAATCTCTGTTCTGGGTTAAAATAACTGCTTAAGCTGAGGAAAGAATTTCAGCCTTATTCTTGAAGGTCTGTATGATTGAACTGCCCACCCACCTGCATCTCTTCCCCCTATCATCAGTAACTTTGAATGCGAGACATTTCAAATATATTTACAAAACAGAGAGCCTGAAAATCTTACAGACTCTGTCACCTACTATCTGGAAGCACTGCAGACCAGCTGACCCACAGTGGTAGGGAACCCAGGTATGACAGCACAACTGGCTGTCTGGTGGCTTCCCTGGTAAAGGCACAGCCCCAGTGTGCCAGAGGGAGGTGAGCAGGGCAGGCTCTGTGGCAGAAACCAGCATGAGCCACAGTCAGTGAGCACAGACAGGTGCATTGGGATCAGGCAAGGTTGACGTCAAACCTGCAAATCAAGTCAGGGTCAGGAGCAGCAAAGCTGGGCTTGGCCATAGCTGCAGCATAGCTCAAGAAAGGCCTGAGGGACTGAGCTTAAGTGAAGCTCTTGCATAAAGAGGGGGACCTTCTGTAATCCTTCACACAGCTCTTCTTACAACACAACTTCAGAGGAATCTGACTCAAGTTTACGCAGCTGTGCTGAGGGAGAAGTTTGCAGAGCTGTGGGTGCACAAGGAGCTATGTCATTTTCTGGCTGTTTTTTTATGAACTCCTGTTCCATTGTCTTCCAGTAACTGACTCCTCTGTGAGGAAAAGAAAGTTCTGCTGGGTCTTGCTTTTGGTTGTTCAGCTTGTATAAAAACTGGTGTTTCCCTAGGACAGAAGTAGTACATGTTTTACTGCTATATAAAGAATAAAATGAGGATAGAAATGCAGGAACATTGTGTGTGGGATAGTGTCTGAGGAGAGAGGTAGGAGGCATTTGGAGTGTGTGGGATGGTGAGGCATTCCTCAGGACGAGAGTGGTAAAGATGAAGTTACTGTGGTGAGTGGAGGTGTGGGGACATGAAACACAAATTTGCAGGACAGGTATTGTTCATTTTGTTGCTAGGACAATAATAAAACTTCTCATTATATAGGAGATGCCAGGGGCTGGTGATAAGAGAATCTGCACTGGATGATATTATTACCTTTGCCACAACAGCTCTGTAATCTTCATAAAGTAATTTCTTTTCCTTTTGCATTGCCCTGTCTTGTCTGTGCAGTCTGGCCAGTCTGCACACTCTCAAAGTGGACTATTTTAGCTGAATGCAGGTTTAATACATTAAATGTCCGAAAATGATATATTAAGCTAGTGGAAGACTAGTAGATAGCTAAATTGACTATCATCACTTTGAAAAGAAGGTCCCTCCAAAGCCATTTCAGGTTGTTTTTGAATTGTGTCTGAAGATGCCTTTTTTTTCTAGTAGGTGTAAAGAGCCTAGGTGACTAGTCCCTCCTTCTGAAACTTAGGAGTAGAGTTTCTAGTTTGAGGTAATTTTATTTTTTTGACTGTACAGTTTGTCACAATAGGCTCTGATTTTTTTACCTGAGGCATTTAAGGGCTATTTATGTGAAGATTAATTATCCACACCCTTACCCCTTCCTTTTTAAGGGGAGGAAATTACACAAGTGTAGAAATAAGCAATCCTCATCTATTGATGTCAGACTTGGCGATGGGACACTGAAGATGCTTGCATGACTATATGTTCCTGTGTTGTCTTTCTCCTTTGGATAATTAAACTGACAGTTTTCTTATATCTCTGGATGAGGGTATTTTGGATGGTGAAGTAAGCATTCTTCTATGTACTGTCACTTTCCAATTTTTCGCAGTAAAGGTTTGTGTTTTTTAGGTAAACCATGTCATGAATTGTGGTGATTTGAACTGCATTTAATCCAGAGGGAGATAATTCCAAGATCTGGGGCATGTGAATGTGGCTATGTTGTTTCCAGGGGCGTGTCAGCCTTGGGAGTTATGCTGTGCATGTGTAGCTCACAGTCCAAGCTAAAAGCATGGGGCTGACATGACTTAACTCAGTTGTGGCAGCCTAGTTGTGTTCACGGTGCTACTCTAGGGAGCAGGGAAGTGTCTTAGTGGAAACAAGTGTTTGCGGCTTCGTGTGGGAATGGCCTAGTTCTGTCATGGCTAATAATGAGCTAATATGTAGCTCATGACTCAAATGGTATAGCAAAACCCAGGAGGGTTCTGCAGGAGACCAGGCTTTGTGTTCTTTTTCTGAGAGCAGTTATTAGATCAGAGAGGCACCGAACCTGACCTGGTGTCTCATGAACAAATACTCAAGAAACACTAAGGAACTCAGGGCTGGGACATTTTGGTGGCTGCACAAAGAGTCATGGCAAGTTCAGCCAACTGTGTTAATCACATTGGTTCAGTACTGATGATGCTTGGCTGGTTTATTTCCATGCAGAACCATTTATGTGTCTGCATCAGTCTTAATTTCTAAGACTTCCAGATTTCCAAGTTCTATGTTTCTGTGGCTCTTTTTCCATTTTTCTGTATATGCTAGCTTCACATTTCCTGTGTTATTCCATTTCTAGTAATTTTGATGCCAGCTGAGGAATTAATTTAGAATGTTGAAATATCTGCAGTTGATTTAATATCTGGACTGAATGTCTTGTTAGCAAGAAACACAGATGTACGTATGTACAAACAGCTTCAAAATACCTGGACTTCTTCCTACATTTTAAAGCCCCATTGACTTTAAGTCAGGGAGATGATATAGGTATTTACTTATGTTTTGATCACTAGAGTGTACTGTGATGCTGGAGCTATTAATTCCACTTTTGGGAAATTCCTGTTGAGGTGATTTTTCTATTTGTTATTTGGGTTTTTTGGCTTGTTTGTTTGTATAGAAGTCATCAGGTTTGTTAAGTGTAGCAATCCAGTTGGGTTCATTTATAGCAGTGCTGTGAGTTCTTTGGATTGGGAATGGAAAGAAGAGTGTAGCTGTCAAATCAGGTACTGTCAAATGTGCTAGAAGGTGAGTATTATTAAAGCAGGTGGAAAAAGAGATGAAATTGAGAGTTAACATCAGTATAAAAGCACGGAAGACTTCCTTCATCTCCTCTTTGTCTTCTTTTTCTTTGGTTCTTTTCTGTTTTTCAGTGTTGTTATCTTTAAGTGCAGTAAAAGCTTTGAACACATGCAGGGATGGGGCATCCACAGCTTCCCTGGGGGAAGACCTGTTCCAGTGCCTCACCACCTTCACAGTGAAGAAGTTTCTCCTAATATCTAGACTAGACCTGCACTCTTTCAGTTTGAAGCATTGTCCTGACATTACATGTGCTTGTAAAAAGTCCCTCTCTGTCTTTCTTTCAGGGTCCCTTCATGTATTAGAAATCAACAATTAAGTCACTCTGAAGCCTTCTCTTTTCCAGGCTGAACAAACCCAATTCTCTCAGCTTTTCCTTGGATGGAAAGGTGTTCCATACCTCTGATTATCTTGGTGGCCTCCTCTGGACTTACAGCAAGGTCCATGTGGTTTTTGTGCTGAGGATGTCAGAGTTGGATGCAGCTAAAAAAAAAAAGTGCCCTGCTTTGAAATCACAGAATAATTTTGATTATGTAGTTTAGCTTCCTACTCAAAGTCAGTGAAACTAGATCATGTTACTCAGGACCTAGTCTGGTTGAGTTGTGACTGCTTCCAAGTGTGAAGATACTCCGACTTTTTGGGCAACATGTTTCAGTGGATAATCATCTCTGTATGGTATTTTTATTTTTCCTTTTATCTATGTGGGATTTACTATTCTGCCTCTTGTGTATGTTGCCTCTAATCTGTCATTGTGCTCTTCTAAGAAGATTCTTGCTTCATCTTTCTCTGTCCTGCAGTTAAGTAGTTGAAGACAGCAAAGAGATCTCCCCTTTGCTGCCTCCCTTTAGGATTAACAAAACACATTCTTCCAAATCCTGGACTTGTTCCAACCTGACACCATCCTTCTTGTATTGTGGAGCCCAAAACTGAGGATGATGCTCTGTATGTAGATGAAGGAATACAACATCCTCTGCCTGCCTTGCTGCAGTATTGCTAGCACAGCCCAGCATGCCGTTGTGTCTCTGCTGCAGAGGCACTGGCTGGTAACATCGTGCACTTGCTGTCAGCCAGGACTCTGCAGGTTCTGCTTTCTCTCTGCTGCTTTCTAGCCAGTCAGTCCTGGCCACTGCTGCCTCATGGGATTGTTCTCTTCCAAATACAGGACCTTGCACTTGCCTTTGAAATTCATTGGTTCTCAATTGCCCATTTTTCCAGCCTCTTGAGGGCTTCTGAAAGGCATCCTGACATCCAGAATATGCCCCATCCCCAACCTCTCCACAGCCAGCTGTGGCCCGCTGAGGGTCTGTTCTGTTCTATTCTGTTCTACCAAAGATGCTAAACAGGATTGCTTTCAGTACCAGTCCCTGAGGACCCCTGCTAGTGCTTGGTTTCCAGTTGGACTTTGTACAGCTAATCCATTTCTGGACCATTTTCCACCCATCTCATAATCCATTTACTCAGTTCATATTTTTCAGACTGAGAACAAGAATGCATGACCTGGCAATGTGCATTGTTTGTTTTGTGGGAAAAATTATGTTTTGTGACAAAAAGCTCAACACGATTAATTTAAATCCGTTTTTTATGATGGATGTTAGATTTCAGATTTTTTGAGATCTTGCCCTTACTACTTAGTGGTAGGAATCATGTTTTTTGTTATCCTTGGAATTGTGTTCTGGGGAAAATATTTCAGACAGAGAACTTGGTAGTTACTGGAATTCTCTTAACTTTCTATAGATTTCTTTCTGTTTTATCCAATAGCTTGTGGTCACTTACAAAGGATTACCAAAGCATTAAAAAAAAATTACAAGTGATTTCTTTAAACAGCAACACCCTTAGAGTTGTTTGCAGTGCCTTAGAATAATTCAAAAAATGTTCGCCAGCATGTCACATTATGTTGTAGCACTTTCTTAAGGTTCTGGAAATTGCAAAACTATTTTGTCAAAGATAGGTATTAAATCATGAGAATAGGGCCCTCTCTTCCTACTGGCATAGGATTTTTCTGACAAATACACTTGTCTCTTAATGAATACAGTGTAACAAATGTGAGCTTCTTTTTCTTGAGAGGTTAACATTTTGCAACTGAATAAAATATCCTCCTGTCAAGAACTATATAGATATTTCAAGATTTTTATTTTTTCTATTCTGTTAATTTTAGTTTTATGCTGTTCTTGTGAGTGTGAGAGGTGGTTACAGGATATGTACTGAAAGTCCATAATTTCTGGGTTTGCACTCAAAGAATTTACTCTAGTGAGATTGTAGCACTGACTCTTTTGCATGAAACACTTACTTTGAATGCAGGACAGTTCAGTTTTTTATCTTGAATCTTTATCCTTTTAACTTGAATTTTTTGTTCATTCATATTAATTGCCAACTTTTATGGGTAGTGCTGTTAGTGCATAACTCAGTGGGCTAATTGACGTGTAAAAAAGCAAAAGAGCCTTTTTTTTTAATAATCAGAAATGAAACTTCTTTTATCAAATCCTCAAATCTTAGGAAATGCCAGAATTAATGCCAAAGATGAAGTTCTGTTAGGGTCTGGTAGTTAGAAATGAGAATCAGTGTCTTTTTCAGTCTCAGTATCACACTTAAAAACAAATTCCACGTTATATCCTAATGTCTTTCCTCTGTAAAAATCCTACATATTTGTTGTGATTTCCTATTGCAGTTTTGTATTTCACAATAAGATGTAGGAGAATGCTCTGCCAATGACTTTTTCTTTCCTTTCCTACCTCTCTCCAGGTGCAGCACTAGAAGTAATTCAGGTCTGGAAGACCATGTTCTGGATTCTCCACAGCTTGAGAGTCATAAGTAAGTTTGGTAGTGGCATAGGTTCTGGAACTTCTTTACTGTGTGTTGTGCTGACCTTGATACTGCCTCATAATGTTGTTTGTTTTTTCTTTTTTTGCAGTCCTTGGTCAACAGCATCACCAGCCAGCTCTCCTGTGATAGCACCTGTTATGTTCTCAGCCATTGTAGAGGAGGAGCTCCAGCAGGAAGCTACTCTTATTAGGAGCAGAGAAAAACCTTTGGCGTTGATCCAGGTAAAGTGCTAAGTTACTGCTGCTCTAAAGTAACACGAGGAGTTTCCAATGGCTCTTTCAGAGATCAGTTATTAGTATTAACTATGTATTAATGCATGTCATTTACATAATGATAGTAAATATAATTTAATAATAACTTCACACTGCTATTTGATAAGGTCTGTTAAAGTCAAAATGGCTGATAAATGTGATAAATGTATTTGCAGCTTCTGAGAATGGTTGAGTTTGGAATGAACCCCTGGAAATTGTCTAATCCAAACCCCTGCTCAGAGGAGGTTTAGAGCAGGTTTCTCAAAGCCAGACAGCCTTTGATTATCTGCAAGGATGAAGACTAATGGCCTCTCTAGAAAACCTGTTCCAGGGACCACCCTCACATGAAAAAAGATTTTTAAATGCAATTTTCTGTTTTCAATCTGTGCCCTTTGCCTTCTACTGTCTTTGGGTACCCCTTAGAAGAGCATGGGTCAGTTGTCTTTATTCTCTCCTAGCAGGTATTTATACCCTTTGATAAGATCACCCTAAGCCTTCTTTTATCCATGTTAAACAAGTTCAGCGTGCTCAGCATCGTCTCAGTGTCAGGTGCACTGGGCTCTTATGCCATGTCACTGGACTGTTCATTATATCCCATGTTTCTCTCGTACTTGGAGGTCAAGAAGTGGACCCAACGCTTCAAGTGTGTCTTGCCAGTGCTGGGTAGAGGGAAAATGTCATCTCATTTTTCTGGCAGTGCTGTCCCTCATAGAGCACAGGAGACTGTCACCCTTCTTTGCAGTATGAGAGCACTGCTGGCTAAAAGGCTAAATTGTCCACCAGGGCCCCCAGCTCCTTTTATGCCAGGCTGCTTTCCAACTTGTCAGCACTCAGTGTGTACTGGTGTCTGGGATTTTTCTTCCCAGGAGCTGGACTTTGTGTTTCCCTTTCTTGAACTTCATGAGATTCCTTGTAGCTCTTTTTTCAGCATTGTCTGGGTCTCTGGCAGTACAGCTGTCTGGTATATCAGCCACTCCTTCCCATTCTCTACTGCTTGCAACCTTGCTGAGGGTGCACTGTGTCTCTTCCTGTGGGTAATTGATGAAGATGTTAAACAGTACCAGTCCTAGTCTCAGCGTTGGTGTGGTGGACTTTGTGCCACTGGTCACAGCCCCTTTGAGATCTCCAGTTCTGCCAGTTTTGTCTGTCTCACATTGCATTTATGAGGTCTGTTCTTAAGCTTGTCCACTTAAACTCTTAGTTAATACTTAAGCTGTACCATTTTCCCAGGAAGCACCTAGTGGTCATTCAGATCCCCTTGCCCTTCTTGAAGGTAGGAATGACACTTGATTCTTAGTCCTCAGGAATGAACCCTTATTGCAACAATTTTTCAAAGGTTTTTTTAAGAGTGGTCTTGCAGTCATTTTGGCTGGCTCTGATCTCCAGGACCTGGCATTGCTAGAGACATGATCTTTACACCAAAGACCAAGATGAAGGTCCCCAGCCTTTTCCATGTCTTTTTCATTCAGTAGTGGATCCATGTTGTCATTTTTGGTGCAGTAGAAGCCTGTTTTGCTGCCCTTCATATTCCTTGCCAGATTTCACCACAGATGGCCTTTGACTTTCTTAATTCTTGTCCTTTCTGGTCACACAGTGTCTCTGTTCTCCTTCTGTGTCACATTTTTCTGCTTCCACATCTTGTATGCTTCCTTTTTTGTTTGAGTTTTGTCAGGAGCTCTTCTTTTCAGCTGTGCAGTCCTCCTGCCATTCTTATTTGTCTAGGAAGCTCATTGGCATGGCCTGTTCTTGAGCTTGGCAGAGATGATCTTTAAAGTCAACCAGCAGTCCTGGACCATTCTTCTTTCTGGGGCCAAATCCCATTAATTTTTCTAAGTAGATGCCTTCATAGTCTTCTATTCTAAAGTCCCAAGTTTTTTGCCATTTCTCTTGTTCCCAGCTTTCAGAATCCTGAGCTCCAGCATCTCATTGTCATTGCAGCCAAGGCTGCCCTCAACCTTCACATCCCTGACCAGTCCTTTTTTTTTTTGGGCGTATGAGATCCATCAGAATGTCTGCCTTATCACCTCCTTCATCATCTGTGTTAAGAATTTTTCACCAATGGGGAGGTGTCTTAGAGTGTTTGTGTCCAGCTCTCTTGCTTTTACAGCAGGTATTGAGGTGCCTCAAGTTTCCTATGAGGAGCAGGACCTGAAAACATGAGGTTTCTTCAAGCTGTCTGAAGAATGTATCATCTACTACTCCTTCCTAATTAGGAGGTGTGATGCATTCAGGACCAGTAAAGCCAGTTCATAACCATGCCTATGGTGTAAATGTAGACCTGACACTGACATACATGCTCTTTTTTTCCTTCCAGATTGAGGAGTGTGCTATTCAAGACTTATTAGTCCACTATGAAGCTTTTGACAACCCTGAAGAATTTGTGACCGTTGAAAGGGCTCCACAGGGACCTATAGCAGCACCTATGTGGAACAAGCACTAATTTGTACTCTTCACAGTCCTCCCTCTCACAGTTCTCACAGCTGTATGTGCACTTTTGAAATCGTAATTCTTCTTACCAGTAATACAGGACTGGAAGAATAAGAATCATGTAATTTTTAACATCAGCATTAAACACTGCCCATAATCACTAGGTATTTGTTAGAGAGAATGAAATAATGTGTTCACTGTGTCCTTTACCCACAATATCTATTGTATGTATGTTTTGACAGCATTTCTTTAATGACACCTATAATTAGTAATGGTACATGAGGCTGTAGATTGGGAATGTATTTGCTAATCTTAAGTTGTAAGGGTTTTTTGTAAAATTGACAGGTGAAAAGCGAGTGTTTATTTTGTGATTTAACGTGGAATTCAATGTGCAGAATTAAACACCTTTAAAGTTTTGGGGTGTGTCCTTCAGACCTTTCTTGCAAATTGGGAATATTGGGAAAAAGTTTGTGCTTGAACTTCATGTAAAAGTATAGTTTGACAATGCAGTTTTTCTTAAGTTATGTGTGCGAGTCCTGGTTCTCTGGTTGCTGTGGCCAGCATGTTTCCCTGTTGTGCCCCAGGCTGTGCCCAGCCATGGCCTGTGCTTGGCTCAGCTGTGCATGTTTGTCACTGCTGTGAGTGAACCCTGCCTTGGAGCAGCCAGCTCTGTCTTGAAGTAAAGCACACAGCTCAAGAGGATGTGGTGCCACTTATTAGCCCATCTGTAGTCTTACTCTAGTAAATATGATATGGTTTTAGAACCACTGTGTTTGGGGATGATTCACTTGCAGTGCTGAGGAAATCAAAGATCAGTGTATACATTGTTGAAGCTGTAGGGGTGAGTGCTTGACTGGGAAATTTGCAAATACCTGAGCTGCAAAGATTATCATAGATGGCTTTCAATATTGTGTTCCAAAGTTCTCTGTGCCTGGTTGAAACAAATTTATAGATATAAGAAAAAGAAAAAAAAAGTGTAGCCTTATCTGCAATATTTTGTCTAGTTTGTCTTGTTTGTGTAGGTGTGTTTGAACTTGTGCTTCCTCAGTAATGTCAGTACTCATGAACTCTGGAAAACTGGAATGGAGAGATCTACAGAAAATGAATGTAAAAAATTGATCACTGTGTGATAAAAGAATCTTGAAAAAAGTGATGTAGATATGTTTTAATGATTTCAGGTCAAGCTACACCAAAAAAATCCCACACAAAAATTGTAAAAAAAACCCAATAAACCATAAAATCTTGATTTATACAAAGTTAGTGTACTTTTATATGCTGTCTATATATAATCAATTATTTAGGTAGCTAGAGTAATTGATAATATTTCTTCTGTGTCTGAAACAAGAACTGCAGACATTTTGAAGCTACACAGGCCAGGAAAGATGTAGGTTTTAATTCTGTTTTGAATTCTACTGGTAATTCATTCACTAAACTGATGGTAATACTTGCATTAAAGGCTTTACTTGGTGCACTAAAGGGCCTTAAGGCCTGCCGAAACTATCCTCTGGTTTAAAAGAAAGCTTGTGTACTGTGAGAAATAACTATAGAAGCAGCAGGCCTTTCCAGGTGGGAACTAATTTATTATCAAGTGTAAAATTGCTGTGAATTTGTTAATTTGCTTTTTTTTTCAAAATAGGCCATTGAAAATTATCCTGAAATTTTAAGAGGATTGATGTTTCCACCATACCAAAGAGCTTGACTGCTTTCAAGTTGTGGTTTTGTTGTCACAGTTTGTTTAGGCATCATCACTGGTTATATGTAATATTCATAAAAAAAAGTGAAGAACGATCAGTGTACCACTCTTCTGGAGTTGAGAATACTAAACTGCTGTGATTGAAGAGCTTTGTTAAGGCTAAAATGTGTCACAAAAAACTGTCATTTTCTAGCTCAGATGCCCAACTTTGTGGCCTTTTTTCTTTATGCCAAACATGAATTCAGCTCTCATCACATTTTGTCATTTCTGGGCTTGTTAACTCCTTTAACTTGCACAAAACCAGGGTTGAATTCCCAGGTTCTGGTGAACATAATGCTGCACATCAGAGTTTGCAGTAAAAAACAATATTTCACATATAGATTTATAAGTTAAAGGACATGTATTGCAGCTATTTAGTGTAAGAAATACAACTTTAACAAAAGGATTCTACTGAAGTATTTGTTTTATCTCAAAGACAAATGAACCATCCTCTCAAATAAGTTTCCTTGAATAAGCATTTTGCCTTTTCTCCTTCATCATTCATTATCCCCAACTTCAGTAACTTCTTAAAAAATAGAGGGATAAATAAAACTTGCAAATTTTGCTCCTTCAAATGGAGGAAAAAAAACCAATTTAAAATTTAATACTGCACTACCTTCAGGACTTGCTGTTACTGTGTCAAGGCATTTGAGGAATGCATAACTTTTCTGCACTGTATATTGAAATGAAAATGTAAGTAAAATGGGAGACTTCAGTCAGGTGCAGAATCTTTGCTACTTTTGTTCCTCAAGGGTAGAGGTTGTTTTTAGTGACTAATCTGACAGTATTGTTGAATGAAATTTCCATATTAGGACTGATTGTGCAACCTTTCACAAAACAGAATTGACAAAAAAATTACTGAATTTCCTAATTTAGCTTTTGTTATAAATCTTGATGATACCTTCCTACTGTATGTTTTTTAACTGAATTCCCCATCCCCCACCCTGTGGTTAGCATCATTTGCAGGTGGTGATAGATTATTTTAGCTGCATGTTTTAAAATTAACACTTTTGAACTTCAAATGTGTCCATTTTTTTGTCCTCATGCCTGCCCCTCCTTTTTTTTTTTAATAATATAAAAAGAGACTCTGAGCTCTTTTGACAGCATTCAGCTTGATTGTGTTCATTGATTGTTCTGTAATTGAAATGATGTTCTGCAGCTCCTTGGCAACCTGGACTCTCCTCCTTACCCAAACAATTGCTAGCTCTGATGTAAAGACAAGTCAGAACAGAACACTGGTTTGTTAGATCATATTCTAAATATAAAGGTAAAAGATTTACACAGGAATAAAGTAATTTAAGCCCTTAATCCTTGACTTGCAGGATGTCACCAGAGACACTTTGTAGTAACAGGAGCTGTCAATTAAGGCATCAAATTATCTCGGAATGTATTCCATCCATTCTCACTCCAAGAAAAGTTTGTAAAACTCCACTAAAGTGCCAGGTACTTAAACTGAAGGGAAAGATTTTCTCTATGGCCTGATGTGTTGGAAAATGGTGAGATGTTGAGGCATACAAAATGAATCCCTCCTGTCAAGGCTCTAGATGTGGCAGACCTAAGAAATGCCAAGAGAGAAGGGACTATTTTTGTAGTGTTTCAGGTGTCTAACCTTGAAAAAAAAACTTCATTAATTGCAGAAGGCCAGCAAATTCACAAACACACAATCTAAGTTTGAAGTGAAAGAGTTTTAGCAATGATGCAGCAGAGAAGTTCTTGTGAGTTTAGGGAGTCCCTCTAATGGCTTGTGTGAGATGTTTCTTGTTCAAGAGAGTGGTATCTGACACAAACTCTACCTAGAAAGTTTTTGCTTTCCAGTAAAATTCTTCCTGAACTACAGTGTGTATCACGGAACCAAAAAAATGTCATTTTTATAGCAGCTTTCAGATATCTGCATGGACACTCATTACACTAGTCCTTCAGCACTTGTAAACTTTGCGTGGAGGAAAGGAAGCTGGATGTGAAGAATGTGCTGGAAATGAAGATACTCCTCAGGTGAGGTGCCTGTTTTTCTAGCAACCGTTCTGCTTTCTGTTCTCTTTTCTGTTTTTCTGTTTTTCCCTCTTTTTCTGTTCTTTAGTTTTTCTTTCTGTTGTTCTGTTTTTCTGGTTTTGTTTTTCCTTCTCTGTTTCTCTATTTATCTTTATTTCTATTCCTCTTTCAGTCTCTATATTGATTTCTCTTTTTATTTCTCACATAGTATACTATTTCTTTAACATGACCTGTCTTTTATCCCCTTGTTTTGTGGCACCTGAGTAACATGAGAAAAGAGAAAACTTTTGCAATGGCTTCAGATAAGGACTGGCAATACTAATAGTTAAAAGTCTGCTCTTTCGATCAGCTTTGAAGAATGCACTCTGGTTTATCAAGGTGTTGCTTAAAGCATGCTTTATTTCCTGTGATTCAAGTGACTGACCATGTTCTGTTTTTATACAATATATAGATTTCAGCTCAGGCCTGAAGCATGAAATTGGGCCTTGGTGGGTGGTGAGTGACTGAGCCGAGGTCGCAGACAGTAAAGAATTGGGCAGTCAAGTGAGGGCAGCATGACAATTCTGGAGTGACTTCTGAGGACTCTGCAGGGGAGTTCTCTCCAGGTCCTGGTGTCTGGGCTGGGTCTTCTGCACCTCCATTCAGAGCACGTGAAGGTGCCTGAATTGGCATGTCTCCACCTTTGCAAAGAGGGAGGAAAATTCCTTGGTTCGTGTTTTCATGGAAACACCATGAGTCTGTCAAAAGCATTAGCTTTGTGCTGAGTGAATTTTCTTTGTGTGGCTCGTCTTGGAGAAGGAAATACCCAGTCAAAATGAGGCCACTCAAAGGGATTCATAATCTCATGGAGTGGGAGAACAATGTGCTCGTTCAACTGCAGTTTTCTTGGAGGAAACTGATCCAGGGAGATAGGAAAGTTTGAGTCAAGTGATGGTTTAGGAAAGATCATCACACTCCTTGATCTTGATTTAAATGAATTCTTTGTAGATATACAGAGTTGTTTTAAAACACATAATTTGTAATGTTTGGGGTCAATTCTTCCAAATCATGCATGAGGTTTTCCGATAATGACGGAAATATAATTGTTAAAAGCAGGGGTATGCTTGGGGGATTTTTTCATGTTTCATTTGCATAAAGGATGTATGAAAAACAGATAAGCAAGCAAACAAACAAAGGCAAATTGACCTTACAGCAGACTTAAACAGATCCCCTGCATTTACTCTCAAGCAAAAATGTACAGCTGAGGTAAAACTGAGTTGGTTCTCTCCTTAATAGTCATAATTTTCATGAATAATTCTCAAATAAGAACATGAGCAGGGAAAAATGGATACAGAAATTTTTGTATCATTCTCATTGCTGTAAGATTTCTTTTTTTTTTCCTCTTCTTTTTTCCCTTCTATATTTTAAAGTTTGTTTCAGGAAGATAGGGAGAGCGCAACACCTGAGCCTGGATTCTCAACTAATTTCTCACAGGAGTAAACTGTTTCCAGATTTGTCTCCTCAGACTGCATGCCATTAAAGTAGAAGAGGGGTCTTTCTTCTTAACACAGTCATTTTGCCATCCTGTAATTCTGTAGGAGTATGTCAGGTATGTTTGCCAGGCAGTGGACCCTGACTAGAAGGAAATAGCTGCCTGTGCTGTAGGTCAGGTGACTGGGAGAGTGCCAGGTGCCTTTGCTTTAAGCACAGCCGCTGTACCTGCTGCGTGAGCACGGCTGCAGCCCCTGTACTGTGGGTGAAGAGGTCATGAGAGCTGTTCAGGGAGTACAAACTGCTTGCTCCTGCCTCCTGCTCATCTCTCTGCAGTCTTCATGATTCATCAGCTGTGACTGCCTTCAGTGTGACTGGGCTTCTGGGCCAATTTTTTATCTACTGTTGTAAGTTTGTTCTGAATGGGACCCCACCATTTCTGCAGAGGTCATAGATGACAACACAGCACTTGGTGATGAGAGCTGTGCTTATGCCATTTGGTGATACAACACTGGGGACAACTGATACATTAGCAAAAAAGAAAAAGGCATAAAGGATGTATTAAAGTTATTTTTCTCTTTTCTGTATACACACATACAGCTATTTTTGTTCACCTGACCTTCTCTATACTGCCTCTATTGCAATAGGAGGGAAAAATGTGCAAAATCTAAGTCTTTTTCTCACTATGTGTATTTTAAGATGTTTACAAGACACCCTGCCCACGTTCATGCGTACTGCAAAGATGGAATTGGACTGTGAGTGCAGCAGGGTTTCCAGGATCACATCTTTGTGCTACACAAATAGCTGCTAGCACGTGGGCTGAAGGAGAATGTGTGTGCATGCACGTGTGCACAGCTGTATTTGCTTATGGTTGTAGAATTGAATTATATTGCACCATTCAGCAAATACAGCTAATGTGTTATCTCTTCCCTCCATCTCTGTGTACTCAGTGGTAGTGAACCTTTCCATCTGAACTTTATCTATGTGCTTTGCAAATGTTAACGATTACGTCCCACTGTATTTGTGAGGCACACTGACTGTGGACTGTTATCCAGCTTCCAGGTGGTGGCTGTCAACAGGCAAGTAGGAAGCTGGTTAGTCTAAGGCTAAGCAGTACATTTATGGTCATGTCCTGAAGGAGAATCTGGAAGTTTCTCCTTCTGTTCTTGTCCCATGTGGAGCCTGTAGCTCTTCTGGAATCAGCTATGTAGGCTAAATGCTGAAAGGCTGAATGCCTTTCAGCCAAGATTTTTTCCTCTCTTTCTCTGACCCTCTCTATGAAACAAGTGCGACTGCTCCAAGAACATGCCTGCACCACAAGAAGAGGTGGAAATTCCACTCCCAGGACACTCTTCTCACTGATGGCATAAAAAATGAGGTTTTGGCTGAAATTTTGCTGAACACCCATTGTAAGTTGCAAGCTGCAATTTTTTGAGCTACCTTTTATTCATTCTCATCTTTTAGTTTCCGACATCTTCTTTCCTAGAAACAATAAACCCAGGATTTACTTAGTTTTTTTCTCTCTGCTCCTTAGCAGCTTCAGAATGAGCAGCAATAACTGAAGGTCTAGTATTGATAAGTCTTTGGTGGACAAGGAGATGGAAAGATTTATGTGCTACCGTGGCACATGGCAACAGAGATTTTAAGCCCATTGAAAAATAAACCTAATTGCTGACCTGGTGCAAACTTTTGTTAGAGCACAAAATGTCTTTTTGGAAGATATTGCAAGATTCCACAGAAAATCTTTACTAGCACTTTAACACCTTGCAGAATGCTTGGGTGTTTCTGTGCCTGTGCAGTTGGCCTCTGCAGATTTCAGTATCTTCAGCAACTTGGGCTGAGCACAAAAAGGAGTTAGAAGAGCAAGTTACCAAGACTTTTATTGTTTCCTTGTTTTTGATCATATGACAACAAAATATTTTCCCCTCCACAGCATAACCTTGGTACTGATTTTTTTTCTGTAGCTGTTTGTGTAGTACTGTGTTTTTCATGAAGTGCCTGTCAGCCCATTTTTTCAGCCTGTGGAGGTCCCTCTGGATGGCAGCACAGCCTCTGGTGTAGCAGTTGCTCTTCCCAGTTCGGTGTCATGCATGCTGACAGTGCACTCTGCCCCACCACCCAGGAACCTCAAGGTGAACATCACATTTGCCTTCTGTTTCCAAGTGTGTTGGATGCTGCTGTGACCTTTGTGGGAATTATTATTTGATTTTTTAAATTTCATTTTTATTGTAGGCTGGATAATAAAAAATGCTTTTGTTTGTATCAAAACAAGAATTGAGGCCTCCAGCCTCTTTCTCTTGTCCTGTTTTGCAGAGGTCAGCAGAAGGCTGACTTCTACTACTACCTTTCTGTCACACAGTGTAGGAAATCAGAGCAGTCAGATCTGTAGCCCGGGGTTCCCTTTTGGCAAACTAATTATCTCACCAAGGGAAAATTGAATGTGCCATGCCTTTGTACTGTGTAGGAATATTTAGAGGACAAGCTTTCCCTTTTGACTGTCCAAGGGCCCCGTTCAAACAGTGGGATCTTTGAAGTGGAATGGCCCTAAATTTGGGGACAAACACCATTTGACTGCTGAGATTAGCTCAGTGGGTTAGAGCGTGGTGCTATTAACACCAAGGTTGTAGGTTTGTATCAACCCTTGAAGAGTTGGATTTGAGGGTCACTTCCAGCTCAGGATATTCTGTGACCCAGGAGAACAGGTTAAGCAGAATATAACCAATACCATTAGTCTGAGTACCACTGTCTCCTTTTCAATTGCTCAGGAGTGTTTCCATTTCTCTCCATTTAGGGTGTGAACCCTCTTGTCTTTTCCTTCCCTTTGGTTTGGATGAGATATCACTGATGGGTGAAAGAGATCTTTACTGCCTGTATCCATCTCAGACCTCACCACCTACCTGCCTCCACGTTTCTGTGTTACTGAGATGATAGGTGAAAAAAGCTGTCAGAGTTCACTTACTGGGGGTGTCTTTGTTTACTTGTTTCAGTTGTTTCATTAGTGGGAAAGGAGATTTCTCTGTTCACCACCTTCCCCCACATCAGTATTTGTGTCTTTCTCAGCTTTACTTAAAGGCGTTGTTGATAGGGAGTGTCAGCATGGTCAGAATTATCCTTAAACAATAGTTTAAAGCAGATTACTCATTATTTGTCTAACACTATAATATATATTTATTGCTACTACTGTGATTCTGTTGTTGCAGCAAGGTATTGACCAGATCCTCAGAAACTTTACTGCAGGGACAGGAATATGAAAGTCAAGCAAGCTTTTAAAGCTTATTTTTTAAATAGGAAAGTAAATGAATCTATGAACTATTGCAGGCAATCTACTTTGAATTGGACTTCTTACTGGTACTATGGTAAGGTGGTTATACTGGAGATAAAGAACTCTGAAAAGAGAATTTTTGCATCAACTATTTTCAGGCAAGGAAAGCACAGGAGCTTTATCTCCCTGTGTAGCCAATGCAGGGATTGATGTGGATGCCTTTGAAAGGAGCAACGTAGTGGACTGAAAATCAGTGCTTTGCCTTATCACATTTAAACTCATTGCTGCTTTTTTATTTTTGTCTTAGTCTAACTGGGTCCTCCTGAAGGACTGTAAATCTGTTCGCTTTAGCTTTGTATCTCTGGGCGCAAAGCTAAAGAATATTTTGAAAAATGAAATGTTTTTGCAAAATAGTTCTATGCAAACCTCTCTGCTTTAGACTACTGCTTCACAAGGTTTTTGCATGAAAGAATCATGACCTGCCCCAACTGTAGGCATGTGGCTATGTAGAAACAACAAACTTACATATTCTGCTCTTTAATTTGGTCCTGTAAACAATTGTGGACTGCTTATCATGGCCAGATATTAACAACTATGATGTATGGTTCAGGATTTCTTTGGGTTATGTGATTGGGTTTTTCACGGCCTGTTTGTTAGAGCTGGTTTTGGGTTTTTTGTCATATCCATTGCTCCATCCACCACCTACCCCTACCCCAAGTGAAGTTACAGATGAGAAATGAGAAATAGAGACATTTAATATGGTTAGGGACTGTGGACTGGCATATGAAAGGTCTCTTCCTACTTCAGTCAAAGAAAGAATTAGGTTAACTCAAGTAGGAGTAGAGTGCTGTGCATTATTATTTGGACACATATTTTCATCAAGGATGATGGGATCAGGTAAAAACTGTTGAAAATGTCACTTTCTGTTTCATGGTTGTCAGTTCTGGCATTTGGGAAGGAACAAGAACAGTTCCATATTTTCATTCTTGACATATTGCTAATAGCTCATAGCAGCTGCAGGAGTTGCAGTGGGTAGAGCAGGAAAGTGCAAACACTTGGCAATTTGAAAGATTTATCATAGAATAAAAGTTGATGATCTTTTATTTATTAAGAACATCAATCAATGTCCGTTCTGGAAGAAGGAAGATTTTATGAATAGGAATGCAATATTTCTTTAATTAACTTATTAGAAGTGTTCAGAGTTGGATGCTTGTAATGCTGCCTTGGACTCTGAAGCAGTATGCTGACATCCAACAGACTCAAGAACTGGCTTTTTTACTCTTGCTCTCTTTTTTAATAACATCTCTTTTGGATTCTACTGCTGACAGCATAATGATGAATTATTTCACTTACTGGATGTTGAATCCCTTTTAACCTTGCTGAGCAGTTCATGGGGAGAGAAAGTAAGTCTTGGGTTTTGTGAAGACCAACTGTGAGGAAGAACTGGAAAATGTCATAGAGTCCTATGTCCTGTTGAGCTGTACACATAGAGTAGTTCCCTTGTGGCTTCCCAGACTTTATCAGACACTAGTTTGCCAGCCCTGTTTTCCCAAAAGTATCTGTGCCTTGAATATCTCCAGAAAGCATCGCTACTTCTTCATGTGCTCTCCTGTGGTGGTGCAGCTGTGGCTGTAGAGGCAATGTATTGAGCCTGAGCCTTTGCAACACTCCTGGCCTCCTTCTATCAGGTTAGCATATTTTGGGTCAGGCTGAAAGGGAGGAAAAAAACCCAAACCAGGTTGTGCTTATTTTAATGTGTTATGTGTTAAACTAACTGAAACATGGTCTCGCAGTATTAACATTACCAAGGGCTGTTTTAAGGTTTTATGATGGTATTTCGTGGCAAGTACGAACTATATAGTAGAAAGCTTGCTTTAAAAGAAAAAAGAAAAAAAAGGCAAGGGTTATTTTCTCATTAAACCATCTTATGCTCTTGATGCATGCCATGGAGGTTACAATAACTTTTAGACAGTGCTATGAGGTACAGGCATGTGAGCAGTGAAGAGGGGGATGGAGAGCTGACTGAAATCAGGAACCAATTTCCTTCTCATGCACCTTCACATATTCACTTCTATGGTAGGAAATGCTTCCTAATGAGCTGAGTAAATTTTGGGCAAAATTACCTCCATTCCCTGTGGCTAAAAGCATTTCAAGCAGATAAATTGTCACAGAGACTCTTTTGGCTCCCTCACATTTTGTGTGAGATAGGAGTGAGACACAAGAGTGCGGCGTCCTAGTCCTGCTTCTTCTTTCACATGTGTTGTTCTGACCAAGTAAAAAGTCCTGAAAGTTGTTTTCAGTTTCTTTATGTAAGATCATAGTGCCCTGTTCAGGGAGACTGCATCACTTTTCCCTCTGTCATATTTGTTTGAGATATAAATTTAAAAATCAGGACATCTGTTAGGATAGATTAGCTTGTTTATGTTTGTGTCATGGTTTAATCCTGGCCACCAACTCAGCCCCACCCAGCTTCTTGCTCATAAAATACTTCTGTTTTTCTTTTTTCTTTTTGTTTTCTTTTCTCTGCTTTCTTTTTTCCATTTAATTTTTTTCCTTTTTTATTTTTTTCTTTGTTTTCAATCTTTTTTTCTTCTTTTTTAACCTGTGAAAAATTCTCTGGAACTAGTAACTCTAAAATCTAAACCCTGCTGCTAGTGCTACAAGCTGTCATTATCTCTTTGGCTCTTAACTTGACTTCTGCAAGTACCATGACCACTTAACTGAGTGTCATGGGACGAATTTGGCAATTCTGACTTTTCAGAAATAGCTTTCCTGCTGACAGTGGCTCAGACTTTTGACAACTCTTTTGTTTTTGATGATCCAGTCATCTTTTAAGTGATGCTTTCAACCTGGCTCAGCTTTTCTCTGTGTTTCTTGTCTTTGTGGGCACAGAGAGGAATTCCTCTCTGGCAGGGCCAATCTGGCAGAATAATAAATATGCCCACTTAGAAACCGCTGCTTTATTTTGCTGTGTCTTTCTAGTGCCTGCCTTAAAATTCTCCATTAGTTGAGATGGTGATGTTTTCTGATTGTGAGGTCAAAGTTCTTGTTCAGTGGATGTGTTTCCACATAGCAAGGCCATTGTCTCAGCAATTAGCTATCCACCTCTCAGTCATTTTAGTGAAGATTGTGATATTTTTCATTAAAAATGAAACAGAATGAAAAAAATACACCCCAAAACTCCCACAACCCCATAATCAACTAAGTGGAAACAGGAAAAAAAAAGCAAACCCAAAAACTCCCCTCTACTCATTGGCTATTACCCTCTAATATCCTTTGCTACTAGTTTTTACCTACTCTTAAAAGTTCTGGGTGGCTCTTGTCAAGAAGGCATTTATTTCAAGATGTTCTTTCCAAGTATTTCTTGACCATCTCTTGATAATGAAGCTGATGCGCAATCCAGCAGCTCACTGCCTTTTCCTGGAGTGGTATTTCTGCTCTGCCTGGCTGATCTCATGCTGTATGCTGATTGCCTCTTCATTCATGCTTTATTTTTCAGGATGTGGTAGCTGGCTTCCAGCTCCCATCAACACTCAAGCTGCAGTGTGCTGAGACAGTATCCTGTAGAAGCTTGCTCCATTTGTTGTATCAGGTGGCAGATGTACTTGGAGGTTTCTGAGAAAATATTAGGAGGTTTTATACCCTAGATTATTGCTCTGATAATGTAGTAGCATTTTTACCTCTTTGGAGTCAGTGATAGACAATGTGTCACTTATATACTCTATCTGACTTGTAAATGACCTGGTTTTATTCAATTTTATATTTTTTTCCTATGTCTTAGTTTTAGTGTATGTCTCAGGTTTAGTTATCATATACTTTTTTTTTTTATTCAGAAGCTGTGGCTTTTCCTCCCTGTGTGAAATTTCAGTCTTTTCCCCTTTTCATCAGTCTAAGTGTTGTTTATAGTAAAGTCCCCAGACTCATCTTATTATAGGTTTTATTTGCACTATTTAGGACACACTTTAGCATGGGGAAAAAAAGTGTTGATTTTCTCGTTGGTTTCTGTTTTCTTGCTCATTCACTGCTGTCTTTTTTTGTTTATTGGGGTTTTTTTTTTTTGAGGAGTATGACTAACATTTACTTTTTACTTACTGTCTTTCATTATTGTCATCTGTGAGAAATCTCAAAGTTATCAGCAGTTGAATTTGTTCCTGAAACCCCTGACGTGATGATTCTGTGCATAAGGTTTTTCCATTAAGTTTTCTACATGACATCACTGCTTTTCTAATTTTATTTTTTCTGTATCTTGTACATTTGTTATTGACTGTGTGCTGGTTTATTTTCTGTATCGCTTGCATGCCCCTTTCTCTTTAGTGTTCTTGTTTGTGTACAAGCTTGTTTCTCAGGTCTGTGCAAGTCTCTACTGTTTGCTAGAGTTTGCATCTTTCTGTGCTTTCATTTCAGCTGTTGCCTTTTCCTTTTCTGTTACTAGTGCCATCTGTTCATCTCTGGAAACTGGGTAGTTACACAATCCTGTAACTTTTTTTGTAGCTTGACAAAATATTATTGTGGGATTCCTTCAACATCTTGATAACCCTGTTCAAAATGTCATTCACACATGCCATTTTACTGCAGCTTTGAACTGCTTTTGGAAAGTTCCCAGGATTCCTCTCCCTCACTCCCCACAATATTCTGTTTCATTTAAATGCCCTGGCATTGTGTTGCACCAATTTTTAATTGCTGCTCCTTGCACCACTGCACTTAACTTCCCTCTCCCAATCTTTTTCTCTCTTCTTACTGCAATTGCATGGTACCTCTCTCTATCTAGGGGAACACTACTTGTTATACATCTTCCCTTTAAAGTTCACCTGCTTGTAAACAAGAATCTGATCTACTAACAGGTTCTCACTGGTTATATTTCATTTATGCATTTCTTTGCAATATTTGTAACATCTGATTTCATGTCTGTTTCTGCAGTCTAAATCTATATCCAACTTTGCTTCACCAGGGAGCCACAATCACACTCCTTTTTTTCTAGCCTTCTTATTACTTCCAGACGCAAGCAATTTTCTTTTTTAGCCCAGATTAACAGTTTTTTTTTCAATACAATTTAGAAATGGGATTAAAGTTTACAATCTTTTCTGTGCTTCTACAGGGGCCCGTAAAACTGTGGTCAGAAACATCTCTGGTTACAGTTTTCTGTTCCCACAGTGTGTTGCTAATTGTTAGCCAGCACATTTAGACACTAAAAGCCATTTCATACACCTCTGGGATTTCCCCTTATCTGATACCTTTTAATGTACTATCTCATATGTGAATTTTCAACAGTAGTGCTAGTGTTTTAAAGAAGCTTAATTAAATATCTGTGAAATCAGATTCAGAGAAATCAACAAGACTTGAGTAAGATAAGGTAAATCAATAGAGGGACTCTGCCAGACCAGGAAAAGAAAAGTGTTTCAGCTACTTCCAGCAGAAAATCTCCAGTACCAAGCACGTCTCCTTTATCCTATCTTGTGTAAGCTGACACATCATTTTGGAGGAGCTGAATTTTTGTGAGGAGCTTGCTGTGGGAAGCTCAGCAGCACATTTCTGTCTCAGGAACATTTCTGTCTGGCCATGCCATGGGCAGAGATGGACAATGCAAGTGAAAGTCTCTGCTGAGCTGTCTCTCCTTGTGGGCTTTACTACATAAAGTCATATAACTTCATATTCTTCCATTCCTTTTCTGTTCTGAACAAAGAAAACTGCTTTATATTAAAATTGAAGACTGAGAATAACCCTGTGAATTAAGAATTTTGAAACTCAGCAAGTTTTGAGATTGCAACATTAACTTAATCAAATCCTGATCTAAGTGTGAGTCCTTGACATTTAATGTACAGAGTCTACTATTCAAAAGGCAACTGACAGATCCATAAGTCCAGGGAAACACTCTGAACAGTTTTACACTTGTGAGTTGAGTTTGAATCTTGGTTATCTCTGAATCTTAACTTCAGCTTCCAATCATTTGCTTTGTGTGCAGGGCCTAAATGTATTTATAATCCCAGAGGATGTAACTGAGTAACTTTGTGAACTAAATGTGCTGGATTCCTATGATGATTTTCATCTTTTTAGTTATTTAACAGCTCTTTATTAAACATGTCTGGATTTTTCATTCTTTTCTTCTTGAAGTCTTCTTTGAAATGTGAATATTTGTGTGCTGTCATTTGCTGCAGCACTCCACAGATGTCACAGTATAACCAAATGCTGAGGTAGATAGTTTCCCTGCTTTTCTCATCTGATTTATTGACATGTACAAAACCCCTTCAACCTCATACTCAGTGTTTATGTTCATGTCATGATCCCAACTTTCTCATCATCCCTGTTTCCTCGGTTAATCTCTCATTGTCACATGTGGCTTTCATTTTTGCCTCTTTATGTCTGATTTTACATCAACATGCCGAGTTATGCACTAGATGCACACACAGAGGCTGCCTGTTGCAGTCAGAGGTCACAGGGGGCTTTTGGAGCACCTCCTACTCTGTCTGTGCCTGTAAAAGTGGGCTGGACTTGCTTTCCTGTGCAGGTTTCTGGATGAGGTGGACACATTTCCTCTGAAAAGTTATTTCACATGTAGAAAATACCACCACTGAAGGAGGTCTGGAAAAAAAAAAAAGAGGTTTTCTTTAGCCTCAAGAAAAGAATAGTAGTGGATCTTACAAAGAAATAGAAATACACCACACAGCAGGATCATTGAGGACTCAGCTTAAACACTTGAAAAATCCTTATGATAATAAGTATGATGAAGCCTTGCCATGACTTCCCTAGGCAGTCTTAATCACTGATGTCTTTAAGCATAGGCTGTATGAGGGCAGGTGTAACTAATCCCATCTCAGGATAAGGTGATGTGGGTTCCCATCCAAGCCATTTCTTCCATTTCTCATGCAGATAGCCTCTTGCAGAGTAGTTCACCTGAAATCATGATCAGTACTCTCCTAAAAAGGGAACATTTTCTGCCACTGCTGACATCTGTATGAAACTGAGACCTTTGTATAAAGACAGTTATATGAAATGTTCTGCATTAAAGGCTGTAATTACTGCAATGAACTTTTAGTATTTTTAGTGACGAGCTGTGATTAGTTTGATGTTCATGAATCATGCAGGTAAGCATTCAGACCTGCCACTTATTAAGAACACTAGCAATTTTTTCAGGACAAATTATTTTAGAGTAATTAATAACAACTCCAGAGAGCTACCAAATCTGCAGAAATGAATTCTTGGAGGGAAAACAATTACAGAACTAATAGACATCAAAACAAAAATCTCACGTGCCATGGCTGGATAGCAAGATTTGACTATCAATTTTTACTGCTTGGAAATGAGTTTTCTTTAAGCATTGTCAGAAATTATTTTAATTATTTCAGTTTATTTCTGGAAGTGGCTTTTAATATTCATCTATTTATTTAAAGGGCCATTCAAAGTAGTTAGAGCTTGGCATTGTCTCAATGAAAATCATGTATTGACTCCACTATGCCTGTGTGAATTTGCAAAAACCATCCTTTTTAAAACCCCATGATGTTCTTAAAAAAGGATAACTGTGATTTGCAAAGTTCAGTAACTGAAGCAAAAACCAGGTGCTTCTTTCCTGGCATTCAGAAGAAGTATAGCACATAATACCTGGTTTTTATTGGAGAAGTACAAGAGCAGTATGGATGTGCAAGTGTGCATGAACAAGTAAATCAGGTTGGCACAAGTGCCTGATTTAATCTGCTCCATTTTCACAATTTGTAGTAACTACATAGTCTCCTTAGCCCTGATCCTCTTCATATAGTGTCCACACACCCCTTAGTTGCTCAAAATCAATTTTTGGACAGCTTCTTAGCACTTCCTTTTGTGTCAAGTCATCTACAGAAGCATAAATGAAGCCATTCTATGAGAAGTGTTCTGCTGGACCTCATAATTAGGTATGGTAGCTGTGGGTTTCAGTTTAAATTCTTTTCATCTGAGTAAAACGGAGGGCATGAGACTGTTTTTGTAAGAAATCACAAAATCACTTAGAGTTTATACATAATAGCTGACTTTCTAGTGACCTTTTATTGAAAAAAAAACAGTAAAAGAGAAATTTTTGTGTAACCCAGATCAAGACCCAATTAAACCATACTATAATATTTTTAGTTTAAGTGCATTTCTTGTGGTGATGGTTTCCCAAGTTTTTTTCTACTCACTAGTAGTTATAGTTAGCTCAGTCAAAGTAACTGTGGCCTGGCTGATTTTATTTTATTCCCCCAACCCCCTCTTTTGAGTGTCAATAAGAAGATTCAAAAATGAAATCTAAGTGAAAGAAATAAACTGGCATCTCTTGAGAAAAGCAGGAGCAATGTCGAGCAGGGCACTAGAGAAATGCAATGTGTCGGTTTGGCACTGCTTGGGCTGGACCCCACTGTGAGACAGAGAGATAGGGTGTACCACATGGATTTGGTGCATAGGCTCAGATTTTACCACATGCACCATCAGTATCAGCCCAGAGCAATGCAATCCACCTGGGCTTGATCTCAAGGTGGATGACGGGACACTCTGCAATAAAAGAGAATGTTTAGAAGTCTGACAGGGGAGTGGAATGTCACCTTGCTCTATGGATAAGGCATGCACAAAACAAATCAGTTTTGAATAAAAAGCAAAATCTACTGTAAAAATCCTCTTTACCTTGAGGAAACTTCCTTCCTGCCTTCAGACTTCTTGTCCTGTCACCCCATTTACCTCCACTACAGCTGAACTTGCAATTTCCCTCTAAGAACATCCTGTGTCTGCACTTTGTAGATCTATTGTTTCCCTCTTATTGTGAGAGTTGTACCCACTGACAACTCTGGAAAGGTTTATTTAGATTCTAAATGATGAAGATATTTGTGAAGAATGGTTACAAGGTTTGGATTTCCCTGGTGTCCAGTCATAGCTTTTGGGCCCCCTGTTCCTGAGAGATTTAGTGGACCTTTGAATCAGGAGCCTCTACCAGCGAGGCTCAGTTGTGAATTTGGAGGTAAAGAAGATTCTGAGGCTGGGGCCAGAGCAGGGATCTCTGAAGGGTTTGAATCTCTCTGTGCCAGTACCACTGAGACATTCCAGTAGAGCTAAGAAATCAGAACTTTCTTTTAATTCCCCTTTCTCTTGGACTTCTTCAAACCAGCAGTGGATCACACTTGCTACTTGGCCACTTGGCCTCCACAGTTCACGGCTCCACAGGACTTTTTCTCTGCTAATCATGACTACACAGATTGTTTCCTGAAGCCCCACCACTTGCTGACACAGGGCAGAAATGTGAAAAACAAGAAGGTTAGACATCTCAGAAATGCCAAAGGTGAAAATCCCTGCATAACACGACTGCTTTTTATGGCAATTTAGCTAGTGGAAATGAGGAGGAGAGCCAAAAAGACTTTCACAAGTTAGGTTTCCACAGACCACGAACAAACAGTGAGTTCTTGGTCTGGAAACTGCAATAGAAACTGGCTCAGACAAGGCAGCTCAGAGCAAGACCCTGTGGCTGCACTTTCCCTCATTATCCCTCCCCATTTCACACACAAACACACACACATACACACACACACCCACCCACACACACACACACACACCCCCACAAAAGCCCCTCAAAAGCCACCAACCCAGTTAACTCCTGACCAGTGGTAAAAGGTGCAGCCTTAATTCATGGCCATACCCTCTAAATCATCAAAGGAAAGGTCTCAGAAAGTCCAGTGGTTAAGATGTGGGTGGCTGTAGAAGCCTTGTGCAGAGGTAAGGCTCTGTGTACTGGCATTAGGAACTGTTGGAAAGAAAGCTGGCAAAGAGGTTTTGATCTTTGTGAGTGAACACATCCTAAATACATTTCAAACCTATTTCTGCTTGAGCCTGACCATGAACATTTCATCTGGAATCAAAATTTCTGGCTGTTGCTTCCAGTCTGAGTTCTTGCTATATTTCCTCATTTTCCTTCCTGCTGTATCTTTTTTCCCTGTCACCTTCCTATGTGACGCCTTTTCTCTTACAATTTCTTGTCATTTCACCATTGCAGTAGCTATTTATTCCTTGTTGTGCTTCCAGAAATGTGTTTTAGAGACAAAAACAACGTAAATTTTAAAGGTCCCTCCATTCTGCTTTCCAGCTTGCTGTGTCTCAAATCTCACACCTCCAGTCTCTCAGCAGGTATGTTCAATATCTTCATGTTTAATGTAACCAAAGGGTTTCTACCAAGTCTGAGGCAGTCGTGTGAAACTTTGAGGCTTACAGCAATTTTGTGGTGCATACAGGGACTGATGGTGGCTGCTCTGGAAAACAACTTCCCGCTCCTCTGAGTGCCTCAGGGTGTTATTTCACAAAATGTACACCTACTTAAGAGATGTCAGCCTGTAGGGGAGCAGCTGGAAGCCAAAGCATGTTATGACTCTTTCCCTGCTCAGCTCCTCTCTGGCTGGTGTATAGCTGGGGTTTGCAGCCACTCAGCTTGCCATAAAGAGCATATGGAGCAGCCTGGGTGTCTGGGGAGGAATGCTCTTGCTTTGCTTTCACTGCCAAAGGGAGTGACAACATCTTCTGAGTATGTTTATGCCAATTAGTCCCCAGCTGTGAACTCAAGGTGGGCAGCAACCTCTCTGTGCCTGCTGATGACTCTGTTTCTCAGAAGTGTGGAGTGGGTGGGAAAGTTTCCAGGTAAGAATAGATTTGTCCTTGGTACATATCTCAGGTGACCTAGGATGTACCTAGTGCCCTCATCAATAGCTGTGAGGAGGAGTAACCAAGTTCAGGTCTGAAGATATAGTCAAATTTTTGGAATGTTTCGTGCCATATTGACTTAAACAAAGCTGTAATTCTGAATAAGAAAATATCCCATTGATAAGGGGCAGGTCTGAAGACAGGGTTTGTTCCCCATGGCTCCTGACATGAGATGTGCAGTTTCCAGTCTAGCTATCCTACTAACATAAAAAGGGCAATATCCTCTTAGTCAGTTTTGTTGGTCTTTATTAACATGTGCATTTGGGAAAAAATCCAAAAACCAGGTCATGCCCACCTATGGCAGTTGTGTTCATTAACTGTTTTTTTTTTTTAATTTCTTAACCAGAGTTTGTTTTCAGTGTTTTGTCAAATGGCTGATGGAAGACTAATGTTCAAGTAAGATATGCAGCAGAACTTTATTTCTTCACTACAAAACTCGATGCCAATGAGTACTGAGAGAGCACTGCCTGCTTTGAAGTCAGATTAATCTTGCTGAAGCTTATGCAGCAGAAAACCAGCAAGAAAATTTGCTGTAGAAAATCTATTGCTTGAAGAGTTAAGCCAGAAGAAGAACTTCGCATTGTGTGGGGAAGACTGGGTTAATATAGTAAGCATGTTTTGAGGACATTTCTTCCTTAAGGATATTAGCCTTACCTAAACATGAAAGGTAAGAACACTTCAGAATATGTATTTGCAACCATTATCTCAGTTAATTACCCATTCAAATTGAAACATTTAAGGATAATGTCCGTTTTGTAATTAGAGTTATTAATCTGTTCTTCAATTTTTCCTGCACAATTCATGGCTCCCAGATTACTTTGAACTCTTCCTAAAGCACAGGCAATTTAAGGATCTCTTTTATTTCCTTATCAGATTTGGTGCTATGTGGGGAAGTCTTGGTGTGTACAGGAAGTTGGTGCTTTGCAGTTGGGTGAATGAGTGCAATGATTACAGATCAACACTACTGTTAATAACACTAATGGAATCAGCACTGAAGGAAAAAGAATATTTCCATATAAAGAAAAGCTAGTAGAGCCTGGGGAAAGGTGGGCAACTGGCAGATGTATAGATAACATTTTCTAATCTCCTTTCCACACTTACTGTAGTGCTCAGTACTTGTTAGTGTCATGTGGAACTGGAGATATCTCTGCATTCTTCTTCCTCCATCAAATGATTTTTTTTCATTTTGCATCTTCCGTTGAAGATGTCTTAAACTTGGTTGTTTGGTTCCTTTTTATAAGCCCGGAGTCCTACAATGTCTCATTTTCAGCTGACACCAAGAAACAGTTACTTTTATTGCATTTAAAATAACTACCTGCTGTCAGTGTTATTAAGTAAAACACACTATAAAATGAGTATCACTCAGTAATGACCTTGCTGTCGTTTTGGTGTTTTGCCATTCTCTGCAGAAGTTCTGGCTTTATCCTACGTTATTCACCAGTTTGTATCAGCAGTGACTGACGCAACATGACAAGATGTCAGAGCTTTGCTCCCTACCAGCCAGCTCCATCACTGAATGCTAATAACAGCACTGGGAAGTAACTTGTGGAAGAAGGGCTTGTGTTCTGCCTGCATTGCTGCAGGCACCTCTAAAAGTTACCATTTTTATGAGATTGCTGAGGAAGTGATGAATTTCAGATGCAAAGGATATGTTACAGAGCGCTGCTGCTGAAGTGTGCTATGAGATATTTGTGACTCTTGATTGCCGTAGGGCTATGTCTAATATCATGAGTCACTAATTCAAGTGCACAATGTTCTAATGGCATATTAACATTAATGAGGAAATACTAGGAAATCTGAAGACAGCCTGAGCACACCAGTAATTCTCTACTTGAAATTTTGATGAAGTAATGGCTAACTGGGCATTGAATGTTAGCACCATTGAGACAGTAGAATTCTCTTTCAAGGACTAAGTGGTTTGATTTATTGGAATCTTTCTGTAATTTGGATATTTTTTTCTTTTAGTAAGTAGATCCTATTTATTCACTGTTATTGTTTTAAATTTGCCCTCCTTTTTATCTACCTCTGTAGTCCTCTAACACGTTTAGCAAGTCTATGCAGTAAAATAGAGAACATTTTAAACCCCCAAGCTCTTTGTTGGAAAATTATTTAAACACAATTACTGGAGTTATTACAGGCTATTTGTCATAGAAGATATTCAAACTCTCACCTGGGACCTCAAACCTGGAGGACTCATGTTGGTTTTATTCTTAAATTAGATCACATTGCCATTCAATGCAACTGTGGTATGCAGCATCTCTTAGTTTATACAGCTCTGTTGTGTTCACTAATTAGTACGTTTCTTCTCATTTATGCGAACTTTCTTCTGATCATGATGTTGTAAAGATTATTTGAATATTCTACATATTATATCTTTTACATTTAGACCTAGGTCTATATGTTAAGTAATATCTTTAGTAAAAGGGAAGTTCTTTAAAATGTTTTTAAGATAAGGGGATAGGCTTTCATCAACCACCCAGTCTTCCTGTCAGCACCCAAGACCTAAAACCTTTCCATCTGAAGACATACCAGCAGTGAAAGGCCATGGCACAGGAAGACATCAAATTAAAGATGAGGAGAAGCTCCATTTTGGAGGTTGGATGGCTCTGAAACTGATGTTTTTTAGATTTTCTGAGCATCATAGCAAATTGAAATCAGCAGGCAAAACAAGCACGTTAAAAATGCATCCTTTGTAGAGCATCAGTTGATTGGTTTGAAGCAAAGCCTGAATTTCTGAAATTTCTAAAGCACTTGTGTGGGTTTTGATCCATATTTTGAATGCTTCCCACATGGCCTGGTGTTCCCTGTGGATTGGGTGCCCATTTCAGAAGACCATGTTTAAGGACCCCTGCAAGTGTTAATTAGGTGTTATGAGAACTGGTAGGCGGGGTCCATGTGGGTAACTGCTGAAGGAATACAGATGGGCTACTCAACCTACAGCAAGCAGGCTTTCTCAGCAGCTTTGTTTGGGTGGGTTAGCAACTCTTTTTTCCTGGTTTTAAATCAGCAGCTTTGTTTGGGTGGATTAGCAACTCTTTTTCCTGGTTTTAAATCCTTGTGCTTCTGGGCTCCTTGACTCTGGAAGGAATAGGAGTAGGTCAGGTATTCTTATAGGGCAGGACACTCCCTTGGGCAGTGCAAAAGCAGCCTAATCAGCCTAATCTATCTTACCTGAACTGAATAAGCCCTCAAAGGTAGATTTTAAGTTAACATCTCATCTTAGAGTCTCAGAGTTACTCTGAGGTAAACAATTACTTTTTCCTTTCTATTTGTTTATTATTTTGTTTTAGTTTCTAGACTGCAAAAGGTTCCATGGCAAAGGAAGAGCAGCTGAGCTGCTTATCAGAGCAGTCAGAGCCACGACAGACTTTGAGTGCAGCTGGGATGGTGTCTGGGCCAGGGTGCTGCTGTACAGGACATGTGCGTGGCTAGAGGACTCTGCATTATCATTTCAGCCCACATTCAGCACAAAACCCTCTGAACACTCCAAGTGTTCAACCTGCACACAAGTGCTCCATCTTGATGCCTTAAAAACTTTTCCCATTGTGCCAAAAATGCTTTGTGGTAACAAAAACCCCATCAGGACTCACTGCAAATTGCCTGCAGAGAGCAAGAATTTCTTTGCCACCATGATTTCTGGCTGAAGAGATTCAATGAAAGTAGAGACCTTAACTTTTGAAGAACTAGATTTTCTCTGGAATTTTCAAAAGTTAATAATTTCAGAAAGGCTTGTGGGTATTTATTTAAGTAAACTCACCTGTTGCATCCGTCTGCATCTAGGTGCATACTTTTAAAACACAAGTCAAACATTTTAGAGGGTAGAAGTCCAGGTCAGAGTTGTCATCTGCATAAAACACTTCATCTGGCCTTTGAAAAATCACACACCATTTTTGTTCAGTCATCAGCTTTTATTGTGGTGCAAAAGCTCTGTTTGCTCTGCCCTCCCAGGTCTGCTGGTGGCAGTGGGCTTTGGTGCCCGAGAGTCTGGGACATCAGGTAATGACCTTGGTGTGGAACACTTCTTATTGAGATGTGTTTGTTTACTATGTTGGGGTTCTTTTCTGAAGAAGAGTAATGATTGTCTATTAAATATCCAGTAACCATATCTGGCTATTGTTTTTTGACTTTTAAACAAGAAAAGTAATATTTACACAGCAGGAAAAAACCAGTCATCCCCGGTCGTCCATGTTGGTCCCTGTTACTCTCAAATACTGTCTAAAATTTTGGTTGTTTAAGATTTTAAAATTTAAAAAATGAGTAATGTAAAACTTTGTCGTTTTTTGAAGATACATGAGAAGAACTAAACATACTTAGTTTTTTATTGCTTGCTGGGATCAAATATCTGCAATCATAATATGAGAAAATGCTCTATAAAGAGCCCATTTGAACAGAAATAAGTTTCTGTTTAAAAACAGTGCCACCATTCATGCATAAAAGTTTTAGTGGCCTCATAATCTCATCAGAAAAGATTTGTCTCTAACCAGAATGCTGAACTCATCTAAGGTAAACATAGTTTATGATGACAACATAAAAATTTTGCCTGAAGAAATTCATGGCATTGTAAGTATACACTTGAGGAATACTTTACTAAAGTACTTTCCTTCTTGTGGAGGAATTGAAAAACCATTACAATTTTGTCACTGAAGAAAGAAATAGACCATCCCACTCAGACCCTGTAGTACAAAAACTGGTAAAATTTTCTAGTGCAGACCTGAAATTATAAAGTTGGAAACAATCTCCACAGTATAGAAGCAGAAAGATTAGAAATAAAAATTCTTTTTTACCTATTTAAGCTACAAAAACCCTCTTTGTACGCACTTTAAAAATATACAGGAAAGAAAAATGGCTTCGTAATTTTGCTTTTTTTAATGGTATATCTAAATTAGTTTGATCTACAGCTAATTATTTTGAAAGCATTGACAAAGATGTGGGTGTTTTTGTTGAAATGTATTTGTAACATCACTACTTGATTGGGATTAGTGAATCAGAAAAAGCTTTTCAGCATGGTCTGTTCAGTATCAACCTGAGATCATTAAAGAATCTTCCTGTGCATGCACCACCCCAGTTCCCCATAAACCAAAGCATAATGAGGTGAAATGTTTGTCTCTACATATTTATTTACCGCTCTTGGATGGTTCAGAAAAAGGCCCAAATAATGTTTTTCCTGGTCTGAGAGGTAGCTTTATTGTCCTCTATTGGAAAGTTCATGTTGGTCCAGGAAGCAGGATTTGGACTTCATTTTGTTAGAAAAACATGTTTTACTGCATTCTGAGTAATTTCCGTTGGCGACGATTATGCTTTTGAAAGAAGGGTAAATAATGCTGTGTGGAGCTCCAGCACCTCTCATGGGAAACCTATCTCTTTTCATTAACTTATGAGAACATAAAACCAGGAAATGTGGCTATTGTTTATGCGTGAATTGTTGAGCTGTTGAGGGTACAGATGTCAGCTGTAGCTCTTAACAACTCTCGGCTTATCTCCATTGATTTATATTGATGCACCACCACGCTTTGGCCACTGAAGCACTGAGAAGGGGTTTGAAGTGAAATACTACTCTGTGTCAAAACAGCTATCAGCAGATTAAAGAGGGAGTAAATCCAGAGAGGAGAAATGGGTTGAAAATGCAGACTGTGAGAGGCTCTGTTGTGTTCTCTCTGAGACCTCTTGGCTCCCACAGAAGAGCATTGGGAGCAGGGAGGACAGCTCAGCCTGCACTGGGATGGTGCTTCCACATGAGTTACAGGTGCATTGCTCTCTGTTTAGCACTCATCACTTTTTGTACTTCTCACCTTGTATTTACAATTGCACACATATCCTAGCACTATGTAAGGTGGTTTGTGCTACTCTGAGGATTCCTATTCCTCTATGGAAGGAAACAATTTAGAGAGGAAATGGTTGCTGAAATGTTTAACAACGGCAGGAATGAGTGTGAGATGCTCCATCCCTGGAATGTTCAGGGCCAGGTTGGATGGGGCTTTGAGCGACTTGGTCTAGCAGAAGGCATCGCTGCCCATAACAGAGGGTTTGGAAGTAGATAATCTTTAAGATCCCTTCCAACCCAATCTGTTCTTTGATTCTATGCTTGTATGTGGGCCTTGACATTATACATCTCCTGCACACCATGGAAAATATTTTCTTTTATTGGAAAGCAGGAATTTGCAGAAAATTACAAGCACCCAAACCCAGGGCTTTAAGTTTTAGACTGGTTAACTGCTGTGAATCATTAGTAGCTGGTGTTGATTTTTCGTTCCTGGACTGTTATATTCTTTTGAAGTCAATGATTGAGACTGACAATGGAATAAATTTTTCTTCCTTATTAGAAAATGTTTAAGTTTAGAAGATTATGAGGTTACTTGGAAAGCTGCATCTGTGTGATGTTTTTGGCATCACCATTTTTTGCTTGTGGTGGATGATGACGGTTGTTCCAGTGGAAAAATGTCGTGTGATACTTGTCTGTGCCTTCTGCACCATAGGGATCTTGTCTTTTTTTGCTTGACCACAGATGAACAGATATATGGTTGGAGGTATCTGCTGAGTTTTGTATGCATATATGCATACTTTGAAATAAATCAAGTGAACAAGGAACAATAGCTCTCAAGCTGTGTTTTCCTTGGCTTTGCAGTCAGTGCCTGTAATGCAGTTTAAGCCAAATATCTGTAGGGATGTCCCTGAATGCAAAATATGGGCTACCCAGACACCCTTGTTGCTGTGTCTGTTCACAAGGCTGTGGACAAGCCATCTGAATGCTTTTGGCACACTGATGTCTAGTGGGCTTCCAGAATTGTGTTTATTAACAAGTGTACCACTACGTGATTTTTGAGACTGTTGAGTCTTATGACGCAGGAGTGCCTTGCCCAGCAGATATTGGAGCCTCAATAGATTCTGAAATTGAACCTGTGACACCAAAAAAATTGTTATCAGGGAATAAATAAGAAAAGAACCCTGTATGCTGAAGGGTCTCTCTTGGACTTGATGGACCTGGTGTTCTCTCTAGCAATTCCTGCTGTGCTATGTGAAACTTTTTAGAAAAGTTCTTCTCTCCCCTGTCTGTTAAAATGGATATAGTACTTAAGGTGTTTGTGAGCTATCAGCAGGCAGAGAGGGCAGGGAGACAGATGGCAACATTGCACACATTCTGGGAGATTTCCCCTCTTCCAGGATACTGGCCTAGCAAGGTAACAGTGAGCATCTGAGTCACTGCAACTATTCAATTTTGTTCTAGAATCTCACGGCAAGCATAAGGTACCTAATGAAACAGTTTTTTAATATAGATTGCATGACTTTCTTCAGAACTCCAGAAAATCCCTGGGTGTGCAATATATATAGATTGCATTACTTTCTTCATAATGCCAGAAAATCCCTGAATGTGCAATAATGCAAATTATGTGTCTCAGATCTGTCCTTTTATTGAGGGGAAAAGTAGAAAAAGAAGGTAAATAATGAAACAAAAGTATGTGCTCAGTACTACTGGCACAGACCAGAATAGCAGCACTAAGGAGAGCATGCCAAGTCTGCAGGAATTGCTGGGTGTAATTGTTGCTGCCACAGATGGCATCTTTACAGCACTGACTTCAGTGGGACCTTTGGTGATTACAACACCAATCAAGATTTCACTGTTTGTTCTTGCTCTGGCCCGCACCCACTTGAAAGTTAAATATGAAAACACTCAGATAAAGCCACCAATTTCAACAGTTCTATCCATGTGTGTAACCTTAGGTGTGTGCTGAGCTGGGATTGCCTCTCCCACGGCACCCACTGTGCTGCACTGTTTGCTACTGAACTCCATAAAATAATCTTGTTCACAGGCTTCTGGAATGTCAGAGCAGTTGTTTAGATGAGTGTTCAGATGAGATAATTTCATCTAAAGCCAAAGCCAGATATTACTGATGATAAAATGAATGATCCAAGAGTCCGCTCTTTGGGGCTGAATTTTATTGGGATGGGTTTTGAAGACTACCTTGTCTTCATGAAAGAGTTCTTTGAGTTTAGGTTGATTGAGAAAGTCTATTTAGTCAAATGTATCCCATCCACTGTGTGGATACTGCAAACAGAATGAAGGGCTTCTCTGGCAGATTCTGTAGTATAAACAAACTGGTTTTTGAACTCAAGGAAACAAGGCATGCTGGTCAGACAGAGCCGACCTGAGACCTGAATGAAATTTATTCAATTGATGCTGAATTTAATTCTTTGCTCTACTCTCTAGTTTCCTATGGAAATTTGAGGTATGCTTCAAACCTGACTATTTCACTTTTACCCAGGATGGGATTGCAGTGCTGTGGCTCCTCTGGAACTAGAAAAAAATTCCATATACCCTCAGCATTGTTGGTGCTTATGGCTATTTTTTCAGAATGGGGATTTCTCCTCTCAGGGATCTTGTAAGGGAACATAGATTGCCAGTAGTAAGTGGCACAAATACAACAAAACCAATTGCCAAACGACTTTGAAGACAGCTAAATTTGTGCATTTAGCTCAGATGGGTGAAACCACTGTGTGACAAGAAGAGCTCTGATTTAATGAGAAGGCCTGATGGATGGTGTTTACCTTTGCCTTTTCTTTCCAGCTAACTCTTTCAGGGGAAAATCTGTCCAGTGTTTGTCTGTCAGCCATTTTGCTTTTCTCCTCTTGTGAGCTCTTGCAATCCCATTTGTCTGTCCATGCACGTTTCAGGCCATGATGGATGAATTGTTTGAGCATGATGGTGGAGTTGAGAAAAGTCAAGATTCAGACCAAAGTCCAGGGGAGTTTTTGTTTGCAAACCTTTTGGGCATATTTCTTGTTATTGTTAATGGACTACATAAAATCCATATTATATTAGGAAATATGAAGAAGAGGAAGAAATAAGGAGGGAAATGATTGAGTGGGGGCAATTTAAAGGAGCCAAGATGGTGTTCATCTTCGTAAGAGGAAAGTTTCATTTTTTTCCATCTTGCTGATGAGACTTTTTTTGATGTTATTATCATGTGCATTCAGTATTTCTATAAAAAAAGGGGGCTGGGAGTTCAACAGAATTTCCCCATGGTCATTGCCACTAGCTCTTATTTGTTTGGTTTCAGAAAGGGAGTCAAGCATTGTTTAATCAAAGGACAAAATTCCAAATTTATCTTTAATGCTTCATATTGTTCATATTCTCTCACTCTGTGCATGCTGCCAATAGGAAGGGAGGTTGTGTTAGCTGCAGAACAAAGAGATGTTGTATTTGTTGGCAAGGCAAATTCCTAATTATTTTCTTTGTTCTGCTTTGGTATTCTGTTTCTGAGGTAAGCTCCAGAGAGATTTCTTGGAATTTTATGGACTCTTGGCCTAGAGTAAACGGATGTCTTGAGATTTCCAGCTCACCACTTGGATGAAAACAGATAGGTCTGCATGTCAAGAGAGAGACCTGTCTCTTATCTGATATGCTAGAGAGGATTTATTGCCTTGGAAAAATGAGATGCTTTCTAGCCAGTTGTCTTGGAATAGTGGCATTCCTAAGCTTTCTTGTTGGCACCAGACTAGCAATTGCCAGGAAACTCATAGTATACTTAGAGGCACACAGCTTTTGCTTTGAATTTCCTGTAGAAATTCTTTAAAGTAACACCTTCTCTGTGATTTTACTGCTCTGAAAATTTAACTTTGTGTAGCAGGCTTCAAATAAATTATTAAAGAATCGTTTGCTGTTTCTAAGGTGAAGTTTATTGGTTTGGTTTTTAAATTTTTTAGGTAGTATTTCTATTAAACTAGGGCTCCACTATAACTATGAATGATATAAAAAGTGCATAATTTTCAAACAGCAGTTTTCAGCTCCTTTCTTTACTCTGAATTATGGTTCTCCTACAACTCTAAGACCTGTGTCCAGTGAAAATATATGAATTTTGATAATCCATATCTCTAGTTTTTCCATGCACTGTACTTTAAAAAGCTTGGAATTGAATAAAGCCAAGGATGTGGTCCCAAGATATGAAATAAACTGCATTTTTTTTTGTATAACCATATAAATGCCTTTTTCTCCCAGTCTCACAGTCATGTGATTCTTCAAGCTTTTCAGAACATTATATTTAATGCCAATGATCAAGAGATGTGTATTGCGAAATGCTGGAATGATGGGGATTTTTTTAATGTATATTTTTCTTTAAGGACTAAATATCCTTCCTGAAGAGGATTTTAAGCACTTGATCTTTCCCACAGTTATTCTTTGCTTTTGCTCCTGGAATGCTGACAGAAAAAAACCCATGAGCTACAAAATGCATTTTCACTTCCTGAATTTCATTGTTTAGTGGACTTAGAGTGGAACACTTGCTATGTGTTCCAGTTCTGGAAGCTCTGCAGTTTGTAGTGGATCTGCTCTTGGCCTTCCTGGATGTGATTGGGATCTAAGGATTCTTTCTTGAGTGATTGTGCCACCTGGAGAGGAGCTCTTCTTGACATGGTTAATTCTGCTGTAAGAGGTGGCAACTGCTTATAGTAGTTTTTCCTTTTGAAATTGAGGGATTATTTAACATTTGACATTTGTTCACTGTTTAACTGAGATTCTGTTACAAAATGGCAATGTGTGCAGGTAAGTATGTTCTCTGGTGCCTATGCCCTAATCCCTGGTGGTAAGGTGTGTGAGTTACTGGCTTTTTGCTACATCACTGAGTCACCTTAGGAGCCCTCCAAAACAAGGAGCCCAGAAAATGACAGGCCTATATTGTTTTCCTTTAGTTTCCCTACAGAGATCAAAATGGGAAATGTTGTGGTACCCTCAGAAGACTGATTTGGTTTTTGACCGTGGCTATTGGTAAGGCTGGATTTTACTGAGTAGATTACTACTCCCTCTCCCCGAGAGAGATATAAAGACATTCCATTGGTTGTAACATGTGATTTATATTCCAGGTGTAATTAGGACCAGAGATGATCTGTTTCAATAGTTTCAAAGAATCCTTTTTTCTGAAGGCATCAGCTGTGAGCGACCCTGCAGTTACCAGGGGGAGAAGAGCCTTAGGGTGCAGAAAGGGAAGAGGCAGACAGAAAGAGGAGAAGGAAAAAAGAGAGACTTTCTCAGTAGTATGGGAGTCCAAATTTCTCTCCCTTCCACCATACCAAGCTGTTGTTAATTAATTACTTGTTGGGAAATACTGCATTCCTACAGGCCCTGTCAGTGTCATCTTTGTCCCTTGTTGTTTTCTAGTAGCTGCTTTCGAGGTTTCTCCAGTAGCTGCTTGCCTCTCAATTTTATAGATGAGACAGCTGCAACCTGAAACATTAGATATTTTCCTCTTCACTCCTGTTGCTCTGCTATGTAGAACTCTGCTCCTCCTAATGTACATCATACTAGGAAGGGGCCTTCTTGCAGGTATTGAAGGCCCTGCCAATGACATTTGTCATCCCCAGGGAAGTGCTGCCCAGCCTTGTGCATCCTAACAGATTTTGGGGAGAAAATATACTGCAAGTGAAAGGTCAAGAAGGAGCAGCTGCAGCAGGCTGATAGCCAGCTGTAATAAGAGATCAAACTCAGCTGAACAAATGCCAACATCCAAACAATGTGGAAGCAGCAGTTCATGGTAAGTCATGTCAAGTAGCAGGGAACTCCTTTTGTCCTGAAAGTTCATTGATCTTGACACTAGTCTTTAATTCATTTCCCAAAATTGTCAAGTTTCAGGTCTGTCATTTTCTATAATGAACATATTCTCTTCAGAGCAGATTCCAAGGAACAGAAAGGTGAAATTACTGTGTCAGGAGGGGACTTGAGAATCACATGAAACAAAAATCAAACCAACAACCAAGGAACCTCCAAGCTGATGATTCCAGTGAAAAAGCAGCTCTAAGTTGTGCCAGAGTTTAGTGTAGAGTTGTAAATTTCAAATGTACCTTGGAATCTCCTTGCTTCCTCTGTTTGGAACATGGCTACTACATTTGCTTTGGAAACTTTCCTTTCCTTTAAAACTGTTTTCAAAAAGTGACCATATAGAATCACAGATTTTATAAATTGCTATGGAAATAGAAACTCCAGTGCTGTTTTGTCTTCACAATGCTTGTCCTTCCTTGTTATTTCCACAGAAATACTCAGAGCTAAATTTCAAAACAGACCTTATTGTCATAAGATAATGCATGTAATTTCTAGCAGCCTGCTATCTGTGTTTTTCCTCAAATATCTCAAACAGCTGGCTAGAGACTCTGGCTGGCAAACTTAGAGCTGGGGATGCAACCACACTGTTCCTGGCTGCACAGCTTCTGAGAGGCAGGAGCCCAGCCTTAATCTGTGTTCCCAAAGGGGTCTTTTGGCAAAGTGCACATTTTTGATGTGATCCTTCTTGAGAGGTATGAGAGAATTGATTATTGTTTTATTTAGCAAAATTTTAAAGGTGTGAACACATTTTTATATTCTCATTCCACATTAAAACAGCTTCAGAATGAATGAACTGGTGCCTCAAGCCGAAGCTGAGGTGAAACTGGAAACCTCCTGAAGAGCAGACAGCATTACAGTTTAACACCTAATGGTGACAAGTAAGGAGCACTTGGTTTCACAAGGCTTTTTTTCCCCATTTTTTCCTGCTTATGTCTATACGAGCAGGTAAGGGGAGTCCTGGGGTAGAGGTTAGGGAATTGTCCTTTGATCATTGCACTGCCAGCATGCTCTCAGGCATAATTTTGGTCACTAGCGACCAACATGTGTCTCAGTAGTGCTCTGATGTGATCCAGGCATGTTATGGCCCAGGATAATTCCTGATAAATAATTTGGGACAGGAATACTCTTTTGTGGGAGAAAAGAGAGGCAGATGGGGTATGGGAGATGGGTGCAAAGTGTGGTGTAAAATCTGAGTCAGAAAATTCAACTTTTGTGTAGCCTTTGATTACCAGGTTTGTGCAAAAACATCTCGTTGGCTTTAGTAAGGGACAGCTCTGACTCTTAGCTGCATCTTCACTTAAAGCAACTTCATCAACCAACTCTGTAATTTACAATCACTCATTTGTTTTAAGAGCTCTAGTTTCTTTCCATGACCTCCTTTCCTTGAAATGCTGTGCAGTGTTTGCCTCCATGTCCTGAACAGCAATCAGCTGGTTTACAAAATTTGTAGAGACCTGCAGCGAGGGCTGGTCCCTTTCTCAGCAGCCATGGCAAACTGTTAGCATAAGCAACAGTTTATTAGTCAAGACTTGCCTAAAAGGAAACTGTGCTCTTTCTTAAAACCAACGTAGTCACAGAGACCAAGAAGTTTCACCATCTCTTTCTCAGGGTGTGATGGTCAACATCTGTTGACATCAATGGAAAGATTCTTCATTTTGAAAGAACCACTGAATTGGACCATTAGTCAGAAGGAAAAGGTCACAGTTATTAAGTCTCCCACGCCTTTTCTTATGTTTTCCTTGGAAATCTGAACTGTCAGACCTTCTGAAAGTGATCGTGTCTTAGGCTGATGGACAGTCTGGTTGTTTGGTACACCCCTGGTCTGCTGCTCTTGTTGCTTAATTCTGTGTTGGTGCATTCATGACAGAGTGCTAGCAAAGAAGTTGCACAGTTTTTATGTGGAAGTCCCAGTATGCAGTATTGTTTGCACTTGGGACACATGCAGATGTAATTTGGAGATAGTTATAAAATTACTAATCCTTTTCCAAAAATGAAGTTTCTTCTGAGGTGGTAACTGTGATCTGCTACCCACCTACATCTCTAGCAACTAGTTTTCTAGTGCTAATCTGTTTTGCTGGATGCCATCCAGGCGTGGCAGTTGTGGTGAGAATTGAGTCAGAATCTCTGGTGGCTCTGAATTGTCATCAGATGTGTCAGAGCTATACCACAACATCCCTCACTTCTCAGAATAAGCTTATGATGGTCTCTAGAAGGGTCACATCCCTGTTTGAATCCCAGCAGTCAGGCCTCCACTCCACATTTGTGCAACTTTAGATCTCATGTTAGATTTCCATTATTTTCCCACAACTAGAGCAGGAGGAAAGAATGTGAAACTGAGAATTATACTGTTGAAATGTTCTGTGTCTTAGTTGTGTGAATTTCCATCAACTTTAACTGAGATGTAGGAGAGGTGATTGGTAAAAGCTGTTAAAATGCAAAGATAAGATGAGCTGTAACCCCCTCTGAGTCACTGAGCAGCAGGGTCAGCAGCAGAGCTCTGTTTTTCCAGCCAGTTTAATTAAAAAACATAAACTATCTCAGTTCACTTACTTCACCCAAAGCCTTTGCTATAAAATCAGATAGCCTAGGCTTCCCAGAAGCAGAATTTTCCTCTTTACTAGTGCTCTGTTAGGAAAAAGACCATAACAGATTTTTACTGAAGGAAGAAGGTGGAAATGCTACAGTGCAATTTGAAAAAGCCTGACTAACCTGTGCCCTACCCTTTCCTACTCAGCTAGAATGTGCTGGCCTTCTCTTAGGGCTGTGGGGTCCTGCTGGAGGAGTCAGTTCTTACTCTCCATGCCCAAATGATCCCCACTTGGAGTCTGTGAGCTCCAGAGGATTTTGATATATAAGAAGGGCTGAGAACTGGAGTCTCGACAGCTCCCTTTGGAAAAGAGTCACTGTTTTCCACTGGGGAAAAAGGGCCTTCTGAGTTATTGTTGAACTGCAGTTGCATAGGAAGAGATTTGCTTGCACAGCTCTTTTCACCAGGCTGTGCTCTTCCCCAGCTTGCAGTGTATTTAGTGGGTTTCAGCTCCTTGGATGAAGTGGAATAACAAATGGGATTTGCAGTCTGTCACAGAAAGGTTACTTCCTAAACAGCTTTTTTATTCTCTTAGGGAGAAGGGGAAAAAAAAAAGAAAAGAAAGAAAGAAAGAGTTTCTTTTTCTCAGCTTGGGTTGAATTGGTACCTAGCATTTGAGCATTCGTTGTATTTGTTTTTCCAGAATTTCACAGCCTCCTCCTTTCCTTTACGTTTTAAGCAACCAGGTTCTCCTCCTAAGGATGTGATTGCAGGGAGCCTTGAACTTGAAAAGGCAAAGATCTATGATGAATCATTACAGTCTTTAGAAAATGAGACATCAGTGGGAGCTTTTGATTTTGGCAAGTTTTTAAAATTAGACACTTTTTTTCATCAGTAACCCAGATGCTATCCATAATCTAACTGCTCTGGGATGCTCAATGAGCCAGTCCCTGCTGTCTGAGAACCAGGACTGAGGATTTTTTATAGTAAAACCTCTCCCAAGAGCCTGTGTCATGGGACAATTTTGCAATTGCAATTGAATTTAGTGTAACAGCAGAATTTCTACTGAGAGTGTTTTTACATTGTGTTGAGGATATCCTCACTGTTGGTTCAGTTTCCCAGTGAAAATCAAAGTCAGGCATGTCTCTTTATTTTAAAATATATATTGGAATTTGTTTAGGGAGTGTTCACCTACTTTGATAGTACTTTCATCAGCTTTTAAAACTAGGTAAGCATTTCTGCACCATGACAAATTATGGCAGTGTAATAGTAATAATTTAAGGTGGTGGAAAATCCTAGGAGATTGCTACTGGCTTGTATTTGGAATGAGATGGAATAAATTTTGTTGCCAGAATTGTGTTTAGCAGTATCAGGTAAAATCAAAAGAATACAGATGTGGCTGTTGAAGATGTGCCAGTGGAAGATGAGTGGTTGGATGGGTCCTTGATGCAATGGACATGGGAAAATCTATGGCAACTAATTTGACCAAAATCTGAGTAGCCTTTTCCCCCATATCATGGCAGGACTGATGACAACATCAACAAATCAAAGAGGTCCTTGTTATTTATTTTATTAGTGATAAGAAGAAGTAATAATAGCCAAACAATTATATGCAGGACATGTATGAACTAGAGAATATGTGTGTGTACACCAACACATATGCTCAAATTAGGGTGACAGATTAGTTAGTAATTCTCTGGCAAATGTAGGTCAGTGTCCAGAAGAATTGGTTTGTCTCTCAGGGTCCTCCTGAGAGAATATTCTGTTCTGAATCACCAGCCAGGCCTTTTGCTCCAGCAGGGTTAGTCAGCTCTCTCAGCTGGTGCTCTGTGTCAGGTCTTGATCATCTGTTTGTGATAACAGGGGTGGAAACGCCAGAAGGCACAGATGAACTCCTCAGAAGCAAGCATTCTATTTCTGTATAAATATCTCTTGCAATAAAGGGAAAAGGAGGAGAAAATAAAGCAAATCTGTTATACAGTATCAGCAAAACTGTTGCTAAATAGAATGTTTTTGTGAGCAGTCAGCAGATGCTGAGGCTCAGATATTATCTTAGTGACTGTGTAACAAATTACAGTCATAAGACTCAGTTCACTTTCACCATCTTGCGCTTGTTTTGATGGCAAATAAGGATCTAATTTTCAGGGGGACATTTTAGGGATTTTTGTTTGTTTTGAGGTTGGCTTTTTTCAGTGAAAGTTCATATTCCCTTCTGGCATTCACCAGACTGCAACTTAAGTCAACAACAGAGATCTTTGCAAAGAACTCATTATCTTTTTCTCATTTATTGGTGTGACTTTGCCCTCTCTCTACACAGGTAAGTTCCTTAAATCTCTTTGCAGGCTTTTGTGTTTAGACTCTTCCAAGGGCAGCAGCTTAGTCAATGTAGCATATAGCTAGTCTAAATTTTACAATAAATATCTTTTTAGGATTCTTTTCTTACTACCCAATGTAGTTTTGGGGCTCTGTGGGTGTGTGTGACAGTCTTGACTAATAAATTCAAAAAGTGATGGCTGTGCCTGAGGTCCAATGAATTCCTGTTGTGCAATTGATGTTAAAGCAAGTTAGTAGAAAAGAACTTCCATTGGGCCCAGCAGAATTAGACCAGGCTCCACACCTTCTACAAAACTCACATGGCTTGAAGAGTAGTGAATAAAATTACAATTTGCATTTGATTGCAAAGTTGGAAAAGGAAAGCATACTCTCTGCAGCTACTAAATGGAGCTAATGCCTGAATTGTTTCTGGTTTGAACTGTCAAGGGAGAACACAGTACACTGGCTACACATGGATCTAGTCAGTGTCTGCAATAATCAAGATAGACAAGATTTTAGTCTTTCAGATAATTACACTTCTCTCCAGACATCTAAAAGAGATAAAATAAGATTAGGGAGACATTTTTCAGGGAGACCTTTTATCCTTTGTAGCTCTAATTTTAGGACAACAGCTCTTTCTGATGGAGGGTCTATGTACCACTGCAGTCAGCTGAGAGATGCTCTTACTGGGCAGAGCTTTTACTGTGCTCTGGGTTATCTTCTATTTTAAAATGATCTGGACCAATTTGTGGCAAACTAAAGCAACCTGCAGAATCCAGCCTACAAAGAATAAGTAGAAGTTGTCTCAGCTCAGAGAGGTCTGAAGTAGATCATATTTATTTATATATATTGCATGCCCTGCCCATGTATATAGTTTAATGTTAATAGAAATATTTATCAGCACGGTAAAATGAGTTGAATTGAATAAACTTAGAGGTTCAACTTGCTGTTTTCACTTACAAGACACAACCAAATGGGAAACACTCTACTAATTTTGAGGCTGACACCAAGCTGGCTGGTGCAGTATGCTGGAGGGATGATGGCAACCAGAGGGACCTGATAGCCTTGAGAGGTGGGGCTGTGTGAACCTCCTTAAGGCAAACAGGGCAAAGTGCAAGATCCTACACCTGGGCTGGGTGATCCCCAGTATCAATACAGACTGGGGGTGATCAAACTGAGAGCAGCCCTGATGAGAAACACTTAAGGATATTGGTGGAAGAAAAATTGAAGGTTAATCAGCAGTAAGCACTTGCAGCCCAGAAAGCCAATCCATGCCTGGGCTGCAGAAAGAGAGGCATGACCAGCAGAGAGAGAGAGAGAAAGGGAGGATTTTCCCTGCTCCACTCTTGTGAGGTGCTTCGAGACAGAGCAAATCCATAAGAGAGCCACAAAGATGGTCAGAGGGCTAGAGCACTAGAAGGTTCCAGGGAGAACCTGGAACCTTCTCCCTTCCACTTCCTGAAGGGAGCTTTTGAGCAAGACAGAGACATTTTGTAAGGGCCTGTAGTGATAGCACACGGGGCAATGGTATTAAAGTGAAAGAGAGTGGGTTTAGATTGGACACAAGGGAAAATATTTTTTTATGATGAAATTGGTGAGGCAGTGGTGAAAGTTTGCCCAGACAAGTTGTACTGGAAGTATTCAAGGTCATGTTGGATGTGACTTTGAGAAACCTGACTTGGTGAATGATGTCTCTGCTATAGCAGAGAGGTTGCACTAGATGATCTCTAAAGGTCTCTTCCAACCTAAACCATTCTATGATCCCAAGTTTTTCAAGTTCTTGTTGCAGAAGTGCAGGAAAGTGCAGTAAATGATTGGGAGGTTTTTGTGATCTCCATACTCTTGTCACACCTTAGAAAACATTGAATACTTGAACAGTGTTCATCTTCTTTTGTAAGGCTGCATTTAATTTGTAACATCTGGTGTAAATAAGTAAATTCCTTTTAGATGCTTTTGAAACACTTTGCAAATTTTCCAATATTGTATTATTTTCCTTGCTTGTGGCATATGTGTCACTGCAGTAAATGAATATTGTGTGTTTAGGATACAAACACTCTCCTTTTTTATCTGAATGGAAATCATTCCTATGTCCATGTGCCTTTCCAACATGAGGTAGTTTATGCCTAAACAGCCCACTTCCATAAAGTGTTATTAACTGTTTTCCTATTTGAATTTTAATTATGAATTACGTTACATTCCAAATGTACTTAAATAGCTTCTTTCAAATGTATGGATGAATGGATGAGAGCTGCCCCGTTCCCTCCTGAGCCAGGGAGCTCACCACCCTGCAAACATGTGGGGCAGCTCTCCAAATGCAGGGCCTGTTCCTCATGTTTGTATGGCCAGAGGCTTGACTGACCTGTTTGTTCAGTGGAACAGAAAATCCCCTGAAGCACACAGAAATACTTGCACTCTGTTTGCACTTTGCTACACTATGAAAACTACGGGAGAGAGCATGGGGATGCATTCTCAGCAGGTGAAAACAGGCAGGGCTCAGGTGAAAGGAGTGGTGTTTTGCTCTGCAACAGCTAGGGGGTTGCCACTGTCCACTAGGATACTGAACATTAAACAAAATCTCAGAGTAAATGTGAGGGTGAGTTTTTAGGGAAAGCTATCATCTTACCTCTGTTACTAGTGAAAGACTTGTAGAAAACAGATGAACATTTAGGGCACTTTCAGAGATTATTTTTTTGTGCTGAAAACTTATCTATTATCCAGTGGCTACAGTAAGTCCAATAAAATGTATTGTTTCTCCTTGAAAGAATTACTTGCTATTATATGCTACAGCAAGTAAAGTGATGTTTGCTTTAAAACAAATGTGTTGAGAGCCAAACATGAATGATCAGTCATGCCTCTTTCTCTTCTACTTTGTATGTGGGAGCAAACTTGCAGGCAACGTTATCCCTAAAATAAAATAAATGTAAACTGACAGGTGCAAATCAGGGCTGTACAATTTTATTCTCATTGGAAATTATGCTTTTTACATGAATTTGTATGAAAACAGGTTTGAGATCCTCATTTCAGATTTTTAATCAGGAATAAATTGCAAGTGATACTTGCTCAATTGGACAGAAATAATATTCTTGGTTGTCTGACAAAGGCCTTGGTTAAGCAAAGTGTGTAAATTACTGATGGCACAGTGCACAAAAACATTCAGCATTTGGACACAGCCAATGTTTCCACTTCTGTTTTGGTTTGATCTGATCCTGTGAGATACTGAGCACAATGAGGATGAGGTGCCCAGCAGACAGAAATATCAGGTGCACAGCAGACAGTTCACCATATCAATAGGCTGAGGGTTTTATATGGATTTTGTCTCAGCGGAAGCTGAGAACAGCTTTCAGCTGTGGTGACAACTCCTTACATCTTTGATGCACCACATCATGCTGAATGGTAGTGATGAGTCAGGATTCTTCTGGCCCCAACAATATTTGAGCAAACCTGGATAAAATTAACAGGTTCCAGCTGCTGGGCTCAGCTGTGCCCTGCAGGGCTTCTGCTGGAGCCCCCACTGCCAGCTCCTCCCTGTTTGCACCTAATGCACTCCTATCTTCCCTTTGCCCTGCCTTCCTGGTTTTTAGATCACAAATGTTGTCTTCCAAGGTCTGTTTTGGAGAAATATTTCTCTGTACAGGAAAGTGTACTAAATAAACTTGCCACTCCAGCAGGGGATATTAATTTAATAATAGCTTGTACCATCTCCATTTGGATTCTATCTGGGACTTTGAGACCTACCTTCCCACTGAGAAATCAGAAGCAGCTGCGATCTTTCTTGACACTCCTGGAGTATAAATTGTGTCAAAAGTGGCAATGAGTGAAGGTGAGCAGGGCTGGAGCTCATCTGTCCCTTTTTCTTTTTAACTGGAGGGACATCTGCTCCCAGGACTTCTCCATCACCACCTAAGTTTCGTCTGCAGTTTGCCAGGCAGTTCTGGAACATGCAGCAGGGACCAGGGCTGAGGCAGAGCAGATCTGCTGTCCTTCAGCACAGCTACTAAGTGGCAGAATTTAGTTTACACATTGTGCTTCCAGCAGAGGAAAGAACAGATCTGAAAGGGCTATGGATGCAAACAAAAATGAAGACCAGCATTTTCAAACACAGGCACTGCATGCCCATGGACTTACAGCAGATTTTTGGAAGCATTCCACATTTCATAATGTCCAAAGGGAGCAATGTTTATTGAATGAAACCACTCTTTTTGGCAGTTTTGTTCTGTAGCAGAAGGTATAGCTTTTATGCCTGTATTTGTAAAGGCTGGAGAATAGGTTTAGCTGCACTAAATTCAGTGAGGTTTTCTGACATAGGAGTTAGAAAGAGGGGCACAAGCCAAAGGACCCTCCTTGATCCTTGTCTTCACACTAAGGACTTTGGAATCCAGAAAGCTACAGGATTTGTATCTGAAAAAAAATTAAAAAATTGCAGTAGCCTTTGATTCTATCAAACCCAAATTTTACCCAGGACTGAACCACAAGATAAGAAGACGCTAAGATATATATAAAAGTGAGATGTGAAAGAAAAATGTACTTGAACTGCTGGCTTTTCTGAAGAATTGGTGTGACAGGCTCAAGCTGTTGCTAAGAACACAATAGAAATTTAAGGCAACTCAAGAATCATATGAAAACCTGAAATTCAAATTAATTAATGCAATAGTAGATGTTATTTTTAAAAATTAACTTATCAAATGAAAAGGTCTGCAAAAACATCCTCAAGTTACTGCAGTGTAAGTTCCTTTCCCAGATAAGTTTGATCTGGTTCACAGCAAATATGAATGTTAATCAGAAGACTAAAACATATCTGCTTAAAAGATTTGTTTTTATTTTGTCATTGAGCCTTTCCATGAAATAAGAAAAGAGGGAGCAGGAGGACAAATATCTTACAGAGGAATTTGAAGATCATTCTAACACAAAATCTGCATGGTTTTACATAATTTGCAGCATTTGAGCATCTTCCAGATAGTTGATTTTATTTTAATTGATTTCCCACATTCTATGATATAAATACCTTTGTGCGTTTTCAGGTGTTTTTTAATATTCTTCTATTTTAGTGTCAATGTGCAGTAAATTTAAGTAAGTCCATTAGATGTTACATTTAGGTGTGAGACATCAGTTAAGAGGCTGCCCAAGGTGGAAGTTGACTCTGTGGCCCTGGTAACAGTTTTTTGCTGAGGTGAGAATGCAACATCATGGCAAAGGTGGTTTGGGATAGGTAGGTAATTCCTTTATCAGATAACTCAAACCAATCTCTTGAAGTGCTTTGCATAACAGGACCTGAACTTAAACTGAACTTTGATTCCTGTTAAGAAGATGTTGTGGTGAGACGGTCCCTGGGAAATTGCATCCATACTCACCCAAGTTTCCCAGATGTCTGGGTTCATTTCTGCTCTAAATCTTTCAAAAGCTGTTTCTTCAGTAAGCTGATGAAGTCTTGTTCTGGAAGTATGCTGGACTCACTACAAGAACATAATCTAGACTCATATTCACATTAATGGTGAATACTCTTTATCTGAAGTTCTCCCTACTGCTTTCTTGTGGCTTCAGTTTGACATCTGAGAGCAAAACACACAGAAAGCCTTTAGTCTCTCTATTGTTATGTAATTGATGACAGATAAGCTTTCAGGGTAGCATATATTACTTTGGGGGAAGCTTATGTTTAAAGATTATGGCTCCTGAATATTGAAACAAAACCTCTCAGTACCTGAGGAAATAACATGCCTAGCCCTGAAATAGGAAATGAGAGACTATCCAAATGCAGATACTTTTAAGTGAAGTACAACATTATATTCATCATTTGAAAGAAATAATCCAGCACTTTTTCTTTCAGCATGTTCTTTTCAACATGTACTTTTTTTACTTTTTGCTTTGCCTGCTGTGTATATTGGTTTCAAGGGTTTTCATAGAGGCATGCTTTTGCAAAACCTGGACTGTTGAAAGCTGTTACTTCTGGAGCAGACCATTAATATTCCTAATGGATGTGAACAAATTGATTATGGGGGAAATTCTAACAGAGCAGAACTTCTTCTTGAAGATGTTGTTCTTTTATACATATGGATGCTGTAGTCTACTCTTTATTAAGGGGGATAACTAGATTGATTTTATATAACTTGCAGCTTTAAGACAGCAAATATTCCTTTTAAAAAATTCTCTGATGCTTTTTGCCTGCAATGGGTGAACATGACAGAAAAATAATCAATCTTCACAAAATTTCTATGAAGTGATCAATTTGAATGTTTAGCTTTAAGCAAGAGAGCAAAAACATTGAAAGATTGAATGATATGCTCAAAATCAGAGTGGCAAAGTCTGAAATCAAGACCTAATCTGGGTTAACTGACTGTGCTGAGACCCCACTAGTCCTCTCAGAGAGGAGAGATGGAAAAGATTTGAAAACTTGGTGGATATTCAAAATGAGTTTTGATCCCAAGTTCCCAAGTCTGACATCTCAAAAAATTTCCAGGTTTGAGCCTTCTGCCTTGCAGTGTGAAGAAAGAATGAACTAGGATCTGTATGAACTGAAATGATTTTGTTGTAGGTCTATCTGTTGCTCTGCTGGACTATAATAACTTTTCTGTGATCTGTGTTTCAGTGCCCTACTGACAAGTGAAAACGTGCACAAATCGTGAAGTTTATTGCAAGTACAAATGAACAACTGTAGAGAGATTATTCATTGCACCCTGCCACAGCTAAAGCACAGAATTAATTGGGTGCAGATGCTGAACAAATGGTTTGAGTTTTGTTGCAGAGGATGATGCCAGTGACTACTGACATGGGGAATAACCACTGTGTCGGCTGAACATTGCTTGAACAAAAGTTCAGACTGACGGGTTTTTGCCATTTTGGATCCACTTCATTAGCAAGGTAGCTAGACAAGGGGATCTTGTATGCCTGGGGCTGTGCCACAGTCACTTTGCTTGTATCCTCTAGCTATGAAAACTTGAAAGAGAAAATGGCTTTTGTTCAGCAGTATGTAAAGTGCTATTTATCCTGGAGGGCTTCTATGGTGTTGACATACTGGCTTGAGATCTTCATCAAGATACAATGTAAGTTATTACCAAAACGTCCACAGGCTTTGTGATACTCAAAGGATTTGTAAAGATAATATATTGCTATCAAAGATCTTTCAAGCCTAGTTTCCAAAAGAATCAGGTATTGTTTTTATATGGTATAAAAACTGTAGAAGAACATTATATGTTTGCCAAAAGTAGCAGTTTTTTGGAAACAAACCTTTTCCTTACATCCAAACTTGATCACATTAGCCTGAAAAATTAATTTATAAATAATATCACAATGATAATTCCTATTGGACAAAGCATATCACAGGGAGATAAATAGAAGCTGGGAAAACAACTGGGAAGGAATCAGACTAGAAAACTTTCTCAGCATCTTCTGGATTAGACAAGTTCAAGGCTGTGGTGAGAGAGAGAGAAATGGAGAAATAGTAGCTATGACAAATGTTCTTCTGACAGAGCCAGGATTTTACTTGGCACAACCAAACCTGCTTCATCCCACAGATGGGGGCTGTGGAAAGAATCTCTCATGATGGCAAAAGAGATTTCCTTCATGGTATGTTTCTCCTTTGTATAGTGGCATATGAGATATCCTATGCCTCGGCCTACATCAGGTGGAGGAACTGCAACTTACAAAGCCTCTACTGAATTAGTGTAAATATATGCAACATGCAAACCAGGAAAGGAGTATAATGGGAGAAACAAAATAGTTATAAATGTTAAGGGATATGAACACTGAAAGAAGTTAATTGAAAACTGACAGGACCTGATACAATCATGAGAAAAGAAAGAATAAGTGAATTAAATGGAAACATCAGGGTAAAACCAGAAAATATTTCAGAAGAAGTGTACAAATATAGATAAATATATAAAAAGGACGCTTGCTGCTTGTCATTAGAAATGTGTTCTGGAGTACAATTAAGAGCTAGTGATGCTTTTTAATTCTTTCTAAGGCATTGAAAATTCTGTGGGATGGAGAGACATGGTGAATTGTTGAAATACTACCTAATGTTTATCCTGCACTGATTCAAAACAAGCCATCCAAGCTTAAAGGAAAAGACTGCTCATCACTGGAAGCTGTAAGTGGCCACATGTGCACCCATCTGATGAAAGAAGTGTGCCCCGTGCTTCTGTAGGATGCATGGCCAAGAGTAATCCTAAGTGTCATAGTAAGCAAACTCCTACTATGGTTGCAGTGGTGCTCTGGCATTTTAATAGCAACTAAAAGAGTAACCTTATTTAGGATCCATGGCTCAGGACCCATTCCTAGGAACAAAAATAGGACAATACCCAACATGATAGGTTGTTTTTTCCCCATTTTATCAGCCTCTGGAGACTAAACTGCTGAAAGTGCAGTTGGTCAAGCTGGCAGACAAGGGGGCTCATGGCCTTCAGCCATGGTAGCTGGTGGGATCCAAATGAGCATATGATGATGGCATGGCAGTGGCTTCCAGCTCTGTGAAGGAAAGCTCCTGCTGATTTGGAATTTCTCCTTGATGAACACCACATGTCTATACTGAATTTTCTCTTCTATTTATTTTAAATTTCCTATGAAAGTAATTTCTATGAGAAGGAATAAGGAAACTACGTGCTTAAAAAGAAAATCGAACTGTAGTGCCCAGAAGTATGTTTATTCAACTGTGAAGTTCACCACTGAAATGGGGATTGACAGACGTTAGCCATATTTTATCACTGCTCTCATGAATGCCAGGACTAGAAATGCTCAGGAGAAGCTGGTGCCAACAGTAATCTGAGCCATCAGCCCTCAGTTGAACATGTACTGAGAAGATTTATTCTTGCTTTTCTTTCATTGTGCTTATTCCAGACTTCCCACAGCAGGCCTTAATGAAATATTCCAAAGTTCAGTGACAGTTCCAAGTAACTGACAGATGGAACAAAGTTCACCAAGAACTTTATTAAGGAAGAGGACACCTGAGGTAGAGTTTAGGAAAGATGCAGGTGATTCTCTCTGATACTGCAATCCTCAAGACCTTCTCTCAACTTGCAGCCGAAGCTGGACATGTTTACTCTGTGTTGGCAATCCAGTCTCTGACTTTCTAAGGAGCCAAAATTTGACTACTTCCCTGTCCAGAACAACTTTCTTTGTGCTAATAGTATTTATGGAGCAAGCATTCCATGGCTAAAACCTAAGGAAATGCCAAACTTGAGCAGCTTTCTTCTGTCTGCCTTGCTTGTAGGTGTGGCTGCAGAATGTGATGGGAAAAGGGCACATCTGCCCCAGGGTGGTCTCAGGCACAACCTGCAGCAGCAATGGGCTTTGTCCTCAGGCTGCCACTCTGTCCCTTAAATGCAGCAGTCCAGTCCATGTGCTTCTCTTACTGCTTGTGAGATATTTTGTCTGATGAGGGTGAGAATTGCAAGACTAACATTTCAGGTCAGGAGAAAGCTTCCCCTCTGTTACTATGTCCCTTTACCTATAAATAATTAGGCATTCATTTTAGCATGTGAACTGTAAAATGCTCTTTAATCTCACCAGATGAGGATTAGCTGAACAATTTACTAGCTCATGGTAAGGAAAGCATCCAAGAGTGATTCTTAATAGAAGGGACTTTTCAGTTTTATGTCTCTTCATGACCTATCCCTGCTATCTTCCCATAAGCACACACACACAGCCATCTGATCAATACTCTTGATTATTACTTTGATTAAAATCTTGAGAAAAGTAGAAAGATTTAAAGATTCCTGCTCAATGTTGTGTTTAGCTGCATAGTCTGTCCATGTTCTTATCACATAATGTTCTACCTCTGATAAAGAAATAGATACAACCCATTTGATTGATTAATGGGATGTAGTTGCACATAATGTTGCTATAAATGTGTACACTGAACCAGTCACAAACAGCATAATATACAAACAAGTTTTTGTTAAAGGAATTTACAAATAACTTCTGTTAATAGACAGCAAATGCAGGTAAAATTCATTGAAATAGTGATTCATTGCAATTACTTGATTTGCTTTTGAATATATTTATATGCATATGCAGAGAGAATGTGGACTCTTATGAAAGAGGGAGAAATAATTCAGAGGGTTTTTTTTGTTTCTGTACAAACAAAATCTGTATGCAAGCTTTGGAGGCAGGGAAAAAAGGAGAAACAAAGAGCAGAACTTCTATGTTTTCCAGAAGCGCTTTGACATATCAGTCCTGATTTACTGCACCTTACAGGAACTTATAGGGAAGGTTGGAGACATTCTTTTCCCACTGGAGAGTGCTGAATGGAATTGCCGTGGAGTACTGCTTCATCAGTACTCAGGAGAGTGATGTTCACTACCACTGGCTGAGAGACGCTGCTTCTGCTCGAGAGGTAAGGCTGCATGCTTCTCCACCTCTCTGGGAATATTTCTACTATGGAACATTAGCTGTGATCCAGATTTTATGAAAATCTGTTTAATAGCAGTGCAGAGAATGAGTTGCAGAGCCATTTATAACAGCCAAAATAATTCAGTCGTGACCTCTTTGTGTTCCCATAAAACTGTTTTTCCCTCGGCATCAGGAGATGAGTCAGCAGTAGTGATAACAAGAGTTAGAGAAATACTGGAAAAAACAAGTGTCCCAAGTATTTTGGCAGTGAAAAATTAGGCTTCAAAGTGATTTCTTCATGGAACATTTTTTCTCTCTCCTGGACACCAAATTGACGGAGTATATTAAAGAAAGAAGAAAAAGAGGGAGAGAGAGAGCGAAAACAGGACTTGGATGATATTTCTCAGTGTCTGCCAATATCTAACATGCTTTTGGAAAAGTTGTGTAACACAACCTACCAAGAGAGCCCTGTTTGAATAGAGGCTAGTAATCCCTTCTATTTAGTGCTGTTTGTGGTTTTGCAGAACTGACCCACAGGGCCTCATTTTTTGACTGGTGAAACAGGCTTTTTTTTTGCCTTTTTTTTTCTTAAGCCTATAGGGATCAGGAAGTTCTCCTCTGAATACATGCCTGACTAGAATTCACCATCAGTTTACCAGCAGCTCTATTATTCTTAAGCCTGTAGGACACTTTGAATGATGGAAAACCTTGAATGTTCTCTTTTGTGAAGGAGAGTGTTTGCCTCCAGTGATCAAACATACAGGTAGAGTGTCAGGGAACTTGCAATATGAAGTGCTATGTTTGAAATAATTTAAATGAGGACTGTTGCAAAGGGTTTTTTTTCTGTTTTGCAGTATTTTCAGTATAATTTCTTCAGATATTTTAATCTACTCTGCATGATAAATTAAAAGCAGTGTTGCACAATGCTTTTCATTACAGAAAAGTGTCAACAATGTAAATTTTCAAATGAAGGAATATGACTTCTAATATTGAGCTACTTTTGTTTTCATGGCCTTTTGGTAATGGCTATGAAGAAAAATACAAGGAAAATTGTTGAAAAATATTTTTTGGGTCTTCTTCATGACAATGAGAGACAAAACTGAGGAGGCAGGTTCCTATGTGTTCGGAAGTTTTTGTCTGGGGACTCTCCAGGGCTGATACCAATACTGAAAACTGCTGCCCGAGTCTGAAGCAGGCAATCTGCCTTCTGAATATCAGCTTGGCATGGGATGGGCAGTGGCAGTGGGTGACTCCCTTCTGAGGGGAGCAGAGGGCCCCATATTTCAGCTGGATCCATCTCACAGAGAGCTCTGCTGCCTCCCTGGGGCCCGGGTATGGGATATCACCAGGAGACTCCCTGGGCTGATTCAATCATCTGATTAGTACCCACTGCTGATACTCCAATCTGGCAGTGATGAGATTGAAAAGAGGAATGCCAGGGCAATTAAAAGGGACTTTAGGGTGCTGGGTCAGGTGGTTGATAGGGCAGGAGCACAAGTGGTGTTCTGCTCAGTCCCTTTGGTGGCAGAGAAAAACAATGAAAGGAATAGAGGAGCCCACATTATCAACAAGTGGCTCAAGGGTTGATGTCATCAGCAGAATTATGGGTTCTTTGATCATGGGGCAACTTTTAGCACTGACCTGCTGGAACTGGATGGGCTCCATCTCTCTGTTAAGGGCAGAAGGATTTTTGCTCATGAACTGGCAGAACTCATTGAAAGGGCTTTAAACTAGGTTTGAGGGGGGAAGGGGATGCAGCTGGGCTCTCTGGGAACAGGCCCAAGAGTGGTAAGCCTGAGTTAGGGGTGAAATCAATAGCCCAGCTGAGGTGAATGTATGCATGCACTCAGTATGGGTAACAAACAAGAAGAGCTGGAAGCCATGGTGCAACAGCAAAGCTGTGATGTAATTGCCATCATGGAAACATGGTGGGATGACTCACATGGCTGGAGTGCTGCACTGGATGGCTACAATCTCTTCAGTAGAGACAGGAAAAGAGGAAAAGGTGGAGGGCTGGCCCTTTATATTAGGAAGGCTTTTGATGCCATGGGTATTGAAACTAATGATGATGTAGTTGAATGCCTATGGGTAAGAGTTAAGGGGAAGGCTGAAAAGGCTGACATCCTACTGGGAATCTGTTATTGTCCACCTAACCAGGAAGAAGTGGTGGACAACTTATTCTATAAGCAGCTGGAGAATGTTTCAGGATCACCAGCTCTTGTTCTTGTAGGTGACTTTAACCTACCAGACATCTGCTGGGAACTTAACCCAGCAGAAAAGAGGCAGTCCAGGAAGTTCTTAGAGTGTGTGGAGGACAACTTTTCGTCACAGCTGGTAAGTGAGCCCACCAGAGGGGCTATGTTAGAACTGTTGTTTACAAATAGAGATGGGCTGGTGGGAGATGTGGTGGTTGGAGGCTGCTTGGGGCATAGTGATCATGAAATTACAGAGTTCTTGATATTTGGTGAAATGAGGAGGAATATCAATAAGACTTTTATGTTGGCCTTCCAGAGGGCAGACTTTGGCCTATTTAGGAGACTTACTCAGAGAGTTCCTTGGGAAGAAGTCCCTTAAAATGAAGGAGTCCAGGAAAGGTAGGTGTGCTTCGAAACAGAAATCTTGAGGACACAGGAACAGACTGTCCTTGTGTGCCAAAAGATGAGTTAAAAAGACAAATATCCAGCCTAGATGGGCAATGAGGTTTTGAAGGAACTCAGGAATAAAAAGAGGATGTATCGTCTTTGGAAGGAGGGTCAGGTCTCTCAGGAAGTATTTAAGGGAGTTCCTAAGGCATGTAGGAAAAAAATAGGGAGGCCAAAGCTCAATTCAAACTCAATTTGGCAAGTTTTGTAAAGGACATTAAAAATGTTTTTACAAATATATTAATGGCAAAAGGAAGGGTAAGACCAACCTTTGTTCTCTACAGGATGTGAGAGGGAACTTAGTAATTGCAGATGAGGAGAAGGTGGAAGTGCCTTAACACCTTCTTTGCCTCACTCTTTAGTGGGAAGACAGCTTGTCCTGAGGACAGCTGGTAGATGGTGTCAGGGAGCAGAATGGTCTCCCTGTTATCCAGGAAGAGGTAGTCGGAGAACTGCTAAGCCACTTGGATGTTCATAAATCCATGGGACCAGATGGGATCCCTCCCAGGGTGATGAGGGAACTGACAGATGAGCTTGTGAAACCACTCTCCATCATTTACCAGCAGTCTTGGCTCACTGGTGAGGTTCCAGATGACTGGAAGCTGGCCAGTGTGACACCCATTCGCGAAAAGGGTAGGAAGGAGGATCCTGGTAATTATAGACCTGTTAGCCTGACCTCAGTACCCAGTAAGGTAATGGAACAGTTTTTACTGAGTATCATCACACAGCACTTACAGGATGGCCAGGGTATCAGACCCAGTTTGGGTTTGGGGGGTAGGTTGTATTTGACCAGCCTGGTCTCCTTTTATGACCAGGTAACCCACCTGGTGGATGCAGGAAAGGCTGTGGATGTTGTCTGTTTCGACTTCAGCAAGGCCTTTGACAGTTCTCACACAGCATACTCCTGGAAAAGCTGGGAGCCCAGGGCTTGGACAGGAGCACTCTGTGCTGGGTTAGGAACTGGCTGGATGGCCAGGCCCAGAGAGTGGGGGTGAATGGTGCTGCATCCAGCTGGCGGCCAGTCACCAGTGGTGTCCCTCAGGGATCTGTGCTGGGGCCTGCTCTGTTCAATATTTTTACTGCTGACATGGATGAGAGGATTGAGTCTTTCATCATTAAATTTGCAGACGACACTAAGCTGGGAGTGTGTGCCGATCTGTTGGAGGATAGGAGGGCTCTGAAGAGAGACCTGGAATGGTTGAATGGATGGGCAGAGTCCAGTAGGATGACGTTTAATAAATCCGAGTGCCAAATCCTGCATTTTGGCCACAATGAGCCCCGCAGTGCTACAGGCTGGGGATGGTGAGGCTGGACGGTGCCCAGGCAGAAAGGGACCTGGGGGTGCTGGTCAAGAGCTGAATGAACATGAGCCAGCAGTGTGCTCCGGTGGCCAAGAAGGCCAAGGGCATCCTGGCCTGTATCAGGAATGGTGTGGCCAGCAGGAGCAGGGAGGTCACTCTTCCCCTGTACTCAGCACTGGTGAGGCCACACCCTGGGTGCTGTGTCCAGTTCTGGCCCCTCAGTTTGGGAAGGATGTTGAGACGCTTGAGCGTGTCCATAGGAGGCAACAAGGCTGGTGAGGGGCTTGGAACACAAGCCCTGTGAGGAACGACTGAGGGAGCTGGGGTTGTTTAGCCTGGAGAAAAGGAGGCTTAGAGGTGACCTTATCACTCTCTACAACTCCCTGGAAGGTGGCTGTAGTCTGGTGGGTGTTGGTCTCTTTCTCCAGGCAACCATTGACAGAACCAGAGGACACAGTCTTAAGCTGCACCAAGGGAAATATAGGTTGGATATAAGGAAAAAGTTTTTTATAGAAAGAGTAATAAAATACTGGAATGGTCTGCCTGGGGAGGTGGTGGAGGCACCATCCCTGGATGTGTTTAAAAAAAGACTGGACGTGGGACTCAGTGCTGTGGTTTAGTTGAGGTGTTTGGGCATGGGTTGGACTCAATGATCTTGAAAGTCTCTTCCAGTCTAGTGGTTCTGTGATTCTGTGATCTCTTTCCTGAAGCTGGGGCCTACCTGCCACCCAAAGCTACTGTCTTTACAGTTTCAGTGATGTGATTGACCCACCAGAATCCCCTGGCACAGACAGAGGTTGTGCATGGTCATATCACACCTCTGACAAAAATCTTTTCTTGTTGGCTGGTCTATGCATATTTGAATCTGGAAAACTGTGCATCCAGTTGCTTCTGGAGCAGGTGACAAAGGGTGACAAAGATAATTAAGGGACTGAAACATCTTTCTTACAAGGAAGTGCTGAGGGACCTGAGCCTGTTCAGCCTCGAGAAGAAATGTCTGAGAGGCACTGCATCAGTGTCTTTGAATATCTGAAAGGAGGGTGTCAGAGCATGTTTCCAGGCCCTTCTCAGTGGTGTCAAGCAGTAGGCCAAGAGGCAACAGGCAGACATTGAAGCACAGGAAATTCCACCTGAATATGAGGAAAAATTTCTTTACTGTGTGTGTGACCAAGCACTAGAACAGATTGCCCAAAGGGGCTGTGGATCTTCCCTCTCTGGAGATAACCCACTGTGGTCCCTTCCAACCTGACCCATTCAGTGATTTTGTAATCTCTGCTCTCAGGTCTTTCTGGTGCAGAATTTTCCTATGCTGGTGCTCTGTGTAGTTGGGATAAGGAAAGCTGTGTGGTACCTATTTACAGAAATTTAACCATCCAGTGGACTTTCTTGGGATAAACAGAGGATTGGGGCATTCTTGAAGGTGGGTGGCAGCTGAAATGGGGAGTTGAGACTCCCTCTAAGGGTGCAAAAATGACTATTTTAGACAGACTGCAGAAAATATTTGTTGCTGTGACTCTAAAATGTTGTTTATTGTAGTAATGAGTCTAAAAGAAGATAAGCATTTCATGAGGCATTCCCCTAGAACTTCGTCCTCAATATTTGCTACTTGAAACTAGTAAGGAAAAAAGGAGAGTGACCATTGCTGTCTTGTTTTATTGTTCTGGCTGGCACTGTCCTGTGCATAATGCTGGAGAATCTGACTGGACACCAAGCAAGTCCTTGCCTTGACCCATTCTCCCCACAGTCAGGAGGTTGTCTGTCAAAGTAGCTGGGATTTGGATGAAACCTGCCAAGAGGAGTATAACATTCCAGCTTTATTCAACCTAGAGCTGTGAGAAATATTCACCACAAAACCTAAAACTTTTCGAGGAAGTTTATGTTGAATATCAAGTGCAGAGAGGGATTTACTGTTGGGTCGGATTCATGTAAAACTCTACTTTTGACATACTTTTGACCTGAAACCTGACAATGCTCAGATATTTTGACTGAAGTTACTTTGAGGCTACAAAGCCAAAAGTTAAAAAAAACCTCAGAAACTGCAAAGGTGGCATGATGGGCTCAAACTTAACCCCAAATCTGCTTCAGATTTTGTGCTAGATTGAGCTAGGTGCTGCTTAGCCTTTCTGCTTCCAAGTAAACAACAGGCACATCGTTAAGGCATTGCAATCTGTTGCAAAAATGAATAAGGACTAAAATATTGTGAAGCTTGAAAATAATTAAATAATTTTGTATTCCCAGAAAAAAGTAATGAACTATGAGGATAGGAGTGTTACTGGTGGTTTCCCCAAAGATTTGCTCAAGGGCATGGTTTAGAATCCCAGCTGAGATGGAACTTTGTTGGATATTTAATCTGAGTTGTTAATTGCTCAATGTTGCCTTAGCACTGTCCAGCCATCTCAATCTTTGATGGTGAACACTAACTTGGAAATAATCCCATGCTGTGTATTTTTGTCCCCTACTTTAAAAATATATTATTTTTTTCATCTCGTATTGCATTAGGAATGACTACAAAAGATCAGCACACAACAACAGGTAGGAATAACAGTAGGATTTGCTTAGTTACTTTGCTCAGATTGAATTTAGTGGAAAACTTCTATCAGATGGCGAAGAGGCTGTGTTGCATTTGCAGATGAAAATATTCTTGGGAGAAGAAAGCTTTTCTTTATAAAAGTGTTACTGCAGAGGATCAGACAAACATTCCCAGCTCTTTGAATAGTCCAAGTTCTGAGAGCTGTAGTTCCAACAGGCTCTAGGAAAGAAGTCAGCCATGCACATGTATGTGAATTCTCTCGCATGACTAAAAGCAAAGGAACTTTGACATGCTGAATCCTAACCTTTTTTCAGCAAGGAATTTTCTGTCTGGCAACAAAGAACATATTCTCTCCCCTGCTGACTCTCGCTGCTTATATTCCTCCCTAATTGGAAGTCGCAGTATAGATGTGCAAAAAAGGATATGCTTAGAGCATACCTCAAGGGTGAGCTGTCTAACCAAGGAAACAATTTCATCCTGTCTGTTGTGAAAAGAGCCTGGCGCTACAGAACCCCTATTTCATTGCTCAGCAGGGCAAAATACAGCAAGGAAAAAAGACTCTGAGTGCTGAAACTGCAATACATTAATATTCATAGTTTCTGTTGCAGCATTTTGTAGTCTAGTGGGGAATTATTTGCCTTTAAATTGGACAGCTGAAGTTCCAGCATTCTGTTTTTGTCACTGCTTCAGATAGCGCTGTAATTGAGTCACTGAAGAAAGAAGACATGAAATTCCAGACTAGATCCATTGCTTGCTGCAGAGCGGGCTATGTTTTCACAAGGTTTCTATCATACACCTTGCATTTTGGACTCACAGGTGCGCAAAGGGAATTAGCAGCTTTCAAAGGCAAAAGTGGCAGTCTTAGCAGTGCTCTCTGCAGGGAACAGTGTAGTTTGTCCAAAAACCTACCCATGTGGGTAGAGGTGGTGCCTTCAGCATAAGTGGTTATGTTAAATCCTGAATGTCATGGTGCTCGCAGAAGAGCATGTCTAAACTAAGGAATTTCAAGGTCTGTCTTGCTGCCAGGAACAACACATTGCTACCACAAATGGGGCACAGCTTCAATAAGTATGATGGTCTTCAATCAGCAAATTTTAATGTTAGAATCATCCCAGCTAAAGCCAGTGGAGGTATTCAGGTGTTCGAAATTAACCATATGCATATTTATTATGTAGCATTTTGGAAAGGTAGAAGCATAATTGAACAAGCTCCAGATGCTCTGTTTTCTTGCTGACATTGTAAGTTGAGAGTAATATTTGTCATCAAAGACAAACAAATGGAGGATGACTCAGTCTCACCCTTGCTCGGAGGGGAAGAATCCAAAGGGAATTTGATTTCCCTGTTTGGAGAACCCACACAAAGTGAGGTAAATTCACGTTTTTCTGAAGCTGTGAAATGCAATCCTGTTTAAAAACTGTTTTTTCTGCAGCTATTGTTATTTAAGTCTAAGGTTTCTGGTCAAACACTGTTGAATTTTCTCTCACAGTGACAATCTGAAGGAAAGGCTTGATATTATGATTTTTTTTGAGGAAATACACAATGATTGCAGTCTCCATATATGTTCTTTCTCAGATCAATGAAAAGTACTTTTCAGATAGTGGCAGCACCTCAAATACACCTTTCTGTGACTTAAGACAAGAGCAAAAGATAGGTCCCTTATAAAGTCAGTGAATACAGTGCAGATTAAACAACTTTTTTACCAGCCCAACCGCCTCCTATCAAAACCACTGATGTAATAATGACAGCTTATTTTTTTATGTTCTTGGTGTCTTAAGTTTTTTTTACAGATAGTGAAATACATGGGAAAACAATATATTGAGCAAAATGAATAAAGAAAAATGGAAGATTGCATTAAATGGTCATCTGGGTAAATAAATGCGAGTTGAAAGATTCAAGTACTGAGCTCTTCAGAGTGTCTAAGAAATAGCCTTCATTATTTTTTATTAAGTCACCTTCCCTGATAGTTAAAGCCTTGCTCATTTTGTTGAATACATGAGTGAACCAAGCTTGATGGATGGGGACAAATTAGCCATAAAGAACCTCATAAGTAGCAAAGGGCCATTAATCCTGCACAGTTTGAACCTCACTTTCAGCATAGTGAGTAAGAAAAATTAGCTGCAATTAATATCACAGATCTTTTGATCATTGTCAAATAACTATTAGAAGGTGAGTATCTCATGATACTGAAATGCCACCTTTCCTCAGATATGTCAGCACTGAGCCTCTCCTGTGTTAATCATTGATTTTCCCTGAGCAGAGAAAGAAATGCTGCTGGTAGTTCTGCCATGGGGTTTCACCAGGAGGGAAAAATAGCTGGATTGAGGAACTAAATGCTGAGGGGATTAAAACAAATGTGGGGATGATCCTCATGGACTTCTGACCATCAAGGGAGAGTGAAGGAGGGAAATGCTTTAAAAGAAAACTTTTGAGTCACATTTTCTGAACTGCACAGCTGCACACAGTTTGTGAAAGGATGAGATTTTGCTGCAGAAAACTCCAGTGTGAAATAAGTCTGGATCAGGGGGCTGGCCCACTGGGTGTACAGTGCCCACTTCAGTCACGTAAAACCTCATGGCGGGTTCCTATTTTCAGTGAAAATTTGGGTTTGACACTTTCATCATAAGCAGCACGTAGGGGTGTTCAAAGAAAAGTTAAGCATTGCAATATTCAAACTGAATCTAAGAAAACGTGCTTCAGTTAAATAACATATTTGAAATATTGGACTCTTATTTGTGATTTTCCTCAGGGCAGTATTAATGCAATAACAAAACAGATGAGGCTGAATGCTTGATTGAAAAAGTTTGGGCCTTCAAGGGCTGTTTTACTGTCCAGTGAGGTTCTGCAGGCTGGTCTTCCCAGGCACAGCAGCTCCCAGGTTTGGAATGCTGAGGAAAGAGCCTTGGATTGCAAAGCAGTCCAACTGCGGCCGAACATAAGGTCACAACCAGGAACATATGAGATGAATAAATCTTTATTGGGCAGGACTGCAAAACATTAGGTAATGGGGCCAGTGACAAAAAAAGAACTTAGTCTGAATCATACTCTAAAATGTGCACACGAAGAGTTCAGGCCTCTAGCAAGGGGCAAAACTCGTGTTTCTGGTGCTGATAGAAAAAAGGAAAAAAGAAGAAAAACCAAGCAAATGGTTTCTTCGGCTTGTGTAAGTGCATGCATTGTACACATCTACAGCATTTCAGTCCACAGGAGCTCATATATTTTCTGTAGTTGAGACTGGATGCAAGTGCTAACACAATCCTTTTTACTTCTTTTCCAGCTTCCATCACCATATCTGTGTTCTGCTGCCTTCTCACCTTCTTCTCACCTACAGATGGAAAAATCAAGCTGAGAAAAAAAAACCAGAAAAAACAAAAACCTGAACCTAACACTTCTGGGGAAGTGTTTCAGTGCTTATTTTACCCCAAACTGTGGTTGATAGTTAAAATATCCCTTCTCCCTCTCCCTATGGGAACTGAAATTCTGAGAACTCTTTGCTCACAACGAATGAAACACTTAGTTGTGAATCATGTTGGAATTAATTTTTCTGTTAAATTGGTTTGTGCCCAAGGGAGATGATTACACAGTTTGAGGGGCTTGCAGTCCCATTTATTCAGGTCAGATACCCAAGAGCTTGTGGGCTAGAAGTTTGTGTCCCTTTTGGAATTCATTACTTGAAATGTATACCATGAGCCATTTCCTCAGAAGAAGGACCTACCTCCTGTAAGGGAGGAGAACTGCTAAGAGGTAATGACACTTTGAAGAGAAGGCAAGGATGTCAGAAGGAATCACTCCTGCAAAGTGGATCCAGACCTTAGGTTCACAGTTGATCAGTTTTAATGATCTGTGTTGTGACTGCTCCTCTGCCCATGGTAGGGACTCCTCCAGAAAAACTATAACTGTAACTACAGTATGGCAAGTATTGAACAGGTTTTACATGTTAGAAACCAAGAAAAGTAATTTAGTGCACACAAAATTTGTGGGATTCAACACTAGCTGATGAGATGGATACCCCTGGATGGGGATTGCTGTCTTCCACTTAGTTATCAAATATGAATGGCATTTAATACAAAGAGCTCTGATTGTGAAAATCCTCATGCACCCAGAAGTAAATTTAGTACTGTTTGACTTCTATAGACCAGCAATTCAGGATGTCTGAATGACATTAATGGTTAGAAATTTGGATGTAGAGGAAATGATTTTGTACTGTAAAGATATTAATCCTAGATGATAAGATATAAGCTCATGTACATAACCTGAACACTGAGATTTCATAGCAATCTGTTCTACCTATTTTACTATGCATTATTGCTGTATAAACTACTGTGTTTGGATCAAACTGAACAGAAGCTCCCACTTAGTCTAATATGATTTGTACACTTTTATTCAGGTAGCCTCACTTTTATTTTTCTTTAACGAATTATAGCAATATGACTGACAAGAATGTCCACATACACATCTGAACTTAATGTAGACTTAAACTAAAAGTAAGCCAAGGAGTATCTAGATGAGCTGGGGAATATCCTTCAGGGCAAAAAAAAGGAGACCCATATGAATCAGGCTGGTGCTATAGATGCCTGCTTTTGAAATACAATTAAATTCTCGTCTCTAACTGAATGCCTAAGCTCTTCTCCACCAATAACATTTTATCCACTATTCCTTGTACTGTTAATTATCCATTTGGACAGCTTCTGTAGCTTCCCTGCACAATACTTATAGTCTCTGGAATATTTTATTTTAACTTGGCCAAGATTAACTCATCTTTCTGTGAAGTTAGCTGTAGTTCAAGGAACAATCATTCATGTGTGTGTGATATGTCTCTTTTCTGTGCAAGATGACCTTGAATACCTTCACTGGCAATATTCCTGGGAAGAAGCAGCGAGTTCATGTCATGTAGCAACATATTAGTTAGTGGATTCATCCTGCTTTCTGTGCACATTGGATGGGTGTGTAGTGTTCTGCTCTGGCATGTAGTTTGCACATTAAAATCTCTTGGGATTAAGACAGTGAACTCCTTCTCAGGAGGAGGGGACATGCAAGAGAGATGCTGGATTTCATAGTCTGCTCAACACATTGTTTCAGCTGGAATCTGGAAGACTAACCCTTTATTTCCAGGCATGAGAAATGAGTTTATAAAAGGCACTGAAGGCTCCCAGGGAAGGCTGGAGGAATAGGTGAGAGAACTGTCTGCCTCCTTGCATGATGCAATGCATGCAGATGAGAGCAGGGGAGAGACAAAATTATGGCAAAGAGCCTGCTTTCCTACTAGGTACTTCCACTGAAATTCTGCTCTGTGGATCACTAGATACAAGAAATACTGGACATCTCTCAGTTGTAGCCCAGATTCACTCACTACAGGCAAAACACCCCAAATTTTAATATTCAGGAGACTTTAAACGGACTGATCATGCAACATTTTAAGTGAAAACTATAATTAAAGGTTGAAAGCTAAGCCCATCATCAATTAATACATCCCCTTTGGATAGCTAATACCAAAATGGGCAGGACAACACATCATCTGTACAGGGACAGAGAGGCCCAGCAAATTTACCAGGAAAACCCTAGAGGAGCTTTGTGACAACAGAATTCCCCCAAGAAAGAGCTGTTAAGGTGCTTACAGAGGAATCAGATTAAAACTGAAACAACAGAAATTAAATACTTCTATTCATGTTTTACTCCAGTGTGTTGCATCAGTAAAATGTGAATGCAAGATAGGGATTTAGGAGTGCAGAGGTAGAATTTTTTTGAAACTGGTCTGGAAAGTTTAAAAAACCAACTGTATTTTCCATTTAAATAAGCCTATTTTATTTCTTTATCTAAAAATGTTTCCCCTGCATTTACAATGAAGCAAAGAATTAATAAAAGCAGCCAGTGTCCTCCATTTCCCTTCTTATTTTAGAAGAAAGCCCAGCCCTGCATTCCTATTTCCAGGCAGTGTGACATGAATCACAGAATTGTTAGGGTTGGAAGCAACCTCTGGAGATCATCCAGTCCCACTCACCTGCCAAGGAAGGGTAGCCTAGAACAGGTTACATAGGAACATGTCTAAGTGGGTTTGGAATTCTCCAGAGAGGGAGATCCATGAACTCCCTGGGCAGCCTGTTCCAGGGCTCTGATACTCTCAATGTAAAGAAATTCTTCCTCGTGTTGAGGTGGAACTGCTTGTGTTTTATTTTACGGTCATTGCTTCTCATCCTGTCACTGGGCACCATTGAAAAGAATCTGCCACCATCCTCTTGGCAGTCACCTTTAAGATGTTTGCATGTTTTGATCAGATTGCCTCTCAGTCTTCTCTAGACTAAACAGGCCCAGTTACTGTTGTCTCTCATAAGAAAAGGATACTCTTCCTCATGAAGACACATGATCCATTTCACCTTCCACCTTCTCTAAGGCCTGATTTGCTTTGTGAGAAATTCTGACTCATATTCAGTCTGAGAGAAAACTTAACGATGTAATGATGATACACACAGCCATATCTTCTGCATTGTAAGAGTAGAGAGCTAACATGCTGTGCTCTGGGAGTTCACATCCCTGTTTATTTTCTAGGGATTGATAAAACTGTTAATGACCTTCTAGGCTCTGCTTTTTGACATTTACCCATATTCCTGAGCTTTGCTCCTTTTTTTTCTATTTGACAAAAGTGTTTGCTGTATTATTTCAGTTGTTAGGATAAAATCTCTAGAACAGGTGGGTAGAAGACTGACTAGCATTTACACCCTTGCATCTTGCTGATGTAATAAAGGCAAAATCGCTGTTTAGTTCTGTCACAGGTATATGTCATCTGTAAAATGTTCAGACTGTTTCCGTGTCATGGGATTCCTACCTCTGCAATGCTGCTCATGGCTGCCTCAGTTTTGTTGGTGCAACTGTGTTTAGGGTTGGCGCAGAAATGGGGTTGGGATGGAAGGAATGGCTAATGAAATGGAAGGCAGTAAGGATAGGAATGAGTGTCTGTAGGGAGTCTCCTGTAAGTGGAACTACTAATAAAAATGCTTATGGACACTGGCATTTGTTTTGTTGAGCATGGCACTTAGTAATTTGAATCCTTTTAGCCAGGTTAGGAAAATGAGAGATATGTGGAATTTGGATGCTTAGGTGCTGGAAAGGAAATGATTTTGGCAGCTTGGTTCTGCAAAGGTCCTGTAACTTGACATTCAACACATCTGTGAATGAAAGGTTTCCAAGAAAGATACATGGCACCCTTGTGAAAAGGAAGTTAAAACATCTGCTGGTAGAGGTCAGCATTGGCCCTGGTATGTTGGTCTCTATCAGCTGGATGTTGATTCCAGTCCTGTTGCAAATACTACCTGGAAACAGGGTCTGAATGATGCAGTGTAAGCTGGTCCTTACAAGCCTTAGTCTAGATGGTCCTACATGTTTTCAGTCAGTTTACTAGACTGTCAGACACAAAATTATTACGTTTAACAATAATGTTCACTTGAACTGCAAGGCTCTATAATATTCTCATCTGCCAATGTTTTAATTACAGGGTCTCATTCACTAAGGGAAACTAAAATTAGAAGTGGATGAATGGATTTTGATATGAAGGGGAAGATTTGCTTTCTTTTTTTTTTTTTTTTTAATTTTGCTTCTTCCTTTTCCCAGGGAAATTATATTCTTGGGAGAACAGCAAAACCATAAAGACCGAAATGGCCTCTCCTCAGCCATAGGGCGGAGAAGGCTTTGCAAACCAAGGTCAGACACAAAGAGATGTCTATTTATAAGTGACCAAACACAACAATAAAATTGAGAAAAGGATGATGTACATGTAGAGAAGGGATTCAGGAGAGAAAGGCAAGAAGAGAAAGGAAACTGAGATTTGTAGTTTTGTCAGTGAAGAGTGAATGAATATTTGTGCAAAGTAGGTCAAGAACAGAAGAAAACTGCAGTGGTGGAAGAGTTGGGTGGCAGGGAAGGGTCTCTAAGTCTGTAACTGATGGGATTGAGGGATGCCAGTGTTTCCACAGAGCTGGGTTTTCAGGGAGGTCCTGTCACACCCAAGTCTTCAACTGCTCCTTCTGAGAACTCCTCTTGAGTGTGCACCGAGTCTCACCTTAGGTACAGGGAGAGGGCTGTAGCTGCCAAACCGCAGGCACAGAAAGAGCTGAGAGGGAAGGGAGGCCTGAGCAATCGTGAGTACATCAAGATGGGGACTCAACACTGTTGCAGAGTACACCTCCAAAATGGGAAGAAGAATGTTCCTTGTACACAGCTCGTAAGTAATCTCTGGTCTCTGCCTTTTTGGCAGATTAATCTTGCAGTAACGGTTGATAATTTTTTCCTTTTTTTTCTAGATATGTATAGCTGTTCTGAGAAAGGTTATTAGATATGAGGCAGTATGGTATCATTGACATAAATTGCTTCTGTGTACTGAATTACTATAGATATTAACCAGAAACTGAGTGATTCTGCTGATGACAAAATCAGCTCCCAAGATAGTTTTCCAAAAGCAATCTTTCTCTGCAGACTGTTGTCTGCAGCAACACCAGGGGTCAGTGGGAGTTTTTTGTGTGCGTGTGTGTGTGTGTGTGTGTGTGAAATGTCAACTTGGATACCATGTTCACAACAAGTTTTGTCACTTGAAGATGAAAAAGGTTCAAAATATTGCTTTTGTTGGGCATCTCTCAAGTAGGTTAACATAACACTTTACAATATGCCACGTTCATCCAGACATTTGATACCTCACCAAGTTTAAATGAAGAGAGGCATGAATCCAGTCCCTGGAGCTATCCCGTCCCCCAGATTGAGGGAAACTGAGCTTACACAGAATATTCACCTGAAAATCAACCTACCATGAGGCTTTGGGGTTTGAGGAGTTAATGGCGTTGGTCCTTATGCATAGTATTTTAAACTTAGGCATGCATAGCACTCTACAAAAACAAGTAAAGACAAATGTGAGAGAAGCAAATGGTTCATACCCTGGAGAGTTTATCTTTTCAGTTTCACAGAAATATTGAATGAATTTCTGCATAAATCTGAGTTCTCATTGAAGAGGTAGGCCACAAAGAACAAAACGGAACTAACCTCAACCAGAAAAGCATGAAACAAAAGGTAGATAAAGGTAAAGGTAGATAATGTAGTTACACTGGAAATCAATGCAAATACCTGTGTGTATGTGCAGCTTGGCGTTTATGTTTGTCTACTTTTAGAAATTATATGAGACAATGATATTAAGAAAGGACACCAGAAGAAAGGAAAGTGTGAGAATTGTCTGGTAATCTCAGAAAGCAGATGGAGGCAGAAAGGTAAAAGGCACACAGAATTATATTAAGAAAAATTTAGGGAAAATCAAAAGAATACATGAACGGAGAGAAAAAAGTAATTGCAGTTATATAGGTGTCAAAAGTAAGAGAAGGCCTAGGTTTGATGGAAATGGTAGAAGCCGCTTACGACAAAAAAAGTCCATTTGGATACCAGACACCCACAGCTTGTGATTTACACAAACTTGGAAGGAATACAGAAACTTAACCCAAACACAGTAGCTGTCGTAAGCGATGCACGGCTCTGGAAAGACAGCAAAACTTAAATATAAACGAACTGAAATGAGGTTAAATGCTGGCATAATTGTGACAGCAATTCTGCCTGCGGTTTGCTCGAAAGCAGCGCCTGCAGTCAGAAGCTCGGATGACCGACGCGTGATACGGCTCACGTGATTCCCACACATGGGATGCGTGATGTAGTGGTCAGCACACACAGATCAAGGGTACCTGCAGCTCTACCTGGACAATTTCTCATCAAATCTGGATGGATTAACATCTGCTAGTTATGGTTAGAGTCTAACTTCCAGTCCAAATATTTTTTTTAATTGCTTGTAGCATTCACAAATAAATTGTTTTCAGCTGAAACTTCCTCCACTGAATGCTCATTTTGCCAGATCCTTTAAATTAAATCCATGAGTCTACTTAAGGATTTTTCAGTAATGGGGAAAAAAGTGCCTTTTTTTTTATGATCTGCTAAGCCCAGTTCAGCTTTAGAGGCAGAAGGACACATACTGAGCCTTGCAAGTGCATTGAATGATTGACTAATACCTGCACTGCAGTAATACAATGAGATTCCTGTGGATTTTCATTCAGTGGGATTTGCTGATTCTCAAAGAAACCCCTGGATTTTCCATGTTTTTCTTCATTAAAATGTCAGTGAAAAAATCTGATCTTTTTAACTGGGAGATCTTTATTCTATAATTTAAGATAGAGCAGAGCTTAAGGTTAAAAAATTAAATTTTCAATGTTTTTCTGCACTATTGCACTAACTTCTTTTTCTGACTCTTCCTTTATACAAATTATAATTAAAAACTCCCAACCAATGAAAAAGCATCCAAAAAATCCCCACAAATAAACCTGAAAAAAAGAAACAAGGAAATATAAAGGATAAAGAAGAAGTATGATTTTCATTAACACTGTTTTTGTGAGCTCATGAGATTATCCTAATATTCACGCTTCCTGTAATACCTGTATCTATGAAAGGGAAAGCAAAAGTTTCATGTCTGTTAGTCTGACTTGAGTAGTTTGAGAGTATTAGAAAAAAGAGTGAAAGCCGTTGGTGTGAAAGATAAAAACTATAACCTATCTTTCAAAGGACAACTGTGCCAAGCTGTTCTGATATCTGAACAAGATAACCTCTTGTTGAAAATAAGTGCTAGTTATTGAAGGTTTGCCATTAACAGTGCAAAGAACTTTGGTTCTTTGAATTTGGTTGGTCACAAGTCTGAGAGTGGGAAGGTCTTGTCTCTGTGAACAGCAGGGGGGAAGCACAAAGATTTCAGCAATGACAATGATGTCATGAGGAGCAATGGTGCTGTGAGTAACTTCAGGTTTCTGACTGTCAGAGAGTTAAAATTCAGGAACAAATGACTGTCTTGGATGCAAATGACCTAGTTATGAAGATGGAGCTTCATAAATATCTGGAGCCATTTGGCATGGACAGCTGCAGTCACAGACAACTGAGCCCAGGGGAATCCTTTCCACACTCAAGTTTCTGTACAGCGGCTATTGTCGTGTGAAATGCCACTGTCCTGTGGGTTTACATGTGTGCTGATAAGTGAAGAAGACAACTGTATTTTTGATTGTTTCAGAAAATGTCTTTGGTTATTACAGAAGCCATTCACTATCCCATTTCCTAGGACTAACTACAAAAAAGAAGAAATGGGGTTTTGAAAGCATCTTGTGTTCTGGTATATCCATGAATGTTGATTCTGAAAAACAATTCACGTTTATAGAAACTTCTATTTCAGTTTCTTAGCATTCAAGCTAGAATAAATGGGAAAATATGATATTTTTTTTTGCCCATCTTACTTTGTTTAAAAAGGCTACAGGGTACATAGTTGGAATGAGGAACCTTTAAAGCCTCTCTGTTTTTTTATTCTTTCCCTTTATTTCTAAGTGGTCTCCCCACAAACCTGAGAAAACCAGAGGAGTGAAAACCATGCTCACCACTATGGATGTGATATTCCAACATCCTGAAAGCTGTTTGGCTTTACATTCCTCAGCCGAATGCTTTTTATGACTTTGCTCAGGCAAACCTGTTCCTCTGCACACCCCTTTGTACCTTGGCTTGCCTGCGCTCCTCTAGAGCTCTGCCCACTTGTACTGAACATACAGAGACAAATATTATAAATGGATCTTTCCTATATCAGTTCATTATTATAATTTCAAGTATTCAATCTGCAGGGTTTCCAGGATACAGTTTGACTTCCAGAAATCTTTTGATCTCTGAAGGCACTCTTAACATGCAGTAGATTTGAAGTGCTTTACGCCACTCAGAGAGAAATGTGCCCCATGAAGGAATCTGCCTTTTCCATTGCACTTGCAGGCTCTGCTAATACTGGAAATTACACAGTGCCAGAAGACAGACCCAGGCACTAACTCCATTGTCTACACTGTTAAATTGTTTGAGCAGTCCCTGGAATGGTTTGTCCCTGGGCAGTCAGCCCAGGCATCTTCCAAACAGTTCTTGGGCATGTTTTGAGAATTAGCACGGGCCAGGCACCATGCCCAACATGTAGTTTGGATGTGGGCACCCTTATTTGGATGATAATAGACTTCACTAGTGCCAGATGGCCTCAGAGCCAGAGGGAATAAACACAGCCTGATTGCATATGCCATGTGCTCGTGCAGAGGATCTCTTGTGCTGTAAAATGATAGCTCAAGTTGTGTGTACGTGCGCATCTCCATGTTAAGAAACTGTAACCTGAAAGACTGGATTTTACAAGGGGCAGCCTCAGGCTGGGACTTTGTGGCATCCAGGAGGACAGAGTGGACATTATGCAATGCCTGTATTGCTGAAAACATCACAGGCACAGATCAGACCCTGGGACCATATGTCCAATGCACCATCTCAAATGGGCGCTAAGTATAAACTGGCTTTAAGGTCTCCTGGGCACCCTCTGGCCTTAAGACATGTTTATGTCTCTTTGCTGTTCAGACTGCCTGAAATAATACAGGGTCTGTGTTACAACCCACCAGACGAATGTTTTTAGCATACAAATTAGAAGGTGTGTGTTTTATGCTTTAGGATGTGGTGTGTTCAAAGATGCAGCATCTACTAGGATGCTGTTACAAGGCTGCGTTGTTGGGAGAGAGCCAAAACAAATGTACCCTTGACCATCATGGACTGAGAGCTGCTCCCGTGATGTTCAGGCACTGCCCAGCAGAATGCTTGTTAAAGTAGTCCAAACCAGAGGTGAGAAGTGTCTTCATGGGGTCCAGTGTGTGGTTCCCACACTGGCCCTCTCTTACTGAGAAGTACAACCACACCCCTTGGTGCTGGGTTCATAGACATGAGACCCTAATCTCTTGAAAAATCCTGCAGGTTTTAGGTTCTCTGTGAAATCTCTGAGCTAAATTACCTTCTTTCATGCAGAGCAAACTCAGATAGCAGAGTTTGAGATCTCTGCATTGGATTCCTTTGTTGTTTTGTATGATTACCAGAGGCTCAAGTAATAAAAATTGTTAAATGCTGAACAGTTTAAATCTGCTGAAAAACACATGGACGTCCAGGCCTGTAAGGGTGTCTGCTGAGTTATAACTGTTCCAGTTCCCCTGCAGAGTACCAATAAACTCTGAGGAGATTTGCTTTATCCCCACAGTCTTTAAGTTATACAGTAGATCATATATACAGGCTTTTATGTCCAAGCTCTTCTACCATTTTGAAATTTTGGGTTTAAATATAATGTTATGTCTCTCTTTCTATTTTTTTTTTTGCTTTCAAAATCACAAATGTGTGTGGAATAAGAAACCTTGCTACAGTATGTTCACATTAAATAAAGAACACTTCAGGAAAAACTTCTAATTAAGGACAATTGACAGGATAAAACCTGTTCTGGATGTGAAAAAATAATGTTATAACATGATTATTATAATTAGCAATGATTAGTCCTATTAGCATTTTTTTTATCATTAGTTTTGGTGAATATTCAGGGATAGGCATGCAAAGAGTGACAGAGCACAGAGAGTATGTATTTGAGAGAAGCTTTTTGTGATTAGAGGCCACTGTAGTACATTGCAGTATTGTGCATTGAGCAGCTTGCTTTAACTTCAGATATTGAAGGTGTCTCTGGAAATGGGCAAATCCTTTGCTGCTACAAATTTTTGTCTTTTTTTCAGGTTCATCTCAGTATGTTATTTGAGAGCTGATTTGTGAGGTACACATCTCAACTTGGTGGGGGAAAGGGAGGTGCCTGGAGACTATCTTCTTCAGCTACAAATCAAGACATGACAAGGCCAACCAATGTCTACAGACAGATTTGGATAAAGAGGAAAACACAGTTAATCATCATGCCAGAAAGAGGTGTATTAATAATACGAGATAAATTTTCAGTACTTGTTTGGCAGGGAAAGGTGACGGGTGGTGTGTGTGCGTTATCAGCAAGAAAATAATATTGATACCTTTTCTGATAACAGAAGTGGTCTTTTGGGTTTTTTCCCCCAACTTTTCAGTATGGCTCATCAGTATTCAACTTATTCTTGCTTCATAGAGGGGATTGTGAAGAGTGAAGTCTGAAGTTCAAAGAAAAGATCTGTTTTACTGAAGCAGGATAGGTCCGGCTACCTTGAGAAGAATCTGGATTTTCAGTTCAGAAACAGTTGCACGGTCCTGGAGATACCAGAACGAAATATTGCTGTCTTCAACTGTATTTATTTGGCTGAAGAAGGTGTACATGGTTTCAAGATAACTATATAAGAGAAGGAATGTGAATACCTCTTCCATGTCATATACAGCAATTGCCAAATTTCTACCACTTCTTCTGCAGGAGTGCTAGCAGTGCCCTGGAAATGCTTTTTAGAAATTTCTGACATTGCTCAAGAATAACACAGCATATATTAACTTGGGCAGTTTTTCATAGTCAAAGTCACCCATAGATGCCAAAATGCAGGAGATTTCTAGAAATGCTGGACAAAAGAAATGTCTTCGTGATCTAAATATATCTAGCCTGTCAAGACTCCTTCTTATACACCTTTTTGCTATAAAAAGCTGTCAGGAAAATAGCCTTTGACATCTTCTTAAACAGGGTGTTTATTTCTGTTTCCATGGAAAAATATTATTAGACTAGTATAATGGGCACTTGAGGGTATGTGCAGGAGTTATATTGCAGGCATACAGAAGTATTTGCTGGTGTGCCCTGAGACAAACTCTTGGTTGAGTATTTGTAGTAAGCACTGCTATATAAACAGAAGGCACCAAGCATTCCACTGAGAATGGTACAGGTATCATTTCAGATGCATATTTTACCCTCTAAATGCCTGCAATCCATGGCGACCAGAAATAACTGCCCCAGTGGGCAGTTGAGATGCAATCACATTATTTCCCAAGAACAATTTCAGTTTCACAGCCTGCACAGTCCTTTGGGCATGTGAAAGCTGTAGACCTAATGAATTATCATTTTACAATATTTCATGTGCAATGAAGTCACCACTTTCTCATGATTCACAGACAAATAAGCAACCATCTTGTACTCACACTATCTAGTTTATCTCATTTTCTGTTTTACTACTCTCTATTTTCACACTGATCATGCATCAGCTCTGTCTGTGGTGACGGATCATAGATTTCAATCACTCTTTGGCTTACCACTTCCTTCTTGTCCAACAAATTGAAGTTTTTAAAACAGAAGGCAGTTACTTATGAAATCAAGTGGTTAAGCTTTGTGGATAGTCTCAGTTTTATGTTGGTGCATACTGCAGTTCTCTTGTGAAAGATTAGCCTAACTGTCACTTGACACATTTTATTTGTGATGTTTCAAACAAAGAATAACACACACATTTTAAAAAATATATGTGCATATCTACTTCTTTGTTTGGTTTCAACTTCTGAGACTTCACTACGTTTATAAAATTCAGAACTTTTTTTCCTCTAAAATGATCCTCCTTAAAAAAGTTAAAGAACCCTTCCCTTCCCTTCCCTTCCCTTCCCTTCCCTTCCCTTCCCTTCCCTTCCCTTCCCTTCCCTTCCCTTCCCTTCCCTTCCCTTCCCTTCCCTTCCTTCCCTTCCCTTCCCTTCCCTTCCCTTCCCTTCCCTTCCCTTCCCTTCCCTTCCCTTCCCTTCCCTTCCCTTCCCTTCCCTTCCCTTCCCTTCCCTTCCCTTCCCTTCCCTCCTTTTTTTTCTGAATAAAGAGAATAAATTTGGGCAGTAAGATTATATAGTGATAGATGGTAGAAAAAAATAAACACATTCATTTACAATGTAATCCAACTTCAATCATTAGAGTTACAAAGAGCAAGACAAAATTGTAAACAGACGCTCTTCTTTCCTTAATGATTCTCCAGATATGTTTAGAAAGTGCAAAAGAAGGCTTTTCTGACTGCAGCTTCCCAAAAATTTATTATGCTTGAAATGAATATATCTAAAAGGAAGAGTGCACAAACAGAGAAGGGTAAAAAAAGCATTTTTCATAACTTCAGCTAAAGTTCATGCCCACCATCACATGAACTGTCATGTTCCACGCGCGTGTAGTGACATCCACAGCCATTGCACCCCACTTCCTGTACTGCCAGTCCTGATAACCAGTGTGAAAACCATAAGTGGTGGGAGGACTCACAGCTGACTTACTTCACTGAGAAGAAAAATAAGGGGAGGTATTAAAAAAAAAATTAAAATAAGCTACTGGTAGGAAACTGCTGATAATTGACAGGTCCGCTGTAAAATGCTGGCTATGGCTCTGGCAGTAGCAAGCAGTCCTACACTGACATCAGTGGGAGGTGTTTGATAATATGCAGTCAGGTGTTAATAATTGTAAGCATAAGACACATTTCAGTCACTAAACAGACCCTGTTATACTTCGACTCTGCTTCCTCTTTTCTCCAAATGAGATAATGATCAGAATTACTCTTGAACAAGAAAACCAGGGAACTTGGTGGCCAGACTTGGCCAGAAGTACTGGGGAAATCTGCTGGAAGGATGAGCATAACAGAAGTGTGGGGCCATGCTGGGGGCCATGAGGTGATCAAAAGGGAGATAATCACTAGGTTTTTGTAATCTTGGTACAAGGTGGGAATGATCGTTAAGGAGATGATGAAAATGACAAATGTAGAAATGGGGAAATTAAAATGACAGAATTACTTTTTCAGACAGGTATATTTTCATAAACTGTCAGTGGAGGTGGTTGTGAATTTGGCCCAGCACCTTCCCAGACTGGTTTGTTGTACTATATACCCTTTGTGCCAGATCTGTCTCTTCTTCATGCCTGTGCTTTCAATGTTTGATTGGTCCTCAAAGGGTGCTTGCACGAGGTTGATAAGGCTTACTCCTTCTAAAACTTGCTCCATCATTACATTGCACTGGTAGCTACTGAAAGTAAATCTTTCAAATAAATAAATAGAAAGCTCTCGACAAGGAGCTAGAGGTATGGGTCAGGTGGGCAGAAAGGAGGAGTACTGACAATTTGGCATTACCTCCCCTTTTGGCATGGAGGTGGATTCCTTGATCTGAAGTTGCACACCTGTTTCCAAACAGACTTAAAAGAGGGCAGGAAGATCTGTCACCCCTGACTGCTTGCCAGCACCTCTGGTACAGTGCAGAAAGGTGAGAAGTGGTGAGTTAGACCCACGTGATTGAGTTTAAGTTACATCTGGGCAAAGAGCTGCAGACAGCTCTCTCTCCCTGCAGACATGCACCCCCTGTGAAGCAAGCCCAAGTGCAACCGTTCCCTGTAACGCCACTTGCTACAGCTCTGCACAACCTGTGGCTAACCTCCAAGCTTCAAGAGTTCTGTGTTTTCATCATAACCTCCAAGCTTCAAGAGTTCTGTGTTTTCATCATAACCTCCAAGCTTCAAGTTGTGTGTTTTCATCATAACCTCCAAGCTTCAAGAGTTGTGTGTTTTCATCATACATTGTTGTGAGGCAAGATGAGTCCCTTTGCCTGCCAGATGTCAGACCCATTGCAGCCCATTCTGCAACTTGGGCTAATTTGCTGCAGATGAACTTCTGGGAATACTCAGGCTTCTTTTTGGACCCTGACCTTTTCTTCAGTTAAATTACTAGAAACCCCCCTGACATAGGTCTGTCTAATTTCAATAATTAGTTCTCAACAATTTGTTAACATAGTCATGGTTAACAAGTTTAATTTATCGATATAGATGTAACTAACATCTATAGCTCAGCATCATTTAAAAGTGCTAAGTACAAAGGAGGTATTTGTATACCTAAATAGTGATGGTGGTGTTATTTGCCTGGAGAGATATGCAGCTGGCTTCATTGATATAAGAATTATTTCTCTCATTTTTTTCATAATTAGACAGATTAGTTTGTAAACTTCTTATGTTATTTATGCCATGTTATATATATCCTGAGGTTTTAATAGAAGTGAATTGAGGGGTGTTTTTTGGTTGATGTGTTTATTCATTTGTTTGTGTTTTGTGTGTGTGTGGTATGCTTTTTTTGTTTTGGTTTGTTTTTTTTTTTATCTTCCTAGATGTTAAGGTGTGAGGCAGAATAGCCAAATTATACAGGAGTAGTATGTCTCTCTGAGTAGCATGTGTGCTGGTAGGGCACAGAACATCAGGAATGGAAGGAGAACAGGAACAATGCTTCAGGAACAATTTTTTCACCTTAGCAGTGGCTATAAAAAAAGGCACTCCTGCTGTGAGCTTAGATCTATTAATTTCACACTCTGTATCTTTCTGAGATTGAGCCTATTGACAGTATTATGCCTTTTCAAAGTGAGATTCTTATTTGCTGGCAGATATTTAGGCTTAAGTAATTTGTGCTGTCTTTATGTGTGTGTCTACATGGGTGACACAGTCTATAACCAATTCCACAGTCCATAAGTAGTTGTCACTGATTTGGCTGCTAGTCTAGCAGTTAGAATTAAAAAGGACCTAATGAAAATAAATTTTTGTTAATGAAGCTGAGCTAGTTGGTTGGAAACAGTTTTATGTAGCTCAACTGTGCATGAAGACATTGCTGGGAAACTTGCCCTTGGAGCAGGAAAACAAATATCTTGTGAATAGTTGCTTAGCAGTATGTGGGAGTTGTCACAGGGATGAGGAAAGCCCAGCAGAACCCCATGGATTTGCTGTGGCAGAAAGCAGAGGTACAGAATAAACAGTCTCTAGAACAAATGCCAAGGGGTTTTGTTTGCACTGTTCCCATATGAAGAATCTTACCCTCATGGTCCCTGTGGCAGCTCCATTTGGCAGTCCAGCACTACCACCTTGTTCTCATATTGTCCAAAACCAGTCCCATTTATCAGCCCATCAGAGAGGAAGCAGATAATTACAGTTTTTGAAAGTGGGGCTATTTGTGAGTGTTGCAATGAAGGGAGTCAACAGTGTCACCCCTCGGCTACCACAAGGCAGCAGCAAGCTGCCTGTGCTCCTGATGCAAACACAACTCAGGGCCAGGGGTGCACTTGACTTCTCTGGTAGCATATCAATGTATGATTTTGTAGCATCAAGGTTGTAGCATCCAGGAAAGCTGAAAACCTTCTTTTGATCCTCAAGGGAGCACACCAGGATAAACCCTTTCCAAACTGTTTCTCCCTCTCTCTCTCTCTCTCTCACACACACACACACACACACAAAAACACACACACACACAAAACACACACACACACACACACACACACACACACACACACACACACACACACACACACATTTCTTGAAAGAAATGCTCTGCCAACTTTGACTTTTATGGACATACACCTGAATTCCAAAAAGATAAAATGGTAGCATTTGTCCAAAAAAGTAACCAAAGAGAAATACAATCCAAGAAAGGTGCAGTTTTGCTTGGGAAGTGAAAGTCACTTTTGGAAGCCACTATTTCTCTAACCCTCTTTCTAATGTACTGATGCCTTGGCAGATATTTCCCAGTTCCCTTTAAGGTATTGCTGGGATCTGACCTTGTGTGATAGTTTTGACCTCAGTGGGTGTTAAGGACTCTAAATAAATCATTAAATCATATCCTTAGAGAAAAATATTCTGTCTTGCTAAGCATCCAGAAAGCAAAACCAAAGACTGTTTTAAAGGTAAATCAGACCTGGGATATAACTGAAATCATCATCCCACTTTTAATATAATCCATTCCTTATCATAAATCAGGGAATGTATTTCAAGATAATTACAAATTTTTGAAAAGGTTAGTTTTAGGAAAGTATGACACAACAGTCAACTAACAATGACATTTAGGAAAAACAAAATGGATAATCTTAATTTTTTAAATAGGGGATTTAATTTTATTGGCCTGTGTATGTCACTGTAACTATATACTTTTTAAACACACATTTACAAAATTAGCCTGGAAATTTTATCTTTGCTTTCCAAGAAGGCTCCAACTCAGAAGTATCTGAGCCTGGACTTTTGGGTAGCTCACTAGAGCCATAATGGGCATACAGAAAATGTCTTTATCAAGGTCTGATTGTAATTACATGTACATTTTATACTATTAAAGCTGGTTAGGGCAAACCTGTCTTTGGACTGCCTGGCCACAAAGTTGGGTGTGTGATTCCCTGCTTAGAGCATCTGAGGTGGTGGCAGTGATACATCGTGGGAAAAATGTGTGCTTGAGACAGAGATGAATGAACAGGGAGATTGATGGAGAAAATCTTCATTCAGTGAACTAATTCATTGCAGAAGAAATTGCTGAAGATCAAACTTATCAAAACATGGCTGACCATTTCATTGTATAGTGTGAGATACCTTCATACCTTAAGAAATGTTTGCCGCTCTAACTGGCGTGAGCAAAAATGCAGCTTTAGTCTGAACACTGTGAAGAACACTCTCTTTTCATCTCTACGCCAACCGCTGAATGGAAAGAGACTTTCAGCAAAGTCTTGGCAAAGGGCCTTTATCTGCTCATCACAGCTAACTAGCACACAAAATGAATATATACTTTGGGAAAAAAAAATCTTCATTTTTCTTATAAGACTCTCAGTGTTTAGATTGTTTCCTTTCATTAGTCTTAGACTTTTTACCTAGGTTGTCCTGTAGGTAAAGGACAATCAAGCTGAATTTCACCTGGGAATAGTTTTTTCATTGTTTGGTTGGTTACATTTTTAGTTGATTTTTTTTCTTTGTTTGTTTGGGGTTTTTTTGGTAAGTTTTTATCCATGTGTGAAAGTCCATTTCCAAAACTGGCTCAGAATAACTGTTCTCCATGTTTGCCACCAGTAGACTTCACATGAATGGAAGTTTAATCTTTGCTATGTTCATGAGCTTCCTCTCCTACAGTAACCCATGGATATTTAAAATACATCTCCTGTATGTTAGAAATTGTAAATCTGGATCTCTGTTGCATCTCCAGGACTGAAAGTGTAATTTGATTCCCAAACCTGTGTTTGATTCCTAAACCTGTGTTATTTGATGATTTGTATAACCTGTGTGAGCTGGCTTTCCAGTAGGGATTTGATTTAGTAGCTTGGGGATCAAATTAGCTCTGAACCTCACAGACTCTCAATTCTTAAACCCAGGCTCTCTATAGCCCCCTGCCTTTCTTCAATTTTGTAGAATTCTTTTGAGCTTCAGATTTGAAATGACATAAAACATTTGTTTAAATCTTTCCAGTTATTAGACATCGTACAGAGATTTACTGAAGTAGAAGGGTAAGTGCTAGTAATTAATCAGGGCAACCTAGCTGTGCTGGTGCCATGGAAGTGAATGAGTTCCCAATAGGGGATTTAAATTAAAAACATTAAGTTTCAAAATGAACTGGATGAAGTCAGGGGATTAGAACATAATTCTTTCAATTCTGTCAATTTAAAGAAAGAGAGAACTCTTCCAGAGGAAGGAACTGCCTAATGCATTGATGGGCCATCAAACACTAATTGCAGGCTATTAGTTAAAAGTGACACCTGGAGATTTAATATTGGGTATTTGCATGCAGGCCACAAGATGAAGATATCTTCTGAAATGTGAGTGGAGGTGAATTTAAGACAGCAACCCTTATTTGGTCTGAATGCAGCCCAACAGTATTTCACTGGAAGTGAAAGATGGATCTGCAAGGACATTCAGGGCACTTCTATTCAAAAGGTTCAATCATGGTTGTTTCTTCACAGAGTGGGGAAATGTCACAACCACCCATACCACTGAATGTTTCCCTCTTCTCTGCTTATCACCTGGGTGTCATTGCTCTCACAGACGGTTTTACAGACTGTTCAAAGTATGCAAAGATTAAAGAACATTACAGTCACATACATTTTCAACCACTTGGGTTTTCCCTCTGCACAACTCTTTTATTTTCATGACACCTCTGCAAGGGCAGCAGAAGAAAGCATTGGCAAGAGGACTGACTCCTTGTGATCCCGCAAAATATAATGGACTGCAGACACTTCTCAGTGGCAGTAGAACTCTTCTGTTTGGTTATTCTGTATAGCACTTATGCAACTGTTTTCAACCACAGCTGTGGAGTTACACTTTTTACTATATTTCCTTTGTATTTTTCATAATATTTGGTAGCATGATGTGAATTCCAGTGTCCAGTGAGGCTGATGAGAAACACATTTGTCCTGCAAATGAAAACTAGACCTATTTTCCATCACGTAACTGTTGTTACCCCACAATGCACATTATAGACAGAAATACAGTGTCTGGGAAAGACCACAGATAAGAACAGGCACTTCTGAGACATGAAAGTAGACATTAAGCCTTGACCTTTTGTTTTGCTTATCATGCAAACGGAAATGTCATTCTCTTGAGTATTTATAGAACATGGACTTAAGTTTTGAATCTCTTTTATGTTTTTAATGACTAATGGTGAGCATCTGTCACCTGCTGCTGAGGATGAAATTGCAAAGTCAAAAGGAAAGAAACAAGTGTCTTTACACACGCACAAAAAATCTTGCTTCTTGTTTTGACTGTCTGACTATCATGTGAGATTTTTCAGTATCTTTAGTAGGATTGATGTACCAGGGTTTTTTGGGGACAATACAAGCTGATTTTGTTTTAACCAATTATTATTTCAGAAGGTGTTTTTGGAGCTGCTGTGGGGTAAGGGGGCTGGGAAGGCTGAGTATCCAAAAAACCTGGCCTTGTGACAAAGCTTGGCAGTGGCTAGTAATTTGAAGGCTGGAAAATCAATGCATTAAATTTCTGTAATTTAAAAATATTTCTATACTGATTCTTTGTCATTCAGGGGCAAACTGTTAAAGGAGAAACATGTTCTATGACTGCCTTGAATGCTCAATATAGCAGTTTCAAAATAAATGACAGTAAGTTATGCATAAAAGCTGGTGGAGCAGAGGTTATATTGAAGAAAAAATGTTCATCTCTTTCCATCTTTCCCTTCTTGAAATGTTGCTATGCACTTTAGCTCATCTGTGTGTAATTTTTTATCTTTGTGTCAGTCTTTTGGGGACAGCAGTTCAGTTGTTAGGACAACAAGACAAAGGGCATTTTTATTCCAGATTTCTGTCTCACTCATCAAGAACAAATGGTTAGAAAGAGTACAAAAAGCTGTGCCATACGATGTAACTCTTTTGTAAAGACAACTTAAATTTTTACTATCCTGATTAACTTTATATCATCTGCAAATTCATCATTTATTCAGTTGTTATGTATGACTCTATCGAACAGTTTTTGTTTCTAAATAATTCCTGAGATAATTTCTTTATATTATGCCCACTCTCAGTTTTTAATTAGTTACAAACATACAAGAAACCTCTCTGTCTTCCTTGTATCATGACTGGTTTGTTTCTTGCGACTTGATGGAGAGGTGCCTTGTGAACAGTTTTCTGAAATTTCATGCAATTCTGTAAATCAGACAGTCTTTTCAATATACCTACTGACCCTTCAGTGAATCCTAATACCTATGTATATATAATACCTGTGACTTGATTTTCTACTGCAAAAGCTGCTGCAGTATAACCAGAATATCAAATGTTGAGCAGATTCATCATTTCTAACAGCTCCATATACACAGAAGTCAGGCTTTCCTGTGTACATTACTTGTACCCTCTCTCAATCCCCCTTTAAAGGAGGTTTTTTACAGCTGATACTCTCTGTTCCTGAGGAAGTGTTAGTCAGTAGGTTACCACTACAGCAGAAATTCAGTAGTCTCATAGTTTGGATATTGTACTACTTGGTGTTAAATGCAATGGAACCCAAGTGATTCTTTAGCATTTATTTTATCAGTCTGTTCACAAATGTTCCCTACTGACCTTTTGGTGATTCACCAAACTTGACCCTTATAAAGCAAGTGTCTGTGAATCTCTCTAAGCTTTCTTAAACAAATATGGATAAAGAGAATTCATCTAACTTTTCGTTATGACTTTACATTTTTTTTAGTTCTGTTAGTATGTTGACTGTACAAATTTTCTGCCAGGGAGGAGGGCAGTTCTTATTTACTCAAATTAATCTTCAAAATCTGTTCTCATTTGCCTTTTATAGTTTTATTTGGTTTTTTATCTGAATTTATCTTCTTTTCTGTTTCCCTTCTTCAGATAAGGCTTCTGCTTTTTGGAGGAAATCTTTCCAAGTTTAAATGCCTTTGTTTATTGTTGTTCAGTGGTTCTGACTTCTATGTCTTCCTTTTAATTTGTTTTTAACAAGCTTCTTCTTTTTTATTGCTGTTCTTTTTTTTTTAAAATTAAATCTACTTCATTCTTTTAAATGCTAAATTTGAATATATAGTAGTCATAATTACAGAGAAACTTTTCAAAAGTAACATTGCAAACCACATGTCGTCTGGTTAAGACTAAGCCAAACTGCTTCTTCACTGCTTCTTGTGGGTTTTCTGAGTAGCAAGTTTAACAAGTGGTCATTTTAAGATATTTAAAACTTGTACCTCTATATCATTTCTCACAATCACATTCCTTCAAGTTTAAATGGGTATAATTGAATTCTGCCATGTTTTTTTGTTTGTTCTACCCTGGCAGCTTCTCTGCTTTCTGTCTAACCAGGTTAGTCACATCACTGCCCTCCTGGCTGGCAGCACCAAAACTCCTCTTAGGGCAAGACTGTCTTAACTGTGCAAATGGCCGTGTTCCTTCCGGATGCAGTTTGCTTGTCCTATTTTTTTCTTTTAACCATGTCTTCTCCCTGTCACAGGGAGCCAGTGTGCTTGGGTCAGTGACCCAGAGCTGGGACTGGTTCCAAAGGTTGCCTGGTCCTTGTCAGGCGAGGCCTTTCTGACCAGCCCAGCAGAAAAGCAGGGCAGCCAGGAGGGCACCGTGGCTACCCCAGCTTTGGGCAGCTCCGTGGGGAAGGGGCCAGCTGGGCTGTGGACCTGCCATGGTGGGGAGCAGGGACTGGCCCTGCTGTGCTGCCTGTGGGGCAGGGACCCACAGCCCTGGGGGCCTGGGCAGGGAGAGGAGCCCTGGGATGGGCAGGGACAGGCAGGGCTGTCAAGGACCACGGGGACCTAGCTTTGGGGCAAAAGATAATTTCACCTTGTTCTTCCTTCACAGCAGCACTTTCTCTGTTGCTGGAAGTGCTCTAGCTCAGGAAAGGGTCTCACAGTTAAGAAAGCAATATACCTTATATTATATATGTAGGTATACTGTTATACCTACAGTGAGATTTAAATATTTCCTGCCCTTTTGTGTGTGCTGTCTGCCATTTATTTACTTTGCTGACAATCATGAAACCTTCAACTTTGGCCACCTTCACTCCCTATTGATTCCCTTCTGAAATCAAACTGGCCTTGGTCAATACAGGATACACAGTAAAATCCTGAACAGCTTTCTGCTCTTACATATATATGGATTATTTCGAAATAGGAAGCTGGTGGGAGCCAGAGGTTTAACAGGTGCACATAGTACTGAATTTAACTTGTTTTGATATTTTTTCTAGAGAAAACCTCTTATTTTTTTCCTTGCTCTATGCCGAGGAAGAAACATCTGTTCCAATTTTTAAAAGAACTTTAGTGATAAAACCAATACTGTTTAGTAGGAAATGCAGTTTTCACTTGAGGTAGAAAAATCAGTTTTTATATGTAAATTGGCAATAAATCTGACAAGCATATGCTTGTTTAGACATTGGAGAAATCTGTACTGCTTTCTAACAACATCATGTATCAGACAAGGATGACCAGCATAGCCAAAGGGGTTCAGGTTGTGTAAAAGATAATAATGTTCTTTTCTGTATTTCAGAAAACACTGTGTGTAAATTCCCTCACTGATGTGTTTAGAAAAGTAATAGTCTTAATTATCAAGAGGCTTCTTTTCTCACATAGTGTATTTGAGTGGGTAATCTTCAGATGCATTTTTGATTATGATCACACCTGTCCTCAGCTGTGCCCCAGCTCTTTGCTTTCAGCTTATTCCTGAATGTTCATTCTTGAATCAGACCCTCTTTAGTACTCTCAAGGTCCCTGCCTTGGGGAGTAAGCTGGACAAGTGAGTGCACCACAAAAATGGTTCTTTCTTACATATAGAAGTTATAGCTCATCTTTCATGCCTAATTCCCATGGACCCTGAGAGTGTTACTTTGGGTTCAAATGCAATTTATTTTAACAATATTTTAAACCACATTATTTAAAATATATTGTGATGAAGTTCTATTAACATTTCTATTTGGTAGCAGCTGTTGGTGAATTTTACTGTTTCCTCCTTTTTACAAGCAGCTTTGACTTTCCCTAGTTGTCTAGTGAAATTACTCTTCTGCTGAAGTGACAGAATTAGCATAGTTCCCACAACATTTCATTAAGGTCTATTAAATACTTCCCTCTAATTCTATAATGAATTGTGAGTTTCATACAAAGAGTGCCTAGGTTTCCAAGGGAGAAGTTAGAAGCTGGCAGTGCAGGGTTTTTTTGCTTCTATGACAAAGGCATAAAGGAGCTAACGGCATCCCTATAACTGAGGAACAAGACAATGCCTTTTTGGCATGTTCAGTTCTATTAACTGCTCTGACAGACTGTCTTACTTCTGGAAACATCAATTAGCCTGATCTGTAACATGGTAAATATTTAAATATGTTTAATTGGAAAGTATGGCTGAGGCAAGAGATGGGTTGAGGGTCTCTCAGGATGGATGTCAGTAACACTCATACACTGTGTTTGTTACTGTCCTTTGAGAAGTCCTCATGGTTAGCACATGAAAAAACCACTACTCAGCAGCAGCAGCAGCCTTGTCATGGTGATATTCTATGTAGCACTCTATGAGCTTAGAAATTTCTTTGGCTCATGGAGAACTGCAGGGTTATGGATAATGGGGGGCTTAAAAGCTCCCTTGGCATCTTTCAGAGAATTATTTTAGAAGAGTTAGCTATTACATGTACACTACCTGAGATAGTCACATCAGCATCCCCCAGAAGCCTCAAAGACAGGCTGTCTGTAGCTGGCATTCTTACCTATTACATACAAAACTTCTTTTGACCTTTTCAAAGAAATCACAATTTCCTAATATCCCGATTCAACCTTGAAAGGGCAAATATCTATCAAAAGACTGTATAATTTTCAAAGTGTTTGGCACCAAAATACTCCATAACTTTAACTTCAGATGACATATCATCAGTAACAGTTAATTGAAGGAAAAAAGCATAAACAGAATTTAATAGAACTAAGTTCTTGTTACAATTGTACAAATTCAACAGGTAATTTTTTATTATTGCTCCTGCTAATGGAAAACACTAAATACTTCCAAAAGTGAAACTCATATAAGAAAGGCTAGAAAGAAAAGGAAAATCTGACCTCATATCTTATACTGCCTCTTCTTTAACTGAGAAGTGCCAAATGCAACCTTGAACTTTTTCTTGATGTGGGCAGAATACAGGAGGTGAGGTGAAGGAAGCAAGTAGTGCTTCTTTCTTCTTGCTGTTGCCATAGCTTCAGCATGCTTTGATTGTAACAGTGCTGCAATTTTTTCTCCCTCACAATATATTTTGTTTATAAAAAGAAAAGCCCTGGAAGATCACGGTGTGTTTAGTTAAAGGGGAGATGATCTCCAGAGGTCTTTTCCAACAGCAGCCACTCTGTAATACATTCCTAACAAGCCCGTTTAGAAACCTGCTAATTCCAATATTCACAGCCTCACTTCAGCCTCTGTTTTTTGTTGCAAGTTGATAATTTAGGGATTTCCCTGCAAAACATATCTTTTCCAAGCATGTTTTCAATGATGTGCCTATTTTCTGTCTAGATAGATAAAATCTCACTGTATTTGGCATCAATTTAGTCATTTGAATGGGAAAGTTCTAAATTCAGTACTTTGGAACACAGCCCTCAGTTTCCCTTCAAACCTGAAACAAAATGTCTATAGCAGAAACTTGACTGGGTCTGGGGTTTCAGAACATACAGCACATTGTAACCTTTTCTACAAACTCCGTTTTATGATTCAGCATGCTGAGGTCAATATTTTACAGTAATAAGCGCAAAGATGACACCAGTTTGTGTGGGCTGCATTAAATTTGGGCCAAAAGAAAGGATCAGTGAACCATATAACTACATAGAAATGGAATTCACTGTATGGTGAGAGGAAGGTTTCATCAGAGCTCCTGAAATGCAGTCATTATGCATTCTTTCTCTTTCCTACAAGACCATTTATCTCTACAAACAAAGTACTTCACTGACATATTTGCAGGGCTGAAGCTGGGTGTGCTCCTTGGTAAAGATACACTAAACTCCATATGGACAGCAGTAACCAGGCCATCTTTCATTTGGTTTTGACCATGGCATAGAGGGTCAGGTTCTGAAGAACAGGAGAGCTGAGTGTTGAAATCTTGGCTGCAGCTGAAGCTTCTTAGTGGCACAACAACTTGTGGCAGTTTCCCGATAGAGCTGGGTGCTCGGCATGTGGCTGAGTGCTGTGGCTTAACAAGTTATCACCATCAGAAGAGAGCAGTGGCTAGCAAATTGGCAGGGCTGATCTCATGTTTTGAAAACATGAATTCTCTTGCAGCTATACTTACTTCTGCAGTTCTTGTTTGCCTGGCTCTGGGTAATTGCTAGTTGGGATGGTTCCACCTATGCTCATTGTGAATTTGGTTTCAAGATGAGCAATAAAGTTTAAATCATTGACCTTGGCTCCAAATTAGAGGATGATTTTGTAAATTATTCTCTTGCTCCCTCACCCATTTAGCAACCTCCTTAACCTCTGTGGGCTTGATTTCCTTGAAATGCAGAGATAAATCTAACTTTGATTCCTGATGGTGGAGTAAATGGTGTGTTGGTCTAGTATAATTTGAAAATATTTTTTTCTTTTTTATCACTGTTCATGGAAACCTTCAAAGTTGTTTTTTTTAAATTTATTTCTCCATTCAGTCTTTGCCTTGTGTTCTTTTAATAGGAAAATATGAAAATACTTCTTTAAAAATATGAGAAAATATAAGCATCTACTTGTTTTTCTCTGACACAATTCTCTATCAGCAGGACTTTGAATTACCTCCCCCATCTTGCCCGGGATATCAATCAAAACTGGTCCCATTCTCCCCTACCCTGTCTCTCTGTTGCCTCCAAAACCGTTAATTTTGTTTCTCTGAACCTTGAACACACATTTCTGTATTGTAAAATGAGTCAGATTTAAGTGACTTGAAGATTTCTGAGGGGCAAAAAGAACCTTTTCAACAGCATCTTCCGAAGATTTCCTGATTTTGGCAGTGAGAAGAAATCAAAGTAGCAGTTCTACTGGCACTAAAATGAACTACATGGAGCTTGTAAGCTTGACGTATCTCTATCCAAGACTACAAAGCGCAGATTACAGCTGCTTTGTTCCACCACTCTCCTTCCCCAGAATTGCTTTCTGTTTGTATCATTTTCTATTTATACATCTGCTTATATTAAATTGTTACCTTTTCCTTTTAACTGAAATTTCCTTGTTGTTTGTTACGGAGAGATTACAATCCAACCAAATGTTTTTGATGAACTACTACTATTTTATCTCCTGTTTCTTTTCTGGACAATCCTTCATCTAGAGTAAATGGGGACAGCTTTGCTGCTCCTGGTGAATCTGTGTTACTTTGTGTTGCACATGATCACGTTTTCAAGCTTGTTCCTCATTCCCTACACCCTACTTGGCCTTACATTGGTGTGAGAAGGAAAGGAAGTTCTGGCCATGGAAAACTATTTCTGTAGTTCTCTTTTAAGAGACAATTCTTATTATATATATATATATATATTTTCAACACCTCTTGATACTAAAAAGAATATTTTTAGGCTCTCAGTGTTGGCAAACATTACTAACAAGGAGTGATATACGTTCTTCATATCATGGACTGCATTTCCCTCTTTATCTTTCCTGTATAAGGCTAACTTGCATGCACAGGAATATTATTATTATTTAACTGTGGAAACTATTGTTAGCTAACCAAATGCTAACTGTAGTAGTTGTACCTGCTGGATAGGTTGAGAGCTTTTCCTTGACCCCTGCATGGCATAACACAGCCCTCCTGAAGGGTGCAGCCAACTGGGGTAGCAATGCGAAATCAGCAAAATGAAGTCTAAATGTGAGATGTGTACTGTGCTAAGAAAATAAGGAAATTTGATTCAAAAATGTAGAATGGCCACAACAAAATCGTCAAAATGAAGCTGGAGCTTAGTAACCAATTCTGTTGCAAAAAAAAAAAAAGGCAACTTTTACTTTAGTGTCTGTGTGATGAGAATTTTACTTCCTTCCACTTAGAAGTGACAAAGTCTAATCTTGGAAGGCTTCTGCCCACTGGGCTCTTAGAAATGGAGAGACAACTTAGGTAATAGTAAAAATTTAGAAGACAATTTAGGGAATGCTGTACGAAAATACACATTGATATAACTGGATTGCAGCAAGAGGGTAATACACTGCTTCAGCAATCAGACAAGTGAAGTGTAACCAACACCGTAGGTATAGGCACTGTTGATGATTTAGAAGGATCTGTTCAAGTCTGGTCCTCAAACAGTTCTTGTATTAAACGTCTCTAATGGACAAAATAATTTCATATTAGGCTAAGCCCAGAGAGTCACAAAAATTTTTTCAGGTGTATTTCTAACCCATTGCAACAGCCATAATCGATGGGTTATTTTCATGTACACATAATATTTTTATTTTCATGTTCAAGGTATTAAATTCCTACTAAACTCACAAAGCAACTGGAAAAAAAAGGCACAAAATAATAACTTATCAGAAATAAGTACAAGGATAACTAAGTTGTTTTCTGTGTCATAGTCTTGCTGTGCATGGGTTTAGCACAAGGACGTGGAACATCACATCTCATTCTCAGCAGTGGTCCTTGCAGAACAAGGACACTGCAGTGAGTCATGGCAGCAATGGAGCAGCAGCAACACAGAACTGTGTTTCCTCTGCTTTGTATGTTTAATTGTACTGAATTTCCTCTCACCTGTCTTTTTGTCTTCCTTCATTTTGATAAGGTGGGGAACATTTAGTAATTGTTGGAATGTCCTTGCTTTTTGTAAGTGCGCTTTTGCAGTTTGCAAATTCCGTGTAATCGCTATCTATTAATTTCCATTTGATTGCCCTGTTTTGTTTGTGAAAGTAGAAAGTGAATGATAGTCATAAAAAGATACGCATTTGAAGAGGTTGAAAGATCTGCCAGCAGGTTCTGAGTGCAATGCTCACTATATGAGGGCTGAGCACTGTTCAAGCATAAGTCCCTGACTCCTTTTATCATGATGCTGTAGTCAATAGTAGCAATGATTATATATTTGGGAAAATAGAGATAAATACCACTGGAATGTGATAATGCCCTTGAAATTGACAGCGCTGAGTGTGGTATATACTTTCTTAATGTTAATTAACCTTGAAATATGTAAATATGTTTCTCAAGGATAAACTTTCCATTAGTCATACTTAGTTTTATATTTCTCCTCCCAAGTCCCACAGCTGGTCTTGAGGGTATAATACTTGGGTACATAGCCTGGTGTTATTCAGTGTATTCGGAAATACATGCAGCGAAAAGTAAGGAATGCACTGTGTGATCTTGTAGTTATTTCAAAGTAATTTTTCTCTTCAGTTTTATGGCTGAATAGGTCTGAATGTGTCATCCACCTGGGTCTATTACCCATTTGCTTTCATTGTTTATGCTCTAATGTATGGAGAGGTTTAGGACATGAGAATGAACCTATTCAAGAAGGGGAAGCAAGGTCTGTAGGAGGGCACAAAGAGATGCTGAAAGGTCTGCATTTCCAGCACCATATTTCTGTGGGCTCCCAGTTTATCTCAGTGGTGGTTCAAAGCAGCACCCCTCACAGTGAAAGCCTTCTACTTTGCCTCCAAGGTGTTCTGGCACTGGTCTCGTATGAATATTAGGACTGCCTCTACCTTCCTCTGATGACCCTCCAAAGTTAGAGTATGCTCCCCAAAACTCCTGCATCGGATCCAGCATTCCCAGTGCCTGTGACCTGTCAACAATTTTTACAATTTCTGAGAAATTTTCTCTGATTAAAATCTACCTCAGCTTGTCATGAGTACTTTTATAATCTGTGATATTGAATGAGTGTAGTTTGTTTTCCTATGGCCACAATTTTTGTAAGTACAGAGTAGTAGTGCCTGTGTGCAATTTCTGAGTCATGGTAGTGTTAGCCATTATATTTTGTGAAAATGCTGTCTCTGGACTCATGTTGGCCTGGGAACCCATTTACCCTTAGTCAAGTCATAAAAAGGGTCCCAAAGAACATGTTAAAATTGGATGGAGAAGGCCTCAGTAGAAAAAAAATTTTTCTAGCAAGTTTGGAGAATAAACAAAAAAATGTTTCTCTTTTTAAAAAAATTTTTGAAAAATATTCACAGCATGGGAGAATGTCTGAACCACTTATGGAAATAGCTTGCTGAGCAATTTGGGACTGCATTAAAGCAAGGATTTGTGGAAGGTTGTAGACCTGTGGTGGTTACTAGTATTCTTCAGTAAGTCTGTAGCATTTTCTCCATCAAAATAATTAAACTGATGCAGGAAAAAAGGAAGGAAATCTCACTTCTGAAATGAACACACTACATACACAAATCATTGTGTGGCACTGAGAGAACAGAAGTGGTTTGAGTAACCAAGTCAAGTTAGATTAATCTGCTCCAAAGCAGCAGATTTCAAGCTGAAGGAAGATCTACTGTCAATGCAGACTAATGGTGATGCTAATACAACCCAAATTTAGGGCAAAAAAAGTATGCACTGTCCTGAGTAGTATTGATATGGTTTTAATTTCTATTGCAGGTGTGTCATTCACCCTTCTGTGTTCCGGTATAGAGTACACATGGAGTGAACTTTTAAGAAGTCAAATAGTTTGAAAGAAGGGGAAATAAGCCTGCTTACTGAATTGTCTGTGCTGTTTCTCATATTCTGCCTGGGCTTGTTTTGAGTTTGGTGTCATTATCCTGTGCTCAATTATAACTATATAAATCTGAACATTTACAGGATGGAAAAGACAGATACAATACTAAGAATAAATGTAAACTCACAGGACAGATTCTGTGAGTGATGCTCACTGGGTAGGAATTCCCAAAGAATGTTGTGAATTATGTGCATCTGCCTAAATCTGCCTGAACAACCTCACCCTGCCAGGAATATTTTAAACTCTGGGTTTGCTACATTTCTCTGGAAAGACTGCATTTCTTTAAGCAGACAAAGATGACCTTTCCCTACTTAAGGTAATGGGGCATCAGAAGTACTTATGAAATATAATAGGAGGCATTTTAGGGGACTAACAACATATGAATAAAGGATCTTGCCTTGCCCATGTAAGGGGTTATTTCTTTTATCTAGGAAAGTGCAAAATGATAAAATTCACTCTATCATTTCAGAAAAAGGATGTTGTCAGGATTAAAATTAGAAATCAAAATGAAAAACTGCCAAATGATTCTGAAGCTTCCACTACTGCAGAAAAATATTTTATTCCTGGAACCCCCTTGGACAAAGTACCCTGTAGTTTTAAAGTTAAATACATTTACTGCAGTGGGAACAGAGAAAGTGTGCCTATGTGTGTTTTTCTTTGAACTTCCTCAGCTGTACTGAAAACACAATATATGTCTCTGATAGAGTGACTCTTCCATTTCATTTTTATGAGTAAATCAGTACCCAAAACCAATGGCAAAAGCTAGTGATCTTGTAGATGAAGAAAACGCCCTGTAATTTGCTATGGGCATCACAACTCTTGGGATTTTAAACTTGATTCAAAAAATATATGTATTTAAACCCAGGATCTCCATAAAAAATGTTCAGACCACATGTAGACAAACACTGACTAGACAATTTACCACATCCTATGTAATTCACAAATCTAAAAAGACATTTAATCTTTTGTTTTTTACTTCCTTTTTAATGTATTTTTCCAAAAATGCTGTGCTTCTATTTTTAGCAGTAAAGCATTTTTTTTTGGCTATGAGTCTAGACATACTGTGATTTGAAAGTAACAGGTACATTCCACATGTCCTGCCAGAAAATCTATCAATTCCCCAGTTAGTGTCACTGCTGGAAAGAACAGGCTAAACAGAACAACTCAGTGAGAATGGATTAGCTGTGCAGGAGAATCTGACTCTTTGGATGGGAGCAGATCACTCAAACTAGATTAAAAAAAAAAAATCTGCGGAAGGAAGGTTTTGGGTGTCTGGAGACATTCTGCCCGAAGGCTGATGTTTTTAGACTGAAAACCAAAACTTTGCCACACAGGTACCAGCAGAGAGACACAAGCATTGTGCTTTGCCTTGGAGTCTTTGTATGTTTTATCAATTGACAGCTTGACGTAAGAAAAAGCCTCTAGAAGCAGAGTTTGGAACTCAGGTTTTCCTATTTCCCAGAGAGTGTCCTCAATGGTTTGGCTAGAAAGTAACATTCCTGGACTAGTACATACTGAATTCCTTCACAAAGGTGGAACAGCTCCAGTAGAAAGAACTAAACCCACCACATTTTCTTCAACCCCATGCAGTCTGTAGATCTGCTATGAGACCGTTTTTCCAGGCAGTAGAGGAGGAGGGCTTAAACTCCTTTTACAGAACACAGCCTAGGCCCCAAGGTTCTCATAGTCTATGTTAGTGTGTTAGCCATGGACTTGTAGGTTAAAGAAAAAAAAAACAACTCAACCAAAACTAAAATAACTGTCTTGTTATGTTTTAAGAGAAGACTATAAGGTTAAGCTTTCAAGTCTCAGGGAAGGATTTAAAGAATCATTTCTCACACTCTCTCGTGGCCTTGTGTTGATATTGTGCCTCTGTTTGGCTCCCAGTCCTCCTGCAGATTTATATAAAAACACTTCCCTATTAAATAGGAAGACAATCTAATGAAAAAAGGCTTAAAAAATTCTGATGTGCTCAGTGTTTCTCTTGTTCTTTCCTGGCAAGGTCTGTTTTCAGGCCTCCAAGTTCTCTGTGCAACGTTTATGGGAAAGATGTAGTGACTACAGTAGAGAATGATCCCATCCAGGATCAAATAAGGGAACTGGACATATACAAATCCATGGAGACTGCTGAGGGAGCTAACTATCCTCTTTGAAAGGTCAGAGCAATTGAGGCAGGTTAAAAAAGTCAAGCATCACACTTATCTTCAGAAGAAACCAAATAAAAGGGCAAAAAGGACAACCAGGGGAACTACCAGCCTCACCCTAGTCTCTGTGAGATTGCGGAGCAAATAATCCCAGAAGTCATGTCCAGGCACATGAAAAAGAAGAGAGGGAACAGCCAGCACAAGGGAAAACATGTGTCTGGTTGGCCTAATTGTGATCTTTTATGAGAGGAGGGAAAAGCAGTGGATGGCCTTTAACAGCAAAGTCTCTCTCTGTAGTATCATTGCAGATCAGCCAGTGAGATAAGGACTGCATGTGAATTACTGGTGGGTGAAACCCACCTGGACTGCTGGACCCAAAGGTTGTCATTAGTGGTTTGAAATCCAGCTGGCTGTAGAGTACTGGGGATTTTCCTAAGGGGTTATACTTGAGGCTGACACTGCTTAGCATTCCTCATCAGTGACCTGGGCAATGGGACTTCCAGCTCAGAAAGGTCACAGACTACAGAGGTGATTTGGAGGCTGCAGGTCAAAGCCACTCTCCAGCAGGGGCTTGACAATCTGGAGGTGGGGCCAGATGACCCCCACAAGTCCCTCCCATCCTAAAGTAGTCTGTGACTCCTTTTCATATCAGAATTTCCACAAGTGTGGTGCTGTGAGATGAGAACCACCTCACATAACTGAGATGAGGTTCATTGCTTCTGAAGGGCTGCGTTTGGTTAAGTGGCAATCTAACACCATGCTGGGAGGACTATGAAGGTACCTGAGAAAAAGTTACATTGTAAAATGTAGCATTTCTGCATGTGTTCTCTTAAATTATTTGATAAAGAAAATGATCTCAAAATCCCTGTGTATAGTCAGGATACAAAAAGAAACCTAGATCCCCATTTCCACATTGTTGGAAGGAACTGCTTAAGAGAAAAATCAATCTTGCAACATTTATAGACAGAGCTGACATAAAAAGTACCTTAAATCAACCAGTGAGGTGTTTTTTCCCTAATATTTCAACCCTTTATTGAACTAGTCATATTAAATTATTTCCAGAAAATATAATTCAAGAATGATCTGACCAATTTTGAAATACGTTTTATTTTAAATGCTACGACTAGATCATACTTAGATGCTCATAAATTATGTAGCTTTGAAAGGGGGGCATAAAGCAGCAAAAGGTGCTTAATAAAAAGATTATGGTGTCTTGCAAATGAATAGTTGGGTACTTAATGTCAGGATGAAGAATGTAGAAAGTATGATGTAGAAAATATTGACTATTCATTGAAATTAATGCTCATGGCCAAGTGGGTACTATTAAATTTCAGAAAATAATCTTTATAGTTTTTGAAACTGTCTCATCCTGAAAGATCATAACATCTTGATGATTAAATGAAAATGAGATTGTAGCTGTATAATGGCAAGCACTATTGAATTAACTTCTAAAAGAAATTCACTAAATGCTTAATATTAACACTGGGCTGAGAGAAAGGCAGCTGCAAAGAATTTCATTGAAATGGCAATGCTCACACTTTAATTTGATTTTAATGGAAAATTTATGAAAGACAGCTATTAAGACTGGGGAGATGATCACTATCATTCTTTTATTAGTATAACCTAGGGGCTTAATTTTCCTTAGCTCTTTAATTGTTCTTTCATATTCTCCAGTTCCATGCTCTGCTTCCTAAGAACATGTGTTTATCTAAATATGTTTAAATGTAATCTGGATATAGGATTTTCAAAGCAACAATTTTGTTTTCATATTAAAACACTCCTCATTTTTACATGAAAGGAACAAATCTATTTCTCAGTGGTCATGGTCAAATGTTATTACCCCACTAGAAGTGTGTATGCCAATTCTACCAAGAGGGTTATTTATATTTTGCAGTTATGTCTGTTGTCTAGGATGTGGGCCACTGGCACTGGCCACTGGCAACCAGCCAGAACCATTTAAGGGAAGTATTTGCTCATCAGTTTTGAACTTGGAAATTGTGGGTTTTAAACATCTCATTCATTAATTTTGTTACTGATGACTCAAGACTCACTAAAACTTTTTATTCCCACATTTACTGAATTGTGCATTGTACCTTTTTTAATGACTGTGTCAGATTTCAGGGAGATGTCTGCATGAAATATTCTAGACACTATTTTTCCATGCTTAAAATGGTAAAATTAAAAAGGCATTTTTGTTCACTGATGTAAAAAAAATGGTACAAGGAAAACCAGATATTTAGCATGAGCAATTTGTGGAAATGTGAAGAACAATATAAGATACAGAGCTGTGTTGACTTCAGTTAAAGAGTGAAACATAGCCAGCTCAAAGGTGAATTGCAGTAGCTCACATTTAGCCTGGGACTGCAGAACATCAGGCATAGCATGGAATTCCTGTGAAGGGGATGTGTTTGCCTGACCTAGGGAATGTGGGAAGGGCTATCTTTTAAAGTAACTAAGCAGCTTTAAAGAACACAACTGGGACATTTTATAGCACGTAAGTAACTGAAGCACAGGTGCTCCTCTCTCCATTAATACTAGCTGACATAGCAGACATTCCCCACTTCACATGGTTTGAATGTGCAGAAGTCCTCCTTACTGAAAGAGTTTGGATTTCTCCTGCTCCTCCAGAGCTGGCCATAGTCCTTTTTTCTTAAAATAAACCCAGCTAGGTAGGGTTGATGTGTGCCTTTTGACTAGCATGCATCCTTATGAGAGGGAGAGCTGTGCTCCTTTGTAGTGACTTGAATTTATACACTGCATAAATTATTGTAATGCTTTGCTTTCTTCTTGTACCTTTGTATTTCTTCTGACACTTCTGCCTTCAATAGTCTGTCTTTTCTAGAAGACTAATCACACTCATGTTACAAAATTCTTATTCACAGCATAGAGTAGATTTCTAATAAAGAAAAATTCTCAAAGAACAAATAATGTCCCAAATCAGAGAACAATTTTTGAGTTTCAGTAGTGTAGACTGAGGAACTTAAAAAATAAAAAAGTTTTAGAAAAATATTTTTTTTAGGAAAAATATCTGTTGAGAAGTCCTCTGAAATTACTGTTTAATGCAGTTCTACACTCAGACACATTTTGTCTGTAAAGTGGCAGACATAACTCTGCCAATGAATGAGAATGACTGCTATAATATGTGTTTCCCTGGCAACTAAATTGTAATTATTCATATAAATAAATTTAAAGACCTCAGATAAGCAGTATTCAGAGTATTTGCTACAGTTCTACCATAGCCTAAATATAGGTAATGCAGTAAAATTTGATTTAGCTGGATGTTGTTCACACCCCTTGGGTATGAAGAAAAATGGGTGCAGTTGCATTTTTTGTAAAAATCCTTGCTCTGAATGTAGCTATCTGGAAAAAGTGTCAGCTCATATCCTAAAAGAAAGCAGGAGAGTTGAGTGTGTGATGTGGGGCAGACAACAGAACAATGACTGGTGGAAATTACTCACAACACACAAAATTGAGACCATTTAGCTGTAGTTATACAATCTGCCATTTGAACTTTTGTGTGAAATTTGCACTCCAGCTACCAATAAATCAGTCTGCATTTCCATCTTCTTCCAACTAACCTTCAATGAGGTCATCCAAAAAGAGATAAACAACAATGTTTCATGGAAGTGTGTGCCTCTGTTGTTGCAATGGGAATTACAAAATGAGGTATCTTTGAACGATAACTTGAACATGGTATTTCTTTTTTATTTTCCAATAAATGATAACTTGGAAGAAGATTTCTCAGCAGAAGCCAAAAGTGAAGAGTAAATGATATTTTATTATAATGTAATGTACATGCTGGTAATGTGTTTGGGGAGGACTTGGAGTTTTTAAAAGAACATTTGCAATATCATAGTGCAAAGTTTGAGAGACCATTAAGCAAATTGGAAATCTTATACATGGAGGAAATATTATGTTCAAGGCTTCAGTGCTTGCTATGATTAGAGTGCTCTTTGTGGGAGATTTGTTAATATTTCTTCATCCTGGACACCTGCCAAGCTTAAGGCTTTAATGCTCTGAGACTGAGTCACGAAAGTGGGGACTGACTGCTCAGAGCTTGTTGATTTGCCAGGAGGTGGGTGTGGGAGGTAGCATGCATGTAAGAAAGAAGAGGGGCATGAAAAAATAATCTTGACATTCTAGGATAACCTTTTGTTTAAAAGAAATAAGCCCATGGCTTTGGGTTATTTATCTCTTTTCTGAACTTTCCAACAAAACTGAGAATTTAGAGATATGATGTCTTTTCTTGTTTCAAAAAGAATGTCTATGTGTTTGGTGAAAAAAACAAAGGGCTAGAAAAACAAGGATTAACACATCACAGCATATAGATAACTAAATACAACATCTGTTCCTGATAATTATCAAGAGAAATGAATAATTTTGACACGGACAATAATTTTTTTTACATTCTTTCATTTTCTAGCCACTAGAAATCTCTAGTGGATCTCTGCAAAAACTGATTTAAGCTTGCTGAAAATAGATTACATTTTCTGGATCATGTTTTATGGATCTGGAGAGTCCAGCCCCAGAGTGTCTCTGAAACATATGCTCAAAATCATTAGACAAACAGAAACTGCACAGATAAAAATAAATAAGAGCATTTGTGAACTTCTTTAGCCAAATTAGATCAGTGTAATTAAGTATTCAACCTTTTTTACAATATAGGAGGGGGCTAATACATAAAGTTCAAACACTTTTGAAGGGGCAAATAGTAACTTGTGAGTTTGGAAAAATCTGCTAAAAATGGATATGGCTGCAGGATTACACATGGAGCCCTGGGTCCTAAAGTCATTCAAGAGAAGAAAAATGTCTGGAATACACCCATCTTTTGTATGTTAACATTCACAAAGACTAGTGCAGGCTTCCCAAATACTGGTTTTCATCTGGGAAATGGGGACTGAAGCCTGGGGAGCTACTGCATCAGTCTTGCATAATAGAACTTAACACATCTGTGCTTCAAGTGGGCTGAGGACTAAGAAGCAGAGGTAATTCTAAATTGCTCTCAGTGCTGGGCTTGCCTTTGTCCTGGTCGTCACTGCCTGTGTTTATTCTTCAGCCATTTTGTCTTGCTCAGAAATTACAGTGGAGAGCACAATCTCTTAATGAAAACTCTCTGGCACTTGTGTCCTATGCATGCTTGTGTCTGATTTACCACAGCTACAGGAGGCTCAAACATAGGTCTGGGAAGCTTGAACAGATTCAACTATCTATCAGGATTGCATGCAAATTGGCTTGCCTATGACTTTTGTGTGTTTAGTTCCATGCTCAGATTCAGAGATGGGTGTATGTAACTGTGTAGGATGGCTTTGATTTATGGCTATTGATTCTCCTGTGAAAAGTCAGAAGCTAGTTACCCAGGAAAAAGAGATTGTGTGTAAATGAATGTAAAAGGCTCAGTGTGATCTCTCATGGAGCAATTAATAAACTTTGGGAAGAAATATGACCATTAACATTATAAATTTTTATATCATCCAGAAAACAGACTGCAGATCCATTTCATTACCACATCTACTCCACAAATTATTTTGATCTGTAAATAAATACCTGCTATTTAAAGGCATGAAAACTAATAGCAGTAAGGAAAATAGCTTTTGCCTTCAGTGGAGAGATGGCAAGTGGCATGTCCAGGAAGAGCCAAGGAATGAGCTCAAGAACTAGATCCTAAATTGTTAGCTGTTAATTTGCTTTCTGACAGCCCCAACCACCCCTCTCCTAGACAGCATCTAAACATGGTTAATATCACATTCCACCACGCACACTGATCCCAACCATTGATATCAGTGAAATTGCAACAAAGTTAGCTTCCTTTATCCTATTCAGTCTTCCACTTCCCCTCAAACCTCATCACCATCAAACATGTCCTCTTTCTGGAGCCAGGGCATGCAGAACACTGACCCCATCCCTCTCATTTCAGAGACTTTAAATGGAGAATAGAGAAAAAATATCATTGTCTCTTAAGAAGTCCCAGTCCCAGCAGAGCCATGAGTACAGTGCTGTAACACAACGTGCCTGTTAAGCCACACTACAAGACCTCACCAGCCACAGCAGTCTCTCCCTATCAGCCTTTGCCTCTGCCAACATTTCACCTTCTGGAAATGGTTTTGTGCTTCTTTAGTTCCAGATGACACTTGGCATAGCACAGATGGAACACTGGGCTAGGTCTTGGACTGCTGTGGTGATTACCTCTCCAGACACAGAGGGTACTGAAGTGGCTTTGCCACTGATGAGACTCTCAAGTCCTGACACCAGCTGCTCTTCTTTCCTTTGCATTATCCACAGACCACTTGCATGGGAAGTAAATCTTTGGGGAGTTTTTAACAGAGGATGTGGCATGATAAATTGGTGCTCTTCTCTGATGATTTGACATTTCCAGAGCCTGTCTCTGCTGGCTGCCTGCCTTTCCAGGTGTTTTGCACTTGAAGGAGAAATAAGACTCCAAAGAAACCCCTCAAAATCCAACAGTTATCATAATCCTCTTAAAACTCCCGAATTTCAGTGTTATGTCCTCTCCCTGCCTGCCTGCCACTATAAAAAATCCCCAAGTGTTTGTAATCCAGACATTATTTCCTGTTGGGCTAGGAGTTTCAAGATAGCCTGACATGAGGCTCAAGAGCAATAAAGATAGTTATGGAAGGTTATGGGATATTTCAGAGGAGCGGAAGGGCAGTGATGTTCACAGATGTTATTGATTTAATCTTATTTATGCATTGTAAAGAATCAAATAATAATAGAGCAGAAACAATTTGCTAGTAAAGAGAAAATGGTATTTACCTAACCATCTGTTTCTCTACTGCTCTAAGTGACTTGCGGTGAACCTGGAGGAATCTGTTCTTCTGTAAAGCAATGCAAGAATTTAGTCTTTTCCATCAGAGACACAAGAACTGGGGACATACTGTTTCTGTCCCTTCCGGCGTTAGTCTGCCAGCCTTTACCCCAAGGTAAAGTCTCATTTTTCTCATTTAATTCTTGGAGACATTGCAGTTGAAATGCTGCATTGCCCCTGTCTGAGTCACATGTGATTGCAGCTGCTCAGCATATATATGCATGAATTCACTCAATTTCAGTAGGGAATTTTTAGGCTGAGCCGTGCATATTATGTATTAAAAAACCAAATCAAACCAAAATGAAAAAAAAAGAAAGGAAAGAGATAAAGGAGGGAAAAGGAATGGAGAGAGAAGACCTAAAATGTCTCCTGAATGCCATTATAAGATGAAGGTCTATTTGAAGGTTCTATAGACAGCAATGAGGATGTTTATTTCCACTGCACCTTTTACAGTTTAATCTAAATAAACATTGCCCTAAAGCAAGAAAGGAAATGATTCTTCCTTTTGATGGTCTCTGAGGTAAATCTTTCATTACGTTGCCCAACTCTCTTTCTTCCTCTTGTTGTTGTGAGTTTGTGTATATATGTTTCCAAGGCAAATATTCCTACTTCTCAGGTTAAGGCTTTTGATTTGTCTATTGTGTGACAGTTTCCTGGTTTGGAAAGCATCCATCAGCGCTGGGACAAGGGCATTTAAAAGGAATTTTTTTCCACTGTAAAAAATGTGGACTCAAATGCTGCATTTTGCAGTTAATTCTATGAATGAGATAAAACTTTAACTTTTAGGAATATGAAGAGCAGAAAAGATGCCAATATATGTGTGTAAATATGTGTGCATATGTATATAAACAGGCATACTATATGTATGTATCTATACTAATGTAGAGGCCTATTTCTCCTTTCATAGGAACAAAGGAATTCTCGCATGGATTTTATTTTATATAACAGTGGCACTGTTACAGCAGCTTAAAATAAACATTGAGGCCTTGACTGAAGTGTTTAAGCATCTGAGAAGCATATTGAATTCACAGGGCTTCTTCACATACTTAGGGTCTGGCATATGTGTAAATACTTCACTGTAGCAGGGTCACAAGACCCCAATTCAGACCTTATAAAAATCAGTGGAAAACTTCCTTTTGATGTTAAAAGCAATTGGATGTGTTTGCAGTGTGTATTTTTTATACTGGGTGAGCCAGCCATATTGCAGGAACATTTGGTACACGTTAAAAGTCTTGGGTTTGTGAGCAGCAGCAACCTTACACCAGCAACGTTTACCCAGATTGATGAAAAGATGTGAATCAAAAGCCATTCCCAGACTGGCAGAAGGCAGGGAGTGCCTTCCAGAAGAGGCAGCATGGAATGAGCTGTGGCTGGGGAGCTGTTGGTGGTGTCAAAGGGTGCAGTGGGAGCCCACAAGGATGACTGAAGATGATAAGCTCATCCCTTGGACATACCGGGCAGACAGCTGTGCTGTCACACCCCATGTACACCTGGGAGTGTGGGGTATGTCCTGCCACAGGGAGATGACCACAGCAGGGGAGGAAGAGCAACATCCATCCATCTCAGAGACTGGAACTTGGCACCCAGGCAGGTCCAAATTTCTGGAGGAGAAACCACATGCTGTGAGTTATGCAGTGTAACAGCAAATGTAAAACTATTGCTGCTTTGACACCAAGCCTGATGAAAATGCTTTGTCTACAATTGTGTTAAATTATCCCAAGCAGACCAATTTATCCCAATTTAGACCAATTTATGGTCTAAGTTTCCCTTGCATCACAGTTGAAGGGCATTGGCTGAGAAGATGCAATGGAGGAGAGTGCAGAGAGGCACCCCTGGGAGAGACATTGCGTGTGCCTTTTTGATGTGAGCTTGGGGAGCTGAGTGGGACCTAGAAAAGTGAGGTGTTACTATGCCAGCTCACACTCAATTGTTCCTGAAATGCTGCTTCTAGGCATGTCTTTAGCAAGAAAATTTGCAGAAAACTTGGAGAGGGCAATGCAGTTGTAATGCATATGGTTTGGTAAAAAATGACAAAAATCACAGGTAAATAACTCCATAGGGACACCTAATTACTTATGGCATTTGAAGGCAATGGATTGCAAAGAGTACCAGATAAGCAATCTAAGGAGATAAAAGGAGGTAATTAGGAATTGGATCTGCCTGAATATTTTCAGAATTTCAATATGGGGAAAGGAAGAGATGAAAAATCATCCTATTTTGACCTGTTCTGTTGGCAAGGACAAATGTAACAGAGAGGAATATTTAAGCTGGCTGATATAGAGAAAGTCTGTTCCAATCACAAGACATTCAATAGAAATAAATGGAAAACCCTTTACTCTATTGCATTCAAAGTAAGACTCAGCAAAATTGAAAAAGAGAATGTATGGGTAAGCAAAGAAGAAGAAACAAATCAAACTATTTTAGAGGTGCTTGATATATGTAGTTGATTAAGGAATCAGTTAAGTTTCTGTGCATTCATTTATGTAAATTCTAGATATCTTTTCCTTTATATATGCTGGTTAGTACAGTCAGGCTTTTTTTGTTTGTCTCCCCAGGTTGAAATTCAGCCTTAGTCAATGCTTGACTCTCAGGTGTGTACAGCACTCCTTTGGGCTGAGTATTTCCATCTTATCCTATATGACCTCTGTTCCTGTTAAGAAAACATCTGCCTATCTCTTTGATAAATAAAGCACCATTTTCTACTGTCTTTTCATACCCAAAAGTGTTCTTTGTCTTTCATTCTGCCTCTCCTGTAATCTCTCCCTTCTTGTACTTCAGTTTTTTCACAGTGCTTTATGACAGCCTAACTCTGACTGACATAAAAACAAGAATTAGTTTCCTCAACAATCTTCCTAAACATTTTGCTTCAAAAGATGCACTAACATATAATTTGATTCCTTTTTTTGCTCAAGGCTCAAAATTTTTTGCCTGCATAAGGGTGGAACAAGGAAGGTCAAAAGACAAATGGATATTGCTCACTGGGCAAATTTTTAAACCAGAAAACCTAACCCAAAGGTTGCCCTTGCCAAAATCACAGGAAGACTTGGCAGCAATGACATGTGCTCCCTGCTTGTATGACATCCTCTTCCAGCCTCTTTCATCTGTCATTGATATGGACCCACAACATCCACAGTTACCATCCATCTTCTGTGCCTGTCTAGTGCTGCTTCTTGTTCCTGTCTACAGCTCAGGAGTCACTTTCATTCTATTTCCTAATTATTTCAAGTGTCAGTTAGCTTAGCTGGGACAGTATGAGGTATCTGGTAGACTGACAGCCTCAGGTGGTGATGTTGTGCAATGTTTGCTTAATTGCTTTCATATAATTATGCTGTTTATTCTGTTGCTCAACTAGAAAGGATATACTGTTTGAAGATTAGATATTTGGTTGATAAGTGGAAAGATAAATGTAATAATATTGCCAACGAGAGAGGGTAATCTAAAACTGTGTTGGCTAAAGGACAGCTATGTTACATAATTTTGCTGACTGGGAGCAGGAGTCAACTCTTTTATTACCCAGATGTGTTGAGGTGAGGAGGGCTGGTTTTCCCATCCTCTTTCTCCTGGGTGCGTATGTTAGAGGTTCATATCTGTTTGTATCATGTCTGTCCTGGTTCCAGCCAGGATAAGGTCAGTTTTTGCAGTAGCCAGGGGGTGACATGGCCAGGACCTGGAGGTTATTCTATACCAGCTCATGTCATTTTCTAGGGATGGGGTCCCTTCTGGTTGAGTAAGTGTGGCATGAAGAGAGAGAGGTCAGGTAGTGCCAGCTCCCTCTGTCACTGATATTACTGTTACTGTTTGTTTTATTCCATTGCTCTTTCCAGTAAATTGTTCTTATCTCAATCTGTGATCTTTACCCTTTGTGCCACCAATTCTGTTCCCCATCCTGCCGCAGGGGGACTGAAAGGGGGGAGTGAGTGAGTGAGGGATGCATGGTTTGGAGTGCTTCAGTGGGAACACTAAAATGAAGAATACTATTCCTAAATCACAGCAGTCTTATTTAAATATCTTTTTTTATTCTTATGCCAGCACACAAAACACTGCCAGAGACAAATAAATGATCCCCCTTAAAACTCTGTGAATCTTGGGACAGAATTTACCTACTGCAAGCAAAAGAAACAAGTGAGTGGACATGGGATTTGCTCAAGATGAGGCTCAGAGGCCATTGTGAATTTGGGGCTGGAAACCTTGAGTCTTTAATTCCAGTCATCTGCCTGTATTTGGCAAGGGAAGATTTCTTGCAGGATGTTGGAAGATTTCTTGTTGGAGTTTGGATGCATGCTTAACAATTCCCAAGTCCTAAACATATTTTCAGGTATTAGTATTTAAATAATTAGCATTTAAGTTTTGTGAACACAAGCTGCTTTGGCAAGGAAAATGCTATACAGCTTCATGGTATCCAAGTGAGATTTATTCTTCTAGCATGAGGTACCAGTAAATTGGCTGTTGGCCTGTCTATGTTTTTGATAATGACGCCATGGTTGGTAAGTCTGACTACCTTGATAAGAGCGACAAACCAGAGCTCAGAGTTTCTCCTGAGGTTTCTGAAATCCCCAAGTGGATTAATTTATGCTTAGGATGTTCAGTTCTTTCAAGGGTGTGCCATTAAACATGCTGTTGCTAATGTAATGTCAGAGGCCTTAGAGCTAAGCTGTAACTTTTCATCAAGCTTAGAACTCCTGCAGCTTTGCTCTGTAAGGCAGGTGGAAGGTCAGTGCTCAGAACAGAGAGCCCTAACCTGCTGCTCCTGTCTTCTCACACGCAGGCAAAATTTCATTGGGGAAATTAAGAAAAGAATAAATATTACATTTTGACCTTTTCCATTAGAAATGACGGAAGTCAGAGGAGGAAGTTCTTTATGTTGCTTTATACAGGGCCATCATCCTCTTGGCTAATGCCCTCCCAGGCTGCCCTCAGGACAGCAGTGTAGCTATATGCTGGCTGCTGAACTAGTGAAGGCAAACAAACTTACCCTTGCCCGAGAGGAGGGACAGCAGAGACCCACAGGAACCCCACAGTACTCTGTCATGCTCCCCATGCACCTGGGTTAACAGGGCCCTCTTGGTTTCCTTGCTGTGCAGTTGGCTTCTTCTAGGATGGGCTTTGATCTTCTTCTAGGATGATCTTCTAGGATCAGCTTTGTAGGCACTGAACAAGAAAAAGCAGTACCCAGGTATCAGCAAGACTCTTCCAGCTCCTGGGTGGGGAGGAAGGGGGAGACTAGCAAACAGGGAGGGAGGAAAGTCCATTTCCAGATAAGCATGTTGAAAGGTTGAAAACAGGGAGAAGTGTGCTTTTCTGCTCAAAGTTTACTTATTGATAGGGACTTGGTTCTTGGCTGCTTCTGCTGCTTGGTGCATATGTTTAGAATTTGTAGAGCTTTATGTTCTGCTGTAGAAAATTATAATGTCAAATGAGGAAAAGGGTAAAATATCAGGACACTCACAGGAGATGACATCTGTTAACAGATTTGAAATGGGCTTTTATTCCATTTTGTCATCAGGAGTCCTCATGATTGGTTCAGTGTTGTCATCATGTGGGCGCGCGCACGCACACACACACACACACACACAGAGACAGCATTTGATTATAGATTTAGCGATCTGTCTTTATACATTAATTTCCTGCACATTGGTAGGATCATGAAACTGATGTGACTTCTTATAAACAACTAAAATGAAATCTCACTTCACAAGAAAAAGCTTCATGTTGAAGACCCTCCTGATCTGCACTATTGTAATTCCTTATCTTGTGCTTGTGAGATATTTTTCTTTTCAAAATATTCTTCAATTCTGTCAAAAAAATTTGCCTTCCTTCTCTCACAATTAACCACACACACTTACAAAACAGCAGTGAATACATATTTCCACTTTTTTTATTCCTCTCTCTTGCTTTTTCTTCTTGATGCTGTAGTGCCTTGTACAGTTGGTTTATTATTTTCCTTGGATGTTCAATTCCTTGTTTGTACTGGTTTTTATCATAGCAGCAAGAAGAAAGTATCTTTTATAATAGGGAGATGAGAATATGATTACTAAGCCACAAAAACTACATGATGCACAGAGAGGTGTTGTACATGAAATTGTTTGACCCTAAACTGGATTTTAGTAACACTTTGATTTCTATAAATTGTGATTTCGGTTCTTGTTATTAGAGAAAAAGAATATGCAAAATCATGTCAATGGAAGGTTATATAATTTGTTTCCCAGACACATATTTTCCTTGATGAAAGGTACTGTATTTTAAGATGAAATCCATAATTCTTGTGCCTTCGTGGATCACAATTTTGGTCATAAATTCAGTAAATATTAAGATGGCTATCAAAAGGCACATGCATTAAAAAAATCTCCTTTGGACATAACAGGTTTGACTGATTACACTTTAACAAACATTGCTATGAGAGTATCATTTAGCTTTAACCAGTATTTTTAGAATTATGTACTATTTGTCAGGAAATTCATACAAGTTTCTTTTATAGAGGTTTCCTAAGGTTAATAACATGATCAGAATTCTTGTTTTCCTCTCTTCCTCTGTAAGGCTTCAAAGAACTGGAAGTATCCTTAAGCTGATAAACAGCATAAGATATTAATGCAGAACCAAGACTAAAGATTTAAAGTCTCATCCCAGAATGGCATTAACAAACCATACAAGACTGGTGTTCACACTTCTCTACTTGTTTTTTTATTACAAAATTTTGGTAACAGATAAGTTTTAATTATGCTGTGTCATAGTTTTGGATCAAACTTTCAGTTACACTTTCAGACATCACTAATTAAGGTTTCTCTATGAAACAAATGAAGCTGTATGTCCCGGGGTCCAGATTAAGCCACCCAAACACATCTGGTGCCATATGAGATACCCTCAAGGAGGCTGCCTGGCCTCTGACTGCCCTTGCAGATGGGTGTCTGCTTTCCTTCCATGGGTCCTGTGTTATATCCACCAGCTCAGATGGTATCTCAGGACACTCCACACCTATGGCCAGTCAGCATACCAGTCCTGCCTCAAACAAGCTTACTTCATTACTTTTTTGAGATTGGAGAGAAGGAATTAATAAATTAAAATACATGTTGTCTGGAAAATCTTTGAGGGCTGCTCTTCCAGTGATTTTTTATTTAAAGACACCTGTCCCTCCAATTTATATCCATTTTGACCTGACAGCCATTTCTCTCACTTTTCTTACTCTTTTAAAATGCATTTTGTGGGTAAGTGCTGCCAAAAAGCCTGACCTGCTATCACCAGGTACTGCCATCAAGTCTGATGTATTAACTGTCTTGGTAAACCTGCAAGGTTAATAGGCAAATGCTCATAGCTGTGTGTATCATATCCTCATTAATCTGTAATGTTGGAACGCAGCAAAAGCTTGGGACTATTTCTCAGCAGAGTGCATAGTAAGGATTTTCTTGCCTTCAGTGGAGCAAGAATTAATAGGCTTTAAAAATACTATTCATCTTCTCTTCTGCTAACATATTTCTGTGTCCCCTCCTCCTATTCTCCATGAAAGTTTTACTGTTGAAATTGCCAGTATAACAGAATAGTTTTCTTTGCCTTTTCTGAAGATGAGTAGAACCAGATAATGAAAATAAAAGTATAAAAAATTAAAAGATGCAATAACCTCATCTGATTGATGGGAATTCCCAGGAAATGTGGATGATGGGAATTACTATGAAAAATTATTTCATACCCTTTGGTATACTTTTTTGGTATACTATTGATTGCTACAACACCGGATATTTTTCCCTTTCCAAAAATATATTTACTATTTCAGTTTACCTAGATATTTGGCATCACTGACATCCTCGAGAAATAAATTCCAAGATCAAGTTGCATAACAAGATTTATATCTGACACTTCCTGACACAGGTAAATGTCTTGTTGCTCTTATTCTTCTGACAAGAAATGGAAACATAACTTCTCTGAAGGTTTTCAAAGGCATATGGTGCCACACTTTGTAGGTCTTCCAGGTTTAAAATTTTTGCTATTTCAGTGGCTATTTTCTTTCATCTTTCTCCAGGTCTTCTCTAACTGCAGAATCTGTACTCATACTGCAGGACCCATTAATGCTAAGTATTTCACTGTTGTATATTTCACTGTTATTTTTTTTTCTCCACTATGATTTCACTCTGGATTTCACTCCACTAGGTTTTTCATTCACTAGTTGCCTGGTTTATAGATTACTGTGTAACCTGGGCTTTGTATTTGAACTCATCAGGATCTCGGCAGAAGTGTAAAACCAGCATATTGAATAATTGTTGGAAAGTTGTCACCAGCAGTTCCCAAATGTTTTCTCCAGCTGATTTAGTAAGATCCCCGAATGTGTCCTGATATCTACTTATCTGGGTTTTTTTTCAGTATTATAACTCTGAAATGTGTATTAATAGTTAATTTAGCATTAGCCAAAGAAATTTGACTATGAAAATGTTAATAGATGGTGCGTGGGTCAAATTCTGGATTTTACTTATGATATTTGAAATTTAGTGGTCCTAATTTGTTTTAAGCACTTAAAATCATGCAGCCTTGCAGAGTTCTGGCCATCTTTGCTAATAAAATGAACATGCGTATCTTCGCCAACTTAATTACGAACACTTTGCTCTCAACCATAAATCAGTATTAACAAATCCCTGAATTAATCTGCAGTTTGAAGGAGTCAGCACCCCGTGGTTGCTGGAGGATGCTTGCTCCTGCTGGGAAGCAGCCTAAGGTTATGGTGATGGGAGGGGTGAAGGTGGAAGGGTGGTGTCTGCATGTGACCGCTGGCAGAGACACATCTCTGAGTTACCCTGCTTAGCAGAACCAGCAGGCACCCATCAACAACAAAGAGCTATTCCAGGATCACACAAGTCTAAGAGCAACTCTGGCTTCCAGTATGGGTCCAACTGGCTATATTTAAACACTTGTCTGAGTCACATGAACTGCACTGGGGTGGTTCCTTTATTTTCTCTGTATCCTGCTGATGTTCTTTTCAGGTTTGCAAATATAGTTCAAAAAATATTAAATAAGACAACTGGAGGAGAACTTCTGAATTTTCAAGGTCCATTTTCTGCTATCACAATAAACATATATTCACCTTGCTGATTAATGGCTCAAGATTGAAACCAAATTAGTTTTCTACTATTATTATTTCTATGGAGTATCAGCCGTTAGGTAAAAAACTTTTATCTGATTCCTTACCATGCTTCTTTCACAGCTAGTTTTGATGAGCTGAGATTACTTCTGTGACTGGCCTGTTTACCTTCTGGCACTGTCAGACAGCAGTCCTTATCTTGCTAGTCAACCTGCTGAAAACAGGTACAATAATTTCTATGGCCTTCTCCTTTTGGATTGACTTTTCACTTTTCAGACATCTCAGTAGCCTTCTCTGCATCTACCCCAGCTGGTATTCTTCTTTTCATAATCAAGGTATTTAATATGAGAGCCTAATGAATATTATTAGTAATTCAGTAAAAGAAATGACTATTTTCTTGCATTCTGGGGTTGTATTTGGTAAGGTTTTTTTTTGTTGTTGTTGTGGTTTTCTTGTTTGTTTGTTTTGTTTTGTTTGTTTGTTTTGTTGGTGTGTTCTTTTAATGTTGTTTTTCACAATTGTCTAAAATCAACAACACGAATCTAGCCTGAGATCAAGCAATGTATTCTTTCTCACCACTCATTTCAGGGTATAATTTGTTCTTTATTTCTTCCTGCTTAAATTATTTTCCCTTTCAAAACAAGAAATCCAATTTCTTCCGTAGGGAATCTGTTCAGGTCCTTTCCTGACAATGCATCCCCAGTTCGTGTAATTTATCTTAGAACTGTTTAGCTTGGAAAATACATTTAAGATTCAACACTTAGCCCAGCACTGCCAAAACCCAAATGCCATATCTGCACATCTTTTAAATACATCCTGGGATGGTCTCCATCACTTTTGTGGGCAGATTGTTTCAATGCTTGACTACTCTTTTGATGAAGAAATTTTTCCTAATATCTTTATATCTGCTATCAGTAAAAGGGCCTATGCAGAAGGGCCTATGCAGCCTGTGAAACCATAAATATTCAAGGAGTTATCCAGAGATCCTCTAAAGAACATATTCTGCTCCTCCATCTAACCATCCATTCATCTAACAGTCAAGGATAAACTATTTATAGTGAATATTTGTTAGTCTTAGTAATTTCCCCATTCTTTGCAAATTATCCAGAAAAGGATCACGATTCTTAAGACATAACATGCATTTTTATACTTAGAATGAAGGTTAGGATGTGGCTGAGTGCATGGCTTCTTTCTAACTATTCTCTACTAGTCCTGATTTCTAAGAAAAGAGTGAATTAAGCAAATGAGAATTTGGTTGCTTGCTGTGGTGACAATTCTTTGGAAGGTGAAAGCATAAAGAATGGTGGAAAAGGATTATTTGCAGAAAAAAAATGTGAACCTAGAAGATACAGGAATGGACTCACCTCAAGAGCCAGAAGGGAGTGGCTGAAGTTGTTTTTTCCATAGGATAAGAGAGAAGTGGTTGAGGAAAAAAACACTTTGGAAATCCGAGGGAGCAGGTCCTAGATCTTGTGACAGAGAGTTTAAGAGACAATATTGGAAGTAAGGCCAAAAACCCTGACTTTGACACTGAACTGTCACTATATTTTACTTGATTTGGTCTAAAAAAAGATGTGTTATGCTATGTTGTATGCCTAGAGAGTAACTGGCTGATGGATGTTCTAGGATGTCCAACAGCTTTGTAGGCAAACAATTCCTCTTCACAGCAGGAGCCAGCTGCATTTATTTTTGTTTCCTTTGCTGCAATCAAAGCTGTCATTGCAAACCATTGGAACCCTGCATGTGTTCCTACCTGTTATGGGGACCCCTGCAAAGCCTCATTTTCACTTGTCCAAGGGCTCAGCAATGTCTTGATGCCTTTTCTCTTGAAATAAACTGCTTTGTCTCCTCACCCTGTGTGTGTCAGGATGTGGGAGTGTACATTCTGACAACACCCACACCGATGCATGTTTGGATAGTAACGCGAGACTCTTATTTAAATGTTGCGAACCCTTCAGGAGCGTGGCTTGTGCTTTGTTTGCTGAGCCATATTTAAAAGCACTTCCCAAGACCTTGAGGAACAAGTAAAATTGGCAAGCCTTCCAGCAGTTCTCCTTGCCTGTGGCACGCCTTGGTTGCCACAGCTTTGCAGGGTGCCCAGGGAGCCCAGTGGCAGCGAGGTAGAGGGACGGACGAATGGCAGGGCAGATTTTGATTTTCCACGCTCAGCACTGTAGTCACAGGGCATTACAAATGGAAAATAGAATGCTGCTTTCCTGTTTCTAAATGTAATTTTTTATATGTTTAAAGTAACTTTATACCTGGCTACAGCTTTGCAACAGGCAGGTGATACGTCAGAGTACCAGAAGCTATTGTCCTATAGTGAACTCTCTCTATCGCTTACTTGAGCCTAACAGTACACACTGCATGACATCAGCAACCCAATGACTCATGCACCAAGATACCATAGGTGTGTTCCTATATCCTGGAGATCAGAAAAATCCCACGCAGAAGACTTGGCTTGTTTTTCCTATCTTGTTATGGAAACTGCGTGCATAGGCTCTAAGAGCATTAAACAACTGTAAATGAAGTATTTCTGTTTCTTATCAGAAGATAAACTGCCTGTTTAAAAAAGGTGTTGCCAAGCCCAGGAGAGCCTCTTAAAAGGCTACAGGCTGCTGATTGTAGCTGTGTAGGGGGCAATGTGTATGTAAAATATTTAATATTTCCACAGTGAACACTTGTAATCCTGATCAGGGGGAGAGTCTGACTAGTCTGAAGCATTAGACACACCTGAAGATTGAACAAGATCAGTAGTCCTATATATAGCAAAAAATGTATGAAAAGGGATGCAAATTGCCTAGTTGCAGGGTGACACTACAGCTCCTCCTCCTTCTACTAAATGAAAATATAGATAAGGAGTACTTGCAGGCAGTTTAGAGTTTCTGTCTAAAAAACATCAGCAGGTAGTTTCAGTGAAGGCATCTAACAAAGCACTTTTTTCCTCAATTTTCTTTTACTTTAACAACTTCTTGCACATCCCATTCCAATTAATTTCTAGGATAATGATTTTCACCTGCTTGCCGTTTTGATCTCACTGATAACTTTTCCATGTAATACTTGGTTCAGTTCCTCTTCATGACATACAGATAGGGAGGAGGCATTAGGGTGCCTGAAACAGGCTGGAATGGTTCCACAAAACTTCAGAAGTAAAAACAGGAAGAAAACTTGAAGGTTGAGTGTTGTGGATCATTGGTCACCCCTCAAAATACTTGGTGGTTTAATGAAGGAAAGACTTACTTTATTATAAAAAAAAAAAACAGGCTAAGAACCTTATAAAAACTCAAGAAGTTTCTGGAATTTTCTATTTCTCATCAAAAAAAGGGAAACATACATAGCCTTTCATATGGCATTTCAGTATTCCTGCTTCTATTCCCAGCTGAAACAGAGAAAGCTAGAGTCACAAACAAATTCAGAATAATGGCAGCATTGCAGTAAGGGCATGCTGGATCTCACATACATGATCTACACTTCAGGAAAAGTTTCAGAAAGGGGGAAGTAACTGAATTCTGCTGTTACCTGGGTCTGCTACATCTCATGCTCTATGGTGCTTTTGAGCTGTGAATGACTGGAGCCTGTGGAAGCAGGAGGTGCTCTGTTTGTATTTGTATTTCCATGGCAATGCAACAAAGAAGTTGTTTGGTCTCCTTTCCTTAAGAGACCTGCCAAATCACTCCTCTTTACAGAGTAAGCTGGAAGAACGAATATAGTTGGCATTCTTGTGGAAAATGTAAACTTGTTTCAGCTTCATGCAAGTTGTAGATATCATTCAAGTGTTTCATGAGTATTTTTAATTACCAAGGATTTAGCGTAATTCTGTATTGATGATTTAAATGCTTGGTTGTCTGAACTAATTCTTGCTTCCTTATGCACTTTCTCATTTTTGTGAGGTAGGATAGATCGGGTTGGAAGGGACCTTAAAAATCTAATTCCAACACCTTGTCATGAGCAGGGACACTTTTCATTAGACCAGATTGCTCAGACTTCAATCCAACCTTGCTTTGAACACTTACAGGGATGTACTTGAGTGTAATTCTGAAGATTCATTAACTTGATATTTTTAATACTGAGATTTCTGGATGTGAAAGCCTTTTATAAGCCCTGCTATAAACTTGCAAGATAGGACTTAGACCGGGAAACTGAAGTATCAGAGAGGTGAAGAAGATGTTTGTAAGTCTCTAATATTTTGAAACCTGATGATGATAACTGTGTTGGGAGAGGTTTTACTGGGTCCCATAGACCTCTATACTTCCTGGCCCCTAAAAGCAGATCTGGGGAATGAAGAGGGGTAGTGGTATCCATAGATTTGACCCCATCTCTCAGCAGTTCAGTAACAGAATTCTGAAGAGACAAAGAATGCCAGGAAAAAAAATCTACCAGCTTCCTCTCATCCTTCAGTTGCAGAATACGTTACATAAGTATGGAGATCATATAAGGCAGCACAGCAGACTTGCACAAAGGGAGGTCACACCAGGGCGTTTGTGCTTTATCCAGGCATTTAACAAGCACAGCCAAGTGAGCAAGGCTGCTTCCTCAGCTGGCTCAGGGCAGCTACACTCTTGCTGTGACTGATCCTGTTTTCCTTCCTGGGCTGCTGCTGAGGTTTTCTAGAATCCTGAGTCAGGTGTGTGTCTGCTCTGGCACTTCAGCTCTCATACAGTAATTGCTATGTGCATCTGCTAAGGGCAGAATTGCAGCATGACGAACAGCTGTGATTAATCTGGGATGTTAATATAGGAGCACACTGGCTTTAGAGCTGGCTTATTTAACAGAGAATCTCCTGGTGTACTTCTGGTTTGATATTGAAAGTGATTTGGGTTTGACTGAAAGCCTAGCAAAACCAGCTGAAATCTTCCTCTGGGTTTCAGTGTATGTGAAGGTCTATATGAGAATGAAAGAAAAGAATTTAAAATACTGTATGGTATTTATCTGAGAGAGCTTAAGTGCCTGAAACCCAGAAGCTGAGGGTGTGAGTCAGTTAAGGGATAATAAGCAACTCCTCCTTGTGCCTTGAATGATGGTGTTATACTTTATGATTGCAGGAACAACATGAGAAATGAGAAAAGCAAAATTTTATCTGATGCGTGAAAAGTCATGAGGGCAAGTATCACATACAATAAGTATAGCAATAAAATGGATTCACTGACAGAAACTCTCAATTTCTAGCGTTAAAAGGATCACATTTTTGTACAAAACAAATATAAAGTAACTTTTGTTTTAGAAATATCCATGACTGATCTAATCCCAGGCAAAGTGTTGTATCCTTTATTTTCCTACACTCCAAGTTTTAAATAGAAAAGTATGAAAATTTATTCCTCTATGTCTGACACTTAATAATTTAAAAAAATGCTGTAGTTGCCATGAAAGAGGATCCCGTGGAACATTCATTTATAAAACCAGACTGATTAGCTAGCAACTAAGTGCTTACAGGAAAACATTGTTTTTTCAGCATTTTACTGCATGTTTTGGGTGCTCACTGAGAACACACATAATTATCAGTATTTTTCCCTATGATAAGGCTTTTTAATAGAATTTTTCTAAAATCATAACTCAAAATTCCAGATGAGAGCTGTGAGAACATAGTTACAGAGAAAAAGTTAGTCAGGGTCACAGCCATTACATTTAGAGGATTACATCTAATTTTTAATAGTGTTGTTTTTACACCACCATTGTCTCGCCTTTTTGTTCACTTCAATCACAGGTCTACACTTTAATTCTTAATAATTAAGGTGAGAGGGAATCCTAAGTAATTTGAATGTGATTTTTGTTAGACAGTCCTTCAGACTTTCTGCCTTGTGCCATTATGTATAACCATAATATTACTCCTATGGAGTAGCATTTCTATGTGGAAATGGATCATGGAAGAAGCCCCATAGCCTCAGCAGGTGATCAGGGCCTGTGTAGTAAAATTGCAGTCCCATCCCTGAGTGGATTTCAGCTAAAGGTTACAAACACTTGCCCAAGCTGTAGCATTCCTACAGCACATAGCCCTGATGACATCATTGGGTCACTTGCTGGCACGATCTTTACATGCGAAGTTATGTAAATGTCTGGAACTTTCAGACTCAGAATAGGGCTTGTTTTGAGTGTCTAAATCACTACCAGTACCAAGTGGAGCATGCAGAGTTGGACTGAGTTTGTCCAAAATTGATGTTGATTATCCATTTGCTTTTCTTCTCTGGAGACCCAAAGACATGAATCAGTTTTTTTCTGTTGGGATCTCATCCTTGAATTTTCAAAACTTTGGTACTCGCTCATACCCAGCTTCAGCCTGGCCAGTTGTGAGGTTCACTTAGTGAATTACCAGCTTTTTACCAGCTTGGATTAGAATCAGAACAAATTGCATCAGCCTTCCAAGGATCCTAGAGAGAAGTCAAGCTGGGCTGTATTGCACCAATATTGGTGACAAAATAAGTAGCCAGGAAGGTAAAAGCACAAAATGCCTATAAAGGCAAAGTAAAAAATATATCTTGCAAAGAGAAGTTTCTTCTTACTGCAGAAGTGACATAGTTCTGCCTAAAGGATTTTTCTCAAAACAGACTTTTTCTATTTCATTTAATAACAGGTATTACATACATACACAATATTTATTGTGGATATGTTCATGCATAGTATATATTTCAAAGCCTAAATTAACAATATCTTATGTCTTGCTCTAGAGGTGATTCAGAAACAGCCAATTTATTTAATCAAATATTGCTAAATTATTTCGTTCATTTCGGTGAAAATATTTCATGCTTATTTTGGGGAAATATTGTCATATAATTTCCTGGATGTATTTAGGTCATACATAGCAGATATTTTTAAAAATAAATTTTGAAGTTGTTTGTTTTGCTTGTAAGCAGTTCCCACTAAATCAGATCCAAACCAAATCTACTCTTTCCCAAGAAATGGTTCTCTGGATAACAATATATTTTAAATCTGGAGATTAAGATTTGATGGCATGAGTGGAAATATTGCTGTTAATGCAATTTGGCATTTTAGACTATTTTTTAAGCTGTGAAAAATTGAAATATTGGAATCAACTAGGATATAATATAAAAAATAGCATCACATGGACTGCATCACATGGACTTACAGAAAATTTATGGATGAATAATTTATGGATGAATTTAATTAAATATAATAGGAGAAAAATCTGTATTTTAAAAATGGTCTTTCAATGGAGATTTCAGTGAGATTTTAATGCAGTCAAGTTAAGAAAGTTAACTAGAAAAAAAGATTATTTTTTCCTCTCTCTTAATAAACCTTGCTTCTACTGATGCCCATGCATGACATCCTATTTTTAGCTGCCAGGGAAGCAGTGAAGCATATGCAGCAGAGTGGAATGCCCTGTTCCCATGCCTCACTCTCCATATATAGCTACTGCACTGCACTATTCTTCCCTGGCACACACTTTGAGGGCTTTACTTGAATTTTCTTGTCAGAATTGCCTCATCTGAGAGCTGTCCTCATAATAAACACTCAAGTAGCTGCTTCTTCATGGCATCCACCTTCCCATGAGGACCCACAAAGGCTGAACATTGACTGGCCTCAGTACCAGTGAAAAGATGTGCAAAAATCATGCGCAGCAAATCTTCAGCCATCTTTCCTCTTCCCCCCCTGCACCCTGCTTCATCTTGGTGTTGGTACTAAGTACGTCTAAATTTCTTTCCTTGTTATTTTTGGAACCAAGTTTCAGACTTGAGAGATTGCCATGCACAGGAGATGTGTTTTGGCTCTTCTGCCAGTTGTGTTCTGTGGATGATTAGATCAAATCCAGGGGCTGCCAGATGACTAATCAATTTATTACAGAATAACAAGGCTCACTGGAGGATTAACAATGTCTTTATAGTCTCCCCTCAATGAATTGTCTGGAATTTTCTTAGCTTACAGGACAGATCAGTTTAAAATTTTCCAGTGTTGCTTGAATATGATTTTTAAGAGAGTTTGAAAACCAACACACAACTAAAACAGCCTCCCCCAGTTTCTAGCATTTAGGTATTTTAATTTTACTTCAGAGTTAAATGCCATAATTTAAAGAACATTTTGCCCTGCATTATGTGGTATTTTATGCTTCTCTGTATTGGTGGAACTGGGAGTGCTGGTGTAGAAAGACTTTGAAGCCTAATCAGCGGTGGAAGTATGATTCTGATGGTTAGAGCTGTGCTACTCAGAGCACTGTGGCAGTACAGTCTGAGACCTGTAAAAGTCTGTATTTTTCTCTCCTGAGCAAGGCCAAAACTTATGTAACACTACGTATGCAAAAGAAGGACTGTGATGCAGAAGTCACATGTTGAAACCAATGGCTCGGTTGGCTGCTCCCAGTGAGTGATATTGCAGCTACACCCTCACCTTAATGCAGCCCAGAACTGGATGATGCAGTTTGCAAGTTTTTTTCCCTGTGCTGACTTCAGACTGGCTTCATCATACCTAACTCCAGAAGTTAAAAATTAACTGTCTAAATCCAACCCAGCCATGCAGGTCTCCCTGCATAGATAACGAAGAGAAACAAGATGTTACTGGTTTCGATTCCTGATTCGGTCACAGGTACAAGTTTCACTGCCCTGAATGGTCTCATTTTCAGAAGCACCTGGTTTTCCAGGATTTTTTGTGCTGCAGTGGGGCAGATGAGTGCAGCTGCTTAGACATGATTAACCTTGCTTATCATGCCATTCCAAGCATTCTCCTGTGCACGAACCAATCTTTCCCCTGCACCAGGGCTGGAGCTGCTGTTTCTATAGACAATTTGTGCTCCCTGCATGCATTGTCTGCAAAAAGGGAGGTTAGGCAAGTCAAGGAAGCATGGAAAGAGCCTTGAATGTTAGGAGCGTATCAAAGGCAAAAGCTGATGTTCGCTCACAATTCCAGAAAATAGCTGCATGGTTTTAGCTGCACTTGTTTTTGTATTTGGATCAATTCCAGTCATCATCTTGGCCAGGAACTGTGTCTGATTTAGATGTATTTGTTGTGCCTCTGGAGTGTAAAATAAATATTTTAAATAATAGTTATCTCCACGTTACAGCTCTATGACCAGAATCATACCCACAAAATACTACTTTCTGAAAACACAGCTGAGTAGCAATTAGATTTAAACACTTTCAACAGCTGCACTAATGACCTATATTAAATAAAGCCCATATTTCACACAGCAGATCTCAATCTCTAGCTATGCCAAATTCAAGTCACTTTGCATTCACAGTTCTTCTCTGCTTTTTTTTTTTTTAATCTCAGAAGGCTGAGAAATAAAGAAAATAAGAAAGTAAATGTATTTTGAAGTTTTCTTGTTAATAGCTGTTGTTATCATCTGCAGGGCACTGCCGGTTAGCAGTTTCTGATCACTTAGTGTATTTATATAATATCAATATTAACATGAGATTAGGTAGAAAACAATTGTTGCTGAGTGACTGTTAGTGCAAATTGAATTGTTTGTATTAGAACAGTATGAATAGTGTATTTGATGTGTTGTTAAATTGGACTGCTGAGATAGGGGAGATATTAGCAGGGATTTGCATGTGAAACTATGCCAGTCTCCATTTGCAAAGGTCTTTAACTGAGGCTGAGCACAAACCCGACTGTGCTTTCCCTGTGAATGCTAGAAAAGCTCCAGACATTACTGCATGATGGTGATATTACTAATTTAGATCCTAAAAAAATATTTAAGCATGCTCATCAAACCAAATCAAAGCATACAATGTAGCAGACAGACCTCATACTCTGGACTTCAGTCATGAAGATGAGTTTCACATCAGAAGCCATGCTCTGCCAGTAGAATCTACAGAGATGCTGATTGCCATTTACAGTTTGCTTATCCTTTTCCAACCTAAAGCCACACTGCTGTGGCAGGACTTTGTCATGTTTTTCATTTAATTGGTGTTAGTGAATGTGAAATTGAATCAGTGGTTTGTTCCTTTAACTCAATTACTAGATCCAAATAGTCTTTTTACCACAAAAGAAAATGCTAATACCAATAGGCTACACAGCAGGGGTCCAAGGCATTCTAGGAAGAGCAGGTAATTATCACTTTCTGGGTATTATCTGAAACAATGCCCTGTGTATTGAATGATGGCTGGATTCTGTTTGGTTGGTTGGTTTTGGCTTCAGTTTCAATAAGCAAGAGCCCAGTTCTCATTTCATGCTACTATTCACTTTCAGGAGAGTTGCTTTGCCGAGTAATGAAGCTGTGATTTATAGTTAATGAGAGTCAGACTCACCATAGCATATGCCTCGTATTGTCCTACTTTAAAACACCTGATTACAAAAGACACTTTCCCTTTCAGCTGGTGTCATGGGTAGGTGACTACTGGATTCCTCAGCTTGTGGTTCTGCTGATATTCAGTGTAGTTCTATCATTTTTGCATGTCTCCCAGAGGAAAAAGGAAAGAAAACAAAAAAGGAATATTTTAATTTTCAAGTATTCTACTGGATTTGATGATACAAATGTTGATTTGAACTACAAAGCACAGCAACATCTTGTTCTGTAGTTTTTTAAATGATTGTGATTTTTTTCAGTACTTTGAGGGTCAAATGATAAAACCCAACATTTTAATGCTGATTTTGAATGTTTGGCTGGAAATCAAGTGCTTGTTGGAAGCAAGAGAACAAGGGCTTTGCAGAATTCTTGTACAGTGCAAGGGTAAATAAAAGTGGTGGTTGAGTCAATATTTCCTTTTATTTTTTCAATTTATTCAGTCTATAAACATAATCCATGAAAAACAGACAAAATTCGTATTCTTCTCACACAAGAATTTCAGTTCATATTTGTGATTATTCTGTATCATCAGGAAGTTAGCACGAGAGAGCTGAAACTAATAATGCAGATAAAATTCAGACCTCTTCTGGTTAGTGTATCATTAAATAAGAGGCAGGTGGAGATGATGAGATCTTAAATTCCTTTGAAGATAATTTCTAGTGACAAAGAAGCAGAGTTGTACTACATGTGCTCATGCTTAATTTCCTAATTTGCAATAATAACCTGGAAGAACTCTATGGAATTACTGAAATCTTCCTTTCAGATATCTTGGTTTCTAATAATTAGATTTTTTGGTTGTTTCTCTCACTTTTAAACTCTAATGTTTGTGAAGGAACATTTGCCCCAGTGTTTCTAGAGCCATGCACCAAAGCCTACCCACAGCAGGGTTCTTGGACAGTAACCTTCACCTCTTGATGACAGTACTTATTCAGGAATATGTATTTACAGCATCAGACAAAACAAGGAGAATTGCCTATGATACATATCCTCTGCATAGAGAAGAGAGGGAGTGAAAAATGAACTGCCTAAAAACCTTAAGGTGCAAGTACAAGGACTAGAATGAGGCAGGGAATTTGTACATCTGGCCAGGAAAGGCAAAGAATACCTTGCTCCAAACCGACCATATGGTTCAAGGAGCTTGGATTTAAAGAGTAGCTGACTTTTGAAAGAGCTGTCTTTCAAAACCATGGGCTGTACAAGGAGCAAGGGCAAGCTTTTCTCCATGCTCTCCACCCAAGTTAGGTGACATGCTCTGGTCAAAAATCTGGCTCTACAGAAGTTGGTCTGGACCGCTATCTTCCAGGCAGCCAGGATTTCTCTTCCTGAGCTTCTGTTTTCTTTTCTTGGCTGTGGTTTTCAACCTGACCAGGGCACCTACATGAGGTGGTGCTGCACTGTGGGGACAGCACTTGCTGGCTTTTTCTTTCCTTGTGCTCTGGGGTGTGGTGGCTGCCTGTTGAGTGCTTGCAGCGAAATAATCTAACACAAGGACCTCTGAACAGAGCCCTGAGGTTCTCCTGTAAAATTAATCCTAAAACCAGTTCATATGTGGATAAACCTTAAAAACACACAAACAAACAGAAAAGCCATTTCCTTGGTTCTGCGTGAATCCTACACCCCAAAGGTGACAGAACACATAAAAGAGCCAGCAACACACAAGAAAATGTCCTGAGGAGGAAAAGAAGTCTTCTGTAAAAGCTTCACATTCAGCAAGTTGCTGTTTAGTTCCTGTGTGAACAATTAATCTTAAAACAAATATTTGGGCAAAGGGGGAATGGGCTCTGGGAGGTTTCATAGCTAGGTTGAATGAAAACACACACTGCCTGACTTCTTCAGGCCAGCATTTCTTTTTCACCCTTTCCATAAAAATAACTAAGAAAAAGTATCTGTTACAATGACCCAGGTTTTGCCATTCAAACCTCCCTAAATTACAGGCTTTCCCTCTGAGACCATTTACAATGAGGTATATAATGCATGGCTGTGTTACACCCTACCACTCTTTGAGTCCAGCCTAACTGGTTATTACTACGTTAAAATGTAGTGGTCTGCTTCAAAGGCTTTTCTATAAATAAATATCTTCCTTGCTGGGCAGATGATCGTCCCTACCAGTAGCTCCTGTGCTAACAGCTCTCTAGTTTTTAGCTCTTCAGCTGAACATGGCTTGGAGCTGCTTTGAGTAGCCTGTGAATGGCAGGCAGCTGCAAGGTCTTGCAAAACCTAACTAGGATCAGACTGAAAATAAATAACTTTATTACACTGCTGGTCCTTATTCTGGTTAGTATTTCACTGGGGGTATTTTTTAATTTCCTGTTATCTAAACTTCCTGAGTCATATTTAGTTTTAGATAGCAGAAGAGAGAGGACACTACTACTCTGCTTGGGACACAAAGGCTGTATGCTGTGTTTGTTCTGCCATGAATGCCTCTATCCAAACCAACAGAGAGGCCCCACTGGCTGCAGGAAGCCCAAGGTACTGCCTCAGTAGCAGGTAGATGCTGTCATATCTTGGCTCTGCTCTGGGTTATGCTCTGTGTGTGTGTATCCAGTCCCTAGAGAATGGCATAAAGCACAGCCAGGGAGTACATAAAGCTCCTGTACATGCTGCTGTGCTTTGCTGTACCCCAGCAGACTGCAGAGCCCTCTGCTCTTCCCTGCTTGCTGCCAGCTCCACCTGGAATAAGAACTCAGCCACTCTTGAGAGCCTCTTCCAGTGAGGGATGAGTGCTGCCTCATCCCTTTACCTGCCTGAAGTCATGCCCCCTCTGATCCTCCTGGGCCATTTCTGAATAAACAAAATTGGTATCCATAAACCATCAAAAACAGGTGAAATAAAAATCTCTCTATTTGAACAAGTTGACCATGACATTCTATTTTAACTGTGGTCTTTAGGGAAGAGGCTTGTTTGTGCTGTGCATAGTAATTAATGGACTTCTGATTATTGCAGGCTTTCTGACTCTACAGTAACACAAAAAATAAAGGGATATAAAAGTATAAACAATATATGGCACTGTTGGAAAGCACCACTTTCCATTTTCAAGCACTACAAAAGAAAAAATACAATGTAACTCCTCTTCTGGGCGCTAACTCACAGTAGCACTCACCTCATGTGTCAACAATGAGCTGGCTTTTCACAAGACTAAATAACAAGCATTGAGAAATTATTTTAAAATAAAAAGGCAGTAAATTATTTGGTCCTGGTTTGGGATTTTTTGTGTTCATACCCTAATTTTTAGGCTTTCTATTTTCAAGATTCTGTTTGCAGTGTTGGAGTGAGGAAAGAGGGATCCAACATTTTTTCTTATCATTGCATAACTCAAAAGGCTGTCTCTTTATTGAAGCATGAAATATTTCATTTCAATAAGAAGAAAATAAGCCACAGCATAGTTAGGGAACGAGTACAGTACTGCCAGCTGTGTGAGAACAAAACTCATGAAGCATATCCTAAGAAATCGTGGGATTGCTTTAAGATTTCATGAGAATCAAAATATTTTTTTCCTTTTTTAATTGCTCAATGGTTTCTGAAGCCACTTCAGACTCTCAAGTGTTCTTTCAAAACTGCGAAAGCTGGCAATTTACCTGATTTTAATGAAGGACACTTTCAGTAGAGGGTGATTCTTCAAAACATTGAAAAGCAGAAAAATTAATGATAAAGAGATCACTATGATCTGGTCGCTTCAAGCTGCTCACTCTAGATCTTTATTGTCATAAGTAATACCATCTTTCAAATTGTTAGGAAAGCATATCATGGCAAAGAACCTTAAGAAATCAAGTTATTGCTTCAAAGGATGCTAAGAAAAACCATGTATCACAAGTCTTCAGTGGGCTAGACACAAACTGTCGAATTGACACGAGTTAAATGACAGAGAGAAAACCAGTGGTTTGTTTGTTTGTTTTCTTCTAATTGAACTTTGAGTACAGTTCTGCGTATTGCTTTTTTGAATTTTAACAGTTTTTTTCTTTTTTAATGCCAACTAGGATCTTCTAACTAGTCACATCAATTTCTAACAGTAACTACTGTACTTCTCTTCAGTTTGGACTGCTCCACTTATGCTGTGTGAACTACTATAGGGAAAGCAGCTTCCAGGGAACAGGAGATTTTAGCTGCCTCTAAATTACTGGAAATGCTCTGCTTATATGCCATAATGAAAGGGTACACATACAGGAGATGCTTCAGCAACTGCAATCTGCTGCAATTATAGCAGATACAGCTACACCAGGAGACCAATTTAAGTGAACAGCATTCAAGACACAAAGCTAGACAGACCCTGGGGAATTTCAGCTCTTTTCTTCTTTAAGGACTAGTTTTCCCAGACATCCATGGCCCTCTCCCTCCTCCTTCTTTTTGATCTGGATGAACCTGTCCCAACTTATAGATGGAACTTAAAACTAAGATCTTCATCACTTGTGGTCACTGAAAATCACAGGGCACTTACAGTAAGAGCAGGGTTCCAGCTGCTGCATCATGGACACATTTCACTGGGAACAAAAGCATTTTGGGGCTCTTTTGGGAGATCCCTTGTGTCAGGGCTCTCCAGGCTGCCTCTGCCCCACACTGCAGCCTTACAGACACAGCAAGCAGGGAATGGAGTCAGCCTGGGGATGCTCCACTGAGCATGGGCCTTGTGAATTTGATTCAAATTGTGAAAAAAAGTTATTTCTGTGCAGATTTACATTGTGTACTCATAACCACTACAATTTCTAGTTCTGCAGGAAGGAAAGGATCTCCAGTGTTCACAAGCTCCTTAAAGAAACTTTGATTTAAATGAAAAAAGTATTTCACTGTGACCCCTCTGAACTGGTGAACATTTAGAAAAGTGGACTTTTTTGACACAGACAGCTTCTACAATTTCTAACTTCATTGGGCAATCATAGCTATTTTTAGTTTTTGATAGTTTGAATATACTGTTCTGCTACACATAAACAAAATAATTTTCAAATCACTCACAAAGAGATGATTTATTTGTCCATGAAAACATATAGAGATAGAAGAGAAATTTTATGCTAAAAAATTGCCTCGTTGTAAATTGTGAATGAAGGAAAAAAGAAAGAAAACCTTAAAGAAATATATGTTTTGACAGACATTTACACATAATTCAGAAACAACTGACAGGATCTTGCTTAATTTTTTAGAAGTGTCTCTGGGCTGGGACCAGATTTAAAGAATTTTTAGTCCCCATAGTGAGTTGTTTTTCCAGAATGTTAGGAGTATGTGAACAAAGGGATTATTATAACAGTCACTGTCAATAAGAAAAAGCTAAAGTATTTAGTCCCTTCAGGGGAAGAAAGTAATATACTACAGGATTTTGCTACTGCATTTAACAGGTGCAAGAAAGGTGTTTCAATTTTACACAATTCTCCTTCCTTCCTCAGAACTGAAAATATGCTTTTCTTATTTTATCTGCTTGTTCTTTTATTGCAGGATTATATTTTCATTACTGGAATTTCCTGCTTATATGGTGACATGCAAGCCAGGATTGTCTTGGCTGTTACCAAACTATTTCATTTCTTGTTGAAGAAGTGCAGAACAAATAGTGGTTAGAGGCTGGTGTTGGGCTGCTCATTCCTGCACACTACTTCTCTTGGGAATTTGTCTCCCTTCAATAGCACAATGTCTGAAGAGCGTCAGACTTTTCCTACTTCAAATTATATGGTTGCCTTCTTGTAAGATACAGAGTTTCTAGGTAAACTTGGCCATATTGCTTTGCATTTGAGTCTTCTTTTGTCTTGTGAATAAAAATTACCTCCAATAAGGTTAAAGGCAACTTTTGTGGCTCAGGAAAAAAAGCAGCACCGCCTTTTTATTCTTTCCCATGTTTATTTTGCTGCCAGTTCTCTTTGAAAATGGTCCTTTTTGCCAAGGCTACAATTTTACTAAATGAATTTCTATTAATACTATGCTTTATTTATTTGCACAAGTGGAAAATGAAAGACGGAAAATACAGAAATAAAAAGACAATGTGAGATAAAAAACCATGAAAATATCAAGAGAAATGTGAAGTTTAGCCAAAGCATGTACCCCACACAATCATTCAGCACTTTGGCAGCAGGTTGGCCCTTGAAAATCTTCCTTATGGACCCACTGAGGTGCCAGACCTTCGGGGTCCCCTGGCACAGAACTGACCCTTACAGTCCTTCAGCTCAACTTGGAGTATCTTGAGGAACAAGTTTCAGTGGTTGCAGTGTTGAAAAGATGTTATGTCAGTCTGGACGGGAGGAGTAAGGCCTTGCAAGTGCCATCCAGAGCTCTGTGAGACCAGCACAGGGAGCAAGTGGCACGTGTGTGCCTGTCTCTGTTCCTGAGCAGGATACTGAAGTAGCTGAGTGTGCTCCTGAGGGGCCTGTTGCCAACTCCCATTTCATGTGCCTCAGTGAGATTCTGAGAGCTACAAAAGTCTGGACCACTTCAGCCAGATCCTCATCCTTCAGCATGCTGCTAGCCAGGAAATAATAAATTAGACATGGCTCAATATGGGATTCTATGACAACTGAGGATAGGAATCTGTCAGGATCTTTTGCAAGCTTAACAATATGCTAGTCACTACTGAGGGCTGCAGAAAGAGCTCTTCATTTTTTAAAGCCCAAAAGCCTGCCATGTGGCCAGCATAAACTGCATGTTTCCTCCGTGTGGTAACTAGCTGAAAATCACAGACTTGTACAAAAAATGCAAGGTGGGGTAGTCCAGCCTCCTGCTCCAGGCAGGAAATTATTCAGGGCCATGCTGAGTCCAGTTCTGAAAACCCTTGGGGATGGAGGCAGCACAGACTATCTGGGCAGTCTGCCACATTCTTTGACCACCCTCGTGGTGAGGAGTATGTTGTCAGGATTGTTTAATAACTGAAAAATGTATCTCTTCACTAGAGAATTTTCTGTAAAATGCCTTCTTCAGAGTGTGGTATTTTCTGAGAAAATGGCAGCCTCAGAAAGCAAGGTTATTTAAAGAGTTTTAACCAGTGGAAGTTTCCTAAACATGAGTGTTAAATGGCTTTGCACTTTCATTTTCTTCTAGGCATTTTACATACATTTCCTTTATTTTAGGGGAAGAAAGCAGTTTATAGCACCAGAGGAGTGGTCTGCAGGTGGAAATAGGACTGTAAAAACCATGTTGTCACAAGTCTCATAAGAATGTCTGGCACCACTGTGAATTCAAGTGCTTTGGTTGTTGTTATCTATGTGAATGCATGTATTTGCACAAATGTAAACACACACATACACACACATACACACATATATATATATATGGATGTACATATTTACATCCACATATCTGTAGATTTACATGCTTATATTCATTTACATGCATATATACATATATCTGTATCTATATATTCACATACATGTGTGTATATACATACATACATACATACATACATACATACATATATATATATATATATATAGACATACATGTAAATATATATACACATACAATGGGTCTACCAGCACACATTACACCTTATTCTGGGCAGTAAAGGCACCATGGGCCAACCCAAAGACTACCAAGACTGCAACCAGTGTCACCTGCCAGCACAAGACAGGGCAGGAAGGGTAAGGGACATTGCAGGCAAGCGATTGCCTGGACAGCTCAGTGCTCCTTAGATGGAGGTAGGCTGTTTCTTTCTCACATCAAATAAGAGCTGTGGGAGAAGCTTTTGGGATTTATCACCTTGGCAGGAAAAATATCAGCCAAAGGGAATGTACTCATAGGTACTCTAGATGACCAAGAAGGCCAATGACATCCTGGCCTGGACCAGAAACCGCGTCACCAGCAGGGCCAGGACAATGATTTTCCCTCTGCACTTGGCACCGGTGAGGCCACACCCCAAATTCTGTATTCAGTTTTAGACCCCTCACTTCAAGTAGGACGCTGAGGCGCTGGAGCATGTCCAGAGAAGGAAAATGGAGCTGGTGAAGGGTCTAGAGGAGCATCTGAGGGAGATGAGGGTGTTTAACCTGGAGGAAAGAAGACTCAGGGGAGACTTTACTGCTCTTTACCTGAAAGAGAGTCTGTTTCCATACCTCCCTGAAAGGAGTCTGTTTCCAACTGGGAGTCAGCCTTTTCTCCTGGAAACTAGTACAGGACAAGAGGAAATGGCCTCAAGCTGTGTCAGGGGAAGTTGACGATGGACTTCAGGAAAAATATCTTCACTGAAAGGAGAGTTAAGCATTGGAATAGTCTGCCCAGGGCAGTGGTGTCACCATCCCTGGAACTGTTCAAGAAATGACTGGATGAGGCATTTAATAAGCTAAATGCTATGGTTTAGTTGATGTGGTGGTGTTCAACCAAAGGTTGGACTCAATGATCTCAGAAGTTTTTTCCAGGGTTAATGATTCTATGATTCTATGATAGAAGAGCCACATGGTAACTACAGGTGTGAGTGTGATGACTGTCTGCAAAAGCATATGGCAAATAAAGACATCTCTGGTGTCATGCCAGGCTTGGAAGTGTGTGGTGGCATAAGAGATTATAAATAGAAGCACTGAGACACAAACAGAATGACAATGGGCTGAAAAGGCTCCTTTTGCTGGGCACTGCTATCCACACAGCTGCCATCACCTTCTGCCACCTCTCCTCTTCTCTCTTCCACTGGCTGACAGTGCCATCACCATGTGTTTGGATTTTTCTACTGCAGACTGAGAAACAGACTGGCCTGAGAAATAATACACTTTTTTTTGGCTGATTTATCTTTAGTGGTTTGCCCACCTGACCCACGTGGGTGCTGCATAAGCAATTGTGCTGGCAGTGGCGGCAGGGAAGCGTGAGGTGGTACAGGCAAAGTCTGTGTGGGCCACTCCTGCAGGCACACACATGCATGCACATTTGGATCTCCATCACCGGTTGGAGAAAGGTATCCTGCACAGTGGTCTGGGAGAGCAGTTCTGTGCTGAAGGATGGAGATGAGCATGTAGGTGCTGCTTCCATGCCTTCTCCTCTCTTGGTTGTGCATGAGCTGCTTTGAGCTCTCTGATCACCATCCTGGAAACACAATTTATTCTGGACTGAAGAACAATCAAAACAACATCACCATTTCCCAAGAAGAGTCATGGCCATTTTATGTATGTCAGATAAACAAATCTGTATACATAATTTCTCTTCTTGACTTTTCATTGTTTCAGCCAGAAAGCAGGCATCTAAGAAGTGGATCTAAAGCACTGCCTGCCTATAGCTTGATCTCAAACACTGTCTTTCTCTTTAAACTTTGCAAAAAGGAAACAAGTTCATATTTATCATCAGTTGAAAGCTCAGCTGGAAGTGAAACAAATTAAATTTAATGAGGACTGCTTTAATTCTCATCATTACTGTCTGCTCACTGCTGTAAAAAAGTTTTACTAGCCCACTTAAAACGCTTAGATTAACTGTCTTTATTATTTTCGTCCAGGCAAATCCTTTTGTAAGGCTAATGAAACTGCATCCCTTGGTACAAATGTAGTCATGACTTTATTTCACATGACATCCAGCCCTACAGTATCACAGCAGTCCCCAGCAGGTAAGTTGATATTAATTTATTTTTGTACTGTTATTGCATAATTCTGATATACTGGAATGTTAAAAATGTTCCTCAGCTCTACCTAAAAGTATAGACAGTAACTTTCTACAAAACCTGTCACTGATGGCATGAAATATTATTGCTGCTTGTCAGGAAAGAGGCTGTAGTTAAATTTCTGTGGTTGGACATTGCAATCCAGAAACAAAATTCTATGTTTCTAATGGGAATTAAAGCTGTGTGACTAAGAGGACCAGGTGGTCCCTCACAGCAGAATCTGGACTATTGTTTTTTGATTTATGTAGGGTTACATGCCTATCCCAAATGTTGCCTGCTAGTAATTTCTTCTGCTATTGTTGCTTAAGGTCATCTATAAATGCAAAATGTTTCTCAGTGGGTACTTAACAGCAGTAACCTAGATAAATATTTTCATTTACAATAAACATTGTCTGAACAATTCGGAAAGTGTAGTAAACAGTCTCAAATCCCAGAAGCAATCTAGACATTGCAAGAATTACATTGTTTTTTGAACAAGATTGATGTTCTACGTTATTTCATTGGTCATAGTCCAGCACAAGAGGGTGGACTGATGAAAGAGATGCTTAACATGTCCAGGGTTTGTGTTGCTTTCTTTTTTCTGACTGTGCTAATAGCTGAATTTCCATTTGTTTTTCAAATTTTTTTATGTACTCTTACGCAATAAAAGATAATCTAACTGGACAGGCGCAAACAGTGGGGACCAAATGGCTTTTAAAAGCAAATCCAGAACCAAAAAGCCTCTCTATAATTGTAATAAAGTACTAAAAAGGAATGGAATTACTTTCTGCCTACTGAGAGCACAAACATTGTTATTTCATTGGGAATAGATGGCCTTTCAGAGCTTGGTAAGTTTGCATGTGTGTAGCTGCAATCCTCTCTGTTTTGTTGTGTATGCTCTTCATGGAGGAAATTCACTCCTATGAGACCCATGGGACTCAGGCCCTTCACCTGTCCAATGCTGCACCACAGGTCTATGCCAGACACAACCGGGCTCCAGGCATTTCAGACAGGCTAAAACTAACAAAAAAAATACACTAACTATGGTGTATGGGTTGTTTGCCTTAGTTAACAGTAACATCTTGTAAGATCAAACAAGAAAGAGACCTTTTCTGTACACAGACACTCTGTCTCCAAAGGATTTAGCTTTGTTTCACATACATTCACATGTATGTGAATAGATCCAGAGAGGTCTTAGGTCACCTCCGAGGCAATTCCTGCTGGTTGGTTGTGTGACATGAGCCCAGCATTGCTCTTTGCAGCTGGACATGGCTGCCTCCCCCTCCCTGCCCAGCCTGAAACCTTGCAGATAATGAGGATTAAATGGAATAGATATGACTGAATATATCTCTGGCACAGGTTCACTGACATGCTGTCTTCCAGGGCTGCCACACCAACCTGAGAAAGAATGAAATAAATATCAAAAAATGAATATCCATTACATGGAATACCAGTGTTCTGTTAGAAGAGAAATCCAGCATCCAGCCACTGATTGCCATTGCCTTTTCATGTATATTCCATGCCTTATGCTCTGTGTATGTTTTACAGCCACAGCATGTGTGTTGAAGCAAAGCTCTCTGAGCAATTGCACTGTTGCTGTGATCTGTTTATACTGAATCTCAACAACTAATCCTTCTAATCCTCAAACAACTATTTTAGCCAGTACTGAAGCTGTTCAGAATTAGTTGGCAGCACTTGTGTAGTTCACACTCGATTTAAATAATCATTGTCCTATTTTAACTCTCCCATATGAAGACAGTACAAAGTCACTCCAAGGATGGGACTGCAGGCACATGCCCACATGTATGTAGCCATTTGTGTGCCTGTCTGCTTCAAATGTTTGCATTGTAATTTGGAACCAACTTATCGTGTTTGTTGTTCAGCTTGGGGCACTTGAAAGATACTTTGATTTCAGGAAGCACTGATCACCCTACAAGAACCAAGTCCCTCAATAAGGGGCTCCGATTTTGCATCTGCATCCACTAGTACTTTCTAAAAGATCATGGCAGATGATCTTCCTTCCAGCTGGGGGTTCTTCTGTGCTCTGTCACAGTACACAAGCAGGGATTAAGCAGGGGACTTCAGAAGTTAGGGCTGTCTTGGCTTTACATACTGGGTGGTTTTTCATTAACTGGTGTCTCTCAGTCGGTGTACCTACACAAGTGTAGGTACATATTTTGTCAGCTGAAAGAAGAAGCACATTTCCTCCTTTTTGCTTACTTATTCTGTAAGATTCAGTGGATGATTACTGACCTGAATATCCTGCAGTCCTTTTCGGAGGAGATGCTTTTTTTCTTCCTCTCCCAGTGAGTGTGCCAATTCCTGCTGCTGACTGCAGTAATTCTTGTCTCACAATCATTATTTCACTGGTTTGAAACAGCAGCTTGTGAGTTAGCTCCCAAACTTCTACCCAGGAAGCAGAATACGTCAATTACTTTCAGATTCCTTAGCTTTAAATGGGTTTTGCCTGCTGACAAAACAATTCAGACAATATAATTGTGACTTATTTTGAGTATTCAGTGATTGCCATAGAATTTTCAGAGATTGACTGACCAGATACTATAAATTTATATCTATACTAAATGCTAGGAAATAGATCAAACATGATGATCTTTAAGCCTGTTTTTGACACTGTCTCCAGCTAGTGAAGGAGCTCAGGCCCAGCTGCAAAATTATGCTAGTACACCTTTCTGATGACAACACTACCAAGTTAACTTCAAGGGGTATAATCCATCTTTCCCAGAGTAATTTCCACCAAATTAATTTCCTGCATCATCATATTATAAAGAGACAGGAATCTATTTATTCACAAATTGCTTTGAAGATTCTGAATACAAAGGCAGCGAATTACACTCATTTTATTGCTGAAGATCGGCAGAAAGAGGTCTTTAATCACTCTTAAAAAATATTTTACTGCGTTTAATTTTGTGCAGCACTCCTTCCAGATCTCTGCCATATTGTTCAATGTAAATCAATAAAATAAATACTTGATGAAATAAATATTTAATCAGAATGGGTGTAGGTGGGGCAAGAAAAACTCTAATTAATTATAGAAAAGGAACAGAGAAAGGATGAGTTGTTTCAAAAACAGGGGCAGGGATTAAGACCTAGGAAGGTCCTGCACAGAGTTTTTCAAGTTGAATAATATTCTGCTGCTGTGTCTAGTTCTGAGTATGCATGCTTAGTGAGCAGCAGAGACAAAGTGATCAGTTCTGTGTGGCTGAAAGGGAACCTAAGCAAAGAGCAAAGTTTTCTTGCCCATCATGTATTTGCACATTGGCAGCTCTACCAGAGGCATCCTCTGTCCATGTATCTGTGCAGGATGAGACAACAATCTGCAGTCCTTCTGGCTTTTCCACTGGGAAAAGTAAACTGGGGAGTGGAAAGATAAACTGCCTAGGGCTGCCCCATGCCAGAGTAGAGGAGACTGCTGCTCTGTGCTTTCTTTTCTTGAGGATCTCTCTGAGTGCCACTGGACGTGTGCACAAGAAAAGGCAGCTGGTCATTTCCAGATTATTTTCTCTGGCCTGTTTCTGTGGCACACTTTACATCAGTGTCCAACCTGACAAAGGCAGGCTTAGAGGACAGCATGCTGAACGGAAGAAATTAATTTGGGAATGGTAAAATACCTTTGAGATTGAGGCTGTTGTCTTGTGTTATTTCAGAGATGAGTTGGTGCCTTATATTCCCAGCATTGGTTATCTATCAATGTTGAACAATTATTCAGAAAGGCCTTTTGAGTCTGCTGTCTTGCTAACACCCACCTCCTCCCCAGCTCTAGCAAATCAATAGCCTGCTGAAACTGCTTCTTCTGGACATTTATTGCACATCTCCTGACCAAAACACTTAAATACTAATTCAGAAACATCCCAGCTAAACTGTCATGACACTCAATAAGGCTACATTACCACAGTTTTGTCAGGACTTAGAATTGTTTGTCAAGTGGAATTAACTGTTGAGATTTTAGAATCACCCAGATAATATTGTAGTGGAGAAAGGAAAAGGGGAGTTAATCTGTGGCAAAAAAGAATCACTTGTGGGAGGTCACTGCTGTTCTGCACACTGGTACTGTTTCTACTTGTTCCAAAAGAAATTAGTCAAAATATTTATGCTCTTACTGAAATGTGTGACTTTTTACTAAGATTGAATTATCTCACAATTCTCATTTTTACACTGTCAGTATACTTCTGCAACTAAAACAATTTCAGACACCCAACCCCTCTGATCCAGATTCTAAATTGCACTGTTATGCCAAGAGGAAAATGCTGGACAAATGCTGCCTTGAAGGCACCAAAAGGGCCATTGCAAAAGCTGCTGATCCACCTTAAAATTTTCTTTGCTGCTTTGCTTACACAAGAAGTAACTAAATCATGGACTGAAGACATGCTGCCTCCAGTGCATAGCAACACTGTAAGCCCTTTCTACATTAGGGTGAATGTCATATAATTAATTTGTCAAGGAAAAAACTTATCAACAACCAGAGTTTTTGGCTTGTACAAAGTCACACTGAAGTGTCTTCGCCTGCTGAGCAGCAGGAACACATGGTCTCCATTACTGAAATCCTGGGCTCCTGTGTCAGTCTAATATCCTGGTCCAGGCAATTTTTGTTCACTTTTCTGATTGTAAGCGCCACCTTGGATCATCATTTCCTTTTGAAACTCGGGCATGTGGATGATGATGAGACACCCTTCAGTGAGTTCATTCTCAGCAAGCTCTGTTGGTGACCACCACTTACCCTGTGAAGACTGCTTTGCCCTGTGCCTTGAGAAGATTCTCACACTCTGTCCTGAATCCTTGTTTGGCAAAATCTCCCAGGGAACAGTAGGAGTTTTAACTGAATGAGGTTTCTGGGATCAAACCACAAATAAATTATGTTTGTTGCCTTGAAGTCCTATGGTGCTTGTCTGATAATTTTAAAATTAAGAGTTAAGACTGAATCTGAGAAAGAACAGGACACTAAATTATCAGCGTAGTATATAGGAAAAAGACCAAGACTTCCAATGCAAAACTGCACTTTTTATGCTAGTGTTTTCAAATGAATCAGCCTGAAACTTGGCTCCAAGTGGTAAAATATGCCACTTTGAGCTAATGAGCTTCTAGTCTCTACACTTGTTTGCTACCTGGCAAGCAGGGAAGCCTAAAGCATTAATTAATGTCCTTGTGATATTAAGAGGCAAATAATAAAGCAGCAAATCAATTTGCAGAAGTGAAGACAAAAAGGCAGTGGGGAGCATTGGAACAGTTTTGTACGTTCCTATGGATTTCTGTAAAACTCACAAGCAATGCTTTGAAAAAGCAGGGAAAGGAGAAAACAATTCTGGCCTTCTTTTAGTTTTGTTTGCAGTCTCAGACTAATTATCCCATGTAAGCAGTTCATTTAATAGAGGAGGAAGTTAGGTCTATTAAGTTGCCCAACTACTTCAATGCTGAATTTATTGCAATGTTTGTTTTAAAACAGATCTGCATGTTTCATATAAAATACTTCCAGATTTGAGGTTATTACTTTCCAAACAACCCAAAACTCAGCTGGTTTGTTACATATTTAAAATTTAGTTGGGGTTTGTTGAAAAGTTTATGAGAACTTTTTCCGTACTCTAAATAAAGCTGAGCATACAAGCGAGAACTGGAGTTTCTGACTTGGCCAAAAGTTATATCTATCTGAGACAACAGAGAACTATGAACTCTGCAATAAAAAGCTGATGAGGTTCTCAGAGCACAAGGTGTTTCCTCATTTCTGACCTTTCTCTCATTGAGTCAGATACAGTACTCGCCAAAGAGGGCTTAATTCAGGTCAAACACAGCCACCATTCACTTTGAGAGAATTGTCATAGTCCAGATTTCCAATACAGAGGCTGTTCTCTACCTGATGACCCATAATCCCTAAAAAAAACATATGATTTTTCTCCCTTTCCCAACTTGAAAAATGATCATAGGTATAAACATTCTGAACTCTTTGACTATCTGGGAATTTAGATCTTTGAGGAAGTTAATAGGATTACCCAAGGGATGAGGGACTTACCCACGTGAGAAGAGGTTTAGGAGAGCTATCCCTTAACTCGGCACTGATGATCTACACGTACGTCAGGAACAATTCAGTTTGCATTACTCCTACTCAGCCACTCTACGACATTAGACTTTAACAGGCTATTCTGGGAGAAAAGGAGTGCCTAAAATGGCAGTGGTTTTTACCCTGGTCCTACATCCCTTTGCCAGAGTGCTGGTGTAGTGTCAGTCCTGCAATCCCACAAAGCAGAAGGAGTTGTCCTATTTTTTGTCCCTAAATACCTGGTCATCCTGTGGCTACAGCTGTAGTTCTGGCACCCACAGCACCTTCTCAGGCTAGAAGTTTATACTGTTTATTTTAACATTTTAAAAAGTAAACCTTTCTCTGAAAGAACTCTAAAAAGAGAAAAATGTGGAGTTTTCTTTGAAAGGCAATATGAAATGTCTTAGACAAGAAAGGCTGAAAAACTCTGTTTCTGTTAATGATATTTTGTGACAACAGAGTAAGAATGAATCAGAATTTTAGCCAGATCTGAGTATTCCCATGTCAAGTGAACTTATGCACTGATGTTAAAAGTCAAAACAGAGGACTGTCTCTGATTTGGTGTCTGAAAATAGAGGCATTATTTTCTGTAGTACAAGCAAGGCCATGCCTTTTGCCACCAACATGTTTTTTTTTTCCCCAAGTCTCTAAAGTGCTAGAGTACTACAATGTAAAAGCAAATATTAGTGTTTTAAATAGATGGATCTATCTATTTAATAATTTTCTGCTGTGCAAATACTTGTGTTACATACAATTTTAAATATTGAAATATTTTTGTAAGTTTTATTTTCTCTACATTTTGCAGAACTGGCTGTTTTGGTAGCCCTAAATAAATGTAAACTAGCACAAAGCCCAAGTGACAAGCTAGAAATGCCAGATACTTGGGTTTTGCCTGGGGAGCCCATGTTTCTGTGCACCTCAGGGTGATGATAGCCAGATGTTGAAGGCAGAGTGCAACCCATTCCACATCAAAGGTGTCTATACCTTGACCATAGTTCAGAGGCAAGCTGGAAACTCCACTCTGCTCTGAATACCACTCCAGCTCATCTTCCTAGATACAGAGGGGACAATTCACTCTTGAGGTCTTGAGAGAGTCAGGCTCCACACAGGGGGGCTAGGACTTCATTCTCTGAGAGTTTACTCAAATTACTAGTGGATACCCATTATGACACAGAAAACATAATAAATGCTGAAGTCTATGGGGATACAAGCAGGTATTTGACTCTACAGTGGGGGTAGAGGAATTTAAACTTCTAACATCCTCCAAATTTGTATCTTGACTACAGTTCAGCCTCTGAGTAGACAAAGAGATGAATTATCCTTGTGTCAATCCTGTTCCCCTTTGTCACACCATTAGATACCACTGCTGTCAGCTGTGCAGGCAACCTTGGCACAGACACTGAGGGAGTAAATAGGGAAACAAGTGTGGAGAATGACTAAATACAGCAGTTGTTGCACCAAATGATCTAGCTGCCATGGTTTCCCATGAGGGATGAGGCTGCACTGTATCAGGAGGAGGCAAGGGAAAAGAAATAAGGGAGGTTTGGCAAGAATATCCTATTAAAGCAGTGCTTTTTTGCAGAGTTGTAGTACAGTTTGTTTCTGTAAAACAAACTTTAATAGCACTCTGGGAGAGGATGAGGGTACTGAGATGGTGCTACCTGAGCTGGGACTGAAGCCCTGTGGGTGGCCACCTATCCTCAGCTGGGGACTTTGATCAGCACCTGCAGCCAAGGTCCCAAACAGGCATCTGGTTCCAGCACCACACAGTGTGATCCTCACCTCATCGGAAGCATTTCTGAAATACTTTGTTTAATCATCTTCCAGCAGCTGCTTTAAAATTGTTTCAGAAAATCAAAGTAAACATCCCTTTGGAGCGAGTGGGTTCATTCTCCTGGATCCCAGGGAAAACAGGCAGGAAGAAAATGAACTGGCTGTAGTGCTGCTGGCTAGGCAGTGTCAGCCCAGCGCTGCTGCGCAGCACTTCTGCATTGCTTTTCAACAGCTTGCCATTCTAAAAGCCAGCCCAAAATGTCCAGTTTTACTGACAAAATTTTGCAGAATTTTAGCTTATTGTGGTCAAGGACTGAGCACACTGATTTCTACTTCACAGTTCCATTTATATGAAAGATATAATGCAGACATGTGATTCTACAGCTTTCATTATGTCTGTCCCTGTCTTGGCATACAATTTGATTTATATACTATTTTTTCTCATCTGTAAACTATGTATTTTCCCTTATACACGCACATTCATATTAGAGAAAACATGAGGATGATCTATAGTTTAATGAGGCAGGATGTCAAGACACAGTAAAGAAAAAAAAGGAAACAAAAAGGAAAAGACTTAGCAGAATAAAGGCGAGATTTTTTTCCTTTGGTGACAATAAAGGGTTCTGACATATGGCTTCTATCCATGGGAACAAATATACTTAGCCTGAAAAATCCCAGAGAAGTCTGTGTGACCAATTTCAATTCAGATGAAAAAAAATCTTCCAGAAAATAAGCAAATGTGCTGTTTGCACTGCAACAAATGCCTACAGTACTAACATGAATTGTGAAATCACTGGCTGTGACTGATCAGAGTTCATTAAAAATAAATCTTGGCCCAGCAGTTTTAATAAACAGAGTGAGCAATAAAAGCAGCAATGATTCACTTATTTCCCGTGCAGAAAACTGTCTGATTTTGCATATTTCACTCACTCAAAGGATTTCTGCTGAAAAAACCTGCTTCTGGCATCCAATGTAAAAAATTCAAGTCTCACCTATCTGAAGAAACGGAAGAGATGGGAGGCAGCAGTTTTCTCAATCCTTCCAAGCCTTTAAAATGTAACCTTTTCTAGAATTTTTGTTGTCATTTAAGACTTTGTGGGGCAGAAAAAAACCCCACCAAAGTTGCATTTTTTCTTCTGCCTAATGAGGAAAGTTTGAGAACACAGGTATAAAAAGAAGGCTTTGCTCACTCTCAGTGAGCACTCTCCCATTGAGAATTGCTCTGTCTGGTGGTTGAAGGACTGTTCATGGGGAATCAAGTGCTACCTTGGCTGGAGAGATCACCATAGAGAGGAAAGCCAAAGTAGTTTGGGAAATAGAGACTGAGTAACAACATTGTGTATCCATCTCATTGGGCCAAGGAAGGAATAGATTAACGACCTGTGCTGGAAATAGAGTCTGCATTTGAATGCTCTGTCACATGTGTAGGCTAAGAAAAACCAATGGAAGAGGTATAAAAGTTAACAGCACTGTGCTGCTCAGAGGCATGAGCACCAAGGCGCTAATGCTGCCCCAGAAGTTGGCTGCTGAAGTGCTCAGACCTCCACCCAGGATGGAGTGGCACTTACCAAAGCTGAGCACAGCCTGGACACCTGCAGTAGTGCCACAGATCTAATCTGGCACAATCTCCAGAAATCTAGCTTGCTGCTTCCCGGCTCAGGAAAAGGGGAGCAGGTAGCACATAGGCACAGCACCTGGGTGAAAAGGTCACATGCTTCCTCTGTATTTTTCACTGTTATTTTAATTTTTTACCTCATACAAGAGGAACAGCAACTGGACAAAATCAGTTCCAGAACATGGTAACGTCTCTGTGTTATTTATGGCACACACAATGCAAAACAAGTATGTCATCTACTAATGCAAGATCTTCTCTGGCACTGGGACAGAGAGAGCAGTGCAAGTGGGTGGACCTTGCTGGTATTATGGAAGTCCAGTTACAGTAAATCTATCCAGAAAGCAATGAGAAGAGAAATTGGCATGGTTATTAATATTCTGTTCCTCCCTGCCATCTCTCTTTCCTTCCCTGCCACCTTCCCTCCCCACTGCTGTCTCCACACAGTTGCAAGTCTGATTGCACTCTTCAGGAGCAATAATCCCCATCAGAACTCCTCTGAACTGACATTTCATAGCTCAGGAGCTCAGTTCTTGAAAATTATGATGGCAAGTGTCTATCAGTAAATACACTATCAACAGCAAGCTCCTCCATTAAACTAAGCACACAGAAAATTCTGAATATTGGCATGGCAAAGCCAGCTGTTCTAAGCCAAGATCATGCGATTTCCAGTTAGCCTTTATCAGACAATTTCCACATTTGGGTCGGGCCAGTGCCAAATCCACTGGGGAATCAAAGAGACAAAGGTGTAGTCATCCTGGTCTGAAGCCCAGTGGAATGGGTGGAAAATCACACACTGGTCTCAATGTCCTTTGTAACATACCTGTAAGGGGGGAGGAGCAGAGTACTCTGGGGAGTACTCTGGTGACCTACCACTGTGGCTCTGGATTTGAGGGAAATACCTTTTCTAAATCAAAGCACTTGCTGTGCATGCGCAAACTCAGAGCGTGCGTGCAAGAAGTGACGCCTGGAGGGCATTGGTCATTTATACACTAAGATAAATGGTCTTAATAAAGTGACAATGTTTACTTTTCCTTTGCTGAGCAGAACACAGAGCACCTTCATGAAAGGTCACTGAGGTTAAATAAACTATACTTAGTCACATACCTTACCGCTAAAACCCAGGGCTGCTCCTGTGCATGAGATGGGGTCGTTGTTATTCTCCTGGGTATAATACCTTGTGCAGCTTATTGTTTTGTACCTTGTATCTCTAATTAAAAAAGGCAAGTAAACAAAAGGCTTATGTGAGGCTGATACAGGTCAACGGATGTGTTGAAGGATTTGTATATTCTGATGACATTTCAACACTGATGTTTCTCACATACAAGGCTTTGAGCCAGAACTGATCCTACAAGCCAGCATGTGCCCAGAGGGATACATCACTCACCTGTTTTCAGGACTTCTCTTTTGAAATCTGATTTTCTTTGTTATTTTCATTCATTTTCTCATAAATGGCAACATGATGAGTAATAAATGAGGATATGTCTTGTAGATTTGATAGTAGCAGCGTACCACAATGATTTCTGTGCTTTAAGCTAGCCAGAGCAGGGCTGGTTTTTTTAGCCTGTAGTCTCTTTAGCTCATTTTGATTTGATAAAGATTACAGTTTACTTACTGTAGGCCTTAGATGAAGGACAGTCCACGTTTGTGAAATCCAAGGAAGACTGTGGGAAGATGAGACATGGCTGTGTTTTTCTACACAACCTGTTATGGTAACAAACACTCCCCCATAATGTTTGCTGACAGATGTTCAAGGCTTGGGAAAAAAAAAAATCTGCTTTCAGCTGATGGCTTCACCACCACTTTTGAAATAAGTGTTAGTTCCAGGCTCCTGAGTTCATGAGGGCAGAGAAACAGCAGGAGGAAAACAGATGAACGGGTAACAAGGGGGAAGAACAAAATGGGAAAATAAAACCTTGGTGCTGACAGAGCTGACAAATGTAATATCTCCTGGACAGCAAGGAAAAAAAGAGAGTTGGATGTGAAAGAGCTGGAGCAGTGACTTTCAAACAGCTGTGTGTATCTCTGAATCTAAACCACTGTGGAGGTCCAAACTCCCCACCAGGCCTTGGACTGAGTATTTAGTTGCTATATATGTACCCCAACAGTGCCCAGGAGGAGCTTGGGGTGGATATCGCTCCTCAGGGCATTGAGAGGGTGTCTCTGAGGCATGGGCCATCCTGGGGCAATATGGGGACCTGTGCTTTTGTGGAGCCTGTGCAACAGTTTGAGCACAAAGGGATGTGTCTGGGGAGTTGCTGACACCAGTGAAAGGTCTCCCATTAGCTGATCCAATTCACAAGTCCTGGCTGTGGCTTGGGGCATGATGCAGCCCTGGACAAGAAGTACAGTGTGCAAGGCCTGGATAATCATGGATGGCCTTGCTGAGATGAACAAATTCACCAAGCTGTCCGAGTCCTGCTCATAACAGTGGGAATGAGGCAAATAATCATTTTGAATGTGAGGTGCTGCATGAACCAGGCACATCAGCAGACTTCAGTCACTTCTGAATTCCTGGCTCTCTCCTAGGATTAGTGTTGCATCTGGCATAGCCAGGATTTTCTCAAAGGCTACTAAACTTTTCCCACCTATAGCCTGAGCAACTGGAGCATGGAGGGGAGGATTAATCTCAAGCAATGAGACTTCATGTCACTGACACTTTGTTTGGGTTTGTTTTCTTTAATTAGGATGACAGAGATATGTGTGTAGGAACTGGAAATCCTGTGAGTGCGTCCATTTCAAAGCATGGTTGGAAAGGTTTTCTCTGCTCGTGGACAGACTGCAGCAACATGAGGATGGTCCTTTTCTGTCTTCACTTCCTTCTTCCCCTATCCCAAGCTGGCAGGAGTGACTGGAAAGACAACTCACAGTCTTTCTCAAAATTTCCATTACCTGGCTTTGTCTTTCCTTCTTCCTTCTCATTTTGCCATCTCAGATATCTACAAAAAGGTAAAAAAAAAAAAATCTTATTTAATCTGAAGTTCAAAGTAAACTAGCTGTGCTATCATCTTGCACATATCGCTATCTTTGGCAGCATGGGAGCATTTGTTTACTCACTGTTAGTGTTGCAGTGATTTGTATGTCTACTTTTAAAAAAAATCAAATCAAAGGATTAATAATATACCACCAAGTAGCATTCCTCTTTGTAAAGTTGCTCCATACTCCAAAATGTTACATGAGTAGCAGATTCTGAAGATATGAAATTCTATATGAGACTAAAAAAAATGTTTGTTTTCAGCTCTAACAACCCTTGACATCACCTGTTTAAAGTTGCATATATATTGTTTCTGCACTGTTATTACGAAAGGCAGATTAATTCAATAAAAGCAGCACATGGGGTTTTTTTCATATGTGCAACACTTTTTACAAATAACATTCTCTAAAAGACAGGCAAAGTTTATAAGTTTTCTTTTTCTGTGGATGAATCATTTGGCCATTTGAATAGACTGAAATAATAGGAATTCCAGTAGCTTGAGCCCTGTATACCAGACAGAATGACAGCAGTGCATAACAAGAAGGAGTGTATCATGTGTGTGCATCCCTCCTCTCACAAATCCAATTCTGGCATATTAATACTAGACAGGAGGGAAAAGTTCTGGATGAGGAACTATTCATCCCATTGTTTCTGTGGCTGTGGAGGCAATTGTGATGAATTGCTCTAGAATATTTTTTGAATTTTCTTTAAGCACTTTGGCCCTACATTTTTTAATTGACTCTTTAGCATTTTATTAAAGGGTACAATGTTTTCCCAGGGTGTACTGGAAGAAGAATGTCTCAAAATGGAAAAACTAAGTACATTTTCCATTATTTATGCCATTGACTCTGCAAACATAATATATAGAGCAGAACTTTGGCAGGTGTTAATCAGTATATTTTCCTTCACACCAGTAGAGCTGCTTCAGTTTATACCAGCTGAGAATCTGGCTCTGTATATTAAATAAAAAAGTGGCCTGGCTTCCTGATCTTTTGTAGTAGACTCAGAACACTGTTCGTTATTGAGCTGTGGGCTTGAAAAGCAATCTCACTTTTCAGTATTGGCAGCAGGCTGAAGAAATGGGAACATGGTGTGCTGAGCTCCTGGGTAGAAGAAATGTTTTCTTCCAAACCATAACAACCTTTTTGGCTATCTGAAGAAATATGTTTAAACTTCCTTGCCAAGGAAAGGTGGGACATTAGCCAGTTACTACAGGAAGACTTTGAAGATGGAGGGAATAATAAAAGGGGGGAAAAATTAAAAAGGAAAATCTTCTTGTTCCCAGATGGGTAGCTAAGGTGTAACCATTCTTCTCTCTGTTTTGGGATGAGAAGCACAAATTGGCCTGATACATGAAAATCAATTTTTTTTTGAGTTCCTTGTCTCAGATGTTGTGTCTGGTTTTTACATGACTGCAAGGTTTTAAAATACGTCCAGTCAGTTTCCAAAAGTGTCTTCAGGTGGTATTTCTGATCTGCACATAGTTCTGGACCAAGCTCTTTGAAAGTTCATGCACAATAACTACAATTTGCTATATTTGCAAACTATAGTTTGCACACCATAATATGATTTACTATCAGTAAATCAATTGAAACCCTGCCTGTTATTTCTAACATAATGAGGAGAAAAGGCAAGATACAATTTTGGGGAAGAAATCAGGGATTCTGGGGGAAAACAGGAACATTATTTTAGCAGAAATATACAAATGCACATCTGTATTAGTGATAGAAATTGTGATTTGCAAACAATTGCTTTTGGAAAAAAATAGTGAAAGCTTAGGTGGAAGTTGAAGGAAAATTGGAGAGCTGTAGAAATATATGCACACTATTTATTTTTTCTAATCCTTACACAAGCTTCTTTTAATCAAGACAATTACTCAGGATAAGCTCAGAGGAGCTCTGGTTCCTACTCAATGAAACATGAAACAAGGCTCTCATAATGTGAAGCTCCTGTGAGATCTTAAGGTTACTAAAAGTGAGCTTTATATAACAATTTGGGGGGAAAGGATATAAAAGCTTGATGAGTTTGAATGTCAAAGTCTGGTGTCCACTGACTGTGCTTAGATGTTGCAATTGCTTGTTTTGGAAGGAATGTACTTTTGAGTATACTGAGCACACTATTTTAAAGACTAGGTCTCTCTTTAATAAGCAGTATTTTGTTACCCCAGAATTTTATTATATCAGACTGATCTTTAAACTATATTTTCTGTTATTAGAGTTTGACCTAAACTCCTAAATAGCTCTATTATGTCCAGTGACCTCATTCTTATCAGGTTTACAGGTCAGTGGTGAATTAAGCAGCTGGCTTCCTGCTAATTAATCCTATTTAGTTAAAGAACTGGTAGACTGAAGTATCTTATCTCTGTTAAAAGGAAGTTTTTACATGATTGGCACCAGATTACTGTTATGAATGACAACCCTTTGCAACACTGCAATACAATACATGAGCAGAAAGGTAGAAGAGCAAAAAAAGAGGACGGCATACAAATGCTGTCTTGTTCTTCAGGGTTTCCCTATGACATGAATTATCAGAATTATTAAAGCACCCAGATGGCACTTCGAAATTGCACAGTCCCTGCCAGGTGAGTCCAGGTGTCTTGTCAGAAGCCCAAGTCTCCAGCTGGTGTGACTGTAGGTGGGAGAGGCAGACAAAGCCAATGGTATATTTCTGTACACAGTCCTAGTACCACTCCAGAATAGCAGTGGCCTGGCTAGAATTGAAGCCCACTGTGTGTCAGGAAGCCTCTACCAAAATGTCTGATACTGAGATTGCGCAGCTTGCTATAACTTTGAGGCCCCAGTGGAGCCTTTTTTATGTCAGGTTTTGAAATCTGTGGGCTAATGGAAGGTGAGACCTTGTGGGAAGTATATGTGAGTCCAAAAGGAGTAGTGCATTCAATAACTATACATAGGACAGCAGAAATGTATTTGGTTGTTCTAGTCCATGTTGGGTTAGCTGTAAATGCACCAACAGGTTTACAGCTGCTTCTGTTTTATTGCTTTTTCTCTTTTCTTTTTGCCTTTAACTTTTCACCACCATTATGCCCTTCATGCCTTATGGCTTGGTCTAGGGTGAAGTGGGTGAAGTGTGAGACAGGCAGGGTTCACCCTGCCCACAGGCATATCTTAGGAGGGGGGCAGAGAGGGAGAGGAAGAAGGAGAAGACAGTATTTATAAATGACCTCATTTTTACTCATCTTGACGTATCACGTGGAGTTTGCGGAACTACGTCTATGAAAAGTACACATTTAATAGGACAGCAAATGGCACAGGGGAGCAAGATTAGCTGTTCTGGGGACTGCTGAACAATGGATGTATTTTTGCCTGGGCTGCTCAGAATAACCCACCTGTGCAGCTCCTCTGTCACCCCTCCAGCAGGCTTTACTGCCCAGAGCTGCCAGTGCCCTGGCAGCTGCAGCATCTGGACACCCTGGCTTTGAACAAAGGTGGGGCAGATGCCACTCCCAGAATGCTGGCAGGAACAAGGAGGGGCTGTAAAGATGTGTGTTCACTCTGGTCAGGATGAGAAGGACCAGGACTGGGGGAAGCCCATAAAACCTAAATAATTAGAAGTCAAATAATCCATGCAGAAGGATTATTAAATCCCGGGTCCACTCCTGGGGCACTGATGCATTTTCCTCTGTTGGATAGTAACAACAAACCCAAACACTTGTGGTTTGTGCCACTTCTTAGGATTAGGATCAGAATACTAAATCCTTGGTGGATATTTCAGATGGAACAGGGCAGAAACAGACAGATGTCTAATGGTGACTGCTGCATTTGTATTATTCAGAGTGAGTAAAAAGTTTAATTTTAATATTTTGGATATCTCAGACACCAAAAGAAGAGGTATGTTAGCTAGCAAGAGGAAAATAAAGCACAATTATTAAGTGAAAAGGATTAATTCAGGACTTCTGCTCCACTAAAAACTGTTTCAGGGAGCCAAACATTCCTCATTTCTCCTCCAAATGACCACTGCTGGCTAAAGAGTGACCATGGTGTCCAAGCACATGAAGCCAAGGCCTTAGGTAGCCACAATCAAAAACAAAAGGTGACAAGGAGCTCTTTACCTGGGTTATCAGCAGGCTGACTGTAATGTAGCAAGCCTCTTAATGTTAAGAAAAGGCACCAATATCTGAAGGCAAAATGATACATTAAATTACACGTTTTGTGATGAATTGCTAATGTATTCTGGTGTCCAAAACTAGTTTAAGGAGCCTCTTCTCAACAGCACAAGAGATATGTGAAGTAAATATCTTCTGCACTAAATTTGCATTGAAAGACCAGAGAAAGTATCATTTCTTTATACAGGAATACAAACACATACACCAGAAAAACAGATGATGAATAAGAGGGACTTAAAATACATGAAAAGCTGTGGCTGCTGGGTGACTGTTCTTTGTCTGGGCTGTGTCTGAGGGCTGCAAATATTTTCCTCATTAGTGGGTACAAAAGGTTTATCAACCACTTAAACGTAGGGCATTTGTGCAGCAGTAAAAAGCAGGAATTCAAAAATGGTCTCATCTAAAGAATGAATTTTTGCAAAAATAAACAAACCAACAGGAAATCAGATTCTTGAAATTTCATCGGCATCTTTTCTATGTGGCTGGAGTCAGTCACTTCTGCCTTTGAGGACCTCATATGCTACACTGTATGATACAGCCTAACGTGCACAATACAAATACTTTGAACTAAGCTGAGCTAAGTATACCCAAGTACACTTCTGGCTCTCATCACGTGCAGTTAAAGCACTGACCTATTCAGTTCTAAAATGAGTGCCTGGGTGTTTTTACATGCTTCTATATCCTAAGATGATCTGTGAAAATCAAAGGAGTCAGTTCTGCGTGGCTCCCTACCACACAGACTTACTGAACAATCTATTCTGGAACTCATGTACTTCCAAAAGACACATAAACCTCTAAGCCTTAAACCAACTGACTGCACACTTACTGGCATGGTTATTTTTAATTCTCCGCCTCATTTTGCACACCAGCAATAATCTCATGCCTGGTAAATTGGGATAATCTGGCTTAAAAGTTCAGCTGCAGCCATGTTAAAAAGACCAGAGGAAATGGATAGCTCATCTCTGGAAAATGCAGCCTTTTGGAGTAACGCCAGAACTCCTTAAAAACAAATCAGCTCAGGATTACAGTTTGTGAGAGGCAAAATGGCGAAATCATTTCCAGGCTGTGGAAAATGGCAAAATCATTTCCCATGCAGCTGTTAGCAGGGAGCAGTTTAACCCATCCCTAGTTTTGTGTATTCCCCAGGTGTGGTGTATCGAAGGGCACGTTGTAATTCTGTGCCTTTAGCACATGAGCATGTAAACAATCAGAGGCAACCACCGCTAAGCGGAGTAGCTGCTGGAAGCGCTGTGAGAAGGCTCCTGGCACTTCCATCCCAGACCCCGGCACGCCGCCCATGGGAGAGAAAACGTAGGAGGAGGCAGCCAGAGATGAAAGCTGGCGGAGCAGTTGCAGCTGCCGTGAAAGCAGAAATGGCATTGGTATTTTCCTCAGCTAGATCTGGGTTCCCTCTGCTCCTGGCGACCACCTCTCTGTGCAGCCCACTCTCCTAAGCCTCAGGGCTTCTTCCTCCATGTCCCTGCTCACCTGCCCTGCTGCCTGCTTTGGGGTTCCTCCATCTCTCTGCTCACCTGCCCTGCTGCCTGCTTTGGGCTTCTCTTTGACCTGTCATGAGGTCAGTGGAGGTGCAATGGGGAATGCCAGCACCCCTGGCTCTTCACAGGACTGGCACAGAATGACATGGGGCTTCTTTGGCCTCTGGGCACAAGACTGAAATTTGGGTGTGCAAGGTGGCAAGTGATGAAAAGCTGCACAATTTGACTAACAGGAACACCAAGTGACTTTGCCTGCAGGGGATTGGCTGCTTTTAAGAGGTTGCTGGTTTACTTATAAAGATGATGTGGTTTAAGACAGATGCTGGAAGGATGTGTGCAACACCAGCGTTTATTGGGCATCTGCTGCTTAACAGCAATCAAGGTGCAATTGTTCAGAGCAACAAAGAGCTGTAAATTATGTAGTGGATATTAAAATCACAGACAGATAAAAAAAATGTATTATCTGCCTCAAGTGGGCACACAGTGTGAGGTAAGCAGCAGAAAAGGAATAATGCACCTCTGCTTCCTTGCTGTGGGTTATGGTGTTGCATGGCTGGCAGAGCAACACCTACCACAGGGAGCTTTTTCATATGAAGCTGCCTCATCAGTGGGCTCACCAGAGACACAAGACTCTTACCAAAAATATGTCCTCGGATTGCTGGGAAGACACTGATGGGGAATCAACCCTCTCACATAGAGAAATTCTGTGCACCACCTCAAGAAATAAGCCAGGGTTGTTTGTGGGGTCTTCTGTGTAAAAGCACAGATTGTCTCTTCATAAAATTCTCTGTATGTAGAGCCAAAATCTTTCCCCTATTATTCCAGTAGGAATCATAGCAACGTTTGGCATGTGGAATAGAACTCTTTCTCTGAGGCTCTGCATTAGTACAACAGGTCTCCAGGGCAAAGCAATATTTGGAATTCGGTGGCAAATGAAACAAATGTTATGCAGATAAATAAGAACCTCTGGGGGTTAATTTTGAAAACAAAGACTATTCTTCAGCAGAAGAACAAGAAATAGACATAATATTCCCACACCACTCACTCTGGTTTCATTTACCAGGTCACCTTGCAGGACAGCAACCCTTGACAGCACTTTCAGATGCATAGTGGTACAATCACAAGAAATTTCTTAATGTTGGGGGAAAAGACTTGAGGAGGAGTCTGGACTGCGAGGGAGCTGAAGCTGTTGCTCAGGATAAGATTAGGTTTGATATGAGTAGGAGGCAAGCTCAAGGCTCTGTTTCAAAAGGACAAAATTTCACAAACTGTTCTCTGCAATTTGGCTCAGATAAGCTTTTCACTGTGATCGGCAACATTTAAACATCAGGGCTGGAAAGGAAGGTTCCATTCCTAGTTCAGCGCCTTTTTGCAATCCCACTCTGCTGAGGGTACACACTGTGATGACTCCTCCTCACTCCTTAGCAGAGCCCACCTAAAGGTTTGCATGTCCAAGGAACCTGTCCAGAAAAAAAATGAGAGCTAAAAGTACTCTGAAGTGCTACAACTAAGAGACTTTTTGCACTTGGACTTCTAGTCTCTGACCTTTTTATCCTTGTGAGGGCTTCACAGTAAAAAAAAAGAGTATAAATGTGACAGTTGCCCTTATTTTGGTGTTAATGTTATTTGTGCCGCACTATTTTTATCCACACACAAAGTCAGCTTATGGTTCAGAGCTCAGCTGGGCTATTGCTGAGCTCAGCAGGACTGAGGAGCTGCTGCTCTGAAGAAGAGGCCACTCCTGCCTCTTGGGAAGGGGGCAGCAGCTGATCTCCAAACTCAGTGGGAGCTGGCCGTGGGAGCTGGTCTGGTCATTTCCCAGACAGGGAAAGGCTCCTGGCTCCTGGGTCTTGCTGATTTCTGAGATCTTCAAAGGCAGTGAGACCCATGTCTTGGTAGCACAGCTCAGTCAAGACTTCTATGCTCTGGCAACCGCTCCTCAGGGAAGCAACAACTCTCCCATCTGCACAGCAAGAGTTTGGAGTTCTCTCTGAGCTGAAACTGGGTTGCAGCTGCTGCTGTGCCACTGTCCATCCCTCCCAGCAGTAAACAGTGCTGGCAATGCTCTGGTGGTGCTCAGGAAGAAGCCCCAGGGTCCTTGGCTTGCATTGCACAAAGACTGGTTGTAACTTGCAGCTGTGGTAGGCAATGGCTCTTGATGCAGCTCATTCTATTTGGGATCCTGCAGGGTCTCAGCAAGAGAACTGGCAGCACCGATTGGAGCCTTTTCCTCATCAGAGGTGGCTCTCTTCCCTTCTACTGAGGTGGGGGCAGGGCATACTGCTACAAAATGAGCTGCCTAAGGTACTGATCTGTATAATTTTCACATTCCTGAAGGAAAAATCCTCCATGGGAAAAAACATCCTTTTTTTTCTGGCACCCATGGCATGCTTTCCTTTGTAATTAGGGAAAAAAATTGGTTGTTTTGTTTTGTTTTGTTTTGGTTTGTTTGTTTGTTTTAATACCCTGCTTTTGCTTTGAAATGTACTTGATAAATTGCCTAGTGCATTTTTTCTCCATACTCTAACTAAACACATGTCTCTGTCATCATTTTGCTCTTTGAACCTTGTGTACCAAAACTGTGCATGGAAAGAAGAAGCAGGTTTTCCTGTGAAAGAGAAGGAGACACATGGAAGAAGAAAGGAGTGTTGCTGTTGGTGCTGTGGCAAAGTATATCACTGTATTCTTGTTTGTGAGAGCAGTGCAATTCTAAACCAGGTCCTTGCTCCAGCTGCCATCATCAGCATAGAGAGAGCTGAGAATAATTGGTGGTGGGGAAAGAAGAAAAAATTATGAAGAAGAAGGAAAAAAAACTGAAAAGGGACAACTTTGCATGTTTATTAAGAATGGTTGCCTACTGACATCTCACAATTCTGGAAAAGCCAAGGCGGCACCAGGATTCAGGTAAAATGACAGTGGTCACTGGCCCAGCATGGTGGCATTCCATGGGCACCAGCAAAGTTATTGCTTGCTAAGACATCTGACACAAGCTGTGATTTTCCAGCCATCAGCTGCCCTAGTCATCTCTTGTAAGATGCACAAACAGACTGTGATACTCTCCAGCTCTTTGCTTCTTTGGATGAGTGCTCTCACACCCTTTAGGTCCAACAGAGTTTTGGTTGCGTTCCCACTTGCACAGCCCTAACATGTTGGGTTTCATTCTTTCATCTTCATGGCATTTCGATTCTTTGCCTTTAAGCCAAAAATCCATTCACAGAACTCTAGATAACCAAAATCTGCTCTAGTATGTGTAACAGTTATATATTGGCTCTAAACTAGCACATTTTGCCTCCCTGGGAACAGCAAGAGATAGGCAACCTTATTTAAGAGCAGCCTGCTACCGTCAGCAGACTTGGATGAGATGAAAAGCCATGTGGGATCACAGCTAAAGAATTCTTATTGTGCCTCTATGCAGGTATTTGTCAATATTACATCAACAGGCAGTTTAACAGGAGGACCATCAAATCTGGAGATTATATTTCACTTTTTTATAGATGCTAAGAATAACATTCTGGGAATAAGCATGTCATTTCAGTGTACAGCGAATCTCAATGCAAACACTCCCATTGTGTGCAAACTTGACTTCTGACTAGAAATATAATGCACATTTTTAACAGTGAGGTTAATTGGGTAATAAACCACATTTTCAGTAGCAATCAAGTTATTAATTTCCAGCACTTATGGACTGTAATCCAGACTGAAAGGTGTCCTGACTCCATCAGGAGTCATAGTCCTGGAAGTGAAAGCACTTGGCAAAGCAGCATTTGTTTTTTAGTGGGTGAAACTATATTATGTCTTTGACTCTGTGAAACCAATTCTGTCTGAACGAACAGTAACCCAATTTCTGTTAGCTCATGTTGTGTATTTTCACCCTTCAGTTTGCTGTTCCAAAAGCAGAACAGCTTGTTTAAATCTGAAATGACGAGTTTCTTCATCTCCCCCAAATAAAAGGCGGAATGCTGAAATACACTGGAGTATTCCCACATGAGCTTAATGCATCGTAGGGTAAACAAAACATGAAAAAGTAAAATCAGCATAAAATCCTACAAGTCAGAAGCAAATGGGGTTGCACGAAAGCATGAGTCATGAAACATTGCAGGGGTGTCTTTCCTACAGGGGTAGAAACACTGAGGCTTTAAACTCTCCTACACACCAATGAAAAATGTGGCCTCTTAAAAAAAAACAAAGCAAAAAAAAAGAGGAAAAAGAAAGCCTTATTCTTGACTTCCATATGACTAGGAATACATGAGATCTTGTATAGTTCATTTTTATTGCATTTCAATCCCAAAGGCCAACATGGGCAAAATCACAACAGTATCTGCGTGTAAAACATAACTGAACCTGAGAGCATGGCTATTTTTTATGCAGGTGACCTAGAGAAAAAGGGTTTGACAGGACCACACTAGCCTGTGCACTGCAGGCTGGGATGGCTGCCAGCCTGGCATGGAGGAGATGAGAGGTTTGCCATTTCCTTCTCTGTTTCATCACCAGCTCTGAAAAATCCTACTCAAGAGCAAATTCTGATGGGTTTGTCTAATATAAGTTATTGCAATGTACTACAATATATTTAGGCTGTGAATTTCCTAGATGAGGCAGGAATAGGTCTTTTGATAGATGAACCTTTTGGTGCCCTGATCTCTTGACTTGGCCAGCGGCTGTTGCAGCAATGCACATGTTGAATAATACTATTTCATTTAATACACTCTCAGCAGCATTGCAAAAAGCAACTGGCAGGCCCATCAGAAAATTCTGATAATTTGGCCTTCTTCAAACTGCACCTTTTCAAAACATCACAGTATTTAGTCCAAACATTGACTTTTTTCCCAGGATGAGTAAAACATCTTTCCAGTAAAATCTGGCAGGAGGAAAATAAAACTAATAAAAGAGAAGTACTTTGAAAGCACAAAGATTTCTTTTATTTATCTTTGAAAGACCATTTTTTAGTATCTCTGATTTTCATTTTATTCAAAGTACCTTTCTATTGACTACTCCACCAGTTGATAATTCTAGTTCTGATTCCTAGTATTGATTATTCCATCACAAAATGTCAAACACGGAAATAAATTTTGGAAATAAATAATTGTGAACTATAGAATATCAAGGTATCAGAAGACTACTTTGTGCATCCATGCAAGAGAAAGACAAAGCCCTTGGGAAAAAAAATCAGGTTTGAATACTTTTGTGAGAAAAACAAAACAAAACAAAAAACCAAAACAAAAACCCCAAAAAACCAAACAACAACAACAACAATAACCAAAAAAAAGCTCCCCACCAAAAAAACCCCACAACCTCCCCCTCAAAAAAAAAAAAAACCCCAAAAAAACCCCAAAACAAGAAAATCCCAAGAAAAAAAGACTTTGAGCTCTGCTTCCACACCCATGCTCAAATTTTGCCCAGACTAATTCTGAGGAAAGATATGAATCAAACAAAATCTGGAATGGATTGCAAGTGTGTCTGGTATAGACAACACCTTAGGAGTTTATTTTGAAGGCACTTTATTCTGTGCTATTGTCAGTAACAGTAATATCCTTTTGGTACTCAAAGGTATTTCCAGCAAGCGTCCATTTACTGTTTTCATGAAACTAATTTTCAGATCGTGTATGTCTGGTGCAAGTGTGAGGCTGGGCTCTGTTCGAATCTGATGACTTTGTGTTAGTTTCCAGGATTTCCCATCCAAGCCAAATTCTCTGAACTTTTGTCCTGTTGGCTGATGGCTCCTTGGGCTCTGCCCACTCTCTGGTCTGGGGCAGCAAGCAGCAGAGAAGAGCCATGGCACACTCAGCACCCCACTGGGTTGCCCAGCCGAGCAGAGGGGTGAGTGGGATGGAGCCAGGAGCTGCACATGGAGTGATGAGGAGGGAGGGAAAAGGGTACACCAGCCTGCATTCTCCAGAAATTTGGTATCTGGAGCTGAGTTTATGCATTCACGTGCTATCTGGGTGGAGAACAACTATGAATATTCTTCAGTCCTGTAGCTGCTGTTTCCGGCAAGATAATTGTGTAGCAACACAGTGAGTAACATAAAGAACTTTTCCGGTGATTGCTGCCCAGCAATGTCTTTCCATCTCAACAGAGAACAAAATTTAGGTCAAGATCTGATTTTTAGTGTTTTAGTTGCCGTTGGCCTCTGTATGAGATAGGGCAAGCCAGCTGTGCTAAGGCACTTCTGAGCAGAGACAGAAAGAGCTGCTGTGCCAAGCCTGGGTGGGAAGCTGCAGCGCTTCCCGCCAGCATTCCCACTGCAGCCAGGGCTGCCGAGGGGCCCCAGGGCTCCCCTTGCACAGCCTGCTCATCCACTTGACACACTGCACATTCAGCCACCTGCAAATTGGGGCTCTCGATGTCCATCTTGCTACAGACTACTGCTTTTTTGTTATTCTGAACATCTATTTGCAATTTTAACATTGTCAAAAGGATTTAGGGAAAATCAACATGATGGTACCTGCTGTTTGTTTCTCCAATAGGAATAACTGCTCTTAATAGAAGGATTAAGAAAAAAATAAAGGAAAGGAGGGATGACATTACCAAACTTTTCATGACACAATTGTGACACAATTGTGCTGTAACTTTTTTTCTGAACTCCTTCTGAGGCTGTTTTTTGGAATTCCTAGACTTCTTTTTTCCTGTCAAACCAATCCAGGCTGCTACTTTTAATGCACAGTAATGATAGCAGCAGTGATGTTTGTTAGGTTTTTAACAAAAAACAAACACCTCTGTCTGAGTTAACATTAATTTTTGAACTGAAGTAGTGTTTCTGCTCAGAAGTGAATCCCCTGACTGTCTGTAGGTAACACATGTTGGCAGACAGCTGTCACACAGACTCAATTCATCTTAGAAAAAGCCAAACTGGAAGTTTTTCCTCGCTGGGCACCAAACAGGAGCCAATTCCTAGACTAGGCACAGACGAAGAGTCACAGTTTCTGACTCTTTTTTTCTGCCAGAAAGAGCATGCTCCTGTTTTAGGCACCATGACTCGGGCAGAAGGGAGGCAGAACAACCTTACAGTCACAGTTGATGTAGTTCAGTCAATAAATTACTTAAATTCCTAAATTCAGCAGAGCTCACCTGGAGAGTACACTCTCTGCTACGTGGCCAAGCTGAATGAAGAGCTCACACTGAGGACTTCATTAGGCAAATATACACAAATGCATACATGAGAAACACATTTGTTGCTATTAATTTTCATTTGTTCTAGAGCAGGACTGAGAGTACGGGTGGAAATGAAGGGACTAATTGAAAAATATTGTGCGAACATACAGAAAGACCCTATTCACATCACACATCTTGTGTTCCTACTAATTGCTTGGGCAGCACAAACAACCTGAATGAGTAATACAATCAAAATTCTGCCAAAGAATTACTGCTCACACTGACAATTTAAAAACCTCCACCTTTTCCTTCCAAAAGTAAGTTTGTCATTAAAGGGACAGAGCGTGTTCATGAGCTGAATTAATGTTTTTATTAGCAGCAGCGTTACCAGTAGAAGTTGTAATTAGAATAATCTCTGTAATTCATACAAATATTTCTGAGTTTCTCATAATGTAATTCACCCTAATTTAATTTCTTGTTACAATTCTTAATGATTTCTACTGATTTAAATTGATGAGGGCTTTCACATTTAAGTAGGGTAGAGAAGCAAAAAATCCATAATGAGTATAAACCTTAAGTAAAGTACTGCACTGATAGAGTTCTATTTCTTTTCTATTTACACAGTTTATTTAAAATGTATATATATAAAATACCCTTTATCTGGTGTCCGTTAATTAAGGGAAGTGAAAAGGATTGCACATCAGTACAAATAATTCCTAATCTATACAAAAAGTGCAATGATTCCCATCCTTTGCACATTTCTGAACTGAAAAAACATAAATGCAGTGATTCTGACTGAAAATTATTTCCTCTCTTCTTTCAGTGAGTGGGAGGTGATTTGCAGGTGCTTACACTGAGAAAGGGAGGTTGAGGTGAGGACAGGGCTTGGCTAGCCCTTCTCCTTTAGCAAAGCCCAGCAGTGTAAAGGTCTTCCTTCTGAGATTGCATTCACCTTGCCTTTAGTAAATCAGTGTTCTCCACTATGAACTTCTGCCCATTTTTCTTTTTAAGTGGACAAGCGATAGCAACTTAAAAGAGGTCAAAAGTCACACTTCATGGAGAAATGAAACAAGATCAACACAAAATAGCACTAAATCCTACTGACCAGAGTAGTGAATGCACTGGTACACTGTGCAGTATTCAAAATACTGCTAAAATTTCATTTCAACATGCTGAGAAGCACAAGTTAAATGAAATGCTGGTTACTCCCAGACAGGAAATTGTCTCGGTTTCTTGGAGCTGGCCTTGCTTAATATGGGATGAGACTCCAAGTCTGATCTTTGTCCTTGCTCTAGAAATCAGTAATCCAGCTGATTACTGATAATGACAATTTGCTTATAAATAAGGTGATAGTTACCCCTTTTGAAAGATTAAATCATGTGCCCTAGTGAACTGTGGTTCACCTGAGTGATGCCAGCCTGGGAATGGGGTTATGTTTTAACATCTCCGAGCTTCCCAGCTGCACAGGGAGGGCAGTGTCGCCTCAGTGCTGCAGGCAAGCAGTGCCCGTGGCGGGACCCCGGGAGGCCCTGCCCTCGGCTGCCACGGGCTGGGCCCCAGGAGCTGGGGGAGACGAGCAGTGCCCCTCTCCTCTGGGGATGCATGGTCAGAGCGAGGAGATGCTGTTCCTGCACCCAGGGGGAGAGTGGGGGCTCCCTGTGCCCAGCAGCAGGAGCCAGTGGGGCCAGTGGCCCAGGCTCCCAGCAGGCAGCTGCAGGCTCCCCTCAACCCCTCAACCCCTCCCCTGCCAGCCGGCCGCTTAGTCTGAATGTTTATTTTATATAAATGAATAAGCTGGCAAACCCTATTCAATATGCTGGCAGACGTACAACATTCTGCTTCTGCTGTTACGCTGCAGTCCCTTGTACACGTTCGTATTTTAAAAGCCTTCTACTTTTTTCTTCTCCTATTACACACAGATATGGAGTAATACAAACACTTTTATCGCCCCCTGAGAGGCACGGGGAGGGGGCGGCGGTGCCGCACGACGGTGCACAGGGCGGAGTCACCCCGCTCCGTGTGCGCCCCGGCGTGAGGAGCACATAGGGAATGAAGGCAACGAAGCCATTGGGAATGTGGGCCGTGGATAAAAGCCCGAGCCGCCCCCGCCCCGCCCGGCCCCGCGGCAGCCAGCAGGGGGCGCCCGTGCCCCGCGCTGCGCCGGCCGGGAGCGCCCCGACGGGGCGGGCGCAGCGCGGCGGGACCCCCGCCCGGGGTGTGCGGAGTGAGGGGGAGTGCCGGGCTCGGGGGTTCCCGGGCAGCCCCACACCTCTAACCCCATCCCGGGGCGGGAAAAGATGGAGGTCGCGCTAAAAATGGGGGGAGAGGACAGTAAACCCCGTCGGGCTGTGTCGCCCACCCCCCCTTTTCGGCGAAGTGCTCGGTTGAGGGAGCTGCGCGTCACGTCGTGGCGCTCCCCCATTAGCCCCTCCTGCCGCGCGTCACAAAACTGCGAGCGGTGACGCAACACCGTCCATGACCCCCCCGCGTCCCCCAGCACTGCACCCTTCCCGCAACCCGCTGTCCATACCGCGCTGGCGTGCGCGGGCTGCGCCCTGGGACGGTGGCGGCCCCGGGTGCTGCTGCATGCATCGGGTGTGTGCGCTTAGTTTGTTTTAAATAGTGTGTATATGTTTTAAATAGTATCTATCTTGAAATAGTATCGATGTGCATATAGTATCTATATGTATTTAAAATAATAACTATATGTTCGTGTATGTACGTAACAGGTGAAAAACAAGCAGATGCATTCATCGTTATTTAAAAGAAAATGCAAATAAAATATATGGGTATGTTTATATAATATGCTTGTCTTCCACGTCATTTTTACGGCTCCGCGGTTACCCAAGTTGTACTCTATAAGCAGGATGCTCCTCTGGAAGGCACCGGCTCCTCCGTGGTCTTCGAGACGTCTTTTTCCTCCCATCGCCGGCGAGGAAGGCGGGCGGGCACAGGGGAAGGGGCCGGGCCGGGGCCGGGCAGGCACGGCGTGATGCCGCTGCGCTGCCGCAGGCGGCTCTGGAAATCTCGGTCAGGAGCCGAGCAGCGCAAACCACACGGCCCGGGATCCTCGGCATCTGCTTGGAGAGGGGCTCTTGCCAAATTCCGTCGCTCTGGTATGAAGTTTGGCTGAGCCTGGGATGACCGGGAATGTCGGGGTGGGCGGGCGGGGGGTAAAAAGGCAGAGGAAAAAAAAAATCTGGGAATGAATGGCAGCGCGGAACTGGGTGCCCCTGGGCGCCCATCGAGGCAGGGCAGGAGCGGGAGGGGCCGGCGCCCCGTTCGGGGCAGGGAGCGCTGCTGCACTTGTTGCCTGCCCGGAGCCGTGCGGGGGAGGCTGCGCTGCGCTGCGCGGCTCTCGCAGCCCGGGGCGGTGCGGGACGGCCGCGCCGGGCGCTGCGGAGGGGCGGGCGGGAGGGTGGCCCGCGGGTGCGCGGGTGTGGGCGGGCCGGGGGCACCGCCGAGGCCGGCCATGCAGATAGAGGGGGCGGGACGCGGGCGCCGTGACTCGGAGCCCCGGAAGCGCGGAGAAACCCCGTATAAAAACTACTGGGGACCTTTCCCGGCCAGAACTACGAAAGCTCCGGAGACGGCGGCAGTCTGCGGCGGCAGCGAGCGGGGCGGCCTCTTGGGCGGTGCGGGGCGGCCTCTCCGTCGGCGCGGGGCGGCCTCTGCCCCGGCGGGAGCGCGGAGAGCGGCGCAAGCGGCGGCGCTGCAGGTCGGGCGCCTTCCCTTATCGTGCAGCACCACCTGGCTCCGGGGGGCTTTTTCTCCCCCAACCCCCCCATTTTATTTAGTTATTTTTTAATCCGATCAGTAGGTGTGTCCCCCCGCTTCCCCGCTGAAAGGGACGGCCGCAGGGGAGCGGAGCTCGGGCGCCGGGTGCACGCAGCTGCTGACCGCTGGCTTTTCCTCCTCTTTTGCCAGGCGCGGAGAGAGAGAGGCCCCGGGGGGCCGGCGGGGAGCCGGAGCGGTGCCTGGATCCAGCCCGGGGAGGCGGCGGCCGCTCACCATGGCAGACGATGAGAAGGCCGGCGGGAGTTCCGCGGACGGCGGCGAGAGCGCGCACTGCAACGTGCTGAGCTGGGAGCAAGTGCAGCGTCTGGACCGCATCCTCAGCGAAACCATCCCCATCCACGGCCGCGGTAACTTCCCCACGCTGGCCATGCAGCCTCGGCAGATCGTCAAGGTGGTGCGGAGCCGGCTGGAAGAGAAGGGCATCGGCCTGCGGGACGTGCGGCTGAACGGCTCGGCCGCCAGCCACGTCCTCCACCAGGACAGCGGCCTGGGCTACAAGGACTTGGACCTCATCTTCTGCGCCGACCTCAAAGGAGAAGCCGAATTTCAGACTGTGAAGGACGTGGTCTTGGACTGCCTCTTGGATTTCTTACCCGAGGGGGTGAATAAGGAGAAGATCACGCCTCTCACACTCAAGGTAAACCTGACCTCTGCCCAGACGCCCGGAGCGGGCAGGTGTGAGCGCCTGCCTGCGGGGAGCGGGCACCTTCCCCCTGGGGATGATGGAGTGGTGCAGCAGCTCCCTCCGCGACCCACGGGAACCCCGAGCCATTTATTTACCCCACGCTTAAAACCGAGGAGGAGTTTACAGTGAAGCGCCCTGCCCGGGGCTCTTCAGGATTAATTAGCTTTTTCTCCCTCCCGGTTGATTTGCTGGGAGCGCTGTTTTACCTGGGGCGTGTGCCAGGCGCTGCACACCTCTCTCCCAGCCCGGCTCGGCAGCAGCTCGGTGTGCCGGCCCCGGTTCCCGGGTGCACGGGGAGCGTAGATGGATTTAACATCTGCAAGAAGGAAACCCCGTCTGCAAGGCATGCTTCCAGCTGTGCTAAGTGCCCCAGTGGGAAGGCATATTCCCTCCTCTGGAAGACACTTCGCTTGAGTTGATTAGGCTGAATCCACATCCTTCCAGATTTTTAGAGGGATTTTTTTTTTTTAATATGAGACTGATTTATGGAACTTGCACCAGTAGGATTGAGGGGAATGAACATTTGCTAAGTTCTTCTTTGGGAAGTAGAGAGAGAAGTGAAAACCAATAACTAAGATTTCTTTTTAGATTGTAGGAGTGACCTTCTGCATATGGGTGCAGGCATATTTGGCAGATGTGCCATGGACTTAGTCTGTAGATGTATTTAGAAGTGACTGAACAAAGTAGTGTTGCTATATACTTCCCTTGCATGACACAGTCCCAGCAGAACACCCTTCCTCTGCTGTCATACCCTTGCAGTGACAGCATTTTGAGCTCTCACATTAAGCACTTACTCTGTGGTTTGTATCTGCAGGCTCCGTGAAATCTTTCATGAAATGCAAATGTGGGGGGGGCTTGAGAGGGGTGAGCAGACGCAGTGAAGGAGAAATTTCTTGGATCTTTGTCTTGACTTTCTCATTTTGTCTTTCTGATTATAGGAGGCTTATGTGCAGAAAATGGTAAAAGTATGCAATGATTCAGACCGATGGAGTCTTATCTCCCTGTCCAACAACAGTGGCAAAAACGTGGAGCTGAAATTTGTGGACTCTCTGAGGCGGCAGTTTGAATTCAGTGTCGATTCCTTTCAAATCAAGCTGGACTCCCTGCTGCTTTTTTATGAGTGCTCAGAGAATCCGATGACTGAAACTTTTCACCCAACTATCATTGGCGAGAGCGTTTATGGGGATTTCCAGGAAGCCTTTGATCACCTCTGCAACAAGATAATTGCCACCAGAAACCCAGAAGAAATCAGAGGAGGTGGTCTTCTGAAGTACTGCAATCTTTTGGTAAGGGGCTTTAGGGCAGCCTCTGAATCTGAGATTAAATCTCTGCAGAGATACATGTGTTCGAGGTTTTTCATTGACTTCTCAGACATTGGTGAACAGCAGAGAAAGCTGGAGTCCTACTTGCAGAACCACTTTGTGGGATTAGAAGACCGCAAGTATGACTATCTCATGACCCTTCATGGTGTGGTGAATGAGAGCACAGTGTGCCTGATGGGACATGAGAGGAGACAGACTCTGAATCTGATCACTATGCTGGCCATCCGGGTCCTAGCCGAGCAAAATATCATCCCCAACGTGGCCAATGTCACCTGCTATTACCAGCCAGCGCCATACGTAGCAGATGCCAACTTCAGCAATTACTATATTGCCCAGGTTCAGACGGTGTTCCCTTGCCAGCAGCACACATACTCTACTTGGCTGCCCTGTAATTAAGAACTGAAATTAGTAGACCCCGTGGAGAGAACTTTCTCTAAGATGTAGGAAGGGGCGACGGGTCCCTCTGAAATGGGGTGTTTTGTGCAATGATGATCTGCTCTAGTTTTCAAGCTTGGGACAAGCTTGTGATTCTTCTAATAATCAAGGGGAGCATGATCAAGAAAGAACCCCAAAATAATTGGATCCTACCCCAGAGCACAAGAGGCCTGTCATTAAAAGCAACCAGCTTCCCCTGAAATAAGTGAGGGAGGAATGCTTGATGACAATATGGGTTGGCAATATCTGCTCCCATAGCTTTGGCATAGAGAAGGTGGGAAAGCCTTATTTTCTTCTATTTTTATTCTTACTCTAGAATGGGATCTGCAAAAGGGAGAAATGAAAGAAACAAAACAAAACAAAAAAAACAACAAAAGAAAAAAACTTCACAAAAACAGTTCTATATATATTCAGGAGTTAAAAGTTAGAGGCATAAAGCAGAGATAAGCTGAATAAAGTTGTATATTGGAATTACTGCATTTGGGGCTTGCAGCAAGTGCCGTCTATGGATTGACCATGTAGAATGTATAGCTTGCTTGACTAGAATGCTTTACCAGAAACAGCTTGCTCCAAATGAACAGTAGTGGATTGGTACAGTTATAGAAGCAGAAACACGTACGATGACAAAGTCCATTATTTCCAGCTGTGTGCATGCCTCACATTCTAAAAATGTGAGAATGCTGGAAAACCAGCTGTGGCAAGAAGTATATACTTAAGGACCAAAGATTTCACAAAAAAGTTATCCAAGCAAAGAAGATACAGTAGAGTATATATATATAAATATATATATATGTAAAAGGAGATGTTCCTATATTTGTACACACCAATAGTAATCAAAAGTGCCTGATGCCTTCATAAAATTTGAAGTGAGAAAAAAATTATATAGTTTTGTGGTTTAACCTTGCATTTTGTTTTATCAGGGACACAAGGATAAAAAAAAAGCAAACCAACCCATAAGCTTGTGAATAAGTGGTGGAGGAAATGACCCTATTTTTTTTCTTGGCAAATACCTGTATAGAGTTAATGTTTTGTCGGTGTGCTATTATCCTAGGTACGTGTGTGTATGTGTGTATATATGTTTGTGTGTGTATATATGTACATGTTATTGGTGTATATCTATATATATACACACACAATATATATTAATGTGGTCTAGGAAAATGTAGCAATTAAGGAATGTTTAAATAAAGTACTACTTGTTTTCCAGTTTGCAACAGGATGTCATAGGACAGTGGGCACCTTGCAGTGAAATTTTAACCCACACCTGAGAAATTTGGAGTAAATGAACCAGTCAGGATTAAGGTGGGATTCAGATAATGTCTTTGGTTGCAAGAACAAGGATTACAGTAATTCAGTGGGTTGCTTGTGAGCCATAATAATTCCACAGATGGAGAAATATATGACTAGCTGATTTTTTTTAACTGTTTTGTACTGTAATGCCATTTTGACATTTAACCCACTAATATTGTGACTGCATACCTCCATGATGTGTAATTTCAGTGGAACGTGGATCAAAGATAGGTTTATTTAAAACCCCTGACAGCTAAAGAATATTGTATTAGTTGGTAATTTGAACACTAATTGTTAATATTTAAAGGAGTATTTTTAATAGAATGCATTATGCATTCCAGGACCACTAGAATTTAGCAAATGTGAAATGAACCCTTTTTAAGAGTGTTGCACGATTGCTGAAAATTATATTTTATATATATATTATATATATATATTTTTATGCAAATATTAAACATCTTTGATCTGGTTGTCACACTGCATTTACAATTTTAGTACTGTACTTTATTTAAATGGAATCACTTTACATTGGAACAATAGCTATTCACTTTCATTTCCTCTCCCGAAAGACCAGCAGGGGGGAAAAAACCAACCTCCTCCACTGCTGTTTTCACTTCAGTGCCATCTCTGAAGGTGTTAAATTCTTTGTTGTGCTTTGAAAACCTAATGACTCAGTGACACTTGACTCTGATAGTTTGCTTTTTCTTTCTGAGGGGGGAGAAAAAAAAAGGGAATTCAGGCTTTTGAAGGAAATCCGTCTGTGCCCTGCCTGGTCACAGGCACGGTCTGGCGTTGGAGTCAGGGGCAGAGAGAGGGAGAGGACTCGTGTCCTGGCGGTGTGTTTTCCCTATGGAGTGAGTAAGGTACATCTATTTTTGTCGCGCTTTGTACTTTTCACTCTGCAGGCACTTTAATAGGAACCCGATTTGTTTACTGAAGCACCTTCCCTGTGAGTCCTTCAGGAAACTCAAAAGCTGGTCCATTGCCATTGCTAGCATTGACGTGCAGACCTTGTCCCCACCTTCCCTTCCTTTGGTGCTGGCTTCTGGTCCCAGCGAGGTTCCCTCTGGCCCCCGGAGGCTCCGGGCTGGGTGCTCCTGGCTCCCCGTACCTCCTGCTCCTGGTTTGCTAGCGGAAGCAAGGGGAGGGCTGGGGAAATAGGATCAGCTGGTAATGTGGTATGTCTTCTCTCCCACAACTATTTGTGGCAAATAAATGACTCATCCTCTCTTTAAAAGGGTTTGAGAATCTATAGCTGTGCCACAACCACAGAATGCTGATAATACATGATACAGTGCTGTTTTTCCTTTGAAGGACCCTTTTTTTTTGCCATTGCTTGAAAGAAAGTTTTGAATTACATCCTCTCAGCTCAAATCTAATTGTGGGTTGGGTTTTTTTTTTGATTGACAGCAGCTAGTTACCTTGTAGCGCATACAGCAGGGCTCTGAGCTAAACTGCACCTTTTGGCATTTGCATTTTGATACATATATAATATGTTTTTTTATATATTATATAGGTATTCCAGATCTGTTTTGCATATGTTAATGATGAAGTGGTGGAACTGGTAGAGCTTTGTTTTATTTGTGACTGGTGGCTTAAAATGTGCCTGGTGTTAGAGGTGGGAAGAAGGCATGAGTTCAGGCCAAGAGTAAAATAAGAACCCCTTTTCAAAGCTGGTTTATTTCTGTGGTTTGCACACCTTTCCCTCCATAAAGTCTGACTTCTTTTTAACTGTTTTTTCCCCTCCTCTTCAGCACACTGGTACTTTTAAAGTTAATAACCATGTTCTTGCTTTGTAGACTTGATCTGTCCCATCCAATCAGCCGTAAGGTTAGAGCTTGTGCTGCAGAAGACAGTGCCCCTTTTTAAGAGCTGAACTGATTAAAGACATTGACCTGATTACAGTAAAACTGTTTGTGCCACCGCTGAATTTCCTCCTAACCAACAGGGCGCTAAACTTGGTTAAATGTAACGATCGTGAAACAACCAAGAGCTTTTAAATGGGATTTTTCTTCTTTTATTTTTTTTTTTCTTAGATGTAGCTGTCCTCTCAAATGCAAGAACATTTCTCCTAAAAATAGAAGGGCAATTAGAAGACCAAAAAGATGATATTTTTCTAGTTTCTTGTATTGCACTTAAAATATTTTTTATCTTGCACAAAGGCCTTCACACAAATCCTCTAAACAGCTCTTACTAAATGCTTGGTTTGCATCACATCAGAAGCTCCTACCGGTTCAAAAAAGGCGCTTTTTTTTAATTGAGAAAATGGAAGTGTGTTAGATGAAACTGCGCAGAAAAGGAAAAATTGTATTTGCATATTCAGCTCCTATTTGACTATATTCTTTTGTATGGTTTTCTTTATGCAGAGAATTTCTCTTGCAAGAAAGAAAATCAGTGTACTGTTTTGCTGTTGTAATAGTGGTTTGCTAACAAAATAAATAGTAAAAAAAAAAATGGCCTGCAAATTTCAAGACATCTTGGCTAAAGGCACTGCAGGCTCCTGCAGTCTGTAGGAGTCTGTGCAGATTTGCTTTCCCTCAAATTTCCTTACAACTGTTGCCTTCTGCAAGGCATCCTGTTGCAGCAAACTGCTCCTTGGATTGCTCTTTTGGAACATTTTGACTATAGGCTTTGTCACAGACAGAAAAAGAGCTGATGGAAAACAGACTCTAGAGGGAACAGATTGTGAATTTTGTTTACAGCATCCAATATTTGGATTTTTTTGTAAATAAAAAGAAGTTATTTTTTTCTATTGATTTGTGTCTGCTGTCTTCCATGTCTGAAATAGCTCTGGCCTGCTCCTACTGAATACCAAGTTCGCTTTCATTAAAAGAGGACAAGGGCAGCACTTTTCTGAGAAGAGTAGCATTCGGCTGCTTTCCGATTGGAGCACAGAACATTTTGAAAAGCCCTGCCTCGTGCCAGCTGAGTTTGGCTGGCTGTACTCAGCTGCAGAGGAACCTCCCCAGCCACTGCCAAAAATACGCACTCCAGCACCAGTTGGGCCGTGCAAATGGTCTGAAACACGAAAAGGAAACAGCACCATGGAAACCCCATGCCCTCACTGCCCTCCAGTGTGGGTTACAGGACTGGGCATTTGTGGCTGTGGCTGTGATCAGTGCGCCACAAACCACCAAGCTGGCAGGAGTGGGGGGGTCCTGGTGTCCTTGGGGTGTATTTGGTAGGGGCTGACATCTCCACCTTGCCATTTTGGTAGGTCTGTGGGGCAATGGTGTGCTGCTGCCTGGGTGTAGAGGTGATGCCAGCTGTGGGGCGGGGTGCTGCAGGTCCTGAAGCTTGGGGCGCTGCTGGGGAGAAGGGATGCATATGCCTGATTGATTCAGCTGCTGAATCAGGCCACTTCTTCCTGCAGATTCAATGTTTACTCTTCTTCCCTGCCCTACAATGCTGCCCTTGTCAGCAGAGGTATTTTCTGTTTTCTATGTTTACAGGAGAGATGCCTCAGTAATGAAGGCTAATTTCCTCAAAAAGCACTTCAAGGGGATATAAAATATTAATTTACAATGCTCGTGGCAATAATTTTTCTGTCATGGTGCCTTAGACTGACCCAAATTTGAAAAATATTGGCTTAGAGTCTGCAGTATGTAGCTCTTACTAGGCTCATTCATATACTGTGCTGGTCTTGGAAGTCTCAAACTGGCTCAGTGGGAGTGTGAATATGCTTATTGTAATGATGAGTGAACCTGTATTCCTCTGCAAAAAAAAGCCCCAACCAAACAAGTTGGTGGGATTTCTCATTTTTCCAGGCACAGAAGCAGCCTCCTTGCTGAATGCCAGGTGCCTTCTGCACAGTACCTCTCTTGAAATCAGCCTGGCCAGGAAAGGGGGATGCATTCATCATCCCTGTCCATTCAGCATCATCTTTCCTCCCATGTTACTGCCAGAAAAGGAAAGGGCAAGTGGCCTACCCTTTCCTTCTGTTAACTTGCTCAGTTAGGGAATATTTCAGGCAGTTTGACAAAGGCAGCTACCCAAAGACACAGATGAAAACTGGGGGGATTGGAAATCATCTAAATCAAAATGCCTTTGCTTGTATCTCAAAATCAAAGCCCAGATGGACGCTCTTACACTTGGGAGCAAGTTAATTCCCATTTCTCTGCTTAAATCTGGGGGGATTTTTTGGAGAGCCAGTTGAGTGGAGCGTTGTGAGTCCTCTTTCCCAAACTGAGGAGGAGTGTGATGCAAACACAGCCAACTGAATGCTCGCTTTAGGATGTTTTGAATTTCTGGAGGGAGGAAGCAGTCAGTATTGAAGAGGAGGGAGGGTAAAAGAAAAGTGGGACAGTGGAAATCACCTGAACAACAGCACCTTGGAAAGCTGGAGGACACACTGATAGATTACAGTAGGAGAGAAGAAATAGCTCAAGCTTTAACTTCTGCTCACCCTGCTAAAATAAGTCAGATCAGAGAAGCTGTCACTTATCAAGATAAGTTACAGTCTGCGGTTTTCCTTGGCTGCAGCAGCACATATTTATTTTATTGCCATAAAAAAATTACGCAGGAACCTCTTAACTCAGGAATGAAACTGAGTTTCTAGTTTTTATAGAATTATTTAGGTTGGAAAGACCTTTAAGATCATCAAGTCCAACCATTTACCCATGACCACCAAGTCCACCACTACAACATGTCCCTAAGTACTACATCTGCTTATCTTTAAATACCTCCAGAGACCGTGACTCCACCACGTTTCCTAGGGCAGTGTGCTCCAATGCTTGACAACGTTTTGGTGAAGGAATTTCTTCCTAATATCCAACCTAAACCTCCCCTGGTGCAACTTGAGGCCATTTGCTCTGGTCTCTGAAACCTTTGCAGAGAGTTTTGTAGAAGTTGCACGCACCTTTTTCCCAAGTGTTTGTGTGGATGTAGTCATGCCTTCCTGAAGCTGCCACCAAGCAACTCCTCCCTTTTATTTATGTGTTTTTAGTAAAATTCAGTGCATGTGGCTATATGAACTTAGATAAAGCACAGCTATATGCTGTTGCACTGGAGCTGGTGTAGTTTTGCAGCAATGCCCTGAATATCCATGGGTGTGTGTCAGGATGTCTGCAGTGGTGCTCTAGTCTGCACAAGGATCAAGAGCACAAAATCGAAATCTGTACATTAGAGAAGAAATATTCACTGTTCAAAAGCCTGATAAGCTATCATGAACAGACTAATCTCCTACATACTTACATAGCCTTATGCTGTCCAGAGAGTGTGTTTTGTGCATGCAAAATTTCACTATTTCATGTGGCTGTTGCTGTTGTACCAGGATGAGCAATGACAGTACTTGCCAGAAAACTTTCTTTTTTGCATCGTTTGGGAAAAACAGCTATGTCCTAAATACACACCTAAATGTTGAGCACACAACATGGATATTCCCCATGGTGAAAACATTCCTTAGATTCCCATAATGGCTTTGAGGGCATAAATTGCTGGTTTTTAAACATACTTTAACATACTTTTCCTTCTGTTAGACTTGGGCATGAAAATGTTTTATGAGTGAACAACTCTCCTTAATTAAATTTTGTTCTTGAAAATGGAGACGTCCAGAACAGCCAGCAGTTTTAAAAAATGAATCTCTCTTGTATCTAACCTAAACAGGGTCTCTTCTCTGGAGTTCCTCTCTTGGGGGCTGTAGAACAGTGTCCCTTCTAAAGTCACAGCTAAAGACAGTAGACAATGAAAGTGCTTTGGGGATGCCCAGCTCATCCTCGTCTGTGTGTGTATGTGGTCACCTCTCTGCAGTGTGAACAAAGGTGATGAGGGGTTCCTGGAGCAGGAAGACAGGCATTCCTGGGGGAAATGTACACGGCTCTGTGATAGTTTTCTCTCAGGGAATGTGTTCCTTAGTGAATGTGTGCTTGAAGAGGATTCACATGTCTGCAGTAACTGCATGGCCCTTGTTTTAACCGTGACTCCCTTTCTTGGCTTATTCCCTCAATCCGAGACATCTGTGGAGTTCCTGCAGTACATTCTGATGTGGAACAGTAATTGCAAGGAAATCTTTCTGTAATCACAACCAATCTTAATTTAACTAACGCTTTGAGGAAAGGATAAAGCCATGGTCCTTTTGCTTTTTAATCATTCGTCCTTGAGTAGCTTCTCACAGTTTCACTTCTGCATTGCTGTTCTCTCTTACTTTTCTGCTGCCTTCTCATCCTGATTCTTGCAGAAGCAGGAGGGACCAGCACCACATGCTTCTCTTCAGACTGTCAGTAATTCTGCTGGTCTCCAGTGTTTGAGAGCCACTGATGTAAGGTCAGTGCTAGATGGGTCATTACGTGATGTTCAGCAACAGGAGTGGAATATCTCTGTCCTGGCTATCTTGTGAAATGCTCTTCAGAAATATTTGAAGCCAAGCTGTACACTAGCAGTTCTTCGTGACAGGGGAATTATTCATACAGCCTTATACAGTTACTTGAACTTCTCAAGAAGCACGGAATAACAGTTAAATTAATTCAAAATTTATTAGAATAACAATTATGCTTAAATCAGGGGGAAAAGGCACTACAGGGCACTTATTAAAATGTCAGCATGCAAACTAATAAGAGAAGCTCTTTCTCAGTATAAAATACTTCCTTGACTGTATTGTTTGGGTTTCAGCAGGCTGTTTATACACTTTGCAATCCAGGCACTTGGATTTGGGTTAAATTACTCACTGAAGAAAGGTTTGCATATCTTGTTCCTCACCTCAGTCTTTGTTGTTTGGGAAGCAACAAATACATGACTGGGGTCTGCTTTGCAAGAGGGGTGTAAGCTATGACTTGACTGATTTATGTAAGTGCTGTTTATAAGTAAAACCCTATAAATGTCAGCCAGTGGTGGAAGCGAAACCAAGAGTTTGGGCTTCCTTCTCACCAGCTGTGAACAGTTCTTTTGCATTTTTTATGGAACTATAAAATTGAATAGTGCATCTTCTATAGATGGAGCTTTCCAACATGCTTTTCATTTCTTCCCAACCCTCTGTCACCAATAATGTCAAATATTTAAGGCCGTATTTTCTAGTCTGGCAAAACCATTCCTGCCTGTTTTTGCTGAAGTCATGGACCCCTGTCCACAGAGGGGTCACACAGAGGCATTTGTGCTGTGTGCTAGATGGTTTAGAAGCAGCCTCTCCTTTGCTGCAGCCATCATAGCTCTTTACCTATGCCACGCTTCATAAAGTTATTTAAGTCACAGAAGTTCCAAGAACTTGAAACTAATCAGTTTTCCTCCAAACCTAAACCCAGACAGCCCCAGATTTGTCACCAGGGTCTTAGAGACACAGCTTGCCGTCTTACAGCCACATGCCGTTCTCTGTCCCCAGAAAGAATATCTGTATCTGATGATTACAGCATCTACCTTGGATCAGGCTATTGCTGTTGCTCTTATGAAGACAATGCATTTGGCAGCAGGGACTCTGCAGAGCTGCATGGATGGCCATCCCAAAGGTAATCTACTAAGAGATAAAAAACAGCTTCCAATTCTGGTAGGAACTACTGTCAGTGTTTTTGAGAAATGCACACACAGTATGGGCTCAATGCTGAACATGATACATTTGTTTTGTGGAGTTTTGTGGGTAGACACATTTGCCACAGGTCACTTGTTACATCACTTGCATTTTAGTCGTCATGGGTGCATGTGATTGACCAATGCACATGTAAGTGCTGTTTAAACTCTGCTCTTTGACTGCTCAGAGGGTATTCTCTACAGCAGAAAGGTACCCAGCAGATATTTTTCACTGCTAAAAGCTCCATCTTTGGTGTCAAGACATTTTCATGATAGTGTTCCCTGTGGGATAAAGAGTTTTCATCATCACAGAATGCCCTCCCGCTGCAGTGGAAACATCCATGAGTGACAGGAAGCATCTGATGAAATTCCAGCCAATGCATCACACGCCTAAGCAGAAGCTGTGGGGTCAATAGACTTTTCCTTTGGCTTTAGCCAGTCTTTGTATGCAGTGGTAGCAGCTGCCTCAGTGCTTGAGGAGGCATGTGGGGAACATACAATGCAGATTTGGTAGCTGAGCTTGACCTGAGCATTACTTGCTACTTCTTTGTTGTCGACTGTTTGCTCTGCAGTAACAATCAAAGGGCATGACCAGGTTAGGACCCATTGTACCGGGCACTGTGCAAACAGCCCTGTGCAAGTCCTGTCCCTTAGAGCTTCTCTGTGTGGAGATTTCAATGAGCTTATTTTTTAGCTGTCTCACAGTAAGCTCATTTGCTTAATGCAGGCTCTTGTTTTTTTAAGAAGTGGAATATAACCTGAAAAAGTTGTTCCCAAAGAGGCAATTTTCATGAAATATTATGGAATTCTGCAAATTTGTTCACCTGCTAAGTCTGTCATGTTATAATCTCAGCTTGCCTTCATGAATAACTGAACTCAGTTGTTCTCTTAAAAGGCTGTGTACTCGATGTGATACCTTTTTGTCAGACACCTGAAATCAGTTCTATAGTCAATGCAGACACGGGTGCATTTCTCTTCCCTCCATCTTGAATTTCAATTACTTCAGGAGGTGAAATGAAGCAACAGTGGAGTAGTGTGCAGGGACGTTAAATGACTGCAGAGCCACAACCAGCAAACCTGCTGAAGAAACTGAGCCCACAATTGGAATCTCTTGAAACTGAGCTTCCCCCAGATGAGTGGATGTCCTGAATGGGCTTATTGCTTTTTATTTCTATACAGGTGATACAATTTTTTTTATTTTAGGTTAGCCACCATACAAATGCATGAGGGTACAGGAATTTCCTTAACAAGCAAAGATTGATCACTTTGCAGGGCTGCCTGCATCAGTCAACTGGTGAATCCACATCCCCATAATACTCACTGTCATAAATCTACAACATCCCAGGCTTAAACTGATTGAAGAGAATCATTATCCTGGGATCCACAGTTTCCCTGAGTGCATATTGCTTCCTGAAGATATCAAATTGCAGTGTTTGGAAAATTTTGAAGTGTTAAGCTGTTTGTGGGCAAAAGCTGCTACAAATAAAGTTTAGTTATGGAAGACCATCGTTTATAATGAGCTGAAGGGAAGGGGAACCTCATAACAGTCCTTTCTGTAATTCAATAAAATATTTGAAACTCAGCTGTAAGTCTGTGACTATGGCAGCTCCCACAAGAGACGTGGACTGTGGTCGTGGTGTAGTCTGTGTTTTCATCATCATTCCCTGTTTTCAGGGTTTGTATTTCAGCTGTAAAATGCCCATCACAAATTAGATGAGTCCACATATGGCTTAAACCCACAAAAGGCAAGAAATTCAGACTTAGGGCTGGAACTCCCTGTGCTGCCCCCTGACAGGCTCCGGCACTGTGTCATGCTGCCAGCTGGGAGAAGTGGTAGCCTGTGGGCAATCTCCTCCATGCAGCTCTTATAGTAGCTGCCTAATAGGAGCTGCCTAATAGGAGCTATTTCTAAATATATAATCCACCTCTTCCACCCCAAAGTTTAATGCCATGTATTACCAAAAGTTTGGCCCACGCCTCTGATGTTCTGATAAACATTAATGGGCATTTCCCATGAAAGCTTAGCATTAAATATAGGAACTTATTCAAATATGAACTGTATTTACTTTCTGAAAGGCATATGGATTTCTAAACAAATCAATTTGTTAGGTATAATTTAAATAACATGCCAAGAAAGACCAAAAGGATAGCCTTTTTTTTGAAAAAGTATTTCAAATGTTGCTCATTTTAGTTGTGCAACAGACAGAAACATTCTTGCTTGGAAAGGTTAGGATAAGACTTACTTATTTTACACCAATAATTTTGGATCCAGATTTTCCTAAGGGTAGTAAAAGCAAGAATTGGCAAATCTAAAAAAAAAAATCCCACTGACTTTTTGGGAAGCAGCTGCTTCACTAATCAGAGGTATGGCTAGTCTACTATAGAGAATGTCCTTCTCTTACTGGTCCAAGCTGACTTTCCCAAAGACCAGGGACAGCTCCTGGCTCAGACTCCTATAGTAGGAGGCTAATGTCATTTCTACTCTCTTCTTTGACAGATGAGAGCAAAAATCACAGAGGATGGTGAAGGCCTTCTTCCCTGTTCCCTTGAATTTGAAGGAGGCTTGCAATACGAAGTACAACTCACTATTTTATTCTTCTCATCACCCAAGAGTTTTGTGGGCAGAATCCATCCTCAGTTTCCAGAGCCCTTGCAGGATGCTGGCAAGAAGAGCTTGGGATGAGTGTGGTCAGGTGAAGGGTCACCATGCAGCTGGCCTTGACCTGTGCAGTAGCCACAGTGTACAGATAATTTGTTGGACATGAACCAGGGGAAAAGTGACTTATGAAATCCTTTTTCAATAGATCTGGATTATGCCAATTATTTTCTTACAACGAAGGGCTGGGTTTTGATGGAGCTGTAGGAGGAAACAATGTGTTTTTCCTTGAGGGGAATCCAGGATATGGGATTCCTTACACTGCTTATAATGGGACCCGAGCTGGCCAGGGTTTTCAGGCAAGCCTGTCTGGGGTCTTTTCTTATGCTGAACATTCGAGAGACTCCAGAGCCATATGTGGCTCACACAGCACTCCAGCAGATGCCCCCATGGCAGGTCATGTTTCTCTCATGCTGTCATGATTTTGGATATAGTGACCAGAGCAATTCAAACACACCTCCTTCCATCTTTTTTCACCCCATTAGGGACTTGAAATAAAAAAGAACACACCCTGGCATGCAGGGAAAGACACCAAGGGAAGTGGTGGTGGGCTGCCATGATGCAGAGCTGAGGGTCTCAGACACCATGGAGAGCAGCCCTGGCTGCGGCTGACCCATGTCAGGAGTGGAGATGGTGAGTAAATTGAGAGCTCAATCAGGGCAGCACTTTTTGGCTCTGGGACAAAACCTCAGAAGGCAGATGGGGACAGAAAATAGCTTGGGTTAGCGTTAAAATGAAAATTAATAGAAGGGATAGAAGATGCAGAAAATTGGTACTGAAACAAGGGATTTGAAGATAATTAAACAATTCATTTTGTCTGTCTTAGCTTCATTGGAGACATTTTATTACATCTTAAACAGAACAGGTAATTTTATTGTAATTTATTTTATTATTTTAAAATATGTTTTTTATGCTATTTTAAAAAGTTAATATAGGAATAAAAATATTATTTGAAAACTATAATTATATTAATTCTTATGACATTTTGCAGTTTTGGGCAAAATTTATTTTGAAATAGCAAATTTTTCTGACAGCAAGTGCATTTGTATATGCATGCACACATGTGGCAGTAAGAATATAAAGATTGGATTATGCCTTTTAAGACTTTTTTCTGCTTTTAATTATATGATTTAAAGATCAACTTAACTAAGGCCTATTCAGCTGCTGTTCAGTGACTTCTGTGCAAAACCAAGGCTTTTCACTGGTTGTCTCGCGCTCAAAAGAAGGAAGCATATGCTAACAAAGCTTTTTGTAGAGAGACTTCCTCTGCTTATCCCCAAAAACTGCAGAGTTAGCATATATAGCCTTTCCCACCTCTGAGGGGATGAGTCCCAGGAGGACTATGAGTGAAAACCCTCTGTAAAGTTTCTTGGCTGCTCAGTCACTTTCAATTTACCTTGAAAACCATAAAACACAATTCAGTTCATGTATCTGGTGGCAAAGCTAGAGCAAGTGTATGTTCCTCATTAATCTCTTATGGCCTAAACTTCCTCCTTATTTAGTCCTCATATATTATTTCCATTTATTTCCTCATTAATCTCCAGTGGCCTTCCTTTTTGCAGCTGGATGCCTGCATGAAATGCTTTTCTTCCTTCTCTGCTAAACCCTAGAGTTTTGATGCTGAAATTTAATTTTATGTGTCAAGTTGATTTTTTTCCCCAATGTGTCTTTCATTCATAAACCTTTGGTTATCTATTTTTAAGATAAAAACCCTCAAACAAACCTCAAAGAGGAAAAATATACTTCCAATAAATAATATGGCACTGCTGCTGTAAGAGAAGGTTAATCCTCACAGCCATTATTATGTCTTCAGATTTTTTCTCTGGCATTTATTAACTTCTCATGGAAGGCAGGGGGGATTTCTTTCCCCAGCAGATACTTCCCAGCTTGCTTTACAGGCCTCTGAGTTTTGGCAATAATCCCCAAAAAGATGTTTGCTGTCACAAAGACCGCATCAGGATTTTTAGCTTCCTAGCAAGAAATCATTGTGTCTGTGGAAGCATTACCAAAGAAGTGGCAAAGATTTTGGCCCCCTCCCTCATGATGCTGCAGACTTGCTGTGGACCAGGGTTTTTTCCCACTGATGAGCCATGTGGTTTGGGGAGTGTGCAGAAACCCATCAAACCCTGGAAGTGCCTAGAAGTAGCTAGTGTGACTGTTGGATAGCTCAGCTCCTCCCAGGGGTCACAGCCAGTTGTTAGGAATCTGCTGGAGTGCCGCAGGGTGCTGGGGAGGTAAAGCAGCAAAGGGCCTTTATATAATCTGTTTCTACACCTGGGGGTGCCTGGTGTGCAACTCTAAAATTGTCAGTCCATGTGATCCCCTTAGCAGAGAAAGTCAGAGTCAAAGAAGCATGGACTGGCCTGTGTTGGAAGGGACCTGAAAGATCATCTCATTACAAACCCCCAGCCACAGGTGGGGACACTTTTCACTTGATCAGGGGGCTCAATGCTCCATCCAACCTGGTCTTATACACTTCCAGGGATGGGGCATCCATAGCTTCTCTGGGCAACCTCTTCCAGTGCCTCACCACCCTCACAATAAAGAATTTCTTCCCAATATCTAATCTAAACCTACCCTTAGTATGAAGCTATTCCCCCTTGTCCTATCACTACATGCCTTTATAAAATATTTATTTCCATCTTTCTTATAGGCTCCCTTCAGGAATTGGAAGGCTGCAATTAGGTTACCCTAAAGCCTTCTCTTCTCCAGGCTGAATAATCCCAATTCTCTCAGCCTTTCCTCATAGGAGAGGTGCCCTCTGATCACTTTGGTGGCCCTCCTCTGAACCTGTTCCAGCAGGTCAATGTTCTTCCTGTACTGGGGACCTCAGAGACTCCAAATGGGATCTCCCCAGAGCAGAGCAGAGCAGAGCAGAGCGAAGGGGCAGAATCCCCTCCCTCGCCCTGCTGCCCACTCTGCTTCTGATGCAGCCCAGGATAAAATTGGCTTTCTGGACTGCAAGTGCACTTTTCTGGCTCACGTCCAGATTTTCATCCACCAGCACTCCCAAGGCTTTCTTGGCAGGGCTGCTCCTGATCTGTCCACCCTCCAGCTTGTATTGATACTGGGGGTTGCCCTGACCCAGGTGCTGCATCTTGCACTTGCTGAAGAACATGCGATTCCTGTGGGGTAGAAAGAGCCAGCAAGGATGTTCTGCAATGTCCCTTTGCCCAAAGGCAGGATCAGCTGTTCTTAAACTCTTCCTGACTGTGCTTTCATAGAGAGAGCAAACAAATATCTAACATATTTTCTTATGGCAAACCCTTCAAACTGAATGGTAGAAAATTGGTTCATGTTAGCTCTTTTGCCCTTAGAATCCCCTGCCCTCCTTGGCTGGCAGCTGTAAGCAATTGTCCCTCACTGCATTGCCAGGGCTAGGCAGAAGGAGGTTGCGCTGGCTTTGGCTGAGATAATTTTCTTCAGAGTAGGCAATATGACTATGTTTTGGACTTCTGAAAAGAGTACTGATAGCTCAGGGATGTTTTTGTTATTGCTGAGCAGTGCTTGTGCAGCAAGGCCTTTTCTGCTTCTCAGCCCACACCACCAGAGAGGATTCTGGGATGCACAAGAATTTTGGGAGGCAGCACAGCCAGGACATCTGACCTCAACTGACCAAGGAGCATTCTATACTATGTGGTGTTGTGCTCAGCATATAAAGCTGGGGCAAGAAGGAAGGGGGAAAATGTTCAGAGTGACAACTGTAGTCTGCCCAAGTCCCTGTTATATGTGATGGAGCCCTGCTTTCCTTGGCATGGTTGAACACCTGCCTTCCATGGGAATCAACTCCTGGATTTGCTTTTCTTGAGTGCATGGCTTTTACTTTCCCTATTAAACTGCATTTATCTCAGCTCATAAGTATTCTCATTTTTACCCTTCAGATTTTCTCCCTAATCCAGCTAAGGAAAATGAGTGAGCAGCTACATGGGGCTGAGTTGCTGACCAGGGTTAAACCATGACAGACATCCACCACGTTCCAAAGCTGTCAGAAAATTAGCATTTCATATCTCAGACTAGCAGGAAGCGAGGTGTGCTGAGGATGAGTACAGGGAGGGGAAGGGATCAGTATATCTCATCAAGACCTGCCCAGGAGGTGAGGAGTGGAAATATTTCTGTTTAAAAGGTTTGTGCAGCAGATGCAGAAAGAAAGGATCAGCAAAGTGAGAACTTCAAGCAAGCATGTCTGTTTGCCCCATGGAATTACAGCACTTCTGGAGCCCGTGGGCTGTCTCAGCACTGAATCTGGAAGAGTCTGGTTTAAGGTAAAGGCTTTTTGCTTAAGGCAGTGAGAAAAAGTAATGGGAGAAGTGACATCAGGTGTTACTGCAGAATTTTTGTTTCCTGCCACCCCTGCTGTGTGGCTCTCGGTGTGCAGCTGCCTGCCAGCCTGGCTGTGCACCTGGGCAGGGCTGCAGCACCTCCCAGCCTGAGCTCCCTCTTCTCCAGGAGAACACAAAGGGATGATGCAAAATCGAAGAGCAGAGGATTGGGCAAGAGAGACAAGTTCTGGGAAAGACTTCAGGCGTGAGGCTTGTGCTGATAACACCATGGTGACACTTGTTTGGGTTTTTGTTCTTTTGAACTATGCCAGTGTGAGAATTGGCATATCAGAGCTCAATCCTGCAGAATTGCTTCATGCATACAGTTATGGATACAGAGGATTTGCTGTCTGCATTGTATCCTGCTATTGAAACTGCTTTGCAACGTGCTCTTTATTGCTTTGCATGTATTGTACTGTACACCCTTATTATAAAGAGTAGTTCCTTAGATACATCCCAGATCTAGACCATTAGCTCCTCCAAAATGGTGCAATAAATTCCCATCCCTCCTCCCCTTTCCAACAGTTTGCACTTTTTGTTGTTTTTCTGCCTTGAAATAATTTTTTATCATTTTCTTATTTTTCCCATGCTGCCCAGCTGAATAACAAACCCCATTCCTCCAGTTCTTAGCCACATCCTGCATAGTGTGACCTGATGGTTGTGGTGTGCCTGGTAGCTTAATGTTCCTCTCCCATTTGTGTTGGGTGGCTACTGTTGCTCCAAACAGAATTTGATGTTTTTTGGTTTTTGTTTTTTTCCCCCCAGTTCTGCAGTGTTGTTCTGTGCTTAGGGGATCTCTTGATGAAAAACGACTGTAATGAAAGAAAAATTATTACAAGTCCATGATGAACAAGGTCCACTGAGGAGTGGGTGCAGTTTATGATGTGTTGCAGAGGCTTATCTGTGACATGCTTTTCACATTGCATTTTAACTTCCAGCTACATTGGCAGCCCCAGACATGCAAAGGATTTTGTTTGCCTTCTCCTTAGATGCTTGAGGGAAGTTTGAAAGCATCATGGAGCAGAATTATTTCATTTCTGATATGCAAAATGCACATTTGAGCTGTCGCTCCACACACAGACTTTGACCCCAAGAACCAAATAACCAAACAATCGAATGATAACAGGTCTGGAAGGGCATCTTACCCTCATAAAATCTCTTTTCTAGATCTGGGCATTCTCTGCAGATGATGCTGGCTTTAGCAGGGAGAGTAGAAAAGATGAAAGAATAGACAGGTTTTTATTGATACAAGTCTAATTTTGAGAGTGTGTTCTGATCACACATGGCATCTGTAGTCTTGTCCCTTTTTAGAAAAGGCTTGATGGACACTGTTTCTGGTGTCCCCATTTCTTTGGCATGGTTAATGGGTGACAGTGCAGATTTTACCTGAAGCGGCCCTGTTCCCAGTCGCTCTTCTCCTGTTTGCCTCTGGGATCAGGTTACCTTCTTGCTACTTTTAACTCCTCGGAGATTTGTTCTCATCTTTAGGCCTTGGCTGCAAACAGTGCAGGTTATACATAAATTGTAATGAGAACCACGGAAGTTTGCTCAGGGTAATACAAATGCAAAATTCAATAGGTCATGAGACACCAAAAACCCTCACAAAAAACCTTTGAGAGTTGCCCACTTGTCTGGAGTTTCTACCAATAAAAGACGTCTTAAATCCCCTATTCCTTTTCAAGCTGACTACTCAGTAAAAACTATTAACACTTTGCTGTACTTCACGTCAGGGAGCCTGAGAGCCAGGCTTTGTCACATCTGGAACTTCATGTGCTGTCCAGCAAATTCTTTTCTTCACAGTGAAAACTGAGCTGAAAATTTCCTTTAGACAGCTGAGTGTACTGGAGAGTATGATATAATCCTGAGGCCCTCATGGAAAACTGATAATGGCAGCAGGTGGCATTACATAAGAAAATGTGAAAAACTGAGCATCACTAAAACCTGTAAATAAAAATAGTCAGAAATCTGAAAGATAACAAGCACAAAACTTAAAGTTGCACAGAGGCCTGTATTTGATTCTGTGAATTGAATCATACATGGTTATAGAGTTGCCCAGAAATAACAAGTAGCATGTAGATGAGAAAATAGAATATCACTAAAAGCAATCTCTAATTTTCACAGCAGAAAGAGAACTTAATAATAAGAATAGAAAATCTGACCAATGATTTTGCCATTGTTTTGAATGGGACTTGGAGCTGTTCCTTGTTCTGCAATTGAAGCAAAATCCATTGTGGTAACAGCACACTGCTCTCAGCTTCCTCTGCTTCCTCACCACCAGTGATGGGTGTCCAGCATTCCAGGGCAGGGTTACTTGCAGTAATCCTGGGAATCTCAGCTCCTCCAAGATACCCACAGTTTCTTCTAAGATTAAAAAAAAAAAAAAAGGCAATTTGTGACTAATGTTTGCATGGTTATGTGCAAATTTGGTGCACAATTGTGCACAATTTACTGCACAATTGTGCACCAAACATACTTAGGTACTTCCAGATCTCAGTATGTTTGGTGCACAATTGTTTCTCTTTAGTTGTCACAATATCTTTGTGCACCTCTAGCCCCCTGAGAAAAAAATACATTTAATTTCTACACTTTTGCTAACCAGGAGTTGGAAAAATCCCCAGGATTTGAATATTCCACCCAAAAACTACTGGGCTCAACTGGTTTTGACTGTTCTACTCTACCTACCTCCCTAGATAGGATTGCTGGTTGAACTCCTTCTCTTGCTCACAGTGTTCATGCAATATAAAGCACATACTCCCTTATGTAAGGTCAGAACATCTGGCATTTCTCCTGAGACTGTAAGGAAATAAAATCAAAGCACCATGTGATTCTGTAGACTTTCTCATGGTGATTTATTCAGTGAGATACTGACCATCACCTGCCTCATGGATGGATATGAGAATCTTCGGACTAACTTGCCATCTCAAAGTCTGGATCTTTAGCTAGGGTTTATCTAAATATATGAATCTTAACCATGTAGAAAAAAAGCTCTGCATTACTTTTCTTTCCTTGTGATCTCAATAAACTTAAAATCCTACTATGAAGAAAGGAAAAAAAATGCAATCAGATTTTATATGTTTCTCTAGGATAGTGCCTTTAAACAGTAGCTGAATTTTTTGTGAGGCTGCATTTTCCAGCCATGTACTCCACTGCAGTACCTTAAGTTCCACATTCTGAGAAACTGAAATAAAAAGCTGAAGACTACTCATATAGACATTATTTTTTCCCTGTGAAGTCACTGATTTTTCCACATTAATGACAGGATAAAAGATATCGGGCTTCAATTCAGATTATGACAGTATTTAATGTCTTTTCCACATACGACTTCAAACTAGGAGAAGACTTCCTCTCTTGTTTTCATGGGAATTTTGTGAATTCCAATATGTATATTTTTCCAGCTGTGGTATTTTATTTGCAATTGGAAATTGCCAATTGAAATATCACCTTTCCCATGGAAAAGTTGCTCATACTAAATCTTAGCAACATAAATTTATTTGAAGTACTCAGGTTAGATGGTCTCTACACATAAAGCAGTGTCCTGAAATCTGAAATCATTCTCCATAGAAGTCAACACCTGGATCTTGGCTTCTTTCCCCACAGAGAAATCCACCACTACAAAGTTGAAGGACAGGGAGGAGTGTGTTTTATCTTTAGTCTAAGGTCACTCAAGGTAAACCTTTCCTTTGTAAACCTATCTTCTGACTAAAAACCAGCTCTGTTGAAGCATCCACCTGGTTTTCTTGGGAAGTATTGAATAAAAGCAGCTACTGCTGTATTCATGGGCTTGACTTTTTATCTTCAGTCTGGAAATTGCATCTGGGGAAGCAGTTAACCAGGGAAAATCATGGCCTATGTGATACACTATATACTATATAGACTATATGCACTAACTTTCCTGTTAAAGAAAAAGTTTGTTACTGCCTACAAAAAATAACCTAGCACTTTCCCTACTCCAGTCGATCTGTAAGCATGAGATTCTTGAATGTGGCCTCTCCTGTGCTTCTGTTATGTGGTTGTCTTCTTCTCCAGCTCCGCTTGTCCCACTACAGTAGCTCAGCCTTGCCTTCTCTGGCTTCCTGGAGCCTCTGGCTAGGCTGGCCAAGAAATGATGTTCCTTCCCACTTGCTAGGGTGCCTGTCTGGTCCAGCCTTGGCTCTCTGCAGCTTTGAAGTCTGGCAGGTTTCAGGGCTATCTGGTGCAGCCCTCGGTGACATGGGGTGCTGTCCTTAGCAGCAGGAGTCCCAGGCCAAAAGCAGTTCAGCTTCTCAGTGTCTTGCTGCAGAGATCCAATCTCACAAGGGTGGAACTGGAGTGTGTGCACTGCACTGCCGCCATGGGAGCTGAACTGCAAAAGCAGTGGCAGCCAGGCTGGGTGGAACCATTTGTTGCCTCCTAAGCTAAATAGTGAAGGATGCAGTGCAGAGGTGCTGCTGTATAAAAGTTCTGGTTTTAAGCATTGGTGTGATCCTGGTAAACATTAAATACAATGTGTGCAGTGAAGTTGAAGAACAATCTTGGTTTAACCAGAACTGGTCTGAGGGTATGGTGACTGCTCAGGAGCAGCGCTGTTTTCCTTCATGTTCAGGCTGAGATATTTGATTGCATTCAACACAGCAGATGCTCTCAGATGGACTCTGCCTTCATCTGAGAGTCAGTAACTTCAAGAAGCTGAGGGCTTTGCAGTTTGGGTGTCTCAACACTAAAAAGCATTGCCAAAGAAAAACACATTCAGAAACTCTAGTGACAAAGGTAGGAAAAATAATGTCAGATCTACTGTTTTATGGCTGTTCCAGCACACAGTTTTCATTGATGACTTCTCCAGATGGAAAATATTTCTTGCTTATTCAGTGCAGCGTGTCTATGCATATGTTGCATATACATGCATGCATACATGCCTATACATATATATGCAGCAACTTTTATTCCCATTGACCACATCTCTAATTGTTTAAGCTTCACATTTTGTAAGCAGGCACAGCACAGACTCCCCAAATGTTCTTTTGCTTTTTACTGAAGCTCTGCTGATGGTGCATACAGAGCACAGAAATCTGACAAAATTTTGTCACCATCTGTAGCTGCTGCATGCATCATTAAATTGAGTTAGCAATTCATACGTGTCAGTTTTTATTCTGATCGCTATGTGCACACACAAAATTCCTAAACAGAAAAGTATAGATAAGTCTTTGAAGACTGTACCTCACTTGTTTTTCTCACACTCAGTTTCATCGCTAAAGAGCTTTCTACCATGTAAGTTAAAATTTCACCAGTTTCCCTCTACAAGGGTAATCAACTCTTTTTTCTCCTTCTCCTTGTGCCCACATAAGAAAAATAAATATCCAAATGAGCACTTCATTCTGCCCATGAAGCTGACCAGTCATATTTTGTTTAATAATCTTTGCACTGTTGCTGGTCTCTGTTTAAATGTTTTGGAATTTTACGTGATTAGCAACTTAGACAACATCTAATGGACTCTAAAAGGATTATAATAAATGCTAAGAATAAGATAATGTGCCATTTAAATAAACAAATACCATTTTAGGGGCCTTTTGCTATGACATAAAGCACCTTTGACTATTTTGGAAAGAAAAGCAATCCCTAAATATAAGACTTTAAAAACAGATAATATAAAACTCCAAAATAAACTTACCCCTCCTTTTGGAAACAGTATCTCTCTTTACTCAAGCTAGACAATTTTGTAAGTCATCTTCATTTTTGGAAAAAGACATCTTAGAATGACTGGCAAATCTGGTGATCCAATGGAAAGAATTTCTGGATGTTCAGCCAGTCTGATCCATGTTTTGACATTTTATGCAAGGGAATAAAAACTGGTTTTCCCCCCATTACTACAGGCTGCTATTACAATCATTTCATGCAGATCTGGTTACATGCTCACAGAAAAGTCATCAATGTATTGGAAGAAATGAATAAGAAGGACTATTTCTGTTTATGCAAAACTTCTGGAGGTGCACTGCAGGTTATTTTCACGGTGCAGCTTGCCATAATCCAAGTTAGCAACACAACACTCAGCAGCAAAACACACAGTGATGGCTGTTACTGTTAGCCTGGAAGGCCAAATGAGACCAGTTGTATCTACCTTGTCCCTAGAAGACCAGAGAAGTACGTGCCCACACTAGAGAGCTCAGGGAATGGTGGATGTGTTGAATAGTCTAACTAAAAAGTAGAAAGGTACCACATGCCCTCCTAGAGACATTTCCAAAAATCCTATTTTTAGGTGAGATTTTAAGAGGTGTGCTGGGTGAGAGACATAGTGTGGGAAGAGGGTTTAATTTAAGGAATATTTCATTGTGTTCTCACCTCTGGAAATAGACACACTGGGTTTCTTTTCAGAAGTCTTCATACCAGCAAGACCTGCGATTCAACATGTTAACCTGCACATTCTGGCACCGTCATGGTTAGTGACTCTCTTTCTGATGTCTTCTCTGCTAGTTTGATTTACCTTTCTGTAAGATCAATGAGCTGGCTGCTGCATACTGTGAAAAAATCCAATCATGCACTTTACAAACTGCACAGTGTCTTGGGAAAAATAACCATATTCTCCTGACTTTTCTCCTCCAACCTTTTGAGGTCTAATTGTATGAGTTGGAGGTAGCTGGTCCTGTCAGACTCAAGACAGACTCAGTCACAACTTGGGTGTCACACCCAGGTCACAAAAAACAACTTGACCATTTTGGCAGACAAAGGTGATGAGGAGAAATAGATGAAGAAACTGAAGATATTATTTGATCCTAAACCCTGGCTCCTTCTTGTAGCTGATGGAAAATCCATGGTGCTGAGAACATCAGCAAGTTGGATACCTTGGGTGTACCACCCCCCAGTCACATTGTCACTGACCAATGAAGATAGTGGATGGATGCAAACCTTTGCATGTTCAACCTCCATTACACTGTGTGGTCTTCCTGTGTGCCTGCCTTCTAGCTGTGCCTGCAGCTTTCTCCTCAAGATTAAAATGCTGACTCTCCGCTTCTGACTTATGTTCACTTGGCCTCCTAAAAACCCTAGTTAAAGGTCTTTCCTCCAGGTCATACACATTGGATTATATTTAAGAAAACAATGACAGGCTAATGACCAATCCCAAACCTCAAAACCAACTGCCACATGAATCCTGTCCTATGACTGAGTGTAGTTCTTGCTCCAGCACTCCAACCAGGCTCTCAGCTTTTGTCAGTCTGCCAGACTGCAGCCACTCCATGGGTAGGTTATCCTTCCTCCCCCTCCACTGCTTGAATCAGCCCTTGTCAGGCTCCTCTGGCAGGCTGCAGGTGTATCTGTGCTGGGGGAGAGAAGCTGTGTCTACCTGCCCAAGCTCTGGGAGAAGGGGCCCAGGGGAGATGGGCATTGTGAGAGTGGGCATGTGGTACTGTACTGTTTGTATTCCACAAGTACAGCTCTGGGGTACAGCTGAACAGCTCCAGGAGCTGTGCTCTGCATTCCTATCTGCAGTATGTGTGTGCGGACACCACTCTGCATTATGTTGATTTGTAACTACAACAAGCATTTTAAAAAGTGAAAAAGGGTCTTTTCTTTCCATTTTTTTACTTTTATTTTTTTATTAAGTGTATCAGCTGCAATTCACAGCTGAGTAATGGCCCCACTGAGCATGTTAAAAAAATACCACCCTCTGAGGGTGCCAGCACAGCCAGTGCCTCTCAGCTACTACTCTTCACTAGGTTGGCATGCACAAAAATAGAAAAGACAGTCATGTCATACTTGCATGCAGTGGCCTTGGATTTCCTCCACCAGCCCACAGATTCAGGAATTTCTTAGGTTATGGAAATATAATTATTCTAATATTGATTTTATTTGGCATAGATATATTAGAAACACAAGTAGCTCCAATTTCTTCCCTGGTTAGAAGTCCCTTTATTGCCTGATCAGCAAACATAAGGGAAAATTACAATTTTATACAGACTTCAGTTAAAACTAAGGCTCTAGGCAATCTAGGAAATGCAAATTGTCTGAGGACCCTGGAAGCAGAACCGGGCTCTGTATACAGCCAAACTGAAATGGAAACAGAGCAGAAGTGAGGTTTAGCAAATAAGTCAGTACAATGAGATGAGTAAAGCAAGATGTTTTAAAAGACTTGTGGAATACAAACAGTATAGTAGAGAAATACCAGAAGAGGGAAGGCCACAATAAATGAGATAAATCTGTGTGTCTGTGGATGTGTCAAGCAGAGAAAACATCATTGATCTTTTAGTTATAGGTAATAGCATTTTGCTACAGTAGAAAGGTTGAATGATATTGCCAGATTTTCATTGCTCCAGCCCATTGATGTTGACTCAAGTTCAGGTATGGTCCACTGGCTTTTGTTAAAGGTTCCAGCTCTTCATGACGAAACTCAACAAGATGTACTTCTCCAGCAGTAGTTCCTTCCTGGAAGAGTGAGAGGCTTAGTCAGAGCACAACTGTTTTTGTTTCTCTTGGCCTCCATAGATGTTGATGGTATAGTGCCATCAGTGAATCAGAAAGCTCAAAGATACAGTCTAATGTCTGTGTTTTTCAATGTATATAATACATATAATACATGGTTCGATTTTTTAAAAAAATGTTTCTTACACTTTCTGTAGTCTCTGTGGTGTGACTAAGAACTAAATATATTGAATGGGGGTTTGTAAATCTATGCTGGGATGTGTTGCAATATCCTGAAAAAGTCCCCTTCTTCTGCAGGGCACAGCCTGCCTCATGAACCCACAGAAGAACACTGCTCAGAAGAGATGATTGCCTAAGGGTAGGACAGGGCCTGTGCCAAAGAGGAAGAAGCTGGTCCAGAGAGTTCTTGCATAGTGCACTGGGGCTGCGGCTGGTCCCACAGCAGCAGACAGCAGTGGGAAAGAAAGCTGGAGAGCAGGATCCTGAGAACATGGCCAGTGAATCCTGCCCAGGGGACCAAGAGCAGACCCTCTGCAGCCAAACCCAACAGACCCTGGGACTGCAGATTGCCTTGACAACAGATGGATATACATGTTTGCTCTCAGTCTGAAGTCTGGTCACAGTCTTGTCAAATCCCCAAAAATGCTGCCTTCTGCCAGCAAGCATTACTACTGTTTTATCTGGATGGAACCAAGAGTATCAGACTTTCATCCAGACACTGGGGGCCACTCTGGATTTACACTGGAATAACACCAATGTTACTGAGGTCAGACTCTGGCAGTGGGTGAACAGAAACAGAAATAGCTCCGTATCATGCAAAGGAGACAAAGAAATTTGTCATGAACTGTGATGTGACAGAAAACCTAAGAAGGTTCATGAGAATAGACAGACTCAAAATATATTTTGTCTTTTTTTTAAAAGACTTTTATGACCTATATAATTTAATACACAAAATATGTATTTATTTGTATTCATTATTTTATATATAATGAAAAGAGGGAGCCCAAGGTTTCCAGATTAAAAACCTGCATAAATTAAACATACACATTAGATGTTTCTTGAAAAAATGTTTCAACACCAATGTCTGTTTTCTACTTCCTGGAAGGTCTAGATGGTAAAAGCATAGTAGCATCCACCTAATAAAAATATGTATATCAGAGTAGAACCCACAGATTGAATATCTCAGGGCCTGAGTAATTCAAAATCAGGACAAGAAATAGATTATTTATATTTCTGCAAGGTAAATGCAAATAAAACTACATGTTGGCAAGGATTTCTAATTTAACTCTAGGCCTTTCAGAGTAAGACATCTTCCCCCCACCCCAAGCAGAAATTAGAAATGAAGGTAAAAATAGGGTTTAAAGTTTATTTTAGGAAAGAAAAATAGCACAGAGAAGGATAAGTGAAAGCTCACAAATGCAGAGAGACTGTTTTTGAAATTAATCCAAAAATAAGAACTGATTAGATTGTATTACTCTGCCAAAGAGACAAGTTCATCTGTTGTTGGACAAAAGACTCAATTCATTAGAAATTACTTAGGTAGATACTGATATTTTTGATATTTCACCCTCTATGCTGGAGTCAAGATGGTGATTTTCTACCTGATTTAAAATTGAAAAAGGCATTTTTGTGGCATAGAAGCTAAATGAGAACGCTAAAATTAAACATAAAGCAAATAGCTCTTTATATTGAATTAGAATGCTTCAGCCAGATATCTGGAGGATGTCAGTAACAATGTTTGAGTGGGAATGGGTCTGGGCCAGAAGTGGCTTTTTCTTCTGTCCTCTTGTGATTGCAAATCCTATTCTTTGAATCATAAGCAAAAGAAAGAGAATCATGAGAATGAGAGGCCCATGCGTGCTTTGAAAAAAACTGTCTTGAGGAAAAGCCCTCATGATAGAGTTGATCAGCGTGGATAGGATGGGAAGTTATTGCATGGGAACAGGAGTAGTATGAAGTACATCCTTACAGTGCCACCTTTGCAGGCCTCCTCTCCCCTCACTCTTGGACTGCTCTGCTGGCTCTGCCAGTGAAGCTGTCTGCAAGGGTGAGTTCATCTGTGGTGTGCAGGTGGGAGCAGAACGGAGGTCAGTGAGCAACAAGTAGTGCAGGATGTTGTTCTGGGAACACTGCTGTAGGTCAAGGTCACTCATGCAGAATATAAAGCTCTTTGTAAAGGCCACCTCTGAAATCTCCCATTTTTTCTGATGGCATCAATTGTGTCAGGTGTGCCAGACGATTACTTCCTTCCTCTTTTGCATTCACATCAACAATTGGAAGGAATATCAGAAGTTTTTCCACCTAACACCTTTATGAGTTGCATGGAGGAGAGTGACACTTGGCAAAACCCATGACTCAAAGAGGCTGATTTGATTAAGATGCAGACTGCAAACTCCCTGTATACCAGCCACTCCTCTGCCTTTGTCTTAGAGTTGCTCAGGACCCAGAGTGGTTTTTAAGAAAGATCCTCAATAGGAATGCCATCATGAGTCCAAATTGAAGGTATTCAAAAATAGCACTCGGTTGTGACCTCAGTGTAGATGCACAAACTGTTCAAAGGTCTGTGTTTTCACTATGTTCTTTACATGCTGGGATTTGTTTGGGATATGAAAGAGTTATATTAAACAGGCTTGAAAGTCCCTGCCCAACTACACATGACCAGTGCGCTGTCCTAAAAAGAGATTTTCAAAACACACCTAGAGAGAAAGACTTATCAAAAGCAGGAGGGAGAAGCGGCACCACTGAGAAGTGCCACACATGCTTCCCCAAAGTGTAAGTCATATTCAGTTGTCTAAACATAACTATAATATAAATAATAGAAAAGAAATAAGATTATAATGAAGGTAAGCTTAACCAAATCAACATACAGAATATACTGTTTTGTCTCCTGTTCATTCTTGTAAACCGTGAGAATCAGTACTACCCATTTTTAGGATGTGTGATGACATTCAGAAATAGTTTTGCACTTTTCTTTCCTCTGACTGCCATTTCTTTCTTTTTTAGTTCATACTAATTAAATGATATAAACTGCCTCTCTTTCAGAAGCATTCCTACAACATGGTGTGTCTTGTGCTAGCCCTTTAAATTTAGTGATAACACCCTCAAAACAGCTACTTACAGTCTACTCCCATCACCTTTTACAGCTGGCTGCCCTCCTTACTCTTATGTCCTCCCCACCTGCTTCCTGGATCTCTGGGGTTGAAGTTTGTTCTTATAGGCCTTTCTGCAAGAACAGCCTGCAATGTGTGTTTTGGTTGCTAATGCTGTGTCCATTTAGGGAGCTTTATTTATATATCTATATATCTATATATTTTATATATAATGAAAAGCTAGATAGATGTATATATTGTCTACATAACTAAAGGTGCAAAGGTGTGAGCATTAAAAGCCTTTCTTCAGCTTGTCATGATGTGAGGTGAATTAACTACTGAGCTCTGTATACTGACTATGTAATTCACATGTAGGCAGAGAAGTATAAATAGTCTAAGAAAGGGGAAGATGTGAGTAAGTTGAAGTGGAGCTGCCAGTAAAGTGGAGTGAAGGTAGAGGTTTTGCTTCAGGTGTCTGGGGGACAGCAGCTCCAGGTCAATGCAGAAGACCTACAGAGTCTGTAAAATTTTGAGGTGTGTGCTCTTGCAGGCCATGTAAAATTATAACCTGTTTTTTCAGCTGAACAACTTGAGGAAAACAATGACGGGTAAGAAATAATCACATGAAGAAAATAATTCTGTAAGCAATTGAAATTGAAAATAATTCTGTAAGCAATTGAAATTCTGCTGAAGTGACTGTTTCAGGAAAAATAAAAAGAAAAATAACTTTTCTAAATGTATTGAACAGATCAGTGATTGGAAAACTACCAATATGGTGAAAAGAACACCTCTGGTGGGCAAGAAGCTAAGGAATGGGGAAAAAATCTGTCTTCTTTTCCAGTCAGTGTTCTTAAATTTCTCTAATGGAGAGTATATATATTTGCTGATCCAGATTGTCTATGAAATAATGAGGATAGCTTTTAGTTGCTAGAATAAATTCCTGATGACACTTTGGCTGCAAGATCTGGGGCTCAATGAGAATCCCTGCTCAGCAATGCAAAGAGGTTTATGCAGTACAGCCATGAAAATGGATGATCTGGCTGGTAAAAGGTATGCACGATCACAAGTAAAACTTCAAGCCCTAATAGAGATCCTCCTTGGTTTCCTCAGAGCTGGTCTCTCACCTTGCAGAAATCCATCACCACTTCACAGGATCAGACTCTATGTGTTCTGGTGGCAGGTAAAACTAATTGAAAATGCAGTTCCTGTTTGATGAAAAATAAATGCCATCCTGCTGAGAGCAGCTACAGCCTTGGAGTTAACAGCACTTGGAAAGGGTGAATTACATCTATAGCTCTCTTGAAATATCAAGCAATTTCGGAGCTCCTGAGGATTAATTTAGAACGGAAGCTGCTCTGAAGCACTGGCACTCTCTGTCTCAGCTCTACCTGTTACACCAAAACGCAACCAGTGCCATTAGTTTTATGTCTGGAAAATATTTTTCTGGCTGTTCATGTGATCTGCAAGGTTGTTTTGTGCCTAAGTAGATGAAAGAGCTGGACTGAGGTATTCAGAAGAAAAAATGGATTGTGTTAAGTAAACTGTGCCCAAAATTTTTGTGTTCTATCCATTAATTGCTAAGTAATAATAACATCTGTGGTAAGGATGTATTATTTTACCCAGTTTCCAGTTGCAAAGCTCAAACTTTTTCCTAATTCTCAGTGCTAACTTCTGCCATTTGGATTATTAGATGGTGCACTGAAAAAGGAATTCTCAAGTATTATGGATCAGTATTTCATACCATGACAAAAAAAGTCAAGACTGGTTTTATTGAGGGCGCCAACAGAAAGATGTCTATGTGAAAGCTTTTGCCTCTCAGCTTCATAGTCTATGGGGGTGAGGAGCATTCACCAAGTCCAGTCCAAGTCTCTAGTGTATTCAGTGTGTTAGATCGATGACTTTGGTTGTTGCTTTTTTTCTTGCTTTTTTGCCTTTTTTTTTCCTCCCCTCTGTTCTTTTATGTGTTTCCCCTTCTGTTGAACCAGACTGCTGCGCTGGGACAAAGGTTTTCTGTTTATCACAAGTGGTGCTGCTTCCAGAGGTTTTGATAATTCAGGGGTGCTAGAAAGATAAAGACCAGCAAGTTTGTAAAGTTTCAGTCTGGTCTCTCAAGACAGGTCACTAACAGTATCAGATGAAATCTGTGGAGTGCAGGCTGCAAAACAACATTGCGCAATCTAGGGATGCTTTTGTAAATGGGGGGAATACTGGGCTTTGGGAAGATTTGTCCCAGTAAAGAATTCAGGGCATGCAGTTCAGTTCCCATGGGAGCTGGTATATGGGCATGTCTAATCCAGGAGGTTGGAACAGACGATTAGAGTTCTCTGTCTTGGCTGAGGGTATGTCAAGATGTAACCTAATGGGATGGCTGAAAAGCTGAGAGGAAATGAGCCTGCTGGGACATCTGAGTCTAAAAGAACAGTCACATGTTAAATTTCAGCTTCATGAATATTTTGAGGCAGAGATAAGTTTTAGATACCTGGAAGTTTTGCAATGATCCATCTGGCTATCACTTCAAGGTTTTCACACAGCTGGCATCATGTGGAGCTGGGTTTATTCTAGATAAATTGACATTATTAATACTCAATGGTGAATGCTGTTCCATAATATTTCCTTTGACACGTTTTCTGTCCCAGGTATGTTCTAAACACATAAACTTCACTTATATTTGTGTTTTCCCGTTGACTGGGTTTCTTGAAATTAATCTTGTTGCTGGTCGCACTAAAGTCAAAGATTTTCTCTACTCTTTCCTCTGTGCGTGACCTAGTGCTGTTTAGATATTGAAATTTTGTGCTTGGTTTAGTTATCAAGCCACACAGTTCCTTTCTCAAGCTTTCTTCAGTCTTTCAAAAATAACATTATTTATTTATATTTGCCAAGCAAGTGAGGTGTGGTGAGGACTTTGTGAGACAGGGAAGACTGAGTCAGTATTCCTCTCTTAAAAGCAACATTTAAAATTGTTTTGTAAGTGGATTCTTTCAAACCAAGCCTCTGTCTCTGTGCTCGGAGACAGTAGGTGTTAAAAGATAGTTTTACTTCAATTTTACATCAAAATAATTTTAGTGAAGCAACTAAACAGTACTATTTATTATTTTGTTGTCTTTTTATCTCATGTTAAATCTCTAGTGGTTAGATACTTCTGCACATGGAGTACTTTCTTATTTTTCGCTAGATTGGTATGTATGAACTGGTGAGAGAGCTGGGAAATTCTCATTTTCTTTGTGTATGGAGATGCTGTTTTACATATAATATTTTTTTCTCCTCTGGGAAAAGCTTTTCTCATCTCTGAGCATTTTAATTCCTTGATATTTCTTAAGCTGATGCTATTGGCAGTCAAATGCAGAGAAGAAAAAATGAATATCTAGAGTGGGAGTAAAAACTTAGCTTGATGCAATTTACTTTCCTTTTCCTGACTTCCATATTGAATCCTAAAGGAAGCTATTACGAGAAAAGCAGGGAAGGGGAGGGGTGTCTTAAAAAATGTATTATTAGATATACAAGCTGAACCCACATAATACAATTCTGAGATCTTTTAGTGCTCTTTTAGTTGATTTCTGTAACCTTAAATGAAAATTCTGACAGTATTTGTAAATGAGTGATTACTAACACAGCACTGGCTTAGAGGCAGTAGACCAAGTATGGATAGAGGCTATATTAGTTTTCACTGCCAGTGAACTTCTTTCCTAAGTTTGACAGGCCTATTATTCCAGATCTGTGACGCTCCTTACAGCAAAAGCTAGGATTCTATAAGCTGTACTATTTAAATCAAGATTATTTTTGCTTTTTTGTATTTGCTCCAAGATTGGAGAAGTGGGGGCAGGGGAATGGCTTATAGAAACTCAAATGCCAAGCTGGTGATTATTCTTTTTCTCCCTGAAAAGGATGCCAAATTCTTCCACCACACAAGATTTCTGTACTGCTTTTTCTACACCACTGCTTGCAGTTCATATATGTTATGGCAGAGATCCAAGTGACTTCAGTAAAAGCAGGACCAAGAGGGAGAGGGTGGAGTGAAAGGTTACAAGTTCACCAAGAAGCAATTCAAATCAAATTGAATCATAGCATCTTAAAGTAGTTATTTAGCATAAACATGTAGTCTGAAATTAATCACCCTAATTGCCAGGCTGCCTTTTTATTCCCTACCTTGATGGGCACTTTGATGTCTTAAAATTTGTTATGTAAATCCCCTGGGAAGCTTCATCTGAATAGTGTCACTGTGAGAGCTTGGTGGAAAATGAGGGGAAAGACTACATTCAAGCCATAGAGGATCTTGCAGTAGGTCCTGGAAGAGAGGAAAAAATACACAGGTTATCTCCCTTGATATTTTCTGCACCATCTCCCTGTCTAATATCTAGGCACATGGTGAGATTCTTGGGGCTGTCCTGTGCAGGGCCAGGATCTGGACTTTGTTGATCCTTCTGAGTCCCTTCCAAATCAGGATATTCTATGATATAGCTTTCACAGAGGTCAGTTTGTTGTCTATCCATGTCTTTCACAAGAGGCAAGGTCATACAGGGTTCCTGCATCTGCCATCTGCTGCCTTCCTCCGTCCTCCACAGATAGATTGAGTGCCTCTGCAAAAATAACCCAAACAGAATTTTAAACAGAAGACAAATCAAAAGTTGCACCACAGAAAAAAAGATAAGAGGAAAATCTGGACTTTCATATTTGGTTAATTTCATACAAGGGTTGGATAGGATTAAACATTATATCTGTTTCTGAAAGCACATGAACAAGCCTCTTTTTTTAGTAGTATTTTAAATAATAAGTGTTATGACTTTCCTATTTTATTCCTTGTTAAAATGCAAAGAACTCTGACTTGGAAGAAAGCATTTTCAATGAACAAGCTGGCCCTGCCAAGCTCTTGCTGTTCACAGCCTTCGTTGTGGGTCAGTGGGTTGTACTGTAGGAGCACCTCTTGCCATGGGCTGTGTCTACTGCTCACTGGAGTGGAGTGTTTTCCCTCAGGGGCAAATTGCTTCACTTGTCTTTTGTTCATTTGCACAGCAACTTTCTCCCCCCAGCCTCCTCCCTCCTCCCTAAGGAAACTGCAGGGAAAACTTGAAAGAATATCTCTGTGTGTTTTGTAATGCTTTCTTGTTTTGCTGGTTGGGATTGTATCCAGATACCATGTAATAGGTACAAATTAGACCTTCTGATACAGCAGTGTGCCCAGGTGGCCAAGAAAGCCAAAGACATCCTGGCCTGCATCTGAAACAGTGCGGCCAGAAGGACCAGGAAAGGGGTTGTCCCTGTATATTCACCAGTGCTGAGGATGCGCCCATGAGTGCTGTGTCCAGCTCTGGGAGCCACACCACAAGAAAAAGGAGGTGTTGGATCCTGTCCAGAGAAGGGCATAAGCATAATTGTTGAGGGCTCTGGAGCACAAGTCTTAGGAGGAGTGTCTGATGGAACTGGGGTTGTTTGACTGGGAGAAAAGGAGGCCTGGGGGGAGGTTATCACTCTGTACAACTCACTGAAAGGAGGGTGTAGCCAGGTGGAGGTTTGTTTCTTCTCCCAGGCAGCAAGAGATAGAACAAGAGGAGGTGGTCTCAAGTTGCACCAGGGGAAATTTAGATTGGATAGTAGGAAAAATCCCTTCACTGAAAGGGTTTTGAAGCATTGGAACTGACTGCCCAGGGAAGTGGAGGAGTCACCATCCCTGGAGGTATTTAAAAACCACATAGGTGTGGCACCTGGGGACGTGTGTTGGTGGAGGACTTGGCAGTGCCGGGTTAATGGTTGGGCTTGGTCTTAGGTCAAGAGGTCTTGCCCAACTAATGATTCTATGATTTGCAGAAGCGAAGTGAGACCCCAACACCTTTATGACTGTTTAGAAAGTCAAGCATTGGCACATTCAACAGGAAATCTGAGCTGCTCATTGCTGTTTTTATCTTCGAAGCTATGGCAGGCACGCTGAATGTGCCTTATGAACCTGCAGCTGCATTCCTACTGGTGTTGCTGGCTGTCACACTTGGCCATCATGCACTGACTGCCCAAATAAAGCTGTTTGGTTTTTTTCCCTGACAACTTTGGCCAGCTAAAACTGTAATGTTGATTTTTTGCTTATTTCTGGAAGCAATACAGCAAGTGCAAGGTGCAAACCTTTGGGGACAGACTGTTTTGGAGGTGGATAAATCTATACATCTGTATGACTCTTAATGCTGGGACTCTCTGAACAGACTCTGCCTGTTCAAACATTGTCAGTGTGACTGTAATGTTCACGGACAATGACATTGCAGACAGTGAAAGTTGTGGCCATATCCCATGGGCATGATCTAGGGCAGGTTTTAGTAAGGGGTAGAAAGCTCAAAAAATTTGTCCCAGTCAATTAGTGTCAGGATCAATTACAGGGCTGATTACAGCTGGGATGATGGGAGAAGGAGGGAGAAGAAGAGGAGGGTTGATAAGTCTTGTGTGTTTTTTTCAGATCAATAGATGCAAACCATGTGCTATTAAGATGTGAAGGGTTTGATATTAACACTGGGACAGACACAGGCAGTGAAAAATTAATTACGATTTGGAGAGAAACTGGGTTCCTGCCCAATTTGACCTGCTGTGGGCTGAAACCAGGAGTTCTTCTCCAAGCCCTATCCTTCCCAACCTCCCCTGAAACGTTCTGCAAGAGCCGAACTTCAGTACCAGAAGGAATCTACCTCTGGCAGTGCCAGGTGTGAGCAGATGTCAGTGTCTGCTGCCTGTGTGACTTGATGCTGGAGCTTTTCACAGAAATGTTTATTCTGAAGCACATTATAGTAAAAGGACAGAGTTTGCTCAAATTAGAATATGTGCGCACTTCTGCCAAGAAGAACTCACCTTTACAAATCTGTGAAGATACTGGATCATATTTTTCTTTTTTCCACCCAGTATTCTTGCCTAGAGCTTGTTTTAGTCTCTGCATGTCTGCAGAAATGTATCTTAAAATGCAGTAAATTTGAGTTCTGTTTGCAGCTCTCACTATAAAGAGGGTCTTTGAGTTAAGGCAGACAGGTAATACACACCATTTCTTATGCTCCTGTAACTGGCCTTTCATCAAAATGTAATTAAAAACTTACTAAGAGTCATTTAGTAAAACTGTTTCTGCTTTGAAGCAGAACCAAGCCACAATGGGACTATCAGTCTTTACTATTACAGAACTTCAAACCTTATTAAAATCTTATGGAAATTCTACTGAGGTTAACTTAGAGGGTCTGATAGATGGGGGATCTCTGTAATCAGTTTGCTTCTTAGTAATGAATTGTATTTAAAATTCTAAACACTGTATGTTTAAAATATTATATATGTCAACAGAAGTTGGTACAAAAGTCAATAGATTTTAGTTTAGACTTATTCTCCTAATAGAAATATCTGGATTCATTCCTTAATCATAAGTTAGAGACAAAAAATTAGAGCCATTTTTTTCAATTTTCAAAAAAATAATATTCCAGATGATAATAAACATGTACATGAAACAGATTCTGATACTATATTTCAAGACTATTTTTTAATGACTTAGACTCATCTGTTATTTCATTTTTTTATTACTTGGCCTAACCATTTATTGTAATCTGAATATGGAGTTACTTATTAGTTCCTATTTACACACCAGCCTATAGAATAGTTATTTTGTCAAGAAGGTTTCTGTGAGATGATTGACCTTATGCATTTTAAATATCAAATTGATGAGCATGCTAGGATTTTCATTGGTAATGCTAACCTCAAACAGATCTTTTTTATTTATTTTTCAACTGTTTTTTTAATATCTTCCAGTGTTATTATTTCTTTTGTTTTGACTCTTAGTGAGGAAAAATTATATGAATGTCTTTTTCTCAAGTAAGCATTTAGGGAATCCCACAGTACATTTGGCAAGATTTTAGGGGATTTGTTTTTATCCATGGATTTCTTGATCTCTTCACTTATAAACTCACCAGATTTGAAGTCTTAAATCCTTGGAAAGAAAGAGTCAATATTAATAAAGAGTGAAACAGGCTGTGGAGAAAATTTATGGATTCTGCTGGTACCAGCAACTATTATCTGTGCTGGTTGAAATGAGAAAATTAGGAGCATATCCTTCCTAGAGAATTACTCTGGAAACAATGATATACTTGACCTCTGCCAGATTCCAGTAATGCCAAATATCTGATTAGGTAAAGCCAGTTTCAGATTTTGATATCTACACTGGGGCTTGTTTTTTCAGAGGTGAAACACCTTGTGGTTTCTGTCGGCTTTGCACTGCAAACAAGGACTTGTGTCCTTGTGTTTGTATAACGCCCCGATAAGGCTGGGGTGTAACAGTGGATGCCACCATGTGATGATGCTTTCTTGAGCTGTCATTCATGCTGGCTGCATGTCTAGACCCTCACTCTGTAGATGGCATCAGGGGCTGGAGTTCAGTGCATTTGTACTTGTCAAAGCTTGCATCTGGGGAAACATCTTTTCTTTAACAAGAAGGAAAGTTTCGCAGTTTGAATCTAGTTTGATCTGGAAAAGAGAAAAGACATTTCTTCTCAGCAGCTGTAACTTTAACAGTATAGGTAGACAAAAAGAATAAACCCCTCAGAGTAAACCCCACAGTGGCTGTGCTCAGTGGAAGTCTTTGGAGGAGGTTCAGACTTCCTATTTAAGGTGTTGTAGGCAGATGGATGGGGAACGTGACAGTTGGGTCTGGAGATTCACTCAGGATTGAAGTGCTCCTTGATCCTCACTAATTCTATTGACTGGAGTTCACAGGCACATGTCTCATGCCTCTAGAAGATTTTGCTTCTCTAGAAGTCCCCTGAACTCCCTTGGCTAGGCAGCTTAGCCAGGACATACAGCTTTTGAAAGGTTTTCTTTCAAGGATTACATATGCATTTTCCATAAGACAAGTAAAAACAAAGCCAAAACCCTCAAAAGTTTGAGGAAGAAGAGTTTGGCATTACCCTTTTCCAGTGGGCACTGTAACCTCTATGAAGCAGAGCCTACCACATTGCAGCCTTCTGGTGGAGTGACCCTCAAGTCCAGGGCTAAGCTCTGGCTGATTGCTTAAAAAAAGGATCAGAAAATGCATCAGCCATCAAAAGCATAGACTGGACCTAGGAAGGTCTGTTGAAAAAGGTGTTATGAGCCTGAATCTCTTCAGGCTAGCAGAACTTGAAGCCAGTGTTTCCATTTCATGCCTGGATGAAGGCTCCTAGCACTTGTTTGTCAGCTCTACCTCCCCTGATCATGGTTTTGTATCAACTGGGATAACCCAAGCTGCAGGTGGACGAAAGTTTGTATGGACCTGATTTTGGCTCCAAGGAGTTCAGATGCTGTTGAAATATCTGCAGTTCCCCTCCTGGATGTATAGATAGTGCCCTTCATGTCAAAGCATTTGTGAATATTCTTCAGACAGCACAGAGATCCCGTGTGCATTTGCACAGACTAGGGAACATGTTTCAAGTACTGCAATAAGCACTGGTATTTTGGCTTGTCTGAATATTGCCCCTTGGGACATGTTTAGCTTTCCAAAAGTGGTCAGAGAAGATCCCTTCTGTATAAGATGACAACTTTTATGTGATGCCTCTGGTATTCATTGCTTCCAGTAACATGCAGGTGCTGTTTCAGGCACATCTAATTCTGTATTTGTCAGTAGTGAAAGTTTGCCTTACTAAGGCTGGGGGAAAAAAAAAGGTAAATTATACATGTATATTAACACCAAGAGCTTTGGTTATGTTGGAGGAGGGGTTTGTGTTTTGCTTTGTTCAATAATTTTTTTTACCAAGTTGGATGAATTTCCATGCTCCCTGAGGCTGATGTTTTGTTCAAGGACATTACAGGCTTTTCTGGAACTCTGAGCTGAAAGGTACTGGTAGAAAAGCTGTTGTTTATTCCTTAGGAAGACTGCAGTTTTATCTTTGTTTTTGTTTGCTGAGACAATAAAAATTCTGCAAAAGTGCCCTAGGCCATGCAGGCATAATCCATGAGCCAGGACACACAAGCTGACTTGCGTATTTCCTAGAATCCACACTGGTTTGTCAGCAATGTGCACAGATCACTTAGTTTCTGACTAAGCTGTAGCAGCATTTAGGTATGGAGTATGAAAGCAGAAGCCCAGGGATGTGATGCAAGCAGTGAATCTACGGGTATGAAAAATTAAAGTAATTACTGTACTGCTTGAGTGTTCTGCTATCCAAGATACAGTAAGCCTTTGTGGTATTTCTGCTACCTAGATAAATCCTGGCACAGTCAGAGAAAACATACAGGCAGTTTAAAAATAGCATATGGCAATTTATAGTGAGAGCATGTTCTTGTTATTTAAAAGGATCTTATTGTGAATAGAAAAATATACATTCTTTCTACAAACCTTTATATTACTTCAGTTGCTCTGACTTACTACTGCTTTCTCCTTGCAATGTTTCCAGGAGTTTCAACCAATGTAATTTCACTTCTAAAGATGAAATGCAACACTGTCATGCCTATGCAGATTTGACTGAGGAAAAGAAATAAAATTTTGGAAGCAAGAATTGGAAAAAAAAGTGTAACTGAATAATGCTCCTTGATTATAAATAACACCCCTGAAAAGCAGAAACAATTGTTGCTGTGGCAGGGGCATATCTCTGTAGTCTTAGAAATCCAGCAAAGCTATGACATCTTTGTGAACTTCCTTGAGAAAAGCTTTCAGGTACAGGTTTATTCTGTGCCTTTTCCAATTCATACCTGAATTACTTCATGCAATGAAGTAATATGTAAGTATGTAAGTAATATGAAGAATACAGCTCAACAAGTATGACTAGATTTTATTCCTTTCTATGAGAGCCTAACAACATGACTTGACATCTACCAATGTCAGAATGATATTACAATTTAGAACAATTTAAATTACCAACAAGTTACACATGTAAAGCAAAGAATTAGTTTTCAGAGAAGTAGAGTGACCAAGCATAATACTCTTTATTGCCCAGTTCTACAGCTGGGTTGTTGCTTGTTTGGGGTTTTTTAATGTGTTTTGTGAATCCCAACTTTCTTTTTTGATATAATTTTCCTCATTGCTTTCTCTGTCTGACAATGAATGGAGTAGTCTTGCTTCATAGTCTGAAATTGGACGGTGGGAACAGTGGATACATTTACCAAGATAATGAAATAATGGGACAACTTCCTTTCAATAAAAGAATTTTCACAAACACAGTCAGATTAACCTGCCTGCCCTCAAGCTGGGGGCATGCTCTCCTGGTGTATGTGTTACAGGAACATTAGTTTGCACTCAGGCTCAGCTGGGGTGTGAAGAGAGTGCACTGATGGTAAAATGGTCTCGGCCAGAATCCCCATATCTATGACAGCACAGTCAGAAGCAGAAATATTCCCTTGCTTTAGGTGGATATAGATGTTCAAAGAGAGCTGTGTCATTCACCATTGTTTTTACTCTCCCTTTGCATAATTTCTACTTTATATTCTTCTGTAAAGGGTGTTCCAGGCTTTAGCAGGACATGTGGTTCCATGCAGTAATTTATGAAGACAGTGGTGAAAGCAAGAGCTGAGATATATCCTTTATTCATTATAGACTTCAGCACATGTAGGATAGAGCTCAAAGCAACAGGGAGAACTCAGGAGGAAGAACTATGAGCTATGGACCACAAAACCACAGACTAAACGTACCTATGGAGCTGAACTCGTGTTGTTAATAAGGATACCTCTCAGAGTTCAGGTTGTGTTGTAGTTTGCTATTATAATTTCTTTTACTCTTTGGGATTTTAGCATCCATTTTCCTTAGTAACAGAGTTTATGCAACTGGGTGAGCCTAAGCTGTGCTGTGGCCCCATGTGGTTCTGAGGTCATTCCATAAATCAGGTGTGGAGAAAAAAAATTAAGTTTAGGTAGTGCAGACATGAAAATTGGAGGAGGTTTTTTTTCAACAGCTTTTGAATGCTTAAGAATGAACAGGAGAAAGCAGAGGCAGAGAATTTTTCTGCATTTGTCTCTCTTTCCACTGACATCAGGAAAGATTTGTCCTTGAGACGCCATCCTGTTATGGAACAAATACCACTACTTGAGGATCAGGTTGGTGCCAACTCACTGTTCAACTTAGCTGAACAGGATATTTTTTTTTTTTTTTTTAATTTGTGTCTGTGTAGGGCATTTATCATAAAGCCTTTGTGGTTTCCTTCCTTGAAACTTATTTTAGCCCATGACTCAGGTGCTATAAACACTGGTCCTGCATTGTGTGCTGCACCAGCCTGTATTTAAATTGTCTAATGAATAGCCTGGTGATGTTGTGGGAAACTGATTGCCCCATCCAGCTCACAAGTGCAAAAAGTAGGGGAAACAAGCAAGAAAGATGAAACTTTTGCTACGCTACTCTGACAGCACACTGTGATTTGGGAATGGTACTGCAGCTTCCTACCTTGAAGGAAGAACGCTGCTTGGTTGTCCTAGCAGACACTGTGTTTCACCCCTGTGGTAGGAGGAAGGTATCCTGAGAGAATCCTTGCCCATCAGTGGGAAAGAAAATGTGTGCAAATACGAAGACCTAGGAGCTACTTGATGATATGTGTTTCTTTCCGTTTATTTATTCTCTGTCGGTGATTTCTGCTCTTTATGGAACACAAATCTCAGTGGCCCAGGAGGATGATTGTACTGGCACCATAGCTTTACCACAGACTGATGTAGAATTGGGCTTTTACAGTATCCTGCTGCTCTCTCTTCTCTGGCACTTTCCAAGACAGTGACCGGAAGGATAAACCTCATCTGGCTGATGAGAGAAGGTGTAGTGCTTTGGTAGCTCATGTACTGTGCCCCTGGAGGAGAAACCATCAGAGGCCATCCACAACTCTGAGCCCTGTGCGCTGACATGGGGAGTTCCCTCATATTTAAACACTGAGTGTTTTCCCAGGAAAAATTAGGGTGTGAAGAAAGGAATTTTATTACTCTTGAAGAGTTAATGCAGCTAAACCTTATGTCCTAGGCTTTCTCCTCTCGAGACATGACAAGCAGCACGTTTTCTTTGTGGTTCACCTTGCAGTTCAGTGAGGGCTCATGGCAGCTGCAGGAGGAAGTGGGGACTGTGGTCATGTGTGCCCTCTGAGTAAGCAAGGTTTGGTAGCCATAACCCAAGCATAGGAGTCACACTCTTTGTAACAGAGTTTAGAGATGTACTGGAGGTGGCATTTTGCCCCTGAATCTCTTACATAATGACTTCATTGGAGTGACTTTGTGCTGCCTGCTGCTGTACTGCTGCTTTGATATTACCTAAGCATTTTACCTCATAGGGCTGTTGCTTGCTACAGGTGACTATTTTTCTTAATGCTCTGACTTTTGAATTATTTCTCTGTTTTAAAGCTGGATGAGAGCATGCACAAGAGTTTTTTGGTTTTTTTTTTCTGTACATGTGTTTGTTTCTTTGCCTTTTAGTTTGGTAGTTGTCTTGTTGCCAAGGGGATGCCTTAACATTATGCTACTTTGCTAGTGCATGATTTGCTGATTGATTCTTTGGGAAACTGCAAGCTCAACTTGCCATATCATTTGCACAGCTAACAATCACAGTCTAAAAATAAGCTGCTTTCCTGATAGATTGAGGTCACCCTTTAGAGTGGTTGCCTATTTCCACCTGGATCAAAATTCTGGCAGAGATGTTCCAGGTAAAAATTAACAGTAATTGAGAAACAAAATTTCCATTTCAGAACAGCAGCTACAGTTACTAAAACAGACATACAGAACTCATTAGCAAAATAAAAGGCCTTGACATAATTTGTCACAATACAGTGAAATTGCTCTGCAGTGATCTGTGCCAACGTGGGCTCAGTGGTGAGGGAGTGCTGCCAGTGCATCTGCAGGAGTTTCCTTCTTGCTGTTGTGCCCCTGGAAGTATTCTTGCTGGCAGATGCTCTTGCAGAGATGTACTGAATTGGTGCACCCTGCAGTCCCCAGCTCTTTTACCTCTCAGGCTGTTTAACCCCTTGTTTTTTCTGGTTGTGCTGGGCCTGCAGGGCAAGATATTGTCTGCCACTGTTCTCTAGCAGAGGCCCTGAAGATATTGGCAAAATCTAGTGGAACGATGAATGAGTTTAGTCCAATTAATGAATTTACACAAATAAGAGGTTTTCCTCCTCCTCCTTCTTCCCCCCCTTTTTTTTTTTTTTTATTTCTACATAGTGCCCTGTTAACAGCTTGGTTAGCTTACTCAGGCTTGAATAACTTTGGATAACCCCCAACTTTTGGCTGCCACTAACAAATCATGAAATATGGTGCAAGCTTATCTTAACCACAAAGAGAAAGCATTTCTCTCTTACACTGTATATTTTCCATTTACTTGGACTCCATAGTAGTAGCAACAAGCTCATTTGCTACTCTTCTACTGTTTATTCTCCTTTCCCTGATAAGAGCAATAATGCAATGAGCTCCTAATGGTAAGCTGGGGGTGAATGTTGTCCTTTCTCTTTGAATGGTGTCTTCTGTTTCACATCTAACAATTAGAAGCTATGGAAATCAGTATTATTAAATAGTCTAAAAGTCAGCATGAAGGAATGAAGTGCAGAGGAGGCTGAATGGCAATTAAATCAAGGCAGGCAAAAATGCAACAGCAGCAATAGCAAGGAAACTTGTATTCTGTATTGCCTGATGCCAAATGTGTCTTCTCTGCAAACAACAATAATGTCTGAGGCTTGTCAGTGTTTGCCACTCAAAGTCCCATCTTTCCATGAATGAGATTTCCTTTAATTTATAGTACTGGAGAAGTTTTGGTTTTCTGCCTTCTTCAAAATTTTCTGTTGCTGAGACACTCCTTTGTTGTACATTAGGAAACTTGACTGAATGGGTTTTGGTCATGATTTCAAATATGGAAATTATGATTTTATTGATATTAAAAAAATTTACTTTGTGTGTAGGGCTGGTTTATGTAGCTGTGCATGTATAAGAAATCTTATGGCTTGAGAACACAAAACTACAGTAACTCCATAAGCGAATACAATAGATAATGCTTGGAGCATATTTATAGGATGAACTATGCTTTGCATTTATGATATTCTATATCAGAAAGTGCTTCCTCTGAGGTGTGTAGGGCATCAATTACACAAAAAAATAAATAAATCTAGGTCATCATCACTTTTGAAAATTGTGCAGTAATTGCTGACACACATGACTTAATTTTGGTATCCCAGTACTATTAATTGGAAACAAAATATTTCTACCCATTGTGGGAACTTTAAAATGTAGATAGTACTTGTAACCTATAAGCAATTTCTTAAAAAGTATAAATTATCATTTCCCAGAACTACTGTAGAATTTCTCTTGAATCCATTATAGAATTACCACACTGAGCAGAATCTGATTATTTGACCTTGGTCAGCTTTTGCTACACTGAATCTGGACTATGGGACTATTGGAATTTGACAGATGTAGAAAAAAGAGCAAACAGAATGAAATTAAAGGGGGAACCCACTCCAAAAATTGTTATAATTTGCAAAGCAATTTCATATCAATAGTTGCTTATCATTTCAGCTGATTTCCAATATAATGATTTCATTAATTTAGCTACTGATGGATATATGAGATCTTCTGACTTTTGTGCATTCAGTGGACAGTTTGCAATTTCTGCATGATTAAATTTTACTAAAACTTGACACTGGTAAAACTGTATTCTACACAGACTCTTGCAGGTGTATTCTTAATTTCTTACATACTCCTGGAAAGCCACTATTCATGGTTGCTTTTAGTCCGCTGTAACAGTAACATGTAATTTGAAGAAAGGCTTATCTTTTTCAGACATCTACACAAGCATCTATGTACCCTCCTTGACAAATACATACTCTTCTGTCATTTGAATTCAGTGGGCAGATTGGTTGTGGAGAATTTCTCAGTTTAAAAATACTGCATTAAATCTACTGCCAGATGTTTCATTTCTGCTTCAGGTAGCAAGCAGTTAATGTACAACTAACAACATCTAAGGTGGGCTGATAAAAAAGGAAGAAGACAGAAAGAAAACCTATTATCACTCCTTTCAATGATGTTATATTGAGTTTTGACCTTACTAGAGCTTTCATAACCTGTAATGTATGTGCAGGGAAGCAGAAAAAACAGGACTGGGACACACAGGACTGGAACTACCAAAAGGCTGGAACTACCAAAATCCAAACATTGTAATCGCTGAGAGTAAAGCCAGCTAAAAACTCCTGAGCTGAGCAAAGGTGGCAGAGATAGTCTGTGAGACCTTGAGGGGATGAAGAATTGGATTTAGGGTGTAGGAAGAAACTCAGGAGGGTGGGATAAAAGAGAGCCCCTTACTGACATTGCAACCTCACCATATCCCACAGCAGAGCAGGGTCAGGCTGATCTGGTCTCTGTGAGACTTTAGCTAACAACAGACCTCCCTACTGACCATTAACAACAGAGGTGCTGCAGTTAGGACAGATGACTGGGGTTTAATATGGCTGAGAAAACTGAATAGCACCCCTTGCTGCTGTCATCTCCGAAACCCAAGTATCCTGAGTTTAGATCAGCACTGGGGAATATTTTCCATTTGGGGTAGAAGTAAAATGCTGGGAATCATAAAGTTATTTGAATTTTCAACTTTCAAATATTGTATTTTCTTTCTACTAAAAAATAATGCTGAAGAGAATTAGAGGAGCTGTTCCAGGATTTCTTCTCTCTGGGAGATACAACCAAAGTGGTAAGTTACATTGCTTGTACACCTGAAGGAAGTAAAGGCAACCAGTGATACGGGGTGAGGGAGAAGAGTGCCAAATTCTCTGCTGCAGAATGCAAGTAGCAGAAATGTTCTGAGGAAACAGACTAATTATCATGCCAGTGATTTGTATTTAATATATTTCGCTGGCTTTTACTAGGAATAAGGAAGGCTACTAAGGAACACATTCCAGGCTGAGTAACTATTCAAAAGTAGGTCAGCCAAGTTTACATTTCGTGCTTTGACTGGTGCAGAAAACAACTGGTGTGATGATCTCTTAGTAGAAACACAAACTCCTTCTTCTGGGACATAAAGCCATATCAGTCTTCTTTTTGGGGAAAGAACTGTGACCACTTTTTTGCAAGTGCATTCTATTTATTTATATGTAAATAATCTTTTTCACAAAAGAAATTCCAGTTGAGACCTTTTAAAAAAATCAGAGCAACAAAATATTATGGATTGCATATGAAATGAACAGCTTATGTAGGGCTATTCAGGCTTCCACTCATGCAATGAGGGGGATTCTTACATCTTACATGCTTGTCTTTCAGTCTCTGATTCCCACTTTGCTTGTATTCACCTTTTATTTTGATTGAGATTTGTTTCCAAATTATAATTTTGTTAGCATCCTGATGACTGTATTTAAATGTCATTTTCATCAAGGAAGCCAAGAAAAGCTGATTTCCATTTATTCTTCTTTCTTGAAAAATTCTCTCAGTGGTGCCTTTTTTTTTTTTTAATTTGCCATTAGGTCAATCACATACTCATTTTACATCTTTGAGAGTTTTTTATAAGAAGCTATCAGCAGCAATCAAAGGTGTGAATGAGGTTTTGTATCTTTGTATTGACATGGGACTGGAAATACAAAATGAAGACCAAATGAAAGTGACTGCAGCATAAGAGCTGCTCATTCAGTCAAATACTCTACATGGACCAGCTGCCAACATCTTGTGCCTTTTATTATACTAATACCAATTAAACTGCTCTTTTCTTACAACTCTGACTAAACTGTTTAAGTCAAAAGATATTTAATTTTTGGCAAAGAAAGGTCTGGGTTCAATTTATGTTGCTGGAAAGTCTCTCTTTCTGTGAGCAGGCTACTAGTAAAAGGCAAAAATAGTATTTGTAAACAGAACATCCAAATGCTTGGACTTCTTCAAAGAACTTATAGCAGAAGTCATGAAAATACAAAGGAGACTTGGCTAATACATCTTATGTGGTTTTCTAAATGCTGTTGACAGACTACCGAAAATTAAAGAGTCTAAGTTCCTGCAATACAAGAGATAATGCCCTTACAAGGATAAAAAGATTTTAAAAGCTGGAAAATGATGAAAAATTCAGAGTTTTATTGGAATATTTCAGGGCTGTGTTCTGGGAGATACAGTGCTCAACATCTTAGTAACTGGTTTGAGTAGTAGTGAAGCATCAAAATTTGTGGATGACACCCAAGAATTTAGAATCTTAAGGGCTGGGTGACGATAGTCACAGAAGTACTTGCTGTTAACAAAGAATAAAATTGAAGCTGAATTTTGATCCAGTCAAATTTAAAACAAAGGGAATGAAGAAACTTTCTAAATCCTGAGTGCTCTGTGCTTGCCTCTAGGCCGATCTGTTTTGGTGCCTGGGAATAGGATTTGGGCCAAAAATAGGCTACAAAAGCATTACTTCACCGCTTCTCAGGGAGGTCTGGGGAAAAGCAAACAAAGTTAGTAGACTTAAAGTGAAAGTTCAAAATGTTCTGTAAATCAGTGTTTCTTCTAATTAGGAAATACTTTTTTTTTTTTAATATATGTTTCATGTTGTTAGTTCAAAACTATTTGTCATGGCTGGAAAAGAAAGAGGCAGACAAGGGTGGCCAGGTCTGGAACTCAGGACTTCATCCTGAAGGGAAATGACAAAAGGCCATAGAGGTGTAAGCATGTCACATTTTGTCACATAAGCACAGGATGAGGAGGATGATCTGGGAACAACAGTTCAGGGACTTGCTCACTAGAGTGATTAGGGAGCACTGAATGAGCTTTACAGGTGAGGGAATAATTCACCAAGTGAGCAATAACTCTGCCAACCTCCTTACCATGGGACATTATAGACATCATTTTATGTCACAAATTTGATCAAGGTAATTTATGGAAGAAAATTCATCTTAGCACTTAAATTCAAAGAAAGCAGTACAATTTCAGGAAGCTTATGTGTTTGTGTGGTTTTGTTTGTTTTTTTTTGGGGGGGGGGGTTTGTTTGGTTTTTGTTTTGTTTTGTTTTGTTTTGTTCTGTTTTTGCTTAAAGATGTGAATGTTTGTAGCTTTCATTTGTATTTTTTGATACAGCAGGACAAAAAGATATTTGCCAATATACCTTACTCTTACAACCAAAAGTATACATATTTCTTTGCTCTGTCAACCGGAGTGTACTTCACCAGATGCAGATGTCTCAGATAAAGTGAAGCAGCTGAAAGTTTTTTTTAGTCTTGTTTATGTCTTCATAAAAGAAGGTTTTCCTTTAAAATTAAAAAAAATGAAAATGGAGTAAGGGAATTGTTTTCCTATTATTTAAAAATGTTTCCCAGGAGAGTCTTTTAAAGTATTCTGATCATCCATTCCTTTTGGGTCCAAGAAATATAACTTTGTTTTATTCTTAAGGATCTTGGGAAATGGGGAAAGAAGAGTGGTAAGCTAATGTTAGGAACCTGGTGTTCTGGCTCCTAAATTTCTTTTTCTGCTTCACTAGTCTGAAAAGCTGTTGATAGCAAAGGGAGCTCAAGGAGATTGTGGAACAGAAGAAAATGCTCTGTGAAGCAACATGAAACCTCTGTATAAAGAACAACCTCTTCGTTCTTCTGGAGATGGCTCACATGAATAATCTGCATTAGAATTGTGACTTATTGGCTGAAAAAAGTAGTGAGCTTGTTTGAAAGTGCAAACATCCCCAGTAATTCTTATCAAAACAGCAGGGTTTAGGCTAATTTTACTTCCCCCTCTCCCGCTCGTGTGCTGTCATATGGAAGGGGAATAACGGATGACTGTGAATGAAGTGGAGGCTTGGACCTTTCTGTGAACTGGAAAAAATGGGAATACATGCAATTTTGGGTATATAACACTGATTATCCACACATAAAGGAGCAGTAAATGCCTGCCCTAATAATAACTCAGAGGAGTGAGTGGCTTTTCAGGGGACAAGCATTTTTATTCCATTGAGGAAAGCCAGAAAGCCTTTATGGCTGAAAAAAAAGAAAAAAGGGTTGTTCTGTTGATTTTTTTTTTCTAGAATTACAGGGCTTTTTTTTTTTTGCCATCAGATATGTCTAAAAGTGAAATCTTTAATATTTTAATTAGTGCAAAACCAGTATTTCCTTAGAAATTCTGTTTTAAGGCTGCTTATTGACACAGGTCATGTAAAAATGAAAACTACTGAAGAGGTGACAACACCAGCTTATGTTTTAATAAGAGTCTGTCAAATTAGTTGCTCTTCACAAGATCCACAGTCTGATATGATTTTCTGGAATGTCTTTATTATGAGAGAGATTATAAAAGGCAAAAGGCCAGAATTTCTGGTCAACATCAGCAAGCAGGGAGGTCAATGTAATAACTATTCCATGTGATCCCACAGTAAATACATAGAGAATAAAGTTCAGACTTGGAGTGAGATGATGGTAACTCCCACGAAAGTATAACCTAGCCAATACATCATTTGTGTGAGAACTGGGGAGCAGTGATTTTGTCTTACAGAAGCTTACATAAAATGGCCAGGCTTGTGGGGAGCAATGACAATAAAACCTTCTCAATTTAATGTGCACCTCCTACTGGAATGTATTGTACTTCTTTCACTGCTCTTGAACAGCCATAAAGCATGATGTGTAAATCACTTAAGTCAGTTCAAATGAATTACTAAAACTCTCACATTTTCATGTGACATAAAGAGAAAAATGCAATCTTCATAAAACATTCTTTAACATAAAGTGAACGATACTAACATGCTTGGGATACATTTGTAAGATACCTTACATGAGTACAAGGGATTTATGTTTTAGAGTTTGTTTGGAATGAGAATCCAGAAATGCATTTCTGTGTTGAAACGAGGTGGTGACAATTAAAAGGTGTGTGTTGCCTGCTTATTAGTTCACAAGCCCAAAAGTATATCTCCCATCTACCTGACTTTAAACTGGCCCTTTCTGCATTTCTTCGGTCTTCTACCTGGTAGTTCCCCCTGCTGCTGGCCTGCTGAAATATCCAGCTTCTGCATTTCTGGGGATTATTGATTGGATTCATTCTGATGATTTCCAGTCTTCAGAAAAAATCACAAACGTGCAACTCAGCGACAGATTGTTAAAACAGATTTTCAGTTGATTATGAGATGTGTATCCAGATGTTCAGATAATGAGTGACTTGGGAACACTTATCTGCAGCTTAAAATTTCACCACATTAGTCTTTGTGTGTTACCTCATGAACATTACAAATGCACGGCTCATTAATGCTAATATGTTTTTGCTCTAGTGCTCAAAAATTTAAAATTCACTTCAGTTCTGAAAAACCAAGGTAAACTCTGTGCTTTGTATTCAATTAATGAACCTGGGTAGATGTTTGGGATTTTTTTTTCATCAAAGATTCAGTATTCAACTGCTGTCAGATACAAATTATTTAATAGAGGAAAATATCCCCCACCAAACTCTGCCAGAGTTCTTATTATATGGATTTGAATGTTTTTGTTAGCACTGAACATCCAGTGCAATTGCCTAAGGTGTTTCTGTAAAAAACCAGTTTCTCTGTCCTATCCATCAAAATGTGTGATCTGAATGAAAAGACATATACAACATAAAAGCCCATTTTTCTATTTTAATGTAACTTTTAAAATTCTGAAATTATAAGCTGTTATTTTTAAATTTGAGAACAGAATTTTAATATTCTGGAAGTTTCTTAAAAATTAATCACTAAGTATTTCAAAAAGTAAAAAATATTCTAATGACTTTTTCATCCTGTTCTTTTACACAGTAGATTTATTATCCTAATTTTTAGAATTTATGGCCTGGTGAAAGTGGAATGTTAAAAGACTTGCAAAAGTGAAAGTATTTGTAAAATATTAATTTTATAACTCTTAGTCTCCTGGAGGAAAATAAGACTGTTTCTTTACTGATTCCTTGGAGTTATAGAAGTTCACCACCAACTAATGTAATATGTGTCAGGTGTCTTTCTGTCTAAGAAATCAGTATCGTTACTGATCATTATTTTGTAAGAAATTCTTTTTTTTTTTTTTTTGGTAGTGTGAAGAAGCAAAAGATATCATAAATCCATTTTTAAGGGAGAGGAATTAATGACTTCTTGAGATACCTTAAAATCAGTCAAAGGAATATCGACTTGCTAGGACAACGTCACTTTCCAGGATTGTCTCTGAAGCTGGCTTTGGCAGTACACTTCAATGTGATGAAAAATGTCTTTTATGCTTATATTCTCATCCAAAAAGGTTGAGCAGAGGGAGGTGTAGGCATTAGGTGTGTGCACAGCTATCAGTTGAAGAGGCAAGAAGGTTGATGAAGTAATCTTTTAAGCTCCTTCTCAATCTGGGCTATTCTAAGGTTCCATAACTCTCCAGCATAACTTTTTCTCTGCTAAATGCAGAGGAAAGAGCAGATGTTAATTTGGTGGTACTGGTGACTGTGTCAAAAGTGTGGGAAGTATTTTTGGAAAAGTCAAGGAGTGTTATTTGCTATTTTTGGTGGGATGTATTTCTTCTGTATCTTTATCAAAGCCTGGTTAGATTCCCCAGACTTAGTCGTGTAAATAGGCAGGAAAAGGAAAGCGTAACACTCTAACTAGAATAATGTTCTTCTAAAAAAACAATATTTAAATTAACTTATGTAAATAGCATATGAATATAGAGGAAATATAGATTTATCCTGACTTAACTGGCTGCCAATTGAGGAAAAGTGATTAATCACATGCATGGTTTTAGCCCCTGGCAAATAGAAGTAAAAAGCTTAACTTCACATTTTATTTCATTTCACATTTATGATAGGTGGTGTGTGTACTTGACTCATTACCATCTGTCAGCTGATGCACAATAATTTGTTAAGAGATGATATATGTTCACATGATTGAAAGTAATCATCATGGTTTAATATATTGCTTTTTATCACTTTGGTGTCTGACTGTGAATGTTCCTAGTTTGCTATGGCTGTGTAATATTGTGCTGTGTAGACCAGCAAAAATCTAGTAAAGGGATTGTCTAAAGATGTTATAAACTCTCCATCCTTGGTGGTCTTTTAAAAACAGGATAGATAAACATCTGTCAGGGATGATGTGAGATGAGCTGATCCTGCCTGTGGACAGGGAATGGACTAGACCTCTTGAGAGCTCTTCCAGTCCAAGGAATCTATGATTTTAGTTTAACTCAGTGAAATGCCGCAGAGGGATTTGTGCTAATTTAATTAAGTTGGCTTTTAAACAAGTTAACAGATGTTTACACTTATAGATGTAACCTTTTAACATCTAGACTGTGCATTCTATTCCATTACTTCACTGTGCTTTTAATTAGAAAACTTTTCCCTAAATGGAACTGCAACATGTCTAAGTCCATTATACAATTGTGTGTTATTCATGCAACTTTTATTCTGTCCATCATAAGCATATTTGTAGTAGGGCTTTTTTATTTACTTGGAGTCATGTGCTGTTTTTCCCACTTTGCTTATGCTCTTTGGTCTTCCTCCATAGGTTTAGCAGCCTGTATTTTGGAATCAAAGGAGTTTTACCCTTCTGAATATTTTTTTCTCTTTTTCTCCTCCAGAAACTTGCCAGTTAACTTTGGTTTTGTTTTGTGGGGTTTGGTTCTGGTTTGGTTTGTTTGTTTTTTTTTTTTAACTGTGACTTCCCAAACTGCATCACTTTTTAGGCTGAATCATTATCAGTACTGATAAAGAAGAAATATTTCTTCATGGGCAGCATTCTTGGTGGTACATACCAGAAATTTTAAACTGTTTTCAGATGCATCTGAAGGATCTGGATACAGACTGCTTGCAAATAACTAAAAGTTTCAAATCATACTGTTCATCTCTTATGAGTTTATTGCAGATAAAAGGATATGTATCCTGATTTTTATTTTTTGGTTAGACCAAGGACATTGTGAGGCCTGGGCTCTTGAATATGTTTATATGCTCTTCAAGATTGTGGGGTTTTTTATTTGTTTGGGTTTTTGTTTTTTGTTTGTTTGTTTGAATCAAAATGAAACTTCTGGAAATTGTAAGTGGAATTTCTTGAACATTTTTGTTTGTTTTTTCCTAAATTACAGATTAAAGCAGTGTTTCTCACTTGTCAGGAGTTATTTAGATTCAGAGGGAGGATCAGTGAATCTAAGGAAGCGTAAGATTAATTGAATTGCTGCCCCACCAAACCATTTATATGGCCCCACCAATCTATTTATATGGTCTTTAAAGTATGAATAATAGTCATATAGCACCAGTAACATTAGGTGGTTGCTCTCAACATGGAGGGAATTCTATGAACATTTAATGCAATTTTTCACAATCAACTCCATAATGCATTTAAGACTTTAGGTGTTTGGATTTATTCATGCCCTCGGGGGAGGCATGGATGTAGAGTTTGCATTAGCTTATGTTACTTGCTGGCAAACACTGACACTTGTTATCCAGTAGCCATCTACAAGGGCCATCCTTCCTGCTCTGTTTTGCTTATTCCTTATGTTGACTTCTGGATATTTTCTTTGTTTGCTTAATTTTCAGTCTCAGATGAGTCAGTGATATGTCTTTCTCATGTACCCAATGTTAAACTAATGGTTAATTTTTTTTCTATCAAATTGACAAAAGTTGTTGCTTGGGGTTGTTTTGCTTTATTTTGTTTATTTTTGTTTTGTTCTGGTTTTGAGCACTTTCTGGTGCTTGCACTTACTGGGGTCTCTGGTTCTGCTGGTGGTCTCCCAGCCAGCCCATGATCTTTTTCTGGTAGAAGCAATCTGAAAACTGCAGCCTAAGTGCTGCAGCTGTAATGATGCAGCTCTAGGCACCCTCTCAATCTCTAGACATTTTCACCAAAGTAATTGCCTGCTATTGTAGGAATCTTTCCCCTTTCTGTGACATAATTGCTTTTCTTGAGGTTTTTTATTTCATATGTGAAAGGGTTTAAGCTTATTACAGGGTGGATGGTGATTGCTTTTGGTGGAGTTGTGGTATGGTCTGAATTCTGCTGTATGGTTACATTCTGTGCTGGGGAACTAGATTTGATAGCCCTGATCAGATTAGTGGGAGTCATGATCTCATTATTGTTATTTGTAGCGCTGCAGCACCTTCCCTAATGGCACTGCAAAAGAAACAAATGGTCCCAGTCATGAACTAAAGAATTATAAAACATAGAAATGAAAAGTTCATGTAATCCTGATTAAACAGAACCAACTGTTCCTTAATTCCTCTGTGTTGTATAGTGCTAGGCAATATAGTGTTTCCCAAACACTAAAAATTTAAATAAGCTATAGTGTTAATTCAATTTTAGTACTCTTCTATTTCAATCTGTTCCCTAAATACTTTGGTCTTTGATCCCTCTCTGTTGTCCTCTTTTGTGAGTGAATAATGCAAAGACTTCTGTGATCAGCCTTTTTCTTGTGAAATTTCCTATTTTGTCAGCCTTTTATCCCTGACCTCACAGGGCAGTCTCTAAGAGAACTCTGAGCCCAAGCAGGACTCAACTAATTTAATGGCCAGCTGGAAACAGGGACATGCAAGAACTATATTTTGATGAAAGTTTTGGTTCAACACTGCTTCTACATCCCTGTTTGTTTATTTATTTACCATAATCCTGCACTGGCCATTCATTTCTGCCTCAGGCTTGACTGTTCTGTTGTGCTGGAATTGTTATTTAATCTCTTTCATTCCAAAGAGAATTCAGCTCATTAAAGCAGCAAGAAAGATTTTCAGCAGAGGATTACAGGCTCAGGAGCTGTCTGGGGGTGTATGCATACTGTGCCTATGTGTATGTCTGTTGGTGAGAAAGAGGGAAGGGGAAGTGACCAAAATAAGGAAGCTCCCTTATGTCTTCTCACATAGAAAGTGGTATGGTTTTATACTTTGTTTTATTTCTTCAGTTACCACTTCTCAGAGTCTCTGTCTCTCTGTCAGGGAAGAGCAAACCCAGTCTTAACATTCTGATTTAAAAAGTCAAATTGTTTTAAAGTTTCACTCCAATTTCAGCCACTGGTTGAACCTTTTTAAACTTCTAGACATGACATTAACAATAACAAACAACTGGAAATGTTTTACAATCATAATGACTAACCAGGTCCATGTTTTCTACTTCTTTCCACAGAATCACTGCAAGAGATCTGGAAATGGGTAGTTTCAAACACTGCTGTTTGTATCAGTAATTTGTTCTGTTTCATTTTTTTAAATTTAAAAGGTTTCCTTTTTAATGAACATTGCCTCTTCCCACTACATGCCTTTTTTATTTTAGCCAGTTAGGTTAGTTGAGAGGAGTAGATTAGTGTTTTCAATTAGTTATAGTTGATTAAGCTTGCTATATGAGGTCTGTACTGGAACTAAGGTTGGAATAATTTCTCCTTCCACTTCTGCCATTGCTTCTATGCAAAAATGGTACAGCTATAAATCTGAGGATGTCAAGCATCCATCTTGCTACTGATGGGTCCTTTTGAAAACTCAAGTTGGCAGTGATGGCTTTGTATGGAATTTGAATATTCCTGCACAGAGAAGCATGAAAGATGCTGTTAGGGGAAGGGGTAGGCAAAGAATGCTGAGATTTGATACAGATCATTGTGCCATGCTGAGGCCAGTGTATTGCTGTGCCTAAGTCTTGTAGACAGACATGTCTAACCTGTGGTGTGGGTTCTGCAATGTCCTCAGACAATCCTAATCCTGGTGATTTGGTAGGCATGTATAACTCATGGCTAGAGCCATTGAGTAAGTCATCTCCCAGGATATGCTGAAGCAGGGAGCTGAGGTTATATACAAAACATCCATGCAATGACTGCAAAATTGGATATAGGCATAAATATTTCTTTTAACTAGTATATGGAAAGAAACCTGAGTGGATTTTTTTTTAATTTGGTTGGCTTTTTAATTGTTGCTGTTAACTTATGGGATCATCTTAAAGGAATATTTGTCTGAGAATCGTCCCCTTCTGAAGTAGGGATGCACGGAACATAAATGTATTGCATGTGGGACACTCTCTTTGCTGCAAGTTTACAGCATAGGAAGAAAACTTGGAAACAGCTGGTCTGGTGACAGCACTTAATAGATTGTTTTACATATGGTCTGTCTTGCTGAGAAGAAAATGGAAATCCCAAGGGGATGCATAATAGGCTCATAAGAAGAGGGGGAAAAAACCCCTCTGAGAGTATGGCTAGAGTGACAGACCTAAAGGAGGAAGTAAGGGCAGGAGGTTAGGACAAGGTGAAAAAAAAAAAAAGAATAACTGCAAAAGCTCTGTAAGATCCCAAGGACTCTGAAGAGAAACAAGTGAGAAGGTCATGACAGTGAGGGCACCAGAGAGCTGCCCCAAGTACTCAGTCTGTGCTATGAGAGTCCATCTGGGGGTCTTCCCTCTCTCCAGAGTGTATTGGTGTGCTGGGGAGCCCTGGCTGGGCTGCCCACCCACACTCTCATGCTGCTTCTGCACCCACATCTCCTTGTGGCATCCCTTCCCCAGCTCCTCTCACAGAGCTGCTCTTTGTCATTATGCTTCTACCTTTCCATGAGAGATATGGACAGCACAATGCCATCTGTTCTTGGAGCACGAGCCTTATGAGGAGCAGCTGAGGAGAGTGTGTTGCTTATGCTGGAAAAAAGGGGGCTCAGGGAAGACCTTATCACTACAGCAGCCTGAAAGGAGGTTGTTGCAAGGTGGAGGTGAGCCTCTGCTTCCAGGTAACAAGTGACAGAATGAGATGGAATGGCCTCAACTTGCACCAAGGGAGGCTTAGATTAGATTTTAGGGAATCTAAATGAATGTCTTCACCAGAAGAATTCTAAAGCATTGGAACAGACTGTCCAGGGAAATGGTGGACTCACCATTCATAGAAATGTTCAAAACACATGTGGCTAGGGCACTTGAGGACATGTTTAGTGGAGAACATGGTGGCGGCGGTGCTGGGTTGACAATTGGACTTGGTGGTCTTAGAGATCTTTTCCAATCTTTATGGTTCTATCGTCCAGACCTGTGGAGTGGGCAAAAGCACCACCAGTGAGCTGTAGCCCTGGAGACTGCCAGATCAGGCTTACAGGGAATGACTGCATATAGAGGAATACACAGTGTGTGTCTCCTGGGTTTGCCTTTGGGACTAGGAATTACGTCTTATGTGATGAGTGAATGCAAACTTGTTCATGCAGTGATTGAAAAAGTGGCTGCAGTCAAATTAAAAAACACTTTTAAGCAAAAATTAGCATAAATACCAATTTCTTTATGAAATGTTTTTGCGAGCTCCAGTGAATGACTTGATTTCCTTGCAGATTTGTTTGTTCTTCTGGTATTGTTTGCAGACACCCTTTTTCACTCAGCTCCAGTAACTGAGCGCTGAGTTTGTTATCCTTCTTTGGAGCCGTCATTCACACCGTTGGAGCAGATGTGAACCCTTTGGTTTGGACTTCAGTCCAGCTGGGTCCCATCAGCCTTTTCTACTCTGATGGAGATGTATTACTGCCTACAATTTAATCAAATCTTTTCTCAGTTATGCCTTGTAGTGTCTAGAGGCTCCATCACAGAAAGACAGGTACACTGACTGTACCTGCACCATAGTTTGTACTGACTGCACCATAGTTTGCTTTAAGCTGCTGGGCCAAGACAGCCTTTTGAAGCGCTGCAATTACTTACTTGCATTGAAGGTGGTCTTACTGAAATAAAACTTTTAGTTAGGTATCATCAGCCTACATCATAGAGCAACCATGGCTGCATGTGGGTAGAGCAATCATCCCTGGATCTGGTTAGAAGGAAAATACATGAGAACATTCCTGACTGTTTTGAGATGTTGAGAGAAATATATGGCTGAGGTACACTCCAAAAACTTTAAAAAACTCCCAGACAAAGAAATGCCAAAATCCAGCAGTCATGATTGCTCTTCTCATCCTTCAGTTAGAACTTGGATTTATTTGGAATATAAAAAGATGGAAATCTTGCCATACAATCTTGCTTTTAATTTCATCCCACCCAAAACGGGACAATAGAATTATATATATATATGTAGTCACACAAAGTTTTATCTGCAATTGACAGAAGATATTTCAGAATTACTCAAAAGGAAGATAGTATCCACTGACTAAAAGCAGAGTACTTAGTCCTTTAGGCAAGTGTCTGGAATTAGAGATGATGAATCCAGACCTTGAAACACCAAAAGTTATTTCAGAGGGAATCTTTCAATCACCGTTTTCTACCAAAAAAAAAAAAAAAGAGTTGGCTAAAAATAATAACAACAATAATTTGAAAGTGATATATAAAGATTTTAACCTATAGCAATTCAATAAAGACTGCAATTGGCCTTAAGTTATCTTTGATTTCAAGAGAGACTTTGAAACAAAGCCAAACCCACAGTTTCTGACATAGGCCTCTGGCTTCCAGACTCTGCCTCTTTGCTGCCATGCAGAGAAGAAAAACAAGCCTGCTCCTATGCAACTCATGTAAATGAAGGATTTCTGGTTTGTAGCTGGCAAGCAGATGCTGATTTTATTGAAGCAAAACAAAATAGCATGTCTTTGCTTTTTGATTTCCATTTGCCACTTAAGAGGGCTCTCAGCTGAAAATAAGAAACTTCTTGCAGCTTGAGGAATCCTCACTCTGAATTCAAAGGGTAACATCTCTGAAACATCAATGTCAAGGCTTTGATTTCTGATTAACCATCTGTTTGTTTTCGGGTTTTTTATGTTGCCATATTTTGGGTGTTTGACTTTGTGTTCTTCATGTTTTTTTTTCTGCAGTTCAGAATGTGTTAATAATTTTCTTATCCATTTTCAGGCTATTGAAAACATTATTCTGGAATTATTGAATTAAAAAAAATAGCAATTTCTTGCTCACAAATTTTAACCAGAATTCTTCCTGGTATAAAAAGGTGTTAATCCTCTTAGTAGGAAGTTCTTTTTTAGTGTATTGATAAAAATATTTGCTTACATTCTCTTTAGTAATTATTTCCAAAAGCAATGTTTGATAAATACTTCAATGTTGGAATTATTTCAGGTACAAAATCTTGATTCTAAGTTTAATTTTTATGTATATTTTGATACCATATAGGATATGTGATAAAAACAATATATCCAAAATTGCAATTGTTACTAAATTTTTACTATGTACATGTATCTATAGAAATTTGTACATAAACAAGTAGATATAGATGTGTTTTGAAAATACTAAATTTTTACTATGTACATGTATCTATAGAAATTTGTGTTTTGAAAATACTAAATTTTTACTATGTACATGTATCTATAGAAATTTGTACATAAACAAGTAGATATAGATGTGTTTTGAAAATACTAATATATTAATATAGATATTTTATATTAAAGTTCTCTGTATGTGTGTATATAGATATTTCTGAATTTTTTTTACTTGGGCAATGTCAAGTATCTAAATATCTGCAGTTGGGTTCATTCAGCTGCTTTGGCTGTTTTCTCTTCCTGTTTTCCTTCTCTGACCATTCCTGGCAGATATGTTTTAAAGAGGAAGATCACGGGTTCTCCTTCTCATCCTCCATGTTTGGAAACAAAATGATCTTCTGAATGCAGAGAGGCTCTCTGTAACTTGGAGTATCAGTCCACAAATGAACATTATTTGTGTAAAAATTGCAGGGTGTCCTGCAAAGGCAGACAATGCTGTAAATGAGAGCAAATAATTTCATCCTGGTTTGAGAAGTCCTAAATTTGTGGTGAGTTTGTGCATAGCTGTCTGTTTGAGATAGCCTGAGGAGTTACTGCTTCTTTGTTTTTCTGCCCCCCTTGTCTCAGCACTACCCTGTACAGTTCCCTTCAGTGCATGGATGTGGATGAGATCATAGCTAGTTCTGCTTTTCTGTTTCCCTTTCTCTCTTGTCTATGTTTACAATAAAGTGCCTGTATTGAAACTGCAATGAATATGCAGAGTGAAGGAGGAACTTCTTTTAGTGCAATTCTTTTTCTTGGAGAAGTTTTTCAGATAAAGTTGAGCAAGACCCTGAAGGATTTTTTTTTAAAATTGGAATTGAAAAAGATAGAAGGAGGTTTCTCAATGCATGTTGTCCTGGTTTCGGCCTGGGATATAATTTATTCTCTTCTTCATTGGTTCAGAGCTGTGTTTTGGAATCAGTAAGATAATAATGTAAACAACACACTGATCTGGAGGACTCCCACAGAAATAAGGAAGGCCTAGGGATCACAGGGAATGATTCTGCTCTTTCCCTACTGATGCAGTAAACCACTGGCTGCAAGGCTGGGGAGAGGCAGAAGGATGGGGGAAAGGTTTCCTCTTCTATAAATATTCTACAAATACCAGGGAATTTCATGGTCCAGCAAGGCTCCCCACCACTTCATAGCATAGAGTGTATCCTCTGAGAGGGCTTATCTTGCAGACATGCTTCTCTTCCACTGGTGAAGACTCCAGCTTTCCCTTCATCCAAAGCATTATATTAATATGTCTTTCTGTGGTACCTGGTGTATGTTGAGACAAATATTAGAAAATCTTTAGTGCACTTTAGCGGTTGGAAATGAGGAGGTTCAGCATCACATAATCAAGCAGCTATTTGTGGATGACAGGAAAGTGCTCCACAGACCACATGGCTGGAACTTCCTGATTAATGCCTTTCCCAAAAGCTATGCAGTCCATCCTAACTGCTCCTGTCACCTCAGGGTCTGAATGCCTACTCCAGCTCATCACAGTTATTATGGGCAGCTGAAGCAGAAATGGCTCTAGCTAAAATTACCTGGCAATTTCCATTATAAAATACTGTTTTCAATGACTTATAGCTTCTCCAAAGTTTAATTTGTTTTTAACTTTGCACAGTAAAAGATTTATTCTTGTGGGGGGAGGGGCAGGAAGGGGCAAGAGAGGAAGGAATGATAGTGGGTAAGGAGAATAAATGGATATACTTAAAAACCCTGAAGGATCTTGTCTATTTTTCTCTTCTTGAAATATGTGCATTTTTTACCTGCCCGTTTGGGAGCAAGGACAGCAGAGAGTGTTTGTGGCACTGAAGGTGGTTCCTGTGGCTGTTCCTTTGTAAATGCACCCACGGTTCTGCATTTGGAAACCTATTTGCAGATGGTCAGACATGGGAGGGCTGGCAGTTCATTTTGCTCATGGCAATGATGTGTGTGTTCCTACCTCTTGCCATCACCAATGTCCTGCCAGCTCTGAACCTGTCCCTTCCCGAGTGACATGGGACACATTGGCCGACAGCGTGGCCGGGAGCTGCCATGGCGTTGGGCCCAGGATCTGGGACTCGGGATCCAAGGCTGCAAGCGGGAAAGAGAAGATGGAGATCAGACTGTTGGGGAAGGCACCTTGTGCAGAAGGCAGGGTGGCTGTGGCATTGTGAAGGAAGAAGGAGGCACTGGGGCAGGAGGAGAAACAGGATGTTGGACATACGATGGATGAAAGCCTCATGCTGAATGGTGCCATTGCACAGCTGCTTATACAGGAGTTCACACATGCACTTGTGTGCACTGGTACACAGTTCTGATCTGCAGGAGTGCTAATCGTTCCTGCCATTTATTTCCAAGGGTGTCCAGTGCTTGGAGGGTGAGTTTGGGCTGTGTCATAAAGGCAGCTGCTCCCTGCTGAATCCCTTCCTTCTTCGTGGCCAATAATGTTGAAGGACAGAGGATTGCTGAAGAAGAGAAGATGTCTTTTGTGATTTTGTGACTTGGTTTTGAGTTGTAACCTATACATCTACCTTGCTAATTTTCAATTTCTTCATTTTTATTTTTTAAACTTATTTTACTAATAACTTTTTACCATAAAATACATATTATGCTGGTGAACTCCATGGAATTTAGCCATTATGAAACTTACTTTGCATTCAGAACAGATTTTTGATAACACCATGTAAAAAACAACCCATGAGATTATATTTTTAGATGTTTAAATATTTTGATTTGTTTTCATTAAGTGTTTTTTTTCATTGAGAACAGTCCATCCTGTGCACTAAATGGTCAGAGACTCTCTGGGGAGTAATAAATGCATGATATTTGAATGAAACTTTGTCTTGGCATGTAGCAGAGAGAAGATAAATGTAAGGTTTTCTGTGCAAACTCATGTGGAAGCTTCTTGGATTTTGAAATTTTAACTGTGCTACCCTAGTACTGTATTCAATTAAAATTATTTTTATTTGTTATTGAAGCTAATATGGAATTTTTTCTCTAACTCCTTTCACACTTATGTGTGCTCAAAAATATATGTGTTTATGTAAAGTGTAGTTATTTAGTATGCACAGAGATGTGCAAGAGGTGTATGTTGGGCCAGAACTCTCTCATTCCTTAGCTGCCCCATGAGACTGTAAAAATTATGGTTTCCTGTTTACTTGTTAATTCATCATTATAAAATCCAAATGCTATTAGTATTCTCAGTGTTCCTGGTGAGTATCTGGAGTTTTAAACAAATCCTTTATTTTCATAAAATGAGAACAAGACTTTATTTATATCAATTTGATGTTTTATAAACACAGAGAATGCAGAATGTTTTTAAAAACAATTCTCCCATCATCTGAATTGCAATTACTGGGGACATTTTGAGAACACAGTGTTTAAGCTGTTCTTGTATTCCTTCTGTTTTCAAATCCTATATTTAAGAGTAGATTCATGTGTCACTTAGGTGTTACCACCGATTGATTCTGCAAGGTGACAGGACAGGCAGTGAGCTATGCTGAGCAAAGGAGAAAATCAGGGTTTACCACAAACAAGGGTTGCCTTGGTGTGGTAAAGCTTAAAAATGATGTTATCTCTCTGCCACCCAGTGCACTTTCCCAGCTGATTCTGAGTGCAGCTGTCAGATCTGCCAAGTCAGTTTCCTCCTAAGTTCACTGACGATTTGAGACAGTAATAATGATGAAATTAGATGTGGGCATTTTGATTGTGTTCTCTTGGGATCTTCAGAAAAGTGCAAGTTTGGATGGCTTGACCTTGTTGTAATTCACACAGAGCTTGTTCTGGAAATTGCAGTTTTCTACTGCTGGATCATGCACAGCTCCTCTCCTGGAGAAGCCTCTGGCCATTCTCAGACATTGTTTATGGCAAGAGTTCAGGAGGATGTGAGCCAACTCTCTTAGCTGTTTGTACCATTTATCTCCCAGTCCCTCACCCGATCTTGACTTTTTCCATGGTTATGAGAAGAAAAGATTTTATAGACATCTTTACAGCCCAGTCTCTCCACTGATGTCATGAGCAAGCATAATCTTTTCAATACAATGTGATAACTGAGTCCTAAGAGGGATTTCAAGTATGTGGTGGGTGACTTGCTTGGCATGTTTCCTCTCTACCTCTTTGATTTCCTTCCTCTGCACTGCACTCAGACCGTAATGGTCATTCAGCTGAAGCATGTACATTGGAGTGGGTATTGATCCCTGCCCCACTTGCAGAGTTTGGCTGGCTATCCCTCCTCTGAGGCTCTCTTACCATAATAAAAAGATTGTGTTTGACTGAAGCTTAGACAATCAACCATTTATTTTGAGTTACAAAGTCTTTGTCTGTTTTCAAAACTTCCCATGTAGATAATGGCTATTCTTCAAAATGCTTTTTTTACCTTTGGGGAGCTGAAGACATGCCATTTTAATTGCATTTTGGGAAATTTTTAACTGATTGGTCAGTGGTTATGTCTGTAAATATTTGACAATGTAATTTTTCCCCACCTACAAAGCTTGTTCATTGTCATGACTCTTAACCATTCCCTTTACCTTCAGGTTTATGCCTAAAATTTAGCATCTAGAAATGTTACTGGGCAACAAGGTAGTGCTGTTCACTAAATGCTCTTCATGTATTTGTTGCAAGAGGAAGTTGGATCTCTGCTAATCCATTTGAATTCTTCTTTTGACATTAACCACACTGTGCTTCTCGATGAAAGGAAGAATGTTAGGGAACCAGCTGGAAATCCTCTTTTCTCCTTTGGTCAATGCCAAGTTCTCAGCTGCACATCACGTTCCTGCGTACGGGCTGAAAGATAAGGAGGAACTCTGAGAAATTAGATCTCTGCTATTGAGGTACCTGGAGGCCAATTATTGCTTCAGGTGGCTATGTAATCTATCATTTACAGATTGTTTATTCCCGCCTTTGGCTGACACTGCTGCTTTTGTGGTGGTTGTCCAAACTGGATCAGGCATGACGTGTCTTGATTCCTTCTTAGGAATCACTCCTCAATTTGTACGAATGCTTTTCCTGTGGGCCAGTTGCCCATGGACAGATAATGGATGCATTTGTAAAGTTTTGTTAATATGGTGATAAAATCCTTTAATTGTGGGAAATAGTACTCAAAGAACAACTTCTTGAAAGATTTTAAGAAACTCTCCTATGAAATGTTTTAAATTTATGCATAGATCAAAGACTGAAAGTACCAGGTAATAACGGTATAGTAAATAAAATAATCAAAACTAAATCCCTGAAACTGTTTTAAAAATACCCCACAAAACAATAAAACTCTAAATTAAAAAAAAAAGAATGTACCCTTTATACTTATCTATGAAATTGAAATCCAGAGATTTCGATGGTTAAACAGTGAGAATTCTTTTATACTGGGTACCAAAGGTTTGTATTGAGAATACAAATAGAAATAATTTTTAGGTCAGAGCACATACAATAACCAGACAGATTTTGAGTCTGTTCCTCATCTTGGATCCCAGAACTAACAGTATTTAAGTTTAAATAACTCTGCATCCTGTTTAACAGGACTATTTTTAAAGCAGTAAGGATTTAAGTATAAAGACTGAACAAAGCTAATTGATGGTTTATTTTTCTTAAGCCCTGATACATGTTTTTAAAGTACATTTTGTCCATTTAATCAGCCAACCGTTACCATTCCATATCTTCAGAGAACTTTTCTTCATTCCGCTTTTCCAAAATGCTGTCTATTTTCTCATATTTTTAACAAAATTGTGTATGTAAATGATGTTAAACTCTTCTGGAAAAATGGGGAGGTTCTGATGCTTCAAATCCTATCCATGTGAAGTCAGTGGGTATTTTATACAAGAGCATTCACTGACAACAGGAATGCTGGTATTGCATTTTGCCAGCAGGCGTGTCCTCAGCTATTTAAAACTGCAAAACAAACCTCAAGGCCACAGTTTTAGCAGAGTCTAATGTTCTTTAATAAGAAATTAAAAGGATGCCAGTGCTTTCTCTTGCTTGAGAATTTGGAGAAAGAAGAGAGTACTGGTAGCTAGACTGAGCAACACTGGTAAAACCAAACAGCAAATTTTCAATACATGTTGAATGTTTATATTTAGAAGGCTTTCTCCAAAGACAGATGTATTATTAGGCCAACAAAGAACAAAAAAATCTCTCAAAAGAAGTAAATTATGCTTTTCTTTTGTGCAAAGAAAATGAGGATGGCTTATGCAAATAAAGGAAATATTCTGTACATGCTAGTTTAATACCATTTTTATTTTTAAATAATAACTTCACAAATTCATAAATATGGAATATTTTTCCTAAAAGAGCAAATTTTGAGTCCTAATCCAGTCTTATCTGTTCAAGCTGTACATCCTAACTTATGGGAGATTTTATTGGTTTTTTGGTGCTTAAATCAAAGGGACTCTGTTTAGTGCAAAAAATAATGAGGTTTCCTCTGAAATTCTGTGAACTCTGAATTAATATGTAACCAATAGAATTTAGAAAATTGTCCCTCACTTTTGTGTATCTCTAAAGGGTGAAAACTTTCTCCTTGCCACCTGGTTTAATTTGGATCCATGCTTCCAACAAACAGATGACAGGAAAAAAGAATAAGCAGGTAACTAGAAAAGGAAAAAAAGAGCTGAAGCAAGAAAGGGCAAGATAAATTTGTTAAATAGGATTTGTGATTCCTGTTTTATAAGGTAAAAATCATTTTCTACACCTGATTCAAAACCAAGGGCGAATTTAACAAACTCTGCATGCATTTTGAGTGAATTAGGTTATTTTTCTCTGTCTATTTTCACAGAGAGCATTTTTTCAATGATCTACGTAAACCTACTCTAATACTTACTCAGGTTACCTGCAAGTATCTGACATTAAAAAAATCTTATCTACCACTCAGACTTGTAATGCAGTAGTCTATCTCTCTTATTATAAACTTCATAAAATATTTCTCTATAAATAGATATTATGAAAATAATTTCAGTGTCAACTCAATATAGTGTAGGTCGGACATGCTGCAGTGTTATCAGAGATTTACTCAAGCCTGTATGAGGGAAATGACCCAGGCTCTGTGTGCAAAGGGGAATAAATTAGGAAGACAAAAATATTTGAGTGGCAAAAGCAAAACAAAGCAAACCCACGTAATTGTTATTGCCATCGAGTATATTTGTAATGACTGATGAATGCTGAAGGTGTTATGGCTACTTGTCAGGATGTGTCAAGACAACAATGCCTTAGAAGAATGTGTGGGAGCAAATTCCTTACTGAGCTCTGGTCTCAAATCCTGGGGATAGAAACACTTCAGCCGTGGTGTTGTCAGTAATGTTAGCTGAAATTTGGAATCATGAACGCCTAGAAGTGTAAATATCTATTCAGAAACATATTTGAAATTATTTTACAACTCCTTGAAAAGTACAACCAGAGCAAATGCCAAAGCCAATTTCACGAGTGAAGGATCCAGGGGCAGGTGAGAGTGCTCTCAGGTATAGGGAGGAGAAGGCACGAAAGGCAATTTCATACATAGGATCTGGTCACTGCACAGTCCCTGAATGCAAAAACTCGTGTTTGAGCTAAAATGCATCAGTTTAAGCAGGATCTGGGCCTACTTTTTATCTGAACGCAAGAACTTCAGGGGGAAGAGAGAAGAGATTGTAGAAAATCACAGGCTTCTTTAGGGCAAAGCTTCTCTTAATGTGAGCTAAGTTGTGAGCTGTGAAGCAGTGACAGAAGGGTGATGGTTTCACAGTGATCATTTCCTGTAATGAGGAGCATTTATTTAATTATTATAATAATTAAAGTATACTTTAATTTATAAAGTAAAGTAACTATAATTTATAAAGTATAAATTAAGGGGTATTCAGAAACCAGATATTGCATGACAAAAGATGACATATAAAAAACACAAGCACATTTAAATATAGAAAAGTTTTGCATAGATAGAATGTAGAGACTCTTGGAGAGGGGAGAGTGAGAGTCAGTAGAAGACAAGGACAGGAAATTCAGATTTTTTTTTTCCCAAATAGAAAAATTTAGATAATTTCTGCAATCTTGGGAATTTTAATGAAGGAAGAATGTCTTTCTGTCTTCTGCAGGATGTTCATTGTCCCATTGGGTTCTTGGTGCTGTAGTCCTCGTGTCAAGACTGACTACCTCTATTCTTCTTTCAAGATGTTTACAGCCATCACTTCTCTAAGTTACTAAAGATTTATACATATTTGCTTGTTTTCTTCCCACCTTTTTTGGTTTTCCCCCCCTTTTTAGTTATGTTCCCTCTTCTTTGGTCTGGAGACATTAGAACATAATTTTTAACACCTTTTTAATTTTTTCTGAAAAAATATTTGCTTTTGGTTTTGGATTTTCCATCCAATTTGGCAATATGTTTGATAATTCATTCAAATAATATATTGAGAAAATTAATGTGAAGTATTTCGCTGATAAAATATTTTTCCTTATTTAATTAAGGAAATCACATGATTCGCTGTTTTGCGTCATGGTCACAATGCAGAACTTCCTTTGCCAATATGGTTATTCAGGGAGAATCCCTACACTCTGGGTATGTCATTGTGCACTGGGTGCCACAGGTACCTGAGATATCTGCATAGGGATAGCAGGGATCAGAGAGGTACCTAAAGGAGACTGGGTTACTTCTTGATTGTCAGCTGCCATCTGGGGGTCACAGGGGATTCTTTAGTCTCTGGACATCTCTGTTATGCTGACAGAGTCCAGTGACACATTTCACTTACCCAAACTTTCCTCTAGTGCAGTCCTGGCTGTGTTAAATCTGCTGGAAGGCTTGCCTTCCACAGCAGTGTTATCTGAGCACCACTCCACGGTATTGAAAGTTTGTGAGTTGTTTGTTTCTAATTTACTACATGTTTAAGTCACAAGAAGCAAAAAAATATTTTGTTGTGAAGCAATGCTGATTTTCCCCACCTGGATTTGTGGTTGTTATATTAGCTAAAGCTAGGTAAATAATACACCTGGAAAATGAATATTGAGGGTTGCATTTATTGACTCTTTTCACAGAATTCCATTATAAAATTTTCTATCAATCCTTGTTACATTAGGGAATGGATTCTCAATTATGTCATCTTTCTTGTTAAGTATTCTAGTAAAACTGTCATTGTATTTTCTTGTTCCTTCAACTGAGCTCTCTGGAGTAAAAACAAGGGCTCAATTTGAGGGCAATCAGATGCTAATTTTTAAGACACTTCTTGTTTATCTATGGTAATTTACTGCAAGGGAAATTTCAGTGGTACAAGGCAAGCAGCAAAACAAAGCAGTTTGGCTCGAGTTTCACTCACACTCTCTGAATAGGGACTGTGCTGCATATGTAAATCAGATCTGTGGTCTAAATGAAGCTTGAGGGCTTTAAAAGGCTCTATATGTATGGGTGTCTTACTGACCCTGCATCATTCCCACAGCCCCTGTGACTAACAGGACACAACCTGGCCCCTACCACTGTTCTCTATCTACAGTCTTGCTCTATTTCTTTGTGTGTGTGAGGGGACAGAGACATGCCTGTCCCTCTGTTCAAGTCTTCCCCCTTTATCCCTGTCTGGCAGCTCTGCCAAGCGAGAACGGGGCCATTTGAGAGTTACGATTCAAAAACGAACCTGGCATTGGGGTGACAGTGGGCACAGCCACTCTTCAGAAAAACAAGGAGTTCTTTGAAAAGCAAAGTTAGGGAAACTGTGTTTGGTACAGCTTTACATGTTTTGATTTAACCTCAATGTCTTCAGCTCCTACTTCTCCTGCCCTTTTTATATTACTCTTTCCACCCCTCTCTCCAGGAATCCCATTCAAACAATGCTCTCCACTTTTTGTCCCCTGTTTGGCATGCTATCCAGAAATCACATAAGCTGTCTAGCCAGCTGAGCACAGTCTGGTATAAGGAAAAAGTATTTTTGGCTATCTACCACTTTGTCACTATTTCTTTTACAGTTTTTGCGGAGCTTGCATCAGTCTCCTTTGAGATCTCGTTAGCACCTTGAAAGTCCAAGGTCACTTGAAAAGAGCAGGAAAAGCCTGAAATGTTAAACTTCTCTACATATTTTTATTCTGACTTGGATTGATATTTTCCAAGATTGCTTTACTAGTTATTAGTTATTAGTTACTAGTAAATATTGTCCTGGGAAAGATCTCAAGCGTTATCAAAGTGTTAAGGCAGGAGAGAGTTACTGCTCCAGAGAAACCTGCTTAGTTATCTATTGCTAACAAAACAACTTATTATGGGGTTTTTTGAAAACTCAGAATGAGATCTGTTGTTCAAATAGGGATTAATTAATATATTAAGAGCTTTCTGTAGTTTGATGTGGGTGGGTATCTCCTTGACCACTGGGATATATTGATACCCAGTCCTAACCCTTATTACATAAACAAGTTAGGAATTTTCTAAATTATTTTTACTTCCCTAATGGAACAAAGCACCTTTTCTACAGCTACAGCTGCACATTGACATGAAGGCATAAGTTCTTTTTTTTAAAACTGAGTATTACATTAAACACTTCAGTGTTTTGGTCACAGCGCTAGTGCCTTACCATGTGAAAATTGAGCTTTTATTTTATTATGGGGAAAAGAGATCCTCTCTTTTACAGAAGATTTACTTCATATTTTGATATAGATTTACTGTCTGTATTATGTTTAACATTCTCAGAATAATTTTGATACCACCATAAAACTTAAAATTTATAGAGAAAAAGAGCAAAAGGAGCCATTCTGTCATCTTCCCTGATCTGTGGATGTCTTATATATAACCCAGCTACTAATATCTTGAGCCAAGTGCCATGACTTTATTAATTAATATAATGCAATAGCTGTCGTTACTCCTTTCACAGAAATTTATAGAAGCTAATCGCCCCAACGCTCCCTCTCTGAAGCCCATGGGTGCTGTCTTTAAAGAGCATAGAACTCTCTATATCATATTTGAAATAAAATAAACAGTAAAACTCTGACTGAAAGGTATTTGCTCCCTTTCCCAGTAATTTTTATTATTCTCTATTGCATTATGCAGTATTCAAAAATCCCCGTTAGAGTAGGGATATCAGAAACACCTAGAATAATCCAGCATACTTTAAAAAAATATCCCATACACAGATAGCATCGTATCTTCTTTCCTCTTTACCACTGCTGTCTTTCTAGCTTTAGCAAGAGAAATCAGGCTTTATTATTTTATCTCAAAGTTCTGACTACAGCTTTATGCTTTGTGGTCTATGACATAGTTTGCTCATGAGTTTACCACTTGCTTCTGTGACTACAAGGTGGATTCCTGTTATCTATAAAAAATAATGCAACTAGGGGAGGTTTTTCATGACTGGAAAAAAAATGAAATATAACAATGTGTGTCCTCCTGGAATTAATTTCCAAGTATACAAAGGATAAAAGCCAGAAATTATCTACCTATTTTACCAAGGGAAAAACATGCTCTACCAGCATGGCTGTCTTGTATGATTAAATGATTTTCAATGTGAGTGACCAGTGAGCAATAGCTGAAACTCGAATTTAGTAAAGACTTTGATACCACATCCCTCAACATCCTCATTTAGAAGGTAACTTATGGACAGTATGATTGGGTGCTTTAAGATGGGTGGTGACTTGATGCCTGGTAATGAGTGGATAAATACTGTGTATCCAGCACAAATAAAGAAGCCTCTATAATTGAATAACTCTATCAACAGTCTGGAGGATAAAATTCCTTAGAAAATGTAAGGAGAACATGGAAGTTTAAACAGAGCATTAAATGTGGAGAGCTGAATAGTGAGTGGCAAAACTTTGGTCAAGAGTATCCTAAGGACAGTATCAACAGGAAGGTTACAAATTTCAATGAAAAGCACACATTGCCACACTGGAGGCAAAATAATAACAATAAAATTAAGTCTGGGCAGGGACAGCTGTGATTCACAGTGCTCTCATGGCCCTGATGAGTAGAAGTAAAGCCAATTGATGGAGAGAAGTAATTTTTTCCTCTGCTCAGCACCAGTGGTACTGGAAGTTTGCTTCCAGTTTTGAGTTTTCTCTTCAAAAAAGCTGTTTAGAGATTGGCTGACATCAGCAGAAGGTTACCAAACGGTATGGGGCATCAGGCATGGGACCTGCCTGGAGAAGCTGATGGAGTTGGGAATCCTTAACCTGCCAGGAAGAAGCTAAGGTGAGGTCTAAGAACTGCCTGGAGATAATTGCTGGCAGCTACAAAGATAGTGGAGCCAAGTTCTTTTCATTGATGGCAGAAGGCATAAAGAGGCCAAAGACTGCATGTTGGAATGCTTGCTAGTCAGGGCATTAGGAAGGAGACTTTCTTTTGGAGAATTATGTAACACTGGAACACGTTCTGTCCTTGGAGGGGATGGACAAGCCAGACAAAACAAGAGCTACTTGAATTCATGCAAGAGGTTGCTGTGCTTTGGATAGAAAGCTGGAGTAGATAACCTCCAGACATGCCTCCAATCAGAGTTCAGTGATTCTGAGATATAAAGGTGTGTTTCTCTGGATCAAAAGCCTAATATTTTATATGACCATTTAAACATTGATGTTGTTTAACGTTTTCTCAGTCATTCCATTAGTAGATTTCATGAACAGTATGTAGTTTGTAGTATCAAATAGTTGTTTATAATGTTGAATGTCAAATGTCCTTGAGAAATGCAACTATATTTCATTTTCTAATCAATGTTGAATTTTTAAATGAATATTTGACTTATTTGTTAATCTATACCCTTAATGAGGTGTTTCTGTTTAGTAAGACAAGTGGTTTATATTTCCAAAAGTCTAAACATAAAAAAGTACAGATGCCTTTATTAATCAAGCATGTAATTTTCACTCAAAAAGTGAAATCTGGTTTGCTTTTACTGTGATTATTTTTCCGTTAAATTATAATGATTGGTACTAATTATTTTTGAAATCTGCTGTTTTTGTTTTGTTCATTGTTAATACAATCTTGTGTCATCTGTTCCACCACCATGCTTGGGGCTGATGCCACATAAACTTTTTGAAAGGATTTATAGTTTCCATTCTTCCTGAATTTTTCCTGTGTTCCAGACTTGTTACACTGGATTATCAGTTACTCTGAAACCATTTGTCCAGCCATTTAATGAATCTTAGATTCTCACTAGCTGACCCATCTGGTCTTAAAAAAAAATATCCAGTGTCTCCCTATCTTTGTGGAACCAGCCCCATTTGAAATACTTTGCATGTGTGCACAAGTCTGGAGGGTTTCACCTTTGCTTACCCCTGCTCCAGTCTAGTAAAAGGGTTATTTATGCTGCTTGTAAAGAGATCTGAAATACCTGCCTAATTTTCACTCTGAGGTGAATCTTTGGGTCAGATTGCTCTCTACCATCCCTTTAAAAAATGTTCAAGCACTCTTTATTTCTGTATCTATTTTGTAATAACTATTTATTTTTCTAATACAACCTTGAGCTTGAGGAGCCATTTATTCTCTTGCCTACTTTGAACAATAGCCTTGATTAGATGTATTTTCTTAGTACATGGATCTGTATTCTTATGAATTCCTTCAGGTCTTATTATGTTTATTCATAAATTTTGCCATGCATGTGTATATATATATATATATATATATATATATATGTATGTGTTTGTTTGTCCATACCATCTTTCTAAAATAAATGATAGCCAGAAGTATTTAAAGATGAGATTTTTGTCAGAGTTGCTTCCAAAGTTTAGAAAAAAACAAGTGATGTTTCTCTGATGAGATGAAATACACGGCTTAAGTAAAATTATTCGTGTTATTGCCATTAGCACAGGATCTCAGTATCATTTATACTTAGTGCTTCCTACTTGAACCTCTTAGTGACCCTCTTTGCATAAAAGTAAATTTTGCTTAGTTTTCTTAAGTGATAAAATTAACCTCTTGCCTTTTTCAGCATCGAGGTAACCAGAGTTGTTCGGGAGGAAGAACATGCTTGCCTACACTCTTATCCTTCTCTTTTCTGTCCAGAATGAGATTGCATGAGAGAAATTAATCACCTTGGCTTTTCTTTGTGCTCCACAGAATGTCCTCTTCCCTCAACACCAATTCTGCCTTTGGGACTTACATAAAAACACACCACGTTCCCTTGCACTCTGTCTTGCCCTTGGTGCTGCCATCAAGGTTTTTGAAGGTGGGGCTCACTTTTCCCTTGATAAATATTTTAAAATATGTAAATATAGTTGCCTGTATAAGTTAGTCCAAACTTATTGATATAGGGAAGGAAAGTACAGAGAAAGACAAATGGAAGAGAGTTGGCTGTAAACTAAGAGTTAGAGGCTCTGAAACAAGTGATTTCTTTGCTCCTCCTAATTGTGTACGTATAAACCTGGAATGTGAAAAGTTTTCTTTATTTTTTTTCTCCAGTCAAAGTTTTGGCTTGATCCTGCTTAGTAGAGTGCTTAGAAGGGTGAATAGCATCATTGCAATAAAATACGGAGAGTTGGCTCAATGTTTGCTTTGGTCTTAAAGTGCGAATCACTCATTGAATAAAGCAATGAAGATTGTCAATAAGAGCTGTAGAATTATCTGTCAGGACCAAGTTAGGTAGAAAATACTTACAGGAACAAGGTCAATCATTACCACTCTGAACAACCCTTTCTGTGTTTTCTGGGAACACTCACCACTCTCCAAGGTATTTTTCTCTTTTTTTTCTTTCTTAGAAGTCATCTCGTATCTGCGTTAAATAGAGGATATTCAGCCCTTTTGATGAATTTGGCAAGGATAAGTGAAGCCATCATTTCATTGACAATTTTTTAACTAATAACCCTTCTTGCTGACCTGATGGATTTTGAAGTTTCTGCCTAGATAGTTAACAGAAAATATTTTGAAGTGGTCTTCTTGCTCTTACTCTCATTTTATTTTTTCCACACATTTTACCGTCCTAAGAGGCCAATGGTGGGCACAAATGGGAAAGCAAATCTTTGAAATCTGCTGAAAATAAGGGTGCTGCTAAAGCTGATGGGTAACAAACTCAGTTGCCTTGCTTTGTGGCTCCCACCTGTAGTTCTTCCGGTGAGTTCATTCATCTGGAGCTGGCTTAGACAATTTCTTGTGCCACCTCCCAGAAAGAACCTAGAATTTAGCTTTGATTAGAAGATGCCTTTGGTTGACTTAGCAGAAAGCTCCATATGGGAGCAGATTTGAGAGTTTTTAGAACGTGCTTTTGCTTGTCACTTGTGTTCCAGTATATGTCAGCATAACTGAAATCCCCACGATCAATGTGTGTGCTTTTTTACAACTCTCCTTTTTTCATGCATAAATGCTTCCTGTTCTGCCTTCTAATCCTGCCCTGGAGATGCGTAGCAGTTCCTTATGACTATTGTTTTTCACTATTTTCACTCTCATCTCAGTCCAAACTCTTTCAGCTGTGGTGAGCAGACTATATTTGTAAACTTTTCCCTCTGAGATTATGTCCTCCCTCACACATGTTTGCATATAAATGTAGTGTATCCTGCTACTTGAATGCTAACATTGCCAGTTCCCTGGTTTAGTGGTACTGAAGTGGGGTAATCATGATCCACTATTTCATTATTTATGTAAATATGTAAGGATAAAGAGGGAAAAATATCCTGGATCTCCCTGTGGCTTTTATGATTCTGTTTTTTAAGTAGAGTGAAATCTTAAGTGAGCTAATAAAAGAACTCTTTTGTTTACACACAAGCATTATTTAGCAGATCTGTGACACAAGACATTTTCTTAGCAACTTCAGTGACTTCTAGTCCAGTCTCATATAAAGATTGACCTTTTGCCTGACCTTAGGATGTTTTTTGCAAGATTGATTATTCTACTTTTTCATATAATATGACTCTTTCTCAAATACTGCTTTTTATTAATCTTTTGGATATTCTTTCCTGTTCCTCTCACTATTTCTATGGACTGTCCTCTCATAATTCTTCCAGAGCTTCCTATATAATATTCTACTGATGCCAGCCATGTCTTCTGTTAGATTCAAGAGACTGCCCATGGGAATTAATGGTCCATATTACATAAGGGGAATATTATAACCTGTTCTACTTCTTTTCCTCCATCAGAGGCAGATACCAGGTTCTTCAGAAGCACAGACACTGAGTCACCATAAACCAAACCATTCTCTTTCTTTTTCTTACTCTACATTTTCTGCTAAAACTTTTCCCCTCCCTTTTTTCACTTTGAGGAAAAAAATGCTTAAAGCATAAAACCCTCTCATACACAAGCCTAACCATCAACTTCTCTCTTTCTTAAAAATGCTAGTTGATGTTGTGGTCACATCCCACATGCTTCCTGGAGCCTCTAGCTCTGACACCACTCTTCTTCAAGTGGCCCAAACAGGGACACCAGGGTAGTCAGCCGAACAACATCAAGCCTGGGTTTGGTTAAGCCCAACATATCCTTTCTATTAAGCTTCAGCTGCCTCTTGCCATCCTCATGGACCCATGCAGATTTCACTCACCCTCTCAAATGTCATTTCTTAGGGCAGCTATTTCACTTCTTTCACAGCACTTGTGGTCCTTTTGATGAGAAGTCTCTGATGTTTCTCTCTTGTGGTACTAAAGCAACCAGCACCTTCATGGCACAGCAGGTAACTGCTCTCTCGCTACAAGAACCTTTCTTGAACTCTTGTTGTCCTGTAGTGGATCTAAACAGTAACTTATGTGCTTCCACCAGAGTGGTACAGAGGGGAAGACAAGGCCAGATGAACTATGCTCTAGACAAGAACTTGGCTATAACTTTCCCAAATGGCAGTCTAGTAGTGGTGGGGAATGTATTTACTGTTCTCTTATGTATACAGTTGAGTATTCTATTATTGACTAAGTTTTGACTATGGAGGATGGGTTTTGTTTTTCTTCCCTTAGGAATTATGGGGTGGCCGATATAAAAATGAAAAGAACACAATAGATGGAATGAGTTTATAGAAAATATGGTATGATGCAGACCATGATTTTAGACATAGTTGATGCTGTGAAAATTTTAGCTTCTTCATGACCATTTCTAAACCCATAACATTTATTGATGTTATTCTGCCCACCCCTCAGCTCATATCTGGGTAACACTAATAAGCCTTATTAAAGTAATTAAGATTTTTCTGCCTCTCTAAAATAAAGTATAGAACTTCAGATACTTTCTTCAATGTAATACTTGAATATGTTATACAAACAATGAGAAAACAATATACTCAATTTGATTCTTGACAGTATCTGTAGTTAATAATGTAAAACATTTACTTATTTAAATGCAGTTCTAGCACTCTTAGAGGTAAACTTTAATGAACTTTATAAATGAAATAAATAAATGAAGAAGCAGGAGAAAATAATGCCCTAAGTGTGACTTTGCACTGTAGTCCAGCTTCCCAAGGAGCCTTAATGCTATTGGCCTGGCCATCCTCTGTTACTCAAGTGGGAAGTGGTGGGCCTGATGTGCTGACTTCAATTTCTTGTGTCCTGGAGATGAGGAACTGCATCACTGAACAAGAGAAGTAAGTGGCTTAGAGTGGTTGTCTAAAGGGGTACATTTAAAGAAGGTTTGAAGATATCAAAATATGTGAAGATAGGCACATTTGATCCCAGGAAATAAAGTATGAGATTCTGGAATGCTGAAAAGGCCAACAGAGTTGGTGAATCATTGCCCTTAACATACCTAAGAGCATCAGGCAGGGATTAAGAGAAGGTGATTTAGCTGAGTCAGTAGAAGAAAAACCTGGGTTGCTTTATTCTGCCCTGTGAAAGGCTGAAACAATTTGCCAAGTCAGGTGTGCAAGCCTTCATCCATTCAGACACACAGTGGAAAATATACTTTAAGAAGCAAATCTCTGACATATTCCCTGCCTGTATTTTTTGTTATTCTGCTTTTTTTATGCTTATCTTTTAAACCACAAGACGTGAGTTATCATTATGGTTAATAATTTGATTTCTGACTGTGTAAGTCCCATATACAGCTCTCCTGTTCCACTCAGGCTCATAGTGCTACTCCTGAATCAGAAGACAGAATTACCTACAGGGCATTTAGAACTTTCCAGGAGTAAAGGAAGAGAGCCTGGGCATAGAAATTCTTCTCTCCATCTCCTAGCATAATGCAGACCTTCTTGGATATCCCATGCATAAACTAATCTTTCTCCACCAAATTCTTATTTTTAAGGGTGTGGTTTTTAGTTTCTAGGGAAGTGATGTGAGGTGTTGGAAGAAAGTTTGACATATTTTTGCAATGGATAATATCAGAGATTTTGCAAGAGTCATTCTGACATTGAAATTCCTCCCTTCACCTCACTTGGACTGAATTCTTCTGCTACATCCTGTGATAAACCAAAGTGAAGGAATTATCTAGAACAGAAGAACGATATTTTTCTATTGAAGGGTAGAAAACAAGCATGTAAAAGCAAATTAAATTAGAGTTACATAAACAGCCCAGTGGAGGAGGGGTATGTTCAGTTAAATCATGCATGATATGAAAAATGTGAGCAAGGAGTGATCAGTCATTGTTTTTGGAGGCAGAAAAACTAGTGGGCCTCAGTGAAACTTTCCTGCAGCAGGTTTAAAAGAAACAAAGGGAAATCTTTATGATGCATATTAAATTCTAAGAATCCTCATGGGAGATTTTGGAGGCCAAAAACATAGAGAGAGCTGGAAAGGATCTGGATAGATTAGTGAAGATTAAGTCCATTTGTGACTATTCCACGCAGCCATTAGATGCAAGCTTCATGTCAGACACTCCCACTGATAGCTGCAAACAGGGGATTACAACACAGGAAGAACCCTTTAATGTGGGCTCTGTTCTTGTTCTGCTCTGTGCACATCTGCTGCCAGCAGTTCTCGGAGAAAGGATACTGAATATATGGACCTTCAGTGTTGGACACAGCAGAGCACTTTGTAGGAAACAGCTGGTAGCTTTCTGGATCCCAGAGGAATGAAACACATCTTCACTTGGCTGTCTTTCAAGTAAATGTTTAATGTGAGATCTGTAGTGAACTTTATAGCTGAGAAATGCAAGGCACTTTGGTTATAATGCTATTGTAGCTGTATTCCCTGAGTTAACTGCAGTGTACCAGGTGATCTTTCAGTTTTCTAGTGATTGCATTAATTTAATGAATAAAATAATAATATTAGGTATGTATTAATATCAGCTGCATAGCTTGTCTGTCATGCACAGCATAAACAGAAAAAGCAGAAGGACCTATAGGGTTTAGAAATTAATCACAAAAGTTGTGAAAGATTGAGGAAATTGGAAAATATGATAAATTAATGTTTCTCAGGTGCTATTATGCAGAAATATAACATCAGGTTTCATATCAGAGACCATAAAAGGCCCTGGTTTTGTGTTATTTTCTCAATTCTCCTGAAACAGAAATATAAATACATATTTTCACCGTATGAGGAATTTGATTTCTTCTCTATTCATTGGTGAAAAGAACTAAACCAGCATTAAAAATGGCAGGCTGGCTAAGGGTAAATTAAAGAGTGTGCACTGCACCTGTTTGCAGCACCTACTCACACCCAGAAGACCCTCTAGGACATATTTGGCAATCCTAGAGAGCCCAGACAATTATGAGCCCTGTAGTGCACTCTGAAGAGGACAACTCAGAGTTGCAAGCTTTTTACAGTGAGAAAGGCAGACAGAGCTGACGCTTCCACTGCAAATGCTTTTCTCCAGTCCTTGTCAGGTCTGCTCTGGGGACTGACTGCCAAAATACTTGTGCCATCTGCACCTGCCACACATGGGTGTGGAGAGAGGGGACCTCCCTGTAGGAGAGCACGCTCTGCTTGAATTGAGGCTGTGCATGGGAACAAAAATGTTCCTCCTGAACCAAAGATGCAGTGGTGTGGCAAGGGCATGGTACCAAGCAGGAGAACCCAGCCAAATACACAAAGAATGCTCAGCCAGATGCGCAAAGAGAAAGACTCTATATCAGGTCATTACATTAAAGGAAAATATTTGCAGGAAACACTGTGAATATCTCTTCATGGTATGAAATGTGTTCACTTTGGCAGTGTTTGTGCCACCCTTTTATTCATTTTAGAGCATTTACTAAAACCAAAAATAACTGGCAAGAATTTTTACAGATCTAGCAAAGGTCAAGCAACTATCCCAAGCTTAGAAAGCAAAAGTTGTATTTATGATGGTTGAGGGCTCATGTTGAAAAGGGCACAGGCTTCAGGTATGTGACTCATGCAGTACCATGTGGCCTCTTTTTCCAATGGAAAAAGGTCACATTTCAGCGTAAATATTTTCAGAGGCGAGAAAAGAATTAGTTTGAAAATAATTTTTTGCATATGGTTTTGAAGATGATGAACTTTTTTAGAGAGAATAACTTAACAAAAAATACTTTTTAAGAAAAATTGCTATCTTGTGACAAGTTTTCCACTGAACTCTGCCTCATATAAAAAAAGGATATTTCAGTTATGCTATTGTGAGCACTCTCTGAGACAATCTGTAAGATAAAAAGGTGAAACATTTTCTGTTGTTGTGGTATCAGAGCACATGAAACTCAGCTTCTTAAATAATTTCCCTGGAGATCTTGAAAAAAAAGCTGTAAAGTAGAAAAATATGCCTGTATATTGTAGTCAGCACACTGACATTTGGCCTTTTTCATGTGGAATTTAAAAATCCCAGGAGGATTAACTTTTTGAAGAGGTGAATATTTGATAGTTCTGTATTTAGATGAAATTCATACAGTGAGAGGAAATTTCTGAGAGGAAATTTCTGTTTGTTTTAAGTGTAATGATTCAAATACACAAAGAAAACAAAACTTACATTCCCTAAATAAAACATTTCTGTCTTCCCTATTCAGAGTATCTGATTATACAGTAAATCCCCTAAGCTAATCAGCTTTTATTATTTGTTCTCTATGGTTGTGTATTACAAAGAAATGAAAACTCAAAATAACAAAAAAAACCAACAAAAAGACCTTGCAAAAGCCACCCCCTTAGACTCCCCCAAAACACCAACATTCACTCATTTGCTTTTTAAAAATTGTTTCTAATTTGGAAGCATATTAAGGAAGGCTCCTCCTTACAGATGGCCTGGGATGATTAAGTTTAAAATTGATAAACTTTTCTCTACAGTATGAGACAGTGAGGAAACCTCACACACCAACCAAAAGAACTGGAAATAATGTTCAGGTACACAAAAAACTCCATTAAATCTTACACTTTACAGTCATTCCAGAATCTTTATGGATAAACCAGGAAGATCAGCCCTTGAGCTGGTATTAGTTTCACCTAAGTAGTGGCATCTATTTATTTATGTGAGGGACAGAAGTAGCCATTCCCAAATGAAAAGCAGAACTTAAAATAAAAATCATGAAGGAACTGCACTCAGCTGCACACTAGTTTGGCACTCAGTGTTCTGTATATTGGCCTTGTTCTGCTTTGTTGTCTCTGGGCTAGAAAATATATTTTGTTCCAACAATTAAAGTTCCATTTTACATTTCTCAGGACTGAAATTTCTGGCTGAGATATTGCCAACAATAGAAAGCTAAAAAGTTAATCCAAGGGTGGGGCACAGGGTTGGATAAATTGTACATGTTCTCTCAGAGGTTTTTTCATTGCTTCATCCTATATCCAACACTGAAATAATAACATCTTTAACTAGGTTAAATTTACACTTTTTGTTCATTCCTTGGGAGCACATGACTGCAATGTGACAAGCCTCACATTTGGTCCTCAAATGGTTTTCAATTTTTTCTTTACAGACAGCCTCAGCATTTTCATGGACTCAGTTATTATGAACTTTGAAAAAAGAAAATGTGCAGCCCCATCAGTCACTGCGCTAATTCAAGTTCAGAACAGAAATACTGTAACCAATGGGCCTGCTTGACAACTTTACAAAAGTTAGACCAAATATGTGTTTCCTACTGTCCCATTGTTTTTCATCCCACGGTTATAAAAAACATGGTTAAGCCATGTTATCTGATCAGGTCCTTGCAAACCATATAATTCAATGAATCATTATTAACTAAACAAATAAAAAAAGCTTTTCACTTTATGTTATCTTGTTTAATGTCAAACATGTGCAGTTTGTTTTCCTTGTGTTTAATTTCCTTTGTCACTTCTCATTCGCATTACCTGTTCTGCCTTGTCTCATCTTCTTTAAAAGGACAACTCTGATTTTTGGCTTTCTCAAGTCCTTAGATCTCAGTATTGTGGGGCTCATGATCTAACTCATAGATAATCTATCAAGACTTGGTGGCTCTGAGTACAGATCTGAACAGTGCTCTTGAACCTCGCAGAAATGTTGACATTTTCAGATTATGATCCGCAGATTATGATGAGCTGTTTAGAGTATTTTCCTAGAAATGCCTAGGGGAAGTTTGAACAAGTTGTATCAAATCTTGGAACATACATTTTGGGGCAATGGCCAGGTTACATTTGCTTTGAACTAGATGATTGATGATCTGGTAACAGGGAATCTGCTGTTAATTATGTATATCTGCAATCCAGATATTGTGTTAGACTCTTGAAGGATGGGCCCATTTATGCACCTTTCTTACAAACTGTAGAAAGCAAAGGGTGTAGCTTTCATGCTCCCTAACACAACGTGGTTGTTTTGAAGCTGCAGAGCTCCTGAGGAGGGAATCAACTTGTGTTTGATGGTAGTCTTGCACTTCTTGAACCCCATTTGCAGAACCTTTAAAAGTAGCCTGTAGATAACCAGCAGTCCAAAGTCTAATGGGTGAACAGTTCTGGCTCAGTGGCAAAAGCATCCTTCTGTCATAAGGCCTCCAACATAGCTGAGTGGTCTTCACTGTAAGTACCTACATTTTCCCCTAGAAGACGTTATAGGATGACCAGTTCCTTAGGTCTATTTGTTACAGTTCTATTTGTCCTGATTTATTTTATTCCCACTGAGACAGAAAAGCAATGAAGACCCTAATACATTGGCTAAGGAGGTCATTCAAAAGAAATGTAGGGGATGATCCACCTGCTTTCAGACCCAGCATGGTTGGACGCCCTTTATGTCTACATCTATATCTGTATCAATCTAAGATGGGGAAAGAGGACACAATACAAGCTATTGGTCTTTATTATTTTTTAGATTGTTATTTTTTTCTGCACTAGAGTAGATATGATACATCATACTGACTACACAAATAATGTTTTGTTGCTTGCAAGAAGTAAAGAAGAGATACACATACTAAGTCAAACTCCCTATTGCAGGACTTGGCTGAAAAGCTCTTTATAAGTCCAAACAGATGTTTAGAACAATGAAAAGTTTATAGAGTGTATGTTTATCTTTAAAAAGAGAATGTTTCAGAGTTCATTCAGGCTCAGGATCCAGTCTTTCTTGGAGGAACTTGATTGCTTAGGTAGATTAGAGAAAAACTCTATGATACAGAAAGATATTTTTCAAATATCATAGAAAAGCTTCCTTTCCATTGGAAAGCAGAGATTATTGCATTGCTCACTGTGGTTTTTTTGACGGTCAAAGCTGATAAAAAAGTTTTTAAGCCTAAGTTTGTGGATTTTTTTTTACTATATTTTCAAATATATTTTTAACTGATTATAGCTCTTGACAGGTTTGTAGAAGACAGAGAAAAATTGCTTCTTACTTAGAAAAAATTCATATTTTGCTCCTGCATTTAGAAATATTTTCAGTAGTGTTAATACTTACAGAAATGATTTGACACTGAAAACTCTGCTTTGTGCAATTTTATGGTTCAAGGAAAAAAACCCTACCTTTCTATCTAAATATTATGTATTATTCAAAGGTAACCTGAAATAATAGATTTCTCTGTATATAATCTCTAATTCATATTTGTGTATAAAATGTTCATGTGTCACTATTGATTTTTTCTTTTCCCCGCATATTTTCCCTTTACACGTGATTTTCTTGTTCTAGTGATCCTGCCTAGTGAATATTTCATTCCCCTTTCAAACTGCTTAAATTTTAACAAAAATATTCCATCTGTAGATAAACATTCTTTTGAACTACAATGACATTAAATAAAGAGTCCTTCTGGCATGATAGGCAGAGTGAGTCCTGATAAAACTGTAAAATCAGCAGATCCATCAAATCCCCTCCCCAAAATTAATTTTTTCAGAAATCATAGCAGCATCTACTGCCTGCATAGTATTATATAGGAAAATACAGTTTTCAAAATGAACTGATTCCATAATAAAACAGTTAGGATCTTGGCAAATAAAAATCTGTGCCTTATTGCAGTGTGCAGCAGTTGGACTCTGTGCTTTGTCTTCTGTGAAGAGGAAGCATTAACATGTGACAGTGTTATAACTTCTTGAAATGATCTCTTCATTATATTGCAAAAAATGTATATGTGGTGATACAAAGAATGTTTTATCCACAGAGAATGGGCCTGTCTCCGGTGTCAGGGCTGACTATCATGTGCTAGCCATATCCATGCCCCAAGATGGGAAGATGCAAGCTGGTTTTTAATCCAGATCTGCATAGCCACCTCACTGGTTCAAATAGAAGGCAGAATTTATTAGCAAGTAGAACAATTATTAGCCTGAAGGGGTTGCAGGCCTATATTTAATAGCCTAAAATTATGGATAGAATGTGACACTTGATGTGTTTGATTATTGGGATTCTTAAATACTTGGGACAGGCATTATTGAAGTGGGTGGAAAGAGAAGACAGATGACTCATTGCAACAGGCAAAGACCTGGGAATGCTCGCTGGTTTATCCATTTCAGAGAGCAGTGTAATTTCTTTGCCACTTTCCCCAGGCCTATGAGCTGCATCAGTAGGTTCCTCTTAATCTGACATGGAATACAGATGGATGTGTTGGATTCATATTGCAGGATAGGACCTGATGTATACTGACCTCAGACTGCTTCTGGATGAGGTTATGTTCATAGAAGAGAAAGGATCAAACATCAGGGGGTGTAGCTGCCTCCTTATGCAGGCAATGAACATTTTTATATGCGTGGCATGTAGGTGACTCTGTCCAAATTACTTTGCCCACAGAAATCCTCAGCGATGAGATGAATATTATCAAGGACTCTGTCTTCAGTGATTTCAATACATAGAGAAAGCAAATCACTCAATAGAGACTAAGCCCTTATCATCCCAAAGCTGGTAGTAATCCAAAGCATTCTTGGGCAAGGTGCTTAATGGGAGTAACAAAAAAGCAGCTGAATAGAAGCCAGTAATCCGGGCCCTGGCATCTGTGAAGGGAAAATAATAATAGTATATTTCCTTCTCCAAACTCTTGATGACTGCCAGCCAGAATACACTATGTAGGACAGTAATTTAATACCGTGTCATCTTTTCCCCAGATATGTATTTGGGCAGAATTAACTCATGAAATAGCTATGAAAATTAACAATGTCTTACTGTCCACTTGAACTAAATTCAACCATGAAATCTTCGTTTTTTGCACAGCTTTACAGGACCCTGGGAAAGCCTAGGCTTTTAATTTGCCTTGCAGATATACGTGAAGTTTACAAATTCTCTGTTTTTTGGGTAAGATTTTCAGTTAGTAATTTGAACTAGATTTTTTCCCCCTTCTTTTAATGAACAAGTGAGGATCCGGAATATATATTGTAGAAGACTTGGGGAAAAGATTCACAAGAGCTCATTTATCTGCGCAACTGATTTATTTCCTCTGAGGTGGCCCTTGCCCAGCCCACCAACATATTCTCAGCAACTCAATCTCATTGCTCAACTGCAGATTGCAAACAAACTCAAACTAGGAGGAAGATATAACTTAAATAAACACTCTCCTTTCAAGGTTCACCCATGTGATATATATTATATGTGCCTGGCACAGTGGGAATGAAAGAGAATTCAATTTATGATGGGAACACTGCTTTCAATTCAATAGCCTGGCACATTAATAAAGAATGATTAAATGTCAGTATTTGGAGAAGCCCATGTTATTCTAGAAATGTAACATTCTGGTTGACAGAGTCTTGAACTCCTGCGAAGAGTAGCCCTTTAAATCTTGAAGTCTGACTGCTGTTTGCCCGGTGGGCTGTCTTATCTGATTGAACCACAGCCAGCTAAGGGTCTCCTTATTTGACCTTAACTTTCCTGTTAACCACCTACAGCTTTAACTCAAGATGCCAAGAATTTTCTTGGCATCCTTCCACAGAGTACTGGGCCAGATTCTGTTTCTAGTTACAGCAGCATAAACTCTGGAACTGATCTATCCTCAGCTTCTTCAATCTTGTCTGAATCTCAGAGCAGTTTCTGCCTCCCTATAGATCTCTTAATTCCTTGCCTAGAATGACTTACAGCTAACTCTCGTTTTTTTGGTCATGTCTTGTGTGTTTGTTTGGAAATTTTGCAGCGATCCATGTATTCATGCTGATTTTATGTAGCGGCTATTTGGCCTGACAGAACTGAGTTTGGTGTGTTTGTATAGCAAATATTCCTTACATTCTTAAAGTTTTAACAGCAGTACTTTTTCTACTTTTTTTTGCCATTGTAGTTAAGGCTGGATAAATGGGGAAGAAATATTAAAATAATACTATTATGGTAGTTTCCTTCAACTATCTCTTTGTCTTTAACATCCATAAACATTTGGCATGCTAAGTAAATGGACTTGAATAATCTGGTTTATTTGAAAGAGGCTGTAGTCTTATCCAGCCAGGTGAAGGAAAACATGCTACATGACTTATTGTTATCTCTGTTAATCTTTAGAACCAGACTACAAAATATTGAACACCCAATACTCCCTGTTACCCATTAAAAGTTCAACATTTGCACACACACACACACACACACACACACACACACACACACACACACACACAGAGAAATATTTAAAAATCTAGAATGAATTAGGTCAGTTTATGGACTAGTCCTCCTGAGGTTGTTCTATGGGCAGAAAAGAAAAGCAAATCAATAGTTCATTATAATATACTTGTTTAATTCAGTTTTGTTTGGACTTGAGAATTTCTGTAATTCAGTGCTCTGGACTTGCTGTTAAAGCTTTATCAGATTATCTGCAAAAATTCCACTGTCACACTTGCTTCTGCACGCTTGGAAATTAGTCTTATAACAAAAAAGATATGCACTCTGCTATCCAGTGTGGTGCTGAGTTATGAGATTCAAACTTGTGTGTAAATTGATTCAACCTGCATGTCAAATGGAGTTATGCTCTATTGCCAGCCATGGTCAGTTCCTGAGGGCATATCCCAGCACCTCTGCACTGCAGTCCTAGCTCCAGGACAGTCTGTCTTCCATTTCATTTGGAGAATATTTTTTTTCATTAGACTGAGGTTATCGTATCTTCACAAACTCTTTGAGACAGAATTTTATGGAGGAAAATGTTAAAATATACAGTTTCTGTTTCACAGCAGATTTCTGTGGACAGGAAAGCCTCTTACTGCCCTGCTTCAGTGTAACAGCAGAACGCCTGGTAATCTTACTTCTCACTGTTTTTATTCCCACATAAATTATTTGGAATAAAACATCACGTTTGAGTGAAATCTGAACCTGGAAACTCAGAACTTCAGGAAGGTTACAACAGCCAGTAACTAAGCTATTTTTTCTTCGCAATATTTTTGTTGGTTTCACATTTTTTCCTGTTGTGCAAAATAACTTTTTAGATTTCTCAGGCATATATAATAATTTATGAGTAATTAATTCAAACTCTACCTCACTAGAACTACACTGTATAATCTCAAACAGAATTGTCTCTGTAGAGCTCTTAAAAATGCCATAAAAGTTTGATTTTTGTCAATCTATAACTATGAATAGGTTGTGAAAAATGTTGGGATATTTTTCTATTACTGCCTAGGAATCACTTTCCATCCTCTTGCAAACAGGAAATGCACAAAATAGATTACAGTTCATTTTAAAGAACTGGAGAGATAAATGTGTTTTTATTGATCCCTCAGTGTTCTGAGTCACAATGTTTAAAAGGACTGCTGCCAAAAATTTAAATAAAATATTTCTTTCCCTTCAATGCTTTCTAGCTTTATTACAGACCAGTCCAAGTGAGGCACATGTAACTAGAAATTGTGTACCTTTTGAAACCATAATAATATGGTAATATATTAGTATATTAGTATAGTAGTATATTCATTCTCTCTTAACTGGAAAATAACGTCTTTTTTTTTTTTTTCCAAAATAGTACAAAATACTTATTTGCCACATTATAACTTTAACATATCGCATCTTAGAAAGGGGGTGGCCATTTTAGGAAGGGTGACAGACAAATCTTCTGAGGCAGCCAAAGCTAGAAAGTTCACAGTAAGGATGACCTGGTAGTAATGAACAGTCCTTGATTTGCAGGCAGATGGTCTCTGTGACCTTCTAAATCCCTATAAATTTGATAATTTTTTATTATGTTTTTCTACAGTCTTGGCATGTTATTTGTGAGTTGGTGTGTGAGATTAGTTGTTCTTTGGACTGCTCTTAGCGTATTTTATTTTTCATCTGTAGAATAATTATTTGACTACATCAGCCAAATTTTTTCAAGATAAGTGCTTAAACCTGACTTCTAAATATATTCTGAGGTATTGATATAAGTGACTTAAGTGTCTAAGAGGGCACAGGATTCATATTGCATCTAAAATCTCTGAGGACTGAGACAGTTAATCAACTTTCAAGAACTGAATTAATTCTAAATAGGAAAGATGCTTTCAAAGGACCCTAAATCAACGAGCCTTAGATTTCTCAGTCACACGAACATTTTTGAAAATGTCGTTCTGGATGCCTTTTGGACATGTGACAAAATAGCAGCAAAGAATTAATTTTGTAATTGATTATTTTGAATCTGCTCAGGACAGTTATCTGAGTTTAGTTTGGAGTTCTTTTTCCCCAATTTCATGTTTATTTTTTAATTTCTTTAGAAATGAATATAAGTATATTGCAGTAAATGAAAAAAGATGTGGGTGAAAGACTGTGAAAACTTTGGTCCAGGAAGACCCAATGCACTGAAGTAAGTAGACTGTCTTGGGCAAAAAGTATATCTGCTTTTTGTCTACTATATTGTGAAAGGAAGATAGCACTTTATTAACCAATTAAAATAATAACTTGATGTGCCATAATGGAGTTAGAATACTGTTCTTGTAATTTAAACTGTTCTTTTTTCTAAGTAGGAGGTGATTAAGAAGCCATTTTTAAAATTTTGATTTCTCTACATAAAGCAGGGAAGCTATGTTGTGATCATATCCTAGCAAGGGTTTTTTACTTCTGTATAATTTTTGATGCATGCAAAATATGCTTATCCTCCAACTTGCCACCAAACTAAATATTGGGGAAAGAATCTTTCCATCCTTCATCATATTCTGCTTGCCCAGGGCTTTGTATAGGATTTCTCACAGCTAGTGGCTTTTGCTGTGGCTACTTGCTGTGCCCACCAGTTTTAAACTGCTACAGAAGAAAAGCAAAACCAGCAGTTTTTCAGAATTTCCTGGAGCCTGTTGTAATTCTACATTGCTGTTAGATTTTCTGCTAAAAAACATTCCCAAGGGTAGAGCTGGCTGGGCTTGAAGGCTTGCTGCAGCTTCAGATTCTTCATGTGCTAAAGCAAGTTTGCAAATGGTCTGGGGCCACTTGGAGCATATGTACAGCTGGTACATTTGTGCAGCCTCACTGAGGAAGAAGAGAAGATCCACAAATGTGCACTGCTCATTAAACTGCCTATCATATTCAATGAAATATTTTTTCAAACAGTTCAAAGTGTCCACTGTCCTTCCTTGGTGGACAGTCCTACACATTTCTGACCAAACATTTCTGCTGCTAACTAGTTGGAATTTGAATTAGCTATATATACAAGGAGTTGGTCCTGATCAATCAACTGTTCATGGATTCAGATTGAGATCACACTCCTAAACAGAAATATTTGTGCAAAGAAGCAACCAGCAACACTTTCAAGTGTAGAATAGATTTTACACTTAGATTTCACAGTAGTGTTCAGGTGTGTGTGCTTCCCAAATCAGGAATGCTAAGTTCAGCACACAGTCAGCTGCAGAATTTGGATGGGGATTCATAAAATCCTCATACACGTTTTTGACCCCTTCCTTCCTGCTCATTAATTTTCTGCATACCTAAATATAGGAGATAGATTAAGGCACTATGTTACTGCACTTTTTGCCTGCAATACAGTAAAGAAAAGAATTTAGAACTCTCTGGCCATAAATTCAATATTCTCCCCAGTTTATTTAAATCTGAATCATAGTAAAAAGGCATACTAATGAAATATTGCATGATTTATGTTACATTTCTGTTGACAGCTCTTTTTCCTCTCACAGCAAGGGTTGAAAGTGCTTATTTTAAATCATTGAGTAGTTTAAATTTCTCCTGGGTGCTTTCATTAACATTTGTTGTCCTTTGAAATTTTTTCCTGAGTCCTTGCACGCTATAAACCAAATTTGATGCAAGAAGGAATCAAGGAACTCAGAAGTAATAAAACTTAAAAACAATAGAAGAGGTAAAAATTTACCAAAAAACAAGTTAAAGGAATGAAATACAAAGCAATGTATTGTGTCTGACTGCTTCTGCATTGCTAGTTGAAGGCATTTACCTATTTTTATGACTCTTGAACTGAAGTCTGTTGACTCTTGCATGCATGACTTCATCTAAATGGTGAAACTGGTAAAATGGTGGAATAGTGATGCCCATGATCAGCAAAAATAACTTCGTTTTTATGCAGAACTAGAGGTTTTATGAATTTTTTAATGTGTCCTCAGTGTCACACTAATTCTACAGAATGGGCACTGAACAATCTAGAAGGTATGGGGAAACCTGGTCTGCCTGGAAAAAAAAATCACAGAATTAGTGCACACTAATTAAATGTGTCGCCATGTTTAACCTCCAAATCATTGGCAGTAAAGGTGTAAAGGCTTAGAATCAAGGACAGAGATGGTTTTGCTCTCATGTGTCTTTCTGATTCTAGGGGAAAAAAGACCAAAGTGACTCTGATTTTGCCAACAGACTTGCATGGAAAAAAGGTTTTGATATGGTGTGAAGGCAGGCTGGGGGTAGGGGCAGACTGCCTGCCCTGCTGATACACAGCCAGCCCCAGAGACTTTTTAAATCAATGTCAGTTCAAGAAACACCTTATGGGTTTTGGTAAGATAGGAAGTAGTACCTTCCAGAAAAAGAAAGTATAGTTATCGCTAATTAGAATAAATTATAATAAAAAAAATGTTTTCACTGCTAGAAATAGTTCATACCCATGCTTCAAATAAAAGGCCTATCTTTTCATTATGTTTTCTTACATACATTTTGCACTGCAGCGTGCATGGCACCTGAAACCAGTTTATATTACAAATCAAAGTTCTTTACAGTTGTTTATAATCAGAAACAATTGTAAGTTTATCACACATACCAATGCAATAATCACAACATGTCACTGATTGGGCTCAACAATACTCTTCCTATCAGTTGCTCACTGAGTCCTCCATATTCTCAGTTATTTATTCTTGATGTATGATCAGTACCTGAATCATAGGGCATGGAATAATCAGCCTGGTGATTAGATGGCTGAAGTATATTTAAAAGTATTTTAGTAATGAAAGGCAAATATTTGGTGACAAGCAGAGATTTAGATAATCAGCTCTAGAAACTGTTTGGGTAAGATGGCAGATTTCAAGCTATAGCTAGTCCTATATGATCAAGGAATGCTAAAGTCTTCCTCTCTCACAAGGTTCAACAACAACAAAAATGTCCCTAACAGGTACCTATAGAACAGGTACCTAACAGCTTTCCTATAGAAAAACGTTTGTAGAAAATTATAAAATATGAGCGCAAATCTCATATAATTATGAGATTATCTGTATTATTTGTATTGATACTTGAGATTAGACATTCTCTGTGTTATGGCTTCCCAATGTTAAGAAAAAAATGGTGCTGTGGGTGGCCTTCTGAGGGTTGATAGGAAAGACTGAGCATGTTCAGGTGTCTCTTCAAAACTATTTGGTATCTGCATTTTGCCATGAAAGGACATTTGTGCGTCACACAATAAAATTAATTTTGCTTGTCAGTTCATTAGATTGACTGCAGTGGGAGTCTGAAGGGTCTAATTTCCATTTATTTGACTAATTGTTGTGATTTTATTACATTTTCATTATTCTTAGAAGCAAGTACAAAGGCATGTTAGAAGGGAAGCTCTTGCTAGCATGAGTTTTTGTCAGGATTTGCACTGCAGAATGATTCTGCAGATGAGGTGGAAGATGGGTTGTTCTCTGCCTGAAGAATATTTTTCTCAAATGGCAAAACACACTGATTTTTAACATCTATGGTATTTGAGGCTCAGATTTCAATGTGCATTCACAAGTACTCAGATCTGGCTATTTGAAATGAAATAATAAAAATCATGTATTTTTTGATAACTCTGAATAACGTGATGTGTAATGAAAAAAACCAACAAACACTGTGGGGAGCAGAAGAGTCAAGAACCTCCTTCAATCAAGAGAAATTTATGTTGTGTATACAGGGTTGGAGGAAATGCCATGAAAATTTCACTGTCTCATTTGGTGTGTATAAATTCTATTAATATTTGGGGGTATTAAATTTAAAACTGAATTTTATTCTGTGGATCTATAGAGATCACAAGCAGCACTTTTATAGTGCTGCTAAATCAGTAGACTGAGCATTGTGTGTACCAGCTGCATTTCAACAGAATGAACCAGGAAATACAGTCCTGGAACTTCTTTGTAATTGAAGAGATATCACTGCAATGGTTTCCAAGATTAATTGAAATTTTTCCAGACAAAATATTTGTACTAGAACATTATGAAATTTGAAACTATAATTATATTTATAGACCAATGTTTCCTGTCTAATAAAATTGGCTTGTGTGTCATTGAATTCCTTCTATGAAATTTATAATTGTTTACACTTGGATACAGGTTTGGTGAAGCCTGCAGTGAGAATCTGAAACAGGGTCTAAACTAGGAGGCAAGGCAGCGAAAATGAAAACCAGTTCTTTTCAGCTGTAGGAGAAAAGAGAGGTCCCGAAAAATGATCTGTTGAAAAGTCTTCATGGGCCAGATGCTTCAGCATGAGGAGAGCAGGTTCACAGAATATCTTCCATTCAACCATATGAAAACTACAGCTTATTTTGGGACCAAATCCATCAGTAAAACTGCACTTGCAGAGGGTTAGGATGCCTGAGCTTTCCAGGAAAAACTCCTAAGAAAATACAAGCAAATTCACGTGAACCAAGATACTTAAGGAAATTCAAAGTGTGTTTCCCTGAGTGTAACCAGTGATTCAGTTTCTCTCATCCGGAGTAAATACAACATCACTGAGAATCTTCACATATTGCAGCCCCAAAGAGAAGCCCCAAGATGTAATGAAGGTTCAGGGTTTGGCTTTTGGCAATCACCAGTGCACCCACTGCAGCCAACACTTTGCTCACAGAAACATTGCTGCAGTTGATTCAGAAAAGTCTTGATGAACTCAGTCAAAAAAAAATCAGCTGTTTTTCAGAATGGCACAGTTGATGAGAAATGGCTTATCTTTAACCTGTACTGTGAATAACTTCAATTGCAGTGCTGTACTTAGTATCAAAATATATTTTTATTGCACTGTGGGACAAACATGTTTGAACAGTGTATGATTTCACATATCCATAAGAACTGGTGATGTTCTACTTAGGTATGTTGTAGAAGTACAAGATGAAAATCTTAATTTGGAGCTTTTTTATATTTATGGCTCATTTTTAATTTATTTTTTGTTTTTAAAAGTAGTGCATTAGTCAGTGCTTTTCTACCGGGAGTGAGTTTTTCCTCTATAGGTCCATGAGTTCCTGCATCCTCCTATTCTTAAATGAGATTGAGAAAAAATACAGTCCCCATCTGCCAACATCAGAGTCAGTTTCAGCACTGACTTTGAGAGGAAGCAGGTTGAATTTGGAGGACAACAGACTGCAAAAGCCACGTATACTAGATGAATAAACTGAGGCCAGAGGAAATGCTAAACATCTTATATACTACCTCATCCCTAGCTGAAAGTAGATTCTATAGAAGGATATTTTGTTCTAATGGTAAATACGCTTGCTTATTATTTTCTTTTTCTCTCTTTTTTTTTTTTTTTTTTTACTGAAGATTTGGAAATTTGAGAAGTTTTTTGCTCTTTGCTTTAGAGAGACACCAGCAGCCAGTGGGTGAGAAGGATTTGTCAGCTGCATCTCCACAGGGTGCTGCTCTGGGAAACTGTGGCTAGGGTTCCTTCTCCTCCTTTCCAGCAGGACAGCCACATGATGACCTCAGAGGCACCATGGGGCTGCCAGATCTCTGGTGTATGTTACATGCTGCCCAGGACCCTGAGCAGCTGTACGTGGCTTCTTATAGTAGGCAGTCATGTAAAACACTGTTACAAGTGAACTCCTGTTAATCTGACCTCTTTTACTGGTGGTGAAATTTTCTTTTATTCACTGTTCCATCAGGACCTGACTGAACACTGAAATAGGCCCTGATGTGGATATATTTGAATTACAAAGACCATGTGTTTTCCATTTTAAGGAATGTCAGTCTAAGCATTTAATTAAGAAGTACATACATCTGGTGCTTTAAGTAAATGTAATGTAGTTGTTGTCAGCCTTTTCAAGCAAAAATTTTATTTTCTAAATAGCCACAAATTACAAGCACAAACCATGCCCATAATGTCTCATAGCTGGTTTAATTCTGAATCCAAAACCATACCATTAGTTTGGGGGTTTTTTCTTCAGTTTATATTTCCAAAAAGAAAGGAAGAAACAAGCACCAGCATCAGAAGCATACTAAATGTTCTTGTGTTTTATTTTCTACAAGAAAGGATTTTGACTGCTTTTGACTGAGACCAAAAAAGCCCAGAGCACATCTGTAAATAATAGCTTAGCTGTCCTGAGGAAAATTAGTTCATTGGTCTTATTACCTCAACTCTGTGTGCCTGCCTGTAGGCTAAGTGAACAGATAGTTTGCCAAGGTGAAACATCAACATCTGGAATACAGAGTTTGACTTGGGATGCTGTAGATTTTACTCTAGATGGTCTGGTGAGGACATCTGTCCTATCAGATGGGCTGATAGGACATCTTCCAGGATAAAACAGAGTGAAAGATAAACTGCATAGCCCTTGAAGCTAATGTCCAGGGGTTTGTCTCCTGCCAATTGTTACTAAAAATAAATGAAAAGTAAAACTAAAAGAATTAGAAAAATTAAAAAACCTAAGCAGTAATTTTTCATGGTACATCTCTTTATGTCAGTATTCTCCATCTCCACCATTAAAATTAGAACAAAGTCTTCTAGCTAGAAAGCATAATCTACTTAATTCCATCCACAATAATAATAATTATATTATATAAAATCCATAATATACATCTCTTACCTGGAAGGGAATAGGTCAAAGTCATGGCTTTGTTCAGAGAAGAAACCTTGACAAAGGTGCCTGACTCTCCCCAAAAGATAAACCAGTTCCCAGTGTGGCAACTTCCCATCCTGTTTCTTAAAATATATACAGCATTTCACCTGAAATCTTGGTGAATAAACAAATCACAAAATTTCACACAGCTGATGGAGGTAATGTATAATTTGAAGAAAAGCAGGGTCCCTTTTCTAACTAGCAGATTTGGAACAAAATGCAGCTCAGCTCAGCATGTATCTTCTAATATTAGATATTAGATAATCATCCATAGCATTAAGATAAAATGAAATGAAAAGCAAGTATCCCTGAGACACAGATTTGTTTCTTGTGTCTGTGAAAAAGGTGTTCAGGGAGTATCCAGACACAGGAAATAATTTCTTCTAAAACTGAAGTGACTATCTGATTTGAAACTATATAATTTATACATTAATTCCTAAAATTAAATTAGTTATTGTTGTGTCCTGAGCTCTTATACAATTTAATACAGTTATCTTACATTACCAATCCATAGTTTTAGGATGCAAAAAATTCAAAAGAAGAGATGCCACCATAATCAAGTGATAGTGAATAAAAATCCAGTCTGTAATATGAAACAATCCTTAACACTTAATTGAAATGTTTCCAGGATGTTGGTTTAATGAACTCAGTAAACTCAGATGATGAAGTTATTATGGAGTTACTGGTTTGAAAATTGCTGTGTCATGAATACCTCCCTGTCAGTCCAGGCTGGCTTGGTCAGACCTGCTTGGCAAGGTGATAATTAAATCCTAACAGGCAACAACTGACCAGCAATCAGCCTGGGGCACTGGGCTGGCTGAGGCCTCAGCAATCGGGGGTTGCAGGACTGGAGCAGTGGGCTCAAGTTTGACATGGAAATTGAGTGTTAGGAGAAGAGGATATAAACACAGTGAAACACCACAGAGATGGTAAGTGTCTTTATTGAAGGGGAAGAGCACAAGAGTCAGTGTTGGATTCAGGAGAAAGGCGCTCAGAGGGTGATGTTTCAGGTGCATGAAGAAGTCCCCTACTGAACCTGTTAATAACCCAGACAGAAGCTGCTTGGATGGAGTGAGTCCCATGCTCTGGAAATGTTCTTTCTAATTCTAGGTGCATTTTTCCTTCAGGAGAGAGCAAGTGTCACAAAGCGTCTCTGAGATACTGAATCCTGAGTGTTCTCATGTTGTGGATACCCAGTCATGAGTCTATAACATGGACAGTGAGTCTTCTCCAACCAGTCTTCACACCTGAAAGACTGAAAAACTTGAACAGAGAAGTGTAGGATAAAGAAGAAATGTGACTAAATGTAGACATTGAGAGCAGTCCACTGGCAAAGATCTGCTTAATCCTTCCAGAGCCCCAGAATGCCGTGAAGGAAGGTAAGGAGAGAATCATAGAATGGTTGGGTTGAGGAGGACCTTAAAAATCATCTAGTTCAAGTCCTCTGCCATGGGCATAACATCTTCCACTAGAACAGGTTGTTCAAAACCTCATCCAGCCTGGCCTTGAACATTTCCAGGGAAGGGGCATCCACAACATCTCTGGACAACCTGTGCCAGTGTCCCACCACTCTCAGAGTAAAGAATTTTGTCCAAATTTCTAATCTAAACCTACTGTCAGTCTGAAGTAATTTCCCTTTGCCCTCTGACTGTATGTCATTGTAAAAAGTCCCTCTCTAGCTTTCTTGTAGGCTCCCTTCAGGCACCAGAAGGCTTCTACTGGGTCTCACCAGAGCCTTCATTTCTCTAGACTGAGCAACTGCATCTCATCATAGGACAGCTGCTCCAGCCCTCTGATCATCTTTGTGGCCCTCCTCTGGGGAAAATGACTATTCTAGTGTGAAGTTCAGGCTTTCCTGCCTATGCTGCTGACCTATTTGGATTTTCTTTGTTTTTCTTGCCCACAGTACATAACACAGCACTTACAGCTCTGTCAGCAGTCACTGGCCAGTCTTGCATGCCAGGAGGAGAGACCCTCCCACAGATGTGTGACCTCTGGGTTTGATTATTATCTGCAGGAATTAGATGACTAAGCTAAAAATTTCTCAGCTGGTTCATAATTCAGCAGCTGAAGGAGACTGGCTGCTGAGAAGATGGGAATAACAACTTGCTCTCTGGAGATAGGTCCCTGTTGAAGACAGCTCTGGATCAAAACTTTCAGCCCCATCAAAGCGCAGGTGACACATACCATTAGCTTTTCTTCCACATTGGATAGTATTTCACTTGAAGGGAAGATTGCTAAGTCCAGCTGTGATTTCTGTTGTTGTGAAAGGCAGGGATTCCTCCTCAACTGGTCTGTTTTTCTGGGTGTTCATCTGTAAACAGCCAAAATTACTGTAGACCTCATTGTTTTTATAGCAAAGCACAGTTTATGCTCCTTTGTTGAGCTACTCTGATTGCAGTATCAGACAAAATCTCAGAAGCATTTCAAAGCTGGAGAATACAAAGAAAAAAGAGTTTTTGTTCTCTTGATAGTGCTCAAATGTGGTAAAAAATTTGGTCCTACTGAAGATGAGGCTGGGTTCATGTGTACCAACATTAACAATTAGCTATTTCCTGCTATGCACTGGACTGAGCCAGCAATTTCCTTCTAAAAAGGAAGACCTAGAAAACACTTGACGTGATAATTTGTTCCAGGGTCTGTTCCTGGATTCAGCCCATGTCAAGATTGACTCTTTCCATCTAGGACATTCCTCCCACATTATCCTGAGTGGTAATGCAGCACATATCCTTGGTGTCATGCTATGAAAAACACAGCTGTGCCAGACTGCATGCAGCACAACCCTCTCATTATTCTAGGCATTGTGAACTGGAATATGATGATGAACAGTATATCTTTGACACAAAGGAATCCCCATAAGAGGGGAAGTTTTTACTTTATAGCTGCAGCCATTACATCCTGGGAAGAATGGTGAGCTCAGTGCTGATGGTCCTGTGGGGCCTGTAAATAGCAGGATCTCTTAGCCATTAGCATGGAAGAGATTGCTGCGGTGCTCCTAAATCCCGGCTAGCAAATCCAGCACACCAGCTAGCAGTCGTCGGGGGCACTGCTCCACTCTCGGGCCTCTGTGGCAAGGAGCAGCGCCTCAGGAGATCCCTGGCGTTATAGCCGGAGAACGTCTCCAGATGGACGAGACGGAAACCAACATGCAACCAGGCCGGCAGGTAAAAGAAGAGGGACTCTCCAGCGGTGGTAAAGTCCAAGGTTTATTGGGTCCAGGGAAGGAGCAAAATAAGCCTCAGAGGAGCACACCAAAGGAGAGCCACAGGGAGGGGTTACACGAGGATTATAAAGGGAATGGGCGGAGGTGAATAACCTCACCTCGGGCAAATCAAATACAAGGTGCAGATAACTCACAAAAGGTACAAACCAATGACATCCTAGTTGGGGAGGAGCCCTGGCCCTTGGACCAATCACCCAATGCCCTCGAAAGAGGTTTTTAGAAGAGAGTGTGTGGCTAAAGGGTGACTGGCAGGGAACCAGGGAGGAGTATAACAAAAGATACATAAAGAAACCATGACAACTGGGGAGAGATTAGGAGATTGACAATACAGTGGCAGGAAGGGAGAACCTGGGGCAGAACCATTTTGACTTAAGTGGGGGAGAAACAGAACAAACCAACTGAACAGACCACAACAAGAGATGATTGTGAGACCAATAGTGATATCACCTTGTCAGGAGAAAAGCATCTTCATCTCATGGTAAGACCATTGGCTTGGTATAGAGAGAGAGGAGACCTATTCCCTTCGAGTTCACAGCTGGTGAAAGGTAACAAGATATGGTGGGTAACGAGAGAATAAAAAAACATCAATCAGAAATATCTAATGGCACCACTTTATAGAATTGGTCAGAGAAAAGTCGTTTTCCATAAAAGTTTCCCCATGGATTCTTTGACTAATTTGGTGGTAAAGAACCATATAATAGTCTATTTTCAATAACACAGCTTCTTTTATAAATCAGCAAGAACATACTGCCTCCTCATCACTATCCATCTAAGGATTGCATGTAACAGCTTTTAAGAAATGTAAAATAAAAGCAATAAACATTCTTTTTGGGTTTTCTTTCCTGAAAACAATGTGCCACAGTTCCAAGGCAAGTTTTGGGAAAACTGGTGGGTGTTTATAGCAGTTAAATAACATCTTGCAATTAAATTTCAAAATCTCTTCCCCAAGAGATAGAAACTCTATATCTATGTGCATATGTATGTACATATTTAGGGATTGCTTTACTCAGCAGAGGAAGAGCCAGTGTTGGGAGGCTGGGACATGGCAGCTGCTCAGTAGTTGATGCTCTCACATCAACAAGAGGGTTGAAAAAGAATTTATGAGAGGGTTGAAGAAGAATAAAACCCTCAAGAACCATTAGAATTCTGTGTCACAAGTCTGTGTCAAGCATAGAGGCTCACTTGCTTGTCCCCTTTCAGGGACAGCTCACCTGGCATACAGAATTGTAGCAAGAGGATAAGAATTGATCATATCAACACAATTTTCCATTTCTTTTTGTTGTTATCTCCCTTCCAAATATAGATGTGTTCTTTTTGCTTACAGGTGGGACAGTTTCACACACATTATTCTCTGAATTTCTGTAGATGTTCTTATACTGGTTTTACATGAATTCCAATATAAAATATATTTTTTTACTATAGAGTTATTTTATTGACAATACACTTTCTGGCAATTAAAATTGCATCCAATACAGTTTACAGTGATTATTTGAATACTTTTCCAGCTGACATCAGCCAGGACTGTGCCTTTGTAACCACACTATGGCTGGCCTGTTTGTGTAATTATGTTCAGGGAATGCAAGTCCATCCACACTTCATTGAAAACATTGTAAACATTTTTTTCCTTATTTAATGTCAGAGTTGTATGTTTTAGATTATATATTAAAACTTGCATAGTTACTAGACTCTTATGGCACAAAGCACAGTCCAGGCACAGTTTGCAAATTTCATTAACATGTTTTGCATTTAGTTTTTGGATGTTCTAGTGGGTTTTATTGTTTTAAAACATTGGCAAAAGGACAGGCAACAGTATCAAAGCCCTAAAGGTTAGAAAACCGCAGCCAAATGCATAAAGGAATCTTACCCAACCAACAAGACACTTAGGGAATATATTGGCTTACAAAGAAGATGAGCAAAACGTTTTGTATTTTCCCACAAGCTGAACTGATTTTCACTGCAGTCCTTGTGGCAATCACTTACTCTCAGACACAAAAACTGAGCTACACCCCTGCATATGTAAATAAAAAAAATATTTCAATTTAGAAAATATGGGTCAAAGTTAAAGAGAAAAATGTAGAAGAGTGAGAAAATATGAGGGTTATAATGGTACCAAATAACTACAAAGCAAGATCAATAAGCATCTTAATGCTAATGAATACAATCTTAAAATGTTGCATACTGTCAATTCTGTCTACAGCTCCAGTGAGTTGCATAAGCAGCTGCATTCAGAGCACTGAGGAAGGAAGCTGGGTAGATTTCTAGGAATGCTGGAACGGAGAACTTTACTAAATATGTTTCCTAAAGATAGAGTTTATTTTGATTTTGGAAACTGTACCAAGTTCCTCTTAAGCATTTTTTTAAAGAGAAACTTCTAATCTCAACAACTTGAGGATAATATGAAAAATCTTAATGTAGCAGGTGTATAATTTAATATATGGCTTATTAAATTTTCCTACATTTTAATTTTCACATGGTGTGAGCCCTGTGGTGCGTAGCCATCAGCTGAGTGTTCTCTTTGCTTCCCCTTCTTTGTAGTATTCTGCAAGGAGATTTATGACAAGTCACACTATGGGGATGACTGGCTAAGGCATCAAAAGCAATCTTGCCTGAAGCTCATTTCTATATTGCATAAGATTTGAATCATACCAAATGTTTACCCTTATAATGCAGTCCTTGTTCTTTTTAAACTGCCATTGACTGGTGCTGTGAATGACCAATTTGGGATCATAATTGCCTTCATTTATGTCAAGAGCAAACTTGGAATCAAAGAAAGTTGATTCAGATCCTCAGATAAAAGGTATTAGGTTACATATGCATGCATTGCCCTTGGCTTAAGGAGAGACTTTATAAAAACTGTGTGTGGATGCAAAGGCTTTGGAAACAAACACACAAGTGAATAAAATGGTTTGGTTGCCACAGATCAGTATAAAATGCTGTTTCTGTGAAAAAAAAATTGTTAATATTATGATGCTGCTAATTCAAATGTGGTAGTAATATTGTCTGGGGGCTGTTTGAGGAAAAAGAAAAATGGTTTCATTGTTTACTTCAAAAAGACTTCAAAGTGAGCAAGTAAAGAATGAGTTTGATTATCTTATTGCTGAAATTCTGCATCAGAGGATTTTTTATTAGTTGTTCTGTCAATAATGTCTTAATCTGATTGGCAAAATCAGGAATGTGGTTTTTTAAAAAGTTAGCTTCTCTTTAAACCCATTAGGTTTAGCCTTTCAGGTATTTCTCCTTGGCTTGGGGCGGAGAGGAGGTCATTAGCAAGTTAGTCACCTGATCTGGATACTTGCAGCACATTTGTTTCTTTCCTCATCATGAACTTTTGAGTTTTGTCTAGAGAAAGAGTGGACTACAGGAAATATGCTTTATTAGGGGGGAGTTGTATTTATAGGATATGAAGCCACAGGTTTTGATGCCTATACTGCTTTTGAGTAGTGAAAAGTTTTCACGAAGTATATTTATTGCAATGTCACATTATGAGTTTCTGTGGTGGTGCTATAAATAGTAATTTCATGCCATATTTCTGATTCTTTACATGCTGTTACCAGCTTTTTTCATTTACTTCTCTGTCTTTTTGAAAATTTGTGAATAAATATACATTTCAAATTTATGGAACTGGTGAGTTTCTATAAATATGAAGAACTCCCTTATATAAGTGAGAAGAGTAAAGCGAAAAAAACCCCATAGAAAATAGAGTTGGCAGAGATTTGTGGAGGTTATGTAGTCTATATTCAGCCTCAAGAATTCAACTCTGCCTTTGCCACCTCGGCAAACATTTGTCTAATTCCTCCTTAGAAGTTCACAGTGACAGAGATTTCACAATCACCCAAGGCAATCTGTTCCCACGCTTGGTGATTCTTGCAGATAAAGGGTTTTTTTCTGATATCCAACCTGAATTTCTGTAGCTGTAATTTGAGAGTATTTCTTCTTGTCCTCTGTCCAAGGGCATGAAGAAGAGATTATTCCTTTGCTCTTTGTGGCAGCTCTTTCTGTACTTATAGACTGTTATCAGGTCTTCCTTCAGGCTTCTCTTCTGTAGACTAAACAAACCAAATTCGTTTTCAATTACAGTTTAATGTTACTTAGCTGTCTGTGAGATGTAATGTGGAAGAAGCGTTTGCAAAATACACAGCGTTACGACAGTTAATGTTTCAGAAGACACACACGAAGTGTGCTTAGTTCTGCATTTCATGTGCTTCTGTCCAATTTATTTCCTAAATTTAAATTTAGAGCTTTGTGTCACACTTGTTTACAAGTCTCCAGACTCCAGTCCAGAGCTGAGTTTAGGTTCCAACAACCCATGTAACCAACACAGTACTTTATTCAGGATTTTTAACTGAGGTCAGCATTTAGCTAAGGTCAGTTAAAACTGACAATTAGAACTATCAGAAAGGAAATTACAGTGCCTTAACATTGGTCTATGGCTGTAAAGGAAGATTCTGTACCACTTCATAGGAAGTTGTTCTCATAAAAAATAAGATAGTTCTTTCTATTGATATGTTATTTACCCAGCTTTTTTTTTCCTCCTGAAAGGAATGAGTGGATTCATAACAAAAACTGATAAATACATTTAATTTGAAAAGAATAAGTGAGTAATCTTTTTAACTATTTCTAACTTCTGTCATAGTCATGAAGATCTCAGAAATTGTTACAAAACTTTCTGATATTTCTCATAGAACCATAGAAACATGGAATATGCTGAGTTGAAAGAACCCATCAGGATCATCAAGTCCAGCTCCTGGCCTTACACAGGACACTTAAAGAATCACATTATGTGCCTGAGGGTGTTGTTCAAACTCTTGAACTCTGTCAGGCTTGGTGCTGTGACCATTTCCCTGGGGAGCCTGTTCCAGGGCCCAACCACCCTCTGGGTGAAGAACCTTTTCCTAACCCTCCCCTGACTCAGCCTCAAGCCATTCCCTCAGGTCCTGTCACTGGTCAGGAGAGTGAAGAGATCAGTGCCTGTCCCTTCTCTTCCCCTCAAGAGGAAGCTGTAACTGCAATGAGGTCTCCCCTCAGTCCCCTCCAGGCTTCCCCTCTTGACCCTTCACGATGCTCACTGCCCTGTTTTGGACATTCTCTGATAGCTCTCTATCTTTTTTATACTCTGGCACCCAAAACTGTCCTCAGGACTCGAGGTGAGGCTGCCTCAGTGCAGAGCAGAGCAGGACAATCCCCTCCCTTGCCCAGCTGGTGATGCTGTGCCTGATGCCCCCAGGACAGGGCTGGCTCTCCTGGCTGCCAGGGCACTGCTGGCTCATGTTCAACTTGCCATTGACCAGGACCCCTAGGTCCCTTTCCATAGCAGCTCTCTGCAGCCTCCCATTCTCTAGTCTCATGATTCTTAGGTTATCTTAGGATTTAAGGTTATCTGGATTTTGCATGAAAGAAAAGATTAGCCAGTCACTTCATCACTAATGTCCAAGGGTTCTTTCAACTGTTTCTTTTTCAACATCTACAATGAAGGGCTTTTGCAATTTTCTCTGTTAAAGGACAAAACATATTTGTCATGATCTGGTAATTTTGTTATGGTTAGCATAAAAAGGACTGACACAGTGATAAGTTTATATGGCTTCAGGTAAAATAATCTGGAAAATTTATTAACCTCAACTTGGGCAAAATATTATTTGAAAATGTTTTATCTAAGACCATGTTATCTAATCTATACAGACAAATAGGGAACTGGTTTGACAGTCAGTAATAGATTGAGAGGTGAGAAAAGACAATTCTTAAAGTGATATGACTTGTTCACCTTGATAGTACAAAAAAAAAAACAACCAAAAGCCCCCAAAACCAGAAGAGTGTGGAGTGAGGAAATGCTCTTACTTTTGTGCTTTGCATCAGTGAGAAAGAGGCTGGAATTCTACCTTCAGACTTGGTACTGAATTTTGGTAAAGAGTGTAAAAAATCAAAGCAAGATTGGAAAAAATTACAACATATAGTAAATTTTAGAGGTGATTTGACTGATACATAGGCACGTTCAGAAAACGGCAGATATTTAAAGGCTCTTTAGAAGAAAAAGCAAAAATGCTTTCAAGTCAAAGGCAAATTCAATACAAATTGAAACAGGAAATGAGGCACTTGTCTTTTGAAATGTGGTAGAAACTATTGAAATCAGGTACAAGAGAAGCGATAGGCTTTCCATCTCATCATGTCAACAGATGAAGACAACTTGCTGTCCTGTGAGAGGTGTTTCAGCAAAGCACAAGTAACTAGGCTCTGCTGGGGACAGCAGGGTGACGTGGGTGAGCTTCCAGCATGCAGGCAGTGAGAGCAGATCACAGATCCCTGTGCCTTCCCTTTCTCAGTCATAGCACTTGGCACCGAGCTTTAAACTCTGAGTTATGAAGGATTTGACTTGTAAATTTTCTGTTCAAACCGATCAGCTTCTAATTCCCTTCTACAAAAGTGGCAAGTAGATGTTCTCTCTATTCTGGTTGTTCAGTGCCAGTTGTTGCCTTTCACCTCATTCATAACACCACAGTTTTGAATTCTTCCATTATTTTTGAACAGCCTTGCTGAGTACTGGAAAAAGTGGTTTTGGACAGAGAAAATTCAGTGAGAGATGAGCTCTCAGGTTCACAGGAATTTGCTGTGTACTTCCATGCACTTGAAGCATGGTTGGTCAGCTGGTGTCACCCACCAGATTCCTCTCTGGACAGAATTCCAGTGTAAAGAATGAAGAACCACTTCAAAGTAAACACTGCTTTGTGTAAGGGGTTCTTCTTCCCACTGATGTGTCCAGTCCCCCAGGCCAAACTGTGTGCAGCTCCTCTTCTAGAGACAAAAACCCTTAGCCAAGTGACAGAGATCAAGAAAAGGACTTCACCACTGTGGGCAAATGGTTTAGAAAATTAAATTGGAATCCATCAAGGATGTAAATGTTTGTGGCATTAAAACAGAAAGTACAGGGAATAAAAATCTGCCTTGCATTCTCTGTTGTGCCTATTTGTAGAATTTCCTTTGCTAAGGCTTTTTTTTTTTTCTCCTAAGCTGTTGTTTGTTTTTTTTTTCTTAGCGAGATACCATAACTTGGTATCTTGGTCATTACCAACACAGATGATTCTGTGTGCTGAACCCCACTCTTTCAGTCTCAGACTTTCCTTGATGCCTAACACCTGGATGTCAACTCATATCTCTGTTCCTGGGTAGCCTTGCTAGGGAAAGGAAGCGTAACACGGTGCTCACTTCTCTTGCTGAAGTGGCTCATCAGGGCAGGATGCAGCAAAGCTGGGCTCATCCATGGTGGTCACAGACATTTTTTCCTGTGTGTTGAGTAAGTCTAGGAGATTTGTTTGAGAAGAGCAGTAAGCACTTGCTGGAGTCTTCTTTTACTTTCATTGGAAGAACTGCTGTCTTCTGTCAGGTACCTCCAGCCAGGCAAAGGCGTGAGTGTCCCTTGGGCTAACAAGCTGCCAATCCTCTAATGGGCTGCTCCTCATCAAGGCTATGAGGAGGCTTGTGGTGTGTGTTCAGGCCACATAGATCACTGATGAGCTCTTCCATTGCTCAGTGCTCTCATGATTCTATTCCATAACTCTGTATTGCAGAGCACAAGTTCAGTTCAGGCCACCCTTACCCTGGGCACAGAGACCTAATGTAACTGAATCCTTCCTTCTGGGGAATGCTGAGCTCCACATCCAAGGAGGGGCTGTGGTGAAGGAGATGGAGTAGTCAGGTCCACATGCAGTCCTGCCCTCTTCTTCTCTGGCTAGGGAAAATCAACCAGAGGAGACATCCTGGGCAGGGACAACAGCTCCTCACAAAAATGGTCCCTGTAGAGACCATTTCTTCAAGGGATGTAAAGCACCTGCTTTACCAGCTTTCATTCATCTTGTGAAGTCTGTTTATTGTTACTATTTCTCTTTCCCTGTTCCACCTAGACTCTATTTCAGTTCTCTGTTGTAGTTTTTTCTAAGTAATTCTTAAAAAAATTTACTAGTTGTGTCCTCTCTAGTTTCTGTTTTGCCTCCCCTCCCCCTTTCTCATCAGCTCTATTTTCTGCTTTTAATTGTGTTTTGCTTTGCAGGAGAAACGAAAGACTGTTTACTGATCCTGTCCCCACCCTTTCCTTTCCCGTCACAGCTGGTCCTTGAAATTCGATGGAATAACAGTTCCGCGTGTTTTGTTCCCTGTCCCCTCCCCCTGTCTCTTAGACATGAGTTTTGGTGTTGTTGAAAGATTCCAGATGAAACTGCCACCCTATTGAAAGAAAACTAATTTCATAACTTATAAAAATATAATTGCTACTTAATTCTCTATTTAAATAGTAAACAAGGAGCAAAGGAAGATTTGGTCATCTTGGATGCACCCAGTATATGCTTTCTTTTGTTGAGCAGCCTGGTATTTTGATGGTCTATGTTGAATAAATTTCCACCTTTTATCCATCTGGATTATTGACACAAACAGGAACAGACACCTAAGAGAGGAAGTCTTTTGTACTGGAGAGGAGAGATTCCATTATTTCTCTTTTACTCTGGACATTGAAAGTGGAAGCTGAAGAATAAGCCCCTGGGAGAGTGGGAGGAATGAAGCTATGTTAGCAGATAGAGATGCTTTATTTTCAAGCTAAACAGAAGGTTGAGGACATGGTGACAGAGCTACAAAACAGATGAGATGGGGTTTTTACAATCATCTTCAATATTATACTTTTTCCATGTGCTATGTTTGCTGAATGGAATTTAAAAAAAAATCATGCAAGCAGCTAAACAAACAGATTTTTGGCATGATTTCATTAAAAAAAAGAAGGCTGAAGATTAATAAAACAGAAAAGTACAACCGCATCCATTCATATTGCACGGAATTCAAGTGGCAGGCTGGTTAACAGTTAACCTAGTCATGCCTATAAATGATTTATAAATTTATCAAAGGCATACATGATCCCAGTTTCTATTGGAACAGTTGTCTGAGCAACAGCTAGTGACTATGTCCTTGTCTTGCAAGGAGGTGCCCTTCCTTTTGGAAAGGCCATTCAAGTTGTTACACAGTTGCACAGCTTTGGTATTTTACCTGAAAAAATGGTGCAAACGTTATCGCTGAGTAGTAGGAGTGTGTCCAAAATCTGCCTTCTGTGTATGTGAACTTAATCTGATGTCATTTTGGGGAGGAAAATGCCATCTTGGCATCAATAAGGGACACAATAGTTATCAGGACAACCTTGTCTCATGGTTAAATACAAATTTAAAAAACAAATAGTATTTTTTAGGTGTTTTAATTGTAATTCAAACTATTTAAATATTTTTGGCACTCTGAATCCAAACATTGCTTCCAGTTGTACAATAACAAGTGAAAAGCTGAACTTGAGAGCATTCACTCCTGATCTCATCTCATGTGTACAAGAACAAGCTATTGTGATTTCAAACTCCTTTGTCTACTAATAAATTCAAGATTACTTCTTCAGCAAATTCAGACAGCACTGCAAATTTTCAGCTCTGCAACAGCACTGAACAACTCAAACAACATCGCAACATTGCAACTGCAATGTACAACTCAGAGAAATAAAAAGTTCTTATTTGGAAACCCACATAATTCTGCGACTTCCCAGAAATGCTTTTCTGCAAGCTGAATTAACTCACAAGGAGAGGTCCTGTGGGAAGCCCAAGGTAGCACAAGACAGGAAAACTTGCCCACTTTATTGTTAACATACCAATCCGCCTTAGCACATGATGGACTAATCTGCTTCACTTATGTCTGGCTTTGGTATTTGCAGTCAGAGCTTTTTTTCCCCATGTTTTGTAGCATTCCTTGGAATATTTGGCAGGAACTACCTAGATTTAACCAGCCTCCACTGAGGAAATGGTGATGTAAGTGTGCTTGTGGTTGGAGACTGTGGGAATATTTTATCTACCAGGCACTCTTGTGTTTACAAATACAAATAAGCATAGGTTTTGTCATTGCTAGAGTAATTTTTTGTAGCAAGAATGATGCAAAATATAACAAAATCAGTGCTATCAAAGCTCATTAATTAGCTAGTATTATTGAAATTAATAGGAAGCAGTTTGGCTGGGTAGAATCCATGTCATAAGTCAATGTGTTATACTCATCTCAGGGTCTCCAGAGCTGGGTTTTGCTTTTGTAAGTGATGAAGAGTTACCACTTACTATATCTATACCAAAATGATCTTTAGAAGTTCAGATTAAGTTCAGATAGTGACTCAAGACAATGTTCCTAGAAAGTTAAGGCTTAAGATACCAAACTTTCTATGCTGTATTGTATGATTTATTCATAGCCTAAAACTTGACTGGATAAATAAGCTTTTAGTTTGACTTCACTGTTATTTGCTTTTTAACATGAGTTCCCACTGAGTGTTTATTAAAGATTTCAAGGATTTCATAGGGAAGCTGAAGGGTTAAGTTAAAGTATTATTGTGGAAAATAATATAATATTAGGTTTAAATTAGGCCAAGGGAAGCAGATGTGGTTGCTTCCCTTACGAGGGGAGCAGCACTGAGTGATGTAGACTTTATCTAGTATGATGATGTTTCTTCCTTCTCTGTTGAACTGTTTTATTACTCTGGCACAGGTCCAATACATGTCTTTAGCTATCTGTTCAAACTTCATGGATAAGAAAATAATGCCAGTAGAAACTCAGCTCCCGACTACTGCTGTTGATGGCTTTGTGTCTACACAAAACGCTGAGCAAGTTCATGTTCAAGGTTTGTTGAAGTTTTTTTGTACCAAGATGCTTTGTTAGGCAATTTAAACACAAGAGAACTTTGTCTTCATGTGTGTGGACACTTCTAGATATCCCCATGGCTGTTTAGCACCAAAGAAAACAAAACCAATCTAGTTAACATATTAAAAGAGGAAAAAATCTGTCACACTGTATTAGCTGAACCTTTCTGAAGCTAGTGATTTATTGTTATGATAATAAATTTCTTATGCTAATAAAACTTTTCTGAGGGTCCATGGTGTTTCAGACATGTACACACACACTCAACATAGATCTTATTAAAAAGGGTTTAGAGGCTTGTGTTAGCAGAAGCTCCTAGAGCTTTTACCACACTAGGATTATTGGATATTTCTACTTCTCAATGTGAACTTGATGGGCATAAGGCCTTAAGGCTAGAAAGAGATCAGAACTTGGGACTTTGACTCTGTCTGACACTTTTGTCCAACCAGAAGAAACTACGTCTGCAGACAAAAGGAGAAAATTGAGATTTGGAATAGTATCTCTCCACTTTTGTAGGTGGCAGTGGAAGGGCACGTGCCCTTTGAGCAAGATGCCATTCTGTTTACCTTCAATAATAAATTTCATTTCTGGTTTCACAGTGAAAAGTGTAGTGCTTTCTATAACATACAGTTGTAATATTTAGCTGGAAAACCTTGCTGGTTTTTTATCAACCTGAGTCCTGAGAGCTTGATGTCCCATTCAGCTTGATGATCACTGAAGCTAAAACTGCTGTTAAAATAAAATTAAAATTAAGTAATATATATTAAACTCGGAAAAGTGTTCAAAATTAAAAATCTGCTAGCTCACCCCCTTTAAAAGACTAGGCTCTTAATTTTTGCCAAATGCTAAACTCTCCTGGCTCCACAGTAATCTACCCTGCCTTCTCCTCTATAGACACACTTTCAATGGCAACTGCTGGTAATGATATATGCAGCCCTGTTTGTCCGAGTACGTAATGCCTTTAATTACAGCCAGTCTTGTCTGCTGCCCAGGTTTGTTCCAGAAGTAACAACACAAGTTGCCAGTTCAAGCACTTCATCTACTCCAACCTCAAAGTTTTTTCTGACTGATTGTTTCATGGCCAAGAAAAGTGTATTTAAGTTTTGTTTACCTAATTCTAAAACCAGGCATTCAGGGCATGGCATATAACTTACAGATATGAGACATTGAACTAAAATAAACCAAAAAAGTTCCTCAGTGACAGTATCTCTATCTGTATCACAGTTTTGTCCTATATGGACTGTGCTATGGTGAAGGCAGTCATTGTTTAGTGTTTTTTGAAGGAAATAAAAAGATACCTGGTCCAAAGTGTACTATGAAACTACCAGGTAAATACTTCAGAAAGCCTCAGCATGAAAGTAAGCCACTAGTGTTTAAAAAGGGTTACTTGAAAGTTCTCAATAGTTTCACTCAGTTATTTCACTCAGTTATTTCAGACTATATTGCTGAGTGCTTTTCACCTCAGCCTTACAGACCAAATAAATAAAGATTTTTTCCAAGTAAATATGCTCTCTCCTCTTAGAAAAAAACCCATAACAGATTCAAATCAAATCTCCACTACTCAAAGAGAAAGTACTTTTCTCTTATATTTCTTCAAAAATACCTTTGGCTTGGCAAGACCTTTTTATGTGATATTTATGGCAAAATCCAATATTCAATATTTAAAGCTGAAAGGTGTTCATCCTATCTAGCACACATGCTTTACAGCAGTGATATACAAATATATCTCAGACAAGCTGCATGACGCAGCAGGCATAGGACAAGACATCTATTCAGGGGACAGAGCATCTGCTTCTGACCCTCACATAGCTCTGCCATGTGACTGGAGGGGAAACGATTCTCCTCAGCTCTGGTTTCTTTGTCTGTGAAAATGGAGATAGATATTCATATCTGCCTTCTGAAATGCAGTAGAAATTAATGAAAAATAAACTTTTGATCAGTGCTTAAAAGTGTTGTGCTTACAATCACATGTACATTTTCACCTAGAGAAATCAGGAAAGGAAGAAATTATTCATGGTACTCTTTTAGGAAACATAATTTCGAGCCCTAACCTTTACCTGATACAGCTTTTCACTGAAGAAGGTAATTGTTTTCTTTTTCAGACTTGAACTTCTGACCATTCAGATTGACAGTTAACTTGGGATTCTATTTACAGGGTAGGTTTTATATGTTTGTGTGAATTACATTTATGTGCCAAGAACAGAATCAGCAGGAGAGTCATGACAAGCAGCCTTTAAAGTGCCATTATTTTTTGATTCTGAAGGCCTTGAATAAAAGAAGATATGGGGCATAAAGTGTTGAAAAAAGTTGGCATGTCTATTCAGATGTGTATTGATGCATCCTGTAACACCAAACAAAACCTTTTTTTACTTAAAAATTCAGTAAATGAGTGATGGGGGCTAAGTCTGTAAGCCAGTTGAGCTCAGTGCTTAATGAAGAAGAAGGGGTGGATGTAACACTGATATACTGTGAAGAGCTTATAAAGAGTATTTTATAAGGATGCAGAAAAGCAAATCAAAGCTAAACAAATCAAAACAAAAAAGGGGTAGAGGAAGTGTAGGACACAGTGTTTTGAAGCCATCCTGAATAGATATGAGCTCCTGAGTTCTTGAAAGCCAGAGAAAAAGAGGTACTTTGAGTAAGAGAACTATGATTGTCCTTTATGATTCCAAAGGATGCAGCACTAGCAAATGGGAGGATTCAGACCTTCCAAGGTAACCTGGGTGTTCTGTCCTTCAGTAGCCTACATCTAGACCAATGTTATTATAACATCTCATTAGAGAAATAAACATGTCTAGCTCATTTATTTTTCATTCCAATACTTTGTCATCAGAGAAAATTTAAAATTTAATTGAAATATTGAAATGTATCAAATTATTCATGAGCAGATTGTATTATTACGTGTTTTGTACAGTTCATTCACCTATTTTGTTTGCCAGCTTCTCCATTTCTTTAATCAGTTGCTTTCTGAATATTCTGTCTTCTTTGGTAAAAGTCTATGTTTAATGCCTTTCTTGTGTTTAGATGAGACAAAACATTTGAGTTGTAGCAGCCCCATGCTGCTGTGTGTTTACACTGGTTATATGCTTAACTGAAATAGAAATAAATTCAGATCGTACTAGTATGACTTAGAGATTAATTTGAACTATATAGACTTCAGGGCAGGGCAATGATAGTGAACTAAGAGATGGGCACAAAGAGGCTGCTTAACTGACATATTTTAATTCACATCCACCAAGCACTGATGTGGGGCTTTTCCTTTTGAGTGGTAAAAGGCCTGCAAACCTGAAAGCACAAGGTTGCTCCTGTTTGTGCGAGGTGTTTTGTAAAACAGAGAGTAGCAGGATGCTAGAAGATGTGATAGATCTTTCTGAAGTCTCTCCTCTTCAGCCGCTGTGTAAGGGGAGACCATGTTAGTGGGCAACAGAGTAAGATCAAAGGTCAAGGCAGCCCTTCACAGAGGACTGGAGTCAGACACGTGGGAAGAACTGATAGCATGCTTCAGGATGATGGAGGGGAAATGCTCCTGCTGTGATAAGGATAGTTTTGCCTTCAGAGTAATTGGTGGAGATGGCAGTTAAGAGGCTGTTGGGGAAACCTCTGTGTGTGTTGAAGATTATTTATTTGGAGAACCATGGGGACATCCAGGGACTAGGGACAACCAGTCCATAAACACATGCTAAAGGGAAAGTGCTGTACAGCAACAACCCCAAACAATGACTGCGAATGTTGTGAGAGCAGGAGGGGAATGGATCACAGACAGCAGTGAAGTTTCAGTGCCTTTCCTGTGAGGTGTCTCCTGTGCCTACTTTTGGAGGAACCAGTGTTCCACTGGTACACAACAGGTAGAGCTGCAGGTAAGTCATGTTTAAGGCAGCTGGGACTGTGGGCGGCTCTTGTTTCCCTGGGAATCTGAAAAGTAATCAGAATGACCTGCTCTAACTTTTTTTGTTTACCATTCCAAAGCAAGTAGGAGAAAGAGAGCAGTAAAGGACATAAAAGTCACCCAGGACAGAGTTTTCTAGAGAGGCTGTCTAATGATTTGTATCATTGTTTGTTTGAATACAAACTTTACTGATGCTTTTTTCAGCTGATGGCACATAAACAGTGGTATGAACTCTTTTAGTGTCTGTTTCCAGTGTGCAGCTGTAACTCGAAAATAAGGATATGGAAAGTGTTGCCTTAAATCACAGGAAAAGCAAACCACCTTTAGAAAGATTTTGCTCTCCTGATTCAATTAAACAACACAAGACTGGCTAGAAGTAATTTTAAGCTCTGGGTGTGAAATACCATCTTCCATATCATATAATCCCATCTTTCTGTCCTGTGACGGTGACAGAGAGCCTGAACTGTTTTTTCTACTTCCGAAACAAAAAAGTGTACAGATTCTATAAATGGTATCAGTCATAGAGCAACTAAGGGAAGAAGCAATCTAACTTGCGTGATATCCTTATATAAGTTTTGGATTTCTTTCTAAGTTTTCAGTTTTCTAAGTTTCAGTTACTATGGAACTGTCATCACCTGCCAAAAAGGTGTTGAGAATGTCACAATCATTTTATCTCACAAATGCCAAATGCTTCAGAGAACAGAGAACTGGACAGCCCTAATGCTATTCCCTCAAGTTTGAGAAAATGTATCCTTTGTAGATTTGACCCGACATTAAATAATCCAGATATCAAAAAAAAAAACTCAGGAAGACTTCATTTAAGTTTGGCTTTCTCTCCTGCCAAAATAAGCATATTATTTAACAATACGGTGCAATGTGCTTGCAGTGTCTGCATTTTTGTGGGAGATTTATGAATCAGTTACCTGCATCAGAAATTGAATGCAACTCCAATCAGAGTGTAAACCCATCCTTTTGTTGGAGGGGTAAGCAAATGTGCTGTAAATAAAAGGTCTGTCAGGTACATCATGTCATAAAGAGTTAACACAGACAATGTGTACTCAGGTTGCACTTCCATCTGTGATTATTTTGCATTTGAAGCAGCCCAAGCAATGAGAGTGTTACCTTCAGATCTTCAGATTAAAAAAAAAAAAACAAAAAAACCAAAAAACCCCAACCAAACCAAACCAAACAAAACAAACAACCCCAAAAAACCCAAAACAAACAACAAAAAAAAACACCCCAACCCCCAAAAAAACCACCTAAAAATAAAAAACAAAAAGAACTTAGAAAGAAACAAAAGAAACAATGTGCGTGAAATCCAACATATGTTGTTTGGACACATTTGAGCTACAATCAGAAAGTAGATCTATGAGTTTCTGGTTTAAAATGTGCCATTTTGGTGGATTCTGAAACAGATAAACAGCAAAAGCTTAAGCTTGGGAGTTGAACAGCAGAAGTGCAAGCACGATTCAGATTTCAGCCTTTGCTTCTGTTCCTAGAGATATAGTGCAAGACAAAAGTAGACACAGAGGTGGAAGGAGAGATTGGTGAAATGAGTCCCTGTCACCTTATCTCAATGCTCTGACACAGGAAAACTCAGAGCAGGATGTTTAAAGTGCATGCATTTGAAATGACATTTCTGTGTTGAATGTCTCTTAGTTTTACTCACACATAGATCTAAGAATGATGATGAGTGCAATCCTTCAAGCACCGTTTCCTCTTGACATGCAATGTTTAAATTTCATGTAAAATTTATTTGTATTAAGATGAATGTTTCTACAGAAGAAATGATTTTTTTAATGTTCTTTGTGATGTTCTTGAATTTGTAATTTCCTGTGTGAATCATGTATTGATAAGATCAGGATTAAAATTACATGTGCTCTGTGTGTCCTTCCAGACAGGTGTACTTAGGTCTGACAGGGATGGAGCTGTGGTGGTCAGTGGTACCTAGGGGGTGCAGAAAGCCTGGGATGAAAAAGAATCTGGAAAAGGCAAAATTTTCATTTCCATTGAGGAATTTCAAGGTACAAAGCACTATTTACTTCATTTCACATTGTTCTACACCTCCATGTAAAGTGGGTGCTGCCATGTGGTCCAAAGATCTGGTTTTTCTGCTCTCTCACATCACGGTTGGTGAAAGAACAGTTGGCGGTGTGATTCATGCCCTTGAGATGTGTTATGGTATCATGCTATCCTAGTTTTCATAGCAGAAACATTTCATAGTAGGAAAAGGCAAACACACTAGTGGTGACAAAGCATAGCACCTTTGAAACTATGTATGGTTTTCTATTTGTAAAATACTACATCTTCCTAAAGAGATTCTTTCCTCCTAGGTAGGTTTAGCAAAGAATGTGTATATATACACATGCCAGCTTGTTTCTATGTATTTCTTCACGTAGTATTAAATCAATGAAATTATTCGTAGCAGCCAAAGCACAAATACACTAGAACTTGGTTTTGCAAGATGCTCTGATTTCACTGGGTTTATTCCAAATATCATGTACAGTTTATCTCTCAACATGCCTGAAATGTTTGCTAATTTGTAGCATTCATATTTCATGAGGGCTTGTTATAAAAAGGAAAATGTTACATTCCAGTGAATCGTGGAAACAGATTACTGGGGAATGTTAGGAAATGTTAAACCAGGCAAGACGTGAAATGGAGGAGTAGATTTCTGAAGGGAGAAGAAAGAGAAAATAGGAAGAGTTAGCGGTACGAAATTTCTCTTGTGGAAGTATTGTGAGTTTGATTAGCAGGGCTGATTCATGGTACTGAAATTACTGTAGTCATCAAATTTTGAGACTTTAAAAAAGTGTTTTCCATCCTGGCAGAAGTTGAGAATATCTTTTATTTCAGCAAAATTGAAAAGGATGACAAGGATGGAGCTATTAAAATAGATAGTATCTATGTCTTAACCATGGTGTAGGTGAGTTCTGGGAGCATTCTCAGTATTCTCCCTTGGTCCTGGAGCCCAGGGACCTGCTGGAGTGTGCTCTAGATTCTGATTCTGTAGCAATATTTCCTTCCAAAGAAAAAAAAAAGGGATGTTACATGTGCAGGTCATTGCCAGCCATGGAGGCAGAATAAAAGCAGGCTCATAAAGGAGAACAGGACCAAGTCTGCATCTGCTATGTGGTCTGGGCTCAACTAGATTGACTTTATGGATTGTCTTTCTACATTTTATGTTTTGGTTTGCCCACCTATTAATAAAGAGGAAGAATGGAAAGTACTTGGAGAGTATATTAAAAAAAATGCACTAATCATGAGCTAGGTAAAAGTAATAAGACGTTTAATATCTTAAGTTATTAATATTGTGCCAGTTTAGTTTAGTTGTCATTTAGTTTGCTTTGTGCAAATCATCCTGATGCTTTTAGCACTGCCTGTTCAGCTGAGTGGCATGTGTCAACTGTATCTTCCTCTAGGAAAAGTAGTACATATATTTGTTTGATTATGAAACAACTTTGCAATGTTTATTTATTTGGTGTAAGAAAAGAACCTTTTCATCTGAACTGTTTTCATAAAGATTTCTTTTGTACATGAGCCAATCTCAATGAGGAAAATGCTATAAATCTTTTGGCAGTCTGGGAAAGAGTCTCAGAAGAAATATTTGTAATAAGCAATATTTGGTTTATATCTATTGTTGGCAACAGATTTTCCAAATAAAAGTTCCCTCCTATGACACAACCTGCATTACTATTTGCACTGTAACATACTGAGGACATTTAGGGTGACATAGTCGAAAAGATTTCTGTCAATATTGACATCTTCCAGAATTTGTTGCTACAGATTATGAAATGCACAATGTTTGAAGCTGAGGAGATTGCTTCCTCCAGACAGCTTAGAGGTTTAAAAAATTGCAATAATTTCACTTGACATTTAGGTAGGCCTGTACCGCCCTGTTGGCTCTGTTTACAGTCAAGGTTGCCTGTTTGAGCCCTTTAGCTGGCATTCACAAACATTGTCAAAAAACTGATTCAAGAAGATTTTCTTAGAGATGTACTTCTATTTATTGCTACAAAAAGTAAGTTTGGTGAGTTTCTGTCTAGAACCCTACTGCTGGTGTTGGCATCACTGATAAAGCAGCCATTTACAAATTTGCCCTTTTGTTCTTATTTTCATAGAAGCCAAGCTGACTCAGCAAGAGATGACTACAATAACTTTTAGACAGATAGGAAAGAAATAACACTATGAAAAAACACTATTTTTCTTTAGCCTACTATTTCTTTAGACATTTTTCTTCCAAAAATATAGGTCATCACCAGTAAAACACTTTTTTTTCATTCCCGACTGAATTATAGGGTGCTTGGCTAGTAGAAAACAGCAGTATTTTAGACTTATGCCTGCAGAGGACTAGATGTAAATACAGATGTGTAGAAATAATATAAAATAAATTCAAGCATTGCTTCATGTTCTTTTAAAGCACGATCTCTAAGCTTTGGCTAAGTACCCTTGCATTTTATCTTAAGGTGTCCCCTGTTCATTACATTCTTCCCCACAAGGGTTCTTTAGGTGTGCAGGTTTTATGCTGTGAAGGCTGTGAAAGCTTTCTCTGAAATGTGAATCTTTTGCAGCATTTTGTCACAAGCTGAATGACTGGACCTGCCATTCACCTCAGGCTTTTACAGAGCCCTGTATGTACTGCCTGAGCAATGGCCATGAGACAGTGGCATCTCGTGATTTTAGATTCTGCTTTTCTCTCTGAAAATTATGCAAACAGGAAGAAATGGCTATGGATGCCTGTTGCATTTTCTCCTCACACCTCAAAAAAGCCATGAGATTACTTGGCTCCTGCTGAAGCTAACTATAGTGAGAAGGGAAAGCTTGCCTGGGAATTGTGGAGCGATAAGTCATTAGCTAGCAAGCAATATGACACTCGTTGTCTGACATGCAAATTGATTGTGACTAAAAAGTTCCCTGACCCTGATGTCCCACTAAGTTTTATAGACTAAACAAAAAATAAAAGCAAGAAAATATGGTAAGCCAAAGAAAAATGGAATCAAAATTTGTTGGTGAAATTCTTGGGATTTTCAATCCTCTTCCCAATGTCAGCCAGTTTTGGTTTTCCAGATGAAGTGCCAGATAGGTTTTTGAAATGGTCCATTACCCACGTGGCGGATATAAACACACATGTTGGTGATCCAATGAACTTTCTTCTTTCTATTAGAAGTGTGGCCTGAGATGGGCTTCTTAGGCAGGATTTTTACCTAATGGAAAAATATTTGGAGCCAATCTAGGCTGTACAGTCTTTGGGCTAAAAAGGAGGTCTGCTTTATTGTTGTAGAGATCTAAGTACCCTTCTAGGACTGGAGAAATAAACTATATCATGTGACTGGTTAGCTCAAAATGTGAAAATCTGTGACATGTTTACTTGTTGCTAAATCAATACATCTACTGGATTTTGAGCTTTCCTAGGGCATACAGAGCTGATCAGGAACTAGAAAATTGTGCAGAAGTGGGCTAGTCATCCTAAAATGTCTGTTCTATTTGAATTTAATTCTATTTAAAAATGCCTTCATGCATATAAGAAAAGAAGTCACTAGAGGTATTGTAAGACATCTCTGCATTTGGCAAGTAAACTCAGTAGTATTATCTATGGATAAACCTGCTTGATGTTTCCCATCATCAAATGCTTTTTAACCTTACTTTTTAAGTTGCTTTTAATTTTCAAGATAGGACTAAAACTTTCCATGCCATAGCTTTGCCTCAGGTTGTGTTTTATATTTTATATTTGGAAAAAATCAGGCTTGTCTGAGGATGAGATAATAATTCTGTCAATTCTTTCCATTTGGGAAGTTTTACTGTTCTGTGCTTTAATGAGGCTTGAAGTTTGTCTTTTATGTACACCTCATGATTATCTGCCCCAATTCACCTTTGAGATGCTGTAATTTACAAACAGCTGTGGAACTTTTCAGAGCTCAACAGTCTGTTATTCCTGATTGGCAGTCAGTTCCTTCCTTGTTCCTAGGAAGAGCTGGAATTAGCAGATGTGTTTTCCATAGCATATTTGGGTATATTTCCTTCATCTGGTCCACTTAAATTAATGCTCCTCTTGAAAATGATACCTCATGTGTAGTCTGGATGCGAGTACTTTGTTCAAGTTTGGATACTGGGACAGAAAAAAAAACTGGTGTCTGCTCACAACCGCCTTGACCCCATGGCAGAGGCAGAAGTTGATGGGGTCAAAACCAGGGAGGAAATCTGAACTGAGGAGGAAAAAGATGAGAAATACCAATAAAACAATCCCCCAAGGAAATTCTTTCTAAGAAGTTAAACCCAGGTTGTGCATAATGCACAGCAGTGAGCACAACACAGTACCCAAGTGACAATGGGAGTTGAACAGAAAGTGATTGTGTGCATTCATGTAATGAAAGCCTGTATTGCCTGATTAAGTTTGTCCAGGCAGTTTTCATTCTGGCTTTCCTCAATATCTGAATGCTTGGCTTTGAACCAAAAAGTTCTTCAAGTTCTTCTAACATATAAAGTGTCATATATAAATGGTGCCTTTGTTTTGAAGTTTGTCACTTCACTGCTTCCTCCTCTTCACTGAAGAAAAACAAAACTCATTAAAGATGGTCATGAACAAAGGAAAATATATTGGTAAAAATTAATTTGTGCAAAAGTTGAAGTTTGATACTGGAATCCTGAGGCTATTTTGTAGAAGCTGAAAAGAAAATTACGCTTTTGACATGAGGAACACGACAGCTGGACTCTTCATCAAATCCTTTTGCTTTGATATGCAGAAGTACTTGCATGTTAACTTCACAACAGATTTGTCAAAGAAGCTGCTGGCTTACTCCAAGCTTTCTCCAAAACACTTGAAATGGTCATTCAGAAATGTTTATTTAGGAAGAGATCAAAAAGCCGAAATCCAGACAATTCTCTTTTACAAGACGGCCATTAAGGACAATGAAAAAGAAATAACATCTGGCTGAATGAGGGTTGTGACAGCTGAAAAATGAACAGTTTTTTGGACAGTAATTGTGACCTCTCTTCAATGCTGTCTTCATTTGCATTTGTGCTGCTCCTTATTTTGACCAGTGAAAATGTGATGCAATCCACCTGCCCTTTCTTCTTGAAAGGAAGCTGCAATGTTCATATGTTCCTTCATTTACTTACAATTCAAAGTTTCAAGTTCAATAGCCATTAAAAGAAAAATTGTTCTGATCTGGGTAGTCAGGAATAGCTTTTAGAAGAAAGTAAACTTCTACTTTTTTGGGTTTTTTAATTGATTCTTTGCTGTTTCAGTACACTTTGTTCAGAGAGAAGAAACAAACAAACAAACCCCCAGGCATACAAAAAAAAACAACAAAGAAAACCCCACCAATATCTGCTTCTTGCATTGGAGGGATTCCTGATCTAATAGAGAATGGGCTTGTTTGTCACACCTGTGTATTGAGGGACCACTCAACAAGAAAAGGCAACAGTACTCAAGACAATCAAAGACTCATTAGTCCTCTACAGTGGGATGTTGCTCTTTAAAGACAGACACACAAACACAGTGGGACAACAGGGGGACGACAGAATTAAATGGAGAGAAACATGTTATTTCCTGTTTAGTGTCTGAATATTTTTTTTTTCTTAGTTTCATTTTTCCTGAGCAGAACATTTGGGAAGAAGAATGGAGACCAGGTTTTGTGTCAGAAGATGGCTGAATAGACCTGGATTCGCTTTCCATCTCCTTTTCCCCTCACCTGCTTATCCCTTCCACTTTTACAAACTAAGATTCTCCTTGAGTGAAGTGTCCAGTTGCTGGTTCCACATGTGTATATGTGTTGACCTGCCTGTGCACACTTTTTATCTTCCAGTCCCTGTATTGACTCACCTTGCCTATGATTGATTCCTCCTGTTTCATGCTGTAGAGCTGCGTGGCTACTGCTGTGATTCAGATTAAACCTTACTGTGTGGGCTTACTCTTCCAGAAAAACCTTTGATCCACCCTCAGAGTTCTTTGTTTATACTTTATTAATTCCAATATTAGCTTGTTTTTGGTAGGTCTTATTTTGCTGTCTTTCTCAATCTGTGAAACTGCTTCTTAAGTGCCATGTCTCCAGGAATGTTTGTATTTGATGGATTCCTCACTTGAAAAGAGGCCACACCACAAACAGACAGATACTTAATATGGTCCTATGGTCTAGAAAAACCTTATAACCTTTATCTCATCAGCTCCCAAACCAAAAAAAAAAGAGGCAAGTAATCATTTTTGCTAGCTGATAAATGTGTGGGGGAAACCGTATCTAAAGCGAGACCTTGGACCATGCTTTAACACATCTATTGGAGACAGAGTTGTAAAATGCCTTCTCAGCCTTTGGGACTTCTATACCTATAGCAGGGAAAGAAGTTCTCATTGAAGAAGATAGAAATTCTAGGAAATCCTGTGTCAAAGGGGAATGATCCACCAATATCTGTCAAAGGTGAACATTTAGTGTTATACTAGCAAGAGCAAGCAACAGTGATCACGGGAGCTGTCACAGAGATCTTTGTAACTTCTGTCATTCTTAGTCACTGTGTATGATATACCTTTTAAAGGGACCTAAACCCTACAGTTTTGGTTTTTGTTTCAGTCTTTAGACAAATACACTTCCAACAGAGTTTTAGAAAGTGTCACTCCCTTCTAGAAAACAGAACAGGAAATCTTGCATGTTATTGTTGTTATTGGCAGTCTTGCTTCCATTTTTTCTGACAAAGCAGACAGTGGAAAAACAAATAGAACAACTGAATTCTTTTTCTAGTAATACCAACAAAGATATCTGTTGGAGGAGGAGAGTGTGGTCTCTACTGCTTTAGCTAAATGTGGAACTGTGAATGTCATGGAAACAGGGGTAGTTCTGCTCCAGAAAATTTCTTCTGAAGGTAAATCCCCTGGGAGCATAATCAATGCGAGCAGAGATGTAGAAAGAGATCTACATAGATACATGTGTATGGTTAGAGGAAATCTGCTTTAGCAAAAATAAAGCGTTCCTATTGAGTCTGAAGATGCTGGAAAGTTTGGCAAAATTAATGATTTATGTATTTTTTTTTATTCCGTGGAAACGTGCAAAGTAAGGTGGAAGGGAGCCTTCTTGGCCATCCAGTCAAGCTGCAAGGATTAGAACAACTTATGGTGTGTCTGTGAGATATTTGCTTGACTTGATGTCTTGGAGGATTTCACACTTTTTCTGGGCAATTTAATACAGTTTTTTATAAAGTTTCTTGGTAAAAGATTGGGGAAGGTTTTAAATTTATTACTTACCTATTTCAAAAATATAGGGAAAGGGTGTTCTTACTGAAGTATCTTGTGCTTGACTTGATGTCTAAAGAGGCTAACCTGGAACAGAGGCTGGACAGAGCTAAAGGAATAAAGTAGGTATTTATTGAAAGGCCTTCAAAGGATACACCTTGGGCAGCACAAGAACCCAGCTGGGCCTCTGCCCAAGATGGACGCACAGTGACGAGTTTTCACACTTTTATAAGTTTTGGTCCGTTTACATATTTGGGGTCAATTGTCCAATTTCAGCTTCAGGTTATGAAGTCCCATCCTCCCATATTGCTCTCCACAATTCGCTGCTGTTTACACTTCTTGGGCCCGAGGCTGTAGTGGCTATCCTTGGTTCTGAGGCTGGAAAAGGATTGTTTTGTCGATCTAAACTGTGAAGAGAACTTGCTAACACGTTATATGAAGTTCAGAGTCACACACTGAGGCAGCACAGAGTCTAAAAATATGAAAGCTAAAACTTAAGGCATCAGATTTGTAGTTAATAAAATCCTGCAAGCTGCACTAGAAAGGTTGTTACAACAAAGGGTTAAAATCTGTCACAGGAGAAGGGTTTCTAACTTGCCTTCAGATATTTACATGTTAAGTATAGGCTTGTTACCCTTGGCTCCCTTTATAGAAACAGGCACCTTTGAAGGATAATTAATCTTTCCTTTTCAGCCACTCAACCTTTGGGAGGTGGAAACTCGTGATTTCCTACAGCTTTTTCTTTGAATAAAGCCACTCCACTTTCATCTGTTTCGTGCTTGTTTTGCAGGAGTATGCAGGTAACAAAGTTCGGGATTTTTTTTTTAGAAACAGTGAATTTTAAGCACTCACAAGATTATTTATTAGAAGTTTAAGGAAAGCAAGTTTCATAGTCAAGAGGATTTGTTATTCAGAACAGGTGCCTTAGGCTGTCAGAGAGCCAAAATGTTATAATGTAATCTTAATGTTCTATCATAATTTAGTTTAATGTCAGATATAAAACATGTTCTATGAATTCTGTCTGAATGATACTAAAACCAATACACTTTTCTGGCAAATTATCTCAGACAGGGATTTGTTTGAGAACACTGAAAGCTCTCATGAAAGGAGACTGCATTTTTATATTGGAGCTGCTTCCTTTGTCTGCTTCCTTTGTCTGCAGCAAATTTTCCAAGACTCCCAAGTGGATATTTAGTGCCTAATTGAAAGAGAAAGAAAACAAATTGAAATATTTATCTTTGAATTCTCTATATGTATAGGCCAATACATAATGTGATTTAGATCCTGATTGTCATTTTTCATTTTTTTTTAAGCTGAGTATACATACTTTTCCTCTTTTTTAAACAAGACTGGAGTCTATAAAGCTACATGGTTGTACAGATTCACCCATGGCATGCGTTGCTTCTCACATGGGAGGTTTTTTCTCTCATGCTTATATTCCTCCTATTACAGCATGAAATGTCCAGGAGAAGAAAGTGCCAAACACTCTAACAGGTCTACAGTGATCTGATCAGTGTCTTAAAATCCTGTTTAGAGAGAGAACCTATTTTAAAACAATAGTGGGTTATTATTTGGAGTTTCTTCAGAGCAGATTTCAGTTCATTAGAAGATTTTTATTGCACATGAGTAAACTTACTCTCAAATGCTACCAGCTGTACAAATCTAGAGGTCAAATCCTAAGCTAATTCACTCTCCAGATACTTCTTTAGCTTCATTTACTAATGCTAGTATTTAAAAATTTGATCATAACTCCAGGAGTTTTATTTCTAATGGAGCTCAAAACTTTATATGCAGTCAATAATATAAAATCATAGTAGTTTCAAATTTTATGTTTTGGTTATTTTTTAGCCACCAACTTTTCTTATTATTTTCTGTATTTCTTCATTCTCAGATTTAGTACTATGATTTCTTTACTTGCAGCAGTAAATGATGAAAACTAAGATAACTTTTAAATTTAAATTAATTCAAGGTTTTGTTACTGTTTTCTTACATATCTCAAGCTTGTCTTGCATATACCAATTTTTCCTTATTCAAGAAGATGTTTCACTTGTGGTACTGGTATATTTTTTCTAACAGAAAGAAAACAGAATTAAATGCTGCTGAGAAAAATGTTGCATAAATAAACAAGAAAAGCAAAGCAATTCACGAGTTTTTTCCCTCTGGATTTTCCATTACTTTTGTTTCATTTTATAATTTCTGGTATCACAATAATATATCAAGGCTGCTCTTTGCAAGCTCTTGCAGCACCAGATGATTTGACAAGGTAAACGTTATTAATATTATTAACAGAAAACTAATTTCAGGATGTAGCAGATTACACCCCTGTTGTCAGAATGGGCTGAACACCTCCACAGGAGAAGGGGGAGAGAACAGAGCTTCTGACCAGTTTTACCGTATTAGTCAATAACATTTAGAGAATAAAAATTAAATATTTGTAATGACTCCATAGGTCTACAAGTATTTAAAGACAAAAAATGTAGCTGAAAATGTTTGTCAAATAGTATCCAGGAAATCACATTTACTGGAAGTTTTTCCAGCTAGGAGAAGAAAACAGCTGAATTCTTGGAAAATGATCCATTGTGATTATGCTGAGCTTTGGAAGAAAAAAGAGTGCAAGGTTCAAATGTAGTGCCTGTTAGTAAGACTGAATTTGACCTGACTCTAGGTGCCACATTTACCTTATCTTGTCCTGTTTTGACTATGTGCAATGTTCATTCATTGGTCTTTACACTTAAAAGTCACATTTTATCTCTGGTAATTTGGAACTAATATATTCCTTGAGAATTCCTAAGCTATAGCATATTTTCTCTAATGAAAGCACTGGTATGAAAAGTATTTAGTCTTAGCTGTTACCACACACCAACAAAGTACCAGGAATAGAGTGGAATTAAGCTACTTTGCAGTCCCTGTGTGTTGACACTGTTTACTTGCTAAGCTGCTGCCACACCAGTGTGGGTTGCCTTTTTCTTAAAGAACCAGCCACAACACTCCCTCTGGCTGCAGTATTCCTCAAACTGATGAGCACAGTGGTGCAGGAGAGGATTTCAATGTGACATCTCCTAAGAAACACCACAGAGAAGAAGATGCTTGTGGGTTCCCATGGCTCTTTCACACTCATTAAAGAGTAATGATACTACAGTGAATAATGTACTGGAGTTATATACTCTAATGTATTGATATAATTTACATATCAAAACTTTTTCATTTGTTAAATTACTTCCAGCTCCTTTACTCTGTGTTTTAAGAAAATGTGATTGATGGTGCTAATTATTTTTGAAGATAGAGCAGGTGATATCTGTGACAGAGTAGCTGAAGAACAGCAGAATACAGGTATTGATTACAAGTATTTGGATAAAGCGCTGCTGTTTGGAGCCTGAGCCTCTTATTCACATCCCTTGCTACAGTTCTGCTTTACAGGAGGCTGCCAATACTCCCCACGTAGCTCTTCTAGAATTTGAATGTAATCATATTAGCTTCCTATCAAATAAGGATTGTAAATGGAATCCTGGCTAGCATCTTACTCTCTGCTATAATTGCAGTCTCTCCATTAATATAAAGAAATAGTGAGTGTAAATAGGGCAGTAGAAAGTTCTAGCCAAAACTCTGGAGTTGCAGTCTGGGTAGTTTTGATGTGCTCAGCAAGGAGAGTTTACGCATAGTTGCTTGCTATGCAGATCACTGCTTTATCTCATCTTGGCACCAAAATAATTCAGAGGGCAGTGTTGAATTAATCTGCCATCCCAGGAGACCTATTTTGGTGGGGTTTTGAAGCCTAGTTTTGAATGCTATTAATTTATCCCTTACTGGCAGACTTTGTTGGTTTGGTGGGTGTTTTTTTTTTTTTTTCTTTTTTTTTTTTTAACCTGACAACTATAAAACCAATCATTATGAGCTGATGGCCATGTTTTGAAGTCAGAACTTTCCCTCGGCTATCTTTCTGACTGTTGTGGTGACACCCCAGAGGATGCATTTCCTCTTTCAGAGGAGGCTGCTGCCGGTTGCCTACCTCAGGGCAGCAGGCAGGGCTGCAGCAGGCTCGCCACTCTCTCTACAGGCAAGTATTACATTGTGTCAGGTCTGCCTTTACACAGGGAGAATACTTGCATTGCAAGAGTATGTCCCAACATTTTAAGGCATTGATGTTTGTGATGTGGAACACTAACTAGAATATAATTTTGAACCCAAGAGTGTAATGACATATTTTCTGCTCACTCTCACATGGTTCTGATTTTCAGGGCCAGATATGCATTTGACCATGGGTGAAAAAACTGTGTGACGTTTTGGTAGACAATATTTTTACATTCTTAATATGTGGAGGCTTGCAGTAAATGATGGGTAGAGTAGGGCCGGGGGAGACTCTAATGGACAGTGTGTGAAGATTAGGAGTAAGATGTGTCTGTTGGTTTGAACGAGATATGTTTAGTGCAGCCCACAGAGCCTTGACCCTAAACTTCATGGCATACAGCCCAGAGAGTGAAATGTATCCCAACAATAAATCACCAGATTTTTGTTCTATTTGACTGTGTTAAAGCAACAGTCTGAAAAAGCTGGGACCACCAACTATGTTGTTTCTGTTGCATATCTGCTCTAACCAAATCACTGCTTCTTTTTATATGTCAAATGTTACTGAGATGACTGAGAACATTATTTAGTAAGCACAGGTCTGTGCTGTTCATCACCCAACAATCTGTTCTTGATTTGCAGTGCACCCTTATCTAGTTTCCTTGGGGAATATCTTGACATATTGAAACCATATTTTGCTGCTTTCACATCTTCACAGCCCTTCAGCTCTTGCTATGAAAATTCTAACCATCATTTCCAGTTACTTAAAAAAACCTAAACCTTGAGACAAAGCATCATTTCAGCTAGCCCTAAACAAAAAAAGATTACAATTTAAAGAACATTTAATTATATTGCAAAAGTTTTCCATTGTTGGAGCCTATGTTTTGCTGGACCAGACTCTGCTCTGCTTTTAGCCATCTTAAGAAATATCTTTGTTTTACACTTGTAATACTTCAAACTCTTTTTTTATTTGTTTTCTTAGTGTGGAAAAGAGGGCAAGATGTCAGTCTTCAAAAAATTCAATTTAATTTCTTTGGAGTAGTAAGCACACAGTGAAATTTTCCAGGGAGGGTGAGAAGAGCAATACTTTGCATAGAAAATGTGCAATATTGAAGTGTTCCTCTCTTAAAGAAAATCCAAACAAACAACAAAACATAAAGTAATTGAATCCTATTTTCAAAGACACTTCAAACACTCATGAAAGAAAAGACAGCACTAATGTTCTTGTCCTGCTCCACTTTTTGGCAGGCCATGATGGAGATCCACTAGTGAAAAAATTTATATATGCATGTAGATGTATGTATATGTATTTTTATATATATATATATGTGCATATACATATTTTTATACCTCTGTGTGTGTGAGTGCATTAGTGGTATGATAGAAGTCCAAAGATATTGAAATTTCAAGAAAAAAATGTATAATAGTGTAATGCAGAGGTAACGGCTCTCTCTGAAGCAGTCACCAAGAGATCCATGTCTCACTGGGGCCATGGTGACTCGAGAGTGGAGATGTTGGCCATGTTCCTGAGGCACATCATCAGGCGTGGTGATAAAAGGTGACTTCTCAAACTGTGTGCCACCAAGTCTCTCAGGTTCAGAGAACTGTTCCAGCTTTGTGCATGAGTCTGAGCAATTTGGGCTGCCCTGTACTCTGCCTTCTCTGCAGCCACAGAATGGGGTACTGCTATCTTTTCAGACTTTCAGATCTCTGTTGGATATCCGCTTTACTGGCTTCTGCAGTTCCTATTCAGTCTGACACCCTCCTGGATGGGCAAAGTTCTCCAGAGGTTGGTGTGTTTTCTCTAAAAGTGGTCCATAGTTTTGATTTGATAGGAATGTACCAGGTCAGTGCTTAAGGCTTTAAGTTTTTCCAACAGGTTTTACACAGCTTTGGATGACAATAGCAGAGAATTTTGAAAAAGGGTTACATTGGGTTGGATTCTGCAGAAATTTGCTACTTCCCTGGCAGTAATACTGAAACATTGAAGAGCTGGAGTTAATTGGAAAAGACTGTGGGATGAAGATGGCAACTAAAGACGTGAAGGCTGGGGAGCCTGAGCTTTAATAAGCTCATCCTGCTAGCTTTTATATATCACTGAAGAGTGAGGGACTCCTGTCTCTGTTTTGATGTAATAGCTTGGTGTACTATACCTCTGAAATGTCTCTCCCTTACAAAATAAAACCAGAATATATTAAGTATTTTTGATATTGTGGAGCATGGTTTTCAATGTTTTCCGTGTTACTGGAGGGCATCAGTGTCATTTTTGCTCCTTGAACAACTATGCTTTCATTCCCTTAACAGGAAGCTCTTATGGGATTTTTTTCACATGCTTCCCACTCATTTTTCTCAATGATCTTCCAGATAAATTATTCAAAGGGGTTTTGACTGTAGGCTACTGTTGCCTTTTCTTGGAGTGGTGTTTCTAAAACACATCATGCAGTCCCTTAGGGCATTTTCATGTGCCCACTATATGCAAGACCTTTATTTAGCCTTTAAAAAGCCACTTGCACAATTTTGCAACCAAGGTCTGAATACATATGTCTCAATAGCTTTTATTTGAACAGCGCATATGTGTATGCAGAGCAGGTTTTTTACAAAAATAATTTAATAGATAATATTTGCAGATGTCTCTCAACCTAGCAAAAGTTATCACTAGAAATTAGCACTCACTTTCTATTGAGATCCATTTATGTATCAGAGTTGCTAGTAAAATGTCACAAAAATGTCTGTGAGATTGTTCAGCTGACTTGGAAACTCATTTGAGCTGGTTAGCAGGAAAATTTTAGCTAACACCAAGTGTGATGCAACATAAGCACTTTTAGGGTTCTAACGTTCTAATCCTTGTGCTTGTTTGCTTAGTGAAAAAGTTCCAACCCACTGGAATGGTTGGTCTTTCAGTGCCTTAAATCAAACATACCTGGAGGCCTCAAGATGAGAAAAATAAATATTTGAAAAAAAACCTGTCTGTTTGCAAGGTCCTCAATAGCCTGGTTCCTCTCTGACACTTTCATTTTCCCCTTCAGAAACTTAAAAGGAATATGTAGAGATCCTGGACACCTAAAACCAGTACCAAAGAGGCTGAGAGGCAGGGTTTGTGAGTTGTGGGAGGAGATTATAAGCAAGAACAGGGTAGCCTTTCAAGGGTGTTTTAACCTTTATGCATGCTTGACTGCTTTGAGCTCATCCTGTTTGGTAAAAAGCATGAAAATTAAACTAAACCAGAAGGGCAAAAACTTTTTTACGTTGAATAAAAAGGTTTAGCAAACACTGTCTGTTTATTCCTCGCTTGGAGAAAAGGACTGCTCTTTCATAAAATACCTTATATTCTATTTTCACTGAAACCCAACAATATTTGTCCCAGAATGTTTAGTTATTTGTAGGGAGGAGTTTTTATATGCAGTAAAAAAAAGACAGAAATACCTTCAACCTTGCTTTTATTGCTGGTATTGTTAGTTTTACAGCATTTTTATTGGAACATAGATGCAGAAGGGATCTATTTGGATCATTGGGTCCAGACCATGCTTTGCAGCCAACGTCACTATATGTACATAATACCCTTCATAAAACCAGATGGAAGTCTATCAGCAGCTAGGAGTAGTCAGTCTAAAAGCCTATCTGAAGTCTTTTTTCAGTATTTCAGTGCCATAATAGCTAGAGACCTTTATCTAATTTCCAAACTACAATTTTTAAATATTTTCTTACTAGATAGTCATCCATTAAAATATACTGTGAACAAACTAAATTAACAGAGGGATATTGTAACAATTTGTGAATCCAGTTAAATTCTCCAGGGTAGAGCATACTGTGCCAATAGAAATATTTGCATGGTACTAAAAATTAATGTATGTGGAAGAATATAAATCAAGTAATTCAATGTGAGCTTTTAAAGCTTCCACATGATTTTCACATCTTGCTTGAAGAATGTAAAAGATACCCTGGTAGTGCAACCAGGCACATTGTTCATGTGCTATAGGTTTTATTTTAAAACACATAGTGATAGAAATGAATATTTGTTTATTATTGTCATTCATGCAAAGCCCAGTGTAAAACTATTACTTTTATAGAGGCTTGGAAATGTAAATAGTTTTGAAGGATAGGACGCATATAAATATGCATGTATGAGAGTCTATTCACCCTTTGATGTGGCAATGGTTAAGTCCTGCACAGACTGTGCTCCTTTCACAAGCCATGCAGGCACAGCAGGGCAGGGAGTTTCTCCTCTGTGTGGGTAGGCACTTCTGCAGGCTTGTGGGGAAGATATACATCTTGATTTCTGAAAGAGATATGATAGACCTGAAATAGGGGCTAGGCTTTCACCAAAGGTTTCTTTACCCTTTTCTTGAGGGAAGTGAGTCATGGGATTTGTTGGTGTTTATCCATCATTCTCCAGCTCTCATGTTACTCAGGGGAAATTGGTACATCACCCTGTGCACCGGTGTGTCTACCAAGGTGACAAAAATATGCCCTTTGAGAGGTATTGCAGCAGTCTGGTCCTTCTCCTGCAGTCTTCTTGCAGCTGACTGACTGACAGGAAGATGTGGAACAGGTTTGAACTGATTTCTTCCACACTTGGGAATCAGGCTATGGAATGATGATCCACTTCAAAAGTGGAGCAACAAATGTGGTAGAAAGAACTGTGGTAAACAAATAAGTAAATTTTACTTTATATCCTATAGATTGCATATGCTTGGTATAGTAATTATTTGCTTGGTATAATTATTCAGTCATCCTGACAAAATTTCATAGGCCTATACACTATTCCAGAGTATAGGAGTTTTATTATAAAATGTATTGCCAGTGAAAAATTTGATTAACCTTTTGAAAGACATAGTTGGACCACAAAGGTGCTGATTAAAATGGCCACAATGTATTATTTTCCACAGCAGGATTAAGCAAAAAAAATAGTGGTATTCATAGCAGTGTTTGGGAGGTTTGGCTGTCAGTGATCGTGTATTAGTGATGTGATAATAGGAAGTTCTACAGAGGAAAATTGAGCAAAGAGGAGGCTTTTGATGCTGACATAGAAAACAGGCTAGACTGAGTAATGATCTAAGGAGATGGTTGTCAGTGCCTAAATGGGAAGGGAGAGGGAGCAGGCTGCTATCTGTCAGCCTAGAGAATCTTGCGCACAATTGTGCAAGATTAGCTCCCCAGAATATTTTCAAAATAGTTCAAAGTATTTTAAAATAATAGTTCAAAAATACCACCTCTGACCCATACGTATCCTTTGCCTAATGATTTCCTGCCACCTCCTGTTCTTGACCAGGACAGCTCAGAAGGAACAATGAGTACTGTTTTCTTGAAAAGAAAAATCCTTAAATGAAGCATTTGCAGTCCTTGAAGAGCCCAGTAGGTCCTATTTCTCCTCTGGTGGAGCTGCTTTTTATTAAGATGCATTAAGAGGACAAAAATTAGGTCACAGATATGGTAGCACAGATTATTTCCTTTACATTATATGTGAGGATTTATAGAAAATGATGCAGTTTTACATAGACTATGTCTAGGGGGAAAAAAAGGTCAAGTTTCCAACTCTAGGTCCTTGATTCTTAAGTTTTTTTGGACAAGATTGGACTAATTATTGAGGTAATTCTCTAGTATTGACAGTTCAATCCTGTCAGAACAGAAGTAAGATGAATTTTAATTGATGGAGTTTCATCTTTTTTCAGCACTCTGTTTCTTCAGTAGCTGTTTCTACCTTCTTTGCTTGTGTACAACTGTAGAGATCACAAATCAAAGCCAGGACTACTGACCTTTTAGTACAGGGTCCCTGGGAGTTTTTTCCTCTGAGCAAAAGGATTGTCAGCTGATTGAGTTGTGGCTAGATTTGCAAACCCAATGGGGTTTTGTCTTTGAACAGTGATATATGATATATTTCACATGTGGAACATATGAAATTCTTTGTCAGCACTAAGAAGACATAGAAAGTGAATAATCTGATTTAGACACTTGGGTGTTTATGGATCACCTCAAATGATTTAATATAGAGAACTGCAATTTGAGGCATAAATAATTCCAAGTGCTAAAACAGCACATGCAGCTTTGCTGCAATATCTAGATGCTCCCTTGAGCTACTGTGATACTGAAAAGCTCAGGAATAAAAAATTTGACTACTCATATTTATACTGATGGTAGCCTTCAGAGAAAAGTACTTTTCAAGGGAAGTTATCTGCACTCTTCATAGGGGTAAAGGCAAAATAGATTAAAAACTAAAGAAAAGCCAGCAGGAGAGGAAACACACGCCTCTTTCATTTGTAAAGGTGTTAAAATGCTGTGTGAGATCCTTTTTGTACTTCACACTTAAACTTGCAGACCACTAGAAATATTTATAACCAATGAAAGCCACAGCAAGTGCAGGGAATTTCTTTCCTATTTTTAAGTGTAACTGTCTAGAGTATTTGAACACGATTTTGCGTCTCTCCCACTGTTCTCTAGTGAATAAAATGAGAGTGCTCAGCTGAAAGTCTTGGCCCTACACTGCTGAGTCTGCAATAAAAACCTCTTTGAATCAGGGGATAAGAAGAGCTGCATTTTGCTGGAATTATCACAAATTCTGAATGGCCTTGACAAACAGCACATAGGCAGAAGTGCTTCCCTTTTGACACACAAGAATGTCCTTGTTACAAAGTCTTGTACACAGTATTGCCAAGACCTGATTTTATTTGTAGGTTTCCAGATGATAATTTAATAGAGATATTATTGAAGGATAATGTTTGAGGGACTTCTGCCTACATGCATTTTGCTGCTTTCTCAGGCAGTCTGTCTGTAAATATTTAAAATTTTTAGAACCCACATTTAATCTTCTCAAAACTAGAAAGAGATAATATTTAGTTTAAGAAAGCAAGATTTATATCTTCTGGAATATTTACTTTTCTGGAAAAGCTTCTTGACCTTTAACTTATGTCGTCTTAGCTCTGCTTTCAGTGTGATCTTTTAGGTTTCAGCAACTGTTAGATATTTACGGAACGGTACTGCCTGAAAACCTCAATCACTCTCCTGTATATAAGGACACCGCATACCTGCAGAGGGAAAACTGAAGAGCATCTAGAAGACCTTGGGCTCTAAAAGACCAGGTAGCTGGGTTAAAAAAAAAAATCTTTCAGTGTTTACTGTGGAACCAGAGGACCGACTGATGAAGTGAATTGCTGTGAAAAAGCTGTGGGAGAATTTGGAATTTGTGAGTTCCTGACTACCAGCTCAGTCACAGAACTGTCTTTTCTGTGATTAGAGACATTTCACAAATAAGTTCAATCTGCAAATCTTGGACTTTTGGGGCTGAATCCAGGTGCAAGTTCCATGCTGGGGATGTACCACATTGCTGGCAGTGGGACTCTGCTGGTGCTAGTCTTATGAATAGTCTGAAAACTCAGCTGTGAGACAGTGTCTTCAAAGGGGACACTAGGCTGCTAGCCTAGCATTGCTTAGACTCTTTCAAAGAAGCCATTCCCTCAGCCCAATGCTGTCTTGTTCTAGAGGAGTGACACTTTGCAGAGACATTCTCATTCCCTGCTCCTGGACTATCCTAGACTTCACTTGCCCAGTCCAGAGGTCCTCAGTCCTGTGGGGCATTGGTATGCAGGTCATAGGGCTAGAAGTATGTAAATGCCTGCCCTAGGCTGGATTAAATGTCTGATGTTACCTATAGAAGGAAAACAACTTCTGCATAATTTCATACATTCTCCAGAGTGGTTCTTTGAACATTCCAGAGAACTGCTGTATGTTCACCTCAGTTTCTTACAGCTTTGTAGGCCCACATACTGGACATTTCCCAGTGATTTTCTTTCACCGTGCAGGACACTTGACTCCTTCCTTGGTTGTTGTTCTGTGGGAAGCCTCTCTCCCTCTCCCTCTCCCTCCTAAGTACAAGTTTTTACGGGTAGCTTTTTATGGATGCAATGATCATTTAACTGCTGTACCACACTAGTGAACAAGAAATGAGTCCTACAGTCTGCAGTTATCAGTGCTCTCTTCATTGGCCAACCACAACTTCCCTTACTACTGTCCACCTGGGAGGGAGCCACAAAACATCTGGGGAGGAGAGTCCTGCCTGCAGTGATGGGGATACTCAGGGCTGCAGCACATCTTGCCCTGAGCACCTGCCAGTGAAAGTGAATCAATTGCACATAGGTGTAAGTCAATAAATTGTGATGGGAAATAGATTGAAAAGATTCTTGTTTTTCAGTTTATGCTCTTCTGGTTACACTGCTGGAAATCTTCAACAGCTTTTGATGACAAGAGATTGAGAGGTTGCATGCAACTGCTATTCTGCTCTGAGTTCCCTGCCCCTCAATGGATTATTATGGGAAAAACTATACGACAAAAGACGAACCTTATACCGAACCTTATCCCATCTGTATAGTTGAGACTGAGCCCTGATTTAAAATTGGCTCTTAGCACAGCTCAAGTCCAAAAATAGATGACATATATTTATTAATCTTTAACTGAAATAAGCATGTCAAGACCAACTTTGTTGTAAAAGCATAACAAAAAAAGTATTCCATTTGTTGTATGCCTTTGTCCTATCTATGTCAATTGATTTCTGGTTTACAAAACCAAACCTAAACAAAAAAAAAAACAACTAAAAAGAGCCAGTATCAACACAATTGTCCTGATACAACACATTCACATCAAGGAATCTATTTAAGAGTGGTGTCAAAGATAGAGAATATGCTGAAAACCTTTCTTCCTTGTGAGTTTTGTAGTAATTTGCTTTCAATAAAAATGGATTTAGTTTGCTTCACTTACATTAAAACATCTTCTGGTGAAAAAATTCCTTTTTTTTTTTCACCCCCACATTTTTCTCAGTTTGAGTAATGAAGCTTTCTGGAGAGAAGACTCAAAGTCTTCAATCTGAAAAATATTCTGCTCCTATTGAAGTATGTAGTAAATCCCACCAATTCACCACTGTAGATGCTGTAATTCCAGCTGCAACTTTATTCCCATCTCACTTGAGGGAACACACGTGAAGTAGGCCAGCAGGATAGATGAAGAGAAAGGCAGCTTTTGTGCTCTGTGCTTTATTGGCTTCAGAGTTTTTCAGATTATATTTTAAGAAAACAGATAATATTTCATTTCAAGGTGCTTTGATTGTTTACTTCTTAAACAGACAAAGTTACAATATTTCTGAAAGCTGTCTGAAAATGCTGAAGAAAAGAGGAAGGGAGGAAGACTATTGTTTGTTGTATTAAACACATTTACAACAATTCTCATACATATACAGTAATACATTACACAACAATACTTATACATATATACACAACAATACATTACAACTTATACATTATAACAGTTACCTTACTAACAACATCTGTCTCTTCTAGTCGAGGCGGTCATAACTCAAAGTAAATATCTCAAATGTCCCAAACCAAATCCCTCAAACATCCCATAATTATTACTTGTTGGTGGCTCACCTATTCCCAGGTGTCTTGATTGAGATAATCAGGTCTAGACCTGCTTGTGGCTTCCACCTACCACTCTCTGCTTCACCAACGCCGCCTCCCCCACTCCGTCCCAGTGGGTCACAGTAGCCCTAAACACTAATACTTACACATTACAGTAAACCTTACAACAAACACTAATACATTACAGTAAACATTACAACTACAGAGTCCATCCCCTCCAGGGGCTTTTCCCAAAGCATCCAGCCAGGAGCATCTGCAGCTAATCCAGCAGCGATCCAATGAAAGATATTGCTGCCAGACTGCCACAGAGCCCTGGCATGTCCAAAGCTTCTCAACCCTCTCCAGGGGTCTACCCTCCTGGGGTCAGTCTTCTTCTGATAACAACAGAGTACATCTCCTCCAGGGTCTTCTGGTCTTTCTCTCCTGCGGTCTTGGGATCCTTCTCTTTTCTACTGGGGTTCCTGGTCTTTGCAGCAGCTGCCTCCTCGGCAACCATACAGCTGTTCTTGCAATCTTCATCTGGCTCTTACTCTGACTCTTTGGCTGACTCCACCCTTTTATGCTCCTTGTTCTTAATTGCTTACAGGTGTATATGCCACTTGTTCTTAATTGGCACCAGATGCAACTCACTGGGGAATACTGTGCCCCCTTACAATTCTCCCTACAATGGTTTATCTTAGAAAGGCATTTCAGGTTTTAGCATATACCCCAATCTATAAGGCAAAACTAAGCCTCTAGTACTAGTGTTTGAGCACCTTGGTGCTTCTGAATCATGGTACTCTGGATATTATAACCAACCTAGTGAAGCTCAACTTCACACTCCTTTTTGAGCTCAAAAATCAGTTCTCATGAATACTAGAAAGCAGAATACCATTGAAAACTGAGATCAAAAACTACTATTGAAGGATTTGAAGGCATTTGAAATTTGTGTCATGCTTTATAAAATATGTAAAACATACCAAAACAAACATCTCTCTTACCAAGCCTGTTCTGTTTCTTCTAAGCAAAGCATATATTTTTAATATAGATTTAAATATTGAGTGTCCTCACAGTTATGGCTTCCATCTGGGTTAATTTATTCTTTTCCAATATGAAGGTATGCATGATAAATTATGCATTTGTTTCTAGGCATGAGAATTTCTTCCCTTTGGAATTACATGAAAGAAAAGGTGGTTTCTGTCCCTCCCCAGGGCTACAGTGTGCTCTGCAGTCTGTGCACTGCAGTGGCAGAGAGCTGAGACACCCCACACTCACATGTATTTGTCACTGTGACCTCATCTGACCCTGTTTTTAGGGCAGTTAGAAACTATGCTTCTTTCTGTAAATGCAGCTCAGTACGTGTAGAGAGGAATTTGGCCAGCCATGGCAGTACCACAGATGTAAATAATTCTCATGTTTTCCCGTGACAAATTTGTTCACTGCATTTTTGGACTGGATTCCACTCAGGGAGAGCCGTGTTGGCTTTTTTAAAGCTGCTGGACACAAAGTAACACAAAATATCTTTTTTTTTTCCTGATTGTTTGTGCCACTTTCCTCTAATGGTATTTCTACTAGCAGTTCTGTCTGTAGAGGTTTTGAGGCAGCTATCTTGTAATCTAATTCATGTCAATTAGTTGTCAGTCCAGACAAAAGCCCTCTTATTCAGTCTGTGTAACTAGTTCCCAATAAATCTTTCTTGTGCTCTATCAGCACATATGGCACCTTTTTTTTCAGTCCTCATTTTGTAGCTTTTATCAACAGCTCTAGTCAAGAGACCAAAACCTCTTTCCCACTCTAGCTTTATTTTGTTCTCACCTGTGGAAGTAGTGTAATAAAGTGGAAATGAGTGAGGTTGAGTAATTACACACATCTCTCTTTTAACTAATATTTAAGGAAGATTTTATATGTATGAACATAAACCACTTAACTCTTTGTTCAGGACAATGGATCAATGTGAAGATGACATGTTCCTAAATGGAATTAAGAAACTGAAGAAATTTGTAGGGACCCAAAAAAGAAAGAAACAATGAAAAGAGATTTAATTTCTTAGAGCTGAGTTTGCCTCACTAAGTAATGGTGTTTGTCTTGCCTGGGGACTGTCTCATGAGTGAGTCTGAAGGTTTACTATTTGGGAAGGCACAGGGTGCCCAAATTTTAACTTAGTTGGTGGCCTTGGTCATTCCTGTGATTAACAGTGTACTAACAGACACAGGGGGCAGGATGACCTAAGTGAAAGAGGTTTAAATTGAAACTTCAATACAGGGAAGTGTGAGGAAGTAAAGTTCAGCAAACAAGCGAGTGTTATGGGAGAAACACTCAAGGCAATTCAGGCACGAAAATTTTGAAGAGTTTATATGAGTTAGGGTAGAACCACAAACCACCAAAAGATAGTATTGCAACCTCACTGTCAGTTTTGCCTTTTTTTGCATATGTGGGGTCTGTTCCCAGATGGGAACTTTGAGCCTGTATAGATTTGGTCAAGTTCCAGCCCCTACTTGAAAGAAATGTGTCTCCAGTAGCGAAAACCAGAGAGCAGCCAACATGAAGGATGCTCCCTCCTGAACTCAAGAAGCAAGTGGGAAATATGCAGGGAAAACACCCTGGAAACAAATGAGTTTTATTGCATTTAGGCCTCTAGAAATAAGGAAGAAAAATGGTACTAGATGGCAGAGACAGAAGGTACAGTGTCAGAATGGAGGCAGGCAGAGAGGTCTTTCCCAGCTGATAGCCCAGACTGCCGCAAGTCCTCACTGCATGGAGAGTTGAATCTTAAGGCAGAAGCCTCAGGGTTGCATTCTTGAAAGGCTGGGAGTTTAATGGCCATTGTATGTCAGACAGGAACCAAGGGAATTGAAAATAGTTTCCTGCTCCTCCTGAGAGGAAAGAATAATCTGCAACGAGCCTCAGCATTTCACACAATGCGTGATCATGCCAGAGCCCCACATGAGACACTGAAGAGCAGTAGACAAAAGACAACAGCTCTTTTGGTTTCACTTTGCATTGGTGATTCCTGTGAACTGTAACAAATCTGAGAGAGGGTCTGGGGATAATCTGAAAGAGATGATTTGTGTCTTCCCATCTGAATATAAAAATCAGATATGAATCAATACATCCTGAAGGTGAGGAGTAAAATAATATAAAGACATTGCTGCTGTGCTGTTACTGAGATGTCCTCAGTGTGGAATGATGTTTAACATGGATGTTGAATGCAGATAAAATCAATTTAACAAATACTGCGTGAGTGGCTAACTCATGAGAAAGCTTTAGGTTCAGACTGACACATGTTGACATAGCAGGAAACACAGAAGTGTTCGCAGGGTTAACACAATCTAAAAGGTGCTGTAGCAAAGAAAATAAACTGTCCTGTATGCCCTCTAAGGGCAGGCCAACCACTAATAGTTACTTATTTAGCTAAATTTTCAACAGCTGAATCAACTGTGTAACGTGATAGTCTGAAGACAGCAAACATCTCTTCTTATATTTAAAACTTCCCCTTGATTTACAGGAGAGCTTTCTAATAGAAATAATCACATCAAACTCAATCTAGAAATCATGCTATAACAGTTAAGTCCACAGAAATTTGAAGTAACTTTCTAATCTAATCTATTTCCATTCTGAGTAGCCTTGAAGATTCAATTTATTTTCTCAGTTCTGCCATGTGCAAAATAATTCTAATATTACCTCAAAATTAAAGTTGTGAGTAATCGGCATCTATTCAGACTCCTCAATAAAACATACACTGTGCACAGATTTGCTGGCATATTCATAGTTTTCCTGCAGTTGGAATAAATGGACAACTTGTGCCTATTTTTATTGATGAGAAATTTGTATAACTGTTGATAGCAATTTTGTTAAAAAGTTGCAAAACAGAGGGGTGCTTCTAGGCAGGTTTTATAAACAAAGTCAACTGCTTCACGTTATCTACCTGCTGTGGAATCATGTAGAACAGTGGATTTACAGAAATCACCTCTATCATACCCAGCTTTCCTGCTCCCACTGTTCAGACGTAACTGTTTTAGTTAAGCTGGCTGCGCATCAAGGAGATTTCAGATACTTAAGATTCAATGCAGTATGGGGAGAATCTTCAGCAAGATTTATAGTTCCTAAGTAGAAAATATTTCCATGACTTCCATCTCTGGAGACTTCAGGAAAGTTTAGGGGGCACAGAGATTGCAGTCTGGCAAGACCTGCTGTTTGAGCCCTCTTCAGAATGATGCCAGCTGGAGGAAAATGAGGGAAAAGGGTGGGTGGAATACTGATAGGAGAGGACTTAGGTAGAGGCCACATCTTCTTTATCAATTCTCAGCCAAAGAGCATATAGTTATGTACAGAGCCTTTAGTTCGTCTTGAACTTGACTCCTTGCTGTGACACTGGAGGAGAGAATCTGAAGTGCTGGTTTTAGATCTTGAACAAGGATTCTCAATTTCCAAGGCTGAATTTCTTAGTTTTGGGCTTACAGAACATGGAAGTTTTGTTCTCCAAACCTTTTCAGGTTTCACTGGTGTCCTTATAAACCAAGCAGGCATCACATTATGTAACACATACAGCTATTGAATCTGTAAGGCAATGTATCAGTCTTATAAAATGGACCACATATTGACAAAAAGGATTTAAGGCAGTTTGCAGAAGTGGATGAGTATTTGTGGAACCTAAATTGAAACCAAAACCAAAAATCTGCCATTATCCTAGCACCCAGAGCATAAGTTGGTTCCAGCAACACCATTGTAATTTTTGTCTTTTGTGCGTAGAACACAGCTTTCACAGAATATTCTCTGTTCAAGGACACCCACAAGGATCATCAAGTCCAAAGTTTACATGAATGGCCCATACAGAGATTGAACCCATGACCTTGGTTTTGTTAAAACCATGCTCTAACCAACTCAGCTACACTCAGGGGAAGTTCATAAGGAAACAGCTGCTGTTTGAAATAATAACCTCGCTGGTGTTAATAAGGTTTCTTCACTTTGGTCTAAGAGTCAGTAAATTTAGATATGCTAGTTTTTGGTATATTTTTCTCTCCAGTTCTCAACTCATTCTGTTTTGAATGAGTCCCTGGTTATTTTGTTAAAATGAGTAATCAGAAGTTGGTTATATCATTTAAACACACCATGTCTGACTCTGATCATGTAATATACACTAAACATCAATAAGTCAACTGAAACAGATAAAGTATGCTAGCAGTAGTGCAAATAAGATCAAACTGCATTTTATAAATTTGTTTTATAAGAATACAGAAGACTGAGAAGTTTGAAATACATTATTGTTCTCTGCAACTTACTCCTCTAGAGATCCTCAAAGATCTCTCAGGTAAAAAGTAAAAAAAGTCAAAGGTTACTTTCTTAAAACTTCTGTGACCAGAACTACTGTGGAATCACTAATGTATAAATGCATGTATAAATTCAACTCATGAAAAACAGTGTGATTTAACTGAATTTGTATTTTTAAGAGTAAAAGGATTGTTTAACATCTTTTTTGAAGAAGAGATTTTATTCTGGCCCATACACATCTTATCTCATCCCATACTGCTTTAATACCAAGCTCATTGAGATGCACCAATCACAAAGTACCTCTCAAATTTGTACCTGAACGACACAGTGATTCCACTCTATCACACTCTGATTGTATTCTTTATATGGTGCTCTAACTGAACTGAAATGGATAAGGCTGGATTTGAGATATGTCCCTTAATGCTGGTTGTGTCAGTCTCAGAAACAAATGAAGATGACCTTTCAAGGTCAAGTACCTTGAGGATACAAGTACCTCTTCTCCTCATCTTTAGCTATAAAACCAGTCTGCTGTAGCAGAACAACAAGTGGGATGAGTGGAAACCAGTGAAGGGTATTTTTAAAAATATTTTTAAGTTTTCTATATATCTCTGAAAAAAACAGTACCTATACTTCAACATTTTTTCACCACTTTCAACTAGTATTTTAATTAAAAAAAAACCAAAACAAAACAACAACAACAACAAAAAAAAACAAAAAAAAAAAAAAAAAAAAAAGAAGAAGTCAAAATCATTTTAATTTTCTCCTAGTAAGTTAGAATACTTACCTCTAAAGACAAAATGCTCAAATGTCTGAATGGTACTAAGTGCAGCTTTTATAAGACATTCACGGAAAATTTAAATTCTGAATTAAACAGATTACTATTTGAACTGTTTAATATGAAAGCAGTAAGCTGTCTAGCTCCAAACCACATGTTTTTATTCTGGTACTTCTCATTGGCCATCTGTTCTTTGTTGTCTGTCCCAGTTCCACCATCTGTCCCAAAAAATTCACTCAACATGATGACTTCACCTACAAAACTGCAAGAAGGCAATAGCTCTGTCAGTCAAAGCTAGTAAACAACCATCACTTTCTTTGCACTTCTTTTTGTCTTCAGTGCTGGAAATAAGGAATGCAGATTATTGCCCCAGATTTTGGGTCCATCTTTTTTTAAACTCATCTTACATTTTCACATGGTAGTAGGAAGAGAAAAAAGGGAGAGAGTGACAAAATCAGCTGATGGAATTGATACAATGGGCAGCATTGCATTACAGAGAACTCCTGCAACTTGCAGAGAAAAGATATTTTTGATCAGTCAAGGGAAACACTTCTAATTTCCTTAGTTTGTTTGTTGCTTTTTTGTGTTGCGTTCAGAACAAAATGCAGATTTTTTTTTTACAAAAATTTTAGACAGCTCATATTATATGAGATGACTCCTGCTCCTAAAATCTATTTAAACAGTCTAGGTATTCCTCCTTTAGGCTTTGCACATGGCAAAACACAATATAGGCGCTCCACACCTGAACTTCTCTGCTCTTCCCACATGTAGAACTTGTTCATCTTCTTTCTTGTTTGGCTGAATCAATTCAACATTCAGCTGGCACATGTCTGCAGGCCAAGGGACATCTCGATTATGTCAGGGTTGCAGACAGATGATGGGGTCCTGACACCTGGTGAAGATAAGTGCAAGAGATGTGAGAATTCATTGGACAAGACATAGCTGGAATTTCTGGATGTAATGGTAACAATGTATGAATCTGACAAAGACATAGCACTGTAAGGGAGGTTGGATTTTACAGATGTTTAAGGGAGAGTTGCTTAAGGAAAATAATTGGAGGGAAACATGGGTGATCTTTTGGGCGCAACTTGGGCAAAGCTAGCACTGTCTGGGTAACCATATCAGAAACATCTTAGAAAACCAGGAATGTCTAGATAGTGGTATCAAACCCTCCAAATTTGGCTACAGATGCAGCAGAACTGGGACTAAGGCAGAAGAAATAATTGTGGTTATTTAGTTGTGAAAGGTCAGAGATAACAAAAGGAGGACAAGAACAGAGAGGTCAAGACGCAGGGAAAGATATGCAAAGGTATGTAAGTGCTGTAATTGGCGCTGCACAGGGCCTCCTCTTGCTCAGTATTTCTTTGAGCAGGAGAACAAACCAAACTTGTTTCTGACCCCATTTCATGTCTAACCTGCTTCTTTTGTCAGGAGGACTGAGTACACAAGTACACAAGCACCAGTACAAGCTCCAGGAATAACAACATCAATGTCCTTCTAATGTCCTAGAAGACTGCACAAATCCTTGCACCCTTGCTATTTAAAGTGTTTTTGGGTGAAGAACATGCATATCAGTGAGAAATACTTATAGGTTAACTTTAGTGTCCTGATGAGGTCTTAAAATGCAGACATCTCCTGTTTGACTTCTGGAAACTAAGATATTTCATGCTTTCCCTGCCAGAGAGATGTTAAGATGGTAGAGAGGTACTCTTGGTTTCTGACTGCTGTGAGAGGAGGAGCCTGGTGCCTCAGATTGTTACCCACAGAGGGCTGTTCATGTTGGAATATCTCTAGGTCTGGCCATCAGAAACAGCTGAAACATCACACCTAGCAGGGCGTAGGTGTTTGAGGTCAGCAGCTCATTAGACATTTCTGTGTGCTTGGAAACCAGACACTGCAGTTCCTCGTTTGAGGGTAAATGCCTTACTGAGCAGAGATCTCCTATTTCATGAAGGAAATAGCACCACCCATAGTCAGGCAGTCAATCTGAAAGGGAGGAATATGGGTCCCCTGACCTCTTCAGGCTGAAACATTCACATCCCACCTCCTGGAATGAACGGAAAAGTCCTGACTTAGCAGATGAAACGTGAGGGTTCTCAGGAAGATGACGGAGTTCTCAGCTCAGCTGAAGCATTTCACATAAGATAACGCTCAGAGAGAAAACTGCAAGGTCCATACGTGAGCTCTCAGCAGCTGCTTGGCTGGAAGAATAGCGCTTTCTGTGTGATCCAGGGCTGTCTGGGTGAATGACGCATTCTCCCAGGAGGTCTAAAGGATTATGGTACTTTGGGGATCTGGCAGATCAGCCTGATCGCTCTCTGGCTGAGGCTGAGCCCATCTGCTCTCGCACAGATGTTGGTGGGTGACTCATGCCCAGCGGCAGAAGTCAGGAAGTCAGATGGATTTTGTTTAGTTGCCTTTCTACTTTAGTCCAGGTGGTTTGTAAGCATCCTTATTTGTGAGATTAGGGTGATACCCCCGGGTGGATGAATCAGAATTGATTTTGTGTTGGTGCTGCCTCATTCACAATCTTAGATGTGTACCATGCTTAGCATGTTTTTTAAATAGGACTGTCACTTTGTCCTACTACAACTATAGAAAGTTCATTATCTCACAGGTATCATACTGTGTGGAGGAGAAATAGAAAAAAAATGAGCTATACAGGCTGTATTACAGAGGATAAATATACTGCATGCAACTTTACCTTCACTCAAAAGTTACTAAAAGAGACATAAAAGCTCGCAAAAGAAAACCTCAGAGATATATTCTTAAAGTACATTTTCTGAAAATTATGCAAAAGGCATCATTTTGCACCCAGCAAAAACAAGATAATGTTTTGCATTTTGCTTCCATGGGGGAATGGGACAGGTATCTTCTTTTTCCTTGTTTATATGTAATTTTTACTGATTTTGTACCTCATCCCTATCTTGTGTGGTAGAATAAATAAATTGCACAGTAAATCTTCTCTTTCAGAGATACTTGTGATGACTTACGATACTTCTGATCACAGATACTTATCATTGTTCACTTTTTATTGTCTAGGCCTTGCTATAAAATCACAAACTTGTGGGTTAGCACTTTTTGAAATAGGCATAAATATTTACATTTGTTCTCATTTTTGAATTCTTTTTCTGACTAATTTTGTAAGACATATCAATTTAGGAACTCAAATTTAGCACCTTTAACCTGTTTTAAGAAGCATTGAAATCTGGAGATGTGAAATCTAATTGTAGCAGCTGACTAGAAAGTCTATGAACGGTGTGTGCCCATTCAGGGCAAGTTTTCCCCCTTCATATGACACTTCTTCTACCATTGTGAACCCTGTCAGCCAGTAGAAAATTAGAAGCACTCACATTTCTATTCATATTGAGACTTTTTAAAATGCTGTTTCTCTGAAAATATACTTACCTTTAAAATCCAGCACTACAGCAGAACTTGCAACAAAAAAACCCTTGCCTACATATAAGTTAATGTCTCCTCCCTTCCCACACAAATACTAAATAACCTCTGTTTTTTCTACTAGCAATTTATGTGTATTTACTCCCTTTTTATCTTTTCAAAAATGACATTTCTTTTATAACTTAACTTACTCATCTTTATGGTAATTAGAGATGCAAAATAATAAGTGCTTAAAATAACTAAATAATGTTCAAACAATTTGAAAAACAAATCACATAAGTGATGTTAGAACTCCAGAAAAATGTCATACATTTTTCCCATAAGAAAGTTCAGCACCATTTTTTATTTTTCTATGGGGTTTTGAGGGGGTTTTCATGTGTTTTTTTCAGTTTTAAATTTTATTTACAAGAAATTATTTTGCTCATACTTTTATTCTTCAATAATCAGAATTTGGTTTTTTTAAACAAACCAAGCTTACAGTCCAGCCAGAATTTTACATGCAAATATGACATTAAAATTTAATTTTGTGTGTGTGTTTATAAATGTAAAATTAGCTGAGAAATATGTCAAGCAGCTGAAAGACAATGAACTTAGCTTCAGAGAGTTCATTAGACATTCCATAACATTTGGAATGGAATTAATAAAACTCAGTCAATACATTTCCATTTGCTGGATTTCCATTCTTTCCATTTGCTTACACAGCACAGAAAAGAGGGGAAACAAGTGAGCCTGCCAAGGTTGTGATAGGAAATGTCACTGCACAACTCAGAACTGAAAGTTTTCTCTTTGGGTGAGCTTCTGGCTGTTAAAGTACTTACAGAGCTTCTGGTCAAAAGTGCTAAATACAGGGTAAGATAATTTTTAAGTATTCAAAACCCTTCTGGTTTAGTGGTATGAGGCAATCAGTAAAAAAGGTCTTTTCTAGAACCGTGTACAGATCTACCAAAATGGCTTTTAAATGGACAAAGTGCAAATGCCCTAAATGGTTTCAAGCAACTGTTCTGTCACTAAGACTATCTGTGTCAGATGTGTGAAAGAAAGCTGGATACCTAAATAAGGCTTACTGGGACCATGTCTCACTAGGTACAGGTATTGTCTCTTTAAACGTACATTGCCATATGTGTGTGTGCCAGATGAACAGTTTTATGTATACATATTGACCATGCTTCTGTTCAAACTGGTTTTGGTAGGATGACACTGTAGTCTCCTGGGTTGCTTGCAAGCCTCCGGAAGCATGGAGAACCTGCAAGGGATCTGACAGACTGGCACTCTGTACAGAGCACTCTGTACAAAGGTGCCAGGAGTGTAAAAAGGAAGGCAGCAGAAGGGAAAATTCTCTAGAGCTTATTGTCCCCTTTTTAGTCCGAGTACAGGCAGCTCATTGGGCAGTGTGCGAAAGGAGAGATGCCTTAGCCTTAGCCTTAGCCCAGAGTCTGGAAATGCTCTGGACATGCTGGTCATTCTCTTTTTTTTCCTTGAGCTGGGATATTATATTTTGCTCTAGTGAGAAGAAAAAAGAGTGACTGAATTTCACATCTGAGTTGAGAAATTAAAAATAGTTAAATTCAAAGGGGAAAGAAATTCCTTATTGGGAAAGTGAAATGTCTGTATTGGTGGTGCATAGAAATGGGATGGATTTTGCTGCTGTTATGGTCTCAGATGTAGATGTCTGTGATCATTCCATGGTCAATCAACTGTGATGTCTCTCCAGAAACCAATTAATTTTATTTTAGACTTGTATTTTCAAAGGAGATCAATTGTATTGTGATGTATGTATGCCCTTGTGATGATTATGGAAGGAATCCAGAGCAGTAACTTATCCAAATGCTTTCCTTTTGGATAGCAAACATGTATAGAGGTGAATCTGGCCCTTGATGAGGAAATGAGGCAAGCAGATGTACATGATAAATCTCTTGGAGGCTCCACCAATTTTCAGACTTAATTTTGAAGCAAGCATTACTTCTTGTGGCTGCAGAGTTGTTTTATAAAGGAAGTATGCTTTCTTTGCTGCTTAAATATAGAAACTGGGTCACCTTTTAGGTCCATAGAGCAGGAAGAATCTGTCTTTCGATGCTAAAAAAGAAAAAATAAAAACAAAACCAAACCCATAAAAAAAACCCTAAAGAAGATAAAAATATTTCTATTTTCTATATCCGCTGATCAAAACTGAGAAATAAAAATAATAAAAGATAATAAAGAGGGAGCAGAAGAAAAACAATGGCAAACTATGCAATTTTATGGCTAATATGTGCAGTTTACTGGAGATGTCTGTCATCTTCATTTGATATTTGGAAGAAAACAAACCATCTCATCATATGTATTTGTAAATAGCATATTTATTTAATACATCTAACAATTAGAGTTTCATATCAGAGGACTATAAAACTGACATTGGCTAAATCTATCAAAAAATTCCTAAAGATTTGAAGGAGAATGAATGCTAAAATTATTCAGCAAATAATTATCTTCTAATTCAATGTTTTACAGTTATAAAGTTTACCAACAAAAGAATAAAAGTTCAAGCCTACTTGGCAAATAAGTACTTTATTGATAAATGGCATGACTTGAAGAATAACTTTTTGGTAAAATCAGCTTAGGATACAGTAAATGAAGAGCTTCTTCAAGGACTTGCAGTGCTTGTGAGCTGGGCAGAGCAACCTATTGATCTTGTGGAAAGAGATTGTTTCTCCCTTTTTAAATCAATTTTCAAAAGCAAGCAGCATCTCAAGTTTATTAGTAATATTGTCTGAAGCAAGGCTGGAATAGAAAATGGATTTGAATTACATTTTCTTTTCTGTTATTTTTAGAGACATTGTTCATTTTTTCCCCATTATGCAGCTCGAGAGAAGAGAAATCCGGTAGGTAATTGGTGTACTTCAAAGAGTGGAATGAATTTGATTGATAGCAGACATGATGTGAAGAATTAATAAAGTGACAGTTTGTTGGCACGTGTAGGAACAGAGTAAATAGTCATTAACCATTTGAATGCAGAGAGCTAGAAGGAAAGGGGAAATTACTGGTGTGTAATTTTTGCTGCAGGTCTGCTAGAGCAGTCCTTAATGGGTAATGCAAGACAGCAAAATCTGGGGGAGCCCTTAGGTTTGTTTGAGTTAGTACTGGTACTCTCTGTTAAAGTTCTCTTATGTTCAGTGTCATGTCACCTTTCTGGAGACAGTGCAAAGGCTTCTCCTGCTATCCTCACATTGACATGACAAATTTGATTTTTGGATCTTAGAATCATAGAAGCATAGAATGGTTTGAGGTGGAAGTGACCTTAAAGACCACCTAGTTCCAACCTCACTGTCCATCCAAGCCGACCCTGAATATTGCTAGGGACAGGGCATCCACAGCTTCTCTGGACAGCCTTGGCCAGTGTACCCCTACTCTTATAAAAAGATTTTTTTCTGTAGATATAACCTAAATTTCCCCTCTTTCAATTTGTACCCATTACTCATTGCCCTACCACTACAATTCCTGACAAAGGGTCCCTCTCTGGCTTCCTTGGAGGCCACCTTCAGGTACTGGAAGGTGTCTATGATGTCTACACAAAATATTCTCTTTTCTGGAATGAAGAGCCCCAACTTTCCCAGCCTGCCTTCATGGGACAGTTGCTTTAGTCCCTTATCAACTTCATAGCCCTTCTCTGGTCTTGCTCCAAATCCTCTGGAGTTACTCATATGAAGACTTGGGAGGATGTTGAACAGCTGTCTACAAAAACAACTTGGGGAAAGAGAAAGCTGCAATGTAAAGATGTACAGGATCATGGCATGAATACTGTAAGCCTATCTTCCACAAGAATATTTGATTCATATAACAGTTCTGTTGGTCACTTTTCTCATTTTTAACACACTGTGAAACCTTTTCCCCAGCCTTTTCATTGTGCAGCCCTGATTTTCACAGTGAGAGGAATCTGTGTTAATTAATAAGGAAGAGGGAAATAAATCTCACTGGCTTGGTTATGTCAGTAATGGAAGGGGGTGTCATTGCTGGGACAAACATCTCTAGTCATAGACACAAACTATTCAGTAATTTTTGTATGCAAGTATAATGCTCAGCCTTCACTGGATAGGGAAGATTAAGGAGCAGTTAATTTAATGAATAAATCTAGGCATTGATCTGTAATCTTGTTAACTGCAGGAAAAATATGAGTGACAGATGACAATGGCATGAGACTAGGAGGATTTAATTCAAATTTAATCTTATTTTGTCCATTCTTAGTTAATATCCTACACCACTGTCTTATCTGAGTAATCAAAATTATTTTGGGAATTGTATTGTTCCTTTCTCATCAGAGTATGAAATGGTTTTGTGAAAAGCCACAACTTGCCAAGTGACTGGATTCTAATAGTTTCCTTCTTTGATTTTAGACAAGAAAAATAAACAAAAAGACTCTCAAGATACTCACATTTCAGGGAGATTAAATACTCCCATATAATAAATTATCAGCTGTAATCTGGCTGTGGTTGTTTAAATGATAAATCACTTCTTTCTGGCTGCAATTTACATATTGAAAATAAATTTTCTTCCCTATTAACATAAAAATATAATAAATCATACCAAAGATCCTTCAGAAATACTTTTAAATATCATTAAATTTTATTTAGACAGTCTTCTGTATCATTAATAATAATCACTATCAGAGTCTTCTGTCTACAAATGCTGATGACATTCTAGTGCTGAGCTCAGTTGGCTCCCACTGAGTAATTCCTTGGAGTCGTTTGGCTTCCCTCTGTATCATCTGAGCCGTACAAGGTAAGTCTGATGCCCCAAAAATTTCTCTCATTATCCATTTGGATCACTGCAGGGCTGTGGCAGGAACCAAATTGAAGCAGGGAACCAGAAGTGGATTTTTGAAGATGTCTCTGTATTTTTCTGCCTCAAGCATGTCTTGTGAAAGGGGAAGGATATATCCCAACTTCACCTGTTTTTAGACCATATTTTGCTTCTCTTTTCCTATTAGGCAGAATTCATGGACCGAGAAATATAAAAGACTGCACTTCAGTCTTTTTGTTCCTTTTAGAAAAAGCAAGGAATTTTGATTATGTTTGGAGAAAACTCAATGTTTAAATAGTATCTCCTGCTTGAAAATTACCTTAAAAGGCAGTAGCAGGTTAAATACAGAGCTCTTGAAAATGCTTTATTAATTGCAGAAACAACCTGTGAAAGATGAGCTGTTTATTTGGGAAATTTCCCCTTTCAATCTGCCAAGAGTCTGAATAATTTTACTTAATCAGTTTACATTTTTACTTAATCAGTTACATTTTACTTAATCAGTTTTCCTTTTCTAGACTTTTTCTCTACTACTTATGTGCATATATACTGTTATGTACATATCTAAAATTATGTACTGCTGATGTTTTGTGTCCATTTAAAAACCGCAGCTGATAGGCACTCCTGTTGCAGAAGCAAAACCTTTACCCCAGGTTTTCTACAGGATGGAAAACGTTTTTCATGTCTATGGTAGTGCTGAATGTGGTAGTAGGGAATAAAGTGTCCCTTCAGTTTTTTCCCTGTAACTCATCCACAGCAGTTGAGAAAGCACAGCGAGGCATCCATCGCAATGACACCTCAGTTAGCTGAAACATTTTATTCCACTCCCACGTTTTGTGCTTTCTGAGTAGCACAGCAGGAAACTAAGCCTGAAAAAGGCTGGGAAATTTGTTTAGTGACTTCTTCATTGCCCTCCTCCACAATATTTATTTAATTAATGAAGAGTTTCAAAGCAATTAGCAGAAATCCTGAGAAGTAAACCTAGGCCCTCAGTGCCTTGAAAAACAGCAGATTTTGTTAAGTTTGATCAAACCCATGACAGTTACATTGCAGCACAGACATGCAAAACAGATTGAGCTTGCTATTGACATTTTGATAGCACTCTGTAGAATTTATGTTTAGGAAAAGCCTCAGCCAGTGTTTTGGTATATCTTATCTGTAGGCACTGCAGCAATAAATCCTATGAAATGCAATCAAATGTTAATAGAAAATCCTTTGTGGGAGACATCTCCAACAGCGAGTTTTTCTCTCCACCCCCTTTCCTCTTCAAAAGGCTGTTTATCTACCCAGACAGATCTATACATGCCACTTGTAGCTGTGTTGCACTATGTTTTGTGGAGACAAAGAGTGACTTTCAGAGAATAGAGCTGTGTAGACTTCTCCTAGGAATATGCCAGTCTTGGCTATTAATCTGTTTAAACCTTTGGGCATGGTCAAGGCTGGGTGTCAAAGAATCCCCCCCAGGATGTGCCTCAGGAGAAAACCCCTCCATCAGGGCAGAAGGAATACAGAAAATAGACTCTAATATGATGGTAAGGCTTTGGACAGGATGAGTCACTGACCAGACTGCTTTCTTCACCTGTCCCAAAGCACGTCACTATTGACGAACACAGAGCACGTTTTGGCCACAGTTGGGTATATGTATATCCTTGATCCTGTTTGCTTTTCTCATAGCCTGTAGTTAAAGTAATTAAGTTTCTTATGTATTGCTCTGTGTTAAGTGGCACTGAAAGCTGGGCCTGCTCCAGGGGCATTGGAAACAGGGCCCAAATGGAAATTAAAGAGAACCTGAAAGCATCTAAGCCTTGTACTTCAGCTCTAAAAACCTTCAAGAGCCTTCAGTCCATGTTTGTCTGCCTATAGCTACAGCAAGGAATCCCAGGGAATGGGAGCAGGAAAGTCCTCATGATGTGCTACCTGCAGCTGTAAGTAAGCAAGAGGTAGACCCCTGTGTGTGCCGGGGGACTTGCTTGGTGGAGACAGGACCCACAAATCTGTGTTCTGGTGCCAAAAGAGCCACTGCCCACAGGACAGCCTGGCAAAGAGACCACAGCATGCCATAGGGTGCCCTGGTTTTTTGAACCACAGTTCAGGTTCCAAGTGCTTTTCCCCCAGCTCCAGAGACAGGTTCCAGCTCCAGTTTGACTGCATACACATGGAAGAGAAGAAGTCCTTCAGCCCCAAGCCTTTCCCCACACAGAAATGCTCACTGCAGCTCAGACTTGCAGATCACAGCTCTTTGCAGGCAAAGGAAGAGATGTTTCTGAAGAGGTTGCATCCATCTCTTAAGGGAGGGTGATAGCCAGGACAAAGTGTCAGAAGGCTAGGAGATGCCAGTTAGATCCTGGTGGTAATGGAAGAGATGTCCATATTGAATAGTGGAAATAGTTCCTTCTAGTTAGCACTGGGTAATTTTTTCCCCTTTATTTTCCAGTAGTAAAACAAGCATAAGACATTGAGTGAGTTGCTATTTTTAGGTCTATCCTTCTATTTCCTAAGTGCAGAGCTAGGGGGATGACATGTGAGTGTACTTTTTGAAGCTATAGTAACTCAGATCTGCATTCCAATAGCAAATCAACCACCCATTACACTCTTGTTTCAATGCTATTTTCTCTCCTTGGTAATCTCTTCATGCAAAAATATTTTCTTATATTGAAACATGCAGAAAGAAGGCCATAGTGATAGGCTGAAACAAAACTGATAGGGCACAGTCTGGAAATTCCTGGCAACCTCAAATCCCCATTACAAAATAAAAAATCCAGCTTATGAATGCAAACAAGAAAGTTTAACTTTGCAATAATTTTTTTCAATATTTTTCTTAAGTTTATAGCAATTTACTTCATCCAGGAAACACTGCAAAGTGCTGGCAACAAGAAAAGAGACAGTCAATAAACATTACAGCTATTGCTGGATTATCAAAGCAGAAAATGAAAAATTAGGTGGTTTATTCACTATTGTTCAGGGTTTATTCACTATTTATTGTTCTAGTGGAACAATTTAGGCCATTTTTGCCCCATAGCTCTTATTTAATCTCATTTAGACTGGCACTCTGCTCACACAGGGTGTGAATACTGCCTAGTTTTCCCATGGCAGCATGACGCTGAAATATTATTACCTAATTAGACTGCTTTTCCCTGGTAGCAAGCAGTTCCCATTTGTTTTAAAGACATATGCTTTTGTTGTGCTGTTGGAGAGGTTAGCAGTGTTTGTGTAGATATCTGAGAAAAACATAAAAGGGAAATGAACTTAAAATTTACTTGTTAGTACACATTTTTATTCTTTACATAACTTGGCCTGGGCTGAGATTGTCTGCTCACAAAAGGCCTGGTACTGGGAATAGCAGGACTGTTATTATAGGCAGAATTAAAACACATTGGCAGAATCTGTGGGAAAGTTTGTCCATTTTAGTCCTGGTTTTACTGGATGGTGAAACATTCCTTGAATAGTCAGTATGCTGGCCCAAGGCCTGAAAAGTCACTAAACCCTTCTTTTTTCCTTATCTTTTATAGCGAAAGCTGACAAGTAGAGGTTACTTACAGCAGGCATTTGCCCCATCAGCTACAAACTGGCCGAGGTTATCAGCCTGGTTCCAAGTGAGGAACACAGAAAAGGGTGTGATGGATCTAAAGGGGACATAACACCCTACATAACATCTTTCTTGCAGGGTGTAATCCTCTGCAACATTTTTCTCCTCTTTAGAAAAATCATCTGCAATAACTGGAGTTTACCTCCCATTTTGTAAGATATCATCTCCAGGACTATGACATGTAAACAGAAGGGTGACTATCATCTTTCAAGAATGTACAACATTTTCTTTTTTTTCCCTGCATGATGAACAGTATGTCATCAACTCTGCCTTAAGAATTACTTTCTCTTAAGATGCTTGTCCTCACTTCTGGAAATTGAAAGAATGATAAATCAAAGCTAAATTAAACTTATACCTTCAAACCACCCTTACAATTTTTTTTCTTTTTTTTTTGTTCAAAAATTTCAAGGATGCTAGTGCAACTCTATATTGGTACCTATTTCAGTGACTGAGAGTCTGAAAAATATCTGGCTCTTTTTCTCCAACTTCTCAAGGCTTATCAAATTATGGGTAGGGGAAAACACTGAAATTTAGCTTTTTAGAGAGGTCACTGGGTTAGGAATGCCTCCACACTTTTAAAAATATTTGCTTTTATATGTATACAAATGTATATTACTTTAAAATAAAAAGTAGAAAAATAGACAAGGTTTTCAGTAACAAAAATTTTAAATTCTACAATTTCTCATCAGAAATGTCTTCTTTTATTAATTTGCAATAGTTTTGTCTTTCTTTATAAACTTTTACACTTCACTTCATAAGCTTTCACAACTGAGCCCACCTCAGAAACAGATGGGAATGGTGACAGTAGGGATTCAGAGTTCAAAGCTCTTGTTACAGCTATTTCTAAGCTAACTAGAATGAGACAAAGTTAATCTTCAGTTAGTGTTCATCTGTCTCTTTAAAATGCAGAATTTTTCTAGTCCACCACTATGTTGTCCTCAAACTTGAGGTCTTTTCATGTGAGAGAAAAACAACATTGTTAAAGAGTTATCTTTTCACAACTTTCCTTTCTTTCTGTCAATATAAGGGCTCATTTCCAGTAATTTTTGCAGAGAGGAGGATTTTATTGTGAGGCACACTTTTTGAAATGCAGCATTATAAAATAAAGTTGCAGAATCTTGAACAGTTTACAAAAAAGAATTATTTTTCACTGAGAAATTATGTTATTTCCTCATTTATTTAATCATGAGTTAAAGCAAACCAAATGTCTTAAAGTCTTGGAGAAACAAAGACTTGGAAAACATTAAAATGTTTTGACAGCAGTTTATGATTATGTTGACATATAATAATATAAAATTATCCACTATAGTAAATACTAATTTTACTATGCTGTGTCAAAATTAATGTCATAAAACTAGCTGAGGGAATAAAAAAAAATACTGTATATAAATAAGATACTTTGATGTTGTCAAAATGTAAAGAAAAAAATGCAAATATTTTGACACTTGCAGATAAATGCCTCAAAAATCAACACATTCCCTTGAGACTTTTTATTTTGATGGAAATTGAGATTTCTGGTCTAAAACTCATCTGTCAAAATGTTTTCACCTTGTCTCAGTGACACCATATTTGTAGCCAAACTTCTGTCTCAGGCTGATCTTCCACACCGAATAGCTCTACCTCACTGTCTCACCTACCAGGGCAGGTTTGATCCAGAGCCAGCCTGAGCCAAGAGTCACATTTTTGTCAAATTAGCTTGTGCACATGAGACAATTTTTTCTGCTAGAGTTTGGCTGTTGGAGGGAAGAGAATACTTAATTCTGTTTAAAGCCTGTCAGGACAGCATTATTGCTACAGGATGTTACAGGATGTTTTCTGACACAGTTCCACCCTGTGAGTTTGCACTTCACATCTTGAAGTGATTGTGTTTCTGATCTGGTAGCCACAAAGAGGGCTCTTTTGGAGAAGTGGCTAATGGCCAATGCAAGTTGATATTCATGGGAAGAAGATATGGAGTCGTGGCTAACACTGAAATGTGTCTGGAAAAAAAACAATGTTTAAAAAGATGTTAAATGGAAGAGAACGTTTCAGCTGTGGTTTGACTCCTTTTTTCTCCCAATAATAATTTATGTTTGTTGCCTGAGATCTGAAAGACCAGAAAGTAGGAGGTTAACCTTGTTCCCTATAAAGATGTCGAGTTCTCTACCTAAGTGGTCAGAAGAGACCAGGACTGTGCATGGCTTCCCCCAATCCCTCCCACAGCTCTCTGTATCCCTACCTTTGGGATATTCTAAGGTCTCCTAAAGCTATTTGTTCATACAGCCCATTCCATTTGCTTTTATCCCTCTGGTCAGTGAGGAACGGCACTGTAATTCATCCTATACAACCATCTGACACAAGTCCTGACCTGCTAAACAGGATATTCGGGAAGGTCGGTGAACAAGTGGCAACAAACAGGAAGAAATAACTATTCTTTTCTTTATTTTATGTTTACTGTGCAAAAGTGTATTTGACTTAGCTCATCTTGACTAGGCTTTAGCTAAACTCTACTCCCAAGTCTTCATGACAAATCAAAAATGTGATTTTTTTTCTATCACTGCATGCTTCAAGAGAATTTCAGCCATTCATAAAGAAAATGGGTGTTGCAAATGAGGGTGATTCAGCATTAAGTACTTTTAACACTTTTAGTTATAATTCAGTTATAATTTCTCAATAGAGCAAAGAGGGAGAGAGTGAAGAAAGGATCTTAAGCCAAACATCTGTTGTGAGCATATATGCTGTTTTAGTTCTGTAGACCTTAGAAGTACTGGTAGAAAAGCAACCTGCTAAACACATGGGCCCTGTTTAGTCAGCATGGGACACAGCCAGATGGTTAAAACAGACATGAAGATGCCAAGCTTGTAGGGTGTGGCCTCTTCATTTTAGCAACATACTTTTATTTTTTTGTTGAGTAGACAGGCTCTCAGTAACTGTCTGTTGAAATTATAAGATCAGGAAAGAGCCAAGACACAAGACACACACACACACAAACACACACACCTGTGTCACAACCAGCTTGGAGCACTCTGGCTTTGATCTTCTTTTGTACAGAACTATTTTTCAGCTTCTCTGAAGTAACTCCTGATTTATGTTCCTATAAGTATTGTGCCCAGAAGGCATGGCACATGTTCTTATGCTCTCATATTTTATTGTTAACGAAAGCTTTTGGCAAAATTTCATTTAAAAACTCGCCAATTTTACTCTAGATAAACAGGTATGGTTTTCTCACATTAAATACCCAAAGAATACAGCAACTTCTGAAGTAATGGTATTTTTTTTATTTTTCAGAGTTACTTGATATGTTTTATGGGCAACCATTATGATGGTTTTTCCCACTTGAAAATACATAAATAAACATTTTTTTCTCATTTGGTTAAATCTTCTTAAGTGAATTCTGGATTTAATTGAAATGTTATGGATGCATGATTGTCTCAACATTTCATATTTCCCTGTCTCTGAGCCTTTAATTTGCTTTTCTTCCCCTAATGATGGTACACGCATGTACAAATTCTGCATTGCCTGCAAAGATTTCAATAGTGCTTGTGTCATGCACAGTGATGTTTGGAAGGTCCTGGGATAATACAAAGCTTTTCATGGATGGAAGAGGACCTTGGAGTTTGCCCTTCTTGTGCACTATTAAATTGATCTATACAGCAAAAAGATTTAGGTGCATTTTCCTAATGCCTTTCATCAACTTTGACATAGTTTGTTCTTTGGGTCTAGTATGAAGCAGACTGGGCAATTCCAGTGCAGCAATTCCTGCAACCAGGATAGGCTTGGGTGAGGGACTGAGACTCCTTATTCTTTCCCAGACAAAGCATTTGCCTAGGAAAAACGTGGTTTTGGCTTTGTCTGCCATTGAGGAACCACCTCCACTCTGAACAATGGGTTCTGCCACGGCTTTCAGTTCAGTCCTGGGCATGTGCCTGGTGACTTGGGGTGTTACTTGACAAAAGGGCTGCTGCCTCACAAACTTGGAAAGGAAAACAGGGAGCTTTCTCACTGTTCTTTGGACTTGTGTGCTTGTGTTAGTACTCATGTTCAGCGGGAAGATTGCCTCCTCCAGGACAAGGGTTTCAGAGCCGGCAGGTAACAGGGGAGGAAGAATAGGCTGCCTGTTGGTGCTGAGAAGGGTTCTGCAGTTTCAATTAATGATCTCAAGGGTGCTTGCCTTCAGTGCCTTGGTGACTGAAACCCTGTTCTGACCTTTGACAAGGAACAGCTACAAGAGAGTCCATTACACATGGCTATGCAAATTTTCTGGTATATTTTGGTGAAAGTAGCTCTTGTCACAGATGGTAGGTCCTACATCGCTCCAAAGGGCCATAGAGGGTCACAGTCTATTGCTACAAAGGTGGCAAGAAGGTATAAAAGCTCTTGGCATCACTTTTTTTAAAGTGCTGGGATATTCTGAACATGGTAAACGCCGTACACTTTGCCACTGATATTGTAGACTTTCATGCATTTCTCTTCATAGCTTCAACATAATCTGTACATATTATATTAAGTAAAAAAGGTAACTTTCTTCTCTTTCAAAAGTCAGTCTTACCTAGGATTTTGAAAGCTAGCCTTTGGCCTTTCTGGTTCACATCTCAGCATTAGTATCTGGAAATAGCACAACTATTCAAAAGTGTATATGGAGAGTCCTGTTTACGCTCCCAGAGCGTATTGCCTCCAAAGTCAACAGGGTTAAACAATAGCAAAATCATCAGCAGCTAAACCAAGCCTCTTATATCTTCAATATAAACAGAAAATGTAGTTACTTAGCTGACCATAATGTTGTTTTTAAAAATCCAGTTCTCAAGGCAATAACACAACATATGCATAGTACATGTGCATTGCTGCACTTTCCACACTGGGTTACCTGCTGTACATACATTGATGAAAATAATGCTATGGATACTCTGCCAGACTTCCTAACACCGGGAAACAGGATGGTTTTCCCGTATACGAACTTCTTCAACGTGCTTAAAACTCTTCTCACTGATACAGAAGGTGGTATGTTTGTGGCTTCTTGCTGTCATTGAAATTACCAGGTAGCTCTTTTCATAAATCAAATGGGAAACTGAGGGGAAATGGAAGTTAAAGTGCTGAAAGGAGAATCTACAGAAAGTGGATGCCTGTATTTCCAATTAGCTGACAGTCAGTGCAGGTTGGATTTTATATTGCTTCTGAATTATCTATTCACATCTGCTGAAGGGGAATTGATTTTTTTTCAGACTGAACCAAATGTGTAAATGTGAAAGTTTTACCTTTTTTTTCTGCATGTAATCCAAATGTAAAAGATGAGTGTTAGTAAGGATTTCCATCACATTACTTTCTACACCCTGCTTCAAGCAATAGCTGCAGTTTTTGATGGTGAGCACTAAAATTGCCTATAATTAAAATCATTAGGAGAGTCTCTTTAAGCAAGAGGACTATCAACATTTCTCAAATCACATCTGCATGTGTTAAAGCTGTGTATGAGACAGACCAAACAACATGAACCTTATTTTAATTTAATGAAAAGAGTAGCAAAAGTCAGATTTGATGTTGGTGGGAAGAATGTCATCTCTACTGCCAGGGTCACATGAACAAAACACTTTATCACAATAGAAGTGTCATTGGAACCAGTGGAAAGAGAGATGATAAACAGCCATACTGAAAAGCAATTGCTTACAGGTGTGTTTATGGGTTTTGTGTGCTTATACAAATGAAAGCACATGTTTTGTCATACATTTTCTGCCTTTGCCAGATGGTTTTCCCTTAGTCGACTCAATCTGGCCTTTGCTTTTTAAACTGGGTTTGCATAAGAGAGTCCTAAAAAATTAGGTATTAATGATCATTATCACATGTTGCTAGCAACTTCTGCAGTTATAAAATGTAATAAATGTGCAGTGAGTCTCACACATACATGATGGGACACCGTGGTGCCATCTGTGGTGCTGAGCTGGAAGTCAAGGCAGCAATGCCGAATCAGACAAAATGAATATCTGAAGATACCTTGCTGTACGAGAAAATCTCTTTTAGAAAAGGCTTTGGTCACAAATGCTTTGCAAGATTTCAGTGAAATAATAGAATAAATTTTGACAGCTTGTTTTTGTGTAGAAAATGGAAATTAATAGCAGGAGTTTGAAGAAAAGAAGTGTCTGTTCAGATTTACTTTCATTGTAATATCTTTTCAACTGAATTGGCCTTTTACAATGCATATAGCTGCTCAGTAGGAAAACAGGCACTGCAGGACTGATGCCAACATTTTTCAACTCTCCAGTTAAATCAAAGTAATGTTGGGAAGTCTGTGATTGGTATATTCTAGTCAGAATTGTATTTGTCAGCCCCTGAAAAAGGAATAGACTCATCTGTCACTAGCTTGTAAATGACAGCTTTTCGCAAATCCCAGTGAAGGAAAATAGAATAGGTTCCCATAGGACTTCAGAGGAATATTAGGATAGTGACCAAATAGATTTAGAAAGCTTTCTGCTGCTCAGGACAATATGACAAACCCTTGGGCAACCTTAAAATGGGACTCAGGAAAACATCCCCTTAAAAATTGTGATACAAAGAAAAACAAATAATTCTCCCTTCACAAACACAAACTAAATCTCAGAAATTTCATGAGAACAAGGCTATAAAATTTTCAATACAATGTAGGGTGGGGAATGAATGATTGTGTAACCAAACTGTCTAATTTTACAAATTTATTTATGTGATGATAAAACAGATGAAAATAAAATCTCATTTCTTTTTTTTTTTTTGAATCATAAAACATCACATCAAGGAGTAGAGATGTGGAAAACAGATCAGCTCAAAGGACAGAGATGAACTTCTTATAAATTATTTTGCTGCCAAAGGAGAAAGAAAAAAAGAGAAGATGGAGACCATGCTGAGAGATAGTACTTTTTATTTGAAGAAGAAAGCTCTGATTACTTATGATGTTGCAGTGCCAGTTGATTAGGCTAAATGATTACCAGACTCTGTGACACAACATTTGGCAGGATTTATCAAGTTTGTGAGCTAGTTGGGAGATAGGCAAGAGAGTCTTCACTGAACTAAAGCCTGATAGGTAATTTCAGTGTCCAGAACATGACAAATTGAAGAGTTTAATCATATAATCATAAAATAGTTTGGTTTGGAAGAGACCTTAAAAATCCTGTAGTTCCATCTGCCCTGCCTTGGGCACGGGCTTCTACTGTACCAGGTTGCTCAGAGCCCAGTCCAGCCTGGCCTTTGAACACTGATAGGGTTGGCACATCCAAAACTTCTATGGGCAACGTATTCTAGTGCCTCACCACCCTGGCAGAAAAAATCAACAGTAGCAACTTTAAAATATCAGTTCCTGCAAAAATAATTGGAAGGAAGAAGCTCTTTTATAAATGGCAGGGGAATGTGTAATAGCAGTTTTACCAACTGGTGAACTTATCCTTTGAGATCTTTATTTGTCCAGGTTATATCTCTGCAAGAAACAGACATTCATTAAGATAAGTCACAAGGGAAGACAGGGGAAAGCCATTTTCCCTCATGATGATTAAACCCTCACTCTGAAAATTTTTAATTAAAACAGGTTTTTATAACATTTCCCCATATACAAAACAAATTATTTCTTTCTTTCTAAAAATGTAATCTTGTCCCAGTGAAAATACCAGTTCTCACAGATAATGCATTTTTCCACAAGAATTTTGTTTGCATTTGAAAATACTGTTTAAGGATAAAGATGGTGTATTAGTATACAAAGATGAACAGCATCTTTGTAGCAGGCACAAGCATGAGTAAATATACCAAAAGTTATTTTTTTTTATGTTTTCTGTTCTCATCTTAATCAGGATCTGTTGATTGGAATGCAAGTGAAGACCACAGATAAACATGTAGAAATTACTCTGTATCAGGTTCTTGGTGTTTTATTTAATGGATTTAGTGGCATTGGTTGTGGGTGCCTAAAGAAATTTAAAAACAGTGGTTACAAGTGAAAATCTGAAAAATAATATTTTTTGTGAAAAAGTTAAATCTGGTGTGTCATGACTAAGATACTTAGAAAATAGCCCATATAACTAAGGAAATCTCTAAACATTACTTGGAAAGTTTTCTTTTTAGTTTGTTAAAAGGGATCAAATTAGAGGAAAGAAAGGCTGCAAATGCATCATATAGTGGAATGAAGTGCATGATTCTTCCATATGTACAGCTGAAGACCCGCAATTATTGCTGAAGAATTGCACTTTACTAAACACAAGATAGCAAGTGGAACAAAATTAAATCTTGTTTTATCAAGGGGATAGTCTAGACAACCTTGTGAACACTTTCTATCTATGATTTTCACATTTTTATACCTGAAACAAACAGAGTTACTCTTCATGTCTGGAAGAATGACTAATGATTTGAGGAGATACACTCTCAATAAATAGACATGTTATTATTGAGACACTTTGTTCTGACAATGTTCTTTTGTGACAACTGAGCAGACTCTGTCCCTCTCTGTGGCAGGGGTATTGGATAGATGGTTTTAAAAGTTAATTCCATGATTATTAACTTAAAGTAAAATATTAAAGACTTGTGAAGTTCAGGAGCTACTGATTCCAGATAAAGAAATAAAGTTACTTTTCTAAAATACTTATATGTATTTGTGGTTGCAATGGCCAAGTTGGACATCATGCATGATGAGCTACCGTTGATTCCTTTGTGTGATAGTTAACTTGGCAACATGCTACCATCTGCAGATTAAAACTTAAATCTGCAATTTAAAATAGATTTAAAATATAGCAGAATTAAGAAGATGCTGTAGGTGGCAAGCAGTTCTTATTTTAATATATTTAAAAATTTATTTCATAAAACATTCAACCAAGAAAAATGGTACATATTTTAGAAATCTTATAGGAGTCTGTACTCATCATCCTTTTTTTTCCCAGGCAATTTTGAACATTAAGAAGTTTGGAAAAAATTCAGCAAAGTGTAAAAAGTTTTTAATTCTTTTATAAAAGGCATGTGTATCTGTCTTTTTTTAATCTATTCTAATCTATGTTGCATAATAAGGTTACAGCTTTTCATTTGTCCATTGAGCAGTTTTGATGAAAATAAAAAGAATTTTATATTGGTTTACCTTGCCTAAATAACTGTAGGTGCCTTTCACACTTTCAGAAAAAAAGAATACGTGGAATGAAATTTCAATAAACAATGAGCCAAACTTTCAGAAGAACACTTCTGTTCTTAAAAATATTATCTGTCTAGTTTTTAAAACTAAGAAATTTTAGAAGAAAAATTTTGTCATTTTCAAACAAGAAGGAGGAAATAAAAATGTGCTTATCTAAAAACCTAGACAAAGTGAACAGCTTATTTGTCCTTTGCATAAATTGCAAATTGGTAAGCTCTTATGTGTGAGTCGTATGTATGAATGCATGCATGTTTATAAATGCATTTCTGAGGTCATAGAATTAACTATCACACCATCATGTACATAACTAGGAGAGTACTTGGCAAACTTCTTAATTTCATGTCCTCTTCTTTGCAAAAAAAATATTTGACCATGGTTCTTTGGTATGTCATGATGACTTATTAGTCTTCATATGCAGCCACATGGTTGGAAACTAAAGTAGAATTGCTTATCACTTACCACTTGATTTTAGTCTTGGTTGTTGGCTGATTTGGTTTAACAATGGTGAACACATATATTTTGCTTTGGGGAAATGGTGGCATTGGGCTGATATTTGACTAACTAATGGGTCACATAAAATGCTTCTATAAATAAGTTTCCTTTGATGCAGAATGTCCTTTTACTCCTGTTTCAACTCACAGTAAAAATCCACTCCACTTGTAAAGGGTCTTGATTCTATTTCCCATATTTAGAATCAGAATTGGAAGACCTCAATTGCACTGCAACATTGCAAATGTAATGCAGTCACCTGTAGAGAATATTTAATTATTCTAATGTTTAGTAAGCAGGTCAACAAGAAATAAAAAGTCTAACTATATCCTTGTTTTATGAACAAGCCTAAGTGTCTGACTCTCTGGTTACTGAGCATCACATGCTGGGACTTATTTCACCGTCTGAGGACTCCTGACCCGGCAAAGGAGGGAGATAGCAGTGTCTGTCACAGCCTGGCACCTCAGCAAACTGTCTCTTGTATCTGCCTTTGTGGGGCCTGATGCAGGTGTTCAGATGGCAGCATAATATATACCTAATCTAGTGTTCTAATCGTTTAAACTGGGTTAAAAAACAACATAAAACAGAAGAGATGGGGAAGGACTGGTTCATATGCTGGCCACACAGCAGGCATCACAGACACCACTGTTTAAAACATCACAAGTTTATTGATCATGCAAGATGCCAGGTTGATTGGGACTGACACAGTATTTACTGACTATGAAATGTAAATGCCTAAAGCTGGAGGCTAGCTCCACACAGAAGTTTATTTCATTCACTTTATGGAAATTTTATTGCTGAATATTACTGGCAAAAAAAAAAAAAGTGTGGACATTTCTACTGGTTTATGTTCTGTTTGGGAAATTATAGCACACATCCATGAGATTTTCTTTGCTCCAAACCTTCCTGGGCAAATGGTTTTCTCACTTGGGGAATGAGGTTTTAGAAGGAAAACATTGCAACTGAAATAGCTCCCAAGCATCTGTGTGGAATGAGAATACTTTATAACTGATGAATTTAGCATTTCATCAGAAGCTTGTTAAGTCAGATTTGGCAGGTGAAAGCACAATGTGATAACCTCAAACTCATACTGCTTTGGGTGTGCTGGTAGTAAGCAAATGTACCAAAGGTATGAGAACTATTACAGTCTGTGGTACAGCATCCTGGGCAGTGTTGTCATCAATAAAATATGTTTGGCTTTCCCTTTCTGTAGTATGAATTTTGCAGCCATTTAAATTAATTGACTAGAATGAAGTTAATTCTCATCCACACACCCTCATGCACACCATGAAGAGAATAAGGCCCTAAATGGAAATAGGGAACAGCTTTGGGTAGTGCTGCTTTGTGCCCTGATATTCTACCTTTGAATCAACAGAGACTTTTGCGGTAACTGAAGGACTATTTCAACTTATCCATAGTTCCCTTTTATGTCTCCTTAATGCTGGAAATACAAAGGTTCTAAACTGAGAAATTATCTGCAACCATAATTGGTTGACACGAGTTTAATTATCAGCACTTCCATGATGCCTGAAAGTGGAGGAGTCCTGGGATAAACAAGAAATAGCTCTTCTCAAGGATGCAGCAGAGGTAGCACCCAAGTGATCAGAGGTAATTGGGAAGAAGAGATACAAATATCTTAGGAGAAAGGCACTGGAACTTGCAGATAAGAACTGGGTGGAATCCTTCTCTCAAGCTACCTTGCTGGTTTGATGTTCAACTCTGATAATTACGGATTGCTAGCACGCAGCTTGGAGTCACCAGGTATGTCTCTTTTAACTTACTACAATGAACAAACCATTTTTAAACATTTTTTTCATTGAGTCTGAGAAGCCTGTGTACACCAACACCAAGCACACAGATCTACATAAAGACTGAAAAGGAAAGTGTGTTTCCTACTGTTTAGGGTAGGAAAAATCTGTTTAGAGAAGTCAGGAGAATGCAGGAGTACAGAAGTATGAGTACACATGGAAAACACATATCTTTCTGGATTTTGACAACTTTTATGTCTCCCGCAGCAGAGCTAAATTTGGAAGTCTTATCCCATAGGAAACTTGCGTATTTTAACATTTGCTTTTTTCCTCAAATCAGGACAAAAATATTATAATGAAAATTCCAGAAAAATATTAATCTGGAGGCATTCTGACATTCCTTAAGCTGAAGCTTTATCTCTCGGTTAATTCAAGTAAGCAGATATGCTTAAATTTTTTTTTTTTTTAATTAAGCTACATTTTCCCAGTGACATCTCACCTCAACAGGACTGGAGCTCAAAGTCCTGAGCAGTGCTCCTGCACTGCAGGTAGTGTCATAAGTGTCATATCCATGCAGGCATCATGAGTGCCACTTTGATTAGGCTATTGGAGGCTTTAGTCCTGCATGGAGCCTGGCCTGTAGAAGCAGATACTAGTCTTTCTTATTACAAAGGGATGTGCAGATGGTGGATTTGAAACAACATTCCTGAAGCACTTTAGGTAAAAAGGTATACCAGATAAAGACCTGAGAAAATATCTCACTTATTTTTCAGTAAAAAATCTTGGTTCATCTGGCTGGCTTTTTTGAAGCAAGCATTTTCCTGAGCTATGCAGAAACAAAGACTGCAGATATGAAAACTCTGAGAAACCGCCTTCTCTCAGTTGCACTGTTTGCAAGGCTTCCTGCTTCCTGGAAAACCACATTCTGTGAGCACCATAACCTGAAACCTTCACAGCAGCAGCACCTCTGCACAGGGAAAAAGCTCCAGAGGAAAATCTCTTTGGCACACAAGTATTTTTCTATCTATTTTTAGCTCCTGCCTTGATGATACCATGTCATAAGACCCCTTTTATTTCAACAGCCATTCCTGAGCCTTTGTGAGGACTTGGTTAGCATAGCAGCTTTTTTGATGCTGAAAATTTTCTTTTTGGTCTACACACATACATACATGTGCTCAGTATGCACTGCACATGCATGAATAGATGTAATGTAGGACAGATTTTGTGGGCTTTGTGGCTATGGACAAGCATACTAATGGTGTAGCCTTTGTGCAAGAGGTACTTAAGGTGTCATGGACAGCTTACACTGTCATATATAGATGAAGAGGACCCAGCAAGCATTTATATCTTATTTCCATGGGTTAGTAAACATGACTGATATTGTATTACCCGAAGTTGGATATGAGTCACCATAGTGGCTTATACATTTTATTTTTTATCCATAGTTGCTCACAGTTTTTTAACTCAATGTGAGGTCAAGACCTTTGCTAGCATAAATTGATATTGCCATATTTAAATTAACTGAGCTATGTTAGTTTATACTGTCTAGGAGCTGGCATTCATACAATTTTAGTTGTTAATTGCCAGGGCAATTGCAAATGTCCTGATTTATGAAAAGTTCTGACAATAAGATCAATTCCTTTGTACTTGGAATTCATGTTGCATTTGATTAGATGTAAATTAATTACACAGAAGCTGATTGTATAGACATGTTTGTGGTTAGTATTCTAATTAACAAAAACAAATCTCCTCTGAGAATGTATCTTCCCACCTCTCCAAGGAAAGGAATTGTTCTTGTTATCTATCCAGTCCAAAGCATGCAAACCTCTGGGATAGGCAAATAGACAAATCATTTGGCTATAAATGCACTTTTGTTTTTGTCTGAGCAACATTAAATGTGGCTGCATACTTCTGTATTAGAGCTGTATTATATTTAGCTATGGATGTTTGTTAGAAAACACTGGTCTTGAAAAAGTGTCAGGGTCTGGCACTCCTTTCCAGGATGGTCTATACCTTGACTTTAAGATTTGAAATGAAGATGTATGAAACAGACTGGCAGCTGTTGATGGTCACAGCTGGGGAGTGAATTAACTGTGGAACAATCTTAATCCATACTTTTGAGAAATGGTCCAGGCAATCGTTCCCTAAAATAAAATCATTCTGAAAAGGAGTAGTTTCTGCCTCCCAGGTAGGACAAGTTTATTTAAATATTGTCAAAGCTAAATCACTTATATAACAGAAGGATTTATGCATTTGGTAGATGTTAAAAATATCATGTGCAGCATACACTTTTATTAAAACATCAGAAGAAATTTGATTTTTGAGTGAAGCGGCTGAAACCTCAAGAGAAATATTTCTGGCAGTGCAAGATTATTTCTAGCTTATTTATGGCTTTACAAGATGTCTTGTATGACATTCACTGATTGTATCATGTGCATCCCATTCTTATAATTCTGAAACATTGGAATAAACATGAACACTTTTCACTGCTTAAATGGTTCTAAAGCAAATATTTTGAGGCTTGCTCATCTTATTTCATTAGAAAGCAGTTTGGACATTCCCAATTGAAAATGCTTTTGTGGTTTACCATATTCCACTGGCAAAATTTTGAAGGGAGTGTATTGTTGCACCACCACTTTGAAGAATTTTGACAGCTGAGTTTTTCAAGCATCCTGGAAAAGTTGTCCTGGAGGCAACTCTTTTAATCAGTAACTTTAACATGACTCTGCCAATGTAAATTATTCTGGTCTACTGCAGAACCCTCAATAAATTTCATCAGTTTAATATTTAGTATCCACCCTCTGTAACTGGGAAAAGGCAATGCCATGAGCTAAAAAGAAACACTCAGGATAGTTACAAGTACTTGAGAAATATCTTCAGATCTTTCAACAATTGGACAAGTTATTCACATTCTTTCAAAATGCTTAAAGTTTATTGGCATGTGAACTGCTTAGCTGAATGGATAGATGAAAAAAAAATATTTTGCAATCACTTTGGGCAATTTCTTTCTCCGTTTTCCGGGAATGGCCTGGTTAATTAGCATGCTTTAAACACAACATTTGGCTCTCTGATCTGCACAGATGTACAATTTGTGCTCTGCTGGTGATCCAGCTCCAAACATGCCACACTCCAGCTGCTTTCTGTGTATTGGCAGAAGCAGTATCTTTACTGCTACATTTTAATTTTTTTAAATTTTATTTTGTTTCTACTTCTATCCTTTTTTTTCTTCTTAACTTTATCAGTCATAAGTTAGTAATTTGAATCATTATATTCTAATACAAAACTATTTTACCTCAGGCGGCTTTTCCAGAGATGATGTAATCAGTATGATAATAAAAGACTCTCATGAAAAAATAGCTTTGACAGCAAATCCTAGCAATAAGTAAAAGAAAATCCATTGATACAATTTCATGGAGCCTAAAAAATTGTTTTAACATAATTTGATTTCTGTTCTTCCTATTTTGAAGAGCTGAAAGACTTCCAAAGTGCTCCATAAGACAGAACATGCTCACCTAGCATTAAGAGGGTGTAATAGATGCACAGTTTAAATTACAGAGTCTCAAGGATCTGATGAAAAAACTTTCTTTAAAATTAGACACTAGATTTAACTACAGCAAAATTACATAGCCTTTCAACTTCACATATATTTGGTGTTCCTCAGAGGGAGTAGAGCTGCCCACATACATTGGTGGGTGTCCTCTCCATGGCAGTAGATGGCCATTATCTGTGACATTACTCACTCAATTAGTTGTTTGGGGATTTTTTTCTGTTATAAAGATACAAATTTCAAACTATAAAAAAGAGGGGCAGAAAAAGGGAAACACTACAGCAACAGAGTTCAAGGCTAAGTGCAGCAGTCACAGAACTTCAGACAGTTCTCTCTCCAGCCTGTCATGGTCCCTGGTGTATTTGTCACTCTTCCCAGCTCACTTACTGAGGAGCCATCTGCCCCTGTCACTGAAGGATAAGTTAAACAATAGTACTGGGCCTAGTATTGAACCTTCAGGTGTACCACTAGTGACAAGCCTCCAGCTAGACCTTGTGTCCCTGGTCATGATTGTCTAGGATCTGCCATTCAGCTAGTACTCAATCCACCTCGCTGTCCACTCAGCCAGTCCTCATTTCCTCAATTCACCCATGAGGATGCTGTAAGGCTCCAAACAACTTGATCAATGAGGTTTTTAACAGGGCTTATGATTTTTCATGTACTCTGAGTTGGATGCACAGGAGAAATAATGACAAGATATTCTGAAGAAGTCAGCCAAAAAAAACCAGCAAAAAATATTTTACCAGCAACTTTTGAAAATCAGAGATCTTTGCCAAAGGGTTTAGAACAAAATTCAAGCAACATAAAATACTTCTCAAAGTATTAACTTAGCCCATTCAAGCAAATTTTAAGCCTATTTGATTTCAAGTTACTAAAGAATTCCAAATGCAAGTTAGAAGAAGAAAGAGAGAAAGACAGAAAAGATTTAGAAAAGCACACATATGCCTACCCACCTCTGGGTCCCAAGGATGATAAAAACTCCAAGAAGAGGTTGGGTCCAATATGACAACCTTGTGATTGGCCTTAAATAGCCCTTTGCCTTCTCGGGCCCTTGCCCCAGGTGGGATTTCTGGTTCTTTGGCCCCTCAGGTGCTGGGTTAGAGGCTCCGGGGGCAGGTGTGGACCATAACCTCTGGTGTGCCATGATTGGTAGCTGCAGGGCTGGGATACAGGCTCTAGGGGTGTGGGGTAGGGCACTGCCTCACATGGGCTAAGCCCGAACTGTCCCTTTCCCCACACATGCATCCCAAAATGTCTCGGGGCATTAGTTGTTCCAATCTCTCACAGATGCTATGAGACAGTGTTGAAAGCCTTGCTAAAGTCAAGATAGACAAAATCCACTGCTCTCCTCTCATTCATTCCGGCAGTTGTTTCATCACGGAAGGCAATCAGGTTGTCAAAGCATGATTTACCTTTAGTGAATCCAGGCTGGCTATTCTTGGTCAGCTTATCATCCCTGTGGATAGAGACTACCTGTAGAATAAGGTGCATCATCACCTTTCTAGGTGTTGAGGTGGGGCTGGTTGGTTGGTACTTCCCTAGCTACTCTTTCTTGCCCTTTTGGAAAATGAGGATGACTATTGCTTTCTACCAATCCTCAGGCACCTCTCCTGATCTCTGCAACTTCAAAGATGTTCATGAATAGCCTCACTGTTGTGTCCACCAGCTCTCTCATCATGGTGGATGCGTTCTGTCAGTGCCCACAGACCTGTGCATGTCAAATTTGTCTAGTTCTCTAACCCAATTGTCCTTGACCAAGGGAAAGTCTTCACTCTTGAAGTTGATGGTGACTTTCCTGTGTAGAAGTCATACTTAGACTAGTAATATATCATCTCTGACACAGAATTGCTATAACACTTCTCTGAACACACCAACAGTGTTATTAATCAAACTGTTTATATACAGAAAGCCTTTATCCATGATATATTTGTTTTCTTCTAAAAATTGTTGGTTTTCTTCTGACCGCAGTTTCTGGTATCCCAAAGGAGCACCTGTTCATATTTCCATTTTTCTTCTTCCGAAGAAAGGACAATTATTACAAAATCTATGACTGTAAGATTAAGGTCATATTTTATTCAAACAGTTTAAGGGAGTAAAGGCACATTCTGTACAGAAAAAATAACCTGCAGTACTATCAGAAGTAGCAGAAGTAATGAAACTTTCTGTCATCTAAAGTAGACCAAAATTTCATATGAAATATTTATGCAATTATAGAGTTGATAGTGGAGTCCTTAGAAATGATAACTGCAAGGTCTATTTTCTGAAAAATGTTGCCTCTGAATCTTGTGCATGTAGGAGTAACGCTTTTAGTGTTTTTTTTTTTTTATGTTATCATAAGATATCACTGACAGGTTGGACCATAATAGCAGTTTATAGAAAGTTTTTATTAGACAATATATTTAGGGGTCAAGATGACCCCCCATATGCCTCATTGTCTTTGTGTGCCTGGGTGCCACTTAGACATAAGGAGAAATTACAGAGGAGCAGGAGGAGTTCTCTGCTGGGATTAAACTCAGTAATGGTTTTAAACTAAAAGAGGGTATATTTAGATTAGATATAAGGAAGAAGCTTTTTACAATGAAGGTTGTAAAACACTAGAATAAGTTGCAAAAACAGGTGGTGGATATCCCATTGCTGAAAAAATTTAAGGTCAGTTTGAATGGGGATGTGAGCAACATGATCTAGTTGAAGACGTCTCCCTGCTTGTTCCAGGGGGGTTGGACTACTTGACCTTTAAGGGTCCTTTCTAGCCCAAACTATTGTATAATTCTATGATTCTGTGATTCCCAAGATGGCCATGGTGCCATGGCCCTGGGGCAGGGTGAGACTGCAGGGAGGTGGGGAAGCCAGCAGGGCAGCTGGAGTCAGTGTGGTCATGGCCTCAGGCACGGGATGAGCCCCATCCCGATGCTACAGTGCCTGCCTGGAGCAGACATTGCTAATGAACAAAAGCAGGGCTATGAAGCTAAGCATGTCTGGTCTGCCTCTGTCCAAGAAAACAAGGGTTTTTTTACAATTTAGAGGGGTAGAAGAGTGGAGAGTTGTCACACTGGCTTTACCTTTGCTCCCAAGAGGAAACATTATAGTATAGTCATAAATGTCAGCACTCTGGGCCAAGCAATAACTTTTAATGTCAACATAACCAAAGGGCATTTAGAAAGTTTGTGAGGGAAGTTTGGGACTCAGCCATATATATGCAAGTCAGCTCATATATAAATTCAGTCATTTCTTAGACTTCCTCAGTAAGAATTTATTTGTACTTCAAACTGAAAGTATGAGATTTATGACTTTCAAGCACTGCTTAGCTAGAGCATGTAGCAGCATGTCTGCTTTTCTATGCCATTGGAGCACAGCATTTCCATCCTCTCACCTTGCCTGTTCACATTTAAGCTCCTACTGAGACAGCACCATAATTGCCTCCTCCTCTAAGGATGGATACTGGCATGTGAGAACTGGCTTGCTAGGCACTGAAATGAGGGCTACAGCTTCTTTCTCTGTGGCAACCAAACATCTGTCTGATGTAATAATAAACCTTCATGCGTGATTTGGGACAAATTTTAATTAAAGATTAGAAGTTAAAATCCTTTATGTTCCTTTTTGAATTCCTAGTTCCTGTCCATTCAGACCTAAGCACACTTGTGTGCTGTGGCAGAGCCTTGCAATAGAGTAATTAACCATGCTGGTGATTAACCTGAGAACAATAGTGGTGGGTAAGAGTTGCTTGTGTTTTGAGTGACTTCTGAATGTGCTGGGCTTGTCGAAGGTACAAGTAGGTTTGCCTCCCAATGACCATGAGTCACTGATTGGGAGAATTTTATGTCCTGGCAAATCAATAGGAAAGAAAGGCTTTACCCTGCTATTTGCTAAACATTTATCACTTTTCCAGTAGAAAAATTTCTAAACAGAGTTAGACCCCTTGAAAAATCTGTGTCCCTTTAAAATCAGCAGTTGAGGGCTGCCAACATCTTACAGAGCAGAGAAACTATGGCTGTGTTTTGGACCTATTGGGCAAAACACCTTTCTGTGCTAGAGGAGAGAGAAAAGGCAAAGGTGAACAGCTGAGGAGATGCAGAAAGAGCTGCTGACCACCTTGAACTGAGCTCTCCATTGTTGTATATGTAACCAGAGATACTGGTTCTTGTCTGAATGCCATAACCTGGCCTTCTGAATTTCCTCTGTGCCATGTTGTTCACAGATGCACAGGGAGATAACTCAGTTGCCTATTCAAAGTCCTTTTAGAGCAGGATTATGGGGCTGACTTTGTCAAAGTCTACCCATATCTGATTTTCAAAAAAAGCCCCAACCATTAGAGAGGAAAGGGAAAACAGGTATTCTGTTCCAAGTTAATTGTGTATGCTCCCACAGGGGAAAGAGCATATTGCACTTCAATAATTATTTTTCCTTATTCTTTACTCTAAAACCAGAAGTATGGTGGTTTTACAACCACTAACTTTTGTCTCCTAAATGTTCTCCAGAGTCAGTTTGTTGTCATCTATAACTCATTTCTTTGGTTGTTAAGTGTAATGGCAGAAGATAATGTGTTGTTGGTTATAGATCACATCAGAAGAATGAGCCCTTAGGTCATGTCTGGTAAAGTATTGTTTGCTTGAATAATAAATGAGCTCTTATAGCCAATGGCACTTTCACATGGATATCCTAAGTGATGCAAGGGGTAAAAATAAAACCACTGGCAATCAACAGATACATCTAGGTCCATTCCTGATGGAAACAGTTATTTCAAGTTCTCTACTGAGTCACCCTCGGGTTCAATAGACTGACTATTAAAGTGTAATGGGACATACTAAAAACATTATACAGTTCCTGCAAAATTACTAACTAAAGTTGCAGACCCTGGAAACTCTCCTGACTGTCTGCTGCAGACAGCTTTGCCAACTCAGAGCTGCTGGATAGGGAGCTCTCAGGCCTTCCCTGAAGGGGTCATGTTTTACATGTCCATAGACATCTGCTTAAGTCCTCTCACTCCATTCTCTCTGTACCTTGATATCTTGATTTTGATAGATGCAATTTTAACTTCTAATTTTATTTTGATGAGGTGTTTCACTCCCTTGAGTGACTGCTTAGGAAGCAGGAAGAAGAAAATTTTATAGGTTAATGAATTCTTGAAAGAACACATGCACTTTCTTCCTGAAGATTGAAATAAATAAAGGCTCCCAAGAAATCTAATTTTTATAACACTGCCCTATTTTTCCTGTACTGGGACTTCTTTGGTGAAAGATTAGGAAATCTTTTCCTTTGTTGTCCTTTCAGGACAACAGCAAAACTAGAAAAAATGAGTTGTCCCATCTTCCTTTCCCGAAGGAAATTGTCCCTCAGGAGAAATTAATAAAATCATAGAATCATCTAGACTGGAAAAGACCTCCAAGATCATGGAGTCCAACCTTTGATCAACCACCCTGTCAACTTAGCCATAGCACTAAGTGCCACAACCAATTTTTTCTTGACCAACTCCCTGGGCAGGCCATTCCAATTCAACCTAACCCTTAATTATGCCAACACAACACCATAACCAGCAAGTATGGGATTTTTCAGGTATATGCATCTCTTTTCATTAAAATATTTTAAAGGTGCTTTCGGTGTTTAAGAAAACTGCATTTGAAAATATTAACCTACATAACCCTTGCACTTCTCTCATGCAATTCAAAGAGCTGAATAAAATATGGGTGTTGTTTGAACCACTTAATTCCCAAAGATAGTCAGTATAGAAAGTTTAAGAGATTAATTTCAATCAAAATAGACATCTAGACTGGTCAAAATACTAGCCATTATAAACTATATCTGATGATACCTCTTTCAGACACTTTATTAGTAATCTAGGCATTTGAGCAGGAAACTTGAGGTTGAAATGATAAATTGATTTGGAAATACTCACCTGTTCAAAAACATAGACACCAAGGAAAGCTCTCCAATGTCCCAGCTTTAATTCCAAAGACATATTTTATCCTTATTTCAGTATATTGTGTGTGAACTGCACCACCGTTTCTCTCTTTCTCTTGCTTTGTATCTAAATGGTGGAAAACAAAAGTGAGATTTTTTTTTCTATAAACTACAGCTTTCAACTGTTTAATGTACCAGAAGAAAGATGGAAAGACATTTGGAGGATCATTTCAAATTTCCTGTCAGGGCTTCAATTCTGTTGATGTTTGTGTGTGACAAAATCTAAATTTTCTGTCTTCTATTGGGAATATTAAGGCAGAAAGCTGGCTTCACTGACTTTACTGAGAGCAGCTCACCTACAGTGAGCTGACTGGCCGTTAAAAGAAAGGGGTTCAGAGCTCAGGACAAAAACTGTATTTCAGTCTAGGATGAAATGGGATTCCTCCTTCTTTTCTTCTGCCCCCATTTCTATATTTTTTTTAAGGAAAGCTGAATCCTCTTCAGGCTCTCCTCCCTGAATTTGATGGAAAATTGTTGCAGTAGTCCAATATGGATATATACATGTGACTTGGCCAAAGATAGACACTTCCTAATGCTGTTAACATTGACAACAAGTTTTAAGTCTTCTGGCTGTGTGTTAACTTGGCAATTCAAACCATTTGCCTTCAAGCTCAAACTGCTATTGCCTCCCAAGCAATATCACTTTTCTATATTTGGCTAGAAATTTAAATTTCTTCTTTTTGTGCTGGTATTTATTTCTGTCAGGCATTGGCATCCCTGACCAAAATTATATCTGCTGCTGAGCTATGCAAATGTCTTGTAAAAGCCCTTTGTATAAGGAGGTGGGCATAACTTTGTCAGTTTAGGCTTGAGTTTTTCATGAATCTATGTTTTTAAATAAGAGGTGTATGTGTTCATTCTGGCTGTTAAAGGTCTGTCCAAAATTAAGAAATTAAATGAGTCTGGTGTTTTGCAATTTGTTACCTCTTTATAGCAGGTAAGTGTAGCAGAAAAGGACCCTAAGTGATGTAGGGGCAGTTATTTGCCCATGAGCTGGAGGGATTGTACTGATGTTTTGTCATTTGTGTTATTCTATTCTAGGAATTTTCCCTTATTCAGCAGTTTAGCACCCATTTTTCAGGTTTTGGAGTACATATCCTAAGTAGAAAACCACAATATCTGTTTCCATTCTTTGTCTAAAACAGCCAAATTTTTTGACTTCTTTACTTGTAGGTTGTATTTCAAATTGTCCTTTCTAAGAGTCATAACTGACACCAAATTTCATTTAAAGTTTTCTTGGGCACCAAAATTGCCTCTTCTCAACCCATTTTGGTTTTTTGGTTGGTTGGTTGGTTGGTTTGCTTTGTTTTCGGGGGTTTTTCTTACAGTGAAAGCTACCTAAACAAGAACACTGGTCCCTGAAAACAGTTTTGTATTTACATTGTCAATTTTGTTAAATCTCAAGAAATAGTAACACCTTAGTCCTGTTCTTCAAATGGAAAGAAAGCGCCCTGTATTTCTCATTCTGTTGACAGCTTTCTCTGCATTTGTGTGCAGTTACACAGCCGGAATGAGATAGGCTTTAGGATATACAGAGTGATGTATATTTGGATGTCATTTGCTTAGGGACCCAGGCAGAGGAAGAAGTTATAGGTATGCAGTGAAGTTAAAATACTTTTGTTTATTTAATTATTAAATAAACTCCTGGGCTATGTCGTGACCTTGAGTTACCTAGCACATGCATTGACTGAGTTGGTGAGAACTCATCTTTCTCTCTCACTGCACTTTGTAGTTGCACAATACATAAAACATTGCCATGTCTGGCATGTTACAATGATGCAGCCATCCTTTCAACAGTGTTGGGATGCAGGGGAAGTATTATCATCTCTTATCAGGTCTTTTCTGAGCTGCTTTATGTTCTGTGTTCTGTGGTCTCCAACAAAGAAGCACAGATGGTGTCCATGTGTCTATGCCTTATCCATGACTTTCCTGTCACATCTTTCCCTTTTTCTGAGCTTCAGAAAGCTTCAGACCACATGCATCTTTCTCTCTCTGAGTTATATTTTCACTGGTCCTTGTCCAGGTTGACAAATCTGAATCTTTTCCTATCAAAAGACACATCTAAATGTGCAGAAGACACATCGAAATTTATTTACAGCTCTAGCACCCATTGCAAATGCTGTACCAAGTAGATATCCTTTAAAATTTTACTTTTCTTCCTAAATATTGTTATGAAATGCATTATACCTTGTTCTCTCCCTCTCTTAATCTTATCAGCAGATTGCTAGCAATAATTAATTTTCTTTTGTGCAAAAGAAAACCTATTGTGTCAACATAACAGAGATATATCTGCTATCATCACACACAGCAGCTCAGTTTACCAATCTAACCATGGATAAACTGTATAGGATAGTCAAGTCTTAAAACCAGTTATTATTGATTTGCAAATCTTTCATTTGGTATAACTTAGAAATAATTTATAAAAACATGATTTCCCTTAATATAGCGAGTACAAACATTTTTAAGTGTGAAAAGAGCCTTAGAAATAAATTCTAAGGTTTGTAACCTATGAGAAAGAGCACAGAGTTAGTAAGGAGCTTAAGACTGGGAAGGCAAATGTATAGACAAGGTTCTTCTCCTTCCTAGTCAGACAAAAGGAATGGCCATTTTTCGGTTCATAAAAGGATTCTGAAACATATTAACATAATTAGGGGTACAACGCTGGTCCAAGTTTTGTTAGCTATTCTAGTGCCACCACAGCAAATTCAGTATGATTTTTACCAGAAGAGATTCTTAGCAATGCAATGCCAAGTACAAATGAAAAATACATTTTTCCCCATTTAAAAAAAAATAAATAATTCCAAATATTTTGATGGTGTCATGACAAAAGCAGCTGCAGTCTAAAACTTTGCATGTAAATAGTCTTAATGAGGAGAAGTGTCTTTAACAGATGGGGTGTTGCAAAATTTTAAGGGAAAAAATCTTCACAAGCATTTTTTAAGAATTTCACGATAAAACAGATAGATCCACACTTTTTATGAGATGAAGGGACAAGAGCTCCTGCCTTTTCCCTCAGGCTTTCTTGTTTCTGGTTTCAATTGAGGAAGAAGGTAATTGTAAGCAGCAGACTCTTAGCAACAAGTTGAAAGCTGCACTGACTTATTATAGCCCTCGGTAGTTGCTATGTACCTACTTTTTCTTCTTGGAAAAGGAATGGCTTCATTTACACCAGAAAATGCTGTTGAAATATCAGACAATGCAAGTTCACTTATAAATGAAATGATTTGGTAAAAAATTATACAAAATGGACAAACACAGGTTTGTAGATAAAGTGATGTTGGAGGTAGATTTCATCTTTCCCATGATGATGTATTGGCGTCATCCTCAGGGTTCAGTGGCCTTTTGTATTTCCATAAGGCCTTTAAATGTCTCCTGAGATGGATGAACCCATCACCAGCAGTCAAGAAAAAAATCTTCCAATGGAGTCTACAGATGGTAGTATTTGACTTTGGGGGGAGAAGTTTTTCCCCACAATGTACCAAATGCTGGTTCCTAGGCAGATGCTGTTTTGTGTGATGCCAGGAAACCTGAGCTGTGTGTCACCCACATCTTCCAGAAGTACCTGTATGGCGTCAGCAATCACATCAGTATCCTGGCTCCAGCACTGATAAGGTAAGGCAGTGCAGGCAGATATGTGGGTTTGCTCAACCCTGACTCCAGGGTCACCTAATGTGGTATACTCGAGGCTAGGCTTTCATTGATCCTGATTCTGCCACTATAATTATGTTCATTATTTGCCTGCTGTTGAATTAAGCTCTTACTTATTTCAAGTGCTTGCGCTTTGCTGAAAATGAGTTTTGAATTTCCTGATGGGATCAAAGGTTATGAAACTCTTTTCTGAAAACTCAGACCTTGCTGCATTAATTAAATCTCCCTTCCTCTGTCAGCCATTCTTTAATAGACATTGGGTCATTAACCTTCCTCTTTCTTTTTCATTCATAATGTGAAGAAAACTCTTCAGCCTCAAAAGCAAAAGCACATTTCTTCTTAGGACAATGATGAAAGGATCTTCCTGATTGTTTCAGTTGTGGCATAAAGAATGGCAATTTTATATCTCTCTGGCATGCTTATATCTGCTAATTATTAAATGTTTCCACATCATCAATGACTTTGTTTTCCTTTTTCACCTACTTATTTTAACATAACCTTAATGTCTGGTGCAGTCTCCATCTGGCTTCTTCTGTAAAAACTGTGTTCTTATACTTAGTGCTTTATAAAGGTCCTTGGGAGACAGGCAGCTTATCTCCTCCTCTGCCCAACTCTATGTCCTGGAATGCCTTTAATAACTCAGGGCATATTTCACTTTGCATTCATTGGCACTTTGCTGCTCCAGGACAGCCAAGTAACTGTCTTAGGAGAAGGAGAATGTGCTCATTAAGGCAGAAGTTTCTACAGGAATACAGTAGTTTTACAAGGTACTGCCTATGAACTGACCTGTGATAGCTCTTCACATGTGTGTTCATACAACTGATGCATTATTAAGTTTTGCACACTAACTGATACCATAATAGCAACTCTCATTATTCATGAAGCAAGAATGCAAACACAAGGGTTAGGTACGTGCTTTCTTCCATTTGGGTGTATTATTTTCTTGAACAAGAACTACACGATGAGAAGGATTTTGTTTCTCCCACAGACATAATCTGAATTCTGGTTGTTTTCATACAGTTAGTATGAAATAGTTGAGCCTGAAAGGGGATGATTCCCAGTGCAGAAATCCAGTCTAAAGTCCTCTGTATCACCTCAATCCTGTGAGGATCCCACACCAGAACCAGGTGGTGCAGCAGCAGAAAAAAGAATGAAGTGGCTTAGTCTGGAGAAGGCTGCTGGGGTCTGTCCATGGTTCTACCACTTGGATCAAGATTGCCAAACCCTTACCTACAGCCCCTGATGTTACAGTGTCTGTTCCACCCTTGAAAATCAGCAACTCTTCAGCAAGGTTCTGCCTTACAGAAAAAAATTATACAACTCATTCTAAGCTTTGCAAAAATAGTTGTAAGAGTGAAACAACACATGCTGTCTCCTGTCTTTGCTGAGGCAAAGATTGATGGACTTAGGTTGCCATTTGCAGTTTCTTGGTTTCTGTTTGTGCGTGTGACATAGCATGACAGAACAGTACATCCAAACACTGAGAGGTTTCCAAACACTCACTCCTAATTTGCAGAACAATTAATAGTCATCAAGGTGTAATTTAAAGCTACCAATAGCTGGAATATTGTAGTGACTCTTTGGTTTGCTTCTGCGTTTTGTTCATATTGAAGCATTTGTGCCAAGACTAATTTTTCTGTTGTCCTGTTGGTTTTTGAAATCTGTCATAGAGAGTTAAAAGAAGTATTTTGAAATTGTTGCCAGTATTATTTTACAAGTGCACAGTATTTAGTGTCCAGGAGGATGGCTTGAGATTGATAATACAGTCAAAGACTATGATTGTACTTTTAGTTGAGATCATTCTTTTAAAGTCATAAATGTCTTTCTAGTTTCTTCTGCATATCATAGTACAGTCTGTCATCTAAGGACATGGAAGAAAAAATGGTATTTTGTATCTATTCTCACCCTGCATCATTCATACACATGTGAGTTACGACATCGAGACATTCATTTCAATATAATGAAATTTATTTTTGTCCTCATAGGATTATTTTAAGCAAGAAATGTTTGGAGAAAATATTTAATTTGCCAGCACAGTTGATGTATTCAGCAAGGCAATTTGATTGCATTAAAATGTGTCCAAGAAAATAACATGCTTGGCTAACACATAATGCATAGTAAAAACTGCTGCTAACAATTCTTGTCAAGCACTGAAAGATCTTATGTCAAAATAAAATGAAAAAAATAAATAAAAAATTCCTGTTCATATATGATTTTTCTTACAATTCTCTCTTTTTTAGCACGTTGTAACCCTCAAGAATCTTCCTCTCTCTTTTGCTCCATGTAAGTTGGGTTTTTAAATACGTATTAAACATCAATTAGAGGTAAGTTGTATAAATTGCATGTGTTGGGAAAGGGCAGAGCAAATTCCAAAGCTCAAAGCTCTGTATTAATGCAGTTCACAGCAAGCTCTGACCATAAGGTTGTCTGCTGAGAGCTGGACAGCACCAAGAAATCCTACTCCCTTACCACTGATCACCTGATACAGTATTTTGGGAGGGGTTGAGGAGGAGATCAGCTTGCTGTCCCTTGGAAATTGAATTCAGGGTCCACAATCCATTTGGCAGATTCACTCCAATTTCAGGAAAATTCTTTTTGTGGCATTAAACCTTTCTGGAAGATTAAAAATGTGGAGCGGAAGGAATGTGGGAGGAGGAGGGATGAGTCTTGTATTTTGGGAGTAGTGTGAATATTTAAGACTTCCCTCAAGGCGCCCTGACCCGCAGAGATTTTTGAGACAGATTCCCCAAATCCTGCTTCTCCTGGAAGGTCACTAATTTAGCTGTGAATCTCCACATCTTCCTTGTGGGCAGGTTGGATCTACAGTGGCATCAACAGCTCTCACCTGTGCATTACTGGGCCATGAAGAGCTAATAGAATGTGCCTTAGTGCATTTATTTCTGCTCTACAATACAAAATTCTGCACAAGAAAAGTCAAATCCTTGTTTAGCTATGACCATTTGGGATTCAAAGCAAACCTTGATCTTTTGTGCAGATAGAATTTGATCCACGTTGTTAAAATTGGCCCAAAAGAGAAGGTATTTACTTGATTCCATGTTTGGGTCCAATTATTTTTTCCTTCACAAGGCTTATGAGAAATATGGAAGAATAAAAGTTGAAGCAAATGCATACTAGACAGTTCCTTGGAGTTTTATTTGCTTTAGTTCAGGATTTGCAGAGGCCAGCTTGTGTTGTTGGTAATCCCTTAATATGGTTGCCTCTGCTCGTCTTAAATTGATGACTCAGAAGGGATAGCACTCTGAGGCTGTGGAAGATCAATACATGTGGGTTTTTGCAGTGCCCTTCATTACTTTTTGTGGTTTATTTCTCTCTTGACTAGCACACGACTCAGCCTCTTGGACTGAGTTCCTTACAAGTCCACCTTGACAGTGAAATAATTGAAAACTTTGCTAAAGGAAGATAAAACTTGAAAATATGTTATCTACAAGAGTTATGTTGGTTTGTAGCTCTTCTGAGCTGCAGCAAACTTCTTCACAACAAATAGTTTTACATTATTTAAAATGCTATGGAAATTAAAATTTTCAACCTGCCTGAAGAAAACTTTGCTCAGGGACATACCTAGGTTCCTTTCTGGCATGCTAGCAAGACATGACAAAAGCTGGTAGCTGACTGGTGATGGTGATCAATGAATCACAGCTATGTAGAGGAAGATGTTTCAGGGTAGAATAAGGTGATTGTGGTCTACTAACAGTGTCTGAAATGAAATATACCTGTGGAGGCTTGGGAACGCACCCCTTCTGGGAAAATAAACCATACCACTACACTTGGTAGAACTGAGTATTTCAGAGTAGAACTGGTCAGAGCAGTATAAACATTAATGAAAACTATAACATTTGTATTTTTTTCTGACTGCATGCTGTAGTGATAATAGTATTCACAGTCAGAGACAGCTCTCAATCTTATTGGGCTCATTGCAGAGCATTGCCAGCCCACTCCTCAAAAAAGATTTTTGCTTTAGTGAAAGGAGCTATTTACATCAGTGTTTGCTGCTTTTAATCATTTAAAGTAACAGCACATTTCTTTTGGCAAGGGTGATGACAACAGATATGTACCTGTAGAGAAAAGATACAGATTTTGCTGAAATGTTGACAGAGAGACGCCCCTCTAAAAAATGTATGGGTCTTGTACAGACCTCAGTGGGCACAGAATGAGGGTAACAATGAGCTATCTGGTAGATGAGGAGGGGTTTAGGCACTATCAGCTTCCCAAGGCTAAAGGCACTGGAGCCCAGTTGCAGAGGCAGAGAAAACTATCTCCTCATCCAAGCTGGCAGCTGCTGAGTTTCTTTTCCCTTGTCCCAGTAAATGATCGTGCTGTGATGTCAGTTAAATTTTTCTCCAGTTTTAAGAACTTGTTTAAATAAAAAAAAATATGTTATGAAGAGCTGTTGACACCTCAGGGATATCTCTGGAAAACTTTGTGTTTTGAAACAATTTTGCAGATGCCGTATTAGAAAGACTTTGGCTTTCTCCACATGATTTCCGCATTTTATTTACAAGAGATACTTGCATAGGAACATGATCGTGTTTCAGAATGACATTTTTTTGCTCCTGCTTATTCCTTATTTGAAATTCTCACTTTCCAGCTGACTCCACAGCCATTATGTGATTCACTCTGCTGTGTTACCAACTGCAGCCCTCTCTAATGTTTTATAACACTTTTACTAAATACATTTTTGAATAGACATTCCTATTGGATGGAGGACTATAATTTTTATTTATCATCGTAAGAATATCTGTGTAATGCAGCTACAGTTGTATTAGTATGAAGGATGCCTCTCTCTATAGAGCAATGAAATATACTGATATAACAACAGCTATAGCACCACCAAACTGCAGTCTTTGAACAATATTGGTTTGGCTGATGAGACAGCACTGCAAGGAGGCTCAAATTGCTGGGATGATGGAGATTGCACAGACTTTTTCTTCCTGTGATTGAAAGAAATTTGTTCAGATAATTTTGTTTTACTTTTCCAAGACTATAAGGAAATAGCAAGACCATTTTCTGCACAATACAAGCACGACCACAGAAGGAGGGCTCACAGAATGGAGCACAGGAGAGGAGGCAGCAGGGCAGTGCTCACCCAAACCAGCGCTGCACCAGGGGGAAGGATTCATCTCCTCCCCAGCATCCAATCCTGCCCTACCCTGGGCCCCGTCTCAGACTTGTTTAAGCCATTGTGCCTGAGCAGCAAAGAGGATCAGAGCACTCATTGGGCTGGACAACAACTGCCTTCTGCCTCCAGTATCAATTTTCACCCACCTTGATGAATGAGCTGTGGAGGTGAGGACAGCTCCAGCCAGCACCTATGCCTCAACCTGCACTTGCAGTCATGGCCCAGGGCACCAGCTGGCAGGTCATCTGTGAAGGAAAAAACTCAGATTCTGTCAATGACATTTCTGAATTTTCAGACAATGTAGCATATTTTCTTCTGTTGTCCAGTCTGCCTTTACAGAGCAGGATGTTTGGTCATACAGGTACATAACTCCCAATTGTCACTAGTACAGGAAGAAAAGAAAATGTATTATCAGAGTTCTTCTTTCAGGAAAACTATAAAATCATAGATAAGCAAAAGGAAATATGAAAGCTTCCCATGAAACTAACTTGCATGACTTTCTACTGGTTTGGGTGGTTGGCACACATATGATTTCTTTGTATAGGCTTCAGCACAGCAGAATGAACCATGGGAGGCATCATGTGCTTGGAACTGTCAGAACTTTAACAGAAATGTATTTTACCAGCACTTCGAACAATGTGGAACAATTTCTACACACACCCCTACTACATACAGCAGGAACAAATGAAATAATGAATGAAAATTTTATAAGGTTGTTTCTTTGGTTTTTCTTTTTCAGGAAGATTCCGCCATACCTCAAACTCTGAGCTATACCCTGAGTTTTTTTCTAGCTGAGAGTGAGAAAACAAGATATTGATTCTGTGAAGATGTTTGAGTTGATTGCTCAGTCTTACAGTAGGGTTTTTCCCAGGAGCTATCAAACCTTAATACTATCTGAAAAGCAGAAGGAAGAGTTTTGGTGCAGGCTCCTTTTTACTTCTAAATAAATAAGTGTATAAAAAAACACCCCAAGTTCAACCCATCTTCTATGTATGCTCCTTACCAGATTTTTGTGAATGGAAAATTGTTCACTGAAAAGGACTGAAGTTTTTCCTAGCCCTTTAGACTGTAAACAAATGCAAATAAAGGGGACATAGTAGCTTGCAAACATTTCTCTTGAAATAAAAATAAATAACTTGGACATTCCTCTATGATGTTGCTTATGTAACTGTTGATTAGTCATATTTCTATAATAAATGCCTTGAAAATTCTACACATGCTTATTAGTGCCAGTGAAAATATTCTCTGGTCTTCCATTTAGCTTGGGCAGATTATGTACAAAAGACCTATTCTCCTAATTTAAATAAATAAACAGCAGTTTGCTCTTCACAAACTTTGCATGGCTTTGCAAAGCCATTCATTAAAAAAAAACTACTAATGTACTGGTGTTTACAGTTAGAAGATCTTGTAGTAAATTAGATGTTTGTCTAGTGCAGTTGGGAAGAAATCTTATATTTACATTTTTATTTTTTTAATAAGCATATTTATTTAAAAGTCAGTTATACTGCTGTATCTTAATTCCTGAAATCAATAAGATTTTCATGTCATAAACATATTAAGAAGAATTAATCCATGTAAGACTTTGAATGATATAAGCATGTTAAAAAAATGAAATAAGAAGACAGTTTATGAATTTTCTTAAAATGATTATTCATTCATCTAGAATGATTATAATATTATTGAGAGAACAAAATGCAGGGTTTTTTTCTTACACTGTGTGGATAAATATTTTAAAACCTTTATTCTGCAGACAGGAAGGTTTCTAGGCACATATATGATGACAAACGGAAAAGAAATCACAACAGAAAAATAAAATTCTGATTGAGTTGGCATATGTATCTTTGTATTGAATTCTTCTTCCTCTTTTATCTAATACTCTGCTCCCTCTTTTTTCTTCTTCCTATATTAGTAAATCTGGGTTCACAGACTATGAGAGCTTTTCCCAACCTCCAGTCATGATGTGGTGGCAGTGTTGTTATAAGTTCTATTTAAAGGTACACTGATTCCAGCCTTATTACCATAAATCTGTGGTACAACGTCTTTTCCACACATTAGCATCAAGTAGAGAAAGCCTTCTTTATGGCCAGGCTCATGAAAAGCACACAGTCCATTACTTATTTGCCCATTCAAAGTGAATATAATAATTTTTGCAGAACTTTAAGTCTTGGGGTAAAATAGAGACCTGCCTATCTACCTCCACAGCCATCTTCCCCCTCTGTATCTAGATGCTAGCCTTTGGCTAACCACTCTTTTGTGCCTTGTCCCTGGCTTAAAAACCCTTCTTAACCCAGGCTTTGCATCCAGGACAAGAAACAACTTTTATGTGATCAGTTGCAGGGCTGTCCACTAATCACACATAATCTTCTAAACAACTACATCTCCCAAATACAGACCCTGCAGCCCTCTCACCAAAGCAATTACTAAGCCATGGGCTAAGTTCTCCCAGGAAAGCAGGCTCAGCAGAAGCACAAGAACAGCCCTTGGTACTGCCTCATGCTACAGGTTTCTGGGTTATTAATCCACCATCTCTCACGTGGGCACAGACTGGGACCTTGGGCCTGCGCAAAGTGTGCAGCAGGAGACTTTTGTAAGGGCAGTGATGACTGCTAACCACCTCAGCGTCTCAAAGCACATCAATTTTCATGAAAAAGAATAAGATAAACTTATTTATCTTCACAGCCACTCAATGTTTACGTCGAGAAGTGGGGTTGAATGTCATGCATGGGTAGGGCTGCATCACAGGAAATCCTGCTACCTGCCTCTCAGTGGAAATAGTCCATGAGATCCCATACACTGTCAAGCTGCTGGAGAAAGGAGAGACGAGCTTATAGTGACATGAGTAAGTGTGCTAAAGCCCTGTGCTGCCAGCAGTCGCTGTGTCTGGGCTCCCAAGTGAGCTCTCAGATATACACCTTGGCCGTCTCCAAACTCCACACTGGCATGAGACTTGAGCACACACCAGCCCCAAGTGCCCTGGTTTCCTCAGGAATTAAAGCCCTGCGACAAACAGGAGCCTTCATAAACACCCAACTTGGCCTCAGTCTGGGCAGTTGGAGACAACCTGCTCCTGCTATAATGCACAGCTGGAGATTAGTTTGGGCCTTTTTTTTTTCCCTTAAAAAGAAAGAGGTTGAGAAAAGCTCAATTCTCATCTGACACAAATCATGATGTCTTCACTGCGCCTGATGGGGCTTAACTGATTTAGTTTAACTAGGGATCTGGAATACTCTTTAGTGGCTGTATAAATAATCTGCAGGATTCCTGTATCAGGACAGATACTGCATATCTGAGTCTGGTGGCAATGTATCACATAAACAAGCAGTAGACCTTAACCACCAGACATAAAAAATAATTGCATGAATGGTTATTGACACAGGCAATAAGCTCCATGGCCTTTGACTGGGATTTCAAAACCAGTTTATTTTACTACCCTAATATGCCTTAATGGAACTGTAAATGACACAGAATTATAATTGTTCTTTAAAAATCAAATAGCATGAGCTTTAAATTCAAGAATTTGCATTCAGAGAACATAATTAGGAAAATAACAAGGTTTATGATACTAATTCAGCAGCAAAACGTATCCCCACTATCCCTTCAGTGGTGTAATCTTCACGTGTCTTCTGTATCAAGATGAGCTTAGACCATTCCAATAGAACCCAAGCATTTTCATCTAGGTAAAGTAATGGTGTTGTAGGTGACATCTTTTGCTTCAGTTTATGAATCTCTAGAAAAGTTAAAATAAATATTTAATGATTCTCCAGCAATTATTTTTAGAGTGTGTTGCCATCTTAAGAGTACTGGTGAATACCAATGACATTATCTGATAAAATTGCTTCCACTTCACTCTAAACTGGTGTGTCAAAATTACATCAGTACTTTGCAAGTTGTTGCCATATGTTAGTAACTGATTTTAGTAAAATTATTGCAAGTGGTTTTTTTGTCTACAGGGTCCCATGACCTCTCACAGATGTGAAAATTTTCACAGCTTTCAGAAATTAAGGCAATATTTTTACTCTTGCATTTTTTTTTCATTCTGAACTACAGAGCACTGAGGAGATTTTGTAAGAAAGGGTTAAATTTTGAGTTCAGAATCCTTATTTCCCAAGCCACTTTCCATGTTCATATAATAGTTCCTTTAAGCAATTCACTGTGTTCATATAACAAATTTTAAATATGCCTGATTCTGCCCACTTTATGCCTAATTTTGAGACCTAGTTTCATCTAAGAGAAAATATGATATTTCTAGTAAAAAGAGGAGAACCATAGCTAAAACCTACTAGCTAGAAAATAATGCAAAGAAGGAAGGCATACATTAGCTCTAATTATTGGAAGATTTAATTCAGTTTCTTTAATGTGAACTAATGGGGGAAAGATACTTCTACTCTCTTTCAAAGAAACCCACCCTGATTGCCAATTAAACAACAGCAAGCAATGGGTCCCTCTGATCTATGCATCCCTCAGCCCAGGCAAGAAAAATAATGTTAACCAACTTACTTGTGTAGAACAGAGCAGGATGTGGACATTTGTCTCTGTATAATCACTCTATCGAATTTGAAATGATCTGTGGAAAGACAAACGCTGTGGTTGGTGCTCAAAAAATGTTGTGAATGCTGTGTATAGCCCCTGTTGTGCAGTTTATATGAAGACCTGTGCATAGGGCAAGAGCAGCAACCTACAACGGCAAAAGAAAAAATGCAAAGAGACTGATCTGTTTATTTCTTGCGTTTATTCTAATCTTCAGTCTGTGCTTCTGAAACTGCTGCTATTTTAGTTTAGATCATGTTTCAAGAATTCTGCTAGTTTTTTTTGGTTTAGTTGTTTCTCCCACTACCTGGATGAAATTTGAACACAAAAGTTAAAATACCAAGAAAAAAACAGCTGTTTAAATTTCCCAGAATTTGCTTTGAAAGCTGCTGTTGTGGAAGTACAAGTTTCTTGACTTTTTAATTTTTTTTCCAACACAGTGAACTAATTGGATGCCATTTCACCATGGCAATAGGACAGTGTTTCCTACTTTTGATCTAAGTCTTCCATACCTGTTGTAAAAATGATCATTTACATGAAATGGGGGAAAAAAAGGCTGAGGAGGAAAGTAATGAAACCTCTGCACCTGATTTGCAATACGGTTGTGTTTTGTGGAAATGAACTGGAGGTGAGGTCTCAGCAGCTGCATTCCCAGTGAATGCAGGAGGGGACCTGGCTCCACTATGACTGAAAATTGCCTTTTGATACGTCTGATAAAGAGCAGGGACAGGAGTAAGGTGGGGATTTGGGGCAACCCTTGGTAGGAATAAAATGTTCAGATGGAAACATCCCAAACAGCAGTATTTGTGACTGGCAATAATCAGCGAGGAAAGTGACACCATTTTTCAATCTGGAAAAATACACCTTTAGAGAATTTTACTTTTCCACATACTGTTATGAACTCTTCAATCTCTTTCAGCTACACCAATACAGAGTAGACTGTACTGATTTGTTATAAATACATCCTTTTCCTGCCTTTCCTGCTCAGGTGAATCATCTTTGTTTGGCTCTTTCTTTTCTCAATGACTCAGTTATGTAACAATCAGTGATACACTTCTATAAAGAAGCTTATCCACCGTGACTTGCAAGTTCACAACACGAATTTTCCAAGATCAGGTTTTAAACACAGCCCTATGTTTAATTCCCCTGATATTTTTCACTTCCCCCTAATTTTGTCTTTACTCTCCAGAGGAAAATAATTTTGTTCTGTACATCACCTGAATTTGCACTGGAGCCCAGATCTGGCTGGAGGAGAGAATCTGTTTTGAGACACAGCAATTGCCACCCTTACCCAGTCTCACATAAGCTCACTTGGGCAGCCCATCCTGGTGGGGTACAAAAATTTTCAGGTCTTTGAAGCACAGGCTGAAGAAATTGCAAAATGACATTTAGGAAATCCTGAGACAAAATATATTGTGAATAAACAGTAGTTTGTTAGTTTATTAATTAATAAATCCTTTCTCATGACATCAGTTTTGCCTAAGGACCAAAAAGTGGGGCAAAAGGAGCCGCATACTGAAGAACTTGAAAGTGCAATCTAAATCTAGATATCGTACCATTTTTATAATAGTAATACAAGAATATCATGCTATTGCTCATACACAGCACTTTCTCTAGTGTAAATACTAGTTAGCATCTCAACTTTTTCACTAAAGGAAGAGAGATAATTGGTGCAATAGAAAACACTCACAGTCAGGATGTTTAAATGCTTTGAAGGACATAAAGGACATGGATCTGGAATATGCATATCAGACCTGTGATAGCTGCAGCTGATGCTGGAAGTGGTGTCTGTTAGTTTTCTGCTTAGAAATGGGGAATAGAAACTAATATAAGGACACAGAGGTGGTATTATAGATGAGCCAAATCACTAAATGAAAAGAAACCTCACAAAGTGAATGAAGCAAATACAGTTTCCCAAGCAAGTGATTGTGAATGTTGCTGTAGCAGGAGCCTCCTGCCTCCCCACTGAGGGGCCAAGTGTCAGCACCTAGAAATTGGCCTGTGAGTCACTTGGTGAGGTGATAAATTGGCAGCATTAGCGAGAGTCAGTAGGGAGGAGAACCCATCTTACTCTGGCACTCTTTCTCAAATGGTAAAGAAATATAAAAGTGTTTTAAGCACCCCATGCAGTGCTGCATCAGAAGTTTCACTGAGCATTAAAACAACTGACTCCCTCTGAAGCAAAGCAGCGCTCACCGTTTGAGCGGAAAGGTGGGAGGAGCGTCAGACAAGCTGTCCCCTCTGCCAAAGGAAGGGCTCTGATTTTTATGGGAGTGGAATTGAACATTAAGCAACTTTGAGACATCCAGCTTTGGATGCCATAAATATTGAAGTAAGTAACAGTGAGATGGAGACACATAATGCCTTGGGTCAGAAACCAGTGGAAACTTAAAGACTAGACGTAGCGTGGGCCAATGCTGAGCCTGAATAATACTTTATCTTAGGCCGAGTGAGGACACATTAAGACTGGTTCAGGAGGAAGATTTAAATGGAGCAAGGAGAAAAAGGACCTGAACAGTGGCACATGAATATTTTAATGTATGCACTCTAGGGAGTCTACATAAAATTTGAGTTTGATATTGGCCATGCTTTTATAAGGCTATAAATTTCTTAATTGGCACTTTCATTAAGTTTCTTTTTCTCAAAAGGGAGCACATTTAGACTGGGACTTCCCAGTACAAATCACCTCCCTGCAGCCCCACAGCAGTGCTAGGGGCAGTCTTGGAGTACATCAGAAGCACATTTTAAAAGTATCACCTGAGAGAAGGATTTTCAGACAAAACAGCCCCTTCTCCCTCCTCTCCCCTGTGTCTTTGGAAAATACATTAAAGTCTCTTGTCTTGAGATGTGCAGCTGTGTCTGCTGACTCCTGAAAGTGATTGAATGTGACTGGATTTTCTGAGCCCTATGGGGCTGCAAAGCACTAAGGGTAATTTGACTCTATATTCGCATTGCTTACTGGAGGCATATTCATGTCCAAGGGCTACAGTTCCCATCTGTCTCACAGCAGGCAGCATCAGCACCCTTCTCAGTCAGACCCAGAGCTGTTTGCTGTGTAGTAACAGTGATCTGACTTTGCTTCCAGGGCAGAGGGAGGACCTGGGTGCAGCCAGTGTCAGCCCAGTGTTCCAAGTCCCTTTTGGTGTGAAAGGGTCATGCACCATGCCTTTCCCTACAGCTCAGCTTAGCTCTCTTCAATCCCATAAATAAGCAGTGGGCAACTGGATCTGAATTTGCACTCTCACAGTGCACACAGAGTCAGACAGCTGAACATCTATGTCATGTTGGTGCTATATGGACCAGGGAAGAACTGAAATACTTTTGAAAGAAAGCAAAAGACCTGAAGTTTTCCCTTCTTGTGGGTTCCTTCAATGGCTGGTGAAAGAAACACATCTCTACCTCCTGTACAATGCTGCAATGGATTTTTGGTGTTGCAGAGAAGGAACCTCCCTAATTTGGACCCCATTTTGCAGATCTCTTTCAATCATTGCTACCAGCTAAGCCTCCAACTGGCCCAAATTTTGCATTTCAATGGAAAGATCTCTATAAGTTAAGTTTTGTTTAAAAATGTATGTTTTAACACAACACATATGCTTTCAATTTTTATAAAAATGTATTGGCATATTTATTCTATTTTACTTGCTTCATGGCTCCTTTCAAGTCAAAGCTTTCTTTTTCCAGAAGATGGAAAGCTGCTCATATCATCATCTGCTTTATGCTAGAGCAGTTTACTTTTTTTAAAATATCTTTTTTCACTGACTCTTTGTGGGTGTGTGCAAATTTCATTTTCTATCTCAGTAGTCCTAATGTGCCCTCATCTCCCTGCTTTGACATTCAGCTGTTCTGCTTCTCTGAGCTTTTTGCTGCTTCCATATTTCTCACTTTTAAGTATACTGTCCTTCCTTTCCCTTTCCTTTGACTGTCTTTTCAGAGCACTTGATGAACCCAGTTTTGATTGCTGGTATTTATGAATTGTTGTCTTCTGGAAGAAGGAAGAGAGAAATACTATGAAACTTCTGAAATCCCTGTGTTTGCCCCACACACTCTGCTGAGCTATCAAAATTGCACTAATCCTCACAAAGGAGCTTGAGGCCAGAGCCATCTGCAACCTTTACCTCTATTCACAGCTTCCTTCAGACCATGCCCTGTGCCTCACTTTTATCTGCCTTTTTCTTTGGTCTTGCCCTGTGCACCCTTTGGGATAGGAAGGGGATTGATATTGAAAAAGATGTACAGAAAACAAAGATTAATTAATGAGTGCAAGACAGTTCATCTCATTTCTTCAGACTGTGCCTGTACATGAAATTAATTGTACTACTGAGGGGATATACAGGGATCATGCATCGCTCTAACAGCATTTCTTTTACAAAACAAAAAGCAAAAGGAAAAAACCCAACAAATTAGGACATTTCATAGGGCACATTTACTTCAGTTTTTGAAGACTGTCTCATATGATAAGGTATAACATGACAGTTTAAAGCTTTTGTTTGAGAAAATTCAGTGCAGTTCTGCATGTATTTTAAGGCTGGTTGGAATATGCACTCCTATGAAAGTCTGAATGTGCATCTGTTAAAGTCACTACGTACTAAAATCTTGCTAAAAATTCAGCACCCTCACAAAAATACGAGCGCTGGGAAGCAAGCCCAGCAAGAAATGATAGAGGGTTGTTCTTTTCAGTGATCTTGGCACAGGTCATCTGGTCAAATAGTTTCCTGATTAAGATAAGCAGATGAAGAGGCTTCCTACTTTTGCAGATATTTCATCTTTTTCAAGAGGGTTGCAAGACACTAGGGTTAAAATACTTTTGGATATTTTTATCTCAGAGCTTTTGTCATTCTTCATTGTCATGAGCACAAAATCAGAAAATCTCAACAATTTTATAAAGGTCACTGTGAACATAACTTTGCTGTCAACAGATAACCATTCTGACTTGAACAGGGAGAGAAACTAGCCTTTTAAATTACACCTTGGCACAATTAATCCATAAATGAATAAGATTGTACTGTGTTGAAATTCCTGCCTGGCAGTTTTCATACTTCCTTCTGGCAAATGACCTTGCTTCTCCTGCAAAAATCAAGCAAAGCCAGTGCTTCAGTGGTAAAGAGTGCTACCAAAATCAGCTGGGGCAACTCAGTGCAACCACACAGGTTGTGTTAGCAGGTGTTAGTAAAATTGAAGTCCATGGCATTTGTCACTTTTTCCACATGCCAGGGTGGTTAGAGACTCATTACTGGAGTGTAGTTCTGCCCATTGACCTATTCTGGCCTTGTTTTTGAAAACAGGAGATGACCCCATGAGGACAATGTCCAAGAGGTAAGATCGGATCAACAACAGAGGATTATTGAAATGTCAGTGTCCTCTATATTACATGCTGAATCACGGAGCAGAAGTGGTTCAACACCACACCAACAACAGCTACTGCATCCAAAAGCTGTGACACGCAGGACAAAATCCAAAAAACCAGCAGCCTGGGTCTTGCAGCTGCAAGGTTCAACACTGCAGCAGTGCAGACCTTGCACATCTTGTCACTCACCCTGGTAGCTCAGCAGTGAGTGCCCTGCTGAGGCTGTCTGTGTGGCTGCTCAGCACTGCCAGCACTGCTGGGGCAGGTATCACACTGGCACTGAGACACACAGCGAGCCTGGGCCCACAGCTCTGGGGATGCAATACCAAAAAAAGCCAGCAAATGTCTCAAACTGGCCTTCTCTACAGACCCATGGAGTTGCGCTGCGACTAAGAAACATGAATACGATAGAAAGCTCATTCTGTGCAAAAGTACCTTGGTTTTTATGCAGGTTAATAGCTGGGTCCAACATAATTCCTAATCCTAGTACTAAAGAATGAAAGCAGGCTCTGTAGCATAACAGCATGACCACTAACTTATAAAGTGCACAGTGGGAGAAGAACCACCTTATATACAAACCTAGATGTTCATTGCTTTCCCCTTCAAGAAGAAGTTCATGTTTCCATGTTCCAAAAAAAGATCCTCAGTCACAGGAGCCAGGCTATAGGCTAGTCTAGATAGAAATTACTGTCTGAGGCTCCTTTTGAAAAGGTGCAGAAAAGAGCATGAAAACTGTCTGACCCTGTCAAGTGAGCAAAAGCAAGGGCATATTTCTGAGTGGCTGGCCCACCAGGCTCATATCAGAGCTGACCTATGTCCCTGCTGTCATGTCTCTGTATGTAACAGACTATTGCTATGTTACGAGTACCGTGTCAGGCCAGCCTTGAGTACGGGGGTTCAAGAACACCCTGCCACTGCAGTTAGCTCTGTGACCCACGATTTCTTGTGAGCTCATGAGGAACTGGCCAAAATGTTGTATTGACAAGACTCTTCAAAACAGTGCTGGATGAAAGAGACAGTAGCCCTGTTTTCTATTCCTAATTCATGCAGCTGCATTTTTGCAGCTCTGAGGGAGATGTTTTGGAAGGGAATGAAGTGGCACTGCAGACCTATGATCCCAAAACACAACAAGTTTTGCCATATCCCTATGACGCCTGGTCCTTTCTAAGCCCCCCTGAGCAGCCTGATTTTGATTGGGTAGTATGCAGAGGAATTAGGGGGCTTTTCCAGGGCTATTGATTTTCCTGCGCTGATATATTCAGGTGTTCAGGCCCTGTGCTATCTCTGAATCTTGCCATTCAAAAAATGAATGAAATAAAGTCTGTTTAGAACTAATTAAAAATGCAGTGCATTTAGAAATAAGCCAAATCTTAAAATAATTAAAAGCTTTGCATATTTAAAAATGATGCAGACTGTGATTTCTCATTTAGAAATGTCTGTTAGTAAAACCCTATTCATTTCTCACTCCCCACGAAGAGTTTAGCAAATTAGAAAACTATCCTGTGGAGAGTTGTGCATTGATTTGCATCTTCCTCCTATTTTCCTCACCTATGCTGTCTACCTTGCATCATTAAAAGCTCCCTGAGCTCAGGAAATAGAAGAGAGTTTCTAAAATGGGAATATTCTAGATTCTGGCTGGAGTCGAGGAACAGAGACAGTCTTCACTTTATTGAACACTTTTTTCCAACAGTAGAAAAGCAATTCATGAATCATATAAATGCTGGCAAAAATAAATACACTTGATCCAATAATGATGAGCTCACTCCCTGCCACTCTGACATAGGATCTTTTCAGCAGCTGCCTTCCTGTGAGCCTGGATCTGGCCTTCTGCAGAAATGCAATGTTTGTAAGGCACCAAGAACCCCTCGGTGGGAGGTGTGGTGCAGTCAGATGTTGATGGGGAATGCAGGGTCTCCTCAGCACCCTGGGAGGAGCTACTGTGCTGGGGCAGCTGGAGATGGGGGTATGGCCTGGGATGCTGCCCCAGCCTTGTGAACAATCCCCCAAGGCTGCACATCCCAACCCCACCCAAATGGAATTGTGGGTGATGCTGCTCCAGTTCGGTATGAAAGGCTGTCCTGGGGATTTGATGGACACTGACACCATTCCACTTAGGAACTCAATGCCTGCTTCCAATTGAAACTTGAAGCATGGATGGAAAAGGTTCAGGCTGGCAAAATCTTGATGTTTCTTGTAAGGCATGACACAGTTGTCTTATTTTTTGTATATGTTGTTTAATAACATGATATCTATTTGGACTTAAACTATATAAAGCCCTTAGTTGCCCTAATGTGCAAGTGTGATTACTGTAATCCAGCAGCATTACAATAATCACTCAAAAGTCTGTCACAAACAAAAAGAAAACTCTTCCTAAGTATTTATTGTTCTGGGAATTAATATAATCATATCCCCCTTTGGACTAACAAATTTTCTTATTAAGTACTGTTAGTTTTAAACTGCAGATTAGGAATGTCAGAGTCTATACACCAAATGGGAATGACACATATACTAAGAGATGAATTTCAGAATACAAAAAATATGTTAGCTTTTATTTTCAAATTAGTGTTTCCAATTTTATCTGAGTATTTCTTTACAAAAGAAAATGAAGTGTAAAGAAAAAACAATCCAGATCAAAATATTTTATTTAACTGGAACATTTATCTTTGGCTCATATGGTGAATTAAGAGTCAATTCATCCAACTGTTCTGATGATGTTACTATTTTGTTAGAGTTCAAAAAATAATTGTTTGGGATATTTGAAACCTGAGGCTATTGATTCCCTGATTGCTAGAAATGTAAGCCAAATTATTCTATAAGGGTGCATTAAACCCCTTAATTATCCAAATTTTCACAGTGACAAAATACATTATCTTCAGCTGACATATGGAAAAATGAAGACAGAAAAGTAATCTCAAGAGAGGGTTGCGTAGGACAAATGAGTTAGTATTTCAGCACAGATCAGGAAACAGTGTCATTCCTGTTTTTGCTCTCATGGTTTTATTCTTCAAGACTATGACATATCTCACACTGTTATACTGTCCCACTCTTGAGGCCAAAAAGAATGGATTAAATCAATAATATTGAAAGCAGGTATAACAGGTAGAATAATGTTTCATTAGTTTAGTCTCTGCAGGGAGAGGGGAGTAAAAGCATTGGCAGACAGCATGGCCTCCATGCATGAGAAAGCTGACAGCAAAATTCTGGGATAAGTAAAGAAATGCTCTGCTAAAGGAAAAGGTTCAAAGTCACAAACATGACTTAGAACAGAATAAAAAAAAAGGTTTAGATTTTGCTTTTCTTTAAGTATAGACTGTTGAAAGCCAGAACAAAATCTCTTTTAAGAGGGGAGATTGATTAACCTTACTACTGGCATGAGGCTTAAACTATTAATTAGAGACCAGAACTAAGAGTCAGATCAACTTAGGAAATCACTAATGAGGTGGTATAATTCCATAAGTACCATTTCAGTAAACATAATGGTTGAAATTTTCACTAAGGACCAGAGAGAAAGAAGGCAGAAGGCCACAATTTTGATCTCGCCACATGAGTAGCTGTGCGCCTTCTGAATACTAACAAAGCACACATTGCAGTTAGTTTGATTTGCATACTTTATAAATTATGCTGGTCTTTAACTTCTAAAAAAACCAACATACAATATGTCTAGTATGGAAACTAGCATTAAAAAATGCACATGGTTGAAATAAATTACATCAAAAAAGGAAGAATAAATCGACCGTTCTGTTTGGGTGAGCAAGATTCTTCTTTTTCTGACAAATCAATATTTTAAAACTTATACAAGGAAGTTAAAAAATGCAGGCAATTCTTTTTCAACAGTGTCTGTAAAGTGAAGGTTATAGCGATTGTGTATAAAGCTCAACTACTTTTTCTACTTGAAATTTTCTCAGTATGGGATCACTCTTTACAGCTGCCTCAAAGTGAGTAATTTTGTCTCAGGTGGCCACCTAGCTGCTTCCTGGAGCCAACACCAAGAAACAGTCACCTCTGCAGAATGGCTCATCCAAGTCAAAGAAATCTGTATCTGAACTGTAGGAAAAGAGTTCCTCTCTGAAGTGTTCCTCCATCTTCATCATGTTAGGTAGAATTTGGAATTTCAGATTTTAAGTTTTGGATGGTGGGAGTACTTATCTTGAAGAATGAAGACCTAATGTTAGGATTTATATTTCCTCATATAATCTCCAGTTAGGGAAGTGAAATGTGGATTTGAGAGTAAAAGCTTTTATTTAGTTAATTTTTCTATCTCTCTTTGGGAGACCAAATTTGTCAATTTTCATTCTACAATTTAAACAGCATTCAGAAAAGTTTTAGGTTTACAAAGGACAAAATTATGTATTAGATAACAATATACTCCCATCACAAAATCACAGAAATACAGAATGGATCAGTTTGGAAGGAACCACAGTCATCCTGTTTAACTTCCCTGCTCAAGCAGGGTCATCCTAGAGCACATTACACGAATCAAACCCAAAGGCAAGTTAGTGGAAGTTACAAGAAATCTCTGTCTTTATTTGATCCCTAAGGTAGCATTATTTTGCAAAAAAAGAGCTGGCCGAAATCAAACTAAAATATAAATTTACTACATATATAGCATAAATTTGCATATTACCATGGTTTGTCATGAGGTAATATGAGTAAGAAAATCTATTTACACTAATGAATTTTTGATCTCTTTCTTTAAATGTCATTTCTGTATTTTAGCACTGGTCTTAGTAAAGCCCAGATCTAATTTGCTCAGAAGTCCACTGTATTTTTAAAACTTCTGAGTATTTATATTGCAATACAGATGTATAGTGCAATTTTAAATTGCACTATTTTAAAAAGTCAGAATTATTTTATACAGGAATAACTATGCTGCAAAAGTTGCAAAATGCTTTATGATAGTTTTTACACATAAAACAAAGGAAGAATAAGTCAAACTGAATTATTTGTCCTGATTGTGATAACATCTGCTGTTTTATCACTGATTTTCATATTATTTTTACCTGCCTCACAGATAAGAGATCCCTAATCACAGACCAGTTCTCATAATACATCTGTCCTCTATCTGGACAATTTCAGTCCTAACAATCCATGTCTTTATAAAGTTAAAGGAAGAAAAACATCTTAGTTAAAGTGTAACTATGTATGTAAAAGGTGTTTTGCATTTCCAAAATATACTGTATTGCATAATTGAGATATTTTTTTCCCCTATTATTTCAGACTTGGCCTATAAAATGTTATTTATTGTAGGAGGGGAAAGGGTTAGGTTAACAAGAGTTTTTCTAGTTGAAAAAATATTCTTTTGAAGTTTCCTTTAAAAAAGTGTTGATTTTAGTACGAAGTTAAGACTAAAACAATGTTAATATGTGTTAAAAAAAAAACTGCCATCAGAGATAATTTTATTAGAACATGAGCTTTTGCTGATATTAAATGAACAAAAATGTAACCTAATCAGTGTATAAATCTAATCACAATTCCATTCCAGTTATAGTAAAGGGGATGTGCTATCGCCTCCATTATCAGCTGGAGGTCTTTACAGATATCTGAGCTCTTTGCAAAACTTACATGTAGGATATTTAAATTACAAGTCCTTATTTCCTTGGACGTAGAAAGGGGTTGATAAGAACAGGTTATATAGAAGCAAGTAGGTGCTTCTGTAGATGGTGTATAGATATCTAGTTATGGTGGATAAAGAGTATTCTAAAGCACCTCCTTAATTTGAGCTACTCCTGATGGTAACAGGAATTATAAAGGAAAAAAAGTCTTTAATTGACTTCCACATTTGTCCTTCCTTTTATCAGAGCTTCCCTAGGCATAGCCACAAAAGCACACCTCTCACCTGGTAAAAATAACTGAAAAGTATTAGTACTGCTCACATTTTAAATAAAGGAGAGATGCATTTTCAGGATATTTTTTGGGTGACTGCCAAGGTGTTCTTAGAAACAAAAATAGAGACTTTCTGTGACCTTAGTGATTTATTAAAGAGTTTTGCAAATATAATGAACACCAGGGATGAGAAGACTGAAGTTTGTAGAACAATGCAGTTCATGACATCTCCCATAAAAAAGTTATGAAGTTGGGAGGTAGAAGTGTCAAAAATTGCCAAAGTTTCCAGGACATGAAATAGGACAATCTCTGTCCTATTTCATAAGCTGTGGATGGGATAGGGTCACCTACAAAAGCAGCAGGAGCCTCACAATTGAAAACTACCTACCCTACAAAGCAGTTGCTGACAGTTTGTTGACAATTTGTTAACTAGGTTGCTCAGGTCCTGCTTGGAAACTCAGCAATTGGCTTGTTCAGTACGGGTGTAACAACTGAGTGGCCTGGCAAGATCAGTCATGGCATCTTCCTAAAGGAAGGACTGTTCCCCGAGGTATTTTGGCTTTTGTCCTTTTATTTACTTTCTATGTATAGAAATTTGAAATCTCATGATAGCGAATTGTTTCAAATGTCCTATGGTCCTATCTGGCTTGGATAGTTGTAAAGGGAAGTCATTCATCTCACCTGGGCAACTGGTCAATTAGCAGCAACAAGAACTTCAGAAAAATCTGTATTCATATTTTGCTTCAAGGGTTCTAATTTAGACAGAAGAATAAAATTTTGTGTTAAATGTTTAGACTGATGAAAAGAAAAAACCCAACATATAACAAAGATGCTATTTAAATTATTTTGTTTGACAAAGCAAATAATCATTAGGTTTGGGGGAGCTTCAGACCTGGAATGAAAAAATCTGAGGTATTATATAGTGGTAAATAAGATGTAGAGGAACGCTTCAGTTTTTGCTACCTTGACTCTCTCTTGATATAGTTCTCCCATGTTTTCTGCATGCCATGTGTTTTCTAACTCAGATAAAGTAAGAAAGGTCATAAATTTCCCAACCTTTTGTTTTCTGAACCATTTACCCAAAAGTGTCAGTTGTGGTGGCATGTATCTCCATGTGACAATGTGACTCACCAGACTGGGACCTCTAAGCAGCTGCAAATTGTTATGATTTTGTGGCTTTTTTAGTGTTTGGTTACACATGACCATGAATATTTTAAGCTGTTAATCTATAGAGAATAATCTATCTGTCTCTTGGACTGTGGTGGACACATCTTCAGCCAAGTGGGAAATGGCAGTGTCTTCAGGTGCAGCGGTCAGCGTAGATAAGCAGTGCTGTGGCATCACCACTGAACACTGTGAAGCAGGATTTGATAGCCAAAAGCAAGCACCCTGCTAGTACCCAAACTAACAGTTCTCAGCTTCCCAGCTTCCCTTGATATTCTCATTGTTGGAGCTCCAGGCTTTCTGTTCATTTGGGAATCAGAAGGGCAAATTTTCCTTTTGCATTAATGGGAATCTAATAACGTAGTAGTGCCTGAAGCAGCCTCTAGTCAGGCATAGCTGTACAGGCTCCTATTAGCAAGAACTTAATATTTGTCAAACACATACGGATGTACCCTCGCACACAGGCATGCATCATGCTTTGTGATTGGTTTTTTCTTTGGTAAAGAGATTAAAAAAGGACTAGAAATCCTAACCAGCTTTAAAAAATGCAACCAAAACAAATCAATAAAAGGAGAAACAGAAAGGGAACAGCAAGGAAGAAATCTGGTTCAGTGCTACAGTAAGAGGAACAACTCTGCCACTGTACTCAACAAAAGCAATGTGCCATGTATGTTTGTTATTAAATGCACAATATTTCAGAGATACGCCTCAGATTTAAAACTGGCATTACACAAAATGGGGTGTGGTTTGTAAAATAAATATAGATATGAAGATGCAAAACAAATATAAGCTTTAGCTTGGTAGATTATTGCCTGGAAGTATACTTTCTGTTCAGCTGTGACGCCTGCCCTTGCCCCCTAGCATACAACCATCCTCATCCCAAGCATCCCAGCATCCCAAATCAGGGTCAAACTTATAAGTATTTTCCATTGATCCTCCTTTTTCAAAGGAAAGGAATTTAATAATTTTAACAAGGACTGTTCTGTGCCTAGACCTGTTTGATTTACTAGTATAGATATATATTTAGATATATAGATATATATATATATATAGATAGATATTTCTTTATATAGCTATGCATTAACATTTTCCATGTACAGGTGGGACTTGGTGCAGGACTTGTAAAGACTGATTTAGCTTTGTAGTAAATGCAAGATAATAGTTGTGCCAACACTGAAGGGTTGATCTGAACATAGTAAGTCAATCTGTAGTTTTCTTCTGACAGTTTAGAGACTCAGAGAAATTCATGCGTGAATTTAGAGATGTCCAAGGTGGGTAATGCTGTAGGAAAAAAGAAGATGTTGTTAGTCTTGCTTTAATTCACTCAGCACTCTGGAAGAAAAACACATCCCAGGGGACATCTGAAGGAATCATAGTGAGTTGCAGTCTACTGACTACAAAAGCCTTTCCTAATTATTTTTCATGCATCCCACAGAAATATTTCCTAGGCACTGAAAATAACATTTGGGCATTTTTCCATTTGCTTCCACCAATTTCAACCAATTTTAAATTTTTGGAGAAAGTTAATAATTTTTACCTAAATGGACCTTGTTTTTGAAAAGGTTGCATGGTACTGGACAGAAAAAGAACAGTGATTTTTTGTGTAAATGAAAGGTCATTTATGAGTATGAATCTCACTGTGGGCAGCTTGGAGAGGCCACAGTCTGCATGATGAATGGCATCCTTCTCAAGGCATTTCTCAATTTTTAGTGAGCTCAGAGCAAGCAAAAGGACATCAGGACTTTATAGATCCCATCTCTTATTTTACAAAAGCATCCATGTTGTGACATATCAGTTTTGCTGAGCAAAATAATTGGTAATGAGTATGTTTGATGTCCCTAATTTGGCTAAGGCTTGGGTTTCTTCAGGATAATGTTTACACAAATTATAATAACTTTCCAAACATCTTGCATCTGTTGCTTACTTCCTTTGAGGATCTTCTACTTCCCTCTGTTACAACAGTAATTGGGAGCAAATCAGCAGGAAGGAAATATACTCCCTGGTTTAGCTAAGACTATAATGTTTGTTTAAGTTAGTGATGCGTGAGTGGTTTGCTAAAGATTAATTTTAAAGGTCACTTCCTACTTGGAAAGGAGCCTGTAATAAGCTTTTCTTCAAGTGAAGAGAGCTTTTTCTTCAAAATTCCTATTCTGGGTGGTCTGCTTTATTCCCAGCTCCCACAGAAGTCAATGGGAAGGGATGTTCCATTGTCACCTGGGGACACTTCTGGCTCTTTGTGAAAACAAAGATTGTGTTTCAAGAAGAGAAGGTAGGTATGGAAATATTGTACAGTTTGTACATATATAACAAGGGGCACCTTTACCAATCTTGTTAGAACAAAAATAAAGAATCTAGATTCTTTAATTATGTACAGCCAGAAAGAATTAATTAAAGCTTTGAGAAAATGGAGGAACTGGATTAGCTAACTCCCAAGTATTTTCCATATTTTAGGTGGAGCATAGCAGAAGGGTTGTGGTGGGTGTTTGTATCTCACACTTATTGTGGAAAATGTTACTTCCTCCAATTAGCATTTGTATTTGTTTGGTAACAAATGGGCCTCACAGGAATGTATAGCATACATTCATTGCAAGAAGGAGGGAATGAGTTTCTAACATACTCAGATTTGCAAAAAAATAAAATCTTCTGAAGGGCATAGCCAGAAATTTTTTGAGTTAGTTTTTGAAAGAGTCAGAGCTGTTGAATGACATTTAATCAAAAATAAATTCTGATATTCAGATCTACATTTAGAAAAAGTGTTGGTATAGTTAGGGTAGGTAGGCCACAGTGACCCTGAAACTGTTGCATCATATATCTGTAGCACAGAAAGGGAACACCAAAGAACCAAACCTTTGGTTTGGGGCAAAAAAAAAGGGCATTCCAACAGGTATTAAGCACATGAAAATTGGGGAGGCATTTGTTGGAGGCAAAAAATTCCAAATGGAGAGCAATCTGTGGTCAAGATTTGACCATGTATCATTACAATATTTTCTGCAACATTACAGGATTTAAAACATCCAGTCTGCACACTGTATCCAAATGCTGGATATTGTGAGTACTCCCTTCTCTTCAATGGTAGTTTCTCCATTTCCTCTTCCAATGAATTGGATAGTGTGTGGTTCTTTCACAGATTTTGAGTATTCAGCTCTCTCCAAGCACTGTACAGGGAATTTTCATCCCTGTGTCAGAGCAAGTAATTGCTGGTAATTAAATTACATTTTGCAGTTGTGAACCTGAAATTTTCAAGACATAAACCCATTTCAGACCTGGCTCTGAATAATTTTTGAAGTTAGGATTCAAATTATTTATCTGTTTCTCAAAGTACTATCTTTGTTCCAATATTTTTTACTGTCTAGAAGGCTTGAATTTAACTTGACTTTTGAACTAAGACATTTGTTCTTGCACAACTTTGGACTTGGGATCATAGTTATGGACATAGTACAGAGCTGTTGCAATAGAGAAGCCTTAAATTTGCAATGCATCCATTTACCAAAATCAGTGAGGGTTTGTGCTGGGGATTATGTAATAAAAGTGTTTATGTGTCTTCTATTGGCATGGGGTAGCTTTTTCAGGTTCCCACATCTCCTCTTGACCACTGGAATTATAGACTTTGTATTCTCAATTGAAATTCACAAACTTTTTGATACAAGAACGTGACTGACAATTTTAATAATTTTCATAGCACTATAAAATGGAATGAAACACATATAAAATCTCTGTTCAAGTAATGTTGGTAATGTAAAGTATAAAATATATTGCTAACAAAAAAATATACTATAGTGCTATAAATAAGCATATAAAGTAGAGTGTTAAAAAAAGTATCACCAGAATGTTTAATTAACCCCAAACTCATTGCTTTAAGAAAAAGTGGGTTTATATGCTGGAGATGCCAGAGCAATTCACTTGCAAAGACCCAATTAGAGGAGTAGCATATGCAAAGCATCCAGTGCTGTGACAACCTTTAAGAATCTACTGTTTTGTTAAATGGCAGGAGTTTTATATAAAATTCTTCTGTTTCCCATAATGAATTTGAATTCTGACATGGAGGTATTTCACCTACGGATGTAGCTGAGCCCCTGAAGGAGGTAACCTGCATAGCAAAGTACAGTAATGAACAGAAGGGCTTGCTGGAAAAATAGGGAACTGCACTGTAATCTCGCACCTGCACAGCACTTGGCACCAGCCCAAACCTCTGCATATGACAGTCATTCACTATTTCCTCTGGTCCTTCCTGCCCCAGAACCCTTAATCCTGACCATTCACATTTGTCAGGCAGGAGATTATTCCTAGCCTGCTCAGCAAAGAGAAACATAAATAAATCTCACAAACAACTAGGGCTGACTGTGAAAGTAGTTGTCTAAGACTTTTCACCATTTGTTACACAAAAAGAGGATTCTACAACAGTGGTTCACTGCATTTTGTAAGCTGCTATTATTCCTCCCCTACAAATATTGTACCAAAGAACCTCTCTTCCCCAGACAGATACAATGTATGCTCAAACACGAAAAGACACAATTATTAGCAAGGGAAATTTACTGTCTCTGACTTAAAACAGTTGAAAGTTATGGAAAAATATGGAAATCAAATGCTCTGTTAGCCAAGGTTGTTGTTCCAGTATTTTAAAGTGTAATACACAAAAATTATTTGACTACATTTGAATATGGTATGTGTACAATTCTTCTCTCAGACTGTAAATTTAAAATTTGTCATGAGGAGATTTTTGTTAATTCACTCAGCAAATAGTCTAAAGCAGTAAATTTAAGATTTCTTTTTACACTAACATCCCATTCTGCAAGGAAAAAAACCCAATCATGTACTCTACTAGTTCAATCCACCGAATTTTTAGACATCAATATAAGAGAGGTGAATGTTAACCCTGCCAGGGAAACATGATAGCAACATGCAAGGACCTGTAATTCACTGTCAACTAAATCTCCCCCATTAAATGCTCGATTTTCAGTCAGAAGAAATACTAAGCCATAATAAACAGCTAACATCTGAAATAAGAGAAAGACTATTTCACATCTTATTCTGACATCTCAAAATTTAGACAAGTGAAAAATATAATTAATTATAAAGAACCACCATTTTTTTAACCCTGCAGCCTCATGTCTTCCTTGCTCTGTGACAGATTCCCTATTGGAGGTATAAGCTTTCATGACAAAAGTTTGAACTGAACTTGAATGATGAGGTATCAATTCTTGTTGCCTAGGCTGATTACTTTTCAGGGTAAAAGTCTTTTATACCATGACCTGCAAATATACTTGTGTCTTTGCAAGGAGGGCAAGTTCCAGCAAAGAGACAAAACTCTTCCACTCACTTAAGAGATCTGACAGGACCAAGAACATATTTGACAAAGCCTTGAGCCAAAGACCCTGGCGAGAGATAATTGTGCTAAACATTTTTGACTATTAGATTTTTTCAAGATTTGGAATTAATTTATTTATTCTTCTAATCAACAATCCTCTGTCTGCAACCCCCTTAGCCTGTCATTATCAGGGAGCGTAAATATCTGCCTATCATGCTTTCAGCAGCATTGCCATGGTGCATCTGTGTAGGGATCCTCTGTTTTCATCTGATATGAGTCAGATGCCATTAGCTCACCGGGGAAGGATCTTGACAGCTTGCTGCTTCCTGCAGGGGCTTTGCACAGTGACAGGAGAGCCCCACAGCCAGACTGTGCAGGGGAAAGAAGTGATGTTATTCATCTCATGCATTTTTGGGCATGAAAGGGATTGTCTTGGACTGCCCTTAAGATTAGATTTTTCCACCAGAATGTAAGGTATGGTGTCAATTTAATTTCCTCATATGAATTTTGAAGAATTATACAAATCTGTTTTTCTGCATTCAGTTTTTTAAAAAAATAAGAAAGGGCTCTGGAGTTTGTGAAGATTATTAGCAGCATAAGGATAAAAAAAGAACTGACATTGCCTCAGCTCCACCATGGCCTAAGTGAGGAAAATTGTTAATATCAGAGTTCAAAATACAGAACATACAAGCTCTGCAGGGTTTGCTCAGCTGACAGCAAGAGCAGCCTGAGCATGTTTGTAAGAGGGAGAGGCAGTCTGCCACGGGAGATTAGCTTGTCAGCAGTGAGCAGGCTACAGCCAAACAGTACAACATTTCCCTTCTCAATGGCCAGAAGAAGAGGACCTGGAGCGAGGGCAGCTGTGCCCACAATCCTGCAGGGGTTGGTGCTCTGGGTCAGACTTCCCACGGCTACAGGACACCAGCTGCACCAGGGCTGCCATAAATGGGGGATTGCAGCTTGCTGCTCCAACGTGTCTGTCTGCTGAAAATAATTTTTTTCAAAGACATGCTATAAACATCCATTGTTCAGTGTCTGCTCATCAGTATTATAGTCCCACTTCAGAAAAAAAAAGACTGGATACATGCTGGATGCATATTCCAGTTCCACACCACATTTCTTCGACTCTTTAATCAAAGCCCTGTTACTGAAGACAGTGAAGTCAGACATTTTTTGAACCATTTCCTTAAATTCTGTTCTGCTCATCTTTCATTTAAGCAAAAGTTGAAATCATTTTCATTCTGCATTTTTCCACTGCCATTGCAGAAAACATATTTTGCTCCCAGAGATCCAGGACTCTAGTGACTTTTCTCTCTTATCTCACAAAACCTGACCCTTCAGTAATGCTTCAAGGAGTGTTCCAGAGAGCCACCAAAACCTGGGGAAGCTGGACTCTGAGCAGTATGCACATTATGGCCTTTTCCTAAAGCAACATACAAAAAGTGCAGAGCAAAATAATATTTACCATGGGCAAAACAATATTTTTTCATTTTGAAAGTACATGGTGTTAGAAGCTATAAATGTGGAGTGGAAATAAATGTGGCCTCCACCTTGGGAATTTAATCTAAGAGATCTGAGCTGAAGCTGGGTCTATAGAGTACCTGAGATTTTACAGCTAAAACCTGAAAGAGTCAAACCATATTTTATCCAGCCCTATAGTTTTATTTTCATAATATCATAGCTACTGTGATTTATAAAAGCATCTCATAAATCATGGATTTTATGATGATTCATAATCACTGGAAACAGGATTAAAGTCTTAATAAATGAATTAATTCTGTAGGTTGCTAGGAATTGCTGGTATAAACTGCTTGAATCTATCCTTTTGTTGACTATGAATTGGTATTTAAAAATCAATGTCTACATGCAGAAAGGACATCTAAAGTGAGGTCTTCATGATTATAATGGTGCCCCTGGCTATGTTAGAGTCAAGTGTGTTCTCCCCTCATGAAGTGTGTTTTTCTTGTGTATGCACTTTGCCACACAAATGCACTCTTGAGTGCTTCTAAACACTCCAGAGTGTTTCTAAATGATAATATTAATAGAAAATTATAGTATTTCTAAACATTAGAATTAGAAAATAATTCTTTAGGAATTAATTTTTTGATAAAAATTTTGTCTGGTTCTGTACAGTCTACGTATATAAGCTATAAAATCCAAAATTTATTTTTTAAGATGCTTTTTCACTTTTGAGTAGCTCAAAATATATCCAATTTGAAATATTTATTAGTTCCACATGTACTAATCTATTAAGTGTTTTTGAACCAAAATATAAACACTCTGAAATAATTAGACTTCAATATATGCTTTTCTGCCCTCCTCCTTTCCCCCCATTCTGTTAAGGTTCATAATCTGGACAAAATCTTATGGGCAAGTCTGGTCCATATTTTAGCATTACTGACACATTCCTGTTGACATTTGTGCATCCATACAGGGAGAACTTGTCCCCAGGGATATGTTTACACTGCAGCCAAATGTTTAACCACAGAATTTATAGGGTTTAAACTCTTTGGACTGGGTAATAATCCTGTTCTGTTGTGTCATGTTAATCTTAAAAACATGTATGTAGGGATAGCTTTGTCACGGCCTATGAAAACCTCAGTGCAGCAGCCAGACATTCTGTTCCCCACACTTGCTAAGGTGAATATAGACCAGATGAGTCTACAAGTGTTGTACCCAACACTTGGATGGAAACAGCCATCTAATTCTGCTTTAAGGAATATTTTTATGCAGGGTATTGCTCAGCTGTTTCTGGATATGACTAAATTGTGCAATTAGGATGTGAAGCATGACTGATAAGTTGTATAAATTTGAGGCTATGGAGGAGTTTCTACTTAGCCATAAATATGTTTCTCCAAAGATGCATTTATCTTTGGTATGAGCAATTAGAATATTAAGACATTCTTTTTTTAAAATTATTATTTTAATATTATAATTTGAAACTGGATTTGGAAGCTTGGGAAAAGTTCTATGAACCAGTGGTTTAAAATTATAGTACATACAGTAATATAGTAACTACAGTGCATGGAAATGACAATGAAAAATCTTCCATTACTGCTAGTATGTATTTAAATATACTGAAAATGCCATCTTCTACTTCACAGAGGTTATAATTCATATACTGTCAATCTTATTCTCTATTGTCACGTGTTCTGTCAGGTCAAGAAATGTTTTAAAAAATATATTGTTCTGTGAGAGCACCTCATGCTCTCTTTCTGTATCTAAAAATGTGTGTGGACAGTGAAAACGGGGGTTTTGTATAAATGTATGCAGTCCTTTCAAATAGTGAGTCAACTGAAAGATGTTTTCACCACTACCTTTACTCATTTTTATTTGATAGAACCAGGACTGCTTTCTAGGCTTGAGAATGGTCATCAGACACCCTTTTGTCTGAAACAGTGATAACCTGGAGTTGGCTCAACTTCTGTGAGCCTCCTCTAATCACACCTAGATAAAGGCAATCACTCCATTTAAGAGAGCTTTGCAAGTGACTGTGAGGTGGCTCACTGGGCATTTAGGGCTGACTGGCTTCCACTAACACAGGTAAATGTTGAGCCTGTTTAATGAAACCAGAACACTGATGAATTTAACACACTAAACACCTAATATTTCAGCACCTGTATTTCTAATTTCAACAGCATTTATTTAACTTTTCCTGGTTGTTCCTTGACAAGTTGCAAGAGTTTTTCCTGTCACATGCTACTGTTTTTATTTCCATATGGATTTGAGAGATGGCAGTGAGAGAAAACAAGCCCTTCAGTCAAAGTTTGAAATCTCAGATTCAGAAACTCCCCTTTAGAAATTCATAAGCATTCACATTACAGGTTGTCTTACACTACAGGTGACGAAGAGCTGCTTGACTCAGGGAAAATCTTGGCACAGCAAACCAGTTTGTAAGAGTAGAGTTTATTTTTTTTCCCCAGACAATGTTATTTTCTAAACTCATGGGAACTCATATCCAAATAACTACCAAAGTTTGAGTGTGATCCAAATTCTGCCTTTGGTGGGTCTAAATGAAGATGTAGACATCGCAAATTTTACCCATTCTTAGAAATATTACATACTCATTTAATATGTCTGTCTGTCTTGGAGAGAGTATCTTACTTCTGAAAATCAGGCCACTGATACTTGGCACACATGTGTGAGAACCTGGGCCAAATTATACCATTACCAGTTATTACCTAATGCACTCAGTGAGGGAAATAAGCAACACATTAGGAAAACTTAAGCTTTCTAATTCTTGCTCTTTTTTATGGTCAGTTTTATCATCCCATATCCTAGACTAATATTGAGAACCAGCACAGCCAACATACATTTCTCTGTGAGTATAAGCAACAATAATGGAACAGATGGATTTCTTTAGAAAACTTATCTGTGTTCTAAGGAATAAAATACAAGTAAAAACTCCTAAAACAAGAGGAAGTCTAGGATGGGAAAGAAAGGGACGGAGGAGAAGGAAAGAGTATAAGTATTTCTTGGCTGATGTGGTGATGTTGACACTTTTTTTCCATAAAAAGTGCCTAGCTACTGCTCTATCCCCTGGCCATTCAAACTGGCTCAGCATATATAATACAGTGGCTTGATAGAAATGTTAATGTGTCTGCCTTTTCCAATGTAAACTATGATAGGGGTGACTTTTTTCCCTCAACATCTTAATTCAACAGTAAGGCATTATTCACTAGGAAATTCTTCCTGGTCGATAATTGAAAGGTGTTGTTAACTGAGTGGCCTAGCCTATTAATTACTATTTGTCTTGGTTACACTGAACTAGGGCGAAAGAAAGAATTCAGATCTAAGAAGCTTGTAAAGTGCACCAAGGTTGTGAAGTTAAAGAACACAAGAACACCGCAGAAATTTCTTTCTACATGAGGAAGTGTTATAGCATTTCAAAACATATTCTCATATTAAACCAACTTGAGACTCCAAAACACTTAATAGTCTGGGCTTCTGTTATTTCATGTTTCAATGTGATTTTTTGTGTGTGTGTGCAACTTCCTTCATCTAAGAATGCATGAAAATTGACAGAAGCTAACAGGAAAGGAAAAAGAAGAAGGAAAAACAACCTCTAACTTTTCTTGTGACACTCTTCCAGTTAGAATTTTGCTAATTTATTTTCCAACATGTTGCACACAAATGAAGAAGCAAAGCTTTGCAGACAGTATGACTTCCTGCAATTCAAGTTAAAATCTACTAATTTTGGCTGTAAATGTGCTTTGTAAGACATCTGAGTTACACTGAGAATGATACTTCTCTGCCATGGAGCTAAGATTACAACAACCATTTATGCAGAACGTAAATTTTTTTTTTCTTCGCAGCAGCATCAGGGATGCAGTATAAAAATCTGAGTTCTAATATAGTCAATGGAAGCATGGAAGAATATCTTGTGTCTATAACAGGAAAAAAATTTGATGACCGTATGTATAAATAATTGGAAAAGCAATTTAACTAAGGGTCTGAATCACCCTTTGTCTTTAAACACTGAAAATCCTTTTGTCGTTTCTGAGGTCACTGATAGCACATGCTCAGATTCACACTTGGCTATATAATTTATGTACAGAATATCAAATCAACTTACTCTGAAAAAAAAAAGATAATTAAGGTCAGCAGTATTATATCACAGGCTATCCATTGACATCTATAATAAACTAGAAAACTGAAAAACTGATATTTCTTTATTATTGTTATTCTTTACAGCTCAGCATGAACATATTTGCAGTTTCCCAGACTGAATAAAGACTAGTGAATTCTGAAAACTTTGAATGTCAAAATAATCCACACTCACATAACAAAAAGGATCAACAAAAGGATCAGGCACAAAAGGTTACAGTGAAAGCAGTGACATCAGATAGGTGGGGTTCCACAGGGCTCCAACTTCAGCCATGTTCTCTTCAACATCTTCATAAATGACTTGGAGGCAGGACTGGAAGAGACACTGAGCAAGTTCACAGATGATACAAAACTGGGAGGAGCTGCTGACTGCCTCCGGGGCAGGGAGGCCCTGCAGAGGGACCTTGACAAATGAAAGGCTGGGCAACCACCAACCATGTGAAGTTCAACAAGGGAAAGTGCTGGATTCTGCACCTGGAACAGGCCAACCCTGGATGTATGGACAGACTGGGAATAAGATACTGGAAAGCAGTGCCAGGGAAAGCAGCACCTGGGGGTCCTGGTCAATGGCAAGTTGAACATGAGCCAGCAGTGCCCTGACAGCCAGGAGAGCCAGCCCTGTCCTGGGGGCATCAGGCACAGCATCACCAGCTGGGCAAGGGAGGGGATTGTCCTGCTCTGCTCTGCACTGGGGCAGCCTCACCTCGAGTGCTGGGGGCAGTTCTGGGCACCACAATGTAAGAAAGACATTAAACTATCAGAGAGTGTCCATGGAGGGCAACAAAGATGGGGAAGGGCCTTGAGGGGAAGCTGTGTGAGGAGCAGCTGAGGGCACTGGGTCTGTTCAGCCTGGGGGAGACTGAGGGGAGACCTCACTGCAGTTACAGCTTCCTTGTGAGGGGAGGAGGAGGGGCAGGCACTGATCTCTGCTCTGTGGTGACAGTGACAGGACCTGAGGGAATGGCCTGAAGTTGTGTCAGGGCAGGTTTACTGCAAAAAGATTCTTCACCCAGAGGGTGTTTGGGCCCTGGAACAGTCTCCCCAGGGAAGGGCTCACAGCACCAAGCCTGACAGAGTTCAAGAAGCATTTGGACAATGCTCTCAGGCACCTGGTGTGACCTTTGGGGATGGTGCTGTGCAGGGCCAGGAGCTGGACTTTTGACAATTCTTGTGTGTACCTTCCAACTCAGCATATTCTGTAATTCTCTGAAAAAAGCTACTTTTTCCAGGCAGATCTCAGAAGGCTTCCAGTTGTTGACAGATATTCCTGTGTAATTTACCAAAACAGGATATTGAGACCTGCTGCCTGATGCTCCACTTTATTTGGTTGAAGATCAGACTTGTACGTTAGCCAGTGTGACCATCTTGTGTGGCAGAGCAAGTTTTGCTATACACATCAAAACAGAAATGTGAGGAAAAAGTGGGTTTACAATCCTAACCTGTTCTCCTTTTGTCCTTTTGATTTGTTTAAAGGTTGGTTGGGGTTTGGTTTGGTTATTTTGAGGGTTTTTTCTTTTTGTTTGTTTGGTTTGGTTTTTGTTTTTGTTTTTTCCCTGGGGGAAGTTTAATCCTCTACCTCTTCTAACAGCGACATTATAGTGAAATCTGCCTCAAGAAATTATCTGACAGCAACACTGGGTTGAACTGTTGCAGGTTAACAGCCCACTTTCTGTAGTTTTATTGTCAAGTTTGTGACCTTATTGGCTCTCTTTGTGGTAAGTGTTGCTTCTATTCATTTAAATGATTCTTTGCAGCATTTCCTTCAGGGGATACAGCCTGTATTGAGAGTATGGAAACTATTTCCCCAGATGGAGCCAATGAATGTTCTGAGGCCTAATAATATATGTATCCTCTTGCAATTCACAGCAGATTCCAGTAAACACTGGCCTTCATCTGAATGCTTAAATACACCACTTTCCAGAGCTCTTGGCAAGAATGACGTGGGTGTGAGGAGAGCACATCCATATCTTGTAATTTATCTGTGGAAGAGGAATCTGTGCTGGTTTTCTGAACCTTACTTGACCATTGACCACACTTGACAGTTTTGTATTCATCTCTGCCAGAGAGCTACAAAGATGAAACATTCATTTTTCATCTGGGTTTTTTTTCCCCTTTTTTCACAAGCAGGATCCAAAACCTTCTTCAGCCGCTGGCTCATGATCTCACTCCTTGCACTTTATTTTTGGGCCCTCTGACAGCAGTAGCAGATACAGAGGAGTGATATGGCTTAGATAACATCACACTGCAGTTCCAGCTCTGACTTGCTGACCTTCAGGTGACCCAGCATGTCCTTTGGTTCTGGTATGCTGGGAGCAAACAATTCTCAGTGACTACAATTAATAAACATTTTTATAAGTAATTAAAAAAATTAAAATAGAAAACCAGAATATTGCACTATCAAGCTCTTAAAATCTCAGAGAATTCTCTTGTAAACATACTAAATGGCATTTTAAGTACTGATAAAGCATGTGTCCAAAAAGATTTACCCTTAGATTCAAACTATGGGTTGTTCAGGTGGCCAGTTAGCCTTTTGCTAATTATCCTCTGTTGGTCAAATACAGAGCTATAAGTTACTTTGTTAAAACATAAGGTTTGTTTATCAAGCTAGTACATGGGTGCAACTGCTAAAACAGATTTACTAAAGCTTGGTAAGCAATGTATGCTATCCTGTGTAAATCCCTCTGTGCTGAGAACATGAGACTGTTTTTCTGATGGAAAAGGAAATTTCTGCTTTCACACAAGTGCCCTTGGCTTATGCTTAAATTTTCATTGTGATAGGCTCTGTAATGAATCTGGTAGACTCCTTTTTTTTCTGTGTAGTTTTCCTTTGGCAGAGAGCTAGGCTTACAAATCTTCTCCCGCCTCTAGTTTTCCACACAACTTTGTGACAACTCTTAGACCTACTCTCATATGCAGTAACATGAAGTGTAAGTGATGTTAAAGTTTGTGCTGCATGTTAGTTAGTTTGCAAGAGTTAGGAATACTATATATTAGTAAATCAACTGAAAGATAATTAATTGGCTGTATATTAATGTATGTCCATTCCTTTATTGCAGAGAGGAAAGTAAAAAGAGCAGTTTTAAGTTTAATAAGAAGACTTATTTCATTGTCAATTTTTGTAAGGTGGTATCATTTCTGTCATGACTCCTTTCATCTCCTAAAATGAAATATTTGAGTGTAATATAAAGTAATACAGTGTTACAATATAGTTGAACCAAAATAAATGTCTCTTAGATATAACTCAGTTGTTTTCAACTATATTATCATGAGAGCAGTGCTAACTCTTTATTTATGTTCCTGCTCTGGGCTTCAGTGGAATGAGTTCCTGAAATTAATGGCCTTACAAAGTTTTTGATATTTATTCAGAGTGTTTGCTAAGCAATGAGCACTTAGCATTTGTCATCTGGCATCTTTCATTTTCTTTCCCCAGAACACTTTAAAAAGGCCGCATTTTGTTTGGGGAAGGAAAAAAAAAGGCACCTTAGCATTTTCCGTGTACTTGCAGAGATACTATGCATTTAGTCAAACAAGCTCTTGTAAATTTACCCTCTTGCAACAAAAGAATTCTGCGCTGTCTTCTACCACCGTAGCAAGTAGATATATTATCAAATAAAATCAGAGTAAAAGATGAACCAATATCACCACTCCTGCTTTCCAAAATCCTCCAGAGCAATGTATAAAGTTTGCTTTAAGGTAGTACCTGGTACCTGCAAACTAACCAAATGAAGATTGTTCTAGAGGGACATCTGTTTCCGTTTATAAAATAGCCATGCCGATTAGCCATGGCTAATGGTTCAAAGTCTGAGCTCCCATGAGACATTTCATTTAGGCTGCAACACCTGGCTCTTAGCAACACTGCTCATTAATTTCATTGTGCAGAAACTGATTTACATTTTAGAGGACTATGGACACAGCTTAATTTACTGCCTAGGAAGCTATTGAAGGAAGGGGGAGAAGTCAAATATTTATTATTGTCTTATGTAGGAAACAGGTAAACATACAAATGTACCTTTAGAGGTCCATAAAACATACTTTTGCTACAGCCATTGCTTTGTAGCTGAACCCCTTGGTACAAATATATGAAAAATTTTTTTTTGTTTATGTTGATTAAAATTCAGAGTCTACATGTATGCATTTCAGAATGCTGTATCCCTTGATCACATTTGGAATGGGATGATGAGATCACTGGGAGTATTTTTGTAATTCTGGGTAGAGTTCTATTGGTTTCATAGTGGGAGGTACAATTCCCTTTACAAGTCTCTGTTTTCTGTGGTCCAGATGTTCTGTTCTTTAACCATGAATGAAGCACGGGGTCAGAGTCTACATCCTGATCACTGTTAATACTACCATGGATTTTGGCTCCTAGATAAGATTTCTGAATGAAGAAAAGTGTACCTCTGATTTTGCTTCATTACTCCTAGTGTCCTGAGACTATCAAAAAAAGTGTTTGATATATTTTTATGAATTAAGACACTAGAATGCAGAAGAACACACCATGTTACACAGAGGACTTACAATTTTATGAAGTAATATACAACTTGGGAATTCAAAAATTATGTCTTGTTCTGCTGATCATGGGCTAAATGTACTGTCTTTTCATTTTCCTTCAACTTTCTTCCTTCATTACTTACCAAAATTTTTCATGACCAGTACAGCTTCCCAGCTCTTCCAGACATTTTTTCCACTTCTCTCAGTTCCTTATTACATTTCTTATTCTATGAGCATTGCTTTTGTTGTTCAAATACTTGAATCTATTGAAATTAAATACTGACCCTAAATGACATATGGTAGCATATAGCATCTCTAGACTGCACCAATATACCAATACTATATAATAAATTATAATATCATATAATACAATATAATATAATTAATATATTATTCATATTATATATTATATTTATTGTTGATATTATATTATTGATATAACAAAATACAGTAAAATAATCCTAGAAATATCATTAGCCTATTCATTCAAGATTAAAAATAAATGTAGTTATCAACAAATCTGTTGAATAGTTATCATACAAACTTGTTGAACTTTACAGTGATCAATTCTAATAAATTATACTGGTACTCCTACTTCCAACTTGCCCTCTTCTTTGGATAAACTGTGATGTGAAGTTTTTAATGATGAATTCATATGAATTATTTTTTTCAAGAGTGTCTTCTCACAGCAGGGTTTCTTACTTCTAGCTGAGAGTAAATATAGACCAGAGTTTCCCATGCTTCCTTCTAAAATCCCTTCTTTGGTCTTTGTTTCATTCTTCTGAAGGTGCCCAAGGTAAGGTTAGAGTTTTGGCCTATTCTGTAATTCTCAGTATTAGTAGAATTCTCAGTATATAGTAGAATTCTGTAATTCTCAGTAATTACAATTGTGGGTACCACTTGTAGACACTGAATAGGAATACCACACCTGTGTGCTAAGTAATGCATATCTTTTTTTAAAGTAGTAATTACAATCTTCATGATGCTTGAATAAACTTTATAACAATGAAGGTATATTTCAATGTGAAAAAAGTAAATGCTTCTGAAAGCATCCTATTGTACACTTTATAGTCAAATTATACCTGTCAGCTTTGAAATATAGAACATTTAAAGTAAGACAGCATTCTGTTAAGCATTAAGTATTTAATTTTTAATATTTATACTTTGCTTTCTCCATCGGCTTCTGCTTCTATTGTGATATATGTCTTCTGTAAAGAAACAATATTTGATTAATAAATTGTGCACAAGTGAGAAGGATTTTAATGAGAAGAAATCAAAGGAATTTATTCAAGTCCTTGGTTTTAAAAAAAAGCTATTGCTTGAAAAAAGTATCTGATGAGATTATGATTTTACAAAACAGAGTTGAGCACTTCAAATGAGTTTTGTCCTGAACTGCTTTTCACCTCTCCCCAAAAGCTGTTCTGTGGTCAAGCAACATTTTGTCTCAGTTATTTCATAACTGGTCTGTCTGTACCTTTCGCCACTTTCTTACACTTTGATCTGATAACTCCAGGAGCAGTCTGGTTTTCTGAGGTTACAGTCTTCCAGCTGCCCTTTGGCAGAGGGGAGTCAGCACTGTTTCTTGACTTATCAGCCATTTATTTTAGTTGAACTCAACTGAAATGAGTACCAGTGAGAAGGTGTTCAGATGATGATGCAAGTTCAGAACAACACTAAATGAGGTTGTCCTTAATCAGGTGGCTGCAGGTCATCCCCAGGAATGCTCTCGGATACATGGGGTGTGGAGAGGGCTGGATGTACAACAGATGGGAACGCCCACCACCCTATCTGAGTCAGCCTCCCACGGCCCAAGGGGTGCCTTTGACTGATCTTCCTGGGAAACTCCCATGACTGGCCTCCAAAATCCTAGAGGAATTTGGGCCGAGCAGGGTAAGACTTTAAAGCAATTATGGTAAAATCCTGAGTGTCCCAAAGTCAGCTAGAACTTTCAGTCTTTCACTCCAGAGAGGCAGGGGTTTTCCTGCACTTTTCAAACTTAAAAATATAAAGGTGGCTGATCTCTGGATCTTTGCCTACACATTTCTTTTCAAGTGTGTGCTTGGAGAAACTTTTACTAACAAATTGTAATATAGGAACATATACTGTAGATATGACTTCATATGTTGTAACCAGGAATATTTTCATGATAAAAGAAAAAATAATATTTTAAATATCTTTTTAGGAAACTAAACTAATTCTGGAATTAACAGATATATTTAATACCTTTTGTAAAGGTGTTGTTTTACAAGGAGCTTGTTACATTTTGAGAGTGTAATACTTGATGTAAACATAAACAATGACAAACACAATGATACCTGCTTGACTTTAGTTTTACAGGTTGAGATAATCCGTATCCCTCAACATCCCATTAACCACAACAAAAATCATCTTTGTTACCTTCAGTTTATACAAAGAGTGGCTGGTTTTCATGGATACCCACAAAACTGGCTCTCACAGTAATATCCTACTTTATACTAATGAGTTTTGATTTAATTTACATGATTAAAATATCCCATATAAAATACAGGTTACTAATGAACTCTCAAATAAAAGTCTCACTTTCTTCAGTTTGTTTGAAGTAATTCACAGAGGTCAGACTGCTGAACAATTGCAGTTTTCTGTGTTGCTAATTATGTTCTACTTTGGCTGAGAAAAAATGCAGTCCTTCCAGTTCTCAATTTCTTTTGTTCAGTACTTCCATGAGACCATTTCCTTTGAAATACACAAAGGTAGAATAAATTTTGCCTCCAACAACCTGCTGAAGCATTCAGAATAGTCAGATTTTTTTATGGTTTACAACATGGAAAATGGATAGAACAATCTGGTTTGTGTATTCCTTCATCCTTGACCATCACAGTAGATAGTATCTGTTGAAAGTATTGAATAATGAGAAGTTCTGAAACACAGTTAGCAGTGAAACCCTGCTTTTGCTAATACAAAAACATGCATAGATTTCACATGATTTTTAGTGGTATTTTGGCCACCTTGGTAACATCTCCTTTTAGCTCCCTTGCACAAATTGAACTCCTTGCAATCACCCATTGAGGGCTCTACAGCACCTACACACTGATGCCTTCTGCTTCACAAACTGTAAACATAGTGAAAGAAAGACATCTGGGAATATCAGTTAGAACAAAATGAATGTCCAAGAAAAATGAAGATAGGATCACTGAAACATAAATTATGTTTCTTTAAAAATTTGATAATTCTGTTGACATATAATTTTTCCCCCAAATCCTGGCATTTAAAGATATAAATATTAGGAATTAAAGAAGAACATACAACTAAGATTAAATCTACATTTTTGGCTTCTTTTTGAATACGGTCATTTTCATTATGTGAACTTATACAATATTTCTTTGATGTGCAAGAACTGTGAAAAAAGTCAGTAGCAGTTTTGTTATCTGCTGTCTTGGTGGTTTCTCCTTTTTATTTGTTTCTCCATTAACTAAAATCACATTCGTGGATATCTGTCTCGTTTTGACAAAAGATCAGTGTATAGCGCTTTTTAAACTTAATAAATTAATTGGCTCAAAATTGCCATCTTCTCCATATTGACAAGGCACACATTTAGATTCCATAGATGAAGTCAAGCCATTTTTTTGGGCTTTTTTTGATAAAGAAAACATCTTACATGTCTGTAGAAGCTGATGTGTTTGCCATCATCACATGATACAAGATTCAAGAGTTTAATTTCTACCTATGATTTTTCAAAGAAGTGGTCAAGAAAGAGCTGTGGATAGGTTTAATGATAAAGATTCTCTACATGTTTTTGTATGCGTACCATAAATAATGTTTTCCATGTCAAAACTCTTCAGCACAGAGTTTTGCAGTATCAATACATCACTGGCCACTGCAATTGCTATCTCCTTTAGCGATAAAATAATATGGAATTATTGCATACCCCCCTGATCAAGCATCTTTTATCTGCTCTGTTTTTCAAAGACAAGCAACAGAACATTTCTTTTAATATATTCCTGAATACATTTAATTGCTGAAATCAGGGAATCACCTTAACCCTTTGACTTTGGCTTCAGTATTTATTGCTTAGCTTTGAAATTCTTTCTGGGATGTTTTAAGGATATAATTTAAAGCACTACTTGATGATATGTCAAACTCATTGCTAATAGCAAGAGTCTGTAAAAAATCATATTGTTATCATTTGACTTATTAATTATTACTTTTTCCAGCCTTCCATAACAGCTCCTGCAATTTCCTCTGCCTTCTGGTTTTGTTTTTGAGTCTCAGAGCTTATTTTTAGCTGCATATGTACATTATATAAACTAAATGACATAAATATAGAAAGAGGGGATTTTTTAATAGCAAAATGTGATAGAAGAATAATTTGGGGAAAAGGAACAAAAATGCAGCTTTTCAGAAGCTCTAATAGCAGTGAAAGATCCATTTTTTGCACTCTTCTTTTCTTTGTTCAACTCAAAGATATGTTCTTTATCCTACTGTATACCTGGAGTTTAATGTCCTTTTTTTAATGAGCTACATGTTCATTTCTCATAGTCAGCCACAGGCAAGAGAACAACAACCCTCAGGACACAGGGAACCTATGGAATTTACCACATTCTCCTTTGTTAGAGGTTCTTTTATGGCAGGCATTGCATTTCAGTGTCTGTAGATGATGTATCTGTTGGGTTGCTCAGTAGCAATAAAAATGCTCACTGTAGAGTGGACACAAATTCTGCAAAAGGGTATGGAAGCCATTGACAAACAAGCAATAAATTATTCCTATGGAAAATATGAACAATAGAATGAGACAAATGTTCTGGTGAATTGGTTTGCCCTGGAAAATTCAGATTCAGTGAAATGAAATCATCTTGTGAGAACACATTAAATTCACTGAAGTCCCTGACAGACTCCAGTCTACCAGACAGGCAAACTGGGCCTCCCTGCTGGTTTACAGGGCTTCCCACTCTCAGGAGCAGCTAAATCCATGGTCTGGTGTGATTTCTATCTAAGGTATTTAGCCAGCTGGCTTTGTGGCTTGGATTTTTTTACATATTCCATTTCGTGCTCCCAAAAGAAAATATTTTGAAAATTTACATTCCATGGAAAAGCTCAAATTTATGAATTTTGTTCCAATTTGGGGTAAGCACCTTTTTATTGGAAGGGAATATTATTGCTGAAAGGGTATATCTGTTTTCTCAGAGCCCCAAAAAGCAAATGGTCTTGGCTGCAAGTGACATCAGCAGGCTGATTTTACAAATCCCTTACACAGCTTTATGAGAAAAGTGCATACTTGTCACCATTGTATAATCTTATGTTGAATTTTCAGTAAAGCTTGAAATGAAATCTACTCAGAGGAAATGTGGATTTAAACCTGGGAATTAGTTTTTACCTTTTCAAGGAAAAGAATAAGGAGTGTTCCTCTCTTTAAATGTTCATGTCATGAACTGTACTGAGAACACTAATGCTGTATTTCGTTTTCAATATTGACTTTAATTCTCCAGCTCTGTTTTATTAATTCCCTGTGAATGGTGACATTCAGGAAGTAGCAAATCTTCTGCTGAAAATCCCTCATTGAAAGTCATTAAAAGTAGCAGTAGCAGATTACTACTTTAATTGGTAAATTTGACAGTGGAATCCTTAAATCCACAATGTCCTCGCAGTCTATTCTATCTCAGTTGCAATGTAGAAAACCCTAAGTTTTTTCCACTGCAGTCTTTCATACATTGCAAGATATGGCAAGCTTCCTAATACCTGGAATTCACATTTTATCTTTGCTGAAAAAAAACAAGAAAGATTTCCACATTTTGTCAACTCATAGAGGAAACAAAGTTAATGAAGAAACTGAAAGATAAACGTAGGAAAACATTTGCTATATTTTTCAATTCCATACAATAAAACTTTGAAGTTTTTATGAAGTTTTTTTGCATTAGAATAAATCTATTTATCTGATGTAGACATAGAGATTCTATTTTTTGGGGAGAAACAAAAAGAAATCACAAGAATATTCTATGAACCAAATTATAGTTTGATTAAAACAAAATATAACATATATAAATTAAATTACATGAATGTAGATGGAAAGAGGGAATTTTTGTTATAACAGAATGTGATAGAAAAATATTTTGGGGATAGAAAAATCATGTTAATTGGAAAGGAAAAACAAGTTGAAAAAATAATAACATTATTATTTGCCAAGTTCTATTTCCCTCTACCCAGTTTATCAAAAAATTGTCAAGATGCCAAGCCTTTCTGCTTTTGTTTTCCATAGCCACAGGAGAGTTCAATCCCTGACCAATTCCAGCTCTTCCTCTGGCTGGAAGAGTTCTGAAGCTGCTTGATTCCTGGGGCTGTTAAAACTGATACTGCTCAATTCCTACACAGGATCCAGACAGATGCAACCCATCCTATCCTGGCTGCTGGGATCTGAACTCAAGTAGCTCTGAAAAATTAAGCTAGTTGCCCATCCCCATTTTTAGGCATCTGTTACAGAGGTAAAAGGTCTTGCACCACTTTAGTTCTTGTGCAGACACTATAGAAAGGAAAAGTTTAGGCTCTAGGCTAAATAACACTGGACTTACAGATTATGAATGAAAACATTATAGGAGAAAACAGCAGCTGTGTCTTTTTCATGAAGTACAGAAGGAATTGATAAGGTATGTAATTAATTAAATCAATCCTCCGGTAGTAATAGAATGACCACTTAAAATAGGATTTAATGTATGAATGCTATTGACTCTCTGTCTCCACCTCTGTAAGAACATCTCTGGTAAGAACAGCAGTTATTTAAATATAAAGAGAAAACAGAAAAAAATATTTAGAAGTGGAGAAACATCTGGTCTGATTCCTCTGTCACTGGTACATGCAATCCTGCAATGCAATGCTGCTGACTGAATGATTTTCCTTCTGTGCTAGAACAAAAAACTGAGGAGAATATGACCCAATAATTAACCCATCATTTCTTTTTGTTGGCTCTTCCCTTTGGACCATTCATAAATAAATTCTTACATACTTGATATACACTTTATAACCTTTATATAAGAATGGAAATACAGGAAGCAAAAAGGGATTGAAGAAGAATCAAACCTAGGAAAAGAAAGGAAAGGCAAAGTTGTTTAATTTTTTTAGCAGCCTTGAATGAGTTTTTTTCTCTGATTATTGAAAGAATTTCTACATCATTGTTGTAACAGGTTTCAAAGTGTTGATTTTCAAACTGGTGTTAAGTTTAATATGCTGGAAAAATGACGTCATGTCAATTTAAGCAGGACTGATAGGTTTAAGATTTTGGGAATATGTCTGTTTTTTGGGGCACTTTAGAGCTTATCTTGCTAGTGCTTGTTAAAACTGGAGGTGATGTAAATTCTGGAAATAATTACAAACATGACAAAACAAATTAGATCTCTGAAATTATTCCAAAATGAAGTATCAAGGGAAAGATCCTATTTATAAAGACGGTAGAAAGAAGTTTCTTATCATTAACAACAACTGTGTGTGGATAGCCTTTCCCATTGCATTTAGTGTTGTCAATAAATTTGTTGCTCTCTGCTTTTCTCTTTACTAAAACATTGGTATCTGAATATCTGTAGGAGGCATGGGGAGGACCTTGAGGTTGCCCACTGTTTCCTCCAAACCTGTCTAACCTACTCAACTGAGGAACTTAGCAGAGGGTTTAAACCTTTCATATCTCATTACTTGATTTGTGATTTTTGTGTCACTAATCCAGCATAAATTTTCCTAAGTTTCAGACAATTGGATTGCTGAATTCTTTTGGTGAGTAACTAGTTATGACAAAGGTGCAACTACTTTTGTTGATGCTGGTTCATAACCAGGACTACCAGGATGTCCCAGATGCTGTTGTGAATGCAAACAAATGTTGCATACTGGTTTTACCTAGTCTAAGATTCTTGTTATCTTTGGAAAATTCTCCCTCTACAGACCAATGTCTTTAAAGTCTGATATTTGGGTAGAATATTTTATTTACATGTGCTGGTGACATAAAGTGTTAGTTAACAATATGTCTCATGTTGATAAACACTTTAGCTTCCTGGCAAGGTCAGAGGCAAGTAGAGGGGCATTGTCACAGAGCAGCTGAGATTGGCAGGAACATCCAGATGCCCTGTCCAACCCCCCTGGTCAAGCAGGGCCATCTAGAGCTGGCTACTCAGGTTCACATCTGAATGACTTTTGAATATCTTGAAGCACCATAACCTCCCCAAGTCACTTGTGCCACTACTTGGTCACCCTCACAGGGAAAGAGTGTTCCTTGATGTTCAAAATGAAGTTCCTACATTTCAGTTTGTATCCACTGTGTTCCTCAAAATAGTTCAGTGTGGAGCTTTACAATTTCTCTAGATTATTTCTAAGATTTCTTTTATGCAGATTGTTCTTTATTCCCAAGCCCAGATTTAGGTCAGTAAAAGATGTCAGGAAGAGGAATTCTGGGGGAAAAAATCAGGGGTACCTTTAATTCTTCTTCTTTAACTCTTCCATAACTTTTTCCAGCCTGACAGTGATGAACCCCACAAATGTGTATTTGTGGAGGGTTGTACCACAAGTAGAGTATCTCATATGAAAAACTGTTTCCGGGTAGGTTGCCTGATACCTAAACAATCAAACCAGTGTGCTATAGAGTTGACTTGCATAACATGAATATTTCTCTTTAGAATGTACTGGATGCGCTGCTCTCTTGTTCACTAGCTTTGTATATCACATGTTCAGTATTTCTCAGAAAATGATCCAGAAGTCTTAGGGAGGAGCCATGTTTCCCATAGGTGGCAGGTATGCATCCAGAAATAGGACAGCAGCTATGAATCACAAGCTGCTGTGAGGCCACTCTGCATCAGTAAGTGAGGCTGCTGACAGTATACAAAATATCCCTTATCCTTAAGACACCTGAACATCTACAAGTGACAGGGAGGCCCAGAAACACCAAGGATAAAATATATTTGGCAGCTACTAGCTGGCATTTTTTTACAAAATGGAGCAGCAAACTTCATTTTGACAGCTGGTGTTTCATGGGCCGCCTCTGAGTTTCGGTGCTGCCTACTTTAGATAATCATGCTTGATTTCTAGCGATAACCAAAATATTCCTTGCAGTAGAGAACAGAATTTTGAGGCTGCACATACCAGCATCAAAGCAGTGTGTCTGTTAATAAAATCAGAATGGCAGTTTCACAAGAAGTGTAGTAAATTTGTACAAATTGCTTGCTATGTTTTTGTTAATTGATCCTCTCACTTTACAAATAAAACTAATAAAAGAGACATGGCAAAAAGTAAATGCCCAAATTGTCAGTTAGCTCTATCAATAAGTAAAAAATTACCCTTTTATATGTAATGTATAACCTGACATAGTCAAACCAGAAGTAATTCCTCTTGTGTCCAGACATTCATATAATACTGATAGGATTTGCTAAAATTATTGGGCTTACATTCCTTTCTCACATGCATCACAATAATTTTCTGCATTCAGAAAAAATTTCAACTTGGAAAACTAGTTAGTAATAACCATTTTTATGTGGATATATATGTACTTTGAGATTCTACCACATGTATGCAATTTTCAGATAGGACTGTGACCTTTCAGGAAGTCTGGGTACCTTTTTTCATTTTCAAATCACTTCCATTAACATTCCTCCACGTAGCAGATGCTCAAAGGCAGATTTTCAAGACGAGCAAGTAAAGCTTTGCTGTAACTCAGGCCACAGTGCTCTGACCCTGGAATGCACTGCAGCACAATGTGATGTGTCTGCAACCTGAAGGTAAAACAAAAAAAAGCTCCAAAAGAAAATGGTAAGCCAAGTGTAATAATGAATTATGATGATAGGAATCCCTCTGATTCATATCTTCAAAACTCCATAAAGCCCCAGGAAAAGTCCTTCAAAGTCCATTTTCTCTCCATAGTTTTGTGGATGTATTTTTGTGAACAAAATTTACATTGAGAGGAATAGGACAAGGATCTAGGAGTCAACTAAAGGAGCCAAGAAGGAACAGCTTACCCTCTGATATGCTGTAGATGTTAGCCAAAAACTTTTATAATTTTAGTCAAGAAGTCTCTTGAAGCTACTGGTTTACAGTAGGCCTTCCAAAGCATAGGCACTGAATGTCAGGACAGGTTGCTGGCAGTTGAAGTATGTTTTCTGTCAAAGGGAAAGGATAAATTAAACAATTGCTTCACCAGCACATTCAATAAGCATCGTAACAGTGGCAATCTTTGTCTGCCCTTGTAGTCAACCCCCAAGGATTTTGAACATAGATGGTGATGAAAGATATAGCTGGAATTAGATTGCTCCATGGGTGGAAAATATTTTGGAGGTTCTGCAGCACAAAACTAGTCTCATTTCTGCTGCTGTTGTAAGAATTTTCCTTCCTACCTTGTTCTGTGCTGCCTCAGAATAAGACATTGAACATGGGCAGTCATCTTCAATCAAAGTAAATCTCAAAACAGCCCTTTGTCCACCTCTGAAATCTCAAAATGACCATTCAACAATCAGTTTACATCCTTTGTTCCCCTTGCTTGTAGAATCAGTCTGATTTGCCTGTTTTCATGATTTTTATGTTTTGCACTACTCAAGATAAAGAAATGATTACTGGAAAATGCTTCCGTTAAAAGAATTCTCAAATTTGAGGCACCATGATAGGTGAAAAACACATACTACATTCATCTTCCATGTTGTAAAATGTAAAGAAAAATAGGGCCTTTTGAAGGTATCACAAATCTTTAAATTGTTTCAGTATTTCATGCTGCTGCTCCATGACTAGGGTAATTTGCATCTTCTTCTTAGATTCTTTTCCCTTTTTGACAAAAATAATTTTTCCGTCAGCAAACTGGCTTTGCTCTGAAATCCACCTGATTTGTCAAAGTTGGCTTTGTTTCATGTACCCTTCTGTGTCTTCATGCATAGATGAAGAGGCGTTGGGGCATTGATTGTGTTTAGCAACCGTGTTTAAATCTCCTGTTAAGAAAAAAACATCTGGAAGAGCTCAAACTTTTGGTAAAAATCAATGTTTGGCTGTTGTTGGCAGACAACCCTGTTTACAGATAAAAGTCATGGGTGTAGCTTTCCATTCAAAATTCTTTTCTTTTCTTTACTTAAGAAACTGGAGACAGACCATTCCACTATAGGGGTATGATGGTGTAGGGATCTGATCCAGTATTGCCCTGCATTTAGGACACATATGTGGCACTTGTTCTGCTGAGCCTGAAGCTAATTCATTGCCACAGCCCCAAGAATACTGATATATTTGACCATGGAACCTGCTGAGCTGCTCCCATGGATTGCACAGATGTTTGCCCATCACAGTTACATAATGTACCATATTAAAATGCACAGTGGAAAGAGAAATAGAAGAGCTGAAAATGAAAAAAAAAAACAAACACTACTTCTCATCAGTCCTTGCATGAGTAAAAGTGCAATGGGTGTCTGGGTTGGTTCCTTTTCTTGCCCATTTTAAGTAATGAGTACTAATTTTGTTCTTAATTCTAGTGTGATATAGGATTTAAGAGGATCCTATTTTCTGTGCTACATCTACTCAGAAGCAGAGTAACATTTGGGGAAAACATTCCAAATATCTTAACAAGGAGTTTGAGTTTTTCCTCCAAAAATGTTATTTCTTTCTCATGAGATATAATTAGATTTGTCTGCAATAAAAAAACTTGTAAAACTGAATTCTTTGCTATGGAAAAGTATAAATGGAGCATTTTCAGACTGACCAGCTAGTTACTTTGTCATTTCTCTGTCTGAAGTAAGGAATTATTTGTACCTAAATTTGTACTTTTTTTTTTTTTTGTAGCTTTTGACTACATTCTGCATTCTGGTGAAATAGCTGCACTGTACTGATTACCTGATGGCCATCTGTTTCATTAACACAAATATAGTTTAAAAATCCCCAACTTTAGATGAGTTTAAGAAAAAAGTTTTTAATAATCTGTGTGTGTTTCTTCAGAGAGCACATCAACTTGCTGAGAAAAACTGAAACTTAATTGTATTAATTAATGTCTCAACTCTTTTATAAGGCTAACATTCAGCTTTGTGAATACATCACAGTTACTTCTCACTCTAGGGGAACTTAATGTAGTTATTCTCCCAGCTGATTCTGCTAAATCAGTGTGGGGGTTAAAATAATAGTTCTGCTTTTAAGCTAATTTTTCCCTGCTAGTGAGCAATTTAGTTCAAGAGAAGGCTCGTTTTATAAAGCCATGTAATAGATTATTTATTAAAACTTCAAAGCTAATACAAACAGTGGTTCAGACACCTTCCCAGCCTAGATTTTAATGCTGGTTTAATTGATTTTTATTTAGACTGGGGTCCTCACAGGACTCTACCTTCACACTGTGGTAGTTCATATTACATTTTGTTGTTTCAGTCTTCTATTAGGAGCAAACAACCCCTTAATCAATCAGACTTCAATAGGCAGAAACATGAGAAACTGCAACCTATTCAGTTTGGCTAGACAATTTGTCACATATATAAATACTTTCACAGTCTTTATGACAGAAGTGGCAGTATGACCTCAAGCATCAGCTGAACATGTAATTCTAGTGGATTTTTGAAGGACCACTGCATGTTCAGAAAAAATAAGGAATGACTATGAACATTCGGATGTTTTGTTTTTCGATTTGCTGTGGTTGTTTATGTGCACATCAGGGAGCTAGAAAATGTAAGGTATAGGAGTTCAGAATGAAAATAAATTTTATATTTTAAAAGTAGGCTGTGAACTTGAGGTCTCATTATTAATGCTTAATTCCATTAAAAGCATTAATAACTTAGAAATCTAGGTACAATTATGCATTGAATTTGCAGGAAAGAGTCAGCATATGAAAAACTAATAACTTCTGCAGTATTGTAATATTTTGTATAGATATTGCTTTATTTTCCAAGGAGTTACATATTTTGAAAAGAGAAAAATTTATGGTCTTAAGAGACTATCTGGGGGAGGAGGTAGGTAGAAATTATTTTTCACTGAATGCAGATGAGATACAAAGAAAGAGAAAAAAACCCTAAATTTTGTGTCATATGGGAATTTCTTTACCTAACCATGTAATGCTTCTCTCAGTAGTCTTCATTTCTCGTCTCAAAAGGCCTTGACTGTGATAAGATATATTCCAACACTAAAAAAGACTAAATACTCCACTCAGCTCTATTAGGGAAAAAACAAACTGAAAATTTGGCAATGCTCCCACAGTCAATGTCTTATGTGTTCTTTATTGGTTTTTTGGATTTTGGTTTTTATGTTGTTGTTGTTGTTGTTGCTTGCTTTTTCCTCTTTTAGGAAAAAAAAAAGGTTCAGCAATCTCACCTTTCTGTGGCAAATGAGGAGTGCCATATTTCTACACTACCCCCCACAGGTGTCACCACCTCATCTGGGGGGCTCAGCCATGCCCTGTGAGGGGACAGTTGGAGACAGCTGGAGCTGGCAGTGTCCTCTCCTCACAGGGACCACCCTGCAGCTTCCACTGCCAGCGCCTTGCCAGGCATGGTGCTAACAGAAACCCAGAATAACTCTCTGGGAAAAAAAGACTGCATGGCTACTGGTTTTATTTTCTTTAATTTGCTGATTTTCTTCCTGTCTGCTACTATCTTCTAATTTTTAAGTGAAATATTGTGGCAGTGAATTCTTAGGAACATATGGCTTTCCTTTTGTTTACTGGGGGAAGGCTGTGCTTTTTTTATTTTTTTAATCTCTTTCTCCCTTTTTACTTTTTATTGACTCTGCTAACAAAGAGGGCTCCTGAACTCTGAACAGTGTCTTAAAACACTTGTGTTCATGTAGCTCTACAGAAATACCAAATAAACACTCAAAATCAGAATTGAGCTTCTCTACTGAGGGGACTTCAGTGATACTCACAGCTCAGATATGAGCAAGGTCATCTTCTAAAGTGGATTTGTTCATGTACCAGTGAATCAGGCAGAGGTTTACTCATTCCATTTTTCAACCACAGTAAATTATGCATCTTGAAGTTCATCTGCCCTTTAGAACTGCAGCATGATGCAGGACATGTAAATAGTTCTGTTCTCCCCCATGATTTCTTGTGAAACTCACACAGGCAGTGAATAAAACTGCTGGCAGCTTTCATATTTCACCCCAATAAATCTGTATTTTACAGCCGAGGGGTTGTGGATTTCTCTGGGTTTTGGTTTGGTTTGGGTTTTGTTTGTTAGTTTTGTAAGGGCTGTTTATTTTGGCTTATTTATTAATCAATATTTGACCCTATTACTTCCAAGAGAGCAGTAGGAGCACTTGTAAGCTATTCACTGCGAGAAGAGGAGTGTACACACTGAGAAAATGTTTGCTGTTAATATTAGATTATTGTCAGCCAAAGTTAGCTAAGATGTAAGATTTCATCTACAGTTTGTAGTGCTTGTTCAAAGAGATGAAGATTGATTGTTGCTATATTTAAACGGATCATTATTTTCCCCATTTTTTGGGTTGCAAAGCCAGGAATACTTCTAGTCTGAGTTCAGCTAAAAACTTTCAACCTCTGAAATGGTCCTTGGCAGTATTTTCCCTACTTCAATTGAATTGTATTTGATGCTGGCTTCCAATTTTTTTTTTTTTGAGCATCCAGTTAGGTTGCTGATGTATCTGACATTTTCCATTTTCCAGAATGTGTGCATAAGCACGAACACATGAATGTGTATGGTGTTGGTGTGGGCCCAGACTGCAAGGATTCTCACAGCTGGGAGAAATATCCTCAGCTCACACTGACCTGAGTTTCTGCATGTGTCTTTGGGGGCCAGATGCAGTACCATCTAGGAACTGGTAAGTTTTCAAGAGGTGAGACACTCTTGTATTTGGAAGCATAAAGCTTGTTAAAACTAGGGAGGGTGGTAAAGAGACAATGTTACACATAGTTCACTCTTCCTGTATTCTCATCAAATAGAAATTTTATGGAGCTTCCAGCTTTGTAATCCGGTTTGTACCCAAGTAAGGCCCAAAAAATATCTGAGTTTGATGGACACTTACCTATTGTTCTTCCAGGATCCTGGTATCAAATTCTAAGCTGAATATAACTTGGCAATGAAGAATCTTTCTCCCCTTTTCTATATGCAGTCCACATCCCTTCAAAAATTACTTTTTGGAGGTGATAAAAAATTTTAATTTGTCTTCTAGGGAAATGGTGTTGGTGAAAATGTACTGTTAGTCCCCCACTGTTGGTCTCTTTGCTGGTCCATCAGCCAATTTCATTCAAATCTGATAAGTGGGAAAAGTCGCAGAGATATTCAGACGCTTTTATTTTAAAGAGAAACATCAGCATGAATAGCAAAAGCATGCATTGCTCTTGTTTAGCTGAACAGCTGAAAGTCAGGAGTGAAACTGGGATGTTCTGGTCAAAGATACAAGAGGGAAGCAACGCAATGTGCAGGGATTTTTTAAGGAATCTGATAGAGAAACCAGAAATGGATGAGACAACACAGATCAACGACTTATTGACATGAGACTTTTATCTATTCTTTTGTTCATGGAATAATTTTGTCTTTGAAATTATCAATGGAAACATATTTTCATTTAATTCCTTTTTTCCATGCTAAGAGGATGATTTTTATGTATGTGATTTTTATGTATGTTGATTATTTATATGCAACTCGTTCATAAATGAGTTTTTCAGTATAGATATGCATGAAAAATAAGCTGAATCTATCTAAAATGTCAGGTGATCTTTTTCAGAGGGGCCTGATTTTAATATGAATGTCTTTTTTCTGTGCTAAATCAGTAAAATGATGGAATGATGTCATTGAATTGAAAGAGAGGTCTTTGTTTGTTTTAAACTGCAGTCTATAAGGGCAAAATCTTTCAGGTCAATATATTTTCTGTAGTGTAAGTCCATGGCAAGAGACAATATTTATGATAATAATTAGGGAAAAGAACCCTCATATTGAAATATCTTGTAATGTCTCTCTAAATGCACCTAACATTAATTAGTCAATAAAAATTAGTCAATTAAAAATGTCTAAAAAAATCAAAATAAATTGTTTAGGCATATAACAACAAATCTCCTAATGATAAAAATTTAACATTTCAGTTGCTATTTGTAAGCTAGTTGTAAGTTGTTGCTAAATTCAAAAATTGAATCGTCTACCAGGGCGGGAGCGTGAAGGTAAATTTATTGTCTTTGTGCTCCACATCAAAAGTGTCAGGAAATAATTCCTTCACTGAATTTTCTTACATCTTTAGAGGCTAGGGCTCATCTGCAATGGGGAACCACTATAGATCTCAAACCGTCGTGAGTACCATGCACTCCAAATTCTTCAGCACAATTGCGACAGCAGTATAGTGAAAGTGTATGGTCACCAGATGGCCGGAGCTGTTTGCCATGTAAACTGGCGCTACAACACAGAGAATTTCCTCTTGTGTTTTGGTGTGCAAACACTGCATGGGCCCCATATGAGCACAAGGTCCTATGGCCAGTCTATCGTGCAGAGCAACTGCTTTGTTTCCTCAGTCTAATTCCTTGCATTTTCTTTCCCATTAAGTCCAAAGTTAGTCCCTTTTGACAGAGATGCCCTATGTTATATTACTTGTTCACAGACATCTCAGATAACTAGATAAGAGTTTTTTTTTTTCCTTTTTGAATGAGTTAGATGGTTTGTAGAAATGAACAGTTAGAGAAACACATTGATTTTCTCTATAAACTTTCAGAGTTCTGTAACTTCTATTAGAATTTCAGTTTCAGGCAGCACTTCTAATGTTTCCTCCACAAAGTTTCTCCCAAGCTCCCCTACAGTGAACTTATATTAAAATACATGTATCTAATTTAGTCTTTTCCTACCATTAACTTATACTCTGTGAATGCTTCTTTTAGTTTTACAGTTTCTTTTGCACTCCTCCTATTCCTGCTATGCTTGAAAAAGATATATTAAAAATTCTTCTGGTTTTTGCAGTTCTTGTTATCAGATATTTCTTTGACATGCCATATTCTGGTTTTATATTTAGGCTGCTTGAGTTTATGGTTCTTTCTATTTATTTCCCTCATTTTGATACAACACTGATTTCTGTAACCATAACTCTCTATTTATATGCCTACCTCCCCTTGCCTAGTCTTTTTTGTCCTTCTTCCTCCAACTCTCCACCTCCATTTCATTTTCTAATCTTTCTGTGCTGGTTTAGATGAACTAGTAAGAGAAAATGCTCACAATATAAGGCATTAGAATGAACAAGAGCTGTCAGATTCTGAAAAGAAATATGTGTAAGAGATGGGTAGACTGGGCAGAGATTGATTTCACATAACATGACTATCAAAAAGTAAACAGTCTGTCTTGCTTGATCATCTAATCTTCCTCTATTGTCATGGAAGAGTGAGGATCATCTGCAGGAGGTGATCTTTCTCACCCAAAGAGACAGATCTTGGAAGTGCATACTTATCTTTGAAAAAGAAGGACAGAAACTAGAAGAGTGGGTTGACATTGAGGCTTAGTAAATGGCTTGCTAAAATTTAGTGAGATGTGGGGTATTGACCCAGGAGGGTCAGTTGCTTGCTTTTTTCTTTTGTTGGATTAATTCAATCTGAGGAATGAACTGAATATGATTTTCATTGGCATACATAAATTTATAGAGTTAGAAAGTACAATCTCTTCTCAGTCTCTTAATTTTCAGCAGACATATCTCTTTAATACTTCAGTTTTACAAAATAATTTACTTATTCTGTCTACAAGTCTAGTTTCACTGCACATCTCCTGGTGAAAAATTCCTTGGCTGTTGCCATAATCAGGAACAAAGCAATTCAGACACTCTGCAAAGAAAAATGGGCACCATTTTTTTGTCAGCTGTCAAGACCTTATATCATGAATAAATCCTGAGGAGGAAAGGTTCCTTTCTGCAGCTGCTACTCAGTGTCTCAGATTCTCAGCCTGAGGAGAGCTCCTGTTCTCTGGCTGCGTTATGTAGTCACGTCAGCTTCGTACCTACCGGTGAACAGAGATCCTGGGTACAATGAATCATTCAGCCTTCTGTGCAAGCAAGGAAATACTTGGATGGCTAAAGGCAGGGTAGAGTTTCACTCAAAGCTGCATGAATTTCCCCGAAACTTTCTTACAAAAAACAGTGTAGTGCTGATTTTAGTATGTTCTCTTTGTCATTCAGAAACACAATGCATTAGCAGTGTTGAACTCCCAGGTACCAAAAATATATGTTACATAAGGAGATTGAGAGCAAGACTCAATAATGCTTTCAAACTGAAAATATTCTTAAGCATCTTTCCATTGAACCAGCTAAATAGTGCAGTTCTTGCGAACAGCAGAGCTATAGACACTGAGAGAGCCAATCTGTTCTAGAGAGTATAAAGAGAAAACTGAAGCAAGACAAATATTCATACAGATCTTCAAATTCAAGAAAGAATTTTTTTTCTGAAATAAAATGTGCCCTTGAACCTAAGAGCTTTTCTTTTCTCTTCTTTGAATTTAATTTTGAATGTACTTGCCTAGGCTGTTTTATTCATTTTTTGTTTTCCCCATTAGCACCTTTTCTTTCAATGACAACATTTTTAGCTGAATTCTACCATATAACATCAGGGAAGTGCTCACATAACATATTAAGGATTTTATTTTACAAAATGCCAATCATAACAAATAGTTTGAAAGAGACTTGTTTCTTAAACAAAATTCTGTGCACAGTGTTAGTGAAACACATTCTCCAAAAGGGAAACTATAATTGAAATAAATCTTTGAGCATCATCTTTGGCCAACCAAATAAAGTGAATGCCTGTTACCTTGCTCTAAATTTAAACCAACCTTCGTTCATAACTGCAGTAAGAAAAACCCGAAACCTCTGCTAGAGAGGAAAAAGAAACATAGCCAAATTAACCCAAATAGCTCTGAAACCAATAACTGTACAGCAGAGGGTTCTTAGAGAAAAGAAATATGTGAAATTTAAATGTAAAATCTCCAAATGAAAAAAAAAAAAACAAGTAAAAAGATGGTCCTAATTAGCAACAGACATAGGCATTAAATAAAATGCAGAGGGGTACAGGATATAGGAAAGTATTTCAAATATGTTAGCGCTTTAAAATGTCAGACAGTTTGAGACAGTTATGAAGAATTTATTCCTTGGTTTTGGAAGGCCTAACAGACATGCAATAAAATTCACAGGAGCACTGCTAGAAGAGAGCAGAATAGCAGGAAGAGTCAAGTGTAACAGTAATAGAATCCAGTATTTAGCAATTTTATATTTCTATAAAGAGGATGAATATTGGTGTACTTATTTTTTTGTCTTTGCATGGTTTTTATATACACGCAGGCATGCAGAATCCGTATGAGATCAGAAGTGCCATGTTATGATGGTTTTAGGAAATCTGGTCTATTTCAAATTAAATAAAATAACCAAATTTTCTCTAAGTCTCTGAGGGGAAAATGAGAGAGAAAATGTCCAAGGAATAGCAATTTTTAATTTTCAGGAGAAGCAGCAATAAATCTCAAAAGAAAACAAAACCATTCAAAATTAAAATTAAAAAACCTAATGAACACTTCACTCTGAAAATCATGACGAGCTATCAGAGCACTGAGTTGTAGTTTATATCAAAAAGCAACACATTGATATTTACACAAAGTCATTATCTCTAATGTAATATTTGAAGATGTCTGCAATTAGATTTTATTGTAAGTGTTCATAGAGTTGTCAGAGCAGAATGCATTTACTTATGTTCCATCAGTACATTATATGCTGCTACAGCTCATTTATCATTTTGTATTTGCATTGGTCTCAAGGCTGCTGGAGATATCATTCAAGGAAGAGTGAGGGCTTTTTTATTTCTTTGAGAAGATGGAACTTTCTAATTATGAAGTGGCACATTTAGTGACCTGCTATCTGTAAGAAACACTTTTTGCTGCTAGTATTTTCCTGGGGTTTTTTCTTCATAATGTAAATTGAAAATACTACTTTGAATTCTGGTATCTGGAAGAAGCAAACTGTTCAACTTAATGGCCCAAGATATTTCAGAAATATGCAAAAAACATAATTTCCTGCATTTCTTTTTTTTTTTTTTTAATAAGCAAAACCTATATATCTGTGAGCCAACAGAGTGAAGAAGAGATGGAATTTTACTTGGAAAACTCAGTCAGCTATATAATACTGTAAGAACAGCTTGCTCTATTAAGGAAGAGGATCCCTGGAATTATTCCATTTATTTATTTTTTAAACTCAGAAATATGGTGAAACATTTCATCCAGACTGTGGATCCACTTAGAAGAATTCCTGTTCCCTGAATGTTGTGGGAGCAGCCAGGTCATCACTGCTACCTGTTCTTCCATCAGGACATGCACTGATTTGCCCCATACTCTATTTCTGCAGGTTGGCTGGGGAGAAGATGGCAGATCCTTCTACCCATGGCTCAAGCTGGGGAGCTCACTAAGGTTGGGATTTTTCTAAAATATCTCAGTGATTTAGAACCATGGGTTTCTGTTGACTTTTGATGGTTCATGTGAAACAGACATCATGTGTGTACCTACAAAATTCCCTTCCAGAATTTTCATGCCAATAGCAAGATATAACATATTCTAGGCAGCCCTTTATTGGCAAGATCATTTAGGGTAACTAGAGTTCACCACATTGTCACACTACATTGTCACAGATGAAGTGGACATTTAACCCATCTGTGCCAAGTTGTATAAACCTCTTGACTTACGTTAGTTTTGATAAATTATGCTGGTGTACATCCAGAAATTTGCAAAAATTGGTCTGAGAACTTTGGAGACTATGTGGAACATCTGCATGGCATGAAAAATAAGTATCACACATTAATAAAAACCAAAGCAAAACAAAACCAAACCACCCCAGAAACTGCATTGCTGAAATTGCTGTCTTAGCAGTTCTCTACTTTTGTAGCAAAACCAGTTTCCAGGAGAAAGATTCATAAAAAAAAATTTCACTATGACAGCTGACAAGGCAAGGAAAGTCAAGAAGTGTCCATGCTTCATCCTCTGAGCAGAAATATTGAAGACTGGGTGAAAACCTCATTCTTTATGACAAAATTCTCAGACTTCAGCATACCCAGGTTTTCACCCCAAATTCCCACTGAGAAAAGACTTATAAGTCTCTATTCTCTTTGTATTTATTGCATCTGAAATGTGCTCAGTTTCCATTGCCTTTCATCTGAGTTTGCTTTTATTTAGGTTACATGGTTTTGAATAACATAGGGGCATGGAAACAAAATAATTTTTGAGGTAGAGACATAAGAAAGTCAGGGATTTGTCTGCTGTGGTAGAAGGTTTGCACAAGCCTTGTACACTAAGAGCATGTTTTTGGGAAAAAGTTAGAGCTCACTGCTCACTGCTTGTAATATAAGGCTGTGATTAACAAAATGAATAAAATAACATTGAGTGATAATTGTTTAAGGTTTAAATCCACAAGTAAATTTTCTTTACCTATATTTTTTCAAGTATATAAAAAAATACTTTTTTGTGTTTTGAATGCACTGATTGGTATCAGGCTTTTCTTTTTAAAAAGAATTTCAGTATGCTTCTAGTAAACCAGTTTAATATTAACACCTCTCTAGCATCCAATCAACTAACAAGAACCTGAGCCTGGCTGAATCTTTATTCTGAATTAGTTGAAGCACAGGACTGTCTTTACTCTTTCTCAGAGAATAAATATTCACTATGTATGATATGCATCGTACACAAACCCTTGTCCCTTTTATAGTTGCGTTTGGCCTATGGCATATGAGTTTAATGTGGTTCATGTGCAGTGCAGATACATCTCCCAAGGCATGAAGCCCTTTCTGTCCTTATGCTTCCTCCAGGACCTTGTTTCTTTAGAGGGTTGTGCCTCTGCACAAGGATATCTCCTGCATGAACTGAACTAACCCCCACCAAATAAAGGAACATTTTTCCTTAAGGACAATCCTTTTGATAACCACAAAATTAGGGACAGGCAATTCTAGAACCATTTTGATAGATGACATGACCCTGCTACTGCATTCATGACACAGGAAATAACACTCTTATGGGAAAAGAAAGACAAAGGAAAAAAATGCAATTCAGGGAAGACGTGAAAGAATGTGGACCTTAATTTTGATTAACTGCAGATTTCTCCTATCCTCCTCCCAGAAGTGCCTTCTAATCCCAGAGTCAGAACCTGTTGACAGTCTGGGTGAAGCTCAAAACACATATCCAGATTTCATGGATGATATCTTGCATTGGGTTCTCAGAAGCCTGTGCCCCTCTGGTGGTGATATTAACACAGCATGCCAAAAGAAAAGCTGGTCCAGCACCTATAGGTGCCTGAAGAAACCTGGCCATAACACTGGGGCTCACGTTGAAAGGATCCATTGTCCCTGTCCTCACCAAATTTCTTCTCAGCAGCTTCTGCAATTGTTAACATGAGCATTAAGGAGCATCTGGATTGCAAAGCATTTTTTTGCATTATGAAGGTGCAAAGAACTTTTCTGTTTTCTTTCCCAGAGATGCATGGAGAGCCAGATTCACATAAACCTTGGATTTTACAGGTCTGATCTGAGCCCAAGACTGCAAACATTATCCAGGCAGATCTCCATGGAAGTCAAGTAATAGGCTACTGACTGAACCAGTTTCCACTTGGAGCCTGATGTAACCACAGAGCAGGTGTGAATGCAGACATTGTACCCACCAGAATGAGCATTATGCAAGGCTTTCTTTAAAAAAAATTTATATAAGGCACATAGTGCCTTAAGACATTGTCTTTACATACACTGTAATTAATTTAACCAGATTAAAAAAATAGTAAAATAAAAAATAAACAAGTAATGAGAAAAAGAAAAATCTACTGTAAATTTCAGCAACTTGCAGGATTAAAGAGGTGGTCTCCCCTTTCATCACACTGCCCACTTCAACCTGCTTGCTCAGTATCTGCCAGGAAACTGTTTAAAGTTCCTGTGGCTTGAAAAATGGCCAACCTTTACAAAGCAAGACATTTTTATCTGACCAGCCAAGATCTTAGAATGTCAATACCCGGCTCTGACTAACACAAAAATAAACAAATATGCACACACACGCACACATAATCTAGGATGGAGGTCTATTGATGGGTAGTTAGAAAGATTGGACTGTTCTATATAATTCAATAAGAAATTTAAAGGTAAAATTCAATTAGAAATATAAAGATAAGGAAGAAAACTTACTTAAAGGATCACAGGGAGCCTGCAGCCTTTCATCCTTATGTTGCGCAGCATATGATGATCAAAATTATGTGTCCCCATTGACTTCTTAAATGACTTGTGTACTAGCCATGACTCTCATCCTGGTAGGCATCTGTGATAGCGCTCTCCTCATCCACCTTGAGGCATCTCTGGTCTAGCCAACCTGGCTTCTACAGGCAGTAAAGGGACTTAGAACATGACTGTTCAAATCCATTTCAGTAGCATCCTTAAGACAAGGTAGTGGTACTAAAGGAGATATTATCCCCTCTCCAGGAAGTATAAACAATGAGGCTTCACTTTGCATGAATAACCAATCTTCCCATGCACTCGAAGATCAATGGGGCAAGGAATAGAAGTTTTAGCCTAAAACTCCTCCACTGTGCTGTGAGAAATGTTAAGTTCTGGGCTCACCACGCAAGGATATTTAATGTTCACTCATCCACTCCTTTCAGTGATACACTTTTCAGTGAGAGGTCCTCGGTCCAATTTACCTCACACATCTAGAGAAAAAGGTGTGACAGGACAAGTGGATGCTGAAAACCTAAGTTTTCTCTTTCAGTTGCATGTGAAAGCAAATACCTGAAGAATTTGAGAAACTCAGAATTCAAACTTGAGGGAGGCTGAGGTGACTTTCAGGTGAATTTTGGAGCTTTATGAAGTGAAGGAGCTTTAAAGAGAAGCTTCTTAAAAGATACAGAACTCAAGAATCAGTTGTCAGTAAAACAAGACTAGCATAGGAACTCACCTGTCGTCTTGAGCACAAATATAAGACTTATATTACGCAAGGAAACTACATTTCTTCAGAATATCCAGCAAGAGGCAAATCAGTCCCAGAATAAGCAAGGATGTTCGTTGTATTTTTGATGTCTGTGATACTCAAAGGTACTGCATGTTAGAGAGATATCATGGGAAGAATAGCACAGAGGGCTAACATATGCTTTTTCTCTAGCTAAAATAAGAACTTCGAGTAGTTTCTCTCATTTTATTAATGAAAGATAAAATTATGCATTTTGGAACCTAATCTAAATATTTTCCTTCTGACCCCCTCCTCTTGAAAATATTTAATATAAAAAATGGGAATATTTCAAAATATAAAAGTAAAAGAAATCCAATCTGTGAAAGCAATTATATGTTTTCGTACTACTCAGTGCTGATGGCAGAAGAGAGCAATTTTTCACTTGCTCCTGCCTCACAGCTAAGTCTTTTGGGGCAGCAAGTCCTTCTTAAAATAAGAGATGAAGCACACTGTAGAGGACTGCTAGTTGGCATGCCTGCTCTGTCTTTGCAGCACACTTAATCTATACCAGGAGAGAAAATTTGGAGTTCAGCAAATGCTTTTGTATCCAACCCTCTACCACAGCATACATCTACAGCCATGCTATTTGAAAAGCAGGGCTCTCTTAAGCTACCAACTGCAAAATTTTGCAGGTTCCTGTAGGAGCCAATAACATTGGCCATTCTTTTGTATTTGCTTCTGCAAGATGAGAATGCACATGACTGCACCTATCCTTCAGAAGCTTAAATTTTGATTCAATGTGTTTTCTTGATCTAGCTTAAATTTGCACCTTTGCATTCAGTCCTTTTATTTTGAATTCTTTTGGGCTCCTTTTTTTTCTGAATTATTTTAATAGGCAGCTGTTCTGTATTAATCTAAATGAAAAGAGTTTTTTCCTCTCCGTATTAATTATGTTCAACTGATGTTCTTGATTAATTTTCTTCAAAACTGTATCAGTGTTATTTTAAATGCCCATTTTTACCACAAATACTGATTCTTTTTAATATGCATTTATCCAATTCACCTGGAAGCTGTTTTTCATGCGCATTAACATAGAAGCGCCACTTGCATTTCTAAGGCATTTATTATGGGATCTGAAAACTCAGCAGCTAATAAAACAGTCAGTTTTGGATAATGATCAATCCAGAGAGGCCATATGGGGACACTAAGGACACTGGGGAATTTTTACTTCTTATGGAATTGAAAGAAATGGAAAATTGGATAACCACGTATTTGAAATTACTTGTCATAAATTACACAGCATTCTGGGAGGAGTTGACAACATTGTGTCATTTCCATTGTGACAGTCAATTTTGAAGTGAAGCACAAATAAAGGAAGAAACCCAGAAGATGAGGCTCATATGTTCTTGATATGTTCCTGACACAGGGATAAATCAGCCTGCTTAGAGGGGGGGTGAATTTGCACCAGAGAAAGCCCATCTGTTTTTATAACCTCCAAAAATACGGAACCAGTTGCTGTTGCCAAGATTTCAGATACTTTTTTTTTTTTTAAAGTTCCCTCACCTTCATGTGTTTTTTCCATGTCGCTCCCAATGGAATTATTTCCTTAGCCCAGAACTTGAAGATCCATTTTTCTTCACTTAGGGTCTGATGCAAACCCATTTAAGTCAATGGAAAGAGTTCCACTGGCTTTAGTGGGCTTTGGACCAATCCTCACATTCCTCCAGAATATGCTTGTCCTTCCATGGTGCTTACAGAAAATAGCGTCAGCTTTACATAGTCCAGAAAAAAGGAAAAAGACAGGGGGCCCCACCTACATGGAGATGTCTTGGCATAGATATAGAACTGTTACTACTCCTCAGTAGCTGTGTGTAGATCTCTTCTATTTTGAGGAAAAAAAATAGAAATCACTGTATTGTTTTCTTTCCCTCTAAAGTGTTAGTCAGCTATGTTTATGCTGATGAACTGATCTAGTCAGGAGAGTCCCAAGGTGACTCTTAGCATATCCTTGCCAGTCTCTTAACATATTTTACCAGTCCTTTGTGATTTTTTATCTTATGCTTCATGGGCTTTCTGCCTTTTGAGCACCGTGAACATGGCAAAAGCCTGGATTCCAAAAGACATTAGTTAGCTGCTATCAGTCTGCTATCTTCTAATGTCCATTGTGGCTTGAGAGAATCTTGGTCACTTACTTATCACAGCTGCTCCACCAAAATTCTTATATGTGGAACAGTCCATTCTTTCTCCACAAGAGGAGGCTTTCTCACAGATCCAGTCACAGCACTTGTGCTCCCACAGCAATCACAAAGGATCCGGGAACTTCAAGAAGAGTGAGGTATTATGTCCAGGCAAATGCAATTGCAGATCTAGTCAAAGTGGGAATGAAGACTTCAAAGGAACAGCGGAGAGACTCTTACTCAGCAGGGGTAAGTGCAGGCAGGTGTCAGCCATGTCCCACCAGGAGTTATCATGCACAAGCAGGTAGGCAGAATCTGAGCACCTCCCTAAGAATAAAAAGAAACAAACTTCTCTTGGATGTTGGCCTTTATTTCTGGAGAAGCAATTTAGTAGGCTTCAGGGTCAGCCTTTAAGGTTTTGCAATACCGATGATTTGGCTAATTTTTTTGTGGAAGTGGAAACTCAAGGTACTGTCCAATACACTTCCAGCAGTGCTACTTTTTTAGAGGAAGGAGGGAGCTGAACTCTGCGTTTACTGACTTTCAAAGTAACCTCCTTGGAATAAAACTACTTTGAGACGGAAGATATATTAATTTATGGGGAACAATCAGTTCACAATTAACCAAATTCATGTCCTTCTAGAATTCTTGATCAAGATTTTAGTAATTCAGACTTAATCACTTGAAATTTTACATTGATTCATAACCATGGAAAAACATTTTCTGATCAATTTTTTATTATTCTCGGAAGAGAAATATGAATCTAAATTCTTGTAGATAGCTCAGATTGCAAATTTCGCCCCCTTATTTCTGCTCAAAAAAAACCAAAAGGTGAGATTTTTTTTAGAGTGTTTGGAAGAAACTATTAATTTTTCATCACAAAGCTGCTAAGAGTGATGGTTCTGAGACAGTATCACAGGAGGTATAATTATCTATATCTGGTCATAAAGGAATTACAGCAATCTTCTTAGAGATATATAAAATGTAGATATAGATGGATGTCACATAAATCATCTTTGGTGATGGACAGGTATTATATGGCAATGAACACCCTTTAAAAACAAATACTGAGTCATCAGCTTTGATGCTGAAGAAGTGAAGGTTATGATAAACTTATGTAAGAGCCAATTTAATTTTATCTCATGTCAGTGACTCATCTTTCTCCCACACAAAATAGTGGTTCTGGCTCTCCTACTGTTTTGTCCTTCTACAGTGTGTAGCAAAGAAATTTACTACCTAAATGCTTGTGCTTTACATTTATAGAAAACAATGCGAAGAGAAAATTGTTTCTGAACACATTTCAAAGGCTAGGGGCCAAGTGAAAATGAACCAATTTAAAATGCATTTTGAAGACAAAATGTGTTTTGGTATTTTAATGTGAAATAATTTGTTTTATGTTAAAAAACAGTACACCCATTTCATATAGATATACATATATGAGTATATCCACTTCAGTGTCACATTTCATAAAGCTCCTTTCTTACTTTCTACCATATTCACCTACACAGTTTTACTATAAAGCTTGTAGAATATGCTGAACAGTCATAGTGAAAAATTCAAGGAGTAAATAGGAAGGCATATTTCTAGAACAACAGGACACATGCTGTAGATGTTAATCTGACTTGTTTGTCACCTGCTGACATCAGAAATGTCAAATGCTGGAGGGGAGGATGATAGTGCTTCCTCCAAATACAGCATATGTTACCCATCCAAGACCTCAATACTCAGTTCAAGTGGGTCTGTCTTCAGTGACACTCTCATTTTATTCTATTTCTTTAAATAGTGTCTATAGCCCCATACTTATTTTTCAATCTTTTTTTTTAACACTTTGACATAATTTATCTCCATATCTTTTTTGTGTTCCTGCCTTTATGCTATAAAATTCACCACAGTCTTCTCAGTCTCCATATCAATAAACAAGCTCCTCATGATTACTCCATAAAATATTTGAAGTAGCAATGCAGAAGTTCCCCCTTTCATCACCCACTTACACAGCTGTCAAATCTAGTTCTTACTTTGCGTTTATTTGTTCTTATTCAGGAAGCATTGAACCTCGTAGTTCTTCTGCAAAGTCAGCTTCATCATTTGTCTCTATCTTACACTGAAAATAGTTTGAATTGCTTTTTCATTCTATAGTTTCTACATTATCTAACCAATCTAGAAATCTTTAGCTTCTCCCTCCATAGTTTAAGATTCTTTTTGTTCACTTGTTCATAATAGAAGAATTTTCTTAGAACACAACACTGGAAATTCATAAAACTCTGTCTATGCTTTTTCCCCAACATCTCACCAGCAGCATATTTTCCAACTTTTACTACTAATAATCTATTTTGCACCCTGATAATAATGTTTCATGTACCAGTGATGATAATTCTTGCCTTGACTCCCATATCCACTCCCCAGCACTGTGCCCATAGCTCTTGAATAAATGATGAAACATCAGCTTGTTGCATGTGGTGGTCGGCCTGAGCCACTGTCCACTGTTTGGCTGTTGTGTTGGGCGTCTGGGTTCTCCATGCCATGGCCCTGTGCTGCAGCTGGAAACAAGCATGGTCAGTGCAGCAAAGGTTATTGCTAGACGTGCTTCCTGCAAAATTTGGTGAGGTCCCTCACCCATGTCTTGTCATGAAGCAGAATCAGGAAATTTGAATTGTCTCAGGAAATTCGAACCTCAAACATGCAGATGCGTCCATCTCAGCTAGCTACTTAAGGCTTCCTTTACAATCACTGGTAAGAAACAGGCGCTTATTGGGCACAATTATTATGACATATTTTAGATACCTGTGATAGGATGAGGTGACTCATATCTTAAAAATGTTTATTTCTTTGTAGTGACTGTACAGAAAACTTAAGACTACGAACTTTGAGATGTAGACATCAACATTATAAATACCCACATTTCATCATGTGATTTTTATGTGTGGACTCTCAGGCTAAGGTTGGTGAAAATTATTCCCTGATTTAGATAGGTGGCTTCACCAAAACCTGAGTGATTAGCCTCTCTGAAGGACATGACCACTGTGCCCTTAAGTAGAGGCAGCTACTATTTTTGAGTTGTGTTGGGATTTTTTTGATCTTTGTCTGAACATTAAATTTCAGCAGAATATCTTCTACAAAAAAAATATTATATGCCTTCCTGAGATTCAGATTGTAAAGAACAGTGAGGAACATCAGAAAATCAGATTTTAAAAAATTTATTTTTTCCCCCTACTTTCCACACATGGACAGAGATGTGATAGGGATTGTGCTGAGAATCACAGCTCTGAAGTCTAGACTTGTCTATGAGGCACAACAAAGATGGTATATATAATTTTGTATACATAATGGAGGGGATCTGTATATATAATTTGTATATATAATGGAGGGGAATAGTAAGAGTTAAGACTTGAAGAACAGGAACTCTTCCAATTTTGTGTATTGTTTGTTTGATTGTTTTTAAAAGACATAGAATGCTTACACAGAAAACAAAGTATTTCCTCGTGGTGTCTGGGAGGAAGCCATCATACTCCACCTGGAATTTGCTTTGAACCTTCTTTGTCCAGATGGGGATGGTTTGTTTAGAGGAAAATATAACTTATATATATGTTTATGCTATGCACTTCATGATATGACTTGCAATAAACACATACATATCCCTGTTATATGAAGCCCAAGAATAGCAAAGAGACTCTAATATTGATTTACACAATAATTAATTTAAATTCTGTCCTTATCAATCTCAGTGACAAAATTCCATTGACTTAAGCAATGCTAGAAGTTGAGTCCATGTTACTTTCTTTTGCTGTTAGCAAAGGGTTTGCGCCATATTCAAAAATGAATACAATTTAAACATTCTTCTGTCTGATGCATTGAAAATGCACTTTGATTTAAAGTGTACTGTATCAGAATGCAGCCTATTTGATGTGTTATTGGGATACCTAAAACCAGAAGCCTGACAAAATTCAGGGAGCATAAAGCTGTTATGTTTATTGAAGTGTCTTTAGGGCAGACAAAACCTATCCAGGGGCTACACCCACAATGGATGCTGGGTCATGAATTTTCACACTATTATAAGTTATTTTCATTTGCATATTGAGGGTTAATCTTTTAATTAGAGTCTCAGGTAATGAAGTCATTTACCCCAAGCTTTCTTCTTCCCAACTCACTTTTGTTTAATTTCTCCAGGACTGAGACAGTGAGGCATCCTTGATTTCCAGGCCTAGAGTGGAATTGTTTTGTCTGACTGAAATGTGAAGACAGTAGCTAACACTCTACGTGGAGTTTAGAGTTAGACACTAAAGAACTGCAGGATTAAAAATTATTGAAAAATATAAAAGCTAAAATCCTAAGGCATCAATTTACATAGCTCAGATTCAGGAAGATCTCATTAAATCTCAAACCTCATAACTGGAAGAAAATATTGGTAGGTAACATGAAATAGATCTTTGTGACAACATAAGCATGTGAAATACGTACTTTATTACAGGTCAAAACGTTTGTCTTTACCTACCTATATCATAGCCCTACTCAGTGAACACATATAAAGCATATCATTGTAAAAATATGGTTCTGTGGTGGCCTGGTTTATAAAAATCTCATTCTCACATGATTCACTAATCCTTCTACATTGTTGCTCTCAACACAATGTTGCAGAAGAGATACCTTAGAGAACAGCTGAGGGGCAGTATTTTTAAAATGTTCCTTAGCTGTAACTGATCTGAGTGAGCACTATGATTTCTTCTTCCTGAACAAAGCCAAACATCTTACCTTAAGCTGAGCTTGAAGATAACTTTATCTCACCTGTTTGACTTTGTTCTGAAAGGGATTAGGAGCATGCACACTATCATTTGAGAGGTATTTTATCACCTCCTTTTTATTTTTTCTCAAATAATAGTTATAGCTGCGATAGATAGCTAACTCTTCCAATGTCCGCTTCTGCTGCAGAGACCTGGTTTGTGCTCTTGCCACTGGTTAAGACACATTCTTAGAACGTGAGGGGCTAGTCTTTATCTATTCTGTAATAACTCATATGTGGATTCTGAGTATGTTGCTTAAGGAGTAAATTCTGTACCATGAAAAACTGTCTGCGTAGGAATTCAATTTAAAAAAAAGTTCAGGATAAAAAATGTGTTTCTTTGCTAGTAGGGAAATTAATAAAATTGTGCACATTGTCTATTTGTAGAGATGTTTAGACATGTTACTGGAGGTGACTGAAAGAGAATATTAGAATTTGTATTGTATTTAAAACTAATTTTGTTTTCTTCAGACTTCAAAGTCACAGATATTGAAAATAATAAGAAAGAAGCAGTCTTAAATATTTCATTATTGTAAGGCAGCTCATTTGCAAATGTTTCTATTAAGAAATGTTCAGAACATCATTATATATTCAGAAATTTGTGAGTCAGTATTCTGACAGGTTATAATAAAAGAGTAATTTGAGAGGGAAATTTGGCAATTTTAATCAGTTGTTCTTCCATCTGTGACAACAAATGAGTTTGCAGTGTTAGCTGTAAAATTAGTGTGCCATGTTTTAATACTTTTATAACAAAATTTTAATTTTCCTTTCCCTAAAACCTTGGCATTTATTTTCTCATATGTTTATAGTCTATTCATTAGACTTTGAACTGTTCATTTGGGTTACAAATGAAACAAACCCCGAGATTAAAGCCAACTCTTCAAAGCAGGTACAGGTCCAGTGTGATCTGTAAGGCCAGGATGGAGAAGCATTACTGTATACACTCAGTTTTGAACTTAGGAACAGGTGCTCTACTGAAGTCATGAAGAGATGGAGATTAAAGGTTGTGGTGATGAATGGACATTTGTAGTCCAGGTGAAAATCACAATGCTTGTGTGAAGTACATGTTTGACACAAGTTTCAAAGAACCTTGCCAAAATCTTAAGAGTTTTACAGTGCTGAACGCACTCCAAAATATTTGTCATACTTGGTCTTAAAAAATAACTTGTCTCACTCTGCAGCTTCTCTAAAATAGCTGTTTTACGTTGGTCTTTTCCAAACAGAGCATATGAGGTCAGAGAAGAGGAATGAGGTGCTCTGCAGGGCCACAGAGCTGAGCCGAATGCGCTGTAAGGTATGGAATGGCTGAATGTGCACTTGCTGCCATGGTGATGTGAGAAGCAGACGACAGCTGGACAGACAGCCTCGCTGAGGTGAGCAGGGCTGCTCAGCTCCCTGGCCCCCGACCAGCTGCTAATTATTCATGCACAGCAGGATATTTGCTCCGGGAAAGGGGATACAGTTAGCAATGGATTAGATCAGCTGAAAGTTCAGCAACTTTTTTTGCAAAAGAGTACAATGCAGAAAGTGTTGTTTGATCAGAGCTGACTTTCACAGCATTATCTCTTAAATTATAAAACTAGCATATGTGCTACCTTATTCATCTACATTTTGGTACTGTCATGGGCATTGCTTCTGTGCAAAAGCTATCCCTTTTTACTCTGACTTCCAAAGTGGGAGTAATGACTTTGATTTTAAAATCCAATACAAAAGGTCTGCAGAGTGCCTTACTCCAGCAAGATAGCAGACATTCTGGACAAACAGCTCTAAGAGATTTAGGTATGTCTCATAATGCCTTGGGGCCAATAGGTAAAACAAGTGACTTCTTGATGCTGTCCAACCTGCTCTCATTTTGGAAATGAATGTATTGCCACATATCCTGTGGCCACGTTCTCACGTGGTTCAAGGCCAGTTTTATACAGCTGGGTTAGTGGCCTTCTCCTGACTTCTGTTCAGAACATAAGGCTTGGATCTAGCCAAGCAAGCCACAGGGTATTGCACTTCCCCATTAGAGAGGTCCAAGACTGAATCAAAATGATATTATTTAAACTCACTTAATTGAGGACTACTAATTACAATGTTTAGGTCAAATCAACAGGTAGTTACAAGATTTACATGTACTATCATGCTTTCTCCAAAAATAAATATTGGTCTTGGGCTCCTAAACTGGCACCCAGCCTTAACCAGGGCTGAAGGAACTTCTTATGTAAAATTAACTAAAATTATTTAGTTGCAACACTATTTGCTTCTTCTGGGGAAAAGTAGAACAAAGCAGTCTGAGATCTGAATGCAAGATCCAGACAGACTGAGCTTACATGTTCAATATGTTTATTTTCATGCCAGACCCTTGGCTAGAGAATCAGAGATAAGGGTTATATTGAAGTATTTCCTGGAAGGAACTTGTGCTTTTGAAAGGAAGAGGCTAAAAAACAGACATGCTTTGCTCTATCTTCTGAGAAAAGTCTATTCATGCCCATCTATATGTTGCTACATGTCCAACCAGGCATCGACAGGGCTGTTGGGTACCAGACTGACAGTATTAGGTGCAAGCTCTGCGTGAGTAGCGCAAGAGACATATCCCAAACAAGTCCTACCCAAATTGCTTCTAGAAGCACTGATTCCTTCCTGCTATTCCAGTTTACTCCTGCCTTCCCTTCCTTCGGATCTCAGCTAACACTTCTTCCTGGCTGCTGGCTCCAGACCATTCAGACTGAAGTTGCTCATTCAGAGAAGTTGTGGGTGCCTGTTGGCACTCCAAGGACAGTTTGGATGGAGCTCTGAGAAGCCTGGTCTAGTGAAAGGTGTCCCTGCCCATGGCAGGGTGGTTGGAACTAGAGGATCTTTAAGGTCCTTTCCAACCCAGGCCATTCTATGATTCTAAGTTAGTCAACTGATGTCTCTTGCACCAAAAAGGAAGGTACAAGGCACACACCTCAGTGTAGCTTACTAATTTGAATAGTTTGGGTTGGTTATTTGCAATGACTTCTGTGAATCCTCTTCCTGTGTCTAAAACTCCTCACTTGTGCTTAGAGACAGCCAAGTCCTCCTTGAACCTCGATCCCTTTGGTAAATGGAGTGTTTAGTCACAGTGAAAGAGGACTTCACACTTCTCTTTGTTCCCTAATAATTCCTCTGCTGTCTCTTTCCTAGAGCAAAAAGGAGACCGAAGAAAATCCTACTTATGAAGCACCCCCATTCTCAGCTCTCCTGTGCAAATCCTGCCACTTCCTTAATTCCACAGCTTCTACCTCAGGGAATTTATTTTGGACTCTCCTTTCATTTTTGCCAAAGAGCTCACTGTTTCCAAACAAAACAACCTCCCTTCATGACCTCTTCAGCCAGGACATTAGCTTTCTCCTGAGGAATAATGTTACTTGCTTGATAACTGATTTCCTGCTCTGGTTTGTGCTGAGTCTGCCTGGTATGCCCAGAATGCTGCCAGCACCCTTTGAAGAGAAATTAAAAAGTCAGAAAGAGTTAGTAGAATTTCTGTGCAATGAAGACCTTAATGGATGAGGACAACTCCTTTAGCCATGCTACCCATGCAGTTTAAGCCAGGGAAAACTTTAAAATATATGTGTTTTACTAATGCAGTTCTATGTCAGACATAGGTACATACTTGAGTATTTGCATGTCTTATTAATAGCCTTAAATAACCTAACACCCAATCCATGACTTGTTAACAACTTCCTTGGAATAATAAGGGATGAATAAATCACTGTGTTTGGGTAATCATGCCATTAACCATGAAAAGAAAAAAGAAAACAGATGGGAGAGAAAAAGAGACGGGAAGTCCCAAAAGACTTTGCTGCTTGAGAACATATCAATATAAATTTAGGTGTAAATTTATATTGTGAAATTAAAGCAATGCAGAAAAAATAATCTTTTTTCACATCTTATTTCAGAGGAACAGCAACATTTATTTGGATTTACTTTAAATTATTTAGTCACAGATTAAACTGAATCAAAGTTAAACCAGTCATTCTCAGATAAGAGAATGAACCCAGACAATTTTACAAATATAAAGGCTGATTTGAGTTATACTGGTTTAATTTTTTCTCATCTATGAGTATTTAGTGATGGGAAATGAGCAAAGGCATGTGTGATCACAAAGATGAAGCTGCAGCAAATTACTGATTTATGAATCTCTTGGTTGTTTTTTCTTGATCTACCCACAACAGAGTTAGCAAGGGAGAATAGATCAAAATCTGAATAGTAGCATTTAGCTAAGTTACAGCTAATGGGAACTATGCAGAGACAGCAGAGTAGGAAGAAAGTGTCTCACTGACTGGAATTGAGAGCAGGCTGGTTGAGTTTGGCCTGCAGCTGGTGACAATGCGTTGGCAGAAAGTCTGTCAACTCCTTTGGTTTTCTGTCTGTGCGTTCCTTCTGCCATCCCCAGTACTACACCAAAATTAGTTCTGCTAGTAAGTGAAGTCATCTCATTTTTTTTCTTTCAGTTCTTCAAGGAGTATATAGGAACCTGTGGACTTTGAGGATTTTTCTCGTTCTCTGGGTTAGTGTATGATTTAAATGAAGAAACGTATTTGTTCCACAAACCTCAACAAGACATGTAAGGTCAGGTATGTACAATCCTTTCCTGCGCTTCTTAAACTTAAGTATGCCAGGTTAATGCGACAAACCATTTCCTGGCCTAGGAGAGAGACTGATTAGAAGCAAAGAATGGCTCTTCCTTCACCTCATCATCAGGGACTGCCAACATCACAAAGAACTGCAACAAATGTGTTGCCATTATTGTTTATCACTTCTCCCTGCCGTTAAGTGGTTCTTGGCCTAATGGTTACAAATTGTTGTCAGTAGAAAGTCTGAATTCTCAAGGTAGGTAATATATTTCTTCCATTCCAATTGTCTGGAAGGTATTGTGGATTTCAATATCAGAACTCAACTATGTTGCTGCTAGGTACGTGAACATTTGCATTCAAATCTTTGTTTCCCACCTCTGCTATTGCTAATTTTTCTGGTAATAGGCAATTTTCCGTCTTTGTACAATACTACAAAGCTTTTTGTACACTCTTCCAGTCCTACACTCGAAGGAAACAGAATAGATCAAACTAATATTCATATAAATGGAGTTGATTTTGTTTGAATGGGTTTTTTGGTTAGTTTGTTCTTAATTAGAATCGAGAAACAATCTTTGTGCCTATCATTTGTGGAAATTCTGTTGTATTTTATTTAATAAAAAACCCCAACAGCTATGAAAAAAATGAAACCTATGTTCTGTAAGGTAAGATAATGTGATTTATCATGAGGAGATGGTTAATAAACCAAGTTGTATTTAACCATTTTTAAAGTCTGGCCTTGTTGAATGAATTACTGCAATTAGACTTTTTCTGGGAGGGCGCTGCATCTAACAGAGCTCATGCAGCAGGAATGAGCAGCATTATGAAGTCTGGGGAGCCAGAAGATCCCTTGGTGAATGTGCATGTGCAGGTCTAGCAATCTATATCATTACTCTTTCAACGTTGCTCCTGAGAATTAATACACATGGTCCAGCACAACCAATTTGGAGACAACTTCTCTTTTGGATGCCTTTTTGTGAGACTGAATCTAGTGACACCTGTGTTTCATCTGCCCATCAGTAAGGACCCTAGTAAGGGGAAGATGCTCAGTGACCATTGGGAGTCAATTTCAAAGGAAATGAATAAGTCTAAAGTACTGATTAGAACATGGGTCTAAGAACCTGCTGGTCTCTGTTATTTGAATATATAAGATGAAGGAGTGCAGCCTGGGGCTTGAAGGAGAAAATGCTTGAAAGTTTTAGTGTTTGAGCAGCTTAGCACAGATACGTGGAAATGAATGTTTGGGAGTCTCTGGTAGTTGCAGCAGGCCATGGCATGAACATCTGACTGCATGTTAATTAGTTAGTTCTGACCTATGACCTTTTCCTTTCCTATTAGGTATTTTCTATGCAAAAGTGATTAAAATGGGGAGACTGCATAGACACCTGAAAGGCTAGAGGCTGTTCAGATGAAATCCAAATCCCCTACACTTTGTTACCACGTTCCACTAATGCTGTGAATTCTGTTTAGCGGATGCCAGCATGGTTTTATTTATATTAAATTTCTCAAAGTTTTATTTGTCTGCTTTAAATAAAAATAAGAATTGGTCTAAGCCTTCCAAGAAAGAACCTTAAAAGTCTCAGATTTGAAGTACAAAAAGATGAGGTAATTTAAAAGGGAGAAGAAAGAAAAAGAGAGAAGTAAGAGGAAAAAAATAGTAGTAAAAGGAAAAAATTAAATAGCTGTTCCAGGTTATACCATTTAAAAAAAAAGTTTGCAAATAGGATACTCTCTAAAATTCCAGTGTAATTTTTGAAGCCTCAAATTTGAGGGCTTGATATGTACTTAAACTGAACATTTATTATCCAATCAGTCAATATTTTGAGAAGAGACAGGCATAAGCTGTCATCAAGTCATCCTATCCAGCTTTTTGTCTTCCAACAAAATTTGCAGATTTGGCTCAGCTGAAACATTTAGTATGTGTAACTCAATTTCCAATAAATATTTTATATTAAAAATGAGAAAAAGTTAAAAGGTAGCAATTAGATGTTTTTACAATAAATGCTTTTGTATTTAATGCAGAAATGAGTTTTTGCTCTGAAATTTGCTATTTTGTGATGTCTAAATATCTTGATTATTTTCCAGTAAAATGAAATATTTTTTTTCAGTCTGGTATTACCCTTTTACTGTTGTGATCACCTAAATATTCTTGATGCATATATTCTTCAGAAGCAAGTGCAACCAAGCAAGTCACTTTAGTCAAATATTAGTACTTATGTTTTCCAGCATCATAACCTATGAAACTCTGTCCCATCTTGGAACCATGGTGCTGGACAACAGAATACTGATTTAGGTATGGGTGACTGAAATTCTGGCTCCATTCCAAGGTGAGACTGACTTGGTTTACAGGTTTTGGCACCCTATATGATATTTTTTTTCTTTGCATTACCGTCCATTTGGCTGTGTAAGAGGCAGCTGGGAGAACGGGTTGCCTGGGCCTTGGGGTGGATGAGAACTGGCATCACCACACAGCCCCTGCAAGGTAGTGAGAAGCATCCTGCCCTTTACTCAGAAGACCTGTGCAAAGTAACCATTGCAAATGCTCAGCTTCAGCAACCTTCTGGAGATGTGAGAATAACTGCTTTTTGGCTTTGCAGGGCCTTTAGCAGGAGCGTGACTAAGCAGAATTGCAAATCCCACTACACTGCCCTCCTGTGTATTCCAGGTTCAGCACCCATGCTAATAGCCCTGCTACTATTATCTTTAATTACCATGGTGAAACATTTTATAAGAAGCAACACGTTTCCTGAGTATTGGTCATGATGTTCATTTAATTGCAAGGAATGCAACTATCAGAGGCAAGAGCACTTACAGAGTCTCCCAATGCACTATAAAAAAAATAAACTAGGTAAGTAATCAGAACTTAATTTCTACCGGAATTTTTCTTTAATTTTCCTAAATAAGACACCAAAAGAACAAGGTCCATTGCTTTTTCTTGTCTTTCTCCCCATAAGATGCTTCAGAGTAACCCTGACTCACCAGCAGGGTGGGTGGACTCTGTGATAGAGCAGAAGACCAGCATTTAGCTCCTGAAGTCAGAAGAGCAGTCTGAATGTTCCCCAAAGCAGTTCCCATCCTCATCTTCTCCTGTCAAGAGAGTGAAAGTTGTGGAAAAAAACCTGAGTTTTTCAATCTCACTGTAGATCTTGGAACACAGAAACCAAGGATGACATTTTGTCTGAAATGAAGGGGCTGTGTCCCCTGGCTGTTTGGCATGACAGCACTCGTGGCTCTGGCTGACCTGGGAAGTGGGAAGGGGAGGAAGAGATCCTTTTGCTAGTCCTCCTGCCCCAAGGAATAAGGCTGTGGTCTTGTCCCTAAAAAGTGATGTCCAGAGCATGCAGAAACACAGGCATGTGAACAGAGTTGCACCAGCCTACATTGCTTAGGCTAGTGCTGGAAAGGATGAAAATAGTGCCAAAAACAACAGGTGAAAGAAAGCTACTGAAGTCCTCGCTGAGGGAGAGGAACCACTGAGCAATTTCAGAAACCAGGAGAAGCCTGGAGCCCCTTTTGGGCCTTATAGGTCTTGATCGTTCATTGGCTTAGTTTCCTTGTATTTAAAGCAAAACATCCATATTACTTTTCACTTGTCCCTTTTTATTCTCTTCCAGCTTCCTTGCAACTGACACCAGACTGAGCTATACGCTTGAGTGCATTACTGATTTTTTTTCCATTCCAAAACACTTTTTTATGGAGTGACAAAATAACAATTTTCTAACTTAGTTTTCTTGAGCCTCCTTAGATGTTTGAAAAGACTTTTGGAATCATAAGCTCTCAGAAATATTATATAGACAACTGTAGTATTTTATTTTTCTCCTTCACCAGGTCTTTATAATTTATTTTTCCAAATTCATTGTGTAGGGATGGTTGTCAGAATGTGCTGACTAACAGGAATACCTAATGGATGCACTGTGCATGCCAGTAGTTCTAAATTTGAAATGATTTCCAGCTGTCTTTTCTGGAATATGAACAGTACCTGCTTTTCCTCTCAATATACTGTATTTCAGATCCTTCCCTGAACAGCCAAAATATATTCTTCCCTAAGAAACTGCAGAAGCACTAACTCTTCAATTTCACTTCTTCATTGCTCAGCTGAGTCAAAAATTTACATAATTACTCAGAACTTATTTTCTTAGAATGAATAGAAATCTTGAAGGAAATAACTCGATCCAAAGTCCACTTGTTTTTAGTTCAAAGGTCTCATTGAGTCCATTTTAATGTTGTATGGCCAAGAACGCCTTAATATTCTGACTGTTGACTAAACATTAAAAAAAATACTTTAAAATATTCCATTAATGTAGTCAAATCAACAGAGCATTGCTCTGAATCTGTATAAGTTTTTTCCAAGAAGAAATTCCAGACCAATAGAAACCATATTTTCTGGGCAAGCCATGCCAAGTGAATAATGCATCAAAAGATTGTATTTTCTTTATTTACTTTCTAAAATGTGAATGAACAACAATGACAACAGAATTCTAGAAAGCAACCACTTCTTCCAACCATTTCTCTGCTTTAATGAATCATCCAGAATGTTCTTCATCTGGAAAAGGAGTGCCTTTGGGCTACTTGTAGCCAAATTAGCTGTGGAGATTCCTGAACACCCTACAAATCCTTGCTTTTTGTAGGCCAGAGCCAAAGCTGGGGTCTTAGTGGGGATTACAGTAGCTAGACAGGAATTTAGTGAGACATCTCAAAAGGCACCTGAATTACAGGTAACACTTGAGGTATCTGTAGTGCATATTGAAGACCATGAACTCCAGAGCAACTTTCCTAGATGTCCAGTAGGGATATTAGTGTAACTAAAGGAAGAGAAATACTACATCAGGGGAGTCACAGTAGGAGGTCTTGAGCCTCTGATCCTCCTCAGGCCATTGGAACACAGAGAAATTGCCAGGGATTGAGCATCACCCACAGCAAATCTGTCTGGGTTATATTCTTTTTTTTTTTCTTCGTCTGTATTTCCACTATAATCTTGAGGAGTAAGGCTCTGGTATTTGGCTAAAGGAGGTCACTCAGTTTCAGTGTGAAACTTCCTATTGAGTTTCATACTGTTGCTTCATAAAGGTATTCACATGCTGGATTAGATGAGGACACAAAACTTAGCACTCTGCATCTTGCAGAGCTGCTGACAGCAGAAGCTTAAAATGGAGAAGGTCCAGCTTAGATAGATTAATAAAAATCTAATTCTTACTCCCTTTGAAAAAACTCATTCTACTTCCTGGAATCAGGACTTTGCTTGTGTCATCGAAAAGTATATTTTTGTCATTCTTTTTATCATCCACTCTTTCTTGTTGGATTCCTAGCCAATAAAAGTTTTTATTCAACCAAGACATCTCCAGTACCTAGTTCAATCACATTACAATCTTTACACAGGCATGTTTCATAGGAATAAGTGAAATGTCTACTTATCCTGTACGTCATCATTTCATTTCAATAATTCAATTTCAGTGCCTTCTTCCTCATCTGAGGATAGATATGTCTTTATTTTCAAGACAAGGCATGAAGAGACACCAGTGATGCAAGCAAAGGGACAGTCTTTCTTGAAAACATTTTATACTAATATTGTGTAAGTACAAACTGAATAAAAGAAACACAATGCAATTTAAACCCCAGCATTTTCATATTTATACTGGTTATATAAGTTACACCACTTTTTATTTTACTGTCTGCTCTCCCAAATATACATATAATGAAAAGCAATAACTCAAACAGTGGGCAGCAGTATAAATGGATCTCTTTGTTCATTGCTATTGTAAGAGATCCATCCCTTATTTCATCAAAGTAGAACTGCACTTGACTAGAAAGCAAATATTGTGTTGAATTCAGCACCTCTGCAACCAAAAACATTTTTCTACCACAGCTCATCCATCTGTCACACACATCATTTGGTGTTTCAAACTGTATTCTGAAAGTGGGAAGACAGATCTATTTCAGATTACAGTCTCTTTTTCCTTCATCCTACCTCTTTCAGATGCCTCCTTTAGATTTCAACTTCTCTGTTTACATGCTAATGCTATATAGAATTAATTGCTGCTAAATCTCACTGAAACCATGGCTGCCTTGGCTCAGCTTCACCTTGGCTTCAATGATTCCTCCACCTTAGCTAAGTGCTCTTAGTTAGAGCAGTCCACACAGAGTGATGTTCCTGCTCCACTTTTATCCTTTGCTTTCCAGGGCTGGAAATGCATGATTTCCTCCCTGAGGGGATAACACTTGTGAAATACTTGGACAGTATGATCTTATGATCCCAGAGTTTAACTGAACAGTTGAATAAGTGTTTAAACTCAGTGTACAGAGTGTTTATTTAAAGCAAAAATGAGTTAACAGCTCAAAGTGTAAGGATTTTGCTGCATCAATTGCATGCATTCCAACTCCACACGTAGTAGAAGGTTCTGGGAGTATGGAAAACTACAGCTCCTTAAAAATACCTCCATCTTGTGATGCATACATGGCCAGAAGTGTAATTAAGAGCAGGGAGTTTATAGCCTCTAGACCCTGGACACAACACATCCCTGCCTTTCCCTCTAGCTAGGTCAAGACCCCTTTAGTAGGAGCTACAAATTATTTTCACATTTACACCTGAGAACAGGTCTCTCAGCTAACAAAAACGCTTAAGTAAAAAATTCTTAGTGGACAAAAGTGGCATGAAGTGAGGGAAAAATGAGTGAATGTTGGCCTATAGAAAGTATGCACTCCCTGCCTTGGAACATCTGTGATAAATACTGTGCTTACTCAGGAAAAAAAAAGGTATAAAGCACAAGAAATTAACTAGAATTATTTTAAAATATAAACTACTTTGTATTGTGGTTAAACATTTTTAGCACTTTCTAGTGTTTTAGGACTTGGAATTCACAAGGGGAAGAGAGAGGCTTCCTCTGCTTTCTCCTTGCCAAGAGCTGCTCCCCTCTGCTACTGTATTTGTGATGGTTTCAGAAAAGAAAGAAAAAGAAGCAGTAAGCATTTTTCAGGAATTAGCAATACCCATCAGAAAGGGAATGCTTAAAATCATAAGAGTGTGCACATTTATGCATCTGTCTTTTGCAGACAGACCTGCAGTGAGTGAAGCTCCATAAGATAATTGCTAGAAAGGCTCAGCAATAGAAGTAGCCTGCTCTGCAGGGGTACAGGGTAAGCAAGGTGTTGGATGAGACTCCATGAAAAGTAGCTCTTTATTTTCTATATCACATTATTAATCAGAAGCTCTCAGAAAAGATGAAATATAGAAAAGCTCACATTGATATCTGCCATACAGATTTTATATTTTAGCTCCTCCCTAAAGCAGCTCAGGCTAATGCTTGCCAAGAAAAAAAGTAGCTCTGGAGAATGTCAGCTTGTGTTACCTGTGTGAGCCAGGCTTCTGTGGAGATGTCTGTGGCAGATGGCCAGCAACACTCTAGGGAACCCTACAACCCAGGGCTGTATGCTCTTAACAACTGTGTTTTTCAGACTTTGCCCCAGATGCATGCCCCTAAATATTTTCAAGCCCTACTGTAGACTCCTGTAAATTTAAGTATGCTGGCTGTAAACTTGCTTTCTTAGTTGTTGTTTGTGGTCTCTTAATAAAATCACATTGATTCTCAGATAACTGTTATAAAATGAAATCCATTAGTCTGGAATTTTATAGATCTGCTCTGGAATAAGTTACCTTCCAAGGAATATTTAAGTATGTTTTATTTTTAAACAGGGGTAAGGAGGAAATAATGCATTTGCTTATCATTGTGGTTTCACAGCAATAGAGCAGTACCCCCATTCTGATGCCTCATTAGGATTATAAGCAGCATCACCAGTTTTTCCCAGCTGCTCTACTGCCCTTGTTGTCTCATTAGGTTTATCTGTTAGAATTCGCTCACCTCCAAAGTTTCTTAGAGCTTTGTTTGTCCTGCTGTGACTGCTGAAATCAGAGCAAGACCACTCAGCACATCCATCCTGGATTTCTTTTCCATCCCATAGTATTGCCACTTTTCTTTTGTTCTTTTGTTCTTTTGTGTCTTGTGAATGAGTTCTACAAGATTTCGGGCATGATTTTTTTCTCCATATTCTCTCTCGGGTTCTCTTTGTAGAGATTTAGCTGTTTGCCTTCACTAAAATACACTTCCAGGGCTTCTTCTGCTTTCTCCAGATAACAGGCAAAACAAACCACTGATTTAGCTATAAAAAGTAAATGCCAAGAAAAGATATTAATGGTAGGAGCTTTTTTAGGATATACACAGGTTTTTCTTCCTCTAAATTTGCACAGATTTTGCAGACTTCACTCTACAATAGAAACAGAAATGAAGACAAGTTTAAAAAGGCAGTTGCCATGGCACGGTGTCCTTCTCTCCCAAAAATGCTTATCTACCGCTTATGAGGTTCAAGAGACCCTCAATGCAGCCTCGAGAAAAAGTCTCTGTTTTCTTTAATGCCATCTCTAGTAACTGTCCCCTTTCAGGATTTGTTTTAGGAGGTACATGGCTCAGACTGATGTCAGTGCTTTAACACTACATTTGATCTGTTTGTCAGCAGTTATTTTACCCAGTGCTTTCTAGGAAGTTGCCTTGGGAAAGCATTTCCTAAGACTTAGGAGTGTTGTGGGGGTTTCCTGAGTGACTCAATTTGTTCCAGTGGCAGTCAGCTGCCTATTCAATGGTGGTACCAACGCAGATTTTCACTTGGAGCAAACACCTCACTTTCAGAAGTATTTGTGAGAATATGACTCCTTTAATTTTCAACAGCTACTAAAAGCCAATCTTTAGCAACGTATTTATTCCCTTAAAAGTGTAAATAAAGTCACCATCAGATGTGATGGTGACACAGAGGAAAATCATGACTCTTAGAGGGTAATCCTAGTGGACACTTGCTTGCAACCCTGTGCACCTCAAGGTGCCTGAAACAATTTTGGTTCTGGGACCAGTGACATTTTTGAAAATAACATATTTACATTCATGCCCAATTTCATTGAGTATCATGGTGCAATATGCAAATTTAGGGTCTGATTTCACTACATCTAGATGAAACTTACACTTTCCCAGTTTTTTTATACAGCAACTGCCAGTACATCAAAAGGATGACCACAGCTTCTTACTTGCCAATAATCTCCCACACCTGACATTCACATTTGTAAGGCAATTCGGAGAGCTAACCAGGGAGTGGATTCTGCAGAACATTTTCCTGGAAAAAATGGTTCATTGAAGATGAGTATGAGCCTTTGTATGAGTGGGGCTGCAGGGACTCCAGGAGATGCAGAATGAACTTTTGTGGTAAGTGGATGGGACAAATTTATCTGGTGTCAGTGACAGTAGAGTGGAGTTCTAGTGGACCGTTCTAGTGGAGTGAGGCATTGGTTCAGAATCAGGGTCCCAACACCAAGTACCTGCCACCACATGTCTGCAACAGTCTGAGAAACATCCCAACAGGGGAATTTGCTGGCATATACTTCAGACTCCTCCTAGTTCATGCATTTAGTCCATCTTCCTATTACAGCCAAGATGTGGGGAATAATAAGGTGCATTCCCAGGTCTCACTCTTGAGATGGAATCTAGATATATCCAGTGGTGGATGGTGAGATCTAGAAGCTCCTGGTTGATCTATTTTGTGGAGTTTTTTTGCAGGGTTTGGCTACTTTAATGCTAGACATTAGCTGTACAAGCCTGGTCTACTTACTACAGAAACCAAAAAGGGTTAAATAAAATAATGGTTTTTAATAAATTCTCTTTAACTAACATTCCAACTATAGTGTTCAAAAGACAGAAAAAGATACTATCAGGCACACTTGTTTGTTAGACTCAAAAGTCCATTTGACTTTTGTGAAATGGACTTCACATCCCAGGCATCTGCCAGCAAAAGCTAACATCTCCTGGCTCATACACAAAGCTTTCATTATCATATCTATACTCAATAGTTAAAGAAATCCCTAATGTTATTGTGGCTCCAAAAAAAAACTTATTTAGTTAATATGCTTTAGGGAAGGCTGGTGAGTAACTTGCACCTTTCTCTGCATCAAGATTCTCTGTAGTGGATTTACTGGCAGAGGGGTGAAGAGGTATGACCTGGTGCAGTATGCAGGGTCCTGGGCCCTGTGGTCAATTTGTGGCTTCCTGGCTGCACAACCCTTTCATTCAGACTGGACTTATATCTGCCTTTGGAGCAAGCCAGAGATCATAATTTACAGGCTGCCTTAATTAGCACTTGGCTGTCAGAAGGGCCCATCAGTACATGTACATCCTCAGGGTGCTGCACAGATCCAAGTTTTTCAAGGGACAGTCTTTCCCACAAAACTTCTGGGGGGGAGAGCAATTGCATCCCCACTGGCAGCCTTCTTCTGCCTCTACTGAGTGAAAGGGGCAGCAATGTGGCACAAGAGCTCCTCACTTGGAGAGAAATTCATTGTGCTTCTTCACTCATGCTGGCCAACAGGGTGAAGTGGAAAGCATGGCTCTAATTCAAGTGGCTATTTTGACAGAAGAACATTTTAGACAACCATGATCATTTAGAATGTAATGAGTGTCTGAGCCATCATTTCTAAAAAATGGTCCAGACCATGTTTGAGCTGCAGTGCAGAGTAAATACAACCTCATGAAAAGCCTTAACAGTAGCCCTGTGGGTGTACTGGGAACGAGCAGAAGTAAAAATGACTGATGTCTCCAGGTCAGGCTGGCTTAGCATGCTGCCCCATGACTGAATTGTGTCTTTCATAGAAATGTTCTTATTAAATCCAAATGATCACAGAACCCAAACAAACATATTACTGCAATGATTGGAAGCCTGGGATCACTGCAGTTCCTTTTGACCCTTTAATTTTCACAGCTTTTAATGTAAAGAGTAAATAACTAATTAACCCTTAGGGTGTGAACTTGGATTTTTATAATTTCTATCCCTTTTTATAATTTCTACCATTTCTATCTGGCTTGTCACACAAGGGTGCCTAGACCACCTGTCTGCCAGGTACCACTCCTCCAAAACACCTGGACCAGCACCATCACAGATGACTGCCCAGAGTCTGGGGATGTGGCATTAATTTCTCCCACTACCTAAACCATCAAATGGAGATGGTGTTGTTTTCCCTTCTGTTGCTTACCTTAATTTGCAATGCTGGACCTCTGTTTTAGGAGGTGAAAGCACTAAAGAGTTAAAAAGCACTATAGAGTCCTTGCCTAACCTTCCTGAAGTACTAAAGGATTTGGAAACTCTGCCTTGTACTGTTTGCTGTGACACCAAAACTGTGTGCTGCATGATTACAGGACAGAGAACTGTCCCTGCTTTTAAACACTATTCATTATGTTATCAGTGACTGGTTTCTTAAATGTCTGTACAAGATGCCTTCATGCTCACTGAGCTTTTATTTTAAAGAGCTTTAGTGGGGGTGAGGAAATAAAATAAGAAATATATTTCTAGCACAGTCCACAGACACAAAGTTTAAACCTTGGCCATCCAGTGGAAGAAGTATATTTCTCCTTGCCCCTTAGGAAAAACTCTATATTTAGGAATAATATACTAGATTTATTTAGTTACCATTGGAGTTCAGATTCACAGTCCCACTCTCCTCTCTCCTTCCCTCAAAACCAAATTCTAATAAATAGCCTCAGAAAGCACTCTGTCTCTGTGCCAGGCATTTATTTACTCAGCAGGAGTTAATTGAGCTCAAGGTGATGGAGCCCCACGTTTCAGGATGCTCATTTGCTCTGGGAAGAGCAGTGCAGCTTCTCACTTTGTCAGTGCTTTTCTTCCCCCCTGCATGTTACATCCTCACAAAGCCTCAGGCAGACATGCTTGGGCTCATTTGGAGCTAGCAACACTGGTTGAGTTCTGCAAGTAGAAAAATCAATATGAAACAGGCTGAGATCAATCTGAAAGTGTCCCTGCAAGAAAAGACACCCTAATTTAATTGACTTTAAGAACTGCACTTTTAGTTAAGGTCCTTGTGTAAATCAAAAATCTAGTGAGCAAGATCACAGAGAATTGGGTAACAAGTTGTCAATACCTTACTCATAAATTCCCAACAAAGGTAAAGAAAGCCAAGTGGATATTAAAGCCTGCACCATTACTAGGACCTGCTATAAATGTACAGTGGACACATTCCAAAGCCTTGGAGAGCAGGGGGAAGATGTGCCAGTGTGACAGGCGATATGCCTGTGTGACATGCAAAGTGCCTGCACAGCTGCAGCTCTTTGGGTGGCGCAGGTGCACAGGTTTGGGCAGTGCCCCTCACAGGATCTGCCATCAGTGCAAATATCAGGGACTTTCCAGCAGCAAATGTGGGGTTGCTGCAGTGGAAGGGAGAGAAAGTAGAGGGACATAAGGGTGTGTACTGACCCTAAGGAGGAAGGGAGGCTGTGGAGAGGCCATTAAGAGAGTCTGGGTGAAGAAGGGTTGGATGGATGGATGCTGGTGAAGTTCAGGGAGATTGAGTGCAGGAAAGTAATGTTGTGTGTGACTTTGGGAAGATCATAGGGATGTCTGCCATTTTCTCTTGTTTCCACTACAAATTAAAACACTAAGAAATAAATAGACATGGATTTGAACATTTTCATTCCCCTCTGAATAACATAGATCATAGCTCTAAGGTATAGATTCTTTGAACCTGGGGGGGACTAAAATAATCAGTCTGAGAACAAAATATTTAGGAAACCATTAAGAATTAGGTTTTTCAGAAGGCATTTACAATCACATATAAAATAATATCTCTCTGGCACTGGATAAATGCTGGAGAGTTTAGATATTTTGAAGCCAAACATACTTGGCAGTTTCAAGTTCTTATTTTTTATTTTACTCATGTTCTAAGACCACGACAAGAATGATTCACTTTTATTGTATCTTATTTCCTGACCTGGCATCTGATAATACTTTGTTCTAAGAAAAGTCTTTCTAAGATCAAACACTGAATATGCATTTGAAAATAAATGTTTGTATTTGTATGTTCAGTGAAATGAAGAGGATGGAGAAACAAAAGGAGAATGGACATGGCAATCTTCCAAATTCTATTTCATGCATAGAGAACTTGAGTTTCTTGTAGTTTTGTTTTCTCTTGGGGTAAAGGTGGAGATAAAGCTCAAAATACTCTAAATAGCCCTCTCATTTCAGAAATCAGTCTTTTTATTTTTTAACTAATTTCTAATGATAAGAAGTATTTTCCTGAAAACATATTAATTGATTTTGACATACAAGCCTTTTTTGTTTTTTTTCCCAAAGACATTGTCAATGCATTAAGCACTTTGTTTGGTAACCTTAGACACACATCCATAAATCAAATATTTATGCTGCTCAAGATCTGTGTAAAACAGGGTCATGAGTGAATCTGGAATTCATTAGATAAGAACATATGTTCTGTCTGTTGCAATGTTCTGTACTTCCCCATGTTCAGGTTTCTACTTATGATTTTTTCCTCAGAACTTACTGTTAAGAATAAAACATGATAAGGCATATACCTTGAGATGGTTAGGGCTGCCAAGAAATCAGAATTCCTATTCCCTTGGAATTTTCAAAGTGAAAAATTAAAAAGAGCTCTATGTAAAAAGATGGTATGTTCTTGTGCACTCTCTGAGCCCCATTAAAAAACCAACCAAGCAAATAAAACAAAGGTATAAAGAAACCTTCACCTTCAATAAGTCAAACACTTTTTTACTTCTGCCTTTTCAAGGAGTTCTTAAAACCAGCACAAACACAAACAAAGGCATTTCAGTGATCACAAAGCCAGGCAGGTCCAAGGTCTGGGAATCAATGTCCCAGAATGGAAAGCCTGGCCAGCAGATTCCAAGGTTGGCAGTTCCCTCTCAGCCTTCTGGGGGGATTGCTGCAGAGCCAGATATCATGGTATCACTGGCAACTCATCCTTCAGCTTTCCAGATTCTGCTGGTATTTTTTGACCTGTTCAGTTTCTGAGGCAGGGGGAGGGGAGAAAAGTATGTTGTGCTCTTGCAAGCCCCAGTACCGTGAGCATTCCCTCCCCAAGTTCCCTGGAGAGTGGAGCCAGATATAGGCATGGCCACCTACTCAGAGAGAAATAACAGTCTGAATATTGAAACCATTCTACTAATGCATTTCAAAGAAACTACTTTGTAAAGGACAACAAAGTGTAAACCATGTGAGTGACTCAAGCCAAACAAACAAAACCACTAACATATGAGAGTCCAACAATGGCAGGGAGAAGTACAGAGGAAAACTAACTTTTCACCAGTGAATGAGACCATTCACTGTGATACTGTTGTGTCCCTGCAACATGATGCCATCACCTGTCTTCCTGCAGGTTAGTGCTCAAAGCCCGAGGCAGAGGAGGATGAGAACCATTGCTGTGGGCCAGACTGTCTATCCCTGGCTCAGCTTTCACTGTGTTGTGAGAAGCTCACAGTTCTTTGCCCATAACTCCCACCCAAAAAGAGTCAGTTATTTTCTGTCAGTCCCAATCTTCTTACTTTACTTTTTTACTTTGTGAATGTGATTTGACCCAGAAAAACATAATAAATGTGCAATTGCTTCTTTTATCAGACTTGTTAGCTGTCTCACATTGCTCCATCCCTACTCGAATCACAGGGAAACAGCATTTTCCTAAAAGGTGCTGAATAGTATGATGGGAGACACAATAAAAATTCTTTGTTGGAAACAAATTTGCTTTATTATCAGTTTTTCTCTCTGGGACATTGAAAATGAGTGAAAGTTGTTATTTTGTCGTAGAAGGAAGAGCCTAGCACCTTTCAGTTTGCTAGCAGGCAGGGAAGATGTCTAGGTGTTTTGAAAAACCCAGTGGTGATTGATTAGAGAAACCACTAACTTGTGCAACATCTGCCCATTTCTTGACATGGCATTTCATACAAAAAACAAAGTCAGACACCCATTTGCTGTGGAAAAATACCCCCTTTCCAGCACAAGAGGCAGCTAAGTTTATAAAAGATGAAGCTTGCATACCATGTAATTGTGTTTTCCTTCTCCTTTAGACCTCATTTATGACTAAATCTGTTTCAGTTACCAGTTCCTTCCTGTTTAGACATGTAATCTGCAAGGCAAAAAGAGAAATTGAAACTGTCTCTATTACCGGAATTCCCTCTTCAATACATCCTTCTGTTTCTGAGGTTCATCACTGATCAGTGAAGAGTTTTGTATTTCAGTTCTGTGTGGGAATAAGAAGGTAAAAAGCTAATTCAGGCAAAGCACAAAAACCAAAGCTCTAATTAAAAAATGCAAATTGAAAATAAAAGTTGTCAGAAACCTGCGTACCTTTTTCCTGTAATTGTTTACAAAGAGAAGAAAGCCTCTTTGCAAAAACATTCCCACAAAATGAAAATAATTTTTCAGAGGGCATTGTCTAAACGTTGTTCAACATCAGCAAGCAGTGAGCACTAAGCCCGTTTTGATGTGAGCCTGCTGCCCAGTGCCAGCGTTCCCACGCACCGACTCTGCTGCAGAGCATCCTGCTCCCCGAGGCCCATGGTAGGAAATGCTGTCAGCATGTGACTGTAGCTCTCTGCAGAGGCTGTTGACTGTGGCAATTGTTTGCTAATCTCTTGGCTGAGTTGCCACTTGTTGAGCACAGCATTTTTAGGAGTAGTCCAAGATGACCACACTTTTTTGTTATCTTTAGCTAGTCCCTCAGGCTGATGTCAGGTTTTGAAGTTCTTTGTCATCCGGTGTCACACTGTCAGAGCCCATGTATTTTAGCTTGTCTGATCAGTTAATTTGAATGTTACTGTTTTTTGCTGAAAATTTCATGTTGTTTCCTGCACACAGGTGTGTTATATTCCTGTGGGAAAAGCCACAACTGAAGTTATGAAGCTATAACTGGATCAATGTGTTTTCAGGGGTAAGGAACATGGTAAAGAACATCCTAGTCCCTCGGGATAGCATACCTCTGGTTAATAAGAAAATGTTGGTAAAAGTAACATAGAGCTGCTGCAAAGGGAGGATGTAAATGTGGGATGGAGCCCGTGCAAGAATGAGTTAATACTGGGACTGATGTGTGATTGATGTGTAACCAGCTGTACACCTCAAGTCTTGACAAAAGTCTGCCAGTGGAAGTGTACTTTCAGTACAGCAGTAACAAAAGGAGGAAAGGATGGTGTGTGGCTGACCAGCCACGCAGCACAAAAATGCCTGCTGTTGCCTGAATGGACAGGAGCCTGCAGTTAGTGCTAGCAGGATAACACTAAAGGTCACACACATATTTTTGAAAGGGAGACCACTCTGTGCTCTCATTTTTCTTATTAAGTGAGTGAGTGAGAAGACTAACCAGTTCTCTTTTTGTCTCTCCAAGCCAAAAAAAAAAAAAAAAGGCATCCCATGAGCTCATGCTACAGATTTTAAATTTTTTTCTTTGTGCTTGGAGTGGTCAAAATGTGATTTTCTGACCAGTGGGAAAGATAATGGCTCATGGACTCCAGGCAAAAAGCAAAGCATTAGAAATTGACTGGATCTAGTAGAAAGAGAATAGATTTAGTAGGCACATGGAACTCTCCCAAGATTCTTCTGCTTTACATATTTTTCCTAGTTTGTTCATCTGGGTGCTTCCTTCAAGATCATTATGGATTGTCTAAGATTGATAACCAAAAAGTTTTCAAGAAGAACTATCCAAATATACTCTTTGCTCATTAGCTGTCATGTCAAGAATATCTCTGGGGGAAAAAAAGAAAAAAGAAATTATTCCAGCATAAAATTAATGTGAGTGAGAGAGGAATTGAGTTGTGTGTTTTGACAATTTTCTCTTGCTGTGATAGTCAAGTTTATTTTGACTGGCACAAGTTTTAGCATATTAGTAGCAAATGTGAAGTGCTTTGTGAAATGGAAATGCAATCAAGTTCACTCATTATTGTAGTCTAACATTCTAATTCAATACATTCCTTGGATTTTGTTTATATAGTACTTTTGGCTAAAATAAGGAGTGTATTCTTTTATTTTTACAAGTATCATGGGGAGGCTGGCAAGTTAAATTATCAAGTTAAAAATACACTACTAAGACTCTTAAAAGTGGCTATAAAATCTATCTTATGTAGCTTTTTTTTTTTTTTTTTTTCACTCTCACACACTGCACAGCTATTGTATTTTTAAACTCTGGCAAATAAAAGCCTGAAAGTGAAGCTGCCACATTTTCAGTACTTTTTTTTTTTTTTTTTTTTTTCTTTTTTTTTTTTTTCTTTTTCTTTTTTTTTTTCTTTTCTTTTTTTCTTTTTCTTTTCTTTTTTTTTTTCTTTTTCTTCTTTTTCTTTTTTTTTTTTTTTTTTCCTTTTCATCACCCTGTGTAGTTCTTCTCCACCTCTGATTTCTGGCTCCAATGTTAGCCACAGAAAACAATGCCTCTTCCCCTCATCCCTTGAACATCTCTTCACAACCACACGATTTTTGGTAGAGAACATTTGACCAGTAGACAAATCATCTGGGATACTTTTATGGAGTTTGTGAAGATGCAAACTGTGAATTGGTTTCTTCTGCTGCTGCTCTGCTTCTGACTCACTGGCTGTGATTCATCTGGTCAAATTAGGCTTCCTCCTGAACTGGTGTGAGCATCCACTTAGCCATTTTTGACTTTGTTGATCTTTGCAAATTTCTACTGTCAATTCAGATATCTAAAATTAGACGCTAAAGGTCTCTAGGTACACAGATCACCTCTTCTGAACATCCATAGTGCAAATATCAGTGTTTTTATGATCTTTGAATGCCCTAAATTGTACTTGTAGTGTTTTAAAACCCCAGCATCCAGTTCTTCTGAAGCAGTCTTCTTTATCAGCGAGAAGCAAATCTGTGTTTTTCCTGGCACAAATGGACGGCCCAGGAAGAGCATAATTTGTCACAACACACATTATTTAGTATAAAATGAGGCAGGTAGGGATTGTTGAGAAGCAGCAGAAAGGCTTAACTGGTATTGATATCCAAAATAAAGTGTATAAAGAGGCTAGAGAGTTTGAGTGCTTTAAGAAAGCAAGTTTGAATGCTTTAAGTTTGGGTTTGGGGAGAATCTGGACTAGGGAGGGGAGATGAATGCATGAGTTCTGGAGAGGCCTGAGACAGGACCTGAAAGAAAATTGAATATTTATACTGAGGCATGTGATGACAAGAGGTGGTATACAGAAGAAAGGTTTAGGAGGAGATGATATTCTGAGGCCCTCCTCCACTTCAGCTTCTTAGGCTTCTCAGGTAAGGCAGCTGAGACTGAACATTGACACTGTAACTCTGGTCCTCAGCAGACTGAGCACACCTATTGAACACTTGGACTATGGCAATAAATGAGAGGGCAATATCAGGACATGGAGAGGAAATGTAATGAAGATGACAATTGGGGTACTCTAATGAGAAGGTGAAAAAAAATATTCTCCTGCTGAGCTCAGTTTTTAACATGTTTCTGAGGATACCAACACACCTAACTGCTGACACGTTTCCTGGGCCTTTCTCCCTGGACTATTCCAGGAATTTAGAGACCGTTTGGAAAGCTACAGAGTGTTGTCATGGGATCTCAGTGTTTTATCCTGCTCCCTCCTGTACTACTTTATCAAGAAATGTCTACCTCCATGTCTTAGGTATGCCATTTTTTGCAAGGACAAATGGAGCACACAGACTGTGTTAAGTCCAAAACTGATCCTACTGCGCACAGCAGATTTTTGTGACATGAAGTGCAGGTGGACTGCTGGGCTCCAGTGCCTGACTGTTTCAGGTACAGCCCAACCTCTGACAGATGAGTCCTGATCTTTGAGTCCTGTCTGAAGATACAATCTGAATCCCTGTTTTTAGCTTACCACTTAGATTAATTTAGATGGTTTCACTGTCTAATGATGTTCAGTCTGAAAACAAGGCTAACTGATGCATGACTAACAGTTTTTTCCAGTTGTGGTCTCTATACTACATTAGCTATGTTTGGCTGAATAGACTGCATTGTTCAAAACCCAAAAATCTTTCCTACTGTTTCTTAAACAATTTATGGTCTCAAAATGTTTCCATTTTAAAAAAGAAATCATCAAACAAAGGGACCTGCTAATAGAGTTGCTGACGCTTCTCAATTTTTGCTAACAGCAAGGATCCACTTTTTGGAACTTCACTCAAAGAAGGAAGAAAAATATTTTATTTACACAGCTCATTATTTATATCTGGTGTCATGGGTGTCCTGTCATTCTCTATTGACTTCTAAATCTCTCCAAAGAGAATTGCAGCTGTAAGCAGATGAGATTCTGTGATCCTGGCAGAGAACCATTCTTCAAGAGTAGAGTCCTACAGGGCAGTTTGATAAAGCAGACTGTTAGCATCAATTCTGCATTGAAAGATCTATCCTGCTGTCTTCTCCTCTTATTTTTACTCTTTTATAATATCTCATCTCCAAGTCACAGGAATGTCTTTGACATCATGCCGAGTTTCAGCTGACTTTCTGAAGCAGTCAATTCTGCTCATTTACTGAGAAAGACAGAGGCCCCTTAGAATTGCAGTTCAGTCTTTCCAAGATCTCAACTGCCCTCTAAAATATCTTCACTCCACTAACTAGAGAAAGATGGTGCAACACTAGACATCTCAGCTGCCTGAGGGGACGCCTACATTAGTGTCCCTCCTCTAATCAGAAGTGCATTTTAAGCCAAGTGTCTCTAACATGCCTATTTTCTATGCTTTGGTTTGTGAGCTGTGTCAGAGCACATGAACTAGATTTCATGCTTTTTATACCACGCTGGAAGAAGTTCCCCAGAAGTGCACGTAATATGCATTAGTTGCTGATAGTTTCTTGGTCCATGGGACTGGAGTAGAGCCAAACAGAAATATCCTCCCACGTGCAGTAAGTACAGCAGGCACTCTTACATGAATTTTTTGTTTTACAGATCTGCTTGCGTTGCACTGCACTATCTATAGCCTAAAAGAGTGAAAAAGATACTCAGGAGGGTGCCAGGACTATCATCAGAAAGTACATTCAACAGACACCCAAACTGAATTTACATTGAAATATAAATGTGATTTGCAGTGTGCTTAGCCACAAGGTAGAGATGCCTGTCCCCATTTCCTTCTGGAGACACCAGGCTGTGCAATGCTCAGATGCTTTTCCTTTGGACATTCAAGTAAAAGGGATGTGAATGTTATCAATGGGTCTCCAAAGCTGAGTGCTTCAGGTGAACACTGGAAGCCCTTTTGGGGATTTTATAACTCTGGAGAGAAATGACAAGAAATATTTTGTACTTTTTAAGTAAAAAGAAGCAGTAAACCTTAAAACTAATTCAATATAGGTGGATTTTAAAGTTATGAATGGAATTCCTTATATGACTATGAAGAAAAAAAAAAAAGTATGTAGATATGCTAATTGATGTGTATGCAAATTCCAAACATCTTACAGGAAGACTGAATCTTCTGAGCAAGGTTGAAACTGAAACTGGGAATATTTTTCACAGCTGTAAATTGAGAAAACTAGCTCAGCATTTTGCTCTTTGAGTATGGGTTTCCTCGAAAAGGAATCTGAACACTGGGAATCCCCTCACATGGCTGTCTCCCTTGCAGAAGGGCAGCATACATACTAGGAGAGAAAAGTAGTAGGGGAAAAAATGCAGGTAAGTGAAGACACTGCCCAAACATTTGTTTTGAAACACGTTAAAGATTAATCTATTTCATTCAAATCTCAGAAGATGCAACTCCCACACAACAAAATAAACAAAAATAAATTGACTTTGACTAAAGATCATCATGCATCTGGCTGTTTTACTAAACAATTTTCACCTAAAATGTGTGAGATCAATCTTTGGCTTGTGAACAAGGTTTGATTTTCTTAAAGACTAGCTTGTTCAACTGCTTCATGTCTTGCCATGCTGATTATTTTAATATTTTAAGAACAGACACCAGGAGAAATAGTGAACTTGCTAGTTGAGTAACAGGTAAGCTCATATTGTCACAATGGTCAAGTTTGTTGCTTCCATTTTTCATCTACCAGGCCATGTAGTGCTGCCCTCTGATTTGTTTGAAATTTCTGCTGAATGTGTGTGAAACATACCTTCCCTTTCTATCAAAATTTCACCTTCCAGCAAAATGATTACTCTCTCTCCTTTCCATAAATAAAAGTGGAGGTGCCAAAAACATTCTGTAAATCATTGTGGGAAAGCAGCCAGGATTTCAAAGATTCCTGAAACATTTCAGTCAGCAATCTGGTGACATGCTGAGGACAGACAGCAGAAGAAGCTAGATAGGGGAGGGGGGCAACATGTGTCATGGTCTATCACTGGTACTCCCTTTTGGAGAGGGAGTGTACTGCCTGCTCCTTTGCACAATGATCAAACAGAAGAGCTGGATCTGTAATTGCAGATTAAAAATGGAGATCATGCATTACCCTAGTTAAATTCAGACAAGCTTAAATTTCAATCCTCCTCTTGAATGACATGGACTCTGAAGAGGCCTCTCCAGACGAGGAGTAGAAAGCATCACTGTTTAGTAAAAGCCAATGCAAGGCTGTAAAGATATCCCAGATTCAGACTACTTCCAGAATATTTTGGGTAGAGAAATTTGTTTCTCTTCTGTTAGTGATAGCTCTTGGATCCAAAAGGATATTCCATATACAGAAGCATTTAGTGTAATTTTCAAATGCTGCTGCTTTTTCATGAATGAGCTCTGGTCCCTTAGAATAGGAGAAAATTGTGAGAAATGTGTCATCAGTTAGCAGATAGCCTGAGATGTCTAGTGCTAGTATAATAGTACTGATGTTTTGGTCATCACTTGTTCAGGACTTTCACCCAACAATGCAGTTTTGCAATTTAGATTTAAAGTTGGAAAGACTGAGCTGAGTGTTACAAACTGAGTAATGAAGTGTTTGGGAGATTTGAACAGATATTCCCACTCTATTCCACACTTGAAAGACAATAGTTTACACCTCAAAAACAGTGGAAAGAAGGAAGAAAACTACACCTGGCTGACTTATGGTAATTTAGCCCAAAAAGCTGTTTCACTATATGAGGTCATGTCAGATACAAATGAACATCAGGTACAGGTGGCGGTGGGATTCACATAGATGAAATAAATGCTATTGCACATACTAAAAGTGTTCCATCTCTCCATTCAAACTGGGGCATGAAGGGTACATCAAAATTTCCTTGTTCAGACCTCTTGAAAAGTCAACATCATTCACTTAAAACAGAATATGCAGAGCAGAACTCCATCAGTCAGTCCATTGATATCAGAAGGACTATATGGCCTCCATCAGATTCACTTGCATGGAGAAGTGCAAAGTACAGTTATAATACAATTATACCTATTGGATCCAGGAAGATGCAATCCATGAAGGGCCATTAAGAACAAAGCTGCTCTGACTCAAGAAATCTCTAAAAAGCATGCTGTGAAAAGATGGGAAATGGAAAAGGAAGCACCATGATACGCCTTGATTTTACTTTTACTGTGAATTGCATATTGACAAAATCAGAAACTGAACTGAACTAGGTGGCCCTTTCTGTCTAACAAATGTTTCTGGATCCTCAGGAAAATGTCCATAGGGGGTTGATTACCACTTCATTCACTTGATCAGTTTCCTCTAAATGAGATATAGCTGTCTGCAATAAAGAGAGGCATTCTGGTTGGGGTTAAAATCTGGATTTTATTGTCACTGGAAGAACATAAGTTTAAAAGCATTTCACCTCAGGTTAAAAGTTGTTTACCTGTTTCTACATTTGTATTCATTTGGTGTTGATTTTAGTATTCTGAAAATGTTCTGAAGCAACTGTTTTTTTCTTAGCAAGGTGACTTGGTTGATCTGAACAAATTACTGCATCTGTGAGGTGTTACTGCGCTAAACATCTTGCCCAAAAGAATGTGTGGAGATATTTACAGATTCAGCCTTGCTCTGATAGTCCGAGACTCCCATTACAGTGCACTTGGGAAAGGGAAGGAGGTACATAAAAATCTTCATGATAGATCACATTTTGCCAGTAGTTTATTTATTACACTTCACTGTTTGGAATTCTCCATTATTTAAATAACCTTTCCTGCTGAAGCTAGTTTTGTACCATTCAGTGCTATGGAAATTATGTATTCTTTTCCAAAAAATTGAAAACCTTCTCCCAGTTTCCAGGCTTGCTGTAGGCACTTGGGTCAGCTCTGCCAGAATAGAGTACATATGTCTGCATATTGCTAGCAGTGTTTCTCAGTGGTGCGTGAATGTACTCTTGTACACTGTGTAGTTTTGGATAACAGCTCCTTTCCCATGCAGCTGGCCTTGGAACAGTATGCTGCGGCTGTGCTCCCGCAGGGAGACATAAAAGGATGGAGTGTCTGCAGCTCCTCAGCAGCCATATTAATTGAATATACATTTACCAAAATTTATTTTTTATTACAATTATATATTTAGTAAAATTTAGTTCAAATTGCCCTCTTTTCCCTCCTTTTTACCCACTCCTTAGAACCTAGGTGACATGTCAATGTTGTACAAAGCAATCCTTGTGCTTCTTGCGCCGATTTTATCTGGGGAGACACAACAGGGATCACTGCATCACACATTAGCTGCAGGAGTCTTTAAATGATGAATTTTCTTTAAGGAAAAATAATTACACTGAAGGCTTGCTAAACTGTTAGTCAAGATTTTCCTTTGTAAGAAATCTTTCCATCATTAGACCAAATAAACAAGATGGGTGAAAACCCAAACCACTGTTGTTGGTTCTGGGCTGAAAAACAGAAACAAACCTCTCCACAAAAAAATCCCATCACAAGTATGCCTTTGAGTCCTTTGATTAAATTGAAAGCACTTCAAGCTATTTACAAAGCAGGAGATTCCTCTCGTTGTTTATCTGTGGTGTGCCTCCCTGGTGCATTCTGCCTAAGCATGAATGCGTCTGTTCATTTCGTTTCTAGCTTGCATCTGCAGCAGTTCCAGCAGAGTGACTGGAAGAGCTACTACGAGCAGCCAAATCTGGAACTGTTTGGATTTATTGTCTTTTCTGGGCATATGGATGTTGGTGTCCAATGGATGGCTGATTAATCTGCTCCAGGCTGTGCCTGGAGGCCGTGTCTAGGAGGATTCAGCTGGAGCCATTGCTTGCATGCCTGCTCCCTCCAGTAATCTCTGACTTCTCATTGCCTCCGTCCCTGGGTCCTGCTCAGCTCAGCTCAGTGCAGGACCTGGTGTAGGCAGCTGAGATGAGCTGAGGCGGGGGAGAAAGTGGCATGGCTGTGGAGGAGTGCCCTGTGTACATCGGGGCTGGAGATTTCTGCATGCCCAGCAGTGCAGCACGAAGATCTGGGGCCTGCCCACGGGCACAGTGGATCAGAACACCCAACTCCTTCTCTGTGCCATTTTCCACATTGTGATGCTGGCATATGAACAAAACTTAATGAAAATCCATTCTGAAGGACCCTTGAACATTAGGAATGCACAAATGAAAACCTGACTGAGTGATTCCAGTGTAATATTAGTATACAAATGTAAGTAAAATATTGCACACCTGTACAATAAATTGTATCCACTCTGTGAGCCCCAGCTCTCCTTACAAAATGTTAATCATACGTCAGGGACTGCTAAAATTAAAACTTGACTGTTCTTTAATTACTTGGGTTTGACTTTCAAATCTCTTGTGCCTCATATATTTTCCATTATTACTGTAGACAATAAAAATTTACATTACTGAAGACTTATAAACTGAAGGAACTAGGTATGAAAAACACATATATTAAATAAAAATTGTGCCAAACACATTGCAATTCATGCTTTGTAACTGAGCAATGCATTCGACAGAACTGGAAACAGAAACTGAACCTTGTGAGTTTGTATAATTGTCACCTAGTTCTGAATTATTTAAGTGACATGCAAAGGTATTGAAAAGACCAATTCAAGAGCAGCTTATAAAACAAAAGAATAAAGTGAACATTTGTATATTATGAGCTATTGGTTCTGTTTCTCTTGTCAAAATTTAAAATTAACTTAAAAAAGATTAAGTCATACCAAAGACTGCAAAACAAATGATACAAACACATCCTAACACAACTTTTGTTGCTGATGTATAGATTCTTTCCATTATACATCCCTTTTAGATTTTAAAAACATTCAGGATCTGCCTTGTGGGACTGAGTTTGATTTCCCAGGGTGAGTTTGATTTCCCAGGGTGACAAGACTTTTGCAAATACATAGGCTGTTGGCTTAAAGAGAGTTGAATCATATGTAACATAATAACCACAGGGATTTGACCTGAATTTTTTCTTTACAAAGCTGGAATTATTATTTCAAACAGGGAAAAGAAATACTTCAGACTTAACTTCTGCATTGTGAAAGTAGGGTTATTTTTCAGTGCTGTTCCTGTGGAAGGAAAAAATATTATCCCAGTCTCCATCCAGCTAAATATCCCCTTCCTTGGTCAGCACAGGCCACTTTTGAGATCTTTCATTGGCAGTGCTATATTTCAGTCAACCAGAGGAAGAGGGAGACTATTCATCCTGGACAAAGCTACACAACTGTGTGATGGGTGGTGGCACCCAGTGGGTCCTGGTTTCTTTAGTGGTGCACAGATTGTGCTGCCGTGCTGTCATGGTGGGTCCATTGCCCACAGAGAAGAGTTTACCCTGTAAAAGGATCTTGGGTCTGTCCAGGTTTCTGGACATTTGAAATCTCAGATGGATATCCAGGCTTGGCTCAGGGGTAAGAAAAAATAAATTGTTCTAAGGGAAAAAGGTACCTACTGAAGGAAACTCGGGCCTGATGAGAGCCCATTTCACCTTACTGAATACGTAAGACTGTGCAGCAAAAAAATGTCCTCACTGACACATCCAATGGCTTTTAGCTTGTAAAAGCTACTGTGCAAGTGCATTCCCTTTTGTGATAAGTTGTGGTGCTGGATTTTGCACTACTGTGGGCACTGTCTCTGCTTGTTTCAGGAGGGAAGCAAGTCAGAGTTTATTGAGGGTTAAAAAACTTCAGAACATCTTAGGCTGGAAATGGGGGTGTGTATTCTATTCCCATCTGTCAGAGGTGGGGCAGTTATCTTCTGTTAATTGGGCAGTTTTCTTTATCTCTTCCACAACCAATCCTCCCTCCAGGGAGATACCTTCTGCTAATGGGCCTTCGATTCTCACTGCATGACTGATGAAATTACATCATCCCATTGGGAGAAGCTCCGCCCAGAGGGAGGAGCCAAGCATTCCTACATGGATCTAATCAGAGATTTGGAAGATTGCAGCCAGGATTTTCCGCTGGATTCCCAGAGGAGGACCACGCCCATCTACGCCACCACTGGACTTTTAGAGGAGAACTCCACCCTTCTACAGGATCACTGTTTCAACAGAACCACACCTGTCACTCCAGGAGGACTGCAGCCACCATTTAATGAGGACCGCTACCAACACCCTGACCAACAGGGTTGTCAGGTTGTATTCTGACTCTGTCAGTGTTGTTTTGTATTACTGCATTGTTTATTTTATTTTTCATTTCCTTCCCCAATAAGGAGGAATTCTTACTCCTATGTCTTTGCTTGAGAGCCCCTTAATTTCAAAATTATAACAAGTTGGAGGGAGGGAGTTTACATTTTCCATTTCAGGGGAGTCTCCTGCCTTCCTTAGCAGACACCTGTCTTTTCAAACCAAGACACACTGGAGACAGACCATCCTATCCCCAAGGTAAGAATCACCTGTAAATGTGAGACCATTGTCCAGAGCATGTATCTCTTTTAGAAATCATAACTGCACACAGCACTTGTGCAATGATGCAGGATCATTCATTGTTCCTCACATGAATGACATAGGCTTGTGTAGTGTTCCTGACGCTGACTTGGTACATATAATTATACTCAAAATGTAGTCTGAACTGGCCAGCTCTTCATGATTAGTTCTGTTCCATGATCTCACCAGAGCTGTGGGGTTTGAATAGCTCTATATGTTATTGAATCCCAACATAACAAGGAAGGAATGGCAGTGGGTTTTTTGAAAAAAATATGAAACTCTGATTGCATTTTGTGCAAACATGTAGGAATGTATTCACTGATGTCTCTTGTAGTCATAAAAGAAGATGCTCCTGCAGATAGATCTCATCTATCTTCTTCATCATCTGTAGGGGCACTCCAGGGGTATTATCTTGTCGGAAGCAATATTTTGTGACTATTCCCTCTGCAACTCATGCAAAGTTGTTAACACCAAGGCTAATTTGGGATGGGTTTTGACTATTAATTACTGGTATCAAATTTTTTCCCATTTTTTGCTATTTTTTGTTCCGAGTTCCAGCAGCAAAAGTTCATGGGATCAACCAATTACAGTTGATTTAAAGTTTTGGTGACTTCTAGAAAAGGAAGTAGAAACTACATGTTGTCCAGTTTGGGACATGGGCTAATTAAAAAACCACATGTGATTTTATAGTGGGCAATAGTCAAATCCAAATTCTCCCCTTGAAATTCAAAATTTCCATCTGGAAAGTATAACTTTTAACTCCTAAGAATGTCCTTTCATAGTCTGACCTAAAGTGCTGTGCACTGTCTTCTGTGCACTGCACAGAGATAGCAATGTAATAAAACCCAGCAGGGTGACTTCAAATATACATATGTTGCCCCTGGAAGCTGTAATTCATCTTATTCTTAAGTGCTCTTTTAAAGATAACTGAAAGGTGCTTGCCAAACTGCACAGGGCTGGGATGCATGCACACAGTGTGTGCAGGTGGCAGGAGATCACAGTAGAAGCAGCAGCAGCAGCAGCAGCAGCAGCAATAAACTAGCACTCAGCAGCTAACAGGAAAGTAAACTAAGTCAGGAACTAGGTTCCGAATGCAAACAGAGAAAGAATTTTACATACTGTGCTATCAGCATGCAACTTTCCAGAAGCTCTTCCAACCCCATACTATCTTTCCTCTCTGTTCTTTCTCAACTCCGATCCTTCCCTCTGTGTTGATGTTCAGAGACAACTTTGCTGTTTCATTTGACCATATTGTTCATTAAAAATGAAGAAAATTAATAGCAAATATACATTAGAAATCAGCAGGGATAAATCCCATATGTCTTATTGCATACATTCAGTACAAAATGTACTGAACTGTATATACTGTGCTGTATGTACAGTAACACACTGCATTAAGCCAGAAGGAAAACTCTTTACTAACTTTGGCGTAACAAAACTATCTGTATATTAAATACAAGCCCTTATTTATTAAGACCCCCAAATCCCAATATCCATTTAAAAACTGGGCCTCTTTCAAAGTCTCTGAGTCATCATGAAGAGCATGATTCATTCAGTAACTCCCGCTCACCACGACTCTCTTAGGAGTAAGAACAGATTCAGTTTTAAGCTTCCTCTGGCAATTTGAAAACCAGTATCTGGCTACTAATCTCTGTTTCTAATCTTAAAGAGAATTGCATCCCATTGCGAGTTCTGCATTCCTATCCTAAAAATGAACTTCTCTCTTCTGATTAATTTGGAGTATAATCTCTTTAAATGCCTTTTAAGGAGCCATGAAATTCTATTTTCCAAGTCAGACACAGCTATTTTGAGGACTTGCCTTTCCAGGAGAGGGAATTTCACAAATGTTAGTCCTTTCACAGAGCTAGGAACTGGTGCTGTCCAGCTGTGATCTCCTGGCCCCAGCCTGAAAACACACTGTTATATAAAAAGTTCTGTTAACCAGAGGCTCAAAAGATGCCTGCGTCATGGAACACATTTGTTCCAGGAATCCTCACCAAATGCAGGCGTCTAATGAATTTCTTTTTGTGAACATTAGGAAAACTTGATTAACCTCTGGTGTCCGTTCGTAAGGAGCAAACAAAGCAGAAGTGCTGGGACCCACATTTTGCTCTGTGCTTGGAGGCACATATGGAAGTAGTTTCAAGCCAATAGTTCAGTGAATATTTGTGCCTTTCCAGTTTAACCAGTGCTTTCTGATGACTGCTTGCTCAGAAAACTTGGCCACCCTTCATCTGTATACATTTCCTTATTCCTATACTTAATGGCTACACTCCATACCTTTTGCATTTATACCAAATACTGTGATTTTTTATGTTTTCTTATTGCTTTCCATTTCATGATGTGCTGTATGGTGCTCTTAAAAAACTCCCCTTGATATACACCCAGAGGAAGTGTGTGGCTTGTTCTCCAAAATATCATGTGAGCTATTGCGCTTGAAGTATCAGAAAAATGACTTGAAATTCCTGCTTCTTTTCTTTTGGGAACTTTCCAGATAATTTGCCATTTAAGAAATGAACTCTAATTACCAACCATTCACTTCTCTGGGATCACTCATTTCATATAGATTACGAATTAATGACTTGCAGGCTCTACAGATAAAAGCTGAATTTGGCGAGTTTTATATTCAAGGCTGACAGTTTGACTCAGAAAAATTCGTTTGCTTTTCCCTACACCTAATTTAATGGCAAGGTTGTTTTTTGGTTTTTTTTTTTTTTTTTTGTCTATCCAAGAGAACACGGACATTCTTCTTTTTGCTCGGTTTATTTGATTATGGTGGTTCTCCCAAATGATACTGAATTATTTAGGAACTGATCTTGATTTGTTTATTAAAATAAATTCTAGACATATTATATCACATATCTGATCTTAATTCCTTTTAGACAGTCACTTCAGTGGTAATTTACAGTCTGTGGTCTGAAACCTTGGGAAAGCCTGCACTGTTTTCAGGTGGTCTGCAAAAGCATAACTAAGCCTGTGTTTGTGAGGCCTAAATTTTCTGACTAGGAGCTTTCCCTTTGATTAAAACTTTTTAAAACCCAAAATTAGGGGAAAAAATTGATTGCAAAAAGTCCTCTACAATAAATTATATTAATTACTATGCTTTCATTGTAGAATGAAGCATCTAGTGAATTAGGCATGTTTGTTCATGTGTTGATGGGGTTATTTATAGGAGTAATGGTACTGTCTATAGTAACATCTTAGGAGAAACCCGAAACACAGAAAAATTAACAGCAGCACACCAAAAAGGATGAAGGTCAAGAAGTCAGGTTAATTCTCAAAGCATTAGTAAATATTCTTCCTATTGTGGGAGAATACGAACGGAGAATTGATATCAGAAGCATCACAGAAATGAGAGTTCTCTGAACAATTATTTTGAAATTAAATCCATTTTGTTACAAATCAGAACTGAAAAGGGAAAACAAAAGACTTTCAATATTCCTTCTACATGTCTCAGACACATCTGCTTTCTGATTTACCACTATTTTAACTATTTCACTATTCCTTCACTGAATACTAAATTCTGCACTAAGTTGGTGAATGGATTTGGAGTACTTGTGAAATGAAAGAATCACAAAATTTAAAGTAACAGAAATAGTTTTCTAAGCTGTTTTAAATACTTTAAGTCATTGACTTTAAGTCGTTTCACATCAATGAGCAAAGTTAGAACAAGGATATTTTTACTGAAGGTAAATCACCTTTGACTTCTTTTGAGATGTGAAAAACACTGTCCAGGAGAGATAAAATTATGATTATGTACATATGCAGATACACACTCACATATCAATTTTTTAAAGAAATATTAAAATAAGGCATTTTTTAAGTATAAAAATATTATGTAAGTTCATTTCAAAGCAAAAGAAAGTAAAAATTGACATTGTGACCCTGTGAAAGTTTGTCATTCATTTCTGTGGAATGAGGATGTTTTCCTGCATTTTTTGAAGGATGTTTAAGCCTACATGTAATACAGCTGATGTATCTTTTCACAGGGCTGACTGCTGCTTTATATGATTTATAACACCACTTAGCATGACTGCAAAGCTAAAATGCATAACTTACAGATGCAACTACAAGAAAATTTCTGTGGCAGTGAAACATTTCATTATCAAATGACTACTGCAAAACACACCAAGATGAACTGTCTTGTTAGATATATATCTACAGGAAGTAAATATTGCTACTTTGTCACCATCTAAAGGACAAGATATTTGATCTTGAGAAATGAGCTAAATGTGCTACTTGCTCATATTTGAAAAATATACTTTCACTGTGCTGTAAGACCATGTTATGCACCAGTAGTAATGTCTCTGGCTCCATCTAGGAGGCATACATCTACTCAGTGACAGCACAACCACAGCACTTCATGGAATCAATAGGATTGCTTGTACATGGCTGTTTCAACTCATTAATGAACTGATAATCTGGATGTATCAAAATAACAGATCTAACAGACTTTACTGTCTAAAATCAAAACAATTTGGGTTTTTTTAAGCAGCTCAGTAAGTTCCAACCCCACAGCTGCTAAGGCTGAACACTGAAGTATCCTCTGAAGGTACCAGTAAAATGAGGAGGACACCTGATTTGAAGCTAAGGTTTGACTGAAATAAGAATCTATTACGCATGGATTTCATTGTCTGTGTTCTGTGAAATAGCCTCATGCTAGGCTGAAAGCCAAAACAGCTGCTTGCTTAAATTCCTTGCCGGCTGGGGCACCCCAGAACTGCCTCTCTGGCTGTCCTTAGGCTGGAATCCAAGAGTAAGGCAAATGAGTCCTTAAGCACACAGTCTGAGACGTACCCTGAAGGCTTTCACTCTTCTTCCTCCAGCTACATCACTCACCTTTGCCAGGGATGACAGCAGCCAGCATCCATGACCCTGGTTCCCTCCCAGGGACGTGGAGGGGCTGGTGAAGTCAGTGGCCTGAGTGCCAAGTGACTCTACAGGCAGTAAGATTCTTGTGTATGGGGGATTTCAAGAAGTTCAGAGAATGTCTGGGTATGCTCTTGTTGAGGTGATTAGGATGCAGAAAGGATCTCTTGATCTGTGTCCGTTTTGCCAGGGATAGTGCACTGACCTAATCATGGGCAACAGTAAAATCCTCACTGATCTTCCTGAAACTCGGCTTTCACTTAGAAATCCCTAGCAAAGAATTTGCTGCAGTCCCATTTCCAGCCAGTTCAGAGACCTGAGTACTTCAACAAACAGAAATTATTCACATTAGCATGCCATTCACTAAACCATAATTTGAGGCCCCTCTTTATTTCTGTGTGAGCCACTGGCATGGTATTTGTCATGTTGTTTCAGATGGGAGACCTGCAAGTTTCAATATGAGCTTGTTCACCTGCATAGACATCAGTGGTCATTTTTGGAGGTGGTTTTCTCCAGCCTTGTTTACAGTGGCACAAACATTATATCAGATTAATAGAATCCGAGTAAAGTGGTACATGGCATGTATTTCAGATTTTGGCTATCAGAAAAATTAGAAATAAACACAGCTGGGTTTCTTAATACTGAGTCTGTGGGATCCTTCCATACTAGATAGTAAACAATACTAACAGACTCTAAGCGCTCACTACAGACTTGAATAAATAATTGAAAACCACATGTCCAAGTTTCACTACTTTGAAGAAACATTTGGATGCTCTGTTCTCTTTATTTTTGCATATTTTTAAAGATGACATAATTTCTTCTTTATTGTCATTATGTAGCTGTAAAAATGAAACAAAACAAGCTTACAACATACTGTCTATTTTCCTGTCTGACAGCTGCTTTAGGATACAAACAGGCATTCATTCTTCCTTGTCAGGGGTGCCAACTTCTCTTACTGTATTTTTAGCAGCAGCTCTGAATAAGTACCTCCTGATGCTGTTTCTGTGGTGCTAGCTGTCCTCGCTGTGAGCTGGTTCAATGGCCCTGCATGCTGCTCTCTCTCTCTCTCATACAGTGCTGAGAAAAGTATTTACTTAAAGCACTGAAGAAAAGGTGCAGATGGATGCTCTTTGCTAGCTCTTTTCAAAAGCTGTTAATGAATACATCTGGATATCTCTCCTCACAATGTCCCCACGTTCATCTGCCACCCACCTCCTTGGTCAGGGAGTGTAAGATGGGAACTACACGTACTGTCTTGCACGTCCACTCGTGCAATAAAACCTCGTGCTTGAGGCTGCTGAGCAGCATCTGTAACAGAAACATTAAATCAGCCCATGCACCCAACTCTCCCCAAATGAGAATGGCTTGTTCTTTCAAGCTTCGGTGCATTGACTTCCATGACATCAAAGTGCTCATTACCCTGAAAGTTATGCCTGTGAGTCGTAACAAAGGAATATTTCTTGCTTTTTAAAAGCACACAAGGTTACAGATCGTCCACGTAGCATCAATAAAAGGGTATGAAATGAGACAACACCGTAACAATAGTTTTCCTCTTAGTTTGTGAAGGAGCACTAATTAGAGAGGATTTTCAGACATCAGACTGGGAAGTGTTTGCTATGTGAAATAAAGATCCTAAGGATATGAACTGAGTCATAACAGCTCTGTGGCCCTGAAATTTGTTTTTCTTAATGGAAACAGTGTAACACAGCTCAGAGAAGGAATCTTGTTGAACTCCCTACACTTGAGGCTGGCAAAGAGCAAATATGAGAAGTTACGCAAGCCACAGTTAAAGCTCAAAATGATGCCATGGCTGTGGAATTTGAGAACCTTATAATTTCCAGTTCAAAATCTTCCCTTTGGAAGGAAAGACCTTGCAGTAATGAATGAAGACACATTTAACCATAAATATACAAGGGAGCCTTTGCAAGGATCCAGAAGAAGCTGTAAGGGAAATCAGCTTAAGGAGGCTACAGAGCACCCTGTGAGCACGGCGCCATCCCTGTGAGAGGACCACATCCTGGAGCCGTCATGACGAGCAGCTCCCTGTGCCACTCGTACCTCCCTGATGAGGTGAATGGAACTATTCAGTGAGCAAAAAGCTAATTGGAACAAGCAAGCTGTTGGAAGGACTAAAGTTTCATAGCAACAGGGCTGAGAGCTCTATTTTTGGGGATGTACGTGGTATGTGTGACCCTTGTGTTGTCCATTAGGAGTGCATTTCACTCCTTCAGGGTTGAAGAGCAATCCAGACATACTCATGACTCATTGAAGGCAAAAGTAAAAGAAAACAAATTGCAGATGAAGCTGATAATTATGAATCATCTGGTTACTTTGACATTTAGATATTTTAAATATTCTGACATACTATTCATTTCTGTTTAAACTCAAAACTTCATGGCTAGTATAGCTGACACACTTAAGCAATGAATGGCAGTCTTACAAAATAAGATTTGCAAACAGAATCATATTTTTCATAGCTGAGGACAAGATTGTTTTCCATTATCAAAAATAATCAGATTGGTGGAGAGGCCTTGAGACTGTCATAGTTTGTAGAGCAGGTCATGCCATGCAGTAAGTGCTTGTAAATGAACTTGCTATGGAGGTGTATTGCTCCAGATAGAATTTTATGCAAAAACATTGGCTTCCTTCTCAAAATAATCAGGTTTGTTGTCTCAGAGTTGGACTCTTCAAAGGGTCATATGCTGCTCCATATGTTTCAGACAATAACTTCACCCAGGTTGATGTGATCTAATTTCTCACTGTGTAGTATATAAAGGAAACAGACTTATCCAAAATTTTCAGGTTTCTTCCTTAATCCTTGATACACTGAAGTTTCCCAAACAGTCCCAAGTCCAAATATACATAAGTAAAAACAGAAAATGAAGAGGAGATACTTTTCGCAGTATTGTCTATGCTCTGATTTTTATGAATTATTAGAATAATTAGAACAAAATAGAAACTAGTGCAAAAGAGAAGTGAAACCACAGGAAAGTGCACAGACAGCATTTGTGAAGGCTCAGTCTGATGTCAGACCTTCCCATGTTTAATCAGTCCTGTGGACTGCATCTGGACTGACTGGTACTCCAGACCTTCCTTCTTCAGCTACTCTACTTAACAAATTCAACCATTTAACAGGAAAATAAATTAAATCAAGTTAAGGCTTTCATCAAAAATGTAGCATACATTTTCATACCAAAGGAAAGGTCATTATTCAGATGAATTCTTTATACTAATTTTCAAGAAAAAATGGAAATTTCAACAGGAAATTAAATATAAGAGAAAGTACTCAGCAGTACTAGAGCCATCTCAGAAAAGGCCCACATATTTTTACAGTCTGAGGTTTCACTAGATATATTCCTCCAAAAATTTACAAACATCCTGTCTCTCTGTTTTTATGTCACTTACAGACCTCTTTAAACTCAGAAATGTTTACAAACAAATAGGGTATTGCTGCATTAAATTTAAAAGTACTGTTTCAATGAAACTCAGTACAAATATCAGTGAACTTAAAGAAAGAACAACTTAAAAAACCAAAAACAAACTAGCCATGGTTTAATTCCAAGAAGTTAACTAATAAATAAATTTCTGTCTGAAATTTTAATGAAAAAACCTCCAATATTACTATTTGAAAGCACTTACAAACCCAAAATAGGTGAAAATATTCCGATCAGGACAAAAGAAATGGATCTAACCCAAAAGGAAGTTGATTCTTATCTTGCTACCTGACACTCAGAAGAGTTACATGGCTTTGAGGGCACTCGCTGTTCTCATGAGCACATGGAGATGAGCTCAAGGAGAAGCCAAGAATGATCAGCCTTGGTACCTGACCTGACCTGAAGGTAGAAAAGTGAGTGGCCAAAGATGATTACGAGAAACATCAGATAGTTTTATATGTCAGCAATTTCATGACAGAGAATGCTGCATTCACTTTTGGTTTTATTTTTTTTCAGGAATGCCAGTTTTTTTCTTCCTCAGTTTCCATTACCTTTCCTCTCCTTATGCACCCACAAAAACAGCTTGGGAATCTCAGTTTCCATTTCTTCACTGGATCTACCCACAAGTTCAGAAAAGCAGTAATCCAGGTGTTTTCTACTCCAGTTTCCAGCTCCACTGACTTGCAGCACACCGTGTCCCTCAACTGTTTCTGTCCTGACTTAACCCCTATGGCATATCACAGGAACTGCATTGCCAAGCTCCCTGCTTGGAGGCAAAGCCCAGCCAGGGCCTGTGCCCAAGGAGAGAAATGTACCTCCTTGCAGCCCTGTTCCACATCCACAGAGCAGTGGGATGCATCAGAGCTGCCTTTGCCTGGAGGCACAGTGTGATAGGAGCATTAAAATGGACTGAATCATGCTCAACGCTAATCACATTCACACAACAGTGCACACAAAGAAGAAGCTCAAAGTGGTTGATCATCATGAAACAATGAAGTGAAATATTTTGGATCAGAGCTCTTTTTCTGTGAAAAGTTTAAATATTTAGACTTTTGGTCTCTGTTTCAAAAATGAAATATTGAAGTCATGCCTACAACTATTATTTAACCAGCTGAACAGAATAAAATGGAAACACTCCACTTTTTTTCCACTTTTTCTTTCCCCTTTTTCCCTTGTTAATCCATAAAAAAAGTTAGAATAGAAAAGGAAAAAATGAAGGAAATGAAAAATTATTTTTTTGGAGTGGGCAATACAGGAAACTAATACCTGACATTATTCATTCTATTTTATTTTATAGCAAATAAAAGGTCATAAAATGATAAAATGATAGGGAAAAAGCAGAAAAACTGGTAAAATCCAAAGGAAGTTTGCAAACCAAGTCCTCATAGCTCAGAAGACTCATTTTTTGGTTAGCCTTTAAAACAAAATTTCAGCTAGCTCAAATGCCATTCTAAAACAGAGGACTGAAATATTCCCCTAAATTTAGGTACCTCAATAACTTAACTCCTGTCCTCTGGGATAAGAGTTACAAGAAGTTACACTTTCAGGTTTTAACACATTTCTGAAAATTAGAAAAGATTACACACGTAGGGCATAGTGGTAAGGAACTTTTAAAAATAATGGTGGACACTGGGTAGCTGCACTTTGAATCAAGCTGAAGTCAAGTTTTAAAAAATCAAAGCATGTACACAAAATTGAGAGTAATCCTCCTATAAAATGAAGGAAATCTTCAGTTTGAGGATGAGTACAGTATTGCTCTTTGTTCATATTGCTTATTCACAGTATTTCTTTATTTGTTCATAAAAAAAGTTGTTTCTTTGACATGTGCCCACATTCACCATATATTTTACTTATGTGTACAAAACCCATACGTGACTCTTTTAGAGCAGCCCTACAAGCAGGACCCATGAAGAACTCCGCTTCACAGCTGAGGTTTCTCACCTCCATATGATCTCCTTTCTATTCTAATAGCCTGCCTGCATATCCTCCAAAAACAAGATGCTGAGTTTGTGTCAGTGACTTTTTGAGGGACTGCCTTTCAATTTTGCAGGTATTTAAACTTAACACTTAAACCACGACCATACATGGCAACATATGAATATCTACATCAAATCATGAAAAAGGACTACCTAGATTCCAATATCTGGTCTGGAAAAATCTGTCAGTTCACCATCCTTCCCTCACAAAGATCAATATCTGAAACCTGTGAAAATTACCAGGAAAGCATATTTCTTTCATCTACAGTCTGCGAGATTTCTGAGCCAAGAGTATGAAGTTTTATCAGTCCTAATGGATTTTCCTTCCATCAGTTTGCCCAAAGTTCTGCCTGAAATGTTTCCCTGTTAACATTCATCAGTAACAATGTCCTGTGAAGAAAAAAAGAGGGTGCTTCTTCTTTTTACCATCTTATTTCTCTTGTCCATTGTATTCCTCAATGAAAAGTGTGCCTATTGCTGGTATGCACTGCATCAGAGGCTTCTATTGGGGAAAGGCAACCTATGTGATAACATTCTGCAGGGACAATAAAAAAGATATAAGTAGAGATACAAAGTAGCTGGTAAGGTCACAGCATTCCCAGAAAATACATGCAATTCATGGGCACTTTTGATCAAGACTATAGTATTTTACATCCTGGAGTTTGCTTCCTGTCTCATCCTTCACTTTTGCTTCCAATCCTACAGCCTAATTTTTTAGTTAGCTTCCTTATTTTGGTTTAATTAAACAACAGAGCTGCACGATAGGCTAATTTTTCATCCAGACATTTTTGGGTTTCTAATGTTTGATTTAGGTGATTGTATTTGCCAATGAAGAGGTATAAATTTTTTTCTCTTTCTCTCATATTTTTTTAAATGATGCAATTTATCTTGATCATTTTCAAAGACAAGATGCACCTGCCACCAGAAGAGTCCAGTGTCAGGACACTGGTGGAGGCAGGCCAATTTCTGCCTCTGAGTAGGTCTTGTTGGCTCCTGAGAGTCCAGTTGAGCCCACTCCTCTCTCCTTCCTGCCCCCATCCACAGTCAGGGGAAGCTCTTTGAGCACTTCAGTACCTGGCCCTAGAGGTGAGTGTGTCCCCGCCCATGCTGCCTGCTCCAGGCTCCCAGTCATTCTGGTGTGTGGAGCCAGCTATTCATGGCCAGCTCTGGCGGGCCGGAGAAACTATTTGGCTTTTAGTATCCAGTTTGATGTTCAAGAATCATTTTCCAAGAAGGATGCTGAGCTAAGTAGCAACATTCTGCAAGATGCCTGTGGTAAAAGGTTCTTAGAACCAAGGAACAGCTTCAAAGCTTCAGCTTTTCAAATATCAGCATCTCTTTAAGGACAGTGGAACACCTTCCTCCCTCTTAACCTTATGATAAACCAAACTGAGGTACATGATTTATGTGAAACTTTGGCTTTATCAGGTTGCATTTCAAAATAGAGCAACAGCAGTAGCATTTCAAATAGATTGTGAAAGACATTCAGGAGATCAGTGCAAGGCAGCCACTGACGTACAAGGGTTAGGTGTGTGTTGAACAAATCCTTCTTGGCAAGGAAATCTTCCTGCCTGTAAACCTGTGGTGTTCTACAAAATGCTTGCAAATGACACTGCGTAAGAGCTTGTGTCAAACAGAGCTGTTCTGCCTCTGAGATGATATAAAATACTTCAGCTCAACTATTACTTGACTAATGTTTCCTGGATAGTAAATCATTCAGCAGCCAGAGAACACTGCTGTCAAAACATCTTTCCTCTTCATATCTCAGTAGAGCTGGTAGAACTTCTGTTAGGTGTAGCTTTACAACCCTGTAACAAAGCTTTCTGTTTGTTGCAGAATATTTCACAGGTGTAATATTCTTTTTTAAATCTATCTTTGACTGATCTCTCTCCGTTTCCCATCCATCTTCTTGCTCTGTGAACTACATGACCTGAATATTGTCAAAAGCAAGGATTTTCATCATGTTTCATGTATTCATTCCTATTGATCTTAGTACTGTTGAGTCTCTACAGCACTTTCTACAGGGCTGAACTCATTTTGCATGTCACATCCCTCATGTTTTTTATTCCAAGAGAAAGGTGAAGAGTGTAGCTAAAAATTTTATCGTCAGAGCTGCCAGCTCTGAAATGGAGCATGTTAAAATCTCTCACTTGGAGAAACTAATCTGAAAAATGAGCATTCCTGTAAGCATTGAGCAAGACTTGAAGAGCATGAGAAAATGGAGACTTTTTGAAGCTAATTAAATTGCATAATGACATTCCATCAAGCTTGAGTATTATATTTTTTCCCTTCTTATTTGGCTTTTTAATATGGTTTAAAAGATATCTTGATCACATGATGAGAACAATGTGATCAAGAGTACAATGCAGCTTTTAAAAAAGCTGTTTATTGACTCAAGTAATACTAATACAGTAAAAAAATTCAAGGCTTATACATATTTGTTAAGAGAAGCATGGTATAATAGCTACTCATTACAGACAAGTAAACAAAGGAGGAATTTTGAATTTATAAAATTTTCATTGTGGCACTTGTGTGCATCCTGTTATCTGTACCATAAAATAAAGCAATATCAGAATAAATAGTTGCATTAGCTCAACATGGTCCCTGAATAAAGAAATCCTCTAGAAATTGCAGCTTAGTGATTGCAAACTGTGGTTTCATTTCTGCAACATCTGGCTTCCAACTTGTTTTGAAATAAATCCAAGGACTTTTCATATTCTTATGGTTATTTTCATAGACTGCTCTTTTGGATCTATCTGTGTTTTACAAAAGTGGTAGCAGTGTTACCTGTGGACAGGTAATTACCTATGTTTATTGCTTTTATCCTTCTGGTATATCTTCCCTTAAAAAGTGTTCTGGATTTCAAGATACAGGTGCATAGTTCACTTCCTCTCCAGCTTAATAAATTGCTTTGCACACTTACTACTTGTAGCCAAATTTTTAAAGATTGGTTTTGTCAATTTGCTAGAGATTGCTGAGCAGAATGATCAATTACACAATTAAGTTTCTACTTCACATGTTGTTGCTTAATCTCAGTTTCTGATTATTCTGAGTCTGCAAGAATTGCTCACACAGTCTTCTATTGCTCTGACTACTAAAAGAATAAAATAAATCACCTATAAAAAATATATATTACTGCTGGTAAAAAGCAAACAAAAATAAGTGCAAGAATTGTTCAAAGTCCACGCGGATTTGAGAAAAAAAAAGAGGATCATTTTCGTATAGGGGACTTACAGTGCCAAGAGGAATTTTTTCTCATGGATGAGTTGAATATCATGAAAATAAGCATGTATTTATGGGCCATATGAAAACTTTGAATCTCTTTATCTTGTCTTATCTGGGTAGCATCACAGGCTATGCAAGGAATGTTTCTTAACACCAGTACTGTCAACAGTAATAAAAACACGAAAATGGAATCTATTTTAAAGTTTTCCCATTACTTCTAACGAACTCTGACTGTTTCCTGACTACGACCATGACTAAAGCCATGACTGTGGCTGACTAGTCCACTTTGAGAACTCAGACACAGAGAAATGACTGATCTGGCCTTATTTTAACAAGCTGGTATGAAGGAGAAGTAGATGAGGGATCAGCATGGCCCCCAGTCTCATGTTTTACCCACAGACATAGAGTGTGTGAAGAGGTCAGTTATTGCAGACGTAAAAAAAGGGCCATGGCTGTTTATATTGTAGAGAGCAAAACTCCTCATGAACTCCTGGGCTTACTTATAGCTGACAGAAATCCCCAGGAAAGCAAACTGGTATCTCCTACTCCGTAGGGCATATTAGTGCTGCTGGCAGTAGGAACTGGGTCTGTCCTGGTGGCCTAAGTCCAACACAAGTGTTGATGTATTGGAGGAGATTCTGCAAGAAGACATGAGCATAATACATGATTAATTAATGTCTTCTGTAGTTTAATCAGCTAATTCTTTGAAAGTTAGCAGGTCAAGGAAGAGAAATCTGATAAGAGAAGGAAATATAAAACATAAGGTGTCTGGAAGCTGCAGTGAGAGTAGACATCCTATCCCCATTGCTTATATTGAAGATATTTGCTGGATGGTTTCCTGCGAGGTACAGCGCTGTTCAAATGCAAAGGAAGAATTCAAAATTATTCCTTCTTCAGATAAAACAGCCAGTGTTAGGAAGGAGCAGAGCACCAGCATAGTTTCTGGTAAACTGGATTTCACTGGAAAGTACAATTTTTTTCTGGAGCAGCATTTAAACCCTGGAAGTTCCAGGTCTGACTGAACCAAGTGATTTTGGGATGTCAAGCAGCCTTTTGGTTAAAACAAATGGTTGGGAAAGTAAGGTGGTAGTCCTACCAAGTAGCTGCTGCGTCTGCTAGACACAATTTACTTTAGAAATTATATCTGACTAATTTTAAAAATACAATTTTTAAAAGTTCCATGCTTTTTTATCTCGACTAATTTGGTTAAGTCTAGTTAAAGGTGAGGTGGCTAATGCTTTCCAAATCAGTCTTCTTGTGACATCTGCTATGTTCACTGTGTTCTACTGCAGATTCTGTATCTTCTTCTTCTTAGTCTGTGTCTACTCTGTAGTAGTTCTTGATGTTTAAGACTGTGACTATGACAGAATGGGATGAAGAAAGAAATGTCCATGAAGGGAAACCATGTTCTCAGGAATACAAACAATTAAATAGAAAATGTCTGCAGTGAATTGGGATGTAAAAAGAAACACAGGGAGGGAGAAGTGGAAGGGGGAGAACTTCCCCAAAATAATCTCTCCTATAGTCTCCAACAAAATTTCTTACTTGCCATCAGACTGTGCCTTAAACACTAGGAAAATTGTTCATCTGTTTTTCATGATGTCATATGAATGGAAGCCATATTTCAATCTCAACTTTCAAAAGATTACCATAATTTTCAAATAATACAGTTCAAATAACATAAGAGTTTTCCCTGACTTTCCACTATAAAGAATTAGATGTACAATACCTTATGGTTTTGGTTTGGCAAGTTTCCCAGTGCCTTGCTAGCATTCATGTGGAATGCATTTTATTTGAGCCATGGATTAAGAGGAGTGTAGCTGACAATGCTGTTCACATTTTATTACAATGTATCTCCTGGAAACTAATCTGAAAATGTTTCACTTGTCATCAAGCAAATAAAACCTCTGTACCCAGATGAATTGGTCTTCAGATCATCCCTAAAACTGTAAATCATATAGATAGAATTTCATTTTTTAAAACAGATTTAAGTATCTGGCAGGTTGTTTCTCTCATGTATTTTCGCTTCATTAAAATTATGCAATTGCATCATACATTATAAGTATTCAGTTTGCTTCATTAAAAGTAATATTAATATTAAAAACATCAATTGCTTTTATAAGAAATAGTGTATCCAGCAGGATTAGAGCAGTTATGACCCCGGTACTCAGCATTGGTGAGGCCATACCTTGAATCCTATGATTAAATGTTGGGCCCCCCACTACAACAAGGACATTGAGGTGATGGAGCATGTCCAAAGAAGGGCAGCAGAGCTGGGAAAGGGGCTGGAGTCTCATGAGGAGAAGCTGAGGGAGGTGGGGGTGTTTAGCCTGGAGAAAAGGAGGCTTATCTCTCTCTACAACTACCTGAAAGGACACTGTAACAAGCAGGAGTAATTTTTTTTTTCCCAAGTAACAAGCAATAGGAAAAGAGGAAATTTACTCCAATTGTGCTAGTGGAGGTTTAGATTGGATATTAGGAAAAATTTATTCATTAAAAGGGTTGCCAGGCACTGCAACAGGCTGCCCAGGGAAGCGGTGGAGTCACCATCCCTGGATGCGGCGCTTACGGACATGGTTTGGTGTTGGAACGGTCAGTGTTGGGTTAATGGTTTGACTTGGTGATCTTACAGGTGTTTTCCAAATTAAATGATTCTAAAGTGTTTGACACAACTAGAGGCAAGGAAAAGTAAGAAGGGAGAAGTATAAAAAGAAGTAAAGTAGAAGGATAGAAATCTTAATTTCATCTTCTCACTGCTTCTTTTCTATTTCCTTCTTCACTTTTTAACCTTTGGCTAGGGGGAAGCAGGACAAAAACCAGGATCATTATCCTGGATGTCAGAATAGAAGTCTTTCGCATGTTCAAGGATCTGCTTGGAGGAGTCTCATGTGATATCGTCCTGTAAAGAAGAATAGTCCAAAAGAACTTGTTTATTTTTAAAGTTCATCTCCTGTCCTCCTGCTCAGGACTCCCATCTCAACCATCTGAAAAATAAAATAAAAAACAGGTGGGAGCAACAATGCTGGGCTTCCCAGTGCAAGAGAGACACAGAGCTATTGCAGCAAGTCCAGTAAAGCGCTGTGAAGATGATGAATGATGAGACATCCCTCATACAAGGGGACACTGAGAGAGCTGGAACTGTTCACACCAGGGAAGAGGAGATGTCTAAACACCTGATGGAGAAAAAAGAGAGATCAGACTCTTCTCAGTGGTGTCCAGTGGTAGGACAAGAGGCAATCATCACAAATGGGAAGCACAAGAAATTTTATCTAAATGCAGGAAAATGTGTTTTTACAGTGAAGGTGGTTGAGGAGAGAAACTGCCCCGACATTGCACAGAGAGGTTGTAGAGTCTCCAATCACAGAAATATTCAAAACCTGACTGGCCATGGTCATGAGCAACTGGCTCTAGCCTGCATGAACAGGGACTGGACTAAATTTTCTTTTTGGTGTCATCTGTGATTCTACAATTCTGTGATTCTTATTTTTTTCTTTCTTGCTTTCTTCTTTTACATATCACACACAAATGTTTTTGGTTTGGTTTTTTTTTTTTTCCTAGGTTGTTACCTACTCCTTATGCTCCTTTTTTAAAATAATTTTTTTTAGGAATTCTGCCCTTTTTCATGTTCTTGGAAAATAAATAATACTCTTTTACCCTTACCTGTTTCCTCCCTCTCTATTCCAATCCATAGGTATATCCAAAGCCTTTTCTTGTCTGTTCATTGCCTTTTCAAACCTGTCAAGTGAACTTACAGAGTAATGCATGACATTTTGCAGTCTAAATACATGCTTAACTGCATTTTTCTGCAGTTCTTGAATTCAGTAATACCAGTAATACCAGTAATATTCAGCCCATTCCAGGATCTTCTGGATTTGCAGTCAATTTAGAAAAAGTTGCCAGTAAAGGCATTGATTTTATTCAGGTTGTTTGAAAAATCTTTTTAGATTCAAAATCTGAAGGCAGTAAAGAGAAGAAAATTAAATCAATGTTTTAGAGCCCAAGAATAAAAAAGAGGTTATAAGGTGTTAAGCTTTTAGTGATTGTTTTTTCACTGACTTCAAGCTTGAGCTACCTCAGCCTCTTGGTTGTTTTAAAGTCTTCACAATAAAGCACATTCAGCTCTCACTAGACCTGTGACCTTCATCAAATTTGTTTTGCAGTTTGATAGCTAAATTTGTATTTTAGGAGCATATCCATTGTCTGTAACTATCATCCTATGGTGTGCTCACGAGAACATTTACTTAGTGCATCATACTACTTATAGACTGTGCAGCACACCCAATGATCCGCATCCAGTTTTTGGTTATTGCACTGTGCACTACAGTCTACCACAATATCCTCAGAACATAGTCTCCAACTTCTTTTAGTGTAATGTGGACAGGGGAAGAATCTGTTAGAGTACATTTATTTATGTACATGAAGAAAATAGGATTATATAGTCATAGATAGAGATTTTATGAGACATGGAATCTGAAAGTTTATCAAATCTGGTCTCTAATAAAATAATCATTGTTTTGATATGTCTGGAAAGTTATACTTTAAAAGTTGTTTATATTAGGAGAATTAAAGCACTTTTGGCTTGACAAAATGACAAAGGATCTTTTAACTAGTATGTTTTCCCTTGTAGTTTTTATTGCTGACAGACCTAGATTTTAGTCTGAAATTACTCCATTCTACCAGTAGAATTTCTATTTTGGCACATTCTGAACAGGTAACACTACCTCTGTGAAGTCTTCAGGCCAGCATGTTTCACTAGGAGTGTTGCAAACCAGGAGGTCCTTCAAAGAATTATACAGAACTATATCAGACTTGAAATTATAACAAATATCTTGGTGTCTTTAGCATGGTTTAAGTGGAAGCATAAAGAAAAGAATTTTGAGAAACTTCTGGATGTCGTAAGCATGGGCTTTATGAGTTATAACATTTTATAATGGATCAAGGCTATCCTAGAGCCCAAATTATCAAAAAAAATCTGATGACTGATAAGGCTAATATGAGCCTCGCCTACACCTACATTTTACTGAAATTTTTAAGCTGATTAGAAGTATTAGAAGATTAGATCTATAACAAATATGACTATGTTAGCAAATTGCACGAAGGACACATTTATCAGACGCAATGTTGCCAAGAAAATATATTTTCAGTAAAGGAAATGAAGCTGATAAATTAAACCGCAAGACAGTAATTTTTCTAGTTTGATTTGGATTTAAAATTGAATTCTAGCTTTAGATAATATCCTTTTTCTTAGCCTGTGTTAATGCAGCTCCTAATTGCACTAATTGAACCCTATTACACATCCTTGTTGACATACTGGAGACCTCACATTTATCAAATTTAGCTTTTATTGTGCCCTGTTTATAGGTATATCAAAGTCTAGCCTAAACAAACTAGACTGAGTCCTCTCTCACTCTTCACCAGCTGATGTCAATGAGAGTTTACCAGCAGTCAGGCAGCCTCTGCATGCCCAAGGCATGGAAGATACCTCTGTCCTGCTCCACTTCAGAGACAGGATCTCCCAGGACTTTTCACCCAGTCAGCAGTGGCCCATTCCTTTTGGACCCAGTGCTTCCCAGGTGGCTGAGAATGAGCTGACTGCCCTATGGACCTGGCGTTGTTTTAAGATTAGCTGCTTCCTGTGTCGAAAAGTCCACTTGCATTGTGATTTTCTGCATGTATCTTTCTGTGTTTTTAGAAAACAAGCAGAATTTATATTCTGTTTAGCAAGCAATCCCCCTTGCTCTGTACTGAAGTCTTCATCTTTTAATTTATTACCATTCTGCTAATTGTCATATCCTTACAAAAGCCATAAGAAAAGTCCTCATCATTTCAAAATCTGTCTTCTGGGAGTTCTCACTGGAAAAAAACACTCAATTATCATTGCTGCACTTGAACACTTTTTGATATAGTTCAAGAAGCTAATCACTATTTTATTTTATGTCTTCAATACATAAATGTTGTGGTTAGAAAATACATAACAATCTAATAATATAACTAAGCTAATCATGTGAGTGAATTAAAGGAATAACAACTTTAACTATCATTCTCCCTGTAGTCTCCTATTAATTGACACAAACTCTTTCCCCCTAATTTAAATTCTTTATAAATAACACCTTCCTCTTGTAGGTTTTTATTTGACTGATGACTGGACATGTTCTGGAATTTACCCAGCTAGGTTATTGAAAATCAGCATTCCTAGTACTTGGTCAGCAGGTATTTCTTAGAAATTTAGGCTGCAAAGGTCCAGCATCTACTAACTTAAAAACATGGATTTAGAAACTTGTCTTAACCTTTCTCCCTTTTTCCTCATCCCTACCTTAACTAAGGTCTGAAGGCTTCTACTTTTTTTTTTCTGTAGCAATAGATAGATACCACTCTTTGGGCTATGCCCCTAATACAATATTAAAAAGGGTGGTAGGTGATACAAAGAGTTACCATGCACAGGATGTTCTGATATCTCAAACCCTAGTGCATTAATTGTTTAGGGTGCTTTGCCCTATCCCACAATAGGTGGTCCCTTACACCATAGCCTCCAAGTTCTGCACAGAAAAATGCAGTATACTTGTCTCAGTATTGCCTACAAAAAGCAGACTCATTTAATTACATGCATCAAGCGCTGCACCAAAATTGTAATCCTTCAACCATAAGACCCTAGGGCAAAATATCAGTATCTGACTCATAACTCTCAGGTACTAAAATGAAGGCATGGTGTCTTGAAAGTGCCTAAAAATTATATCCCACATTAACAACCTTTTTTTTTTCATTAATTAACTGAGTCAGATTAAACCTAATGTATTAAAAATCTTCTCTTGTGCTCTACTATCAGCTGTCACCAAGACCAGAATAATTTTCAAACATGAGTCTGTTAACAATAACTTTCTTTAATAAGCCATAAATCTTGTCTTTGCTAATGTATCATCTGGTTTTGTTACACCTTACTGTTCACCATGAATTCAGGTATAAAAGGCAGACTTTATTTGTTTGCTTTGTTTTCAGAATCATTGCCATGAGAGGCCATATCAGCTTCTTCTCCTTTTGTATAGCAGTATCAATCCTCCAACTCTGGCTTTGCTGCGTAACAAAAGCTGACAGTAACTTTTGTCCTATTTAGCTGGCCTGTTGAGTCTTTTTCTTGATAATTAAGTTCATCAGCTGGCTTTTAAAGTCTGGTCAGAACATAACTGATATGGCCCTAGAGTATCTGATGAAATTAGCAGCTGTTTATCCTTGTTCATTCCAATTATTTACAACTCTGACTGCATCATTCCTTTCTGTGCTATTTTCTTCAAAATTCTCAATGACTTTAATTGGGTAAGGCTCAATAAATTTAGGAGCAAATATTTAAATGTTTGTATTCCAGCTTTCCTCAGAAAAATAGTTATGCCTTAGGCCTTATTTCTGCATCTTTAATGCTCCAGTTGCCTCAGTATCTGCAGTAATGTATCTTAGCAGAATGATTTAAAAAAAAAGCAGAAATAGAATCCCTTACAATCTTCATGTACTGTCTATGTCCATATGTTGAGGTGTTGGTGATGACTGGGATAAGACAAAAAGAAAGAATGCTACCTTAATTTAAGGAGTAATTAAAAGTAATCCCAAGTTATGGTAGACTGCACAAGCTGATTTCCAGAAGCTTCTTGTTTCTTAAGTCTTACAAGCTAACCAAACCAAACCAAACCAAACCAAACCAAACCAAACCAAACCAAACATGAAAATAAAGAGCAAAGAAAAGAATGATGAGGAGTCAGCACCATATCTGAGGGTTTTCTTGGTAGTACACGAGAAGTGAGAAGGGAGGAAAAGGGACGGTGATGAGGGAGGGAGAAAAGGGCGTGGACATGGTGCCAATGGAGTTATGGTTTGGTTTCCTTATCAGAGGATGCTGTAGAGGGCTGAGAAAACTGAGGCTACCTCTGTGCATTGTCCATGGAAGAACAACAATAGCACTGACCCACAGCTGCTGATGGAGGGAGGTGGGATGAGTAATTCTGGAGTAGCGGCTATAACCAAAACCCACCAGATGGGCTAAGCAGAACCCACTCCTGCTGGACTAACACTGAGTGCTGCTTTCCCTCTGCTCCCTGTGCGCTGGGCAGGGCTGTACACCCTGCAAACAAGGAAGCGGATCCAGCACTTTCTGTTTGGAAATGTCAGGGTTGCATAACAGTTTAACCAGCACTGAGTGCCCAGGTTAGAATAGAGTATTGGATTTCATCACATGGTGTTTTGGTCTCCCTGGCTTGATGAAATAGTACAGGTTGAAATAGTGTGTCTGAGTGACAGGAGGATATCCATGTGCAGGGAACAGAGTGTTGATTTTGCTTTTAAATATGCTTTGCATTTCATTCATTTGGAATTGCTTTTTCAGCATCATATAAATGAATCAGAATAACTGTGACTCAACAGGAGCAGCACAAGCCTGGCTGCTCTAATATCTAATGTTTCTCACAGAGCCAGTACTCTTATCAGTTTTACAACATGGGGAGACAAGACCCTGCCTGAATCAATGGTCTTCTTTATATGCATCATATCCATCTGACAGGTGGCACCAATCCATCATGATAGGTGTGCTGTAAACTTTGTTTGAGGAGTAAAATCTGTTCAAGGTAAGAGAGATACTAGGGATCCATGAGCTTTTTGCTACTTTTTCAAGCAATAGCAAGACATCCAATGAAAAAGTTCTGAGACTTTTGTTCCTAATTTCTATGTAGCTTTACTCTGGGTTTTTTTCACTATTTTTCTCTGTCCAAAAAGGAGTGCCTTTAGCATTCAAGTTTTACTTGGAGCATGTAGATTACACCACAAAGAAACATAGACTGGGTACAAGGCTGATTCAAATCTTCAAATTAACACAATGCAAGAAATTGGTCTTTAAACTCCTAACCTCCTTTCACACAAATGTGCAGCTATGTCTTTCAATTTTGAGGAACTCAGTGGAAAACTTTATATTGCCTTTTGTGTGCCTGGAATTTTTTGGGTTAAAAAAGAAACTTGAAGATGTTTTTTAACAAAAAAATATTGAGGACTGGAAGGCAATGGCTAGTTCTTATTTCCAACAAAATAAAAGCACAAAATCCAGTTGTAAGCATTGCTGAGCCAATGGCAAATGTAGATCTGTTAGAAACAAGGAAACAAGAAACTCTGTGGATGTAATTGCAGCTCTCTGTCCACTTTGAAACCTAGCAAGGTATGAGTTTTTTACCAAAGATCATGGGTTTGAAGGACCCAGTTCATGCAGGCTGTAACAACCACATTCTCATTGCTTAGAAACAAATTCTAGACATGGAAAAATATTTTCTTGAAGTTATACAAGAAGACCTAGTTTGTTTATAGTATATTTAAAGTCTGATTGTGGCTTGTCTTGAGCAGCAAAGCTATAAGAGTAGTTAAAGTAATGGAATGAACAAGCTAACACTTGCTAATAAATAAACATTAATAACTCATTAATAAGCTATGTTATGATCTGCCTTGCAACGTGTTGAAAGATATGAATGGAACTTGATGCCTTATCCACTGAGCAGTCTAGACACAAATACTTTTCAGAAGTAAACAATGAGGGCAAAAATATTCTCTCAAGTATCTATGAGATTTTAGTTGCATTTTGTTTTGTTCAAAGATTACAATGATTCCAGTCAATAATATCTTCTTTATATTCTTTGACATCAAAAGAGGAGGGGGATGTCAGCCTGTATTTCTTTCAGATATCAGTCAGGTCCAGCCACTGTTGAGATGGAGGAGAGCTTATTTATACCTGTGCCATCAGTGTGAGCACTGATAAAAGTGCAGCTCCTGACTGTTTAAAAAGTGATCACTACTGGTCAAGCAAAAATTGGACCAAGAATGACAGCTTTCAGTGACACATCATTTTTCCCAGCATTTTACATTTGACAGATGCCTTAAGTCTTTTGTTAGTCGTGAGTCATGCAGTGAAAGTCAGACCCATTCAGCTCATACATTCTGGACCAGATTGCTTTATGAGAAAATGTGGCTGCTTTCTGTGGTCATTAATATTTAATGCTGGAAATATTCTCTGCCCATATCCATAACTTACAAAAGTATGGTGGTCTCAAATATAACAGGACAAGCACCAGTCAGGCCAGTTGCTTTCATATATTGCTTAGCATTAAAGCACACAAATTACCTCATCTCTGTGTTTTTGTCCCTAGGACAAAGAATATGTGCGTTGTAGATTAATTTATGCAAGTGATCCCACAGGTTTTTAATATTTTCCCTTTCCTCATAACATCCTGGCAACATTCTAAGAAACATATTGCTTTGTCTGAAAAACCTATGGAGTCCTTCTTTAATTACTTCTGTTGATATCCTCACAATGAGTTCGAAAGGGAAAGTATTTTTCAATGGTATATTTTTTCCTTAATTGTGCAAAATCTTTCTAAAATATTCAAGTCACTGTATCATGATAAACTTTTTTTCAGATATGTATGCTTTCACAATTCTTTGTAAGACAATTGCTGATACAGTGAAACTTTTGGTTTTCCACAGTATTTCCATAAAACATTTAATTTTTACAAAAATTGAATAGGCATGAAAGTTTATATTTCGGTTCATATGTGAATTCAGAAGATTCTTTTACTATAATTTTCCTATTTAATATTTTTCCATACCTGTCATTAATGGCAGAATGTAGCCTCAGACAGGAGTATGTGATTTTCATCATCAGGAACAATGCATCACAAAACATTGTATTAAGGCATACTGCTCCTTGGGATTTTTGGGTTTTGTTTCTTTTTTTACTTTGCATTTGGGGTTTTTTAATTAATAGGTTGAATTGAAGCATTTCTTATCAGTGAAAATCTCTGAAGCCAAAATATTCTACCTGGCTAAAATCTTTGACTACTTTGTATTAGATTAAGATTAATTTTTTTCCCTTTCATGTCCCTAGGCTGCCTCATGGTTTATGCTAAAAAAATGACCTTTTCTTTAGCTGTATTTAATCCATACAAGGAGGAAGTGCCAGGTTGTGGATTTTCCATCGGGACATCCCCTTTTACTGTATGAAAGAACAAGATGGTGTACTGAAGAGAGATAAGACCTTAGGGGCTGGAACACTTGGATTGTTTTCCTAGCCATTTCTGCAAGATTTCACTCCTTCATGCCTCAACTTCACCATCTGGAAAAAGGGACTAATGGTACAAACCTCTTTTGTAAAACAAACAAGCAAACAAAGAACCTCTTTGAGTTCTCCTGGTGAGAACACAGCTACACAGAGGGAGTTTTATTATTATCAGCATTATCAGCTGGGCTCCACAGTTGTACAAATCCTGCAGTAATCACTTCCTTCCTTGTTTTTTTTCAGAATAGAGAGGCTGAGGCTGTTTAAAATGCCAATGTTATGCAGAGGATATGCCTGCATTCTTGTTTGTCTAGAACGCCATGTTTCTCACATTAAAATTTATGAAACAAAATTCCAATTAATTACATAGACAGAGTGGATTTTGTGGGGCACCAACATGGAATGCATAGTGCTCAGTTATCTGGGCCTTGGATTTGCATTCCTCTGTTATACCCAGCTTCAAAAAAGACACTTCCTTTAATTTTACTCTTTGCAGAAATTATAATTGATAAATCCACATTAAACAACTGCCCCATTGAGTCCCTAAGGGACGATATGGTGGGTTTTTTAAAAATTATTTAAAAATATATCATTGCTATTTTGCCTGGTAATACCTACTAAAATAGAGTATTGTCTACTCTATTTTTCTACTTAGTAAAATCCTCTCCCTTCTCTGGATCAAATATATGAAATTGATAGAGAACAGCTGCTGTTCAGTCTGCTGGAGTTTTATAATGTGTTATCAAACCCTTTGAACACAGCTGGTAAACAGACGCTCCTCAGAGCATGCATACCAGCAGCTCTTTGTGCTAAAAAGGTAAGACAATCATTTGGGGGGAGTTCTGCTAAAGCAGTGCAGATACTGCATCAGAAGCCTTATACGCAGGAACTCGTGCTCTGCACATATGGGGTTCAACCAGAGGTTGACATTCACATGTTAGATGGGAGATCTGAACTAGAAGTGAAGTCAACTTCCACAAAGGGATTTACCTGGAATTACCGAACTTTGGCAATGAATCTTTGAACAGGTTTTCTCTCTGAACTCTCTTTATAAGAAGCATTGGGAAAAGGCCAGTGTAGTGCCAGATATTACTGTGTAAACATGGAGTTATTGTGTGATTGCCCTGAAATCCTGTGTACCCAGTGGAGGGGGTCTGTTGACAGGGGTGTAAATCTTGGTTTATATGGTTGTCTATCCACTGTGGCTTTCCACTACATGCAAGCATTCCTGCAAAGTAGAAAATCAGAGGTCTTAAGTGGATTTCTGGAAATATGGCAGCAGTTTTCTAGGCAGAGCAGAAATGCATTGAATACACTGCTGAAATGGGGTGGCAGCTTTGCTCTGCCTAAGGGATCCTCTGATCACAGACTGCAAAAACTGCAGTTACTCTGGCAGCCACAACAGCTGTTTCCAACAGAAACAGTGTGGCTGTCCTTCGTGGCCAAAAAGTAGAAATAGCAGGGCTTCTCTGGCAAGCTCCTGGAGTCAACTGGGCTTTCTTGTGGGCACCACCCAAAAGCATGAGACTCACAGGGTTGTGAGTGTTGTCAACTCCCTCATCCTGAAACTGAGCAGGCTCTTTAGCTGGGAAGTAAATATACCCAAGAGGTCTATTGCATTGTCAGATGCATTTAACACCTGTGAAAAGCCTGTGCTGCTGCTGCTGTGTTGCAAACACTATGTGACAAGGCTGCTGAATGACTTAAGCAATGACGTGACTGCTCTACCACATTTTCCAAGGTGGTAAACCAGAGAGGAAAGTGTGCATCATTTATAAGAGGTGTTGTTGCGACATCTGGTTTTCATATAGATAAAAATAGATGCTATCAAATGACTGCTCAGTAAGCTACATGATATTATTTTGTTCCCAGTTGATTATCTGCCATATCAAAACATTCACAGTCATGCAGGAATTAGGGTCTTGTCTTCAAAGGCAAGTGCAGGAGTGGAAATATTGATATATTAAAAAAACATGCAAAGGACCAGTAGGATGAACCCTTTGTGTATCAGCTTGTTCAGGTTGCTGTTTTAGGTACATGGGTGCGTAACAAGTCCACATTGCAAGATAGCAGATTTGGTCCACTACTCTCAGCCCTTTGGAGACAATGAACCACAACTTCTGGGAAGCAGAACTTAAGGAAGGCAGAGTATAAATCTTCTCCAGAATGGATACATAACCAAATATTTTGGGGTACCCCGAATGTGTGTTGATTTGGACCAAAATAAAAGATCTTAGTTATTTTCCCGGTAGGAGAGTGAACCTCTCTACATTGTTAGATTTCCTGATTTTACCTTTTCTTTTTTTTCATTTTTCAGAAACCAAAATAACTTTTCCAGTTAGTGCTGGAAAAGCTTACTTCTAATAAGCTTGCAACAGGCAGGGAAAATATGGGGAAAGATGCAATATTGTGCAAAAATGGTCTTTTGGGTCATGTTTGAGTCATATTGGCTAGAGCCAGACTAACTCATGATGTAAATCTAAAATTTAGTGAGTGATCCAGTCGCTGGAATCTACTTTGCTTTCAAAGGAAAGGTTAAATATCTTAATAGTCATAACGCCCCTGCACGTTAAGCTTCTGGAGAATCATTAATGACACTAAACAGAAAGTTTTCAGCTTGTCCCACCCCATCAGTCCAATTTCCACAGACACAGAAGCAGAGAAACTTGTTTTGCAAGTGTTCAGAGAAAAAAATTCCTTGTTGATTCGAACTATGGAAAAAGAAATCAAAAATCATGAGGGAAAATGGTAAAGAGTAGTCAGCTCTAAACCTAATAGTGGGGACAGAAGGAGGGAAATTGTGAAGCACATAGCAAATTAAAGAAGGAAACCAAATGCCGCTTAGATAATATATCACGCTGACTGTAAAACAGCATTAACATCTTCCTTTGTCCAGCTGACAACATAAGGCAAACAAAGCCTTTCTTCCATCTATTAATTGTTCATTGTTCTTGTAAATGAACAATAGCTATAAGCAGATCGAGGAGGGCCATCAATGCAGCATCAGGTCATGATCACATTTACTAAAGGATGAATAAGAATTGCCTCCAGCCCCTCAGAAGTGTTATACGCATTCAGCAACAACAGCAGTACAGTGCCAGAACACATTACTTATGGAAATCTATGAAGCCCATAAGGTTATATTTTTGCCAGTTTGTGTGTCAGAACAATCAATTAGAGTCTTCAGCCAGGATAAGGATTTTTCCTTTAGCTTAAAATGTAACTAAGAGGCAGCAATTCATTGCATTTGCATAGTGAAAAGACTTAGATATGTTTTTGGGTTCTGTATGGTTAAAATGCATGTCTTGTCAAATTAATTCAGCTATAAGCGTACTGCAAATAGTGTGCAAATCTCTTCTTCCTTATTTGCTGAGTTACTTAATCTGTTTTTTCTTTTAAACTTATACTTGATCTGGCTTTCTACAGTTCTTTTACCAACGGATAAAAGACAATTATTTCTGTTTGCCATCTAAAGCTGTTCAGCTAGCAAAACAATGACTTAAACTCTACCTTGATCTGACATAGCTGTTGACGCAATATGTGGAAATTTACTGCTGCTGCCAGGAATCACGGGGTTCACAGAAAGTACAAATACTGAGAATGCACTCATCAAGGTAAGAGGGAGAGAAAAACAGTAGAATACATGGATACAGAAATACATCTTGTCTCCAAAAGGGAAGAAACCCCCATGTTTCATGGAGGTGTGAGAATAAGAAGTTCTGCCTCCCACAAAGGCTTGAAAAGAATTTATAAAATGCTTAGCTGGGGTCAATCACAATTTTCAGAGAAGCAAGTGATAAGCCTGTCTGGATCATCTACCTAATAACATAGAGGTAAGGCAAAGAGAACATTATCTAAGTTTAGCAGTAGTGAGGCAGTCCACCTGTGTTGGTAAGGAAGGGTGCTGATATGTGATTTGAGATCAATGGCTGGAGTCTGGAGTAATTTCACTGAGGTTCTGTGGAAAAGAGACTTCCTTCATGACCTTGGATTTGACCACATACTTTATCTTCTCATCTCAAACTCATGGAGGCCCTTTTACAACCCCACTTTTGCACTGGCTTGTTCAGTCATCTTTAAGCTGTCCTGGAAAAAAGACTCTGACAGGTGTCACAGATCGTACAATCATACACAGATTGACAGTATAGCGCAATAACTTATTGACTAATGCACAACATTAAAAAAAGCATAGCTGAGATTGACTGAGATATTTGGGTAAGTATTAGTGTGCTCACCATCCTGGATAGAGCAGCTTTAATAAAGAAAATGTTAACTACAGCCCTACGTGTTACATTATCGTCACTGAAATGGAGCACGTTAGTCCTGATGAGCTGTTTGGTCACAAACTTCTTTTGGCAATGACTGAATGCAGAAATCACTGCTAGAAAGAGAGGAGATCAGACCTAAAATGCTTATGAAAATGCCCATGAAAAGCAGCATAACTTTGAACTGGGACAGTCCATTGTTTGATATGTGCATTTTCTTTTTCAAGGACCACATCACTGATCAAAGGGAGGAGCAAGCTTCAAGATGATGTTCATCTGGGTGTTGTGACTATTTTAATGCTTTGCTTGTCATTTCTACCCTTCCTTAATACATTTGAATCTGGGGGAAAACAATAACTACTGTGACTTCACTTGTTTGGTATGCTTTCCTACTTATGTATCTTCTTAATTTCTTAGAATTGTAGAACCATGCAATCAGCAATCATCTAGGTTGAAAAAGACCCTTAAGCTCATTGAGTCCAACTGACAAGTCCACCAGTAAACCATGCCCCTTAAAGTGCCACATCTACACATCTTTCAAATTCCTCCGGGGATGGTGGCACCATCACTTCCTGGGCAGCCTGTTTCAATGCTTGACAATCCTTGCAGTGAAGATTTTTTTTCCTAATATTCAATCTAAACCTCCCCAGGTATGACTGGATGCCATCTCCTCTTATCCTGTCTCTTGTTACATAGATGGAGAAGAGACCATCCAACCCCCACCTTGATCCACCCTCTTTTCAGGTAATTGTAGAGAGTGATAAGGACCCCCTGAACCTCCTCAGCTCCCTGAGCTTTTCCTCATAGACTTGTGCTCCAGACCCGTCTCCACCTTTGTAACCCTTCTGTGGACATGTTCCAGCACCTCAATGTCTTTCTTGTAGAGAGAGGCCCAGAACTGGACACAGCACTCCAGGTGTGGCCTCATCAGTGCAGAGTACAGGGGGACAATCACCGCCCTGGCCCTGCTGGCCACACTATTTCTGATACAGGCCAGGATGCCACTGGCCTTCTTGGCCACCTGGGCACACATTGCTCATGTTCAGCTGGCAGTGACCAAACTCCCAGGTCATTTTTTTTCAACCATCCTTCCCTAAGCCTGTAAGTCTGCATGGGGTTGCTGTGACCCAAGTGCAGGACCCAGCACTTTGCCTTGTTTAATTTCATACAACTCTCCTTAGCCCTCCTTCTGTTGTTGATGTAACTATAGAAACATTTTTTACTGTCTTTTATGGCAGTAACCAGATTAAGTACTTGCTGGAGTTTGGTTCTTCTAATTTTCTTCCTGCATAACCTCACAACATCCTTGCAGTCCTCCTGATTTTCCCATCCCTTCTTCAAAAGATCATACTCTTTCCTTTTTTCCTGGGTTCCAGAAAAAGCTCTCTGTCTATCCAGACCAGTCTTTCTCACTCCAGCTCGTGGGGAGTGTCTGCTCCCGTGCCTTTAAGATTTTCTGCTTGGAGAACATCCAGCATTCTTGGACTCCTTTGCCCTTCAGGATGTTGGGCAAGGGACTTTGTCAACCAGACTTCTAAACAGGCCAAAGTCTGCCCTCTGGAAGGCCAAGGTAGCCATTCTGCTAGCACTCCTCCTTATCCCTCTGGGATTTTTATGATTGCTGTGCCCAAGGTGGCCTCCAGACATCACTTTACCCACCAGCCCACAGATAGGAGGCCCTGGAGGCATCTTCCCTTTCCTGGTTGTCTCCCTCACCAGCTATTTCAGGAAGTTACCTCTCACACAATCCAGGAACCTCTGGACTGTCATCTCTGCTGTGTAGTGATTTGAGCAGACATCTGCTATGTTGAAATCTCCCACAAGAACAAGAGTTAACAAGCAGCAGTTAGACCCAGCTGCTTATAGAATTCATCATACCTAGCCTAGGTTTATTCAGGACTTAGAAATCTCTGAAAAAGGCAGTTCTTCAATGACATCCATGAAGAAAAACACCTTAAGTGATTTGTCCTTCACATGGCTAGAACAGATAGTGTGTACTGTCAGAGTTAGAAAACTGTGGAGTTCAAACTGTAGCAACACTCTCGTTTGGAAAACTCTTTGTAGGCTGCATCAGGAAATCTGTGGGTTTATATATTGCAATTTTTAATTTTTTTTTAATGTGAGAAATGCCCAGGAGAAAGTCATAACTTGCACTTCTTGCATCTCTCTGGTAGCATAGATATAACAGGAGTAAAAGAGCAAAACTCATATGAAATCTATGAAATCTGCAAATTTCAGTGCTGGGTGACAGCTCTGTAATCCTTGTCAATATGTTTGACAAACCTTATGGTATTGCAATTTTCTTGATGACATTTGAAGGTGGGAAAGGCTGGAGTTATCAGTTTGATATGTCATTCAGTATATCAAAATAGTCAAGTAATCTGCTTGTGGATTTTTTACTGTGTCACCATGCTCTGCAAACAGAACTGGCATAATAAAGAATAGTGGATATCTAATGGGAAAAGCAGATTTTAATCAAACTGTTTACTGCTAGGGCATCTGGAGAGTTTTCGCTTGCCTGGTTTTTAGTTTCAAGGGGAATAGATACGATAGAGTATTCTCCAGAGTATTGTTTGGTTTCATTAACATATCTTGACTGTAAGACTTTCAGTAGCTTATGCAGTAGGGAGTAATGAAGAAAATGGGTTTTCAAGTCAGTTGTCCATCATGGAAATGAGTTTTGTATTTTGTGGGCCCAGAAAATAACGATATGTGCCAAAGACTTTTGAAATCTATCTGGGGGATGTCTCAACACCAACGACTGCCTCTAATAGAGAGAAAAGCATAGACCTGGCACAGTACTGTAATTTGAAACACCCTACTTGTTGATGGAAAAAGGAAAGGGTTCTCAATGTTTTTTGCATCAAAATCCACAGTACTTATGCCCAGTGTGGAGATGCAGTAATTTTTAACTGATCACTTGAAATTTCTTCTCTCAAATTACTCAGGCAAAAAAAGATTTTTTGCTTTGCCTGGATCAGTCTGCAGTGCAGCCCATCAAAGAGAGAACATCTCCTCAGATTAATGAGCCACTTAAATTGTGTATGTGTGTCTGTGTCTGTGTGTTTGTATCTTTTCCCCTGAGACATTTAATAAGCAAATAACAGCTGCACTCCCTTTCTTTAGTCCTGCCCAATTATCAGATCTGTAATCACCATGCTAGAGAGAACAGGTTATGGGACTGTTTTTGTGGTTGATAAAGCCATTGCAGGACCTTACCTTAAATGGCAGCTATTTGTCTGAGAAAGAACAAAATACAGGATGAGGTTGGGCACATTTTAATTGCTAATCATGTTTTCATTGCCCTGAAGGTTCCCTGTTTGTGATATGTACAGTACTTGTGTGAACTGTGCTGTATTTCACACCAATGAAACCTTGGCCAAACCCTCTTATCAAGACACGCACACGTTTTGGTGCAGAGTAGGGCATTAGTCCTTAAAACCACATTGTTTAGAGGGCAAATCAATGTGCCCAGTGTTAGCAGGGCAGCCTGGCACACAAATGATGACATCCATCCGCTGCCTGAAGCTGAGGATAAATAACACAATGAAGGTAAGATTAAGCAAGCAGTCAGAGTGATTCACCAACCAGATTAGTAAAACACAAAAATCCATGAGGCTTTCCACGACCTCTCACAGGCCTTTGTTTTCCATGGAGCTGAGAGTGCATAATTTCCAGTGGACAGTGCAAAACAATGCAATGTAGCTTCATGGAGTGAGGGGCAGTCTGAGGCATAACCCGGCTGCTGCCCCTGGTCAGTAGGGCCCATCCCTCAGTCACACCCACTTCTGCTTTCAGACAGAAAGGAGGATTGGAGGCTGCAGAAAGGAAGATTTTTGGATTGCACACTGGCTGCCAGTGAAGCCCATCTGCCAGGGATTTCAGGTTCTAGATTAATTTAATTGTGCAGGTGTGTTTTTCCTCCCTCTGAATTTTAACACTCTGGTTTGAGACCAGCCAAATCTAGCAAAATAGAGCAGCCTTGACAGTAACTGTGTTTCATGAAGAAGATTCTCTGCAGAGAGAGGGAACACCATTAATGCCTTCACTAAATGAACTCTGAGCTCTACCATGAGTAATGGACATCCAGAAGGAGAGAATCCAACCAATGAATCTCAATCCATAAGAAAGTGTGTGGGAGTGCCTCTTCACCCTTTGAACTTGCCTCTCACATTCTAAGCTGAAATGGTGGTTGGATGATGAAGATCCACAGCAGAGAAAGGAGCATGAAGAAGTAGAAGAAAAGGGAAAAGACAACATCTAGCCAGTGGGAATGATGAATTTCCAGCCCCTGTAAAATCAGGAAAACAGTCAAAGCCAGAACTGTATGTGTATTACAGGCTTTAGCATAGCTGGAGATTAAAGAAAAAGCAGACAAATATTGCTTTTCCTATTTCATAAGGTAGATGAGAGGTGGGAAGTGAATAAAGCATGATTGCCAGTAATAACAAAGTCATTGGAACAACTGATAAGGTAATTTCATGTAAACTGTGACCCAAGACAAACTAAGCCTTAAAATGAGACTGGTTTACTTTACCTATGGCGAAGAACTAGAGGGGCAACCAAAGCACATTTCAGAGCAGGGATATCTGATATTTTCATGTAACTTTGGAAGGATTTTTAAATTCCTTAGGTGAAAGACAGGATCATTTGTTGTACTTGTGACTTCAGCATGCAGGAATTATTCTTGAGAAAAACACACTCCAGAAATGTTTTTGAAAAGTGGGGACAAAATCTGGGGAAAGGATTAAATTCATGGCAGATACTTGAGCAGAGAAGGCGACAAGAGCTACAAGAAATCTAGGAATGGGGCCAGAGGGAGTCTTACTCTTCTGTTGCAGAACAACTGCTCAGAGCAAAAAAAGGAGAATACTTAGGGTACAAGAAGGCAGAAAGTGAACGGCATCATATGTACTTTCTTCTGATGAGAAGTAAAAGAGTAAAAAGGAAAAAGACAATACACACAAGGTGTAGATATATACTGCAGGAGGGTGCATGCATGATGACTGGAGACACTCTGTTCCTGCAATGGAGCAGGTGATTTTTTGTCAGGTTAGAAGCTGGCAGGTAGACATTCTGTTTTCTTTTTGTTCTTTCTTTCTTTCTTTCTTTCTTTCTTTCTTTCTTTCTTTCTTTCTTTCTTTCTTTCTTTCTTTCTTTCTTTCTTTCTTTCTTTCTTTCTTTCTTTCTTTCTTTCTCTCTCTCTCTTCCCTTCCCTTCCCTTCCCTTCCCTTCCCTTCCCTTCCCTTCCCTTCCCTTCCCTTCCCTTCCCTTCCCTTCCCTTCCTTCCCTTCCCTTCCCCTTCCTTCCCTTCCCTTCCCTTCCCTTCCTTCCCTTCCTTCCCTTCCCTTCCTTCCTTCCCTTCCCTTCCCTTCCCTTCCCTTCCCTTCCCTTCCCTTCCCTTCCCTTCCCTTCCCTTCCCTTCCCTTCCCTTCCCTTCCCTTCCCTTCCTTCTTCCCTTTTCCCTTTTCCCTTTTCCTTTTTCCCTTTTCCCTTTTCCCTTTTCCCTTTTCCCTTTTCCCTTTTCCCTTTCCCTTTCCCTTTTCCTGTGGCTCTCCTGGAGCAACAAAGAAGGGGACATCTACTTTTTTTACCCAAACGTCTCAATACACAAAAGGATTTTTTTGTTTTAAGCCACTTACCCAAAACTGTAATATTCCATGCAGATTTCACTCTGAGGTACTGATGCAAAACTTACTCAAATGAATAGACAGATCTGGTCCACAGTATGTTTTGGGTTAGTATGGTATGTCTGCAGTGTCAGCCATGAACAGATGTGCTCTTGTTCTCAAGTTCATAGTCATATCTAGTACGCACAGTAGGCACAAAAATATTAAATCAAGCATAGGTCCCTCTGTGGACAGAAACTAGATCTCTTCTAGTGAGTTTAATAGCACCAGGGTTCTGGCCTCTGTATGGTAATGCAAATGTCTTTAAATCTACTTTTTGCATTGTCTTCAGCATAGCTGTACTCTAACATTCTCACAATTTCCAACTTTCCAAGACAGTTCCCAAATTGCAGTTCGGATGTTGATAAGAAGAGTTATGTGGTTCACATGATTCAATGAGTATGTTGCTGGACTGTGCTAGCTGGCAACAGGAGCAGAGAATAACACTTGGGTCTGCTTGGTTTCCTAGTAAAGATACAGGCTGAAAGAGAAAGGTCAGTCATGGTGACCTTGCATGTCAGCATTTGACCCTGCAGGTCAGCCTCAGAGGAGCTGTCTCACTGAACCCCTGTCCAGATGGAGCTGCTCCTAGATCAGGTACTCCTGTACATTATAGAATCTCTAAACCAAACAGCAGCCAGAACACAAGCTTCTGAGGGCTTGCATGGGTAGACATAGAGACATGGTGGTCAGCTCTTCACACCTCATAATGTGAAAAGACATGGAGGAAAAAGAAAATTACTAACCATGACATATTATCACCAGCACTCAAAAAGTATGCTGAGCCTGGCAGTACAGAGAAAACAAATATATTTTTGCATCTCTACTTTTTCTCAGAGTTATTTCTCTCACTGAACTTAGTGCAGTGGTGACACCTGGTCTGGGAACCCCCAGGCAGTATCTGTACTGCTCAGAAGGCTGACCCAGGCTATGCCTCAGCCAAAGTGTGCTATTTCAACAACAGAAACCAAACCCTGTGTTTGAAAAGAGATGTTTCTTCCAAGTTTTGGAGAGGACAGTTGATATTTGTGAGCTTAAAAAACACATCAACTTGCCATGAGGCCTATGAAAAATAATATTTTTTTCTTGAAAACAGTCGTTTGATTCCTGTTGGTTAGATGAAATGCATTTGCCAATATTTTGAAGTTACCTTCTGGTTTGTTTTCAAAGATAAAATGTTTTTTTTAAAGGAACTGTAAACAGAGTGCTAGAGTTATTTTTTTAAAATTAAATTATCTTGGAATTGTTTATAAACCTCCTTCAAACAATCATAGAATTGAAATAAGGATATTAATGAGCTCAGTGGATATTGGATTACTAAGCCTAGTTCATCTAAGTCTGCAGTGATCTGTGAGCTGATTTTTCTTTACTTTTCTCCCTTAGAAGTTCTCCAAAAATGGCTCCAACATTTTCCAGATATGAATGGCATGCTCTTTAATTTATTTCTTTTTTTCATACTGTTGGCTCCATTTATTTCAATGTTTTATTAAGTCTTTAGAATCAAATAATTAAGATTTGTTAAAAATAGCTACCCCCACAACAAAACCTTTCAAATGTGTGTGGCACTGCTCACTTGGCTGCTATTTCTGTGAGTTTTAGAAATTGGTTTTTGCAAACAGCATGTTTTTCATGTTGGGAAAGATCAATGAAATTGGTCACACATGAAAAGGCCTTTTAAATTCATTGTCTCCAATTATAATAGCAATTGTGGACAAAGGTGTCTTTTTGCATGGAAATTTATCCAGTAGACATTTGCAAAGAATCTATTCATGCACTTTTGTACCTCTGCTGAAAACATTCTTTGAGTCAAAGGAGTCCTTGAAAAACTGGGCTGGTAGCTTAGAAGCAAATTTTCAAGTTATAAAAGCACAAAGCCTTCTGGTGAATGATGGTGTTTGACTGACCTTTCTGTATGTAAAGTCTATGCTTCAGATAAAGATAAAAATGTAATTAGTTTCTCCAAATGCGAGCTTCAAAGCATGAGCAGAGTTCCTGAGAAAACTTATAACATCATTCTCTTGGTATTTTGGCAGCTGTCTTCCATTTCTTATATTGGAAGTAGTTTTACATATGAGAAGAAGCAACACTAGCGCTTCCAGAAAAGGAAACGAGACACCTCAGTTCAGAGTTCATTTGCCTCCTCCATGAGAAATTAAATAGCATCCTTCCACCTCTGCTGTGCTCCCAGTAAACATGACCTGAAGACTCCAGCCCAGAACCATGATGCAAAATGTCAAAATTGTCAACATTATTGTGGTGCTATATCCATGGGCTATATGATTCTTCCCCATCTTTCTTTTGAAAGATCTTTGTTTACCCTGCAGCCTGGAATATTTGGTCTCATGTGTAGGCAACGGAATTGAAGCTAGAACTTCCCTGGCTACTCAAATAGGTGTCATATTGGAGGTTTCAAAACTTAAAACATATTTTGACTTCAAGGCTTCTGCATACTGCAGCAATATCATAACAAAATCCATTTGAATAAGTTGATGTACATTTGGGTAACATTCCAAAATTGATAGCAGCATTTTCCGTTTCTGGGGAAACTTTGAAACATGAGAATAAAAGCAGTTATAATTAGAGGGGAAAAAGTAGAAAAAGAAAAAATGAAACTTGTTTTATTACTTATAAATAGTATCAATAGAAAGTGTTGGACAATTGAAATTACCACTGTTGTAAATAGCACAGTCTATAATTATGCTATTAGATAATCCTCGTGCGGAACAGCAGTACTGTTGATGGAGATGTGCTAGTGACTCTTTTATGTTATCTTCAGTTCTAGAAATAAGGGATAGTTTGTTTCACTGAAAAGGTGCCTTTAATAGAAAAATCTATCTCTTATATCTGTTTTATCAGGTAAACACACATGTTGTTTCAGCTGACAGTTGAAAAACCTCATTGCACTGTAATGAAGCCAAGTGCATTCAATAAAGGTCCTAAATTCCTGGCAGAGAGACAAACTGTTCAGGATTTTCAGTAAGGCACTAATGGAGATCTGGTAGTGCTTTTCAAAAATTTTATTCTCCCTAAATGTCATTATAAAACCATTTCATAGACTGCATAAATGTTCCTTATTGTTTTACTTTATTGCCAGTGTCTAAGTAATAGTCCCACTTTCAGTAAACACCATGTAGTTCAGTAGCTGTGTGCCAGTGTTGCTTCATTGTTCTGATGAAAAAATATATTTTATATTATATTGGTCAAATAAATGTTTAGTGGGTACTAGTGGAAGATAAAAAAAGGAAATCCTATACTGTCATCTTGGTTTTAATTTTCCACTCAGATTTACAAAAAGCTGACAAAGAATTATAGAAGGGGAATACCACTTAAATAGTATGAAAAAAAGTATGAAAGGTTATTCTTTCACCCCCACACCCCCCAAATAAAAAGGAATACACAACAGTAAATTTAGGAGGAGATAAAAATCAACTTTAAGATCATGCCTTTCTCTTCTGGAGACCTCCTTGACTAGTCTGGGTGTCCCTCAGTCTTTGGTTGCTCACCACTGTTTCCTGGTAGCTGTCATCTAGGTCAGGGAGATGAATTCATCTGAACTGTCCTCTCACAGTCATATGTGGCAATATTAAACACTGTCCTACTTTTTCACTTGCCTTTGAATGTGAATGAAGTACAGTCAACTATTGGTATGGAACTGAATTATTTTGAATCAGCAATATTTAAAGTTGCACTGGGTAAGGTTGTGAAATAAAGTCAACTATGATTTTTATTATGCAGATAAACTTCTGAGTGACTCAACTCTTCACAAAAGAAGTCTAGCATAATTGAGTGTATAATTGAAACCTTGTCAGAGGTTTAAGAAAAGCAAGCTAAATTAACCTGAAATTAAAAACTAGCTGAAGCTTGTAAGAAAAATAGAGATGCACATTAAGGTTCTTGTTTCTTTAATTCAAAACATGGAGTTGACAATCTGAAGCTTCAGGATTGGATTTATCCACAGCACTTAATACCTGTGCACCTCTATCCCCATGGAAATGGAAGGGAAACACTGCAGAGAGCAGAGACAGGTTAACACTGAGTGGTTTTTCCATTGGCTTTGCAGTTTTTTTATCAGCTTTCCTACAGGGTTGTTTTGATTTCTCTGTGAAAAGAGAAAAAATATAGTAAATATTCCTACCCAGGAACCATGAAAAACACCTTCCTTACTTGCTATCTTCAGAGATTGTTTTTCCAGGAGTTTAGATTTAACTTTAGCATCTATGTAATTGGATTAGATTGAGATGAAACAGCTTTAACACTGGTACAGAACTACATTACTTTACTATTTCATCCTGAAGGTTTTTACCTAAATGTTTATTATTTTCAGGTTTATTCCAATAACCTTTTCATTCTTTGATGATTGTTTTTCTCATTAAAGTTCTTCAGTATTTAATCATGTATGCAGTTATTTGATGAAATCATTTGGATGCAACACAAAGACCAGTGAGAAAATCACTAAGAGAATACTGCTGAAGACATTTTTTTTCTTTCATGTCACTGCAGCCAGATTCCTTGATTCAGTTTCTTGCCACAGAGGAAGCCATTCAAATGTACAGATTACAGATTTGCTTATGGCAAGGCCTTTTATATGTGCATTTAGTGCAACTCTCCTTAAACAACTTAAAGAGTAAAGATAGAGGGGAAAAAGATTAGCAAAGGATGTGATTGTTGACATTTAAACTGAGCAAAACTACGTTCACTGCTCACAGAGGAGAAATAATTTATGGCCACGAAGACAAGATTCATATTAAACAGTAGACTTTGTCACTGCAATTTAAAACTTTTTGTCCTGCTCAGGCACTGCACAAGAAATAGTTTTGCCATCTCTGACCTACAGTTGTTCTTCTGCCCTTCTGCTTGTTCATATTGGAAAACTGGCTGCCAGCCTCTTCTCTCCAGAGTGTCAATTAGTTTGGAATTGATTTTTACAGTTCTGTGACAGGTGTTAAAACTTGGCCGAAGATGACGATGGCATTCTAATTTTCTTTAATGAATAAGGATTCAGCAGAATTCACATAAGCATGGTGCCTGTTATTTCACATCACTCGATTGTCTGGCATTTTCAATACTCTATTCTCCTCATCCTGTAGCATTTTGTTTTATAAATTGACAGTTCATTCATCTTGCAAACACAGATTGAATTTGGGTAGAATCTAACTTGCTGCTTCTAATTAGTTTTTAATTTCACCAGCCTAATGAGAAGCCCACTGTGGAAAGAGGATATCTTGAAAGATTTAATTCCATTTGAGACTGACTAGATCAGAGTCAATGCCTGACAATTTCTCATTATTTATCCTCAAATCTTACTCTTCATGTGTGTGTGGTTGGCACTACCTTCTCAAGTCATGCTCAGTAGCAGTAGTAATTCTGGACCCTTAAAAGTGGAACGTGTGAGCACTATGAGCAGCAAAACATTTTTAAAATATTTCTCCTTTGCGTATTTCCTATTGGTGAGATGGACTTTCCTTGACAGGAACAGTTAACAATGTAACAAGCATAGTGCTTGAGAAGAGGTTTAGATCTTGCCAATGAAGGAGAAAGACCAATTCAATTTATACTTCATGAGGCCTGAGAGAACTATTTGACAAACTGAGTTGGTATTACTAGCACATTCTGATTCTTATAATGTATGAGCTCTCCCTGCTGATTTTAGGTGATGTCCTCATGCTCAGTGCCGCAAGAATGGAACTGCCATGGCATGGAACGCCATGGAATGGAATGTGGGCTGTGCCAATGGAATGTGGGCTACCAGTGCCAAGCACAAGCTTCCAGCATATGTCTGTCCCTTGGGAGCTGAATGGTTTTATGGGGACCCCCATGAAACACCCACCATGGGCTGCTCCCTCAACTGGTGAGAAAATCAGCATTTATAACCCTATGGTTTCATTTTAAGATGGCCAAGGAAAACATCTGAAAACATCCTAAATTAAGTTGCAGCGGCTTTAGCAGTGAAAAGAGAAAAAGTAAACGAATTTGAGCAATTAGCAAACCATGTTTGAATAGATAAGTTGGGGTTTGACTTATGCAAGATTTAAACACAATGACAATATGAGAGCACTCGATGCACACAGAGTAAATACAATAGACATTCAGGAAGCTTTCATCTCAGAATTTCACACAAAAATAATCATACTGAAAGCAACAGCTCGCACAAACGGAGCTTTGTTCTTCTGATTTGTATAAAAGTCTCTCTCTTCATCATTGCAATGTATAATATTTTTGGGGTGGATTTCCAAACTTAATTCTTTCTTAAACTTGTAGGATCAACAGCTTGATAAATATTAACACCAATATGGAACATTATACCTACGGTTAAATCACAGAATGTAAAACCCAGACACTTCCACACAAACTGGGGATAGTTTTATGTTCTGTAATGCTTTTTTTCTCCATGCATTACAAACCCTCTGAGGAATGTTACATGTTCCAAACTGCTGATGTTTCCCTTTTCATTTACTGGCGGTTTATAGCTTTTAACTCTATTCATGATTTTGTTTTGATGTAGTAGTTCTTCTGCAATATTTTTTTTTTCATTTTCATGCAGTCATGAGAGGAATCCAAAGGGAATCATGGTCAGGGTGTTTTATTTCTAAGTGTACTTTTTAATTGCAGGCTATTTCTGTGCCTTTTCCTGAATATATTTAGTGCAGGCACACCCTGTTGTTGGGTAGCTACCAATTCCATCATCTTTTCAAAAGAAAGCAGCATTTGTTTGCCTGTTGGACCAGACTAAGCTGAGCATGACCGTAACTAAAAAGAAAAATGTTTCAGGTGGTTCTCATTTGAAAAAAACCCAAAAAGATACTGGAGAAGACAGCATCCCTTCTGTCTGTAACTATGGCAAAAAATAATATCCAGAATGATAAAAAATTACTTGTCAACTACACTGTAGAAGAATGAAAACTGCTGCAGATTTTAAGAGTGCAGGGAATATTATTTCCTGAATAATGTGATTTTTCTTAAAAATGGAAAAATTTCCCAATTGAAACCTAAATGGAATTTTTACCTACCAAATATATAAGAAGTTCACACCATTGCCAGCCTGTGTATTGATGGTGCCTGTAGTGTAAGGCTGACCAGGCTCAGTTGCTGGCTTGCTGTTTTCCATATTGTGGAACGGCTGGGCAGCGTGTCAGTCCATAATGATGACTGCACTTTTAAACAATACCTTGACTTGATATGGAGGATGAAACAGGCCAGTGTGGTCTCCTGTTGGAAGTTTGGAGGCCACTGAAAGGAGAAATATTTTTATCTGTTTTGGTAGGAAGCAGACTGTGCTGCTCTCAGGGCTAGAAAATGGGATTCACACATATTTGCTGAAGTAGACTTAGTTCAGCTTTGGACCATGCTGCGTAAATAAGAAACACATCAGTCTCTATTGCAATGTGGAAAAGTTGGACAGATTCACAGATGTAAAATATGAAGGAAGAGGTCCTGTAGCCTCAGTTTGTCTCTCTTTAATAAGTTTTGTGTCTAAACTACTCTGTTTTTTCACGTGGCAGTAGCACCCAAAGGAAAATTTATCCTGATATGCTAACCAAATGCTCAGCAAAGTGCAGTCTGAGCTCATGAGGCATACACTTCATCTGCTACATCAGACTGCAGATATATTCAATTTTTTATGAATTTGCGAGAGAAAATATAACCAGCATCAGAGAAAACCACTGACTGGAAGCTTTCAAAATCTGGAGCTGGAATGATAAAGTTTGACAAATTAAAAGAAAAGTAAATAATAAGCTTATCCTTTGAAGTGCATATATAAAAATGAAAATTCTCAGAGTTCTCAGAGGTTTAAAAAACTCACCATTATATTCTTGTTTGACACTTGACACTTAGTGCTGAAAGCTGACTTTCCCACTGTCGAGATAAGAACTAAATATTTTGAAAATTTAGCAACATGAAGGTACAATCCAATGATTAATGACATGGAACCGATAAGTGGTACAGATGAGAAAAACTAAACAGCAGATCAGAATAATTGCTTTTCAAGAAAACTAGTTGCTTAGTCTGTGCAGGAGAGAGGGTTCTGTATATGCTTCATTTTTTTCATGTATTGTGTAACTTGTGATGTTTTGTTTGTTTTGTTTTGCTTTGTTTTGTTTTGTTTTCTGGTAGGCATGTTAAGGAGATCTGGTTTCATCCATCAGTTTTTACAAATGGAAGTATCAGCAGATAAAGATGATACTGGAAATTCATAGACTCCTTAGTCTTAAAGTCACATCTGGTTGCTGGCTTAAAATGTCAATGTTATCTGTTAAAGGTGTCTTTTGTTTCCTGGATTTTTTGATTTACAAAGAAACGTAAAAACATTTGGCACTGACTGCTGAGACTAGAGTCAGTGGTTGGCCATTATTCTTGGAAAATAGGTTATTCCCCCATTTTCAACAAGCCAATTTTCCAAAAATGTTTTCAAGAGGAAATGTATTCTGAGTAGATGTTACAGGATTTTGTCAAGATTTCAAATGTTTAAGAGCACCTTTCCAGGGGGGTACCTCAGGAGAGATGTCATTAAAAGTCTGTTCACGGATTTTTCATTTCTGAAAGCAGGATTATTTTTGGACATATCCTTTATTTGGAAAGCAGAAGATACACTGTGCTCAGCTTCTATTCCTCTAATCACAGCAAGTTATAGTCTCAATATGTTATCCCTATAGTTAAATGTCTTCCTTATGAATCACTTCCATGCATCTCCGAGATATCACTTGGAAGGACTGCAAGCTACTGTTTTCACTCCCTTGGATCAGACAGTGAGCAATAGGATGATTTTTTTTCCCTATAAATACGGGTAATTAATGGTTATGGATAATTATTTCAATTGGTAAAGGAAAATAATAATAAAATTCCTACCATTCTGGTCTTCTCAGATTTTCAGCTAGGATAATTTTTACACTTGTGAAGTGAATGTAAAAAACCACTTCAATGATTTCTTAAAACCATTTATGCTTTGTAAAGATGGAAAATCTTCCTCAGATATGAAACAATCAAGAATGAGGCAGTAGAATTTTATCCACTGAACTTTGAATCTTCTTTGGCTCTACAATTCTCAGCAATGAAAATCTTGACAAAAATTCCACATGTTGTCAGTGTCATGCATTATTTCAAACAACAAGGTATGGAAACTAGAGGGGGCAGCAAATTAAGCTTCATAAAGAAAAAAAACCTACTTGAATGGTTGTGTAGCAAGCAAACAGAAGGAAGCAGTGCTATGGATAACAATGAGCACCTGTTTCTCACAGTACTGTCATCCACCAGCAGCTTTTTGTACAAACTCCAGCTTTGTGTTGCTGGCTCTTGCATGCATGGTTCAAATCAGCATTTGATACTTCTGCATGAAGACATATCAACAAATTAGAATAAAATGGACTGCAAAGACCTCTTCCTTTAGATACAGAATCTATAAACCTGCTCCTAAGAAAAGTATTTGCCATCTCTCTCCCCATCCCAGGCATTCCTTATGTTTAGCTGGCACTCTTATGCAGCTATTTATTTAAGAATGTAAGATTAGGTAGCTTTTCCTAATTCGTGGTTAGAATGTGAACACAACTGAAATGCTGTTCCAATTACTTGCTCTTATGAGTGGTATGAAAAAAGGCTTTTGTCTGCTGTTCTGAGTAAAAAAGTCTGAAATCCAGCTCTTTGTAACATATTTATTGTTATTTTCATGTTGGTAAAGAAGATCATCAGAAGACTTAAACATGAATCCTTAGCTTTGTTTTGTGCTTTTCTTAACAGATTGAATGCCAATAAATTAATTACAATAAATGGAGAATCAATGATCCAAGAACTTTGTGGTATAGAAAATCTGGTAAGAGGCTTTGGGTGTATCTAGCAGGGAATATATAGTGTGGTTTTGATCTCAGAAATACCTTCTCTAATGGGAAAATTACATGTTTAGAAAATAAAACAGGAGAGCAGAAGGATTTGGTTTGTTAATAATAAATTCTACCATATCATGGCTGGGGTTTATAGATCTGGGAAAAATGTACAGTTTTGGGTATCACAGAAAGAATACTGGTTTTAATATACTGTGTTTGGAATGGTATTTAGGAAGGATTTTTTTTTCCTGCTGGAATTGGTGGTCTTTCATTACCACCAGGGAAGATCCAAACCAGACCTGCAGTAGCTTCCTCTGAAGGTGCTGCTTTTTATATCTCCTGTGCTTGCGGTCTATATTCAGCACACCATTTTTGCTTTTAAACCATACTGTGCTTTGTGAAGAGTAAGAATATAATTCTTGGTATGACTGATTATGTAGAACTCCACCATGTAAAAATCTTATCTGGAGAATGAGGGTATAGAGCCAAGAACAGAATTAGAGCAGAGAATTAGGAATTTGCCAGCAAGGACTGCCAGCTGTTTCAAAAGGCAGGATACATTAGATCATATTCTTTCATATACACTCATTTTTCTTGCTCTATTAAATAATGTTAACCAGGGATGTCATCAACCATTTGTATAAGAACCACACTAAGAGAGAGAACAGATACTGATGGTCTTACTGGAGCAAAATAGGGAATGCTAAGGAAATAGTTCAACAGAAAACTTCCATGATAATAAAGGAGACTTCTTAAGTGGATGGAAGCACAGTGAGAATTTGGAACACATCACCTTTCAAAAAGCCCCACATGGACATGTTGTTTATCGTGCACAAAATAGAATCTGTAAACTCCAAAAGGGATAGGTAGGATAGCAATACATTATGCAGAGGTACTATAACAAGCTCATGAAACAGGCTACATGAACTGGAGGTGTGCTGAGCAGCAAGGGAAGAAGCGCTAGCCTTTGAGACATTGTCAGGTCAGTAAATTAATGGAAAGGATTTTATTCAGTGGTATTGCTATGCTGCAGACTTCCAGCATCAAGTGCTTTGTTCTCTTCCTGCAGCCCTTCTCACGAGCAAGATGCCACTTTTCTCTTGCAGCATTACCTGCTGCCATCAGCAAGGCAATATTTCTGACTGCACAGTGCTTCATTCTTTAACCAGAAAATTGTCAGTCCCTTTAGCAAACATATTTTGTCCTCCTGAGCATTGTTGCTTTTGTTTCTGCTGCCATGGATAAGGTGAGCTGGTTTTGCTCCCATCACAGCCTTGTCCAGAGAACACCATGGCACTGGGAACTTGAACTGATTAGCTGCACCAGGGGAGGGGAAACAATGAGATATAACTTCTGAGGCAACAGTGAACTGAAACTTTTGCTTAATGGAATGTTTGTGGATTGTGACCTCACCTAAAGCCCACAGGCATGAATTGAAGCAGACAGTGTCCCTGACAAGCAAATACAAATGATTGATTACATTTACTGAAAGTCTGCTCTTCTTGTCTCCTTTAAAGGATGATACTTTCACCTCTTTTGCTATCATGTGCTACTATTAGCATCTCGCTCTGAGTATGTCCTTCAGATCATCAGCTGTTCCCTACCAACTCCAGCCATCACCTAATCTACTCTGCCACCTTCTGTATTTCATTCTCAAAGCTTGCCCACATCTTTGTGCTTTGTGCCAAATGAACACTTTGGAAAAATCAAAAGCACCGACAAAAGACCCAGCTTGATTTCAGTTCTGATGCTGGAATGAGTTTTCAGCCATCCAGTGTAAGAAAAAGCCATTGTTTTTAGACTGAAACATATTCAGATGCTGTAATTATTTCAAACCGCTTAATACAGATAGAGCCTATGGAGAACTGAGTTGCTTAACGTTGTTTTACCTAAAGACAAATTGCATAATTTTTCAATTTTTCCAAATATAAGTGTTGGTTTGCAGTTCTTGGTTGGTTTGTGGGTTTGTTTAGAGTTGGAGTTTTTTTGTTTATTTGGGGGTACATGTATCTCAGAAAAAAAAATTAAGGTCTTTCACAGTAGAAAACACATTTTTTTCTCCTGTTTGTGGCATATTACATTTAGAATATTGTTTATTATTTTTACTTGATATTTTCAACAGATTCCTGCTCTTCAAAGACTCAAGCTAATAATCAGGCTTTGGTGTATTAATTTCAGCCAGGACTCTTAACGTAGATATTAGTTAGAAGCAAATGGAAATTGGCTTTCCCAGCTTCTTATCAGCTTCTTTTAGCAGTAAGATTTACACCATAAGCACCAGTAAGGATCTAGGGGCCACTAATAAATCTGGCCCAATTTTTAATATTTTTAACTTTTCAATTCGTTTTCTTACTAATTTTAATTTCACCAACGCTGATATTTGTCACTTCATAACACTGTTTAACATTTGCATATTTCTTCTGTTAAGATTCTTAGGGTTTAACTTTCTCTTAGGTTATAATTTCTAAGTACTGTTTCAATAATTAATGCAATGTTCCAAGAAGGCAACCCTTGGAATGCTGAGTTATTCATATGTGACTCATATTGTATTTATGCATTGTTGATTTAAAACTGTCGCTCATTTAAACGTCATCAGAATATGATGTTATGATCCCGTTGTTTATCTGGTTTCTTTATCCAAAATAATTACAAATTTTCTAGTTCTTCATTATATTTATATGCCATTTTCATGATTCCTTTTCAGAGTCTAGAATTAATTGAAGTGTTTTGCAGAATCAGAAATCTGGAGGCAATAATAATAAGTGGAAGATTAAGGGACTTTGGACATTCTCAAGTGCAACAGGAACATAAAAACCTATTTTTGCAGGTTTACAGACTCATGGAGCCATGGTTCCTCACTGAAGTTTTTGCAGTATTCAATATAAAATGCTGCATGTACCCTTACCATCAAATGTACTATTGGAGCTTGTTTCTTCAGCCTGATAAAACTGTGGACAAGAATTCCAGGGAAGAGGGAGTTTCTATTTATATGCAGTTATTCTATATCCAGATAAATACTTAAAGCAGAAATTCTTTGTTATCAAAAAAATACAGTGTTTTTTGCCATCAAATTTTTTATTTCAATTTTTTCCTGGTAAATTGTCTATCAGGAAGGATATCTGCACAAACATCTGGCCAATAAGATTTCTCTTTGTGTTAAGTTTTTTAGCATTAGACTAGAAAAATCTCTGGTTTTTGCTAGAAGTTCTCAGCAACTGAGACTGTCATTCTCCAGCTTGTCTAGAGTTGAGGAAAGTGAAAAGGAAAGAAACCAGAAGAAGGGAATTAATATTCTGTGATTCTATATAGTATTATTCAGGAAGAAAGGAAAGGATATGTATTTGGTAACTTTTGCTCTGGGTTACCATATTCTGTGAACAGTACAGCCTTAGAGTTATAATATGCAATGAAGCAGTAATAAAGAATGGAAATATTAACCAAGTGAGTCCTATAGAAGTGGCCTGTTGCAATGGGTTGACCCAGACTGGACACCAGGTGTCCAACAAAACCAATCTATCACTCCCATGCCCATTTTCAGCATGAATTTTGGTAGCTCATTTTCCCACACAATACTTTATTTCATTCCCAATGTAATTTGCGATAATTGTATCCCAAAGGAATTATATATGTCGAGAAAATCTACACCTGCATCACAAGCGAAGGTATTCGTGGCACATGTCTGCATGAACTGAATAATCTTGTAATTGATGACATATTCTAGTTCTCCATATTTCTAATACAGACCTAAGCCAATCAATTCGACTTCCTGTGTCTTGTCCAGTTTTAGATTACTCTAATATCTAGTTTTCTTTTCACTTCCCTAGAGACTGTTTAATAGTATTGCTGTCAAAAAGCTTTTCCTAAGATTTATTGGAAGTTTAATTTTTAATGTCTTTTTATATCTAATAATGAACTTTAATACCAGTTTTTATGACTTCATGTGTTCTTCCTTTCCCACATTTGGTGCATATGAATATTAAGTAATTTGCATTAAATAATTGAATTCAGCAAGTAGATATGTTCACAGGATACTTATATATCAAATAATTCTTCTCTGGATTTGATTTTTTTGTTATCATATTCATGAATTGCAGAATTGTTCTGGGGTCATTGTGAACATTTCTCTGAAAGCATCCAGCAGTCAATTTGAAATACAAAACCCAAGAAACAGAAATTCAAGGTATTTTCTTTATTAGAATGACATGCATCACATGCTACTAATTTGCACTCAATCCTTGAAAAATTAAAGCAAGAGTAATTCTGATGCATTTTTGTCTACTCAGGTAGACAAAATTAGAATGCACTGCCTGTGCATGCTTTGAAAGTCATGCCCAATCAACACCAAATGAGTAAACCTGATAAAAAATAAATATGAAAGGCATCAAAGCACCACAGCTACAGAAATTTTCTTTATCTTTTTTGTAGGAAGCTGAGGCTGTATACTTCCTTTGACTATTTCTAATCTTTTTTGTACTTCAGGCATTGCTTTGCAGAGTTATAACCATATTCAGACATTTTTTAAATCCATAAGATAATGCAGTATCTAAATACCCTTTATTGTTTTTTTCAGCCTCAGATGTGATCTTTATTCTGAATTGTCTGAAGGGGAATTAGAGCTGTGGTAGTTTAGTATATCTACTTTCTTGCTTCTTGTTCAAGACTTTCTTAAAGGAGCTCTCTAGAGCATCAACGAGCCTGCTTAACTAAATGTATGATTTAAAGGGCTAGATAAAATGAGTAAAACTTTTGTGTGTGTGCTTCCCCAATTATGTCAATTTCGTTTATTCCAGGTTGGAAAGTAATTGATGGAAACTGAATTGTAGTGAGAGACTTTAACTCTGAAAAGTATTTTACACAAGGAATTAAGAGAATTTTACTGATTCGTTTTAAATTTCCTTTCTAATTTTCTGCTACTTTTCTGAGAATTTCTAGACTAGAAGTCCTAGTCTCTGTTTTGTCTCATTAAAAACCTGCCAGATAGAACTTCTCCTTTTACTCTCCCTTTTCAAAAAAAAAAAAAAAAAACCCAACAGCCTCCCCAAAAAGTGAACACAGCAAACAATATTCATTACTCTCTACAAAATATTACACACCATCCTTCTCCCAGTGCCCTTTTCTTTACTCATTTTTGAAGCAAGTTCCCAATCTTGACTGTACCACCCAGATCCTGTATAAGTGGGATTCCCAGAAATGAAGCTATGATAACAAGCACGGGGAAGCCCTGAGTGGATGTGCGGTGCCTTTAACTCTCTAGGACAGCCAGGAAGCTGGGAACATCTAAAAATTTTGATTCCACATTATTTGATCAGCTAGCTCTCACTCTCTGGTGCTCTGCCCCTTCAAACAGGGCCAGCTGGTGATAATGAATCATTTCAGTGGCATAAGAGCTGCAAAAAATATGGGAGCAGTGCCCACAAAGCAAATTCAGAAAGAGGAAAATGATGTGAAAATGGCACAGATTGGGAGACTTGACCACTGAATGACTTTAGGAAAAAAGAACACAGCAGGAAGAACATGACTTCACCAGTAAGTAGAAAATTAACACAAGATGAATGACTCATAGAATCATAGAACTGAATCATAGAATGGTTTGAATTGGAAGGGACTTTAAAGATCATCTGTTTCCAACCCCTCTGCCATGGGTAGGGACACCTTTCATTAGATCAGGCTGCTCAGAGCTCCATTCAACCTGACCTCTGGGGAATGAATAGATCCCTCACAAATCCCACAATACTGCCAGTTGTCCTGACCCAGGTGCAGCCCCTTGCACTGGGTCTTGTTAAATCTCACGAGATTCCCAGGAGTCCACTTCTCTTGAGTTTGTCCAGGTCCCTCTGGATGCCATCCCATCCTTCAGGTATGTCACCTGCACAGAATTCTGATTGTACCATAGGAAAAAGAAGGGGGCTATTTAAAGATTTGAATTGGTCTTCTGAAGTTGGCAATACTTTTTCCCCTGTGTGTTGACAGCACTCATTGGCTTTCATTGAATTAGAGGGGACTTAGGACTGTTCTGACCCTGCAGGACACTGAAAGATATGTCAGACATTTCAATCCTGAAAAACAAGACTGTGGAGTCCAGACTGTCCAGTCCATCACCTAATGTTTGATGACATTCCAGGCTAAGGTGCTTTTAGCAGAACACCAGTCTTGCATTTCTTGCCCTAACAGCAAACGAGTTACTCATAAAACCAGTGAAAGTGGAGAAACAATGCATGCTTAAAATTGTTGTAACTAAAGATGGTGCTAACACTGGCACACTTTTGGTTTTCTCAATCTTGAATAAACTTTTAGACAGCTGTGGTAGGAAATACAGTTGAATCCTATCCATACATGCTAATTTCAGAATAATTTTGCTGCTCCACTAATGTTAGGGATGGCAATCTAGTGACTCCCATCTGACAGCTGATCTGTCGTTTCCTACTTCCAAAAGTTAGCTGTAGCTGAAACAAGAGATAGGTAAACCATAAAATAAACTTTATAGTGATAGACACAGGAGTTTAAAGGAGACTCTATTAATATACAACTCATTAACAGTGCTTTCAATTTTCATAATGCTGTACTGGGCTCTCTGACAACTGAGATATGAAAGGGGTGCACTCACTCACACCTATACTCACATATGCACAAGAGGAAATAATTTTTGAGAGTAACTACAGTGAATGAAGATAAATGCTGAGAGGTGAGAAAAAACACGAATTAATCCTTCAAAGCAGAAGTCTGAAAGGTGTGGATAGCAACCTGCAGCATCTAACAGTGCCATATCACAGACAAAAAGGAGATTCCAAAATCTTTTGCACAGATATTGCACTGATGCATTCACTTACATGAAAAGTGCAAAGGAATGTGGTTGCCCGCTTCAAATTATTTAAGGGCTCACATGTTAGTAACACTTGGTTTTTGCTGGTATTCCATCTTTGGAATGTAAGACAATACTGCTGGTGGTATCAAGCCCTTCTCTCAAAATGTAGAGCTAGAAAGACCAACATAACTGATACAGAGATGGAAATTCTTCTGGTCAATATGTTTATTTCTGCCTTACAGGGTACTGCTTTACTTCATGCAAGGGTTTGACTAATCACCAGAGGTGGGTAAATGTTTGGCCAAAATCTTCTTAAGAGGATTGGTGGCTGTGCCAATCACGCAGATCATCTCTGGATGAGGGCAGAGCAAGAGATGGGAGGCACAAGGACTGTTCATGAACTCAGACTGGAGGATTTGCACAAAGAGCAAAGCCTCTTCAGGAAAAAAACAGTGTATGCAGTGCTTGCAACCTGGGAAAGCACAGAATAAGTGTGGAAGACAATAAGTGTAGAAGAAGGGGTCCTTCATTCAAGGAGACAACAGGAAAGAGTGAGAAGGATTGGTTTTTAAACCTCATATTGTCATCTATCTTACCTATCAGAGTACAGGTATTTTCTATTTAGAGTCTGAGTTAGGTCTTTTGTCCTACTTCAGGATTTTACATTTCAATAAAACCTAGATTTGGAGATTAAGTGACTTTTGATAAGTTCCTTAGGCAAAAATATGATATATTCACCTCAGGATACAGACTTTCATAGAATCCTGTGCAAGCATCCTCTATGTGTTGATTAAATATGTCACCAGAGTTTAGCACTTCTCCCTGTTGGCATAGTTATGTCTTTCATTTCTGCTCATGACCTAAGAGACCTCATTGTTATCAGACAAAGCCTCAACTTAAATGGCACACATTTTTTTTTCTGCTGGTTTCTCACAGCTTCTGATGTCAATTTTGCTTTGCAAGAAACTGCACTGTAGTGTCTTTCAGGAATACACCTGCCTTTCTCCCCAGCAGCACTCCCATCTTCAGGTTACTGTGTAACTTGCAACTTCAGTAGTCCACATCTTCCATTCCAGACAGAGAACCAGCTCAGCACAGTTTTTGTGCTATTATCTTGGCATCTGTCCCTGCATGGCAGACCCAACTCAGTATCTTATTGCTGCAGATTTTTATCCTGACGTTTGATGTGCACTCTGTTATGTAGATATCACAGACAGCTTTTGCCTGGAATCTCAATAGTAATCCATGGTTCACAGGAGAATTTGCATAACATGACTGTTTGGGGAAAAAAAAATTACTTGCTTGGAATTTGATTTGTTTGCAGTTCTCTGTGATAGTGGATCAAAAGATGATCTGGTAGTTTTAATGCAGTTTGTCCCTTCCCTTTCTGAGGCAGAAATTGATGTGCGTATTCACTATTAAGGTAGTAGCCCTACATAGTGAATTCTAGTTATTTGATCTATGCATCTGTTCTATGCTGCAGTCTGTGTCTAAATTTCACTTTCTTACTTTATCCACTTTCTTTCTTAATCCAATATATTCCATCTATTCTTTTAAGCCATCTCATAATCATTGGTATGTCTTCCTGCATTTGACTGGGTGCACCACTGTGTACAGTTGTCTCACAGTTTGTGGTGATGCCCTAAAATTAGATGACTGTGAAGGTCAGAAACGCATCCATGTCAGTACTGCCAGGTGAGGGTCAATCCTTTCTCCCAAGCAACAGATGAAAGGACAAGACAAAATGACCTCAAGTGGCATCAGGGGAGGCTTAGATTGACTATTAGAAAAAAACTTTCTCTGAAAAGGCTGTCAATCATCGGAACAGGCTGCCCAGGGAAGTGGTGGTACCACCATACCTATAGGTATCTAAAAGACGTGAATGTGGCACTTAAAGACATGGTTTACTGGTGGACTTGGAAGTTATAGGTTAATAATTGAACTTGGTTCACATTTGCATATACAAATAAATATTTAATTGCAACAGTGTGGGTAAATTGGTCTTTGGCTGTATATCAGTAAAGGATTGTCTATCTTCTACTTGATCCATTCTTGAGACTATAGCCACTCCTCTCTTTGAACAGTTGCTGTTTAGATTGGCAAAAAGTGTTTTGGTGATTTTTGCTTAAAATTATCATTAAGGATTTGATTTCTGACAGTAGATAAAACAACTTTTTGCCAAAGCCCAAAGACAGCAGCTGATTTCAAGGTGCTATTGCCCTATCTTTCATATCTCTGGAGAAAGCCAAGTGCTTCAGAGAAGGGTTTTTCAGATAGTTGAATTGCTGCCAAAATCATGTTCCTCCCACCAGAGCTGTTCAGTGGGTGTGCTCTCACACAAGGAGGCAGCGTGTGTCCATGTGCTTCACACTCATACCTGTTGTGCTGCAGTCATGTTTTTGAGAAATGTTCTTGCTCTGGGCTTTTTCGAGTGGGTGCAATTACCATGCACATGTTGCCATACATATGGGCTAATTACAGCATCTGAAGCTGAAGACATGGAGATTTGGGACAGTACACAGCTTCTCTAAAATTCTTTATCTCTTCTTGCCTGGCACCTAGGAAAGCACCTGGTCTTTTACAGGCAGATTTACTTTTTTGCCACAAAGCTTTACCGCAAGATGAATGACTCATAGAACCATAGAACTGAATCATAGAATGGTTTGGATTTGAAGTGACTTTAAAAAATCATCTGTTTCCAACCCCTCTGCCATGGGCAGGGACACCTTTCATTAGATCAGGATTCACCACGTAATCCATTTCTCTGTTATTCACCTGGTGCTTTAGGAGGTGTCTTTGCTGTGTGGTGCATCTGACAGTATGACCTGGAACTTGATGATAAGATTAGCAAGGACGAACAAAGCAGCCTGTGTTGAAGAGAATTTGAAAAGTGTGCATCAACTCTCTTGTGGCTTAATGAAACACCTGGAGGAATGGGAGTTGCAGGGCAGCAGGAGAAGATACAGGCACCCAGATTCTTCAAAGCCAGATTCTCAGGGATGGAGAAACTAATGGATAGAATCGATTTCTTGTCTAAAAGTTGATGATTGAAATCTCGTGTGATCAGCAGATTCTTTTTTGCAGACAGTGTAAAACAATGGAAATCTTTTATCTCATCCCAAGGTGATGCTCTAGACAGATGACTGAAATAGGGGTCAGGAATCGCTCTTTGCACAGGTCTGTGTCTCCTCATATTACTTGAAGAAGTCAAGTGATGATTATTCCTCTAGGAATAATCCTAGAGGATTTAGGGAATTAAAAATACTGAGATGAAATGCCCCTATAAACTCTACGATTCTTTTGCAATAAAGAACTTTTAGAGTAGAAATAAGTGCTGTTAGTCTGAAGCTGACAGATACTTTTGCCTTCAAATTCTGCTTCCTTATTTTAAATATTATCACCTTAGATATGAGCACACTCCCCTTCAGGAGAATGTTTTTGTCAAAGAATAGCACATGATTCATGCACACATGATTAAGTCCTTCCACTTCTTGGGGCCTTTGTCTGTATAGGAAAAGAGAAGCTTCCTGTGATGCTCCTTAGTGAGAGTCTCCTGACAGACCTGTCTGCCCCCTTTGCAAGCATGCTGGAGCATAAGCATGCACATTCCATCTGTAGGAACGGGAGAGGAGAAAAGTGCATGCAACATCTGTTGCAGGCAGTTATGAATATTAGAGCAGTCTGGTTTTCCTAGGAATTATGCCTAAAGCAGGACCTATGGCTCAGACATTAAAAAGGGAAAAACTAGCCTAGTACAATTTCTCTCTTATTTCCTATGATTTTCCTTCAAGTTTTTACCACATGTTCCTTGAGAAAAATCAAGGTCAAATTTCCTTATCCTGATTTGTAGTTTTATCTTGTCATAGTTGGACATCTGGATGATCCCTCACAACATTTCTGAAATAAATTTGTGTGAATAATTGGCCTGGATAGCAGAGGCATGAAAATGTGATATGAGGAGGTAATTAATACTTTGAATTTTCAGTAAAATTAATAAAAAATGTTTTATAGTACAAATTTGAATTTAAAATATACCTTTCTCTATTATTTTATTTTTTGTTATTAATATTCAGGTTATATTTCTGTTTAAAATACCTGTGGGTAAAATTCTTGAAGTTGATTGCCTGAGCCCAATTTCACATGACAGAGCAAATTGCATGTATGGTGGAGTAATTAGCATGTTCTTTAGCAGATCATTCAACATCTACTTCTATTTGCCTCCCTAAAAGTAAAATGGTATGAAGTATTTTCTAAAATCCCTAACAGCATGATGGATGAACTATCTTCAAACTGAAATAAATCAGAATGGATAAATTAATTTCCTTTCTTTCACAGATCTTCAAGACAGAAAATATGCTAAAGTACTGAAAAAAATATTTTTGAAAGTTCACACAATTTTTTTTTTTAATCAGGGACAGTTACTTATCTCTGGCATCAAAAAATCCCTAATTTGCATTAGTCTATATCAAAAGTGTCAAGATTATTATACAGAGTCTTTTCCTTTATAGACTCTGAAATAAAAATTAAACATCAGAATCTAATTGCAGTGTAAGACAGAATGATACATGTTCTGAAAATCACTATAATGAGGAAAAAAATAAATTTAAAATGGTCTTCATAAGACATTATACAAGTAATCTTCTTTCAGGATTCAAGTTCCATAAAGAAACATGATAAAATAATATGCAGTAAGTTATTACCCATTTGAAAGATATGTTAATAATAGAACTATACTTCATTTTAAACTGTTGCTTTCAGCACTTATTATGTGGCTTCCATCGCACCAAATATTTATGAGAAAAAACAAAATGAAGAGAAATTAAAAGATGAGAGAGAAAAATGTTGACAAATATTGGACAGTTTGACGTAATTGTGAGCTATTGAGAATGCCAGCAGTGATGTTCCAATGATTGTACATATTTATCCAGGGAGAAAAGGTTTTAAGAATTCATAACAACTCCTTAGCATATCTTATTGGATTTATGCCAACATGAAGGATTTGGTAACGAGCTATTAATCCGACTGCTCCCTACCTGCCTGAGGTTTAAAATGTGGCTCTGTCTAAATGTCAGCTGCAATTAAGTGTTAGGACTAAAAGCACCTTAGAAAATGAGAAAGTAGTAGGATAGATTTTACTGTCTATTATTGGTATTTATGGCTCCTCTCATGCTTAATCACTTGCACATTAAACACTTTTCTGCAGATGTGTCTGGAAATAATGTTTAATAGGAGAAATGGGGTGAAAAAAAGACAGGGAGTTTAGAACAGGTAAAACATCCTGATAATGAAATCTGTTAGACAATAGAAGAACCCTGTGCAGGCAGAAGGGGAAACTTCAGTGCCTGGGACACATCCAATTAGACTTGAAAAACATTAGAAAATATTCTTGTTGGGACAGAAACAGGTACCATTAATATTTTTCATTACTAGTTTCTGTTATTCTCAAAGCTTTTTCCCAGGCAAGAAATTTGGGGAGTATTTCCTATCACATCTGCAATGGGTTGTTTCATTGCCTTAAGGAAAATAAAGTTGCAACAAATATATTAACTTTGAAACCGTAAATGGAAAATTTAATCATAATTTAATCCACACATCCCTTATGCTTACCTATTAACTGATGTTATTTAAGGAGTTATCTAAGGCTAGTAAGTCAGAAATCTCTTTTACTACATTCTTGTATAAGAACAATTGTAAGAAAATTTCTACTGCAAAATGTTCCTGCATGTATTCATGCTAGCAGTCATGATGATCTTTTGTAATTGCTGAGGGAAGAGGATCTTTCTTGGAGTCACTCATAATTTTTCACTTACTGGGCAGAGCCAGGCACACTTCAAAGTGGACACCTGATGATGTATCCCCAATATTTTAAAAGTACAAAAGGAATGGCTTAGTAATTGGGAGCAAGCATCTTGTTAGTCCCAAGATAAAAGGTTAAAGGATAAAACTGTTAATTTGCAATCTTTCCAATTACACCAAAGCTGACCTTACTGGTTCTTAAAAGTCAACCATTAATTAATGTTAAGTAATTAATTTTGTTCCCAGACTGAGTTACAACTGCAATCATCTCATCATTTAGGCTGGACTGGTTTTTCATTACCCTTCTTCTGACTCTATATGCAAATACAAAATTGAATACCATACAAACTATTATTATATATACATATACACACCTACACATACACATATGCATAAAAATGCACACACATATATATAATATAGATATATTTAGATAGCAAGAAACAATAATTATTATAACTTGGATAAATGTTATTTATATTTCTCTGATCCAACTAATTTTCTTCAATGTATTTCATTTTGAATAAAAATTTTCAGTTTTCCAAAACTTTGCAAAAATATTTGCACTATTTTCAATTTTTTATTTTTTATAATGGAATTGGGTATTTTACCTTAAAGATTTGTTCTTCTTCACTTCTTTAATCTCAGAAAGTGTAGTATATATAAGGAAGGACAAAGCCAAAACCTAGAAACGAAAATAATATGCAAAATTTTCAAACTAGTTAGTTTATAAGCAATTTTTAATAAACAAAAATAATCTTAATAGATTATGAAATAAAAAATTCAGCCTCTTTATTCCATTCTTAAACTCATCAGAAAATTACATTTTGAATATTAGACTTCCACTATTCTGATGATATTCCGAAATAAAATTTGAAAAGCCAAACCATCTAGCGGGCACTCGGTTTTCTGCGTATTCACATGATCTGCAATAGTAAACATCCAGCTAAATAAAATTTTCAGGAAGATTAAATCTCTGTAATGTATAACAGCAGTCCTTCCCACTTATTCCTGCCAGTGCTGACTCTGTGCTCATAGAGTTTATCTGTGACCCTGATTCCAAATTTATCTCAATTTTAAAAAGCATCAAGCGATGCACTGGCAGTATTCAAAGCATCTTTGGTTTATCGTGAGCATTTTACCAGACCCTGAGAGCAGCTTTTCCAGCTGACAGATCTTTTTGTGAGCTTTGACTGGGTTGGCACTCACATTGTAATGCGTGTCTGGATCTGAACTCTGTGTCTCTGCCCTGTCTCTGCTTGCTGTAAAGATTCACATTGCCAGAAATGCCTCTTTTCTCAAAGATCTGCCCAGAGTGATCTGCAATCTGAAGTCAAAATACTGCCTGATCAGCACCATCCCTTCAGCATATTGCATGAGCTGATTAAAAAAGACAGAGGATGATGAGTTTAGGTGAGAACAACTATGAGAAAACTGTTTATCTTCTTTCTTTTCCTTTTCCTTTTCCTTTTCCTTTTCCTTTTCCTTTTCCTTTTCCTTTTCCTTTTCCTTTTCCTTTTCCTTTTCCTTTTCCTTTTCCCTTTTCCTTTTCCTTTTCCTTTTCCTTTTCCTTTTCCTTTTCCTTTTCCTTTTCCTTTCCTTTCCCTTTCCCTTTCCCTTTCCCTTTCCCTTTCCCTTTTCCCTTTCCTTCCCTTTCCCTTCTCTTTTTGGTGATGAAAGAGAAGTGGAGGGAGAAAAAAGCAGATTTTAAGAACAGGGTATTTTACTCTTAAAAGACAATTCATTAATTTTTATTTGTTTCAGTTTCATATTCCCAATTATAAACCCAAGCCAAAAGACTAGGCCTGCACCCTGGTGTAGAGATCAGAACAGCATCGTTTTGCCAAGAATTGTGAAGAATCAGTGAAAACTAGATTTTTCATTTGTTAAAAGACAACTTGGTCATAAGCCAGACAAGCTAAGGGGTGAGGAGGGGAAGGGGAAGGGGAAGGGGAAGGGGAAGGGGAAGGGGAAGGGGACAGATGAATGACTTTGCTTATATAATTTAGACAGCTGGAGACAAACACTGTGTAAAAGAAGGAGAGACCTTTAATTACTGTTGATAGCTTATATGCAGACTATCTTTCCACAAAAGCTTTGACAGATTTGCTCTCTGCTAAGACAGGCCATCAGAGAATTAATTTGTACGTGTTTAACATTTACGTACTTCATGAAAACTACAGACCAAGGAAATTGGAAAATATGTTTCAAAGCTTCAAATAATTTCTTTCCCTAGCAACTGCTTAGAAAAAATGAGACCTTTGACTTTGTTTCAGAAATTGTTTATGCTTCTAATGGTAATTACATCAGCATTTGATGAAGGTTTCCTATTATGTAAAGGACAAATGTAAAACATAAGAAGCATCAGAACAAGCATGGAAAAATCACAAGTGGTTCAATCCACAAATGAGATTTACAAGGTTTGTGGCACAGTCTGTGATTATTCCTACACTGAAAATAAACCAGAACTGTATTTTCATATAATGGTGGTACATCACCTGCAAAACAGCCTAAATGGCATGCAGGGAATGATGGACTGAATTCAGCCCATAGGAACAATCACCTGGCCCGCACCCTGCTCCTGCTTACCACTTGGACTAGGCATCCTCATATGTGCACAGGTCCAGTCCCTGATATTGTTCATCATTGTATCCCTCGTTCTCTCTCATATATGGTACAAAATTCTGTGTATTTACTGAGAATATATTATGTACGTTTCTTCTTAACCCCATCTTTCTTTCCTGTCTTGTAAGATTTTCCAGCTAGGAAAATTTTTATATGTAATGTAATCTGTTTTTTTCTTATATAGTCATCATGAATAACAAGATAACATACAATCAAAGAATAATGCACATTGAAAGGGATGTCTGAAGGTTTTCTTGCCCAAACCCTTATTCAAAGCTAGGACAAGTGTGAAATTTCAGGAAATTCCTCAGAGCTGCATCCAGTTGAGTTCTGAATGCCTGCAGGGGTGAAGACAATCCATACATCTTCAGGCTTTCTCCTACAGTGTTTGATAACCTTCACAGCAAATAAACTTTTCCTTATACAAAGTCTAAATTTTGTTTGCATCTACTCAGGTCGGTGTCCCTTGTCATTTTGCTTTGTAACTCCAAGAGCAGCCTGGCTCTGGCTTCTCTGTATCTTCCATTCAGCTAGTGGAAGTTTGCAATGACATCTTCCCTGAGCCCCTTTTCTCCAGGCTGAACAAGCCAACTTTTCTCAGTGTTTCCTCATGCATCATGTGCTCCAGTGTTCCACCTTCTGGATGGATCTTCACTGAAGTACCTCCTTATGTGTGTCCTTGTCTCTCCTGCACTGGGGAACCCAGACCTGGACCCAGAACTCCAGATGTACCCAGCAGTGCTGACCAGAAGGGAAGGATGCCCTCACTCAGCTGGCAGGCACTAGTTACTCTTACACTATTCTTCATGAGGTTCCTGTCAGCCCATTTCTCCAGCTTGATGAGGTTCCTCTGAGTTGCAGCCCTGCCCTGCACTTTACTGACAGTTTCATTCATATGGCTTTTATTTGTAAAGTAAATTACCAAGGGTGCATTTAAACACTCATTGGCCCCAGATTACTCCCTGAGAAATACCATCAGCACCCACCTTCCACTTGGATTTTGTGCCACTGACATCTGCCCTTCAAGCTCAGTGTTTCATCTTGTCTATTCTCAAGTACCACCACTGTAACTTTTCCTGTCCCTTACTGTTAATTCTCTTTATTACAAAAAAAAAAAAAAAAAAGGTAAAAATTAAGAAGAAACACAAGTGTGCCATTCATTTCCTAGGCCTGAAAATCCCAACTCCCCACATTCAACTTTCCTACTCATACCTTTCTGTTTTCCAGAAAATATTAAAAATAATGATTTCAGATTCTAACATCTAGGAAAACCAAAGCGACAACAGATAAAGACAACAGATAATTTTTATTTTAAAGTTAGTTCTTTAAAAATCCTCCAAAGGGTTATCTGAGTTCATGACACCTGGATGGAATTTGCAGAAATTTTCTAAGCACTTCTGCTCCATTTTTTTCTCTTTTTAAGGAAATTGGCAAGGCAAAAATGTTCAGACCTGTACTTCCTTTCTTCAGAGGCTAGTCCTGAAAAAGCCCTCTTGAACTAATATGTAAATGTGTATTGCTGCATAAATTAAGGATTAGAAAAACGAGGCCAAACTCATTCAGTTTACTTTTTCCAGCCAGCCTTGTATAAATGAGGTGGCAATCTAGAAGAAGTTGGTCTTTTCATTTAAACTGGGACTTTTCCAGAAGACCATGTACGAATAGAAATATTTATTGAAGATGAAATGTTCCAGACTTAAACAGGGGATAGGAACAGTAAATTCCTGAATAGAAAACTGTATTTAATTTTATAATATTTGCTTTTTAAGATACTTTTTCTCTTAAATCATAAATATTTTAATCTATTTCAAAAACCAGAAATTATGTTGCTTTGGTATTTTTAAGAATTTACTTCAGGCATTTATTAATCATCTATTAGATAATTAACAAGTGTTTTTTTTAATTCTGCATTAAAAAATTGCATATCTTTTTCTCAAAGAGTTGTCTGGCATATGGGCACTTCTTCATTTTCGTGAGTCAATTGACATTCAGAACTGACTTAACATAAAATATATGTCTTTATTTTGGCTCTCAGTTACTTTCCTAGTTCATCTTAGTCCCAGTCCAAAAGCTAACAGTAGACTTCCTTTCATATAGGTATGCCTCATAGCAAAATTCAGTAAAAAATTTGCTTTCCTATGGAAGAAAGTTTGAGGTAAGGAGAAAATGTGGAAAGAGTCTTAGAGACATATTCAAAAAGATATTTTTGCTTTGAGTTCAAATCTTTGTCACAAGGAAACCTCGCTGACAAAAAACCAAATCAAAACAGTTTGTCAAAGAATTTCACACTAGCTATTATTTCAGCATCACCAATAAGTATCACAAACCTGAAGCAGCAGTGGCGATAGTACACAATTAATTGCATTTCATTTTCCTTCATTCCTGCAGTCCCTTAACTCATGCCAATGAACGGGAAAAGCAACCCAGCCACCACCTGTCTCCAAACCAGGGTAGGCAAGGTCTGAGATTTATCTTCCTAGCTGTTTTTGCACGAGGGGACACCTCAAGGTACACCCTCTGCAGAGGTGTTTGCAAACTGAGTCTTGATAAGTGAGCAAACACCCCACTCTAGCACTGGTGGTCTGTCAGGTCTGATCCCGGAGATCTTCTGACCTCCTGAACCCTGGCATTCTCTCTATAAATGCTGTGACTGCTGGGAAGGTCCCAGCGGGATGGACAGCAGACTGGGGCTCACATGATCTCCTGCCTGGCTTCCTCCACAGCCACTGTCAACACTGGATGGACATTTCCACTGACCCATGGGGCATTTTTATTTTCTTATTCTGGCAGGATGACCCCAACTTTACATGCACAAGTGATTATGGACCTGGCTCAAAACCCCTTTACATTCCATATCAAGCCGGTTCCATTTGCTCTCTCTTCCACGCCAAGGTCCCATGCAAGATGCTCTCTCTCTCTGTTGCAGCACTATCTCTGAAGAGAGAGTGCCCTCTCAGGTGTCTGAGAATTCTGTGGGAATTGAAACACAGACCAAAGAGAGATGAGCGAGTCTTGAGAGCTCCAAACATTATTTCTGACTTTGTTTGCCTACTCAGAGAGCCAGCTCTTGACCTTTTACATGGGTGGTACCCTGCCTACCCCTGCACACACACAGTCCACAAACCCCTCAGCAGTCCTTTTCCAGGGCTGTACCAGCAACAGCAGGTTCTTTAGGACAGCTTGGGGGGTACAGAGTTATAGATGGAACCTAGGTTTCCCCAGGGCCCTTCTCATGACTCAGCCAAAAGTGTAAAAAGGATAAACCATAGCAAATGGTGAGAAGTCTTGACTCCCCTAATGGACTAGTCCCAGGACAGTTTCCATGACAACTGATAAGCCTGAGCTATAATACTTACATTGCCATAATAAGCAGCCCTAGCTTTTTCTTTGTGTAGGACACTGTGAGGATCCGCTTCCCCATGAGGAACAACCGCCAGCTCCCTTTTCTGGCCTGAAATTCATGGTGCTAAACCTTCACACAGAGCATCCTGAGCTACTGCTGATCAGGGATCATCGCAGGAGATTGCAGATCCACTCCCTGGTCATGGCAATCCCTTGCTGTGTGCTGGGCCATGCAGAGAATGGAGTGAATTTATCCTTTTCTCCCTCACATACCACCTCCTCAGGAGAAGATCCCCAAAGCTAACTTCCATCACTTTTACCCTGCTCTTCTACACTAGGCAATAGAAGAGTGTCCTTACTGTCCATACTGCAATCAAAACCAGCTTTCTTCCTCTTTGGGAAGTAAAGATCTCAGGTGAAACATGGATTATGCCTGGGGATCTACTATACAATTATATATTATTGATTTACAGCATTACTTTGTAGTGCTAGTCAGCAGTACAAAGTAATGCTGTAAATCAATACATGCTTCCCCCCAGTTATAGTCAGACTCTGTCAGATTTTTTTTCCTAACACAGTCGTTAATTCTGGAATATCTTTACAAGGTTTGAAAGCCCACCTGTCATTTCATAAAGCAACACAGTGCAAAATGTGTCTCAAATATCTCCCCTGGCAGTAGACAGGAAGAATAGTCCTTGGAATTCGTATGAATTGCAGTTTAAGGAGATAATGAATTTAAACAGTACAGACCCACAGACATTAACAGGATTTACTAGATACAGAGCACTTATAGTGGTGTGTATAAGCTGTATGTTATGATTTCATAAACCAAAAGTTGGCAGACTCTGCTAGCTAGCCCTCAGTAATAATGATCCTGACTTCTGTGTAGAGCTCCTCATTATTTTTAGCAAACCACACTCCTGTCTTTTAATCAGTCTTGTGGAAGTTGCAGGGGTTGTGGGTCACCATGAGATGGGTACTGAGGGAGTGATAACAAATTAGGAAAAAAAGAAAGAAAATTGTCTGAAATTCATGGCTGTAAAATTACCAGTAATACAGAAAGGAATGGGAAATGGCCTTCTGCACATTTATTGATATCTTGAAGCTGCAGCAAAAAAAGTCATTAACTTATATATTGCACTAATTAGCAATTTCCAATCTCTACAGAGTGATTATCTTCAATCATAGGCTTTGAGCTCCCCTGCTCCTGCACTGGAAAGCACAGTGCCCTGCCAAGTTTGTACACAGTTCCCTCACTGTAAAAGTGAAGGAACTCCAGATTCTCTGTAGTGCAACTGGCATCTCCTTCTGAACCATTTTATAAGTTCCACAGCTGAGCATATCAGGTTAACCTTGCACTTCTGAAAGCCACTATGTGTGCTCCCTTTCTCCTCCAGCATGCCAGACAGTGGTGTATCTGTGCTCAGCCCATGGTGTGGGTAGCAGGGGGGCTGTCTCCAAGTTGTGGCTGCCTGGCTGTGTGCTCTAATTTTCTCTCTTCACATGAAAAGAGATGGTGCATTGAGGCTCTGCATCTTCAGTGCCAGGTAGTGCACAGAAGAAGGAAATCAAATTTAATGTGTGTGTGGGGGGGTGTCCTCATCATTCTGAAAATCATTCATTCTAATTTAAAAAAAGAAAATTCATATGTAACAGCTTACTATTGTTATTGCTGCTAGCTGCTTTACTGATCTACAAATAATTGCTGCAGGTAAAGCCCCAGTTCCACTGCACTTATATTTGAAACTAGAATATCTTTTTACCTCTGTCAAAAAATCTGTTCAGTAGTTTGAAGTTAACAGAACTCCTTTTTATTGTACCTTTTGCTTAAGATGTCTTCAAAAGCAAAAATACAGTTAGGCCAATCTCACGTAGTAGAAAATTTAATCTTTTTCTGTCTGAGATTAACAGGGCTACCCAGTGGGTGCTATTATCTGGCATTATCTCATAGAATTAAAAAAATTTCTTTTGCAAACTGAACTCTCTTCTAACAACCAAGTGTTTCTCATCTCTGTTGAAGACCTTTGTTGTTATTTCTGTATTTACTGTTAGCTTTGGTAGAGAAGCTACTAATATACATCTGTACAATTTTCTTGCAAAGTCTCTGAATGGCTTTCATGGCAATTTCTGCCATCAGGGAAATTAATTTTTATGTTATTGACATGTTTATTAAAACCTTGTTAGTTAAAACCATATGATTTGTTTATTAAAACCTTGTTAGATAGTTATTTGACAGGTTTAAAACTCCAGGCTTTGACACAGCAGAGGCAGCTCTTGTACAATGATTTCTCAGCACATCCTTCACAAGAAGCTGTGTCTCACCAAGCAAGGTGAGTCCTATACTTAGAAGCAGGTGTGGCACAGACAGATCAAAGAAGATAAATAAAAAGAGGTTTTATTTTGTTTTACTTTCATTTTATCTGAAGCCCACTATAGTTATAATGGTAAGACTTCAGTCTTATCTTAAAGGAAGTAAAACTTTTCCAGGGAAGAACAGGAGCTAAAGGAGTAAGCCAAAAAATACAAGTTTACATGAGTTCTTAGAAAACAGTCATGCTCCAGCCCTAGGTAAAGGAAGACAGTGGAGCAGAGACAGGGAAATAGATGGGAGAATCTGCTCTAAGAAGTCAATGAAGGCCCAGGAGCACATGCATCAAGGTGAACTCTTCGGCTGCCTCTTCCCCCTCCCCTCAGCCTCCCTCCTAGTCTGGTGCCCTAAGGCAAATGACAGTCATGGGTGCCAGCAGCAAGAAGTGAGAGCAGCAGATTCCATGTTGTTCCAGCACTGAGAAACTCAGTGCAACTGAATGCTCAGGTTGCTGGCATATGTTGTGGAGACACATTTCCGCAGTGTGCAGACTGAGATGCATAATCTGAACAAGGTTATGAGCCAAACATCTTCAGTGTTTATTGAAAACATCCCTGGTGTTTAAAATTTTGTGGTCTTCTGAAATCCAGCCCTGCAGTTATTTCTCCCTTTCAGAGAGAACCAGACGCTCAGATGCTTTCGGAACACGTGGGCCCCCTTTTTTCCCCTCCCTCCTAGCAGGAGAGACAGTTTAGCCTGCTTTTCCTGGTTCACATCCTGGGATGAATCACTGCAGACAAACAGCAGAGAGGCAGCTCAGAGGCCCTTACAGGAGCAGAAGAGGAGCAGTCTGTCGCTCTGGGCAGGGTTCACTGTGCAGAGACAGGGAGAGGGGAGGAGAGTGATTTATGTGGGTCCCTTTATAAGGGAGTCTGGCGTTCAGATACACTGTGGGATTTTTCTTTGAAAAACAAACAAATGCTAGTTATACTTCCCTGTCTGGAAAAACTCAGTCCTTCAGCCAGTCCCTCTCCTCTTTGCTCATTCTTTTAACTCTCACTCATGCTAAGCTGCTTTGGAAGTATTTTTGGAGATATTCGGACTTGGAATGCTCTGTTCCTCCTAGCTGTTTTCAAACCTCCTTGCCTGATGTTCCTTTCCACAGCACTGGTCTTTAGGCCAGCCAGAAATAAGGATATTGCTGAGCACAAAAAAGGCCTTGTGTATCCTTCCCAATAACTACTTTAAAGACTGTAACATATCTGCAAAGGGATTTCAGAGTAATTTAAAAATGTCAAAGGAGATTTGAAGGCAGTGTCTGGTGACGTTATGCATGACAGCACTTCCCTGCAAAGGTGGGAAGTGAGAAGAAATAAAAGCTAGATGGGATTATTTGTTGGAAGGTATCAAGACTTGGCTCTGTGTGAAGGGGTGCTGTAACATCTCACCTCCTGTAAAACTGCCCCTTGTGCCAGTCTCTGCATGCATGCATATGAGTAAAAGGGGGAGCAAGTGAGAATATGCTTGTGGAAGTATATAGAGCTGTTCCCATCTATGAGATGCTGGTTTTCTGGAGCTGATCTCTTGAAAATTCAGAAATCCTGCAAATAGAAGAAAGAAAGGATTTTGTGTAGAAGGAGAGAACTGCTAAAATTCTACAACTCCAGATATCCATGTTCAGTTCTGTCATATTTTAATGTCAGATATTTTGTTTGTTCATTGTTTTCTGTCAACTGTCATCCAGGCAACCTATTGGTCTGCTTGAAACCATGTAATGTATTGAAGACTAGATAAGAACTAGGAAATATTTCATCTTTGTGTGAATAAAACTTACAAGCTATTATGTAAGGTAGTTTTTCAGAGCATTGTTGTACGCGTAAGCTGGATTCCTGCCGCGTGCACCAAGAGGACATGCAAGCCCTCTTCCAATGTTTTCTTGCAGTTTATGTTCTGGCAAGCAGTTTCCTAGCTCCTATCCTGAGTGTTGCTACAACTGTTGCATGTCCCCCCTGTTGGTGGGATCATACAGAGGGACAAAGGTCTGGGAACCCCTGAAATAAAGCACACAGTTACTTTCTCAAGTAAAACTTTATTATTATTTCTCTTTTCTCTGTTGCCATGTACCATCATATTAGTCATACTGGTTAAATGTACATCATCACACTTCTGATTTCTGTAAAACACATTAGACTTTTCATGGAAGGGACCGGAACCCTTAGAATTTTAGTGACTCACTTGCCCATAACAATTTTTGATGTAGATAAAATACATAAAATGTGTATACACACACACACAGACACACACAAATGTAAAAAAAAAATCTCATGGTTATTTATTTTATCGAGACCTGTTGGAGTATACTGAGAGTAAATATATGCATTAGACTCCATTTATTTTCAACTCAGTTTAAAACTCTATGCTATAAGCAATCATCCAACAGTTAAAAGAAATTCAAGCCATACTGTTCCCAGGAGCCTTCTGTGCTTTAAAAGTCCTCACAGATCTCACATTAAGCAAGCAGTGAGTAGAGCACAGGTTCCCTAATTAAACAGAAAGCATGCATTATTATGGATATGCCAAACAGATAATTATTCCCTCTTCCTTTCAGGTGCCCAGGTATTAATCTTGGTTTCAATAATTTGGAAGGGAGGCTGGGTTTACCCTGAATGTCACCTAATCCCATGATAATTTCATGGAATGCAACTGAATGTGCACTCATAGCGTGACAATGTCTGTGGTGTACATTACAAAGAATTATTTATTTTCTCTAGCAAATCTTGTGGAAAATATTCTGTACTGCTTTTTGGGAGGGGTTTTAATCATAATGGAAAAAAAGCTCAGAGAAAAATATTCTATGAAAGGTGATTTAGGTTGATAGGTGAAAACATTAAAGTTTTAGCACACTTTTCTCTGCTTTGTCCCCAGGCAGAGTAAAGGTGGACCTAACAGGAATCTATTTAGCATTTTCCATTAAAATAACCCAGTGACAGATGCCTGTATCACTGTGCAGAGCACTTAAAGTCTGATTTACAGAATGATTTATGTCATTCCGCCTGCTAATACGTTCCTTCAAAGGTTCTTTTCCACTACTTCTCTAACAGACTGGTTCAAAGAAAGATACTCATGTCTCTAGAACACAGAGAAAATACATATTGCTACCAGAAGAGTTACTTTATTTTCTACCATCAGCACAAGGATGGTGCATATATTTTTGGAGGTGGCAGGGCTGAGGGTCAGTACTAAGTTTGAGTTTCTGCCTATACCCTTATAGAAAACAGCAAAACCTAAAAGGATAAAATAAAATAAAATAAAATAAAATAAAATAAAATAAAATAAAATAAAATAAAATAAAACAAAATAAATAAAATAAAATAAAAATAGATAAACTAAACTAAACTAAAATAGATAAAATGTAAAATAAAATAAAATAAAAATAGATAAACTAAACTAAACTAAAATAGATAAAATGTAAAATAAAATAAAATAAAATCACAATGGCAACTGCACTTAGTTTACTTAGTTTTCATGAAGATCAAACAATTTGTTGGTAGTTTTTAAATTTTAGTTACATTAATGCTGCTTTTACCACCCTGTGCTTTTCCACTTCTTACCTTTCTTCTTTTCCATAGGCTGGTCTCCTGAGTCAGACAAGACTGCACGTGAACGGTGGCAGCCGCTTGGGAATGCTTTTGTTATTCATCAGAGACTGTTTGGACTTCTGCCAGTGTCTCTGATGGGGCCTCATTCAGAAGCCATCAGGATCAATGGAAAAGCTCCAGTTAACAAGGCCTTGATGCCAGTCCAAATCTGATACCAAAGGTCCCTCAAGAAGGATCTGCTTATGGTAACACAGAGTATGGTACTTGATACTTCTTGTGCACGGGCACATTTTTCATGGGGAAGAAAATGTATTTGCTTCCATTCCACTACAGAGAGTCTTGCATGTGTCCTTGGGTTTTTGGCAGATGTTGAAAGCTGATCAGAAGCAGATGATGTGAGAGCAGCAATATGTCCCTGCGCAACAGCAAAGCAGCAGGTGCAGGAGGAGCATATGCCAGATTCCCATCAGCCGAAGGAGCTGCGTGGAGAACTCTCTGGGACTGCATGTAAGGTGCATGCTCCACTTTTCCTCTGGCACTGGGGAATATTAATGTCTTCATCAGGCCAAGCAAATGATTTGCAAATTTAACTTTCAGTTATGTAATAATTCATATCATAAATACCTAGGGACTATAGTGCAAGAAAATTTCTCATGCAAAACAACCTGGGTCTTTAAAAACCATCATATTTTACTTTTAAAATAGAATGTCCATAAAAAAATTATGAAGGAAATTAGAAACCTTATCTGCCCTAAAATCTTCTGTACTCATCCAAGAACATGAAAAGTTCCCACTTAATTATTTTTTAAATAAAAAACATTAGTTTCAAAAAATACTGTATAAATTTAATTTGAAATGCTTTGATGAGACCAGTTCTGAGATACTCTTAAAAAAATTAAGTAAAGCAATGCTTTGCTTCAGTGACTGGAAGCTTTTTTCTGCTGTTCAGCCCTGGCACTCTGCTTTGCTTTGAATGGACTAAATAAAAGTATGTCTGTTATGATCAAAATTGAGCAATTCTGGATAGAAGTTGTCCATTTTTCTTTAGTGTCATATTATGGTCTTCTCAGTGGAACTGGACAAAAAGTCTGGTTGATGAAATACATATGCATACATATGCATTTTACCTCAATACAAAGCCAAGATTTTTCTAAAACAAAAAACATCACCATACAACATACAAACCATCAAGAAACAGCAAGTACACAGGAGTATAAACTTTCTTGCACTGTGCCAAGTCTGTTTCTAAACTCCTGCTGTGCCATACTTTTTCAGGCTAGTGACCTGAAACTCATGTTCTGGAATAGAGGTTCTTTCTCTTTCTTCCTACCTTCAGTGGAAATTTTCCTATTAAAACCTACAGGAAGATTTGGGCTTGATATTTTTTCTCTTAAGGAAACTTTTTTCAGAGATCTCCCATTCTCCTCCTGAGCCATATAATGGCATTTAATGAACCAGTTAGAAATCTAAATAAGTAGATTTTTTTAAAAAAAATCCTATTTTCTGCTTTTTCAAGTAAGATTGAAAGGTCACAGGACAATACAAACAAAGCACTTCCAATGGACTAAGTCTTTTACCATTTTAGTCATGTCTAAAATACTCACAGCATGACAAGGATTTTGTGAATTATGTGTTTTGGAACAACTTGCATTGTCAATAATGTAATCTAAAGCAAAAGATGTAGAGCAAGTCTTAAGAAGACAAGGAATTCACTCTGAGATGACCAGCAAAAAAATTTGTTTCTAAGTATTTCACAGCACTGCACTGGCAGATTTCCCAGTTATAGCTGATACCAGGGAAGACTCTATAGCTAACCTTAATCAGAAGTACTTGAAGAGATTGGAATGGGAATTCATGGACTGACATCCTTAGCTACCCCAAATTGTTTGATAAATAACATGTGGATATAGCAAATGTTTGAAATGGGAATTTAAATTAACCCACTGAATTCATAAACCACCTGTATGACTTCTCCCATACTATGTCTGCCTATGCCCTATGCTCCTAAACAACACAGAGACTATAAAACTAAAAGTCATCCTCAAATCCTCACACACATCTCACAAAACTGAACTTTCTATGACTGGAGGTGCCACACTCACATTACATTTAGTCTTGGTAGAAAGAACTGCAAGAACTTTGCAGCTCTCTAAGGAAATTGCCTTTGCAGTAGGAAATTAACAAATCAGTCATTCTAGACAAACTACAGGGATTTCTTGAAGCAAAAGAGAATTAGAAGACTTATCAGGAGCTGAAATATCTCAGTATTTTTTAGGAAATCCCAGAATAACGATCTAGAAATATGTTCCAGTTACACACCCATACAAAACAGGCTGGGGAGAAACAACAATCCACAAGGCAACCCTCCACCCAACAGATAAAGGGGAAAAATTTAGTTTGGATATCCAAATTTCTTCATGGGGTTTTTGAAACTCTCCTGTTCTAGACTGGCAAAAAGTCCATGCTCGAACTTCAGCATGAAGGAGGGTATAAGACACTAAAAAAATCAAGATGAAAAATCTAATGAATGATAAAATGTTGTAGTTTTGAAGGAACAGATTATAAACTCATATCCTAAAAAACATGTTCTTCATCTTTTCCCCCACTTGAATCCAGAAGGTACACAGGCTGATATAATTTTGTGATAGTATCTTTAATCCAGAAATTACTAACAATCATAATGATAAAATGTTGCAGTTTTGAAAGAACCGATTATAAACCCATGTCCTAAAAAGCATGTTCTTTATCTTTTCCCCCACTTGAATCAGGTTGACATAATTTTCTAATAGTATCTTTAATTCAGAAATTACTAACAATCATAATTTTACGCATTAATTTTATGCGTAAGTACACTGAGTTCTCCTAAATAAATTATGCTTTTTCAACATAATTACAGATTTATTTATCCAAATTAAAATGTAATATGCTTCAAATTAACTTTGTGACAGCTGGCAATGGGTCCATTGGAACCAGATGCCATCTGGAGATAAACAGAGAACATCGGTTTCCAGCCATTCTTCTGTCCCCCTTGGATCTACTAGAGCATGAGAGACTGCACAAACAGGAATAGGAGTCAGTTGTGCTAATTCTGGTCACCCACCATGCCTCCACAGGAAATCCTCAGAGATGATGTGCAACACGTAATTGCTTTCTTTTATAGAGAGTAGAGCAAAGCAGAAAATTTTTCTTGAAATCCTTTGGGAAAGTGGAGCTGAGGATGAAAAGTTGGACGTGACGGAAATAAAAGAAAGTATTTGGGGGCTTTTTGCAATATCAAATGTTTACAGCTGCTATTTAAGCTGATCCAGCTAGTTTTCTTGAGAGACTTCTTTCCATCTTCAGAGTCTCCAGCTAGCCAAATTGAATCTCTCACAGTCCTGGGAAAGGATTTCATAGCTTCCTCGGGCTTGTGGTGTAGCTGCTCATTTCAGCTGGTGTCATGGATGAGTGGAATACACCTCACTCAAAAGAGAGAAGCAGTAACATGTTTTATTCAAGTGAAACAGTAATTTAAGAGAGTAAATTCAATAAATTTGATGGAATGCAATACATTTTGGAATGATCCACACAGAGCCTGGAGGCACAAAGGGTAAGGAAGACCCTCTCCTTGATTCATGAGGTTCAGAGAGGACACGCTTCATCACAAAACTCTAGATGGAGCCTAGGTGCGGCTAGATCCAATCTTAATCTCTGATTTAGACAATGGTTAATGCCTAATGGATTAGCTATACAATGTTTATAATAATATTGAGTAGTTACATGGGTTAATAATGGGTTTTCAGTATTAATTCAGCATCTTATCTGTCACTGAGGATCTGTCACAAGTAAGGGATGTCTCTACCTTGAGCAAGGAAGGATCTCAGTCTCAGGTAAGGAATATTTCAGCCTGCAGGTTCATCACAGGGTATGAAGTCTCTGTTTCTTCTCAGTCAGCCTGAACCAAAGTACAGCCTGGGGTCAAGTGTATCCATCACAGATAGCTTCTGGGTAACTGAAATAATTTTTTAGATTCTCAGATACTATGAGAGGTTTTCCATGATATAGATGGAGGCTAGGAACTTGCTGTCAGATGTTTTTGTTTGTTTTTTAAATAACCCTGCAGATGTACAAAAGGATATTTTTACTGTCCTGCCCTGGTCCCCTGCCCTTTAGCTTTAGAAATGACAGAGCCAAGTATAATTCCTTTTCCTTTCCAGTTTGGTTTTGTTGAGGTTTTTTTTTCCCTTCTTTTGTTGGTCTAATTACAGTATGCAGTTGTCTTGTGTCAGCAGGAAACAGATGAGAAAAGGTTTGTAAATTTATATGCTGAAGCTCTGTACTCTCTTGCAATCCCAGCAAGAGCTGGTTTCTAATCCTTTAAATATCAGGATTTCATTAAAGTTTTCTTTCCCTCTTCTAATTCTCAGTATGATTCACAACTGAATTGAGCATTAGGCTGTTTAAACAGTAAGACATTTACACAGAGGAACTCCAGCTGTAGTGTAAATACTATTTAACAAGATTTTTTTTAAAGACATTGTCCTGGAAAAGTCATTATAGCTATTTGTTTGCCAGAAACTATAGGAATAAGAGAAAAATCCTTTGTGTGTCATTTATTATTGTCGCTTTATAGGTCAGGGAATTATAAACAGCTCTAAGTATTTTGCAATAGCAACTTTTTACTCAAAGCTCCTTTTTTTTTTTCAAATGCAGTGTCTGGTTTTCAGTTGTTACAATACACCAGTGCATTTTTTAGTCACTTCAGCTGAGTTGCCCAAGTTTTTTTACAATTCTGGATGCCAAGAAGATTTTATAGCCACATGTAATGCTACCAGTTTTGCTTACTGTGTATATAAATCTTGTACCAGCATTGTGACTGTCAGTCAGAAAATAACTTTTATAAGTATGACTGCTAGATGGTTTACTTAATCTAATAGCTTCCAATCCACATAAAGTTAGTTAAGAGTTCCTGTATAACCTTTTGTGACAAACTTGCACAAAACTCACATAAATCCCATAAATATATACACTACTTCTCATCAACTTTAATTCCTTCTGTTGACATATAATCCATAGTAAATTTGGTATAATCTATTGATAGACTCCATATGAGTCTATGAGATTCTTTTACATAGGATTGGGTATTCTGAAACTTCCTAAAACACAAATGGGAGAAAACTTTGACTGTCCAGTGGTTTTAAGGTTAATATTGTCCTGTAACCTTTCCCATTTCATAACAAGGCACTCCAAAGGCCAACTAAACTCTGACAAAATGAAAATGCTTCATGAGCTGCTTTCTGTATTTCTGAGATAATGCATCCAATGCATTTTAACAGACTTAAGAAAACATTTCATGCTCTCACTTCCACATAAATTCCCAATGAAAGACCACCTTAAAAGGGTATTAAAATTTCAGTGGGAATACTTAGATGGTGAGATACATTCTTGCTGGTTTTGCAGGGATGTGCTCAGTCCTTGTGTTTTTCAAAAGAAAATAAAACATTCTCATTTACATAACACATGAAAATAGAGCCAAGAGACAAATATCCTGTGTTCAAAATATGGTGGTAAAAAAAGAAAAAAATCATGCAGCTGTACTGGTGCGACTGAAAATGATGTGCAAAAATATTTTCATCAAATAAAAATTAGTAAGCCAAGAAAATATATAAAATCACTATTCATTTTATTTTCCTCACAATTTTACTCTCAGAAGACAGGAATAACTATTAACAAGGAAGGCCAAAACAGATAAAGTAATTAAGAACAAAAGCCTAAGAAAAGCAGCTGCTATGAAGTAATCATGATCATAAAAAATGATTTTACCATAATTTTCTAATATTTCCAAGCTTAGGACAAAAATAAGATATGATACATGACTTAAAACCTGCAGTGGAAAATGATACAATTTAGGAAATCAGAGGGTTCTTATGAAAAGATAAAGGCTATTGACAGGCATTTTAAAAAAAACAGAGAACCCTCCTGAATATATGCAGTTTTCCAAGCACGATATCTTTACAGATCTGTGTAATGATAGCATTATAATCTGAGGTTAAATCAGAACAAAGTCTTCTTTGCTTGTGTCATGTGTGCTTCCCTTTCAGAATGTTAAATTACCTGGGCCAGTAGCTCAGTCTGTGAGCCAGACAGACCCAAGGAGATTAGATATAAATTCCACCCCAGATATTAAAGTTTGGCTCCAGCTCAGCAACAGAAGATTCATTCTTTGTGTATCTACAGTGAACAGAAAGTTGCAAGTTCTTTTACAAAGTAAGAATACTTTTGACCTAAGCATCTGTCCTATATCAAAGAATTCCATGTAGTGAACCTCGCATTGTCATTAAAATACAAGTTTAAAAAACAGGTTTTACAAGAACATCTTCTTGTTCAGGATTATTTTCTACTGTAATTTCCTTCTTGCTTCTGCCATTATGTATTTTTAGCTCTTTCCTTACTCTTTTTTTACTCCTTCTTCAATTCCTTGTTCCCACCTCAGAAGAGCATCCAGCTCCTGAGCAGCCAGTAAGTTTACTCACCCAGATATTAACAAGGTTAGTGCATCATCCCTCTTGGTGATACTATGTGGGGGAACTAAAAACATGACGTTGCCAAGAGAAATTAATTGAAGAGTCCATTGTTTAAGTCTGACTGTAGAATTATAATGCAAGCCCAACCCACATCCATTGCTCTCCAGCCAAATCCTGAAAAATAATAAACTACCAACGATAGCTATTTCCCACAAGGCTGGCTGCCCTAGCAACAAGGTGTCCTTGGGCAAACCTTCCTTTGGCTGATCCTGCTTTATCTATGATAGATCAGAGAGGTGGAAACCACTCCCCACAGCAACCAACCTTACAACCAACTCTGTATGAAGGGGCTGCTCAGCAGCAGTGAACCACAAGAAGGGCATGGAATACATACAGTGGATGCTCTCAGCCTCTGCTCCACAAGTGCCTTTGGTGTGTTTTATGATACCAATATCTTGTTTCAGTATGTAATCTGCAATGCTAAATGAAATTAATTATCAAAAAAAACCCTGAGTATATTACATGCTGCAAATCTGGACTAAATCTGATATATATGTAACTGTTGCATGTAAGAAGTAGATGTATTTACCTATTATTAATGTAATTCATTAATCATAAGGAACATTAAAAGCAGGATGACTACAGTTCTTAAAAGCATTATTATTAAAAAAATTCAGTTTCATACATATTTTTCACTTTCTTATATATGTTATTGCTTTGCTTTAAAAAAGTTTGGATGTTTTACATTCAGTCAGCTTCCTTACCTCTCTCCTTAGCAACATTTTACTTTTTTCAATAGTTTATGTATCAAATGTGTTTATGTCAAAAGCCTACTTCTGCCTCTTTCCATACTTGCAGTTACTGTAGTACTCGACCTACTTTCTTTCTTTCTTGTACATCATTGCAAATGTTAAGACTTCTCCCCATTAAATTGTGATTGCATTAACATGATCCCAGTGTCTCACAGCTCACAGTGATTGATGCCTGCTCCTTTATGGAAGTCTAGTCTCTAAAACCAGTTATCCACTTGTCAGGATATGAAAGCACAAATATCACCTCTGGCAATGCATAGACTGGAAGCAAACCTATCCCAAGTCTTACTTACACTGCAACTGTTTACTGTGCACTTACAAGGTAAGGATACAACTGGTTAAAAATTTTACAGAGCCCCTGTGGAATGTGGTTCGCATTCCTTTGCAAGTAAATTTGCTAAACTGACTATTTTATTTTTTTGCCCATTACTACAAGTGTGTTTTAGCTGTAAAGCTGCTTTCAGTTCCACATAGGGAAGGTCAAAAGTACCAAATTCTCTGAATGTAAAGAAGAAACTTGAAATGTTATGGGCCTAAACTGTGTATCACAAACCTAAACCAGAAGACATTAGAATCAGTCTAGGTTCACCTTTGCAGGGAACAGGCTTCAATAAGCCCAGGCCATGAAACATACTCTGTGATTGAGGAAGGTAAAAGGACCACAGCTTCCCTGACAACCTGACCTTCCCTCCTAATCCCAGCTTTAAAGGTCCATATGATTCTCACCACTTCATCAAAACAGTGTTATTAGGACATAAACACAAGGCACAGGGTTCTTTGCAGCACCTCTGAACACCTTCCAAGTTATCTACTTGTTGTTTTCAATTCTTGCCAATAACGGCTGCAGGAAACTGTAAAACTAATCTCCAAAATATGCATTTGGTAAATTGTTTTCAGGAGAGATAGGATAGAAAGTGGACTAAAGAAGAACAAAAATAATTGAAAATATAATGGGAGAATTCCAACTTAGGCACATAATTCTGTTTTTTTCCTAATGTTCAGAAATCTGTAGAAACCAAAATCCATATCAGGTCAGTTTTGATCACCCAGCATGATTATTGTTATGTGTCTCTGACATTATCTGCATCTTAGGAGAATTCGTTTTGAGTACAGCAGCACATTTTTAATCCTATTAGCGATGTGAAAATAATGAGAGAAACCAAAAATAATCTGGCTATAGAATCTCTGGTTTGTTGGCTGGGTGACACAGCAGCACAAGTTTTGCATCACAAAATACCATGCTGAGCACAGACACCACCAAATGAAGACTTGCCCTGGCTGTCAGACTGAAAGAACTGTGATGTGCCAAGGAGTGAGGGGCCCAGCTTTACAGTAAGCTAAGAGTAGCTTCATATCCATGCCATTTCTCCAGGCACTGAGTAAAGTGGAGCACAGCATTAAAAAGCAGTGCTTTAGATTGCTAATCTACAGACTGATTTTCAGGTTAAATTGACAAAATTGGTGGGAACCAAGTGAGCTCTGGGGAGAGAGCCATAACATCACTTTCTGCTTTGGTGTTTTGTGTCTTGATGGTCCTTAGTCCAGAAGTTCACTTAAGCTTTGGGTATCTGTGAAGATCTAGAAAAAAATTGCAGCTCTCACTTAATGTTGAGAATGAGGTATTTTGAGAAGGAAAAGAATTTGAATAAGGTTTGGTCATAAAAACAGAGCTTTTAATGCTTATGACTTCATCTGACTATATATAACAAGAGAAACTCAGGAGAGTGAAAATGCATCTGTAAGATGGCAAGGATATTTTCTAGAACCATTATTCCTATTTTTTCACAAGAATAAGAAACCTTTCCAATGGTTTCAATTGAATTATTTCTCAGCTATTGATCCATGAGATCCAAAAGCATTCTGGCTGGTGTTAACAGAAGGATACATCTGCCCAAGCATAAATAAAAGTTAGCTCTAAATGCTAAATATGCTTTGGGTTCCTTTATAGTCCTATAATGAAATAGGTACCTCTGGATATCAAATCAGATCAATTTATTCCAAAAATAAATACTTAATACATGCCTGAATAAATGTCCGTTGAAAGTGCCTGTTGATCACTATAAAGGGAGCAACTGCTTTAGATTTTAGGGTTAAATTTTAAAACATCTAAAATTAGCTGTCATAAATCTTACCCTATGTGCTTCCCTTTGTCATTGTATCTTTAGAGTTACCAGAGTATTAAAAAATGATCAGGCATCTTTTTTCCAGTGCCAAAATACAGGACTTTTTGCTGACAGTTGCCAAATTGAATCCACCCCAAGCCTAAGAAATACTGCAAGGCTGCAACATAGGATCACATGCAAATCATTCTTCCAGGCATAAAGACTAACAAAGAGAAAACAGCAGAGGTACTGCTTTTTGCTAATACTTAGGATGACTTGATGCCTTGAGAGGCTGACCTGGAACAGAGACTAAGCAGAGCTTAAGGAATAAAGTAGGTATTTATTGAAAGGCCTTAAAGGATACATCTTGGGCAGTACAAGAGCCTGGCCAGGGCTACACCCAAGCTGGATCCTGAATGGTCACAAAATGGATGACCTGTCATGAGGTCTCACACTTTTATAAGATCTGGTCCATTTGCATATTGGAGTTAATTGTCCAATTGTAACTTTAGGTTATGAAGTCCCATCCTCCTTCTTTGCTCTTCTTCAGTTTCCTTGCTGTTTATACCTCTAGGCCTGAAGCTTGTAATGGTTGTCCTTGGTCTCAAGCTGGAAAAGGAATTGTTTTGTCTACCTACCCTGTGAAGAGAACCTTAAAATCTTATTTTACAACAAACATGCCAACAAGAAGAGTAGCATGATAGCTATCTTATTGAAGAAAGACTTAAGAAATCCAAATGAATTTCACAGTTCTTAACTACCTTCATTCTTCTTGCACTTTGAAGGAAAGTTAGGTTTAGTGGTTCTCTCTGGCACCAGAAGCAAAGGAGGTCAATACTTAACAAATGAAGAGAACTACAGTCTGAACAATATTACCACAGAATTTTTTTGGCTGAATTACTTCTATCAACTGTCTATTCAGCCTAAAGTTTAAATTGGCAGCACTCAAGGGTTCTCAGTGAATTTAGCACAGCTGATTACTTTCACGTCCAGCCGTCCACAAATACCTCAACATGTTGAAAGTCACAGAAATTTGCTAAGAACATGAACACCGTGGAATTCATAGCTCCCCAGACAGCTGTAACAAAATGCAAGCAGGGGTCTTGACCCTGTGGATGCTCAGTTCATTAGGTTTATACAGGAAAATAAGTAGTTGAAGTATCAGCCCTTTGGCTAAACACTCAAAATTCTAGCAGCTGGTGCCCTGTGACTGTCATTCATTAAAGCTGTTTATCACGATTTTCTTCTTTCTACTGCCATTTTCTTTATCTCTGACTACTATTCCTTCCCACAGCTTTAGAAGAGAACTCTTTGAGATCTGAAATTTCAGGTATGCTACCTAAACACAACTATAATGTGCTCAATGACATGATTCTTTAAACAGAATGGCAGCACAAAATGTAAATAATTGTAGGTCATGATGAGTGGGACAAATATCATAATCAGGACTGTGATGAAGGTGGTAATGGGGATATAAAACATGGCATTCCAGCAGAAGCTTCTTTCTCCTAGCATCAACATTTGAGTAAGATCAGTCTTTTAAAAGTAAATTAAAGAAAATGTTAAAATCAGCTACACTCTGTGCTGTTTTATAACATATTTATTCAGCATGTTATTTAATCATGAGCAGGAGTACTGGTCTACTCTTTAAAATGGAAATTATAGGAGGTACAATACTTAAAGCAGGGTGGCATTTCTCTGTAAACCTGCCAGGAGAATTGGTTAAACCTTGTCTAAAACATGGAGTAAGGGAGAGAAGTTGTCTGATTTTTCAACTTTATTGGCACATCTGTAACTAGTAACAATGGTCCCTAGAATGGTTATGTTGGGCAATCAAGGATCTCCCAAACTACTCCTAGGCATGACTCAGAAGAAAGCATGTGCCAAGGACCAGATCTAAAAGGCAACCTGAGCGTGACCACCCTGCTCTGGATGGTGAGACAATTTAATAGTGTAAATTACATCGAGCTGCACTGCTGGCCTCAGGATGCTTGAAATGTTTAGCTTACCATTATGGCCTATGTGTCCAGTAATGCTAAGGACTTCAAAGGTATTACACAGCCATATTTTTGTACATATATATACACACACACACACACACACACACACACACACACACACACACACACACATATATATATATATATGCATCATATTGCATGATAAAACATTATGTTCAAATATTTTTCTATTTTTATTGTGTTATACAATTATATATAATTATATTTTTCAGATTTTTTTTTCTTACTACAGTACATTATAAAATATTGGGTCATATTTGTTAGGTTATAATCACATGAGAATAAAGTGATGTATTGTGTTTGCATGGCCAAGTTTTGGTAGGGGCAGCTTCTGTGAGAAGCTGCTGGAAGCTTCCTCCATGTCCAGCAGAGCCAATCCCTGGCAGTTCCAAAGGTGGATATGCCACTGAACAAGGCTGGGCCAGTTAGAAATGGTGGTAACGCCTCTGTGATAACAGATTTAAGAAAGGAAATAAAAGTTATTGCACATTTGTAATTGTGGCCAGGGAAGAGTGGGGTAAAAACATGAAAGAGGAACAAGGTCAATGGAGAAGGAGGGGCAGAAGGTGCCCCAGGCACTGGAACTGGGATTCCCCTACAACCCATGGTGCAGCCGAGGATGTGACAGAGACAGCTGTGGCCCCGTAGCCTGCACAGATCCACAGGGATGCAGAAATCCCCCTGCAGCCCATGGAGGGTCATGGGGATGCAGAGATCCCCCTGCAGCCCTTGGGCGAGCCCCACACCAGAGCAGGTGGATGCTTGAGAGGAGTGTGTGATCCCGTGGGATGCACATGGAGAGAGAAGCACCCATGGGAGCAGCCTATCCTTGAAGGACAGCAGCCTGTGGAAGAGTGACCCACATTGCAGCAGTTTGGGGAGGACTGCTGCTCATGGGATGGACTCATGTTGCTCCAATGAATTGATGTTGTGAGCACATCAATAAATCTGCTTTGACACTTATGAGATTTTTTTGACCTTGTATAAAAAAAGTAAAATGTGGTAAAATGTGCAGCATGAATTTGTGAGCACCTAATTTGAAAGATTAACAGATTTTTGTCCCAGTACTGCCTAAGTTGTTCATTTCTAAGAACAAAGGCAATGTTAAATTTGTTAGTCCAGAGAGATTAAAAAAAAAAGAAAAAAGGGAAAAAAGGAAAAAAAGAGAGAGAGAGAAAGAAGGAAAAAACAAAGCAGAAGAAAAAGACATTAATAAAAGAATAAAAAAGCACCAAAATCTCTCTAGTCACTTTGGAAATTTTAGGCCATTTCCTTCAAATTTTGCTTTCTGAAAAAGAAATGCAGCACTGCCCATCCAACCTGTCAACTGCTACAGACTTTCCAGAAGCACCACTCTCTAAAGTTGTCATCACTTTATTTTACAAAGATATACAGTCAGCAAAAAAGCAGGTAGCACAGAGATAGCCTTTATTCAGAGCAAGTGGCACGCACAACCCTTCTCCAAATTGTCAGACGCTTACAGCTGTTCATCAGCAAACCACATTGTTAGCAATGAAACCATGGAAGAACAGGGTGTTGCAAATTTCCACACCAAGCCTGCAAAAGACATTGTGAGACTGGATCATAGAAAGTAAGGCCTTTGGAGACTTCTACTCATGCAAACAATCACTATATGAACTTTAGAAGCAAATTATTGGAGTTGGAAGAATAAAAAAGACACTCCAGTTTCAGGGTTTCCCTACCACAACGCTGGGATTGAAGGTCCAGGCTTTAACATCATCACCATATGTCAGGCTGTCTCACATATTGCTTGTTAAAATATAACCTATTATTTTTATATTTGTTGTATAAACAGTAGCCAGGAAATTATTTTAAACTCCTATTACTCATGCAGTATTTCCTTCTTCTCAGAAATTTAAGAGACTTATTCTTAAACAGGCAGAGAATGGTTCCCCTGTTCATGATTTGTCTGTTTCAAGTAGTGCAAGTTTTATTGATTTCTCTTTTTGACATCTGGGTCAGAGGAGTTGAATTCTGTATTGAGTTAGCAACGAGTGCACTTTGGCCTGGAAGTGTTCAGGCTGCTGATTCAGTAAATATATTCAGTCTAGGGAGATTATTAGGTCTCTAGTTTCAAATACTTATTTTTAAAAATAAATGAATAAAAGCAATATTTTTACAAAACCTGTTTACTGCAGAATGGTTTTTATTGGATTTGAAGACTTCTCTTATTTTTGGAAAGTAGAAAAACGTCTGAAACAAAAGTGTCCTTTAACATTAGGTATGTATTCAGACACAAGCAAAAACTCTACCTTCCCTGTTTACCAGGTACTATGGCAAGCTAATTTTTCAATATTTTCACTGAAATAAATTAGGAGTTATATATAAATCATAAAAATTTTCAGCCTGGTCTCATCCTAGTTCCAATGCATTAATAAAAATGTGTTTTCCCCATGGCACAGCAACTACTTATCTTTAGCTGTCAGCTCAGTTCTGTAATATTGATTGAAAACTGTTATTCCTTAGAATATAATTTTCATTACAAGGGCAGATGTTAATTAGCATAATTTGGTAGTAGCATTTGTAGAAATCAGACAGTGTTCCCTTAAACATGTCTGTTTTAAACTTGCACCTTCTGTTTCTCTGAATTTTTCAATGCTGATATAAGCAATGCAAAGCTTTTATTCTTCTTTTTTTTTACCTAGATGATTTTTAGACAATTGCAGTATTTTTCACCAAGGACATGCAGTGGTAGTACAAAGGGCAATAGGTCCAGGCTGAAAGAGGTTAGTTTTATGTCAGCTATAAGAAAGAAATTCTATACTCTAAGGGTGGTGAGGGACTGGAACAGGATGCCCAAAAGATGTCGATGCTCCATGCCTGGAAGTGTTAAAGGCTGGATTGGATGGAGTTTTGAACAACCTGATTTAGTGAAAAGTGTCCCTGCCCATGGCACAGGGGTTGGAACAAGGTGATCTTCAATGCCCCTTCCAACATAAACCATTCTATGATTATATTATGTGAAGAGTTGGGCAGTGATCACACAGAATATTCAGCTATGCAACAGCAACACCAATTAGCAGAAAGTTAGGCAGCTCTGAAGTAGGAGGTGTGTGTACGAGAAAGGTACTCAGAGCTGGAAGGGCCAGAGTCGAGGAGACAGCTGAGCTTCTAGTGTGGTCTGCAGAAATGGTTGTGAGGATGGATTGGGGAATCTCCAAAAAATTGACCTGGATTTGTTTCTGAGCAGCCTAACTTGGAAGTTGGCCCTGCTTTGAATGGGCTTAGGATCAGATGATTTTCCAGACACCTCTTCTAACATAAATTATTATGTTACTGTGACTTTAATAGGCACTGGTATCTAGTTGGCATATGTATCCCAGAGTCAGATTCTAGGAGAAAACAAGATAGAAATGGAGCAGCAGTCTCAGGTTACCTGACCTTTTCACAGGTGTCTAGAGACCCTCTGCTACTACTCATTCCTTCCACACCTGACTATATGCAAATCTCCACCTCTGCATCATTCCATGTCCCAGAGGTGTCTTTTCTATCCCTGACTATCTCCACTTATAGCACCTTCAGGAAGCCTCCAAATGGAAAGCCTCAATTTTGTTTATATTGTGGAGTTCAACCACTTGGGCTCATGTGCACACTGGGTGCAGCCTATGACCTATATGACTTATGAATGTAATGGAGGCTTCCAAGTTCCTAGATTCAGATGTCCTCCCTGGACATGCCCCAGCCTTTCACAAGTTTTAATTCAGTGGTTCTGTTGGCTACAGCTTGTGTGGGAAAGAAAATTTGAAAAACAGCATCTATATTTGTAAAGTATGCAATTAATTTTTATAGTTCCTAATTCTTCAGTACAGAAGTGCTGTTTCCTTATTCTCTGGTGGGATTTTTTATTTAATTATCTTAATGATACAGAACAAGTAATACAAAACATGATTTTTTTTTTCTGGATTCCATTAAGAGCTAATCCAAGGAGCTTTTTCTGGGCTTCTTCTCCAGGCAACTAAAAGGTCAGCAGGATGGGAACAGTGGGAAATTAGTGCAGATTTTCACTATGTTATTCTGCATACAAATGGTTTCCTATCTGCTAAATATAATCAGATTTTAATATGACTTTAAAAATTTGATGAAGAGCAGGCACAGTTTGGACCTCAAAAAGACAATAGCAGTTGGATGGAGGAAAACAAGCAAACAGGAAACACATTGATGGTTTATTGGTTTGTCTCAAGACTATGGACTTCTCTGTTGCTCCCAACAACGGTAGCTCAGATGTAGTTAAGGATCGTAAAAGTCCTTGGGGATCAATCTGCTCTGTGTTACAGTGTCTGATTCTTGTAGCTTGCTGACTAGGGACTTTTACCTGGTTTCAGTTCCATAAGAGTGTATAGGCATAGGAGGAGAGGGAGGCAGTGTCTTCCAAAACAGCAAATATGAGGGGTCTTGGATTTCACATCAGTGCGGGTATGCCTCCAAGAACTGATCTCGTGCTCTGGTAAAGCCATTTAGGCCAGGGCCTTGATACATCTACAAAATCTGAGTCAGCTTACTGCTGTCTTGCACTTAATCTAAATCTTTTGATGACAGTCCAGGATGCTTTTTTTTCCCTGAACAGCCATAGGATTCTACAGACATAGTTTTCCATAAAATCAGGGTTTTCCCATATAACCATGCGCAAACCTGGCAAATTAGATCAGACTTGTAGGCAGTTCTTTTCTTGTGTTGGAACAAAGTTGGCTGAAACGAGAGAAAATTATTGTAAGCAATCTAAAATGTATTCCTTGCTAATGACTAGAGGATGTATGCAACTGTGGCACTACAAGTAGGTGCTGCAATAATGTTGTTTTTCTCCATGGGAGGAAATGGAGTTCATGAAAGAGTTGCAGTACATTCTTGTAGACTAAGACTTCCCCTGTAATCTGTGCATCATGGGATAGCACATCCCATGTGTGTGTGTGTGTGTGTGTGTGTGTGTGTGTGTTGTAATTTGCCATGACCTGTGCATTCATAATATTTTTTCTGTAGTGTCAATATTTCCATGGTCAAACATGACCCAATGTCTGTAAGAGAACTGAGTTAGTTGTACGCAAACTGCAGATTCTTTTCTATTCCACTCAGCAGATTTTGTAGCTATAGACATTTTAGAATTTCAACTCACTTGCCCAAGTTTTGTGTCATAATTGTTTTGAAGGTTGAGGGTCAAAAATCATGAGCACTATATTTTTGAAAATAATATCCTGTGTCAGGTGATAAAATACTACTGAAAACTTTTGTATAAATTTCTTCTCTGAAAGCTCTATATGTGACTGGAATATATTTTTAATTATTTTACATACCTCCTTTTCCCACCACTGAAAAATCACCATGTCCCTATGAAAATGAAAATTCAAGTGCTTGATCAACGTGACATTAACCTCATGGTTTTGTAGTTGGATGTTAGATGAAACAGCTTCTCACATTCTTTAATTTGCACTTAACACAGTGCCTAGCCCTCAGTTGTTCTGGATATCTTGGTTTGAACAGAATATCTCACATTTCAGAGTGGTGGGATTGTCAGCAGATTCATTGCTCAGGATACTTGGTTTGAACTTTCCTTTTCATTCATGTTAGTGACTTTCCTTCTAAACTTGGCCTGGTCCTTTACCTCTGAATTATGGGGTTTTTTCATATTTGTCTGATGGAATTTTCAAAGGGCTATTGAATATGATTGCATAGTTCAAAAGTGTCATGGAATGTAAGGGTGAAAGTTTTAGTCAACTACATCTGACCTAGTCACTCTTATTTCTCTTTACAATTTAGAAAAAGGCTTGCATGATTTTTAAGACTTTATTAATGGAATCTTAGAGTAGAGATCAAAAATAAATAAAAAGTATCTGAATAGCAACTATTTTTCTGACCATTTAGATGTAGGTGACTGCAGTGACGTGCAGATCTATTTCACCTCATGTTTCAAAACAAGTGACAAGTGATTAGAATAACAGTAAACAACAGAGGTAAAACTTGCATTTTCAAAATATTCTAAGGGCTCTATCAACCCACTTTGTCTCTCTCAGCAGTGACTTCTGCCTACTATGTTCTTATGGCTCCTTGAGTGCTATTATGCCTTAAATACCTAAATATCTCAAATATATTTTAGAATATAAGTTAGTCACACTGCAGAAAAGGAGGAAGTCATGTAAAAAAGATTGGGACCTTACACAAAGACCTGTGAGACTTTCTTATGCATTGATTTATATTGAGATAAATTATACAAGCTATACAAAATATGCAAGAGAGACTTTTACATGTGATGCTTCTATCTATGAGATGTCTCACCAGCAATTGCAATCTCCCTCTTCCCCACTGATGACAAAAGCAGCAATGGGTAAATCCATACCTTCATTCCACAAAAACAGTGGCATCAGTCACAGATATACTATAAAAATCTGGGGTTTGAAAACATCTCCAGCCTTTCTTTGTCACATTACTTCTGGACTGCTGTTAAGATTCAACACAAAACCTTCTGAAAAAAAGCATATAATCATAAAAATGTGCAGAAGATTATACTCACAATTCAGAATGAATAGGTCTCTTGCCATGAAGATCATGTTGGTGCTGAAAGAACACGTTATTTTACAGTAAGTTGGTGATGATTCATTATTTTACCAGAGCAACTGGAGTAGGGATTACAACAATGAAATCAATGACAAAAGCTGTTCAGTTTACATATTTGTTTTGGCTTTTCGTAATCAGCAGTGGAATAACATAACCCTGGGGTTAAGCCAGAAGAGCTCTTGAAGTCTCCAGCTGATCACATTATATGAAATTACAACAAAGATTGTGAGTGATGTTTTCAAGAAGTATGGATATGTTTTTGAAAAATGGACATTTCATTAGCCTTGCTAGAAGGCTACAAAAATAAAGAAATTACCAGCTCTTCCTCAGGGCTCTGGCAGAGAGATCATGTATAGCTCACAGAGAGACCTTGGAGGAGCTCCCCCAGAAGCAGCTGCTGTTATTCCTAGAACATGCTGTACTTTAGAAACATTCACTGGGATGATGGCAGCAAGAGCAAATGGTGTGTGTAAGACTTCGAGGTACACCACGGAAGCTTTGCTCCCAAGTGGAGTGAGCTGAACAGTATTAACTTCCTGAGCTTTCAAGTCATCAAAACTATTTTTAAAAAACTGCTACTTAGTCTGCCTCAAGTTTGGCAACTTGAAGCACTCAGATGTGACTCAGAATTCTTCCAAATAATATTTGCCTCCTATCTCTATACTACGAATGAACATGTTCTGATATATTGTAATGTACAAATACATACTGATTTAATAGAATCTTGTTATAGGCTAGTGGGACTACTGAACTGTTAAAAGTGTGAGGAAAAGGGGTCTGTGGATAAAGACAATGCTGTTTTGCTTAGGGAATAAGGTAAGCATGATCATATATCAACAGTCTGAAGGCTGACTTCAACAGAGGCCAGTAGTTTTTGCTGGGAACACCAAAATACCTTTTGACCATTTCACTGGCACATGTACTAAAATCCAGATACTAAATCTGGTTCAGAACCTTATGAGCCAAAACTTCATCTGGAGTATCATGTTTACTATCCATCAATGTCTATCTGTCGAGATTATATTTTATCTTTTTTGAAAACATTGACCATTTTGACAGTCACAGAACCTTTTGGAAACAAGCTCCACAATTTAAAAACTATTTCATTCTCTTAGTATACACGCCCCAAAGATTTAAGGCAATTTTAAGGTGCATAAATGGGTTTGTTTCTTTAGGTGTAACAAAGCTTGGGAACAACTGATTTTAGGTAAAGCAAATGAAACTTGCATTAGTGCTATGAAGGTTATGTTCTTGCAATGTGAACAAAGTGCCTGAACTTCTCTTCTTGTGGGATTGTAATGAGATTGAGGAAAATCAGCTTGACAAATAGTCTTAGTACATAGCTCAACAGTTACTGCAACTTTGGTATGACAAGGATTATTTCAAGCTAAGAAAGCAGTATTTTAAATTGTGTCTTAGATGATTTTTATTTAAACAAGAATTCCCACTTTCTAAAATTATTTTAGTTTTTGGAATATGTTTATGGCCAAATTGATTCACAACGCCTTGTTGGCTTTCCACCTCTACAGTTTTAAAATCTTTGGGGGGTGGACAATGGGGAAGGGAAATCAAAGGTCTCAAACTTGGCTACCACAATCTTTTCTTCTGCCACTGACAAGAAGGACATGATGTGGCAAGTCTTTTCTATAGCCTGGTTTGATCACAGAGGACAAAAAACATCTGTGTTACCCTAGGAGGCCTTTGGTCCAAGTCCAGTAACAGATTCATGGCCAGACCATTTGCAGACCATGACTAATGAACAGCCATACAGGCATTAACCTTCAGCCTCAGTGGGTTCAACTGTTCCCAGTCAGCTGGAGATGCAACCAAAAACTTTGTTTGCACTACATACTTGATGACATTCAAAGGCTGACTTATTTTCTGCTTACTAGGAAACGTGGACCAGAGAAGACCACTGAACGTACCGAACGGATAAAAGCTGTGACAACAGTATTGCAGAGGGGTCTTTGGCTCCTAAAACAGACAGGAAGATGGCTCAGAGTGGAAATTAGTGTTTTTCTGAATGCTCACACTTAGTAGTCTTGTTCATGCTAGGAAATTAAAAAGCACCAGGAAGTGTTTCCCATCACTGGATCTTAAGCCTGTACTTAGTTGTCCTCATACAGTTTTGGCCTAATCTAATTAGCAGTTTCACAAGTAATTTCTGGGCATAGTTTGTCAGCTAGCAGACACCAGAAACCACTCACAGTATCAGTCTAGATGTATCCATTGTATTTGGCAGGGTAGGACTGTTCAATACAAGACAAACAAGGTCATTTCATACCTCAGTATCAGAGAAAAATCAAAGATAAATGCAGTTTTCTAATACAGATGGAGCTTTCCCATGTCAGATTGTGACCTGTACAAAACAGACTCTTAAAGCCTTACAAAAAACAAAAAAAAGAAAATCATGGAGGAATCAGGTAATTTTTTTTCTTAAGTGCCTCAAAGTGATTCCGCTTGCTCTGAAGCTGGCACCTGGTGACTGCCTGCCTGGCTAACACCTGCCTGTCCTGAGCAGAGTTTCACTGACTGATGAGAACATAAAGATCTTCATACAGACGCCTACACTTCAATATCATGATCAGGATCTGAAGCCTGTCCTGTCTTCTACAACCTAATGACATCCTCATTTTCCTCTGACCTTTGTTAACCTTTGCCTTAAGTGCTGTCTGTTGCTGTAAATGCTGACAGGAGTCTAAATCTCCAAACTTCTATGCTTGAAATGACATACTGCCATCTTTTGAAGAAATTCCTAAACAGTTTTAGTTTTCTCAACAGCCATGCATTTTAATTCTCTTATCCACATATTTAGCACAGCAAGACTCAAGAATGTGCAGTGGCTGTTCAAAATGCCTGGTTTTCTAAATAAACAGAAGATTAATATGGTTGAAAATACACTTTTCCAAAAGGGATTACTTGAGAGATCAACTTTATTAGAGGCTTATATATTTCATAGATTTTTGTGTCACAACTAATTGATTTTTTTTAAAAAAAGGTGTGGGGGAGGAATCATTCTGTAAGGAACAGAAGCAGCAAAATGTCTAGTTTGTGGTGCAGGTGGAAAAAACTCCTATTTCATACTTTCCACATACAGCACAGACTGTAATGCAAATAGAGCAATATTATCCTGGAACAGTGAAAGGAATTCCATGGGAAATATAAATTCACAAGGCATTTTACCTGAGGACATAGTCATAATCTTCTCCACTGATAAAAATTGTTCTCATTTGTACTGTTTCATCTGAGGCATTTAATCTGCATTTTCAGAACTTTTCTCGAGGAAGTAATGAACTATGATACTTCAAAATATAAAACAAAACAGCCCTAAAATGTATAATCTATCTGTAGAGCTAATGAAAGTATTTTCTTCAACATGACTGCCATAAAACATTAAAGCCTCTTCATTTGTCTAACCTTCTATGCAAGACATATCCCAGATGTTCTGCTCCACAGGGAGTTCAAAGCCTCTGAAATGCAAATAAAATGTAAATTCAGTGAAGAGAGTAGTTACACATTTCTTTTATTAGGTGAAAATTAGTCCATTTAGGTATAACATATCCTTTGTTTCTTTCAGGTTTTAAAACAGCAGTGTTTTCATCCTAAATTCTCCAATGTCAGCAACAATAACTTAAACCTGCAGTTAATCCATATATAGTTTGAAGCATGATTTTCTAGAACAATTTTCCCTAATACCATAATGTCACTGTGTTTTAGTCCTGAGGAAATGTATCATCATTACAGCTGAAAAGCTTGTTTATTATTACTGGCCAATTTTCACCCAAGTCTCAGCTCCTGAAATATCATATTTCTTCTGCTTGCTTTCATACTATGATTAGGAAAAAATAAGTAAGTATGTACAGGACCTCTGAGCTGCACACCTACAGAGTGGAAGTAGACTCTTTTTACCTGATTGTTGACAATTTATCTTATGATAGTGGTTAAATCTTAATCTGAGTGTAGTGTACGTGTTAAATATTAAGGTAGAAAACTGTGTACATTTGTGGTGGGTTGATCCTGGCTGAATGCCAGGTTCCCACCAAAGCTTCTCTATCCCTCCCTCTTCAGCTGGGCAGAGGAGATTAAATACAACAAAAGGGTCGTGGGTTGATAAGGGCAGGAAGAGATCACTCATCAATTTCTGTCATGGGCAAAACAGACTCAAATCTGGGAAATTAGTTTGAATTTACAACCAATCTAATAAGAGTGGGGTATATGAGAAAAAGAAACAAAACCTTTAAAGCACCTTCTGCCTCACCCATCCCTTCTTCCTAGGCTTAACAGTACTCCCAATTTCCCTACCTCTTAACTGCTCATGACTCCTAACAAGGAGGGCTGCTCCCACTCTTCACTTGCTCCAGAGTGGGGAGCACTCAAGTAGTTTCCTTGGGAGACAGTCCTTCTGAACTTCTACAACTGGGGTCCTTCCCACAGGCCCCCACAGGGTCACAAGTCCTGCCAGCAAACCTGCTTCAGGGTGGGATTTCTCTGCACAGTGCCACAGGTCTGCAAAGAGTCTCCTCCAGCATGGTCTTCCCATGCGATCGCAGCCTCCTCGGGCTGCATCCACCTGCTCTGGTGTGGGTTCCTCCGGGGGCTGCAGGTGGATCTCTGCCCCAGTATGGCCCTCCATGGGCTGCAGAAATCTCTGCTCTAGTGCCTGGAACACCTCCTCCCTCTCCTTCTTCACTGACTTGGGTGTCCTCAGGGCTGTTCCTCACGTATTCTCACTCCTCTCTTTGACTGAAGTTGCGCAGAGTTTTTTCTCTTCCTTCCCAGATCTGTTATCCCAGAGGTGCTACCACTGTTCCTGATGGGCTCATCCTTGGCCAGGTGTGGGTCCATCCTGGAGCCATGGGGCATTGGCTCTGTAGGACATGGGGAAATATTTTGGCAGCTTCTCACAGAAGCCATCTCTGTATCTCCCCTGCTATCAAAACCTGTCAATGCAAACTCAAGATACAATTTGAACTTTACATAAGCTCATCTGTCTCTGTGAATAAAAATTTATATGATCTTTAGTTTTTATATTCAATTTTTTTTCTTTTTTTGCTTTTCAGTCTTCTGGAAATATTTATGGGGTTTCAATCATGACAGCAGGCCCATTGGCTGCAACTGTCACATCTATGAAGGAAATACATTGCATTAGGGACAGCTGCAGCATTCTGGCAAGTTCTTCTTCTGACAGTATCTTTCCAAGTCTTATGGTCTGAATAGCTGCTTATGTAGGACCTGATTTTGACTTATCACACAACTATAAGCTTAGACTAATTCCACTAAAGTAAATGAGCTGAAAGACATCTTTTAAAGTCTTACTTAAAACAGTTAGATACTAACAAAAATTGGATATACACCCAGACAAGAGAATTGGTACTGTTCAGTCTTTGAACTGTTTAGAACATTGGAACATGACTTACCATGGGCAAGGTGACTGCTGGAGGTTTGTGTTCTGACACAATTGCATTATATGGCTCTGCACTTTTGTGTTAGAAATGTGCAAAAGAATGGGTGCTCTACCTGCTCTGCCTGGGTCAATGACTACATTCGCCAGTGGTGCTGGGCAAACTCTCTCAAAAGATGCAGGGTCAGGTCCTTGACCCCAAGTTTGGACATATTCTTCTGCCACAGAGTTGCATCAATCAAATTAAACTCAGCAACTGCAACTTAGTAAAGTACCTGAGGATATTCCTGAGTACAGTGCTGTGCCAAAGGATCAGTGCATCCTCAGCATAATCTAGTTATCATATGTGTCACTTCTGGATCGCGGAAGAGACTCTCCATGCAAAAAAACCATACACTTATGTTACCGTTTTGACACATTAATCCATAGTTCATATGGGGAATTAACTATTTACAGGCAGAAAAAAGCCCTCTGCACATGAGTGCTTGAAACAGAGCAGTCATAATGCAGCTCAGCTTTATATTCATTATACATATATGCAACTAAAGGCTGAAAAAACCCTATCCTCAATATATGCTGAAAAGATTTGTTGCTGTTCGCTTTTGGCTTTTGTTCATCTTTGATCATGAATTAAAACAGAGCAATTTATGGACAGTAGTTCAGCAGCCCTAATACCAATCCCCCACTTTGAAGGAGCTTTTTACTTTCCTGTTTCTGACCAAAAGACAGGATGATGTTGTGCCCTGTGGACAACATTTTTAACATCCATACTTTTATCACAATTCATGTTAAAAATCTGGACAGTCAGTTCTTTTTTTTTTAAATTTTTCTCTATTACCAGATTGCAAGACCTCTCAGAGTTGTTACTTTTACTGTGCACCATGGAGGGACCAGCCTCCTCAGGCAGAGTTTTTTAGTCTCTCTCTCTCATTAACTAACTGTGTGGTCCATGGAAGAGCAAGAGCGTAGGAAGCCAGGAGGGTGGCCCAAAGAAATGGAAGCTAACAGCAGGGAGACTTTCAGTGACTCTCCAATGTTTTCTTCAAAAAAACAAAAGAGGTATCTGGAAAAAATAATAATTTTGGTCAAAATCCTGGGGTTTTTTTCCCTGGGTTTTGATGATACATTTTCAAATAGCAGGAGCTGAAAGTGATATCAGCAGGTTCAGCAGCAAGGACAAAAAAATACTGATGTGTCATTATATTGCTGGCTGCAGTCTAAGATCCCTCATGCTAGCAAGCCCTTCCTTTCTCCTACTGCTTCTCCCTTCTCCCTTCACAGAAACTTCATAGTAACCCGAGTGCTTTTGCCCTTCTCACCTTCTTCTGCTTCTGTGCCTGTCACCCTTGTCACTGTCTTTCTCAACTACGCTCTCTGTTAGCTCACTGCTGCTTAAGTATAAGGCCAATAGATTAGAAAAAAAGTAGCTGGTGCAATGTTTTTCTAGCCCAAGTCATATGACAACCAAAAAATAGTAAAATATTATATACATGCTAGGTTTTCTGTGATGGGGATCACTCAGCACAGCTACGTCTTAAATAGCAAGAAAGAAAAAATATGTGGAAAAGGGCTTGCTTAGGGTGCTGTTCAGGCATACACAAAAATGGTAAGACATTTAAAGTTCAAGGAATTAATGATAATGATAAAAATATCGAGGACAAAAAGCTGAAGTCCTTAAGTGCTGGTTACAATAAAAACCAGAGTGGACACTCTGGTCCTTTCTAAGCCCATGCTCTCTGACCATCTGAGTTGAAGACTTGATCAGGGAGGTATATTAACTTCAAGACAAGCAAATTGGATGTCCCAGCCAATATTTTTTTTTTGTAGAAAGACAGAAGCTAGATAGACAAAACTCTTTCAAACTTCACATTTGAGAGACTCTCTTGCCTAAGAACTGTTACTTCAGACGTATATGAATTAAAGAAAAATCATTCCACAAAATATAAGCTTATAGAAAAAAATTCTATATTACATATTATTTGCAATTTTCATAATTAATCTGGCCTTGAAGCCTCTGCAAAATCCTTACTTGGTGGAGGGCTTCATTAAAGCGCTGAAGAGACCTTTGTGATTTTCATACAGCCCCTAGTACTAGGCACACAAAAATGTGTGTGTGTGTCGTTTGGGGTCCAACCCTTGTAAGAAGGAGTGGCATTTAAATCTTTCATAAGCTCTGGAAATATATCCTTTTGATAAGACGGACAGTAGATACTTATTAAACTAACTGTTCTAGTTGCTTTTTACTCTGCTTCATGCACTTCTCCTTGTTCCAATACCATATTGTCCTCCCTATCTTACCCAAGAGCTACACTGCCTTCTGCCTCACAATTAGTTGTTTCATTTATTTCAACCATGTTTCCTGCATCTGCTGCTGGTGGCTCCACAAGGCTATGGACTGCCACATCTCGAGTTCTCTTAGCTCCACAATCAGATTTTTCATTGAGGTAATGGAAAATGTCTGTACCCATAAGCCTTTCAATGACAGTCATAAATCATGACTCAAGCTCTCCAGAGCACCTGCCTGTACATCTGGGTTAATCCCTCTCTGATTGCAGATCTAGCTTGTTAAACCCAAATGTTTCATAGTGCCAGCAGAACCAACCTGCAGCCAGAGCTGAACACAGAGGAGAGACAACCAGAATTACTTGCAAGTGAGTGAATCGGTCACTCTCGACATTGTTACTTCAGTCACTCACTTTAAGTAACCAACCCAATTTCCCCCCCAAATTTATGATCTTCTTATATGACATTAATAGATTCACAAGAAAAGATAGAATAGGAAACACTGCAATGTATATCTATATCTGTCTGTCTAACCACTTAGAATGCATCAGGGATCAGTATAAGTAGCAGCTTGAAAAGATGTCCAGGATTTAGAGGAAATATTTCACTTCTTCTTGGCTGAGGACAGTTTAGACATTAGAAAAACATTTTTTGATTTTGGATAAAACTTGCAATCCATTATGTGTTGTTTGACCATTTCATGAATTGCAAATGCTCTCCAATTGTTCTAGAATTATGAAATAACCTTCTAAAAACCCAAACGACCAGGAAAGATAAAACCAGAAATCAAAATTAAAATATCTTAGAAGAGAAACAGCTGGAAAAAAAAGCTGTTACTTGTGGAGATGCAACAGAAAAAGTAAAAGCCAAGTTAATTAACCTAAAAAACTACTCAGAGACATTCATGAAAGGATTAACTTTTAATGAGAAGTAGTGTTGTGTGAATAGGTGACATACAAATTCAGAAACTTTCTGAAAATTATACACAGGGCCTCTGACCTTGCACCTTCACTGATTTGTTCAGTCAATGTTTCTTGGTGCTTCACTGGCATCTAGGCACAGTTTGTGTAGGCATCTAGGTCTCGTCCTTGTGCAGGAAAAATGAAGTGAGCAAAGTCAGCTGTGCAAAATAGGAGTTCTGAATGAGTGGAAAACTTATTTCTTTCACATTCTTCTTTTTCCTCTCCTGACAAGAATGCTAAAGTGTCACCCTGGTTTTTTAAGATTTTCTAAGCCTTCAGATTACATTCTTGTAATGAACTTTATCACACACTTTCAGTAAATAACCCATTGTTTTGTCTTCCTTTATGGAGGAGGAGAAAGTTGATGGACTGTTGGTTTGTCCAGTGTGATTGGAGAGGTGTCACTGTCACCCTCCAATCTGCTGTCACTTTTGGAAAACTATAAATGTTGGAGTCAGAAAATAAACTGCCCTTTTCCTCCTCCACCTTGAGAATGGTGTTGTGCTTGTGTTCCTTCGTGTCCTATAGTGACACTGAAGTGCTACACAAATGCCACTCTAACATATTCTGAAGTACCACTTGGAAATTGTATTGTGAGAGTGACAGAAAAGAAGGTAAAGCTGATTGTAATATGTAACACCTTCTGCTGAATTTCTTTTTTGAAAAACCGAAACCTTCCTGTAAACATGGTAAGAATGTAGGTGTTCTTTTCGCTTCTGCAAATAAAGATATTTAAATTTTCCCTTTGTGTCTAAAAGCACATGAAGCATGAGAATTAGATTATTGTATCTGTATAAATTGCAATATTTAATGGACAAAATACCCTTGTGAATTATGAAATACTGGGAATCCTACCTACGTTTTTGTTTGCAATAAAATAAAATGTGGATAATACCATTGACTTTAATTTATTTTTGTCAGACTGATACTAACATAATTATCTTTCTTTGGAATCTTTCTCTTCTTCGTGAAGAGTTTTGTGTGTGCATCAGGAGAGCTGGCCTGCAGTGAAGTGCCTTTCAGATTTGTCTGCTTTTTGGCCCATGTGTCTGGGTTTTCTCTGTTCCTAAGCCAAGTAATCTCTGGCCTTGGGCAGATACCTGTGCCCATTTTTCACCTTGACAAAGGAATAAAATACAGCTGAGACACATGGTACCAGAAACTGGGAGAATTCCTGAGTCCCACAGTATAGATGTTGTCATGGTGACTGGAGACTCTAACATATAAAATAGCTTTTCACAGTGTTCATTGTCCAAGGGAAAAAAAAAGGGGAAAAAAGAAAAAAAAAACAGGGAAAATAAATTGAAAAGCTTTTAGAAATTTCACTGTTTAGAGGGTCAGAATATCATAGACTCTACCCCTTCAACTGTACTAGGAAAACTAAATTAAATGTTCTTTTAACTTTTTTCTAAAAAGGGAAATGCAGCCATGATTCCTTTATTGTCCTCTACCTCATCCAAACTTCAGCAAAGCTATCTGAAATTCAATTCCTTTAGCATTAGAATTGACCTTCTTTTTTCAATTCACCATGTTCCTCTTGAACACCTTTTATTCTTTAATTCTCTTCTGCACAACTTCTGTTTTCCCATTATTGCCAAATGCACTTATATGTGAACTATACTTATATTTTATATAAATCTCTGTCACAGTTAAACTATCAATGTTAGGTTGGATTTATCTGGATTAATTCCACTTCTAACATTTATGTGAAATCTAATCCATTTTATTAAAAGCAAATTCTTTTTTAAGCACCACAGTAATTGCTTCATTACCACTATTCCTGACACTATCATTACTAACCTTAGCATAGCATAGCTGAGGAACACAGAAAAAGAAATGTGCTTTTAATATTATTAGAAAAACTTTTCTTTACATAAAAAAAATGCAAGGCTTCTGTGGAAACCTAATATTAAAATCTAACACAAATTAGATTTAAGAGAAAAAAGAACAACATTTCCTGTTGTTATTTGGCAAAATTTGCAATAAAACCAAGTCAAATAAAGGTATAGACTGTACCTATGCCTGCAAACTAAACAGCAGAAGGAACCAAGCTGAGGTCTGGTACTTGCACCTTGTTCAACCGTTCCCAAACTGCCTGGCATGGTTTTGGTCCAAGAGATTTAGCAGGACCAGAGACAGTGCTTGGTTGGGAGCATGTGTTAAAGACTGTTAATAAATAACTAGCTCAGATTCAACATGCAGTGTTGGGGGCTAAGACATCTCAGCTGAGTGAACATATGCCAGAGGAAAGCTTTGTCCTGCTTTTTTACTAAGAGAAATATAACTTGGGTTCATTTTTTCTGGAAAACCCCTTTTGAAGTCCTGTAAATACTATAGCAAATAATTTTGCAGGTGGGAAAGTTCATTGAAACAGGAAGCTCAAAAAAATACTCTACCACACAGGCAGAAGGAAAATACTAGGCACATAGACATGATCAGTTGTTTTTGAGGATTGCTCCTCTTTAAGAGACAGAGTCATAACCCTTGCAATTGTTTAATATGCTGAGATTTAGGTTATTTATATTCTTCAGTGAACCACTTTTCCCTATTTTGCAGGAACGAGTTGTTTGGAAAGAAGTTTCATGTTTTAATGTAATAAATTTAGGGAGAATTTATAATCTGTTTAAAAAGTCCAGAAATTTGGGTCTGTGCATTCTCTTTGATTTCTTAATAAATATTATTTCTTCACTAGGCTGGAAGAAGCCTAGATGGGACAGCATCTAGCATGTTCAGGGATAATCAAAGTGTTTGCACAATCTGGTTTATTGAAATCTCGTTTCTTCCTAGGAATCAGTGACAGATACCTAATAAAAGCAAACTACTGACTTTTAAGTTGCCTATATTTCAAAATGCAGGTAGAAAATTTGGCACAGATGATCTCTTGGTGGGTGTAGTGCTGTCATGGGTATTCCTCAATTTAGTACTCTCACAAAAAAAAAAAAAAGGGGGAAAGGAAAGGCAGAGACCGTGGGTTGAGATAAGAACAATTTACTTGAAACAGCAATGAGATAAGAAAACAAACAGCAAAAATACTAGCGACAGAAGTGTCACTCAGAGAGGGTGATTAACATGTAAAATGCTACCATGCCTGGGACAATGAAAACAGTTATGAATCTACCCTCTGCCCACCATGATTTCCCAGGACCAGAAAGGAACATTGTTCCTTCCCAGAAGGGAGAAAGAGTCCCTTTTCCCTCAGTCCTGACAATGACACAAGATGGTATCAATATCATTTGGGTCTTGGCCCTGTCCCCTCACTGCTACTGCAAAAATTAACCCGGAGAGCAGAAAAGACCAAAGCAATAAAAAGGAATTCCTCTGGTTTCTCAGTTATAACTGTTCTAGTCCAATACAGTGCTACTTAAAATTTATATCTAGAGTTGCATTAGCACATCAATGGCAAAAGAAACCTTTCTCACTATGGATGTCTCAGCAGAGGTGAAAAAGGGGAAGGAAAGACTAAGTGTCAGTCTGCAAGTTTAGCACACGAGCTGCTTATCATACTCTAATAAAATGTATTCTTCAGGTACCGGGTGTTAATCCTCCAAGGACTCAGCAACTAGACACTGCAAAAGAATCACCCTGGTATTGCACTGAAAGTTGTCATAAAAATGAATTTATATTTTTCTTTGATTATTAAGCATGAGATGACTCACCCTCAATCACAATCTCTCTTGAAGATGAAGAAAAAAGTTCAGATCCACTCTTAGTTTGTCTGAATTAATGACATTATAAGAGTGGTATCTGTCCCTCCCTTCTGATCTGCAGTTAATAAGTAAACAGGATAATTTGGAAGCAAGAAGGAAAGGTTCTGCATGCTCCACAGGCATCAGGGCTCTATCACAGCTGTCTAAGCTGCACTAAGCTTTCATGTCTGCCCTGGTGATTTCATTGCAAGATGATTTAAGTGATTCCTGTCCAGGTGGTCTATTGCTAAAGTGTTCTTTGCACTAATGAAAAGCTAAATGTTTGACTCAGGGTTAAAAACTCTACTGGGCACTGGGCCACTGAGGATGAAGAGTTGCAAAACAGAATAATATCAAAGGCTTCCAAGGATCTGAGAATAAATAGCATCCAAGTTAGCACCACTGAAAATAATAGGGAATGCTGAAATAAAAGCAATTTAATTTATTTTAATTGTTTCAACAATTAAATTTCAATTGTTTTCATTTATTTCCATGTATGCTTTAGATATATATTAAAACCTGATTGAATCTGACAGATTGTGGTGCAGGAAGCTGTTTGCACACTTGCTGGTATAGGGAAAATGAGCTGCAGCTGCACTGATTTTTTGAACAACTAAAAGAATAATTTGATGGGAATGGTTGAATGATAAGGGACTAAGAAAACACCTTATCTCCTTTTAATAAAACTGGATTTTGTATGATTTATGCCTTATAATTTTTATATAGAAATATAATGCAATAACAATGTAAGCTTCTTCCTTTTCCTCTCTTGCTTTTTGATAACATTTCTATCAGTTCCCTATCAGTCAGATTTTACAGATTTCTATAGCAGCTTAGGCAATAGCTCACCATTTGTACTGATTTCCTGTGGTTTGGTAATCATGTTTCTTTCGTAACATCACTCCTCAGAAAGTATTTTGGACTTCATCATCACTTATCACAATCACTTATTACCTGATGTTTTTATCTTCAGGCAAAACAGCCAAGCCTGAGCCAAATATTCAGCAGTTGACTAATGACAGAAGGATAAATTTTAACTTTAATTTTAGTATGATAATTACTAGGAAACTAATCAAGTTCCTCAGTGAGTTCTTTTTATTCACCTGTCAAAGGTTACCTTGCCAGACTTTTCTTCTTCTTCTCTGAGAAGCAGGGAACTTCAAGGTGCTGAAAAGAAGCATGTAGGATGGAGTTCAAGCACTATGAGGGCTCATTCCACTTCACTAAACCATATAAACCACAAATTCAGACTTGTAAATCTGAAGACTGTGGGGAAGTTTAGAGATCAGCCTCTTGCTGTGGACATAGATGGCTCCAACAGCCTGTGGGAAAGAAATGCAAGTTCAGAGTGACTAAGAATTTCTGTATGATATGATCTGGATAGAGAAACTATTTTTTTTTTAGTTCCTAAATAAGGTACCAGCCATAGAAGATACTTTACAAAATCATGTTTGAATGTCACCTCACATCCTCCCACGAGCCTTTCTTTTACAGATTCTACTCAGGAGTTAAAATATACATTTAAAAATCTACTACAGTAAGTATTTTACTACTACCTTATCTTGACACTGAAGAAGATGCTGAAGTGGCTAGCTTGCTGTCAGTGATATTGTATCCTCTGTTTTTCATACTGCTTTACAAATCAGTTCAGATCACCTTCTATGACTGCTATGAACAAGCTTCCGAAGCATCCTCTGGGGTTACATTTCTTTAACAGTTGATAATATCAGCAAAACATTTCTCCAAGAATCAGTCAGCACTGACAAAACACTGTCTGTGAATGCCACAGAGACCTTCTTATACTTTCAAGATGCTGACAAAAATTTCAGTGGGAGATTGTGGATGATGCATTGAATTAAAACTACAACTTAACAGAAGAAAAATATCTGTAGAGGTCTTTAGAAGACATATAACTCTGGCCTTTGATAAACATGAAACAACACTGCCTCAAACCTGGCAATTACAAAAGCATACAATGTTGTGATGAAAATGATGAAACAAATTAAATCATAATCCTGCAGTAATTAGGGAAAGCAACCGTATTATCTGATGTTCAGTCACTCCTTTGATGCCAAAGTCCTCTCCTATCAGCCAGCCTGTTAACTCTTTAACACTGGCCAAATATTTGATAATTTAAATTTTTTTCAGGTTGCTGTTAAAATTGCTGTGAATGTCTAAACTTCAATATGAAACTGTTTAAAAGCCTATAGGAAGATGATTGGGAAGTATAGGAAGATGATTGTCCCCATCTTCCATGATGAGGTCTGAGTTCATTTGCAGTCGGTGACGGTGATGTTAATTACAAATTCCCACGTGGCTGGGAACAAGTGCCTTTTGTCAGAAGTCCCTACCAGGACATTGTAACCATGGGTTCTCAATGCTCTATCCAACCCAGCATTGGAGAACCAGGGCCCAAATGTTCTTCTAATGTTACATAGTCAGATATTCTGGATGAGCACATTCTCCCACTTTCTATTGAAGCAAGGCCTTTGTTTTATCATGATTGTTTAAATAACCAGGCTAGAAGGGGCAGAAGCAAAAAAGCTACAAACAAAAGAGAGTACTTGCCTCAAAGTTACTGAGACTTTAAAACACCATAAAAATTTCAAGCATTAATTCTCCCACCTTCATGCCCAAACCATGAGGATAGAAGTAAAGACCCTCTTAGCACCAGGATTCAAGTATCTCTTGCAACACCATTGCTGTTCAGTAGGAAGGAAGCAGAGAGTCACGGAGACTGCCCTGCTACATCATCCTGGTGTCTGCAGCAGTAGAACATCTGAAGCTGCACATAGTCAAGGATCCTGTCTAGTGAGCATCCAAACAGTCAAAGTTATTTGACAAAGAGATGTTTCCTCAGGCAGAAGTCCTCAGAATCAGCTAAATCTTCTGGAGCCCAAATGGATGGGCAGGTTTAATTTTTAGTTTATGGAAGGAACTCATACCCCAGGGAAGGAAAGAGCTCATGCTTCTGGACCAGCTTCACACTCTTTTAACTCTCCTCAGTAACAGTCTGTGAAACTCAGGCCCTCAAAAGAGGTCTGATCTCTCTGCTGGGATAAATACATAGCTTAGGTCTTGCCAAAACTCTGTGTCTATGTGTATATATGCGTGCACTGTGCAGCACATGGTTTCATACAGAGACTTCTTGAAAATCTTAAGTGGTAAAATCTGTTCTAAAAGTATGGAAAATGCTCGTAGATAATAATTTGTTTCTCACAAGGATCATCTTAGCATGTCATGGTGAAACAGGCCAATATGTAAACCAAAACAAATAGATGCTTGAAATATATGCATATTTTCAGACATCTGTGTGAAATTAATTCTGATTTTACATAAACAGTCAGTAATTGCAGTTATTGTTAATTCTAAAGTTCTTTTTATTAGATCATAGAAAAAAAAAAAAACCTGAACAGCAAATACACAATTTCTTGAATGATTAGTAAATAAATAAACGCCACATTTGTTCCTAGTTTTCTGTTACTACAGAAAATAAGTCTATCTGATCAGACTTAAGTAAGAAAGAAAAATATTAATCACAAATGGAGACCATATATAAATAATTTCACCTGCTGTTCTCTTTCTTGTTCATTACAATTCTTGGCTGCTTCTGTGTTATTCAGCTTGTTTCAAATGCCAGATAATGCATTATGAAATCTTATCCTCCTAAGAGACTGAACATCCAAAGAGCAGATAGAAAGAACAAGGAAAGAGAAAGAAAGTATGTAGGCTCCAATCGATAATGTATAAAAGAAACTACCAAGAGGAAATTGTTGTCTTGGAAAATTACTACAATATTTGTTCAAAAGTTGATAGCTCCTGTCAAACCCAATGGTGGTTTTTTTCTTTTCCTTTTTTTTTAATTTTTTTTAGCTTTTTGTTTTTAATCATCATGCAGCGCATGTTTATGCCACCTCAGTTTCAGCATATTCTTCTGCGCCTGTCAGGATTTTTTTTACTTTTACAAATATCAGACTTTTAAGTGCAAAATAACCAGGTGCAAAAACCTGATGTGGTATAACCTCCCCCATGGAACAGGAAAGTTTTATAAGATTGTGTTATCCATCAGTACTCAGCTACAATTTCCTCATACTGTCGTTACTTATACAGGTTAGCTGGGGACTAGTGAGAGTATGGCAGAAAAAACCACTGTGTATCCATATGAAGCACTTTGAAAGGAGCTTGGGCTTTATTTGTGGGTGCCAAGCCAAAACTGCCTAAGCTTTTCAGCTGCTCTCTGCCTTGTTACTGGCTTATTGAAAAAAGAATTGGGAACTGTGGAAATGAACAAAAAATAAATTCTTCCTGATTCTAGGTCTTTGGGAATTGTGATTTTTCAGTGTCTAATGAGCAATTAGTCATTTACAGGGATATTGTAAATATTCATAACATTGAAATGGCTGGGTCCCTGGTTAGTTGAGAACTGCTAAGCAGGTGGATGAGTTTTGATAAAAGAGAAAATATCTCTATCTTTTATGTACATATTTCTATGTGCTTATAGAAATACTCCAAATTTTATGAAGTCTGCATATGCCTATGTTCATATTACTCAGATGCCATGATATTACATCACTGTTGTAACTGACAATTCAGAGTTCATATTTTAGAGCTGCCATAAAACAAATAAACAAACAAAAAGCTATTTTTTCATGAAGAAAATTTTCTAGCTGAAATTGAAATGGGAGAGGAAGAGGTAGCAAGGAAAATAAAAGACTGGCCTTCAAAGTTCAGCCCCTGAGACTTCAGTCATGCAGTAAAGCATAGATCAACAACTGGACAAACCACAAATTGTCCTTGTTAATTGCGCTGATACCTTGGTATATGAAATGGTCTGCATTTTATTCTTCTTTGTTCTGACTAATGTGAAGTATGTTACCATGGAACTGACGCCGCTGAAAAAGGACACCATGTTTTCAGCTTTGGGGGGTGTCACCTTTTACAAATACTTGATAAATTTTGATCTCAGTATGCTAACTTTGGAAACAAAAAAAGTTGGGAAGACTTCTGTGTGGGTGAAGAAAGAATATTGGACTAAAAATCTGCCATCTGAAGTGTAATGAGAAATTTACCTTTGAAATTTCAAGAAAAAACCACTAGCTGGTCTTGAAAATAGAAAGTAAATCAAAGTACTTGGCAATGCTTGTTCATATTTTTCCTTCCCATCTCTCAGTTAGAAATGATGGTTGTATTTTAACTTCCTCAACTATGAGAGAACATTGAGGGTTTGATGTCCAGTGATTTTTATTTTCTTTCCTACTTTCAACAAGCATACTTTTTTCACTGTATCAAGTAAAAATCAATAACTGATTTACATATAAATTTATACTTACTGTATTTTCTCTCCATCGAAAATATCTTTTGGCTTTTTTCAGCAAGCTTTGGGCCAGTAGAAGAAATCCAAGAGAAAATATTTGCTGAGAATGATCTGAGGGTATGTTTCTACTAGGGGAAAAAAATCTTTCATTCAATCCAGTTATATTTAGATAATTTTTCTTACTGGGAAAAATGATGCTTTTAATGTAATGAATAAATAGAACTCCATGATTATGAGTATATTCTCTGGTTGTTATGGCTGTCATGAGAAACTCAAGAGATGAGTTACATTATGTCTGGAGACTACTGGTGCACCTTTCAAATAAGCTGTCAGCACCCATGGAGTTTAGGGGTCTTGAAAAGCAGTAGGCTGATAGCCCAAGAAATTCTCCTAGTTTTTCATAGTCCAGCTTCATGCAAGACTTGACCTGCTAAATAGGATTCAAGGGTGCAAGAAAGAGGTACATGAGGGAGGTAGCTTGTCTCATCATATCTGTCACATCAACAGAGGTTTAGGCACTGAGTTTTATCTAACTCCTTTTGTGCAAAGCAGGAGAAGCTTAGATGCTAAGACAACTCCAAGGCTGAGATACTAAAGCAGATTCTGGGATTTTCCAGAGTTCAGCTCCTGATGAATGGATGCTCTGAAAATCTGGCCACTGAAATACCTTAGGAATTTAAACCTAGTCTGTTTTCCATTGCTTGTTCATGGTTTTATTTTGGAGTGTACTTTCTACTTGTCCTACTATGATGTGCCATGACAAGCAGCTCTCATAATCCACACTGCAGATTCAAATCAGTAAAATTCAATGTCTGACACACACACACATATTCTTTCTGAAAATAAATGTATGTCCAAAAATTTAGTTGCATTTTTTTAGTTTATTTTCCCCAAACTCAACTTCTACATGGTGAAATGACAGGAGCATTTCATTCTGCAAGGGCTTTTTAAAATTCATATTTTAGTTTGCCTGCCAGAGTACAGTGAGAGACCAATGACCTTTTCCTTCCTGTCAGCACTGTGAACAGCAAGCTCCCTTACAACATTATAGCATCTAAATATTGTGCTGCCTCACTTCAAATAAAGCATGAACTTAAATATATTACTGTGCTGAGATTCAAATGATGAGTTATTTTAGCATAGCTGTTTCTGAGCCAAGTTTGATTTATGAATCAATAATTTCCATGGAACTGTACAAGGCCTAGAATAAAGTCCATGAAATGAAGGGTTTATAAAAAATACACAAGCAACCTAAGGAAAGACACTAAAAAAGTTATTGCCCCTGTCACTCATAGATGACAAATTCTCTTGAATGTAGACTAACTCTTAGCAAAATTAGTTGAAATTCACTATTTTTGTAAATTCTTCACTTTTAGAACTCAGTTCTGTGGTGTTATCCATGGTATCACAATGCACTATTTTTGGTCAATTTTTGGAACCAAGCAGCTTTCTGAAGTTCTTTGTGTCTATTTGAAGCATTTATTTCTTTTTCAGTCCTTATTTTCTAGTAACAACATAGGCTGTGGGCACCATTTTGCTTGATATAACGCTGAAGACAAAAATGTCTCATTTCCCTACTTGCTGATGCTCTTGGACAGATTGCACCTGAGTTACTAAGAGGGGAAACATGATGGCATGATCTGCGATTCACAGAGAGATACAGCCATCATCGCTAACCAAACCCAGTGAATGGCTAAACTCAACACTGAGAGATCATTAATGCTATTTAAGCTGTATCATTCAATATCTTTCTCACAAAAATAAAGTTCATCTCTGTCTCCATGTCAATATGGAAAGAATAGGGAAAAAAAGATTTTCCTGAAACAGGAAAATCCAGCATAGTGTGCAGCACGTGGACAGTAAACATGGTGACTCAAGTCTGACCAGGATCCTAAGGAACAAATGTTTTCAGGAAGCATTCATTGCGCTGCCTTTTGTAGGAAACAAAGGCTTTTAAAAAATAGGAGTTGGTTTCTAATAGTCACATATGGTATGCATAGATCACATACCCTGCCATAGTGTCAGTGAAGACTCAGTAAGTCCATACCATCATTTTACCTTCAAACTGCTGAAACAGGCTCCATGTACTTGGGGACCAGACACTCTAGGGAAAGTACATGGTCCCTGCTGCCTAGAAAGGGACATGGTGACAGTACCAGGTTGCATCCATGGGTGGTTGTATCCGGGCAGTCCCTTTGCTGCTCTATAAAATACTACCCCTAGAGATGAGCGTGGGGCTGAGTGGGGGTCACTGAGATTTTCTACCTAGTACTGCATGCACATTGCTGACACCTGTCTGAAAAAGAAGCAGTGATATGGAGATTAATGAGGGAACCAACAGAAATAAGCAATCAAACACCCAGACAACCTAGGATTACAGAATACAAGATGCATGACTCTACATCTAACATAGGTTGTCCATACAGGAAAATGTGAATCCCCCTTTGCCATTTTGTTTCAAGGGGAGCCCAGATCTATGTACATCACTGCTTCTACAGAATAAGCACAACCCCTGTGATTAGGGGGTAGCAACCATGCCTTCCACAGTTACAGTTCAGCAACATTTTGATTTAACAAGCAATTTTTTATATATTTGAAAACTCAGTCGAAGCATCTCCCTTTATCATGCTGAATTCCTAAAATAAGGAACAATGTTGTCATAGACTGCTAACACAGCCAGACTGCTGGGTTCCAGCTGATCAGTCACAGAGAAAAAGAAAGACTGAGCTTTACCAGATACTTCACTGAGCTGAAGCTTTAGAGGGAGAGTGACTTTGAAAAATACCTCCTTTACATCAATAGCTTGGAATATTTTCAAAGAACAAGGAAAAATAAGAGATGAACAAGGACTTATGAAGTACTGGATTGAATTATGTTTGCTCAGATGCAGTCACATTTCACAATCCCTGATATTCTCTGGGAACAATTTGTGACAATCACTACATGGCATATTTGAATGCTTCATTTTCTACAAGGCCTTCATTTCATCTTCCACCTACACCCCTATCTCAACATCTTGTTACTTTTAATCACCACGAAAAGATCTCTATGAATTCAGAAGATAACTGTTTATTTTATCTGCTTACACTTCATTACAATATCATCCTTTGGCAGTATACTATTCTTTTTCACAGGTCCATGATGTAGACATTTTGTGTTTCTCCTAGGTATATCAACGTTGTGTAAAAAACAAGAGTGGGCACAGTCTATCCTAGAAGATAATTTTTTCACATTTTCTCTGTCAGAAATGGCATCATTAGAGAGAGAAGCATATAGGATAGTCAATAACAGTAGCCTCTTTTTTTTTTGCCTCTGTATACATAGCGTAGGGTTCTGCCAACTTTCTAGAGAAAAACATATGGCTTTGTGAGTTTTATATACTTATAGAGATAAATGAACATATGCTGGTAATTTTAAAAAATCTTGAAACCAGAAATAAAATGAAAAGTTGTATGAAAAAATAAGGTTACAAAGTTTACCATGCTGCAGAAAGATAATTTTGACATATTGCTCCTATTAAAGCTCTATAATGTTTGGTTGACAACTCTGCTTCATGCTTTCTATAACAAAGATGAAGTTACATCACTGCACATGCAATGCAATTGCAACAGGAAAAGATCCAGTAAAATAGCCTAAGGAAACTATTAACTAGATTGTTGTTTGTAAAAATTCGTGACCAGTGTTGTCTCACAAATAAGTGTTAACTTTAAAATAACTTTGCAGCACCTCTTCCAGTCTTTGCTTTGGTAGTAGCTGTAGGCTGGAGCCAACAGGGGCACTGGAGTAGATCTATTAAAGGCATTAAGGACCTGACACTAACCTAAATCCAGCAGTGTCTCCCCTCACAAGTGCCTCCATCCTGTACATGCTGCCGTAGCATTTGGGTAAGATTTTCAGGTTTCAAGAACTTCCAAACTACTCTGAATTGTACCCCCAAAACTGTAACATTGTGCTCACGTAGAGGTGAGCACTAACTGACACCTGTTTTCCAGCAGTGTTTCAAATTCTCCTGGCATACTGTGTGTTGCTAACACATTGATATTGAAATAGTGGGTTGTTGCAATTTGCTCAATTAATAACTAGGACTTTTGTAAAAAGAAATTAAGAAATCTATGATCAAACAAAGAGAATTAAAGCTGAATAGTACAGAACAGATTGAAAAATATGTTTCTAAGGATTGGTTTCTAATTTATTTAATTGGTTTCTAATTTAATCCTAGAATACCAAATATTACAGTGCCTTTTCTGGCAGTGTGTGAAAACTTTGGAAAAGGATGACAGCGCTAATAACAATCCAGTGTGACCTCCCTCAGATTTTCTGCCTAATGCTTGGAGTATAGGAACTCATTTACAATGATTTCTTGAAGGCAGGTTTTTCAAAGCTGTGTCTTTATGTTACTTTTCACTTTCTTTGGAAAATAATGAAGAAAGAACAAAACAGAGAAATGGTGATGCAAAGGTTGAAATAATGAAAAAATGTATTTTGATATGTGGTTTCACAAAGTCTGAATGTGGAGGAAATTGCTGAATGAACACTTCAAGGCAAGTATATTTCTGGGGTAATGAAGGATGCTGTGGGGCTTGTAAATTGACTTAAAAGCAGTATTACCATTAAAAATAAAATCAAAACAAACAAACAAAACCATAACCAAAACAATCTTATTTTTGAAAACCAAAATATTCCTCTCTTTTCATTTAATTTTCTTGCTGTTTTAATGTGAAAGAGTAGATCTAGAAACTTTCTGAAAGTCACTAACATTTAAAAAAATACCTCACTCAAAATTTTTAGAAACTGTTTGTCTATCAGATGGAAATGCCAAACCTTATTCAACACTGACAGTCATCTTGTGAAAACTTGATAAAAAGCAAACATCCATTTTCTTTATTCTCTTTTCTCTCCAACATACACAAGACAGAGGAATCTGACTGCAGACCAACTGAGTCAGTACTGGATAACAGAACTCAGAGTTGAAAAGATGCTAAATTATCTGATCTGCTCTTTTTGCTAGGATCAAATCGATTTCTAACATGTATTCCCTGCAGTTATTTTCAGGTTAGTTTTAGATTTCCTTCACAGGGCCACAGGCTTCAAAGTTGTCATCTAGAAAGACTGCACACTTACATGAAAAAGAATACTTTACTAAAGCAAGAAATAAAACACCAGAAACCCAGCCACCATTTGAAATGGTGAAAACTTGTATGTTTCACTACAGAAAAGACAAAAAGAGATGGAGAAATCCCTCTTTGAAATTCAAAATGAGTTAGGGCTGAGATGAGCTTAACTTTATCTGCAGTTAAGGCATTTTAAAAAGCTTATCCAAAACTCATCAAACGTCTCAAGAATTTGAACACTGCCCACTCTGAGACATTGGTATCTCACCTGCATCAATAACTAGGTAGCATTTCATTGGGGCTTTTCAAAGCTTACATCTTGGAAGTATGCTGACTACATTGACATTGATATTTGAATACTCCCACAGATCTTCTCTCTCAACTAGAACTAAGCAAGACAGAAATTACATTAGAAGCTAATTATTCACTATACTCTCCTGTTCAATGTTCCTTAGAATATGTAGATACTGGCCACAAAAAGATACTAGAAAAAACTAGTTTGAGACAGCATGTGTGCTTCAACTCCTTAACAGCTGGAATTAATTTCTTTTCCAAGTGCAGTGTGGTCCATCCCACTCACATCAGTAGGTATTAAAAGGACGAGTTATGTGCAATTGTGCTATTTTCCTTTATTAAAGGGGTAAAATTATCTTACCTTATACAACCTGTAGGTGAAGAATGGAGAAATCTCCAAGAGATTCCTTCCTTCATTGTCCTTATCTGTCATAACTTCATCCACTTCCAACAAAGAATTTGTTCTTGATGTATTGCAACAAAAAGAAATCTCTCAGAGACTGCAAATACATTGCAGAGGAGACCAATAAGTGGAATCAGGTGGAGAGATCTGTCAAATGCAACTATTTTGGAAACTCCAAATGATTAAAAAGTAAAATAGATTTAAAAATATTTTTACCTATTTTAACTCTGTAAACAACAACAATCATAACATCCTTTTGAGAAATGCATAGTTTGGGGAAATAATATCCTTTTGAGATGAGATCTTTTCTAGTGGTTAGCTCTGTTCAACTGAAGTATTTCCAACAATGAAATATATGACCTTTAACTTTATAGAATGCATATTAAATTATCTTGGAAAATGTAAGTTGGGAATGAGAACTAAAAACCCCTGTGTTACCAAGGCAGAATGATTTGATAAAAATTATCATCCCCAGGACAAGTGATGGCCCACAGGAAGAGTGAATGCAGTAACTGTTTGCCAGTTAGATTAATCTCTCTCTGAGTGTGATATATTACCAGGATATGCTCTGAGAAAGGATGAATCAGAAATGTTAAAAAATGCATTAGCACACAATGACACCATTTGTAAAAGAAAATGAATATTTCTTGCTTAATAGTGACAGAAAAATCTCTTCTATTTTACAAAACCTATAATTTCAAATTATGAGTTTCTTTCTAAACCTGGGGTTTTTTATAATTTATTATTATATTTTTCGAAATAAAATTAACATGAGATCTACTAGCTGGTTCTCAGACTTGAAAATGGTAGGGCTGTCTCCTACATAACCCCTTGCTCTTGCTTCCTCTTTCAGGTTCTTCTGCCAGATGGATGAAGAGATGTGAGGCTTGGCAGAATTAGGTCCTGGATTGCTGAGTGGAGAGCCAGACACAAAATTCTCCCAGATCCCAGGTACCATTCAAGGGGTGGCTACAGTCAGGTTCTGGCTACTCAGACTGGTCAGTGTTACTCTGCTCTGGTCAATCACACAGCAATTCTAGTTACTGATGAAGTGTCTTAAATGTTTTGAAAAAAGAAACCCTAAATTGAAGATTTTTACATTATTACTCAGGATTAGATAGTAGCGCACACGCTGTCAAGATGTGGTGTAAATTAGCACAGCTCAGTGAGTTTTAGTATTGCATCAGGGACTCTATGAAGGCAGTAGTTAAAGTTTCTGCAACTGCCCTACACTACCCACAAGATCAGCATTTCTACCACCTGTATTAAAGAATATCTAAAATCATATATCTTTTATCAGTATGTATTCAGGAAAACAAAGTGAGTTCTGAAATAGGACATAATTTAATGATGATAAATTTGCCACAAAAAAAAAGATAAAAGAAATACCTTTGTAACCACATATGCTTACATAATTTCTGAGACTAACTGACATATTAAAGATAGCTGTTGAAGCAAGCAAGGCTTGTTAGCATGAAATGACTTCCTTGCTGAAAAGGTGCCAGAGTTAACATTTTCCATAGAAGTAACAGGTGATAAAAGATAAGTATGTAAAACAGCTGCAGTATCTTTTATTTTGGAACTGTAAAGGTACATATTTCCTGAGGGAAAAAAAAGTACCTGCAAAGAATAAAAGTGGTTACAGCCAGCCTATACAGAGCACAATTGACAAGTGGTGGTGAAGATTCATCACGTCTAGGCAATTGCATTAAAATGACTCAGGACAAAGTTATGGATCTTCCATATGATAACTAAAAATCACTGAGATGTTTTCTTAAACTGCGGAGGATTAATTTCTTTTCTCTTTTAGACACAAGACTTACCAGATAGAAATGAACAGACAAGGTATTTGCACATTTGCTGAGTGGAATAATCAAAGGGTTAACAGTGGAACTTCTATCCTTGTCTAGCTGTCTATAGTCGTGAATTTTTTTAATAAAGACTGCAGTATTTTTTTTTAATCATAAGAGTTTAAAGAAATACTATTATACTCCAAATTTGGCATTTACTAAGTTAATTGCTTTTTAAGGTTTGAAAAACTTTAAATAAAGAAGAGACATAAAAAATGCCCTGTGATTTTTTGCTCTTCTCCTCCCCCAGAATGCTATCATCAAGGTCCTAAAGCATGCCATAAAAGTATAAGCCTTGCTCCAAGTCAGGTAAAGACCTGACTTATACCACCAGGATCTGCACACCTAATTTCATCATGAGCAGATGCGCTGCGCTATATGTCAGGCTGGAGAAGGGGAGAAGCAGGTGCTCCAAACAACAGAATCCAGAGATTCACATCCTATGCTCCTTTTCCATCCCATCCTTGCTGGTAGTCATATCCAGAGGGGACATCTGTAACATTTTCTTGGATCAGAGCAGTTTAAATTTTTAGTTTAAAATGTAAATACCACCTAAATTAAAGATACCTGAGCTATTTTAAAAAGCACCTTGATGTTTGACTTTCACTGAAAGTCAAGACTTGGTTTTGTGAAGCCAGAGACATTATGTGACACTGGCATTCATTTAAATCAAAGGGCATCAAGTATGTAAATACCCTGAAGTCCTTCTAAAGCTCCACAAAGTTTGTTGACCTCACAGATTTTTTTCCAGTTTTGCCTGTTGTTAAATTCAGCCATTTCTATGCAGGCAACTTCTACACTACAGGGAGAGCTCTTAATGAGGCATAATACATCCAGCATCAGATTACAGCAGCAACTGAAATGCCAGGTGCTCTGAAATCAGCACTCTGGTTTCAATGTGTTAATATTCTTTCTTCTGCACATTTTCACTGCAGTAATACACATTTTCAAAGGGTAGCAGAGTGGCCACCTTTGTAGCACACTTTCTCATGTATTGTCAGAATGTTCTCAAAACCATAAACATCTGCTTGAGTAGGACCCTACAATGATTACCAGAAAAGCTCCGGGTAACACACTATCAAATATCCCTTTTTCATAACAGCATCTCTTTTTCCCACCTTTCCCACTTTTACTGCCTAAAGATTACGTAGCTAAATCATCCCCTGTGTTCAAGGGGAAAACCGTCACTTCCAGAGGTAAAGTAATCATACCATCTTGAGCTCAGGATTACCTGAATTACTATCAGGAAGCACCTGCTTCTTTCTATTAGTTCAGTATTTACTCACATACTTAGACTCAGGTATCCACTTTTAAAGACACTTAAGTTAGGGTGGAAAAATTCTGCCCTAAGCAATTGTGCCTCCTTCTGTGCCGCATGATCTTTGGTTGTGTTAAAGCTTCAGCAGTGGTCTGGATATTATTTTGACAACCCTGACCACATATGCCTTATTTTTATTTGCGATTAGTCTTCTATTCACTGTGAAAACTATTTTACAAACAATCTACTTTTTATTAGAACTGGTTCCATACTGAATTCCCCATCAGCAGGCAAAGAGGAAATATGTAACAATCAGAGAAATTTGACTGTTATTACTTTAAAAGGTTAACTAGCCCATGCTGAGCTCCATGTTGTCAACAACTTGTGTGTTTCTGGCATGGCAGCTTGCTCAGATGTCTTTTATAACACTGTGGTTGAGTATTAGCTATGCTTGGAGTTCCTGATGAAGGAGGCAGAAAACAGAAACAACCAGGCTGACCAACACCAGATTCAGGCTTCAAGCCTGAGTTTGGAAAGCTCAAATGAAGCAGTTCAATTTGGTTCATATGAGGGAACTTGAAGTGATGCAAATGTTTCTAGAGGCTAACATAATTTCTATACAGTGCTTTACACCAGAGTATCCAGCTCACGCATGTGCTAAAAGATAGTGTAGGTATTTAAAAAAAAATTACAGTGGAAAGGTACAATAATGTAAAAAAAGATAATTGCTAGGTTGAAATAGAAAATGTCAGGCAAAAATAGTTAAGCAGGTCTAAACTGGATTAATGTCTCCAGCAGCACCTCACTAAAATCAGTTACAAATATGAAAAATATTTTAACTGTGTTTAATTACTGCAACATAGAGGATCCTGCAAGGCAGGGCCTTTTTCTTGTAGAAAATGAAAATGAAATATGAGGAAAATATATAAATATTAAACTAGAAAAAAGTTCATATTTTTATCTCATTTCTTCCTGTCAGAAGCATTTTTTGTATGTTGCCTTGTAAGGCAGACAGTTCAGAGTGCTCAGTGCAGGAATCTCAGCTTTGTTGTTTAAAGAGATTTCTTTCCCCATGATTTGCTATTCTTGTGTTTACATAGGAAAAATAATGTTTTCAATCACAAAAATAGAAAATGTTGTCCCTGGCTCAGCATAGATCGGAGTAAGAAATACTTGCATGAAGGAAAGCTAGTTTGCCTTTTTAAAAGGGTTGATTCCCTCCTCATGGGGCCATGCTGGATTGCTAAGCAGGTGCAAGGGAGGAGCTGACATTTGTGCACCTCTTCAACTCTCCTTGTTGAGCCCACCAGCCTTCCCACTGCTCCTGGTCAGCCTTCTCACCAACGTCACCAGCGTTCCACAGTGCTCTGAGCAGTGCACACAGACCTGTGGCAATTCACTCTTCTTTAGTTCTTCTCTAGTCAGTGTCATGGAAATGGAGATTTTGCTTCTGTAACAGCCTGCAAAGCATGGCAAATGTTTTATCTTTGTCCAAACAGCTGGAACTGTCACACCACCATCTACTACAACAGCTTATCCACAGACATGGCATGCAGCATCATAGTAGGTTATTCCTGCTTTTTACTTCTTAATAGCATCATACCAATAGTTTCAGCAGCCCACACTCATTTTCCTTTTCAGCTTCTTATGGCTGTAACTGACATTTAGTCTTTCCACATTTGAGAATGATTCATTTCCTACAGCCCACCTGCAGAGCAGGGATCAGCACTCTTATTTATCCAGAATTGCCCTGATAGATTATGAAACAGGGGATGGGATGCAACTGGTTAGACCTGGACATTTTCTTCTCACATGAGCTCAGGAACAGACTTGATAATGGAATGGTTTTGCTCCCCTCAGACCAAGGAGTAGGCTGGCTTTGAATCCAAGGCTCTTTACTCTGTGCCTAACACAAAAGGAGCCTGCAGTCTTCTCAGACTGGATGTTTGACCAGGCTCTCTGATGTAAAGCTATTGCTAATGAGGAAAATTCATCACAGAGTTTTCCCTGCACCTTTTGAAAGAGCATTTAGTTGGTACACAAATGTTCTGATGATTATTTCTCAGGGTGGGTTTCACTGCACATTTAACAACACTGATATGAAACCTTAGACACTTCCCACATTGTTCACTAATCAAGCACTTCAGTAAATACACCAGTTGGAGTGCAAAAATTATCCAAAATTAACTTTGTAAGCAAATGACAGCTGCTGCTCCATATCAAGCCTCTGTCCCAGCAAGAAGTAGACAGTTTCTTCTTGTCCACTTAGCCTTTCAGTTGTTCATTGACACTGAATAGTTTAGGCTGGATTGGTGTTTCATTTTCTTGACATTCCTTAGCTCCGGAACAGGAATATCAGTAAACTAGATAATATATAAATATACATTTCTATGATCTTTTTCACAGATTTTTCTGCTCTACAGGTGACTAAAGCAATCCTGAAAACCATAAAATCATCAAAAGAACATTGTGATTTCCTTTTCAGCAGCCATGCCCAGAGCTGGCTTCATGACAGCTTGTTAGTGACTGCCTTATGACTTCATGATGGGACATGCATACCCATCCACCACTCACTTGTTAGACAGTGAGTCACCACAGCACACTGCTCATGAAAGTACTGAAGTGACTATGCTTGGTTCCTGACCACAAATAGCTCCCCTTTTTCCTGAGAATATGGTTGTTCAAAACCACTGTATAATCAGCAGTCCACAGTTAGAGATGTAATATCTCTACCTGCCTTCAGATGGGCGTTGGTAACAACCACTGTGTAAAATTGAGATTGTTCCCTTGTGTATGTGCCATCAGACTTCTTTAAAGCACCTTAGTGTGCACATTGTGAAGTTAGTTTGGAGAATTAAGAAGGGTGTAGTGCCACTTAAAGACTGATGTCACATTTATCATGCTGTCCTTTGGTTTATCAGAAACTGTAGTTTCACATACAGCAGGTGTTAACATGCAAATAATAAAAATAATTTCAAATGGGCTAGCACCTACTATGGATCTTTTTAAAAATAGCTCATGTGGTACTATATTGACATTCAAAATCTAGTATTCAGAAGTAAAATATCTGTTAAACAAGTCGGCTTTGAATTCACGGAAAACCAGCCAAGTCACATCAACAACCTCCACAAAGAGTAACTTCCTTAAACAATAGTCAGTGCCAGAAGCAGCTCCCTTTGAAAAGCTGAACAGCCTTACTGTGAAGCCAAGATGTGTCAATGAAAATGATTTCTCAATTTGTGACTAGAGACTGTGCTGGGATTGTTATTATTTGGAAAATTAAAAGTTCAGAAATAACACCTTGGAATAAATGGTTTTCTTGCAATAATGCACACAGCTGAAGATCACAAGTGATCTCCACAACTGGAGATCACTGAATCAGAAGCAAAGACAAAGAGGCAATAAACAGTTTGATGCTTCCAGAAGATATGAAGACCCCATGACATTAATCCAAAATATCTGTTCCTTTCCTGCACAAAAGCAAAGTAGGATAACGAACTCAACTCATGCCTATTGTTTAAAGTTTATCTTTTACTTATCACATTCAATTGAAAGCCTATGTAAAGCAGATTACAAAGCTGTCCTTATCTTTAAAGAGAACTGGACTTTATCCAAAAGCCAGTCTCATTGAGTGAGAGACCTTTCTGACTTCTGTTCATTGGTCACTGATGTTCCCAGGGCCTGAAGCAAGCAGGACCTCCACTGGTAGGGTTGGGTCAGCTCCCTGGAGCTCAGTTCAGGAACCTCTCTGGCTGGGCTGCCACAGTTTCATTCCACCAGGTGCCTGCCTCTGGTATACCTTGTCTCTAGATGTCTCTTTGTTGTCCTGGTGGTTGCTGACTCCATGCAATGTTCCATCGTAACATTTCATATTAATCTGAATGTCCACCTGACTTCAGAGGGCCCTGCAAGCTCTAATGGAAGCAGTGACTTACTGACACAACTTTACCATGAATATATCCAGCCTCATTCCCCCAGACTTTGGAAGACAAAATCTCATCATTCAAATTCCAAGTTCCAACTCCCAGTACCAGGAGCTGTTTTTCTACTCTTTCTGCACTGGCCATCATTTTCTTAACTCTTTTGTATGGACCCTTCTGCTCAGGCAGGAGAAACTACTCTCTGTCTGAAGGAAAAATATTTCTCCTGACAAGTGAGTTCAACCCTTTAGTTTCCGCCCTCTTGGCAGTATTTCTTTTCTACAGGGTCCACCACAAATTAATGCAAGTACTGCACGAGGACCTGGAGAATTGAAGCAGAATGAAATCTCCACTCTTGCCAATCCTATTTAAATTAGCTAACTTGAGGCAGTAAATGAATGAGAAATAATTCAACAAAAAAAAATCCCTTGACATTTACTTCATTTACTTCAACTTATCTTTCTAGCAAAAATAGAACTTAAGAAACAGATAGAGTTTTTCAATTATTTTACATCCTCACAGGACCATTTACTTTGGTTTTTAGCTCAGATGATGAAAACGGTCTCATTTCTTTTTTTAGTCAATCAAAAAAATACTGTGCTTCTATGTGTATCTATAAAACTGCTGTGGTTTAGTTTCTTGTGAATTGCACCTCTACTTCTGAAAGTAATGTTGTCATCAAACACAAGCAGCTGGGAAAAAGAACTAGAACAGAAATGAAGATGTCCAGATACTCCTCACTGCAAACTGTTGGAAAGCAGAAAAACAGACACGTGCTCTCTGGGGAAGCACCAGACTGCCTTTTTCTCTCAGGCTAAAATTAAAGTTAATACTTACTGAAGGCAGGGGCTGGGGGCAGGGAGGGAGTGTTTGTGCACAGATAAACATATCATTCAGAAAATTTCACCTCAAGCATCTGCAGGGCAATTTTATGTGAAGGGCGTCCAGGCAGAAGACTTCCCTGAGAACTGCTGAGAAGGCAGTTAAGCTTTTTGAAATAGTGGTAATTTGGATGGGGTTAAAAAAAAAGTATTTAACCCAAATCATAAAAAAGATACCAGAAAAAAAAATCCCAACTGTGTGAGCTCTCAGCTCCTTCAAGGACTGATGCTACCAACTAAGGAGTCAAGCTGCAAGCTTCTGGCAATCTCACTTTCAGAGCAGTCCCACTACAGGGTTGCCCTACTAAAGGTGCATTTCCAGCTAGCTGAATAGCCCACTCACAACTATTTACTTTGGGAATTGCTGATTTCCAGATTGGACAGAGAATTTATGAACACACAGCCAGAGCTACCGAAGGTCCAAATTAGGACCTTTAGCATTTTTGAACTGTGTCAAAACCAGCTCTGTTCAGGCACATCTGTGTTCATCCAGAGCTCATCCAGCAGCAGTTCAGCTCCCCAGGCTGGGTGCAGGAGCAGCTGCACATTCTGGCCGCAGGTGCAAGCAGTCACTTCCAGCCCTGGAGGGACCGAGCCATTACAAGTACTTAACAGCAGATTTTCTCTTCCTAATGCGATCCCTTCAGCTGTTTTTGAGGCCTTCCCTGCCAGAGGAGCCGAGCTGCTGACTACTAGCAAGCACATTAAATCCCTGTGGTCACTTTTGAGTCCTTGGGGGCTCACAAGACACAGTTAAGTGAATCATTGTGTAAGAGCAATTGTTAAAACTTCTTGGATAATTACCTAATTTTGACACCTACCACATTCTAGGGTGCGCCAATTTCTACATGCCTCGTAACAAGTGTCTTTCTGGGGCATATCGTCAGTCTTTTAGTCTGGATTTCTTCCTAATACCTGCATGAAAAGGTGATCACACCACTTAAACCTTCTACTGACTGATTCTCCAGTGTATCCCAAAAGACTTGCTGAAGTATTTCTTAAATGCAAAAGCTGTGTGGAACATTTTTCCAAATGTATGATAAATACTTATTCCATATCCTATCTTACACTTATTTAAGCACTGCTAAAAATTAATGGGATTCTGAGCAAATCAAAGCAATTTTCAAGATGGGCTATTGTACTTTGAGCCTGATATTCAAACACCTTGAGTTTCCCATAACTTCATTTGGAGTTATGAGGTTGGAGTACTCTTGGAAGTAGATCCCTAAATGACTGGCCTCTCAAGTAGTGCTGGGGTCCTGGGTCATTGTTTCTTTGGCAGCCTGGGAGCTGGGGGAGCAGGGAGAGCAAGCAAGAAGAGCTCCCTAAAAGCCTTTCCTATATTACTGAAGATTTAATGAACAGTAAGAGTATAACCCTTCAACTTCAGCAAACTGTCACCTTGTATTTCCCTGAAGTCTTCCTGACGCAATCTAAACTATCTAAAACTATGTGTAGCAATGAAGATTTGTTGTAGAAGGCTGGTAGTAGTCCTGTAGCACAATCATCATATTTTTAGCCACTTCTTACCCAATCTCTTACTCAATTCCTAGAAATATTTATATTTGTGACCAATACATTAGCTGGTAGGACTCCTTTTTACTCACAAAAGTAATCATGGAGACAGGCTAGAGAAGGGGAAAAAACCAATTAAAAATTATTAGACTCATAATGAAACCTTGTCTAGTTACAGAAATATACATATATAATAGAAACAGCATTTGCTTCTTCTAACAAAACACCAGGTGATACAGGCTGCTTGCACAGCCATGTCAGCAATGTTAGCTGCAGCACATAACCTGGCCAGAGCCACAGCACAGAGGAACTTGCTCCAAATGCTTTCAGTCACTGAGCTCAGAGCAGGTGTAACAATAAGTTCTTGGTCTCACACAAACACCACATCTGTGAAAGGTGCCAAGACATTTCCATGGTCATGAGGGTCAGTTGATACCAGGAATGGATTGTGAAATGATTAGTTATACAACACACTTTTCGCTCTCCTAAATGAGAGAACTGTGATATTGGTATTTGTAAAAGAGGAAGTATGGCAGGCTTGTAGTTTGAACAGCTGAAAAGAACCTCACTTCTCTGAAGTTCTTTGTTTCTAGTCTACTGTTTTAAATGCCTTGATTTCCCCCTCCTCCCCACCCCCTGAAATGAATACCTACTGATGAAAAATTCTTAAACTCCTTAAAATTCTGGACTGTGGTTCTCTTGTTATTTGCTGTTGCTATCAACCTGCTTTGTGTCTGAGCTCAGATATCCCATCTCTTCAGTACTGAGCTTGCAAAATCTTTATTCAGGTTATTTATTCAATTAATACCTCAGAATTTTACACAAAATACAATGATTTACGTGAAGGAATGGAGGGGACATTTAAGTCAAATGCATGATTTTGAGGAGAATGATCCCAAGATTCTCATTTTCATGGGTAAGTGTCCTTACATGAGATTCTCTACCTGGAATTGATCCACTTTCTACAGGGGCACTACATCAGTCCATAGGCCCCATCTGGCTGTTAGCCTAAAGGCTGGGACATTGCCAGGGAGGTGTGACACCTGGCTTCCAATCCCTGATCCAGAAAGCACTTCCCTAATTACACAAAGCAAAGACAGCAGGTACACACTTTTAGTCTGGCTTGATTCTGAGCCATACTCTAACTGAGAAGTCAGATCCACTCAGGCAAAAAAATGGGATCATAGAATCATTTTCTATTTCCTTCAAAGATTGTTTGGCAAATTCCTACACAAATTTGCAAATAGATTTAAAATTATAAAATCTGCATCTCCAATGCCAAAGTTCATTAAAACTCAACAGAACCCATAGAGACATGAGTAACTTACATCAACCTTATGATCACTAAATAATAAATCTTAATAATACTCTATTTTTTAAAAATTAATTTGTAGAAAACAGACTTTTCAACAGCAACAACATTTTCATAATGACTACATTCTTCATTTTTTTCATGTTGGTGTCTTGCTTGTAAAGCCTAGTTGTTGGTGTCATGCCGTTAAAGCTTAAGCATCCCTAAACACTTAAAGGAAAAAGACTCAAAAACATAAATCAAATAAGCTAATTTATTATGAAGAAAAGGAGGAAAAGCCATGTGAACAGAAAAGCAGACAGTACAATATCACATAAAGTACACAAACCACAAAATTATGTTTTCTAAAGCAATACCTGTTTTTCTCATTTCTTCCTTCACAGTGAAAAACTTTCTTTCTGGAAACAAACAAACAAACAAAAAACCAAACAACAAAGCAAAACAAACAAACAAAACCCCTAAACAAAGAAAAAAATCAAACAACTCTCTCCACAACTTTTATTTTGGAGAAATACCTTCATCCTATGGGCACTGCTCTAAGGACAAAATACAAATATTGTCTATAGTTTAAGACCAGTATTGAAATCACTAAATTTCCAGATTATATTTTTTAAATGTAGCTCTAGAAAAAGACAAACAAACTACTTTAGAAGAGTCGGTCACATCATTGGAAAGTAGAGCTGCAGCTGTTACCAAAACTTCTTTCTGTTTGCTTTTAACTGTGAGGACATTTAGCCATAAGCTATATTTTAAAAGTTTGCCAAGTAGTTATTTTCCTTTCAGATCAGCTGAAAAAAAATCTCTTTTTTAGCAAAGCCAGTTAGGTGAGCTTATGTATTTGTTCAATAAAGATTTTCTGTGAAGGGCTTCTATCTTGAACTCCTTGTATTAACTGCATAATTTTGTTTTCTTTTTGATTTTTGGGGGCTGGGTTTCAGAGTTTTTTTACACTTTCTCTCCTGAAAAGGGCTGGCATAAGTGTCTGGTAGACAGAGCTTGGCTGGCAGATGCTTTTTACGTAGCTCCATTGCCCAGCGTTAAAAACATATATTTTTACTACGAGATCATGGATGTTCTGTGTACCTTTAATAACTATTAAAGTTTCTTGGGCAATGCTGTAAAATATTGTTTTGTCTTTACTTTTTCCATGGGACAACTTCTTATTTTTATCTGTCTTTGCAGTGGAAGGATCAGTATATTCAAAATGAGACTTACCTAAATGTTGTCTGGCATTTAAGTACAAGTCCACAAATGTTAAATGCTAAAGGAACTGATTGTAGTGTTTCAGAATTGATGTTCCTTTAACTCTTATTACTTATTTTGTCATTTAAATTTCATATGCTGGGTTGAAAACAAGTAGCTATTTGCCACCTGATAAGCATTTCCAAGTTCCTCTGTCTTCTGTTTCCAACTAAACCTGTATTTTTCCTCTTAGGTATATGCTTGTTTCTGGTATCTTAAAAGGTACGGATTAGCAGGCTGCTGTAGTTTCTTTGAGCTTCATGTTGTTCTTTAATTCTTTTTAAAATTTCTTTTAGTTATCTAGAATCTCAAGGTGTCAGAATAATTTTGGAGATAGTCTTATCTAACTCAGTTTCAGGGAGTTAAGTTATTCTTTCTCTAAAACTCGCAGAGACCTTTCTATTTTCTCCCCACACCCTTTCCCCTTGTAGCCTGCCTATTACATTTTAAAATCTCTGTGAACATTCTTCTGGTGTATATCTACAACTACCATGCTCAGCATCAAGAATGTGGCCTTAAAAGTCCCTTGTTCTGTCACTGAAACATTTCTGCCTCTACAGGTCTTTCTTTTTCCCCTAATTTTGTTCTTTGGATTGTTGGGATGGTAGGAAGCTGATTTTCAGAGCTTAGATGGCAAATTCTGGGGGAAACTGGACAAAAATAAATGGCAACAAGTGAAAACTGAACTTCAAAGTTACTATAAGTGAGGTTTGCATTTTTCTATCTAGAGTACTTCAGCCCACATATAAAATAGAGAAACTCAACCCATTTCACCCTACAAACATTCAGGAAAAAGTGAGCTCTGCTTCAACAGTGTGATACATGCCTTTGGAAAAATATTCTCTGGAGTGTTTCCCTTAACACAACACAATCCACAGGATATATTAAGGAACTCACCATGTTGCAGTTTGTATTGTGGGAGGTGTTATGAGTTAGTAGTGCCAACAGTTGTCTGTGGATGATTGGTGTAGTAAGACCTTACAAATGTTCAAAGAATATGTGCCAGGTACATAGAAATTGTCTTTTGTTCTATTTAGGCAGCCACATGCAGAGTTACATAAGCTGAATGTGGCAATAGTATTAATAAATCACACATTTGAAAGGAGAGGAAATGAGCAACTCAGATGACAAAAAAAGTAGAAGGTGCAATGGAATGTGGTCAGTCTGGAGTTAGGTAGGAGGCTAGAAAGTCTTCTGCAATCTACTGGATATAAGGAGATATCTCCACTGCAATCTTCTATTCCTCTTCCAACACTTCCAACATACTATGCAATCAGTGTCATAAAACTGAGTCCATGAGACCAGTCAACCTCTGTTATTTTTTCTTCATTTTAGGGGCTCAGAAAAATCAATTTTCTCATAAAGATTCTTCAAAGTCCACCTTGTTAAGAGAAATTGGAAAAAAGTCTTTATAAAATACTGTTGTCTTAGTGAATGTTGTCTCATTTAGCTGTGAATGAGAGCTGGGCAAAGCTTTCAGTGTAAAACTCCAAATTGTATGAAACATCTGGTTTTTAATTCTGTTAAAATCCAAAACTTAGCCCGAAGTTCTTCGAAAGTTTTTCTGAACTTCACAAGCATTCTTGTATTATGAAACATAGTACTGAGGAAAGCTGTTCTGATTTGTGGCTTCGAATGGACACCATGCAAAATCTCTGGATTTTTCACAAGATTAGGTGAAACTTGGTGATTTTGATAGAAGGTTTTATTTGAATTTCTGGCTTTTGACATCAGCATAGACAGCAAATGCAGTCTTTACATGGATTACATGGATTACAATCCAAACCTAGGGTGAATAGAAAAACAAAAATATTTTGAAACCCAGTAAAAGAGAATGAGCAAAATATTTATCCACAGATTTTATGAGACAATAACATGGGCTAAAGTATAAAAGCTGTGAATGGTTTTATATTTGTGTCTGGTTTAGGGTACAGTTTATGAAAACTAATTAAAAATATCAAAGTTCTGTTATCACAATATCAGACGTATACCTGTGAATGTGAATGTTGATTAACTCTACCTAAATGAGTGCAAAGAACTCATTTCAACTTTTCTGATTTTTCTTTTTTTCCTAGGAAAATCCCATTGGGAAGAAAGAAGAAGAAGAAAAACAAACAAAAAAAAAAAAAAAAAAAGAAAAAGGAAAAAAAAAATCTTTGACATAAATCTCTCAGAGCTAGTGTTTTTGCCCAGTTCTTTTCTGCAGCTTATGTATTTAAAAACTCCTACAGTAATGACAGTTCTGTAAAAGTTAGGTTTTTAAAAGGCTAAAATACTCCCCAGCTTTTACTCTATTCAAATTAGTGCATCCATGTTTATTTACATGTATGGTGAATTAACTTATGAAGGTGCATTATTGATTTATCTTGAACTTCACATACAGTATCTATTTCTTATTAAGTAGGCAATGTTTGTGTTTACTTGTGTTACTCAATATTCAAATATTCAAATATCAGTCCAGGAAACTGTTTTAAACATAAATCCCATAATTCCACAAAGCCATTTTCAAACTCCAAGGATAATGCTGGCTGCACTAGAGCACTAAGACACTGCTGTCACCAGAGTGCCACCAGTTGAAATCTATTTTTGGTTTTGCATGATGGATTCTTTTTATCGGGCATTTGCCAGTCATAGCATAAGATTTTTGTACCAATTTCAACTGCATTTATACAAGTAATTTTTTAAATTTCTGGGCCTTTTTATCTGTTCAAGAGAAATCTGCCACATTAAAGACAGCAGGAACAACAGCACTGTCTTGCATAACAAGTATTCTGCCAAGAGGAAACAGATCCAAAACTTGTTTGACAGAAATAGTTCCTTTGACTTTTACTACACTGAAACTCATAGAAAGGTACCTCAGTCTGGGTATCTGAAAATGTCTAACGCGAGTATTGCTCTCAGATTAGGCACAGATAAATCTGTCCTGTACTGAGTAGTATTAGACATAATTTGGATTTGTGAATTTGCACAAAAATAAGATTATCTTGACTTGACCTGCTTAATCTTGACTTGATCTGCTGCTTGTCAACAGAGGAGATCTCATGAGCAAAGTGGAGAATGGTGGCCATCCTGGGCACAGTGACCACAAAGCAGTTAAGTTCAAAATCTCTGTTGACAGGAGAAAAACTGAGAGAAAAACCTCAACTCTGAACAAGAGGAAAGGAGACTTTGGTTTCTCAGGGAGTTAGCAAGTATAGGCCCCTGAGAAAATGTTTTGCAGAGCTGGTCACTTTTCAAACATCATCCCTTATGGACACAGGAACAGAAAATTCCCAACTATTGGAAGCCAATCAGGCAATGCAGAAGGCTGGCTTAGCTGAACAGGACTCTTTTCTTGGAAATAAAAGAGAAAAAGGAAGGTGTATACTCAGTGCAAGTAATGTCAGGTGACATGGGAACAATACAGAGATGCTGCTTGCCTCTGAAGGGAGAAAATTTATGTGGCCAAAGCTGCAGTTGAAGCTGGCCAGAAACATGGGGGACAATAAAAAAATGTTTCAATTATATTAATGGCAATAGGAAGTGTAAAAAGAACACAGGGTGAGGATGGTCACTTCACAAACAGGAAAAAAGAAAAGGCACAGGTGTTTGACACATTCTTTGCCTCTGTCTTTAACAAGGGGGTCTCAGCGCCCTGATCTGAAGGCCCATGACTGTGAGAATGATCCAGTCCCAGTCAACCCTGAAACTGTGTGGGATCTGCTGCTCCAGTTGGGTCCCTACAAAGCTATGGGGACTGGTGGGAATCATCTGAGAACCCTCAAAGAGCTGACAGGTATCATCCCAGAGCCTCCCTTGATGATTTTTGAGCAGTCCTGGAAATCCAGAGAGGTTCCAGCTGCTGATTAACATTGTCCCATTTCAAGAACGACAAGAAGGAGAACTCTGGAAACGACAGATGTGTCAGTGTCACTTCTGTGCCTGGTAAAGTTGTGGAGAAGATTATTCTGAGAGGTGTTGAAAAACAACTTTGGTGTCATTGGTCACAGCCTGCAGGATCCATGAGGAGAAAGTCCTGCTTATCAAACCTGATTTCCTTTGATGACAAGGTAACCCACCTAGCTGACCAAGGGAAGCCAGTTGACAAAATCTTTTTGGATTTCAGCACAGCCTCTGATACTTTTTCTCACAGGATCCTTCTAGACAAAATGTCCAGCACACAGCTGGATAAACAAATCATGGGATGGGTGGGCAACTGGCCCACAAGTTGGACATAAAGGGTGATAGAGAATGGGGTGACATCAGACTGGTCACTTGTCACTTACTAGGGTTGTTCCACAGGGCTCCTCAGCCCTGTTCTCTTCAACATCCTCATAAATGACTTGGAGGCAGGACTGGAAGAGATATTGAGCAAGTTCACAGATGATACAAAATTGGGAGGAGCTGCTGACTCCCTCCAGGGCAGGGAGGCCCTGCAGAGGGACCTTGACAAATGAAAGGCTGAGCAACCACCAACCACGTGAAGTTCAACAAGGGAAAGTGCTGGATTCTGCACCTGGGGAAGGGCAACCCTGGATGTACAGACAGAACAGGGAATAGATTTCCCTAGAAAGCAGTGCCAGGGAAAGGGACTTGGTCAATGGCAAGTTGAACATGAGCCAGCAGTGCCCTGGCAGCCAGGAGAGCCAACCCTGTCCTGGGGGCATCAGGCACAGCATCACCAGCTGGGCAAGGGAGGGGATTGTCCTGCTCTGCTCTGCTCTGGGGCAGCCTCACCTCGAGTGCTGGGGACAGTTCTGGGCACCACAATGTAAGAAAAACATTAAACTATTAGAGAGTGTGCAAGGAGGGCAACAAAGATGGGGAAGGGCCTTGAGGGGAAGCTGTGTGAGGAGCAGCTGAGGGCACTGGGTCTGTTCAGCCTGGAGGAAACTGAGGGGAGACCTCACTGCAGTTACAGCTTCCTTGGGAGGGGAACAGGAGGGGCAGGCACTGATCTCTGCTCTGTGGTGACAGTGACAGGACCCAAGGGAATGGCCTGAAGCTGTGTCAGGGGTGGTTTAGGTTGGATATCAGGAAAAGTTTATTCACCCAGAGAGTGGTTGGGCCCTGGATCAGGCTCCCCAGGGAAGGGGTCACAGCCCCAGCCTGACAGAGTTCAAGCAGCATTTGGACAATGCTCTCAGGCATCTGGTGTGACTCTTGGGGATGGTCCTGTGCAGGGCCAGGAGCTGGACTTGATGATCTTTGTGGGTCCCTTCCAACTCAGCATACTCTCTGATCCTAACAGAAGGAGCCCCAAAACACTACAACCTATAGATCTGGTGATGTTTTTGTTTTGATTAAACTGTGATGTTGTTTTCTTTTTCTATTTAATTGTAAGAGTAACTTTGACAAGTATTAGAACTGTTCAAATATTTTCTTTAATCTTGTATTTCAGTCTTCCACTTTCTCTGTTTGACTAATTGTGACAAAAGTTGCTCTAGGAAATGACAATTGTTTGTTCAATTCTTATCTCACTCTGAGTTTTATGTGTTCCTTGACAACAACAAAATCTCTGTGAACTTGTTATTTCCTAAGTTTCTGACCTGTCTTTTTGAGTCACAGGGGGAAAAAAAAACACACAATAACGTGTCAGGTTTATAGAATGATCCTGAAGTGGAAAGCTAATCAAGCCTGACATTTTGTTTGAGGTTTGTTTGCTTTGGGTTGGGTTGGTTTTTTTATAAAAAGCTTTTTCTTTTGCAATGAACTGTGAGAGAAATTTTGAAAATTAAGTAAGAAAAGAGTTCAAACAAACCACCTCGGACTTAGACCAAGTCTGTCCAAGTCTTTCAGCTCAGTGTCGTTGACAGTTTCAGACCAGCTGTCTAATCGCTAAAGCTTTTAAATGCCTAAATTTTTGTAAATAAATGCATGGAAGTTACACAGAGAAGGGTTTTTTCAACTGGTGGGAGCTCATATTTGGTCCACATCCTGAGATACTACAAAGCAAAATTACCAGTCTTTGAAAACAATGAAGTTAGCAAAGACCCAAAGTTCAGTGTGTCTATTCCCCTCTAATATGACAGACACAACTTCAAACCTGTCCTTCAAGAGGGGAATTAGACCTTAACTTTTCATAACACAGACCTGTGTGACATTTAGTATAATCGTTGCACTTCAAAGGAAGGTTCAGAGCTGAGGATTCAGACTGAAGACCTGTGTCTAGTCCCCATCCATCTCTCCTGTGTGGCTCGATGTGAGGTGGCCAAAACTCACCCTTTTCCTCTGCATTTCACCTCAACATAGCCTAGAGATTTATTGGAGAGGAGGTTTCTGAGATCACTCTGTCAGATAAAATGCAAGGGGAGCTTAAGACGCAACTCCAGTTCTGCATTGCTCTGACTGGACACCAAAAGCTGGAAGCTTTTGAGTGGAAATGCCTTTGCTGAAATGTCTTTGCTGAACTTTCTCCTCTATTCTCTTTTTTTTTTTTTCCATTTTATTATACCAAGTAATTTTCACAAACCACTATTGAATGGAGTAATACAATAACAGGTTATTCCTCCACAATGTGTTGTTGTAGAGAATTCTCTTCCCACACAATATGTCTGAGTGAATCAGTCTAGATTCAGAAAACATGAATCTTAAACTTTCAGTTTATTAGAAAAGTTGCAAAAGTTTAAACAAATTGCATCTGTAAGAATAATTTCAACTTCTGTGCATTAGCTTCCACTGTATGAGCTAACATCTTCTTGTATCACTCTCATCTGCATTGCTAAGTTTCAAAGACAAATCAAGATAATTTAAGGAAATACTGAGGAGCTTGAAGTATAGGTATGTAGAAATTTCATATTAGTTAGCTGTCATCTCATGCCATGCAACTAGTTTAATCTTCCAAATTGCTATCAAAACCAGGGAGTTTCTGGAAGGGTGGACAGCTATACAAATTTGCCATCAATCTACAGTTTTTATTGAAAAGAATTACTAGTATTCCAGTCCTTACAGGCTCTAGGAAAAGGAAATCTCCTGCCAAAAACCTTATTTTTACCCACAATGAGATTCAAGTAAACAATGTTTTGCATGGTTTTCAGCTGCCACTAATTATGCTTAAATTAATTCGGTTCTCAATAAAATTATACAGTATACCATAAAGGCCTCTTCTTGTTTAATATTCTTCCTTTAGATAATCTAGGTGCTAATTAAAACCAGGGGGTAAAAATCTTTTGTAAAGAAGGCTTAATTCTATCATCATAGCACAATGCAGTAATTAAGTATGAAGATTTATATGCATGTTGCCAACCTCTTGGGATCCACGAAAATCTGTTTCTTTGTCTCAGTGAACTCTGCCTAAGGAAACTAATCTACGTGTGTCAGGTACAGGAACATTTACAATGGCCAGAAAGAACAGTAATAGCACTGAAATCTGGCAGTTCATCCTGAACATCGAGTTTGTTTGGAAATATAAAGAAGAACAGAGAATTAATTAGAAAATTACACAGCCCAGCCAAGAAAGTCAAAGGTACCAGATATGAACACATGCTTATTATGGCTGCCCAGAGCAACTGGAATGAAACTCACTTTAACAAAGAGAGAAAATGGCAGGAAATCCCACACACTTCAATTTTCATCTTTGTATTATTTTTACCTGATAATGAGGTCAATACTGATGAATGATTTTAATATAATGACCACACTGGAGTGCTTACAACTTTGCATGCCCACTCAGGACAATAAAAGAGAAAGAAGACTTCTTGCACTAAGGAATCTGACCAACAGTTAATGGGAAAATGGGTAAATTTTCCTGTACCTAGTACATATTTGAGGAGAAGAGAAGCGCCATACTTGAGAAATGAAGAGAAATGCCCCAGTTTGAATTGGCCAAATTGTATTTTCCCAAGTTTACCCTACAACACTGAGTGTTAAGCAACAGTTTTGAAAAGCGAACTGCATCCAAAACAGTGCTCCATCAAAAAGATTTCTTTGCAGCCGGCACTTCTCAAGTCTAATCAAAAAGGAATCTTGATTCCAGACGCCCCTTAAGTTGGTAAATCAGGCAGTATCAGACAGGCTTCAAAACCCTAGTTTTATGCAAAGCTCCTCTTAGGATATTTCTCCTTTAAAAACAGAACTGAAGAGTGATTAACTTCTTCAAGTCTTTAATTGGAAATTATATACCTGTAGCTTGAGTTTTTCCTAACATTAGAGGAGTGTTGTAGACATAATTTCATTATCACTACATGAATTTCCAGTTAACCCTTTGCATATCTACTGATATGTGTTCTTAACGTCATCTCAGGTGGTTGGGCTCTCTTTTGTCCTCAGCTATTTGTGGATTCAGTTCCTTCTCCCCTGTATTTTGCTTTCTTTTTTTCTGCTCACAATTTGATAATTTTGATTCCTAAGGTTTTTCTTAGCCCTCCCAAAAAGCTGAAACAGCCAGATGGAACAGCCTTGTTTCATTCCGATCATGGAATGATCAACCTACACTCTAAAGTTTTCAAGGCAATTCTGATAAATAAATAAATGTCTTTAAGAAACTGTAAAATATAGCAGGAAATCCTGACCATGGCTACACAACAACTATAAGGCATCTGAACTGCCTGTATTTCCTGTAATTCCAGATCCACAACTCTGAAGAACATCTGCAGCATTGGGTCTTCCTATGGATCTCATCACCTCCAAAACTGGACCAAGAACTAGTTATCTTAGCACTAGACTAGTTTACTTGTTTGCTTCATGCTGTCTTCTATGCTTCCAGCCATCATATTTAAATCAGAGGGAACATCTGCAGAGAACAGAACAAATTAAGGAATTGTTTAGTTTAGAATTTAGCATAGAAAAAATTATTATGCAATCTTAATTATCTTGCATTTATTTTTCATGTCCTATTAGCATACATTATTGCTTGTGGAAATAACTTTAAGAGACTGATAAATGAAAAAGTACAAATAGATTCTTCTCCCATCTTGACCTCAAAAACAGTTGGCTCTATTTAGCAGAATTTTTGAAAACAGGATTCTTGTATAACCAACTGTCTTATCTTACATTATCATCTGCTGGAATAAGACAAATATAGACAAAACAGCTTGCCTCTGTAAGACAGTACAACATTAGTAGATTAATGGAAGGTCAGTTATAAAATCTTTTAACTTTTGAGACATGAAAGAAAGGATAGCACTTTCTGCGGCTGATAAACAATTAAACATTAACTATTGAAAAAACACTATTAACTCTGGCTTTTATTTCACAATATTTATAACAATATTTCTTTAAAACATGGAAACTAGTTTACATTTTTAGCACTTGTCTTTAATGGCTTGAATTGCAGTAAGCTTAATTAACAAAGTTGCAGTATCCAGATACCCTTCCAGTCAGTAAAATATAATCAGTGTGAGATTCAGTCATAGCTAATTCCAGTTTTAATCGAAGGGCCAGGTTCCAAGTACAATAATAAATAATACCTCACACGGGATTAGAGAGTCATCTGTTCTGCTACTAAATACCTGGAAAAACAGCCCCTAACAGCAGACACATCAAGATCTTTCCATTCTCTCTGCTTAAGTGTTCATTAAACAAATTCACATCCTGCTACAATAATAACAAACTCTGAGAATTTTGTTGTGGTTGTTGTTGATCATTTTAAAGCACTTGTTGCATTTGTCTGTGGGAAAGAAATGCAAGGTGCATTTTACTCCCTCATCATTTCAGGAAGGCTTGGAGAAGTTACTAGAATGACACGGTCATTTAGAAGTGCACTATAGTTCCAGTCCAGAGTCCACAGTCGCTCCCCACCAGCTGGAGCCAGCCCATTGGGAGGGGAGCTCAGCCTGGTGTGGTGTCACAGCACAGCCAGGCCACACACAGGAGCTCAGGGCCCAGAGGCAACGGGAGTTGCAAGAAATTATTCTGGCTCCCCAGGGAGCACATTACTCAAACTTTCCTCTGAAGAGGGAGCAAGTGCTTAGAACTCCCAAGCTCTGCTTTCGTTAGTGGCTTTCTATGCTGCTGGTTAAAATCTGTAGCTCATCTCTGGAGGAATTTATATCTCTCACTGACCATATAAGAAGAGCGAGGAAGTGATACGATTTATTTCACTTTATACAGACAATGAAAACCAATTTTTCCTGTGCAAAACCTTAACTGGAGGTACCTATGTTACCTCTCAGGATTCCTCTCTAAGACCCAAAACTCATCCAGGTTGATAATATTGAAGTGTCAGGTTCCCTTAGTTAATATTGCCATTAGGAAACTATAGAATAGGTTGTAAAATCTCCGGTCTTCATGAATGTACGAAATCCTTTACCCTTATCTGCAGGAATTACTTATGAAAGGAAAAGATGTGCTGTTTTACCCTTTTTTTGTGGTAACAGGAAGTCCAAAGTAAACCTTAGGAGACATGCAACAGGCCAAAAACTGATCTTCATCTTCCCCAGCAGACCTGGCATTCTCATCCTGCCATTCCAGACTGGTTTAGGAAAGATCACTCCACCTTTGAAACAGAAGCTCTGGCTAAGGAAATATTCTTGAATAAATTTTTCTATGTTGACTGTACTTTCTGTGCTTCCTATGCAAAAATGAATGTCCTTATACATATTTCAGTGAGGTTTTTTATTGAGTTAGCAGGTCTCAGTGAAAATTCCTTTTTTTATATGATTAATGTCACTTCTTAACATGTGTCTCAGTTTGCTGACGTAATATAATCCCTGTAAACTCAAAATCCAGAGGAGCTGGCATAGGAAATTGTGTCTGAGGAGCATATTTCTCTTCTTTCCTACTAGCCAAAAGTGAAAGAAATGTCATTAGTTGCTCAAGTAAAACAAAAAAAAAAAAAAAAAAAAGAAAGAAAGAGAGAAAGAGAGAAAGAGAGAAAGAGAGGAAAGAGAGGAAAGAAAGGAAAGAAAGGAAAGAAAGGAAAGAAAGGAAAGAAAGGAAGAAAGGAAGAAAGGAAGAAAGGAAGAAAGGAAGAAAGAAAGAAGGAAGAAAGGAAGGAAGAAAGGAAGGAAGGAAGGAAGGAAGGAAGGAAGAAAGGAAGAAAGGAAGGAAGGAAGGAAGGAAGGAAGGAAGGAAGGAAGGAAGAAAGGAAGAAAGGAAGGAAGGAAGAAAGGAAGGAAGGAAGGAAGGAAGGAAGGAAGGAAGGAAGGAAGGAAGGAAGGAAGGAAGGAAGGAAGGAAGGAAGGAAGGAAGGAAGGAAGGAAGGAAGGAAGGAAGGAAGGAAGGAAGGAAAGGAAAAGAAAGAAGGAAGGAAGGAAGGAAAGAAGAAGGAAGGAAGGAAGGAAGGAAGGAAGGAAGGAAGGAAGGAAGGAAGGAAGGAAAGAAAGAAAGAAAGAAAGAAAGAAAGAAAGAAAGAAAGAAAGAAAGAAAAGAAAGAAAGAAAGAAAGAAAGAAAGAAAGAAAGAAAGAAAGAAAGAAAGAAAGGAAGGAAAAGAAAGAAAGAAAGAAGAAGGAAGGAAGGAAGGAAGGAAAGAAGAAGAAAAGAAGAAGAAAGGAAGGAAGAAGGAAGGAAGGAAGGAAGGAAGAAAGAAGAAGAAAGAAAGGAAGGAAGGAAGAAAGAAGAGAAAAGAAAGAAAGAAAGAAAGAAAGAAAGAAAGAAAGAAAGAAAGAAAGAAAGAAAGAAAGAAAGAAAGAAAGAAAGAAAGAAAGAAAGAAAGAAAGAAAGAAAGAAAGAAAGAAAGGAGAAAGACCTTGTATTCTAAAGTATCTCTGATTTTGAATTTCATTTGAATATTGAGCATTGTTTTGATCTCACAAATCAATCTGCCCATCCCAAACTCTACCCTTTCCAAAAGAAAATCCTTGAAGCATTTCTGTTTTATTAAGTTGTGAGAGAGTTACAGAAAATGGCACTGGGAAAGAAAAGCTTGGAGAGAAAAGATATTTCTCTGAGACAACCAGGATCCTCTGTCTCATGTGAGCTCACACAAACATATATCAAAACATCTCTTAAAAGCCTTTGTTGACAAGAACCTCCCCAACACCCCAAACCATGAAAGCCAGTGCTAATCAGACCTGTACATATCTGGAAAGTTTCTATAATATCCAAGTTGAATTTTCCTACTGCAATTTCATCTCCTCATCCTATCCAACAGCAATCCAAAGAACAGATCCCATTCTCTCTGTGAGAGATTTATAAACTTGAAGACTGCCATCATTTCTCTCTTCCATCATATTTCTTAGACTATCCAGTTGCTTTTAAGCCAGGTTCACAGGTCATTATTTCTGGTTTTATTTCTATACTTCCCAAGACCTTTTCATTGGGATGGGATGAAGGTCTTGCAAGAGGAAGGCAGGAAAAACGTGACAGGTTGGTTTTTCTCTTGTCAGTGAACTCAGGATACAATCCAGAAGTTCAAGTCAGCCTTGGCAGGAGTAAGCTCTTCACACTGATTTCTAGAGGTTCTCCTTTGGTCTCTCTAAGTCCTCATTTTTTCCAACTGTGGTGAATAAAAAAGGCATTCTCTCCTCTGACCTCTAAAAATTGAGAAGAATGGTAAGATAATTTTATCTTTTGTGTAATTGAAATTTCTTTTTATACACCTCTTGTTTTTTTCATATATCTCAGGATGACAGCTGTCTCTTTTTGTAAGCACATGATATTGTTAACTTTGTTCAGTTTGTCATTTCCTATAAGCACTATTTTGCCTTTCACAGGCCTTCTGTATCTCTTTCTACACTTTTCCCCCTAATCATGGATCCTTTCATTCATATTTGTAGCTTTTAATCCCAATATTTTTCAGATCATTTCTCCAACTGGTGAAAATCACTTGTGAATTCTAACTATGTCCTTCATCAGTCTGGCAGCTTGTTTCAATTTCACTTCATCACTAGGTCATATTGCTTGTAAATATAATTAATATCTTCTTCAGTCAAGGGTATCCTGGGCTGCATTAGGAAGAACATTACCATCTGGTTTATCCCTCCTGTCTCCTAATCCCTAGTGAGACCACATGTTGACTGCTGCATCCAGTTTTGTGCACCCCAGTGCAAGAAAAATATGGACTTACTGGAGCAAGTCCAGCACAGAGCCAAAGAGATAATGGACTGAAGCATCTTAGATATGAGAAGAAGATAGTCACTGTTCAGCCTGGACAAGCAAAGGCTCCCTTTGTCCTGTATGCCTGCACAGCATCACTGCCAATATTGGCCACCAATCTCTTTGCTTTCCTAGGCCATGATAGCTGATCCTCTTGTGCTGCCAAAGACACCCATTGATGCTGCTCTGCCTTGAGGAACACCACAGCCACACGGGATGGGTTTTCCCTGGGTTCTGGGGCCATACTGCTGAGCTCTTCTCTCCTTCCAGACTCAAACTCGCAGTCAGAGCTGGCCAGGCCATCATGCCAGACAGGTTAACTTGTCCTTCAGCTACCTGGCTCCTGAGAACAGCAGCTAATCTGTCAGAAAGAGATTAACTGTATGCCTGTTGTAACTTGCTCATGGTCCCACACCTCTGTGGACTCTGTCCACTCTAAAGAAGCTAGGGCTGATTCAGTAGCCTTGTGAAGTGGTGGAACCCAAGATTGTTTGGGGTTTTTTTATTTAATTAGATAATATTTTCATTTAAACTTGATTAATAGCTTCATTTGCTCTAAATAAAGAGTGTCTGATACATTATATACCTAAGCACTTGTGCATATAAATTTTCTTTTTTTAATCCTTATATTTATATTTGTATATATTAATATATAAATGAATTAAAACCAATATTTATTCATATTTGTACTCCCCTTTCTATAAATGGAGGAAAAAAATGTAATGGTAAATGTTATATAACAGCACTTTCATGCCCAAAGGAAACAAGCAGCCAGTCAGAGGGTGCTTTGTGATCACATGGCAATGACAGGTTCAAAAAATGGCAAACCTGTCACATTTTCTATGATAATGACTTTGGTGTATGTGGTAGTCAGGAACTATTTGTTCTGCTGAATTTCAGAGTTGACTGGAAGGGGCCACTGGTCCTGCCAGCCAGCCAGAGAGCTGCCTGCCAGTACATGGGAATGCCATTTTACCAAAGGGGATGAAAGGAGGTGGAGTAAAAATGACCAGTGGAAGGCTGAGACTTCCAGGGCAAGTAGGTCATGGAACAGTCAGGAGGAGTGGCATATCCCTCAAGGGCAAGAGGCATCCATCACTGATAATGCTGGATCAAAGACATCCTTACACTCCTGCTGAGGATGGTGGAAGAGGATTTCCAAGGGGAGCAGCAGCCACTCCCCTGTCTGAGGGAGAAGGGCAATGCAAAATTCAGTTGCTGTTTGAGAGGGTGTACTTGCTCTGTCAGATCCACACAGATTCACTGCATACCAAATTAGCAGTGAACTGTTATAGAAAAAAGCAAGTCACAGCAGCTCAAGTCTGGGGAAGAAAAAGAAATTAAAATCATTAAAATGAGGGCAGTAGATTAAAGAGTAAAATGTGTGGGTCTGGCTTCTCTAATTGGTACGTCAATACAATTTATATATTGAGGAATTGCTTTAAAACAAGGCATTTTATGACATTCCATTCCATAGTGAAGTTGAATTGACACAATAAAGTTATATTAGCTGAGTTTAGAAAGCTTGCATTCTCTAAGAACCTTATTAATTGTAATGTAAATGATGCATCTCCCTGTCTGCTGGCTGTATGTGATGACCTTTCCATTGAAGCAAATCGGCCCCAAATGAAAGAAGCAAAAAAAGTTTGCCATAGATAAAATTGGTACATGGCTAAGGCTCTGCACATTTCATGTCTAGATGTGTTTATTACATAGTTGCTCAGTTCTCTATGTCTCTTAAAATAGGAAGACATTTAAATAAACTAATTCTGTGTTTGTGTTCATGTTTGCATTTTATCTCACATTTTTATACCATAGAATCATTTTCAGGCCTTCTTTTGGGCATGTCTCAAAAAGATTATTAATCCCAAAGCTGAGTACTTTAGATACCACAGGTAGTCAACATACAAGTACTATAAACATCTACCTTTATGCATTAAACTTCTAGTGAATAAATGCCAGTTAATGAACTGGCTTTAATATATCCACAACATCTATAAATATAAATAAAAGACAGTGCCAACAAGGTATTTTATAGTAGGAGATTTTTAATTGTCATTTTAAACCCTTGCTTGGCATCACATCAAATGAAGAACTTGGTAGGACTAGGTTGGATGTACACGGCAAAACTGAATTTTATCTAAGATTAAAAAGGTCGAGCGGAATTGATACACAGAGACATAAATGTTGAATATGTAGAATAAAGCTAAAGACATGTCAAAGCTTCATGATGAGACTACTCCATAAGCAGATAATTCTACAATGAATTGTTTACAATCAATTGATGTCAAAACCAAAATTCACCCAAATCAGGTACAGGGAGTGCAAATCACCAGTGACTATTCAAGAACTTCTTTGGGCTGCTATTTTCTTTCAAAACAAGAAAAATCAATGTAGCCAGATACATAACAGCGTATGGAAGGACATCTTTCTTCATGTTTATGCAGTTTTACTGACTATTTCTTTCCAGAAAACCTTATCAGGTAGAGCAGCCCAATTTGTGAGCCTCCTTGAGAAGAAAGAAGGTATTAACTATTTCTTCTTTTGCAGTATCTTGTCCTTATCAAGACTGACCTGTTTCTTGATCTTAGTTATTCACTGACTCTAATGAATTTGTCCTACAAAGGCCAAACCTTTTGTCTGCAACCCCAAACCTGCAAAGGTTTCATTACAAAATTTATTCAATGCCTTCATAGCAGTGTCTTATATATGTCTTATTCCTTTTCTTTTCTGATCACTAATGTGATAAAATTTGACTACTCTAGAATGATAAGGAAACAATTCATACTGATTTTCCTGCAAATTCAAACATAGTTTGTGGTATTTTCTTTTGTCTGATATTAAAGGTTTTTATTAATATTTTCTGAGATTTTCTAAATAGTTTGTTGTATGTATTCAGCATTTTATTTTTCACATGACTGTTAAACATGATCAGTTCCCAGTAGACCTAATTTGAGGTTAGTTTTAATGCTGTTATTGTTTTTGCAACTGTGTAATGGTTTTGCCGAGTGAAATTTTGTGGGCAAAAATCTGCTCATCCAAACTTAGAGGCAAAGGCCAATTAGTTTTGGAACATTTTAGTTGTAGTTCCTAAGAGCTAGGAACAAAACATCAGGAGTACTTGCAGCAAACACAAAATAGGCCATGTGTCTGTCTCACCAGATAAAGAAATATGATTATTGTATTTTCCCCAGTACTTATAAGGGTGGAGGAGGGAGGGTAGTTTGGATATGAATGTTTTTATATCTGCTCTCATATTGATAATCTTGTCTTACTGATTAACGAGTGTTAAGGCTGAAAGAATGGGTAAGAAAATATGTAATGTGAAGTCTCCAAATATGTAGTTCTTTCTGCATAGACTTGCAAGTTGATGTCAGGGAAGCTTACAAAATTAAGATATATAATATATTCAAATGAGGCTTGCTTTCTAAACCAGTTAAACCAGATAAACCAATTAAAGCAAATAAAACTCTATCTGCAATTGAATGTCAATTTGTGGTGTCAAATGGAATTGGTAGTACATGAGTGATTTAAGAATTCTTGAGGTTTTAGAGGGTTACCCCAGAATGTGCAATCATACACCCAATCAGGCAGAGATCTCAGGCTCCAGGGGTTACCTTGGGCAGCAATCCCACCCAAGGGGAGAAGTTCCAGCTGCAGACCCCCTGCAGATCCTCTGCTCTGAGCAGGACAGACTCAGCAGACCCCCTCTGATGAGTCTCCATTCATATTCTCATTGAGTCTGATCTGTGGTCAGATGTGGTCACTTTAGCCAGGGCTGGTCAGTACTAAAAAGCTGAAGCCAAATATCACATGGCTGAGGTCAGACACAAGCCACTGACCGGAGGGTCTTGATCCCTGCCTGGAGCAGGCGCACCTGCCATGGATGAAATTGTCCACTCAGGACACACAAGATTAGGGAATATCGACCTGTAAATCAGGGAAGAAAGGTTTCTCAGAAACAGACGTCACTTGGTTTTTACAGCTGTTCATAAACTATCTAATCAAGTAAGTGCCACCCCAATAGTCTTGCCTAACAGAAGGGGTAAGGCCAAAACATTAAAGATTATTTGCTGAAGATAAATGCCTACTTTCAAATTCCTATAATTTGCAACAATTTATTTTCTACTTCCTATGCTTCAAATACAAAGGCCTCAACATCTACAGAGACTTACTTTTCACCATATCTCTTCCTTCTCTTTGTTTTCCATAATGCTATCAGACCGGGTCCTTTTATGTTACCAAACCTTTCTCCTAATCTTGCCTTTATGTTCTCTGCCAAGCCATTTTCTAGTAAGTCTTTGAAATAATATCTGTTCCCATGCCACATCTCATACCGACAGTCTCCTACCACATTCCCACATAGCTTCCACTCAGCGTCAATAACCTTGACAGCTATTCTCGTGTGAGAATATGTGAAATCAGGTCTTGCTTTGCCCATTTTCTGACAGCAAATAAATCGCAAAATTGGGGTCCCAGCTCCTCTCAGCACTTCCAAGCAAAGGACCTGCAGAGTATATCGGGTTCCTGTGTCAGAGAGCACATTTCAACCCTCAGTAAATTTCTGTGCCACCTTTGTGTTCTTGGACACCGGCTTCATCTCTTCCAAACTTTCCTTCATCCAAGGCTGAATAAAGCATGATTGGTTGTGCTCAACAACATAGGCCTGTGTGATCCCCTTTTTTTCCCAAAGAAGAATGGATGTCTTTGGAGGAGAAATATAACTTTAATCTTCTGACTCTATAAAAGCACTATTACTGTCAGTGATAACCTTTCCTTTGCCTTTACAGTTATTAATACACCAGCCTTTAAAAGTAAATGCCATAAATCTTCCCCAAAGCATTTTTAATGTGGCAGGACTTTGTTATTCGTTCTTAAACTCTGACACTAGATTAATCAATTCAGCTTCCTTTTTTATCCCCTTTTTCCTTTTTCATCCCCTTTTTCCTTTTTCTTGACTTGTATGATTATGTTTTAAGAGTTTTATCCACAGATGGATGGATAGGTAAGTAGGTGTCAATGTGCCATCACATATATACAAATATATTTACAAATATATATTCAAACATAGGCATTGAATAAAACACAGAACATCTTCCAGTCCCAGGACAGTTATGATACAACAGGTACCGTAGCAGTAATGACATCCTTTCTCTACAGCATTAGTTAAAAAATACCGAGTCACATCTAGTGGCTTCCACAGCCAAAATCTCATCTTGCATCAGTCCACCAGCAACAATGGTCCTTTGTCCTTGAAGGATTTGCTCTGTATTTACTACCCTAGCAGCTTGTCTTCTAATATCATTTTGACAGCATAAGCATTTTAAATATTTAACAGAAACAGAAAAAGTTTTGTAGCACTATTAGAAATCTATTTCATCATGTATTGACTCTGCTGGTGTATCAGTCCTCAGAGCAGAGAGCTGATTTTTTAGTTCCTAAATATGCTAAAACATTCACAGCATATCAGAGAGGTAATAAGTCTTTGAATTCTTACCTTGGACCTGAATAGTGTGTAACAAGGAAGATACTATAAAATTGTAGAGAGTTTGGAAATTGACTGTAATTACAGTTTGTGATGTCACCACTCTGTGAAGTATGTGAATGTGGTTTGATGCACTCAGGAAATAGCACAGAGTCCTAAAAAAACCCCACCACAACAAAACCCTCCAAAACTAAACAGTGAAAGTCTGGGACTTCAGATAGTGTTATCACCTTGAATTTTATCCGGAAGCAAATGGAAAACTAGAGAATCACAGAATCAATTAGGTTGGAAAAGACCTCTGAGATCATTGCATTCCAACCCTTGAACAAACACCACCATGTAACTTGACCATGACTGAGGGCCATGTCCAATAGTGTTAAAGAACTGTTAAAGTCACCTCCAGGGATGGTGACAGCACCAGCTTCCTAGATAGCCCATTCCAATATTTAACAACCCTTTCTGTGAAGAAATTCTCTGATGTCAAGCCTGGACCTCCCCAGATGCAGCTTGAGGATATGTTCTCTCATCCTGTCACAGCTTATCTGGGAGAAGAGACTGACCCCCAGCTGGCTAAAACCTCCTTTCAGGTAAATTGTGGAGAGCAGTAAGGTCACCCTTGAGCCTCCTTTTCTCCAGGCTAAACACCCTCAACTTCCTCAGCTGCTCCTCACAGGATTTGTGCTCCAGACCCTTCAACAGCTCCTTTGCCCTTCTCTGGACTACTCCAGCACCCCAATGTCCTTCTTGTAGTGAGGGACCCAGAACTGGACACAGCACCAAGGTGTGGCCTCACCAGTGCTGAGTGCAGGGGCACAATTCACTTCCCTGGTCCTGCTGGCCACACTATTGCTGATACAAGCCTGCATGACATTGGTTTTCTTGGTCACCTGGGCACACGCTGGCTCACATTCAGCTGCTGACCAGCATCCCCCAGGTCTTTTCCACCAGGCAGAGTTCCAGGAACCCTTCCCCGCTACTTCTCGCCAGAGCAGTGATTCATTGACCTGCTGTTGTCAAAGTGTGGGACCCAGCACCTGGCCTTGTTGAACCTCATACCACTGGTCTCAGTCCATCTCTCCAGCCTGTGCAGATGCCTCAGCAGAGCCTTCCTGCCCTCCAGGAAATTGACTGTCTCACTCAAATTGGTGTCATCCATTTACTGAGGGTATACTCGATCTCCTCATCCAGGATGAGAATTATAAATAAAAGTAAATAGAAATAATTCAAACCTGCTTGTGTTGGTTAAAAACCAATATGCCAACATGTTGAAAAAGCTGGAGTTTATGAGTGTACTACTTATCCTTATGTATTCAATACATTATATAATATGCTAACTTTTAGATGATCCAATACTGCAGAGTCTTTTCTACAGGACATATGTTGCATGTCATTCATGGCAAGAGGGTGGAAAGTATTCCCTCCTGCTCCTGTCTAGTTATCAAGCAGAATCAAAACTTAGCTCTTATGGCTTCCCAATATTTTGACAGAGCCAAGAACACAAAATGTTTTTTCTTTTAACAACTTACAGCAATAGAGAAGGAATTTCTAGAATTAGTTTCACAGTAACTGTGGTGTTTCATCCCAGTTCTCTCTGTTCCCAGTAGCATTCACATACTTTATGGTGTGAGTGTAAGAGCAATTAAGCTAAAAGGCAAACATTTTTCTTCAATGAGAAATTTATTTCCCACTTTCAGTGAAGTAACTGGATGAATGACTCTGAACAAGCATCTCTGTCTGTCTCTTGACTCACATCCCTGACTTTACAACACTCACTATAGCCCATCCCATTAATTTCTGGGGACAAGCAGCAATCAGACCATCAAGGAAAGAAGAGAACAAAGGAAACTAAAGAATATTTCCAGGAGGAAGTGACTTTCCAGTAGAGATTACAGCATCCCAGAGCTTTTGGAAAGCCATTGGTGGGATGTCAAAACGAAACAAAAACAATGTTGAAAGGTTAGATTTAATTATTGGATGAGCTACTGGAATGGGTGTAATTTAAGAACTTTTCTTCTAAAACCATCCATCCCCTTTATGGCTGTAGGAGAGACTAACTTTTATAAGCAGGAAGGAAAAAAGGGTGACCTGGCTCAGATTTAAGATTCTCGAACTTGATTAGTCTGGTTGTTTAAAAAAACCCCTTGAATAAAGACTTTATGTGAAACCCTGATTGAAGTATTTGGTTTCAGGAAAATAAGTTATTAATTTGACATTTGCTTATTTATAAAGTAGTGTGATGAGCTGTGATTCAAAACAAGCAAGATTCATCAGTCCTTAAATGAAAATATTCCCTCAGCTATAAACAATCATCATCATTGACAGTGCTTTTAGAATCCCATTCAATGAAGAATTTTCAAAAGTTTCTTTCCACGAAACTCTGCCTAGAGAAATTTGAAAAAATGTGTTCGAAAACACTGTTAAGTGCTCTCTCCTTTTCCTCATATTTTATTTCTTTAATATTTAAAAACTGTGATTTGCTTTTGTAGAGTATGAATACTTCTTCATCTAAGATTACTTTATTCTTAACCCTTTGAGTTAAGTAACTGAACAACTGGATAGCTTATTTACAACCCTGATGTAGCCTTCCATTTTCCACAGCCTCCATTTTCTACAAATGGAGCAAAGATATAAATTGTGTATCTCAGACAACAATGGGGACAGTTAAAATTTCCTCTTTGCAACAGCTAGATGAACTATAACTTACATGAAATTTTAGATTTAAACACTGGCATCCAGCTTTCTGCCTTTGCAAAGTATTAGACACTGATGGGTCTGTATTTTCTGGTTTTGCAACTTTGATATATTACATTTAAATAGTGAGGTTGCATCGCAGATCTTTAAACTTATTTGTAAGGCAGAGTGTTAAATTATTTCTATGGCCAAGAAAAAAAAAAGGCATTCAAGTAATTAAAATTTAATTGTTTGTCTCTCCTGTGACTTGTTTGTAATTCATATTCGGTAAAGCTAGTTGCACTTTGATGTTTGCAAGGTCTCAAGCTCATGCTCTGTGACATTACTCTTAGACATTATAATCCAAACAACTTCACTAGAGTTGCAATAGCTGTCACTGGACTACAGTAAACCCACTGTATCAGATAGAAGGTTCTGTCTGTGTACTGTGCTTATATGTACAAAAAGTATGGGAATGAAAAGATGAATTCAGTGACTATGAGGATCCCCAAGTATAATACTGACCCTGCTTCCCAAGTACACAGAGTCAATAGCTGTTTCAAATTAAAACCACAAATTCTGAATCAGGCAACCTAAGTGGCAATTCTATTAAAGTAAAAATTACTGTAATTTCAAAATTATTAAAAATTCAGAATCTTTAAATAAGAATCCTTGCACATTTTTTATTCTGAATTAATGTTGCTTCTGAGAGATGAAGAAAGAATCACCACACAAAGAAGCTTTAGTGTCAGTCCCCTGTATGTACAGACAGTGCTGTCATGCCATGGAAACTGTGTTTTTAAATATAGAAACAGTGCATCTGTATGACTTACTTTAAAGTAGAGCTGTGTTTTCAGTCTGTGGCATCTGCCAGATTGTGGGTGATGCTAGATCATGGCAATATGGTTAAGTTTGTGAGTTTGTGTATAATTACATTACAGGGGAAAAGAATGTGCTTCACTGCCAGAAAAGGAGGAGAGAATGAAAGAGTGAAAAGAGCTACTCAGTGAAGAGAAATTCTGCAACACAAAGCTGGAACAGCTTCCATATTCAGAATTTGGATGGTGAGAAGTAGTGAGGAAAATATTTACTGCAGCTTTTCATCTTGACTTCATTCTTCTGGTTTTATAGGATTAAACCAGCTGTCTTAAAAGTGCACATCTTCTAGTATGACATAAGAATATCTTTAATCTTCATTATAATCAGACCAAATATTAATTTCAGCTTCACAAATTTTAAATGCACTTAAATCCTCCTGTGTTGTAACTAATGATCTTTTCCATCTAGGCTTAAACCACAACAATGGTACACATATTGTCAGGTTATAGTGCTATTCCATTGAAAAAAGAGAACTGACAATTTAGCCTAAAAGGAAAAGTTAGTAGTTTAGCCTCTCTTTTTTCCTAGGTGAGTTTTTTCTGCATGCTCACTTTCCCCTTTCCCCATCCTTGCTACATTCTCTCAGTGATCCACACAATCCAGTTCACCTCACACAAAGAAGCAGGAACCCTCCTTACAATACTGAATACTTCACATAAATCTTCTCCTTTGAAAAATGCTGGTCACTGTACTGCACAGGGCTATGTCCTACATCATATTGTTCATTGAATGGTTGCAGGAGGTTTCTTTCAGAAGCACAGAAAACTTTTCACTTTGCTGAAATGGGGGCCAAAATAAGCTCTTCACTTCTGAATAAATGAGAGGTGCATTAAAAAGAGCTGTCATGCCAGTCATACCACACAGGACTTGCCTGATAGGCAAGAGTAGCAACAACAGAACAGCTATTTCTGTACCCTATGTTCATTCCCAATATAGAAATATAAGTTTTGGTACGTTTGTGTAATTTTCCAGAAGTGTAGGCATCATAGAGGGTAGGATTGTTTAACCCTGGTTAAAGGTCCCTGTGATGCTAAAGTTTCATATAACCTCACTTATTTTAATGTTTTCAAGTTACAGTATAAGCCTGAGACATTTCTCACTGATGGAATGAAAATAGTGCTGGTAACTTTAGCTCTCTGACTCATCCACCAGCGATGAGGGGGAGAACGTTGCCTTCTAACTCATTCACTTTCTGTGGTCTAGTGTTCAGCCACGACGTCTTGGCTTGTGCCTACTTTATCTGGGACTTCCAGATGGTCTCTTATCCAAGCACAGGACAAGCCCAGGAATGCTAAGCTTCCGAGATCATTTGCATAAGACGCAATGCAATTGGAATTGCCTTAACTCTAGCTCCATCTTCAGTGGAGTTCAAACCAGCTGAGTGTGTCTGTCCCTTGATATACAATAAGTTTAGTCCAAATACTAGAATAGCTTGCTGATTGTGCATTACATTTACTGGGAAGAGTGGAGCAGGTAAAACAGATTCAACATTTCGAAAAAATACTTAGAAACAAGCTGAGGACTTTTTCAAAGATTTTCAAAGAAAAAGTCTTGTGCTTTTTCTCTCTTTCTCAAGAGACACTTCATTTTGATCTTCAACACCATAAAGCTCCTAGCTTAATTCAACAAAATGTACCCTATTTATGTAGTTGATGAGAGGTGATTTCTCATTTAGAAGCACATCAGCCATTGCATCAACCTCCCACATAGATATAAAAATATGAAAACTGGAAATATGAAGTCAAAAAAAGAAAGCAATGTAACGAGTCGTTAATTCCTATGGCAGGTTGCCACATAGTTAGGGTAAGGTGACAGATTTTAGTAAATCAAAAAATGTAAAAATAAAATTTTGTAAGAATAAAAAGTAGGAATTAATCAACCTAGAAATATTCAATACCTTTTTGGCAGTCTAGAAGTATGATATCACAACATTAGGAAAAGAGCATGACAGAGTTTTTGTCTGGAAATTAAAATACTGGGGAAAAAGGTTCACATACTCCAGCACAAAACCTCTTTCCACAGGCAACATTCACTCCTACCTAGAAAAAGGCAATATTGTTGTCATCATAAACAAATGTCATGATCTGTCCAGTGATAAGCCTGGACAACATTTTGTTAAAAAAAGCTGCTCACATATGAGAAATGGTGGGATAAGGAGCTTTGTTTTTACTGTTTTGTGAAAAGACACAAGCAAAATATAGTCTGCTCTCCTCCATTCCAATCCCCAGTAAGTTGGGAAAAGGTCCTAAAACTAAAATATGTGTATGAAATAAGTTACTGTGGTGGTCTGGGACTGGCAAGAGACTGAAGCAAGGCAGAAAATGGTTTCTTGTAGCTTAAAAGGGGTCAATTGATGAATGCGTTAGGCTGCTGGCAGCCAAAGAATATAGGAATGGATTTGTTTAGTCCTGTAATTTGATTATACCTACTGAAGCTCATTAAGAAACAATATCATTTACAATCATTTTCCATTTGTTGAAACAAACAGAAAATGTGCCATGAAATTCTCCCAGAATATCTGTTTCTTATTTAAAAGAAAAAAAAAAAAAGTAACAGTCTCAAATGTGAGCACTTGTGTGTCAACAGATCTTGTCAGCAGGGAAAAATAGAATTGCCCCAAAACAATATTTCAGTGCTTCTGAAGGATGTGGAAACCAGCCTTGTGTTGAGAGGAAGAGATGTGTAATATGTAAGTGCAATGTATCCATTTTAGATTCAAAACAATATCTAGCATCACTTGTAGTGCATGTAATTTCTGCGAGATTCCAGAAAGATTTTATATATATTAAAAAATACACTTTGCTAATGTGTTAAGATTTGTATAAAAGAAAATCTTTTTTTATTCTTATTGTTAAGTGGAAAAATAGCTTACTGGAATAAGTAGCCCTAGACCCTGGAAAAACTTCAGAATGTGCCAAGTAGTCAGAAGAAATATGTGGTCTAGAGGAGAAAAAGGATATTTTAAAATTATTCCCTTATACTGAATTTGGTTGCATTAAAAACTTTGCACTTTCACTGGCAAAAATAAATTTTAACCAAATTTTAACCAGGTCCCCAAGCTCAATGAAGCTTAGAATGGCCAAGCATATTCTATTTAGTAATTGTAAATTAAAAGATGATTCAGATCTTACTTACGGAATCACAGATTAAGTTCCTCCAATGATTGTAACATAGCTTAGGAGATAAAAACATCTATGCCAAAAGCCATGGAACCACACACTGGGTCTGACACCACACAGATCAGTTTTGTCACTGTGAGACTGGTCACAAGCAGCACTCCTCAGGAGTCAATACTACTTCATATTTTCATGAATATGAACCTGGATGATGATAAAACCAAATTCTCCCTGTCACAAAACCCAGATGGGTTCTGCCTCTTTCGGCCTTGATGGCACCGCAATGGTGTCTGCTAGAGCCTGTGGATCTAACGTGCCAGGCCAATGGGATCCACAGAGTCCAATGAACTATATGGTCCCACCTGGCTGAAGGTGGGGCCCCTCTAGTCCTTGATACAGTATTTGTTATTCCTTTCTTGTAAATACAAATAAAAAGTATCTTTATTAATATCGGAACTTAGATCAGCCTTTCTACCCTCTTTGAAACCTGCCAACTGGAAACTGAAGCAGCAATTTTCCTGGAAATTTTGCACAAAAAGGTTTCTCTTTTTGTAATTTTTTTCCTTTCAGTTCAGACACCCATACCTCCAGGTCTGAGCTAGATTTTCCATCCCATTTCCTAGTGCCCCCTCTGTGGAACCCAAGCAAACTGCATTTGCCCCATGGTTTATATCCTCCCTCTTGAAGAGAGGAACTCTTATTTCTAATACCTGAGGTACTGCTGCCTACAGGTGAGGAGTAGAACATATCCATTTTGAATCGTTGAATTTCCCATTACAGTTTTTCTGCAGCCAAGATGCAGGCCCATAGGGTGAAGAGAGACTTCCTCTCTATTGACAGAGTTGTCTAGGCAATTCGGCCACCATTTTTCCCTCATCATCTTTCCAAGTCATTACCACAAATGAAGGAGTTGGCATGTGCTGGTGATGTGCTCTGTACAAACTTTCACTACATGGGTCATGCAGACTTGCCTTCATCTAGATCTTTGGGTAACTTCTCATAGTCCAGGTCATTATAAAGCACATTAGCACTGCTAATTCCTTCAGGTACTGAAAATCTCCCTTCATATTCCTCCAGTTGTCTGGGTGACATATAGCATCTTCCTTGAAGGTATTCACTTCCTTCATGCCTGAAAAGAATCATCTCCAGAGGCTGAGGACTTGTGTCCCTTTTCCAATTTTCTAGTCAATGCCCCCTTCCCAAGGAAGTGATCCCAGCTGCTCCAGTTCTGGCATCAGAGAAGCCAGGTGACAATGTGTTCACCTGGGATGATAGCTAGAAGCTTTTTGCATATCCTGTAGCTCCCTCAGGAATAGGGATTGAGTTGTTACTGCCTCATTTATGAATTCTGCCTGTCCCTCCTCCTCCTCTTGTAATGGTTGTGCTTTGGAGTAGTCTGCTTTGTCCAGTTCGTCCTCCTTCCTCCTCCTAGCAGGAATTTATTCTCTTTCTAAGTGATCTGACTTCAAATATTTCTGGTGTATAGGAGTGACTGATACCAGCACGGGTTGGTTCTTGGGTTTGGCTGCAGTGCAGGGGTTGGATTAGCTGTGGTGTCTGTTGTTTTGTCCTCAGATGCAAAGACCTTCTCCTCCCTCTGAGGGCAATGTACATGGCTCAAAAGACATGGACCAGGCTCCAGCGCATGGTGTTCCAGTGATTTGTGTCCCTCTGGAATTCACAGGCTCACAGCATACTTTTTCCAAATATTTTAGTAGTTTTTCAGGATTCTGGACTTGTTCATGGATAAAGTTCCAAAACACCAGAGGTGCCCACTGTTCTTGATACTTTTCCATTCTATCCCACACATCCTGCCACTCATAGCTATCCAGCCTCAGGGCAGATCCTTGGGTGGCGTTCTTAAAGAGGTGCTTAACCTTGAGCAAGATATGCAACACATTCAGGAGGCATAGTAAAAGGGACGTGCTGGTTGAAAATCCCAAGGATATTCAACATTCTCAAGAGCTATCCTGGAGGATCCTTATTTGAGGAGAAATGGTAAAATGTGTAATTATTATTAGTTCTTATAGATAGTTCTTGAAATATGGAGATGACATCAATACTCAGTAGAAATACCAAATTAGTCTCACATCTAGTAATTTTATCGTATCATAAGCCAGCATTACACAAAATTAGCAGCAAAATTATAACCTTAACCCAACCCCCAGCACAACAGGAAACATATACAGCAAGCAAAGTGTTGCATACACAATCCTGAGAACAAGTGCACCAACTCTGAGAGTAAATAAATCATCATTGTGACCAATGACTATAAAATGAATACAATAAATTCTTGTAACAAATTTGTTTTAACATGTTCTGGTCACATCTGTCATTATCTCAACCCTTCAAACTCCAAACTGGGACTCATAAAGGATTGTTGGGATTTAACCTAGCAGGATAAACACCTCACTGCCCCATAGTGGGATAGGAAAGAAAATTGCAAAAAAAATTGTAAAACTCCTGGGTTGAGATAAAGACAGCTTAATAGGACAGAAAAAGAAGGTAAAATAGTTATAATGTTAAAAGAATACGGAAAGTAAGTGGTGCACAATGCAGTTGCTCATCACTCACTGACCTATCAGTTGTCAAGCAGCAATCCACTGTCCCCCAGTCAACTTCCCCCAGTATTTTTGTTCAGCATGACATTTTATGACATGGAATGTCCCTTTGGCCAGTTTGGGTCACTTGTGTAGCCTGTGTCCCCTCCCGGGTTCTTGTGGCCCACCAGCCTCCTTGCTACAGGGCAGCATGAGGCGATGAAAAGGCCTTGGTTTGGTGCAAATACTGCTCAGCTACAACTAAAACATCACTGTGTTAACATTATTCTCACCCTAAATCCAAACCACAAAAAATTATCTTTATCCCAGCCAAAGACAGGATAAAGTGTAGGATGTACAAAGATAGTGTAGTGAAAGTCTGCTGCAATTTCTTGCAGATTTTTAATCCAGCAGCAAGCAGTTGCAAACTGAAAATTTGGTGAATACAGAAATCTTATCAGACAGGATATTTTTAGATATTTAAAAGTCTAAAGAACAAACACAATTATTTGAAACACATACACACACTCTTCTTGTTGCTCCTACTTTCACTTTAACCCCAAAGAGATTTAGGCTGTTCTAAGTTCTTAAAGGTTTCCCTGAACCAACAAGGATGGTTTCTTTCTCTTTTCTGGTCATTCACCTGATTGTAGAAACAGCAATCAATCATTTAAGACATCTGAAATCAAAGGTTTTGTTTATCTAAGTACTAGAAAGGTCCAAACAGTACAAATCAGTAGAGCAAGGAATGTATTACTACTGGAAAGATTTTGGGTGTAAGATGGTGTTCTGACTCTGTAAAAGATACCAAATAAGCAGTTGGATTAAGGCAGAATAAAGTAGCACACTGCGCCAAGATATGAGAGAGAGGCCTTAAATCTGTAGGCAAGCCTTGGGAAACAATAGTGAATTGTCTCACATACAACTATGGGAATTTTAGGGGATGTAAACTGTTGCTATAATATTGGAAATAATGCTCTGACAATGTCTGTTATTTAACTCTTCATTGCCCTGGCACACGTGACCACAGTAATTAGATGCTGCTTTCAAAAATGAAACAGCAAATTCAAAAGGTTACTTATAAAACTAATCCTGATGAAGATCAGTGTTCAAGAAAACTGCATCTTAGATGATGTCACTTCATATGGTTCATGATTGCCCATTTCTCTAATTTGTTGAGGTGTCTCAGCTGGACCTCTCTGCCCTCAAGGCAATGGAAAGCTCCTCTCAATTTAGAGTCCAACAGCAAGAGCTGAAGGATAAGAGGGTGTCAGAGATGAGCTTCATAATTGAAAGCACAGTGGATTTTGACAGTGGCAGGAATATTTCAATAACTATTTCATGAGGCAGAGGAGGGTGGAGAGAGACACAAAAGTCATTACAGAAAGATACAGAGTGGTAATTTTACTTCCATAGATTTGTCATCTGAAAGCCTCCTGGATCACTTGAGCCATTTCATTGAATTTAATCTTCTCCAATATAGGTCTACTTGAGAGAAAAAGGAAATCACCTCAGCCACTTTGAGCATCATACTGCCATAACTACAGCAGGATGCAGTAGCATGACCTTGGGGGTGTCTTAAGAAGTAAACATGTAGATACACAAGTTTTCTTCATTCATTTAAAAACAAGATTTCCCAAGGAGACGTAGAATGATAGAATCATTTATGTTGAAAGAGACCTCCAAGATCATCAAGTTCAACCTTTGACTGAACACCAACCATGTCAACTAGACCACAGCACTCAGTGCCACATCCAGTCACTTCTTGAGCACCTCTAGGGATGGTGACACACCATCTCCCTGGGCAGCCCATTCCAATACTTAACCATCCTTTCAGTGGGCAAATGCTTCCTGATGTTCAACCTGAACCTCCTCTGGTGCAGCTTGAGGCCATTTCCTCTTGTCCTGCTATGGTTTGCCTGGGAGAAGAGGTCAACCTCCACCTCCTTACTGGTAGTTCCAGACAGTAATAAATCCTCCCCTGAGCTGCCTTTTCTCCAGGCTAAACCCCGTGTCCCTCTGCCTCTCATAGGATTTAGTCTCTAGACCCTTCACTAGATTTGTTGCCTTTTTCTGGACATGCCTCAGTATCTCAATGTCTTTCTTGAAGTGAAGGGCTCATATTGTGACCATCAAGTAATTCCTGAAGGAAGAATTTTGGCCAGACCACAAATTAAAAATGTGTTTTAGTCAAGTCTAGAGAAATCATGAACACTTCAAAGGATGAATTCTTATCCAAGGATCAGAGTGAGCACAAAGCCCTCAGTGTTTGTGGTAAACAGCAAACCAGCTCTGAAAATCCAACAGACTATACTGAGCAGGGAAAACAATGTAGCCTTTTATTTGAGCACATGCACTCAACCAGCAAGTTTATAGCACTCACCCATAAGAAAACAGCTTTTTTACTTTAGGCAAATAGATAAAGCTCTCTCAGTATTCCTTTGTTTCCCCTGTGGTGTATATGGTGCAAACACTGCTCTAGCAGGCTGGGAGTGCACCTGTTGGAAATGAGAACCATTCCATTGACGTCAGACTCTAACCTCCAGCAGCACCAAGTGAGAACCTGGCCTAGAACACATTTCAACATTTGCTAAATGTTAAATTTTTCAAGCTTCTGTCCCTTTTTTCAAGCAAATTCAGGGCTGTACTTAAAAAAAAAAGAGAAAGAAAAGAAAGAAAGAGACAAAAAAAAAAAAAAAATAAACAGTCTTTTTTACCCCCTTACTTAGGAGCAATTAATAAACAAAGCAAAATAAAAAAGATCAATATTTGCCTTTGCCTTTTGATGCTTTTAATCAACTTGTTCTCTTTAATTTTAGACACTTTTATAATTAATTTCTGCTAATTTTTCAGACTCAGACTGACAATGAACTGTTCAATGATTTATTATATACTTTTTAAAAGAGCTTCTCAGTTTAATAAAGCTTCTCAGAAAGTAAAAAATAGCACTGAGATAACAAGAATCTCATTCCTATTTTGCAGTGCCTTTTTCAAGGATAGAATCTGGACCCTAACTTTCCAAGATCCTCAAAATTCACAACCTGCTCTGTTGACTTGGTGCACATGCACCCTGGTGTGGATCTGTCCCAGTGGAAAGGGACTCTGCAGAGCCTCAGAATCCAGAGTGAAGCATCTGTGGCGCACACATAGGCCATAGGGTTGCCAAGCTGATGGAGAGGGCTTTAATTTAAACTTGCCAGGGGAGGGAAACCTGAGCCCATCCCGCTCCTACCAGATTGTGGCGTGTATCAGCAATAGATGCCCAGAGCCTGGAGAGGGATCACAGATCAGCAGAAGCACCTGCAGAACAGCCCAAAGGAATTCCAGCCATTCCAGCCAGGAAGCCAGCCTTATTGGGGGCCCAATTTAAATGCCTCTATGCAAACAGACAGAGAATGGGAAATGAGCAAGAGGAGTCAAAGGTATGACTAAGCCAGCAGGGCTATGATCTTAGTGCCATCATGGAGACATAGTGGGATGAATCCTGTGACTGGAGTGTTGGGATGGAAGGACATATGCTCTTTAAGAAGGACACGCAGAGGAGATGAGGACATTGGCACTCTCTCTGTCAGTGACCAGCCAGAGCACATGATGTTTGGTGTGGGATGGATGAGGAGATGACTGAGAGCTTATGGGTGAGGATGGAAGGGAGAGCAGGGATAGGTGATGCTGTAGCAGGGGTCTGACACAAGCTACCTGACCAGAAAGACCAAGAAGATGAAGGCATAAGCAATCCAGGAGGTTCCTGGAATATGCAGAGGATAACTTCTTCTCCAAGTGATAGAGGAGTCAACGAGGAGAAGTGCTATGCTGGACCTTGTTCTTGCCCCTGAGGAGGGGCTGGTGGCAAATATGAGGCTTTGAACAGCAACCATGGAATGTTGGAACTCAGGATCGAGGGCAGTGAGGAGGGCACACTGCAAACTCACTACTCTGAATTTCAGTAGAGCAGGCTTTGCCCTCTTCAAGGATCTGCTTGGTCAAGTAACATGGGATAAAGCCCTGGCGGGAAGACAGGCCCAAGAAAGTTGGTTAATATTCAAGGATCACCTACTCTAAGACATTCAACTCTCTCTGCTCTCAACTCTGGGCTCTCCAATATGTTGTCTAGGATGTGGGTACTGACCTGCCATTAGACATCTCTGGGATTCAAGTGTTCATGACAGAGCTCTTTATTTCGACTCCCTTTAGAATCAAGGGAGAGAAACAGTCATTCCTTGGCCGGGATGTCTGCTTGGGGAACCTACCTTTGACAAGGATCATCTTAAATGCATATTTTTTCTGCAGTGATCTGCGTGTCTGGAATAATTATTTCAGACAAAATATTAACACGCAAACTAAGGTGCACAAATAAATATAAAATCAATTAGAAAATTAAAAAAATAAAAACAATACTGAAAGAAACTACTTTGTAGCTACATTGTAGGGAAGATGTGAGCATGGGTCTGCTAGTCCAGAGGACCATGGGGCAGGAAGCATTGCTGATAACCAGTGCTAAGAGAGAGCAGGAAGGCTGGTGTGCAGAGAGGAGTCTGCTCATCTGCTCCCTGACATCTTCCTTATCTACTCTCTGTCTCCCCCATCTTGGACACTCCACAGAGTAGGGGTTTCCTCAGGTAGATATTGACCAAAGAGTCAATCACCAGCATTTTGTCAACTTTTTTTGGTTTTGTTGCACTTATATACTTTTGACCTCTGGCACAATATTCAACCATGACTTCTACATACTCATTATTAATTTCATTCTTTGAAAGCTCAAAGGTTTGTTGTCCTGGACAGTAAGTTGGAGTTCTTGGAACAGTAAAAAAGCTGGAGATTTCTGGAGGTGTGTAGCTGTTTAGTGTTGGATTTCAACTCACTTCCTCACTGCCTCAGGGAGCACGTGTGCCCCCTTGAGTTACACATCATAAACTCAAACCTGCACAGGCTGACGACTGTTTCAGCTCAGTGAAATTATTTTGCTAGTGACTTAAGGTTTAGGAATGAGCTTATCTGCAGCCATAAATCTGTATTGCTCTGTTCATGTTAGGGAAGGTTTTGACATACACACATATACATTTTTATTGTCAGGAGTGTTTTTTTCAAAGTATTCCTCTATCTTGGTTTATTGCAGTTCGAAGACATTCTAAACATTTTTTCTTTGGACTTGTTCAGGATGACAAGTGACTTCTTAGAGGGTTTGAGCAGATTGCTTTGTGAGTTACAATGATATACAATGATATAATTTAAACTCTTTTATTTATTGGATATAAAAATTCATCTATATTGAATGCACGCTGGATTATGTGCCTGTTGCAGAGGCAGTAGGGCACGGCACTGTGGAGCTGTACCTGTACATTGCAGGTGACTTGAAAGTAATAGTGCTATCAAATTTGCACACCTGAGCCACCACGATATGATTTCACCCTTAGCAGCCTGATCTCACATGCTGGCAACATGAAAAAGAGTCCTTTGTCTCCAAGGCCCCTTTTTGAATGCAACATAAACTGGTAGCAAATAAAGTAGGCATCTAGCTGCCATCTCTCACTAGCTTATATAAAACTAATTGCATGCTGTCACATATTTTTAGTGATGTGGCGTGAAAACTTCATGCTACTTGATCCCATTCTTTCAACACTTGTGCCCTGGTGTCCATGAAACCATTTCAAAATACTTTTTCATGGAGTTTAATGCCAGAAGAAACAAATAAAGGACTTACACTGACCTCCTCTGTGTCACAGGTGATTGCATTGCAGTTAGTTATCCTTGTATTGAGTTCAGTGATCCAGGAGAGGCTGTGTCTGCCCCGTGCTGGGCACAGCCTGTTCCAGTCAGCTCCAGCAGATCCACCACAGGACACAGCCAAGCCCAGAAACCCCCGTGGTGGTGACCTGGGGTAAGTGTTCTTTCTGGGAAAATACTGCTTGGCAGAGAAGAGTGAGGAAAGATGTGAGAGAAACAGCCCTAAAGACAGCAAGGTCCGTGGAAAAAGGGGCAGAGGGGGTGCTTCAGGGGCTGGACCACAGGGGCTCTCCAACTTTTGGAGAAGACATGCAGATTGTGATGAAGTGATGCAGATTGTCCCCCTGAAACCCACGAAAGTCCAGAGCAGACCAGATATCCAAAAAGCAACCCATGGCAGATGCCATGAGGAGCAGGTGGTTGCACACTTGAAGGAAGTTGCAACCTGCAGAGACCCACCACAGGATCAGGCTCAGGTGGGAACTGCGGCCTGTGGGGAAGAGCCCACACAGGAAGAAGTTTTCTGGTAAGAATGGTGAACCTGTGAGAGTCCCACAGTTCAGCAAGGGTGGGAGGAGTGTGGAGGTGTGTGGAGCAAGGAGCAGCAGAGGGGAGCTGCTTATGGACTGACAACAAATCTTATTCTCCAACCCTCTGCACTGCTGAGGGAGGAGAGATTATAGGAATCGGGAATGGTAAGTGAAGCTGAGCCTGAGAAAAGGAAAGGAAAATGGCTACAAGTTGTGTCTCAAAAAAACAAAGCAAAACCACAAAATCCATCAAAGTTATTCAGACAGTATAATTCAGATACTATTTAATACAGCGTATTAAACCAATGTTTAGAGAGATCAAATTTAGTTTTAAGTAATCCAAACGATATCCTTCCACCATCACCCCTGAAAGTTGTTTTAAGGTTTCCTACCCTTATGAATAGGAAATTCTTAGGGTAACCTGGTCAAAGGTCAGCTTTCAGCCACAAGATCCTGGAAGGTTTTGCAAACTAGACTGAACAGATATAAGGCTTGTTTTCTACCTTTCAGTGACTAGGTACAGTGACTGCTTTGCCTTTCAATATCCTTTTTGATTATACCAAGAAGAACCATTTTACACCACTTAAGCTTCACAGCAGAAGGGTTTCTCTTCCAGATTCTTGATTACTTTTTAGCCTTTTCCCCAACTCTGATGTACCCCACGTCCTTCAACAGATCTGGTTATCAGGATGAGCCTAGCAGCATCTTACTAATGTTGTATTTACAGGCACAAACACAGTGCATCAACTTCTATATTCTTTTTCATATGTCCAGAAAATTGTAGCAGTTGAGCAGTTGTATCTGTCCCAGCATTGGATAAAATCGTTTATCCAAAGTATAAATCTTTGGTTCCCAGGAGAAAGTCTCTAAACTCTTGACTCTGCCTGCATACTTGATTCTCGTGTAATCTTGTATTTTTCTGCACTTATTTATATTGTATGGAGTGACTCATTCAAAGTGTTAGAGAGAGGTGTCTTGCATCTCTGTAATGATGTGGGAAGAAAATTAAGAATGTATGGGGACATTTTTTCCTATTTTTTTTTTGTGCTGAGCTTCACGAACATCTGCTACTATCCTGCAATGAGTCATAACACTAAAGCATACTTCTACAGTACATAGTGTAACCTTATTCACTAGATTTAAGTGGGTGTGTGATTCTTGCGTAAAATATTTATGCTAATTTCGTTGTACAGAAATACCTATTTGCCTCAAATTGCAAAACTTCTTTTCATTAGTAAGCTGGTTCTAGCAGTGTTGAGAAGCAAGGGAATGCACCTTTAAGGAGAAATGAGGAAAGGCGGGGTCCTGCCTTGCTCTTGGGGTGCCCCAAGTGCAGGGAGCTGCGGCGGGGGCCAAGGGGCTCTCAGCCCCACGTGCTGCTGCTGCTGTATCTGCAGGCGATGCATGACTCACTCTCACAGGACCAGCGAGTGACTGCCAGAATTAGCATCCAGCCTGCATTTTTGAAAAGAGCTGGGCCCTCTTTGCTGTGATAGTTTACATTGCATCCTGGGATCCCTTACAAAGTAGTATTTTTATTTGCCTCAGTAAATCATCCATCAACAACGTCTGGTTTTTTCAAGTGCAGAAAAAGCACTTTTTATCAGAGTTTGTACTTCCTCCCACACTTCTGATAAGAGTATAAAACTTCCTGCACACGAATTAACTGAATCTTGTACAAATGAGGAATGTTTCAGGCTGAGGTTCAAGAAGTACAGCTACTGAAAGAGCTGAATTTGGCTTATTTTGATTTTTACTCCTGTTGGCTTACAGAACTTGAAACTCGTGTTACGAGGAATAGCCAAAAGGTAATTCCATTTGGAAAAAAAATTAAAAAAAAGAAGCCAGACTTGTATGAACAGGACACAGCAACCTTCATCTCAGGTGATTTTGATTTTTAGAATATTATTTACTATACTACAGCAGAGAGCCCTCTGGCTTTACAACAAGTTACTTTATGGATTTTTTCAGGTGACAAATACCATGATATGATTTTATCAGGATGATAAAAGAAATATGTTTACCTTTCTCTGATGTAATTTCAGGTTTATTTTAATGCACTCTGAAAGCTAATTAAACCAACATAAGTATTTGTGCTTCATTTCTGTTTCACTCAGATATGATTTTAATATAAATTACAGGAAAGTGCTTTCTAGACAATTTCATAATGTGCACTGTGGAGACTGTTTTGAGTGGTTATGATCTTCTGACCAGCATTTCTGTATGAAATCATTGGTATAAATGTTGCCTTAAAATACTGAGCACCAAGATTTCCTAAAAATAGCCAAAACTACATTCAGTCAGAAATTAATGTTGCTATAGACATTTAGGAACATGGCAGTTCTGTGCCACAATGCAATCTGTGCTAACTCAAAATCCTAATGGATTTTCATATAGAAAGTATCTATTCTGGCCAATTTTTACAGTGGTACAGTATTTTTGCAGGCTTTAGAGCCTTGCAACAAAAACAAGCAAAGGCTAAAGAAACAAAAAATATTCCTTACATTTAAACTCCATTTAGGGTTTCCAGTCAGTAGAGCTCATGGTCCAGCTATCCTGAAAATATATCATGAACTGGGGAGAGTGGGGAGGAAGGCAGAAGAAAAAGATGAAAAATAAAAGTTGTTTCATAATTTTTTTCTTTGTATCACTGGTAATTAAAAAGAAAAATAGATAATTTCTACCTTCTGAAGCCAAGTGTTTACTATCTAGTTCTTGACTATCTTGCATGTTTTTAATTAATTTTGTGTTTGGATTGGAAGGCTCTTTTCCCAAACGTCAACTTTTCCCTTTTGCATTAGCAGATTTTTAATGCTCTGGTGATAGTGCCAAGAAAGTTTGACAAAAAAGATTATAAGGTATCCTGAAATGGCCCAGTTCATTCGCCTTTCTGGATGTGAAGTATTCTTTTCCACAGGCAACCTCTAATAAAATAGGCACACTGTATATGGAAAGATCTGGAAATATCAATTAGAAATACACTAAACAGATCTCAGTTTTTCTAATAAAATACTTTATTTGTTCCACTGGCATAGACTATAGTTTCCTGCCCAAATTACCTTAATGGCATTCAATCAAAAGAATTTCCCAAAGTCTGTTGTAAAACAGAATAAGTGACCTAGAGCTAAGTAGAAATTATATGATTTATTCTTCTTCCTTAAATTACTTGCAAATACTTGGTGATCTATAAAAGGGAAAGAAAGCTGGCAGTACTTCAGAGTGTTTAAGGCCACCTTTGTCTTCTGCTTTTGTTTTGCAAGTTAGGAAATATAACAATTTACTTGAGCATGCATAAACTTAACCAAGCTTTTATCTATTCTCTGCAATGCAGCAAAGACAAACTATTTTTTGTAAAGATATTTCTAACCATGACAAGATAATTTGGGACCAGGGCTCATAAGCAAAAAATTGTGTTCACTGAGGCCATTCTCTGCTATGTCCACCTCATAAAATCAAAGAGTGAAAAATATGCTGAAACTTTCCCAAGAAATAATCAAAAAGGAGACAGGGGGGTTGGTGCAATCATCTTCCTCAAAGGAAATGTTTTTTTCTACTGTTAAAAAAAAAGAAGAAGAAGAAGAAGGAAAAATGTGGAATATATATAACCAAACTCTTCCACAACAAATGAGGAATTTGGAAATTATTTGGCCCATAAGTGTTTACAACACATTTTAGGCTTGTGTCAAGCATAGACTTGTTAGAGATACACTATATTGCAAATAAATCTACTATTAATCACCCCACATGTGTACTCAGAAACACAGTTTTACTTAGTCCGGTTTGTTTAAAGAAGTTGATTAAAACATGCAAAGCCTTAAATTGGCAGTGTTGGCTTTCTCCAGGGGGGAATCCTCTTCCCATGTCAGATTTCTCAGCAAGTGGTCAGCAGGGTGCTGGAGATCGATCCTCTCCTGCACAAAGGAAGTTGTGTCTGGCAGAGCCTTCTCTGTGAGCACTCCAGGACTGAGAGCTTACTCCTTCTCTCATTCCAAAATAGCCTGAATCTGGGGACCTTCCAGGGCTGCTAAAAGAACATCTGTTTGGGAAGTGGGAGAGCTTGGAAAAGGCTGAAGATGTACTTGCTACAACAGAGAAGGGCAGAAATGAGCTTTTGTAAATAGCTGACTAACGGATCTTTTTTTGGACTGATTCCCTTGTTTTCAAGTCTGCATCATATTATTTGTCCTCATTTCAGGTTTTTAAATTTTGGAAAGAGGACTTATTGCTAATATAAAAGGTGTGGTAATTAACTGTGGAAACTCATGGATATGAAACATCAATGCATACTGCACACAGTTTCTGTGATTTCTAAGCATGAAAAAATGCTTGAAGACCAAAAATTATTTTTACGGAAACATTGTTGACACAAAAAAACCAAAAAACTTATCAGAAGCTGCATTGAATGGTGCTGATTCATTTTCACACTTGACTTTATTGTCATTGAATGTGTCTGGACATTTATGTTACCCTAATGCTGCCCTAATTGAGATGTGTGAAGGCTAATTCTCTTTGTATTATTATAAAATGTAATAGTAGTCACAATGATTGTAAATGGATTTTTCAATACATCATTTCTAAATCTATATATGGAAGACATGGAGTATATTCCTGCCACAAGAGCTAAAAAAACCCAAAAGAACCCCATGATGATCCAAATTCTTTATTTTGGAAAAAATAAAGAAGCATCCTAGGCTTGTCATCAATATAAGAATGTTTTTTAGTACCTCTATACAGCATCTCTGCAGACCTTCATTAAAAAAAAAAAACATTATAGTCAACAAAAAAAAAACCTGCAACCAGATTCTGAGCTCTTTAGTTCTTAATGGAACAAATTAATTGGATATGTTTTGTAAATACAACAGGGGAAAAAAATCTCCCTGCCGTGTTTTTCAGCTCTGTTGCAAAAATATGTTGAGTGCCTAATGAAAATAATATCATAAGAAATCATACTGAACCTCCAGATGCAGCTCCAGAAAAGGATTTCCTTTTAGTCGCATTTCTAAGCTTCTTGCAGATGCCTTAAATACTGTCAGACACCTAAAACAGCACTAGATGTGAGAGCTGAGGTACCAGAATCCCTGCCTCGGGCAGCTAGTCAGCTGCAAGTCTCTTGAGAGCCCACAGATACAACAGGGTTATTGATTTCTGCAGATGCTTAGGTGCTCCGGATGAAAACAACTATGCTTAGGTGTCTTAACCTGAACTGAATCTTCGATTTGAGAAGGAATTATGTGGATATTTTGCCAAAGAAATCCCAAACTGAATAGATGTTGGTGGCATTTTTTTTTCATTTTTCTCTACACTTTTCTTGAGTTTGTGTAGTTGGAAACATTACACCCTTCAACGGCAAGCACACTGCAAAACTCTTCAAAAAGACATTTTCAGCAGCTTCTTTAGAAAACTGGACAAACACCATTCCAGAAAAAAATCAAATCTTTAACCAGTGAGAGAAGCAACATATCAAGGTCATTGCAAGAACTTGTTATTTCATCTTTCTGTTTGCAATTTTGAATGATATTTGCATTTTTTAATCTCTCCAGAGCTTTGCCCTTCTCTCTAGAAGTTAGCAAATGCACATGCCTTCTAAGTCAAGTTTCTCATGTTTTCACATTGCAGAGCTATGTCATGGCATATGGTGTCATGCCCTCTGACACTGTTTGACAGATTTCTGCTGTATTTATTAGGAAGCCTTTGAACAAATCATGGTACAAGAGAAGCAATATGAAACTAAGAAACACTCATTAGCATGGAGGAACCCTAGAATTCCAGTGCCATGAAACAGTCAATAGAGTTCATGTAAAGTATTTAGGAAGCTGGCTCTAGCGGAGATTCAGGGAATGAACAGCTTTCATCAAAGAGCAGATGTAGGGTTCACCACAGATTTTAAGCAGGAGCCATAGTAAAGTCATTCAAACTGCTAAGGGATAAGATAGGCTTGCTGTCTCTCCGACCATCTTACTTGCCCCTAAATTAAGCACCCAAGGTGTAATTACAGGATTCCCAAACTGCAGTATTCTGTTGCCCTGGATCAGCCAGTCAGTTCTTTCCTGGGGTCAGTGGAGAGAAACCCAGAATCATAGGACACAAATAATATACATGACATCCTCTGGACACCCCGAGACAACAGGGCAGGTTGGGTTTGCCATGGCTACACCTGGTGGGTGCACAGTTACTGCATGGTACACAGTGTCACTTCTCCATGACTCTGTTTCTGCACAGACACCCTCTGCTGTCACTGTCATGCCCCCCTGCCCCAAAGATGCTGTGGCATCTTAGCCACAGAGGTTTTAGTGCAACTGCAGATACTGCATGGAATACCAGGCCAAGGAAGCCTGACAGAAAGAACTCCTCCTGGACACAAAAAGCACATTCATTTCCAGTTTTCAAGCAGGGTTTCCTTCCATGCCTTTACTCCTTCCCAAACGAATTGCAACCTCTGTCTCCTCACAGTTGCCTCTGGTCCTTCACCATCTCTTTAACAGATTGCTGCAGCCAGGTCTGCCTGTATTTTGAAATATATTAGTCTCTCACTTCCACAACACTGGCTCCAGTACATGGCTTCTGCTAAACCTAATATTTGCAATATCATAGGTTCCTGAGTGAATTAATCAGTGCAAAAGAATAAAAATAGTCTCCACTCAAGAACACAGTGGAGGAAACATAACTTTCCAAAACTGGATTGTGGTCTCCAGCCCACAGTCAGAAAACAGGAGAGTGCCAGGAAGCACCCTCTCAATCACCCAAGGACTCACCACAAAGTGCAGGAATATTTGTGCTTTTCACAGATAAAAAGTTAGAAGAAACACACTAAACTGAGAAGGAAGAGGTGAAATTATAATTTAAAAGGGAAAGATGTTGGAGGAGGGGAACTGTTTCTGTGTGAACTTTACCTTCAAAACAATGTGTCAGTAAGCACAGAAAGCCACTCTTGTCAGATGATAAAAACTTCACAAATCTCTAGAAGCCTGAATCTAGTTTTGTTCACTTCTGCGTGAAGTGAGCAATATACAATTTTTTTAATGACAGCATAGGACAGTTCTAGATGCAACTTAATTTTGAGCTGTTGTTAATCTTTAGGGATAAAAAAGTGAGATATATGTATTTTCCCATAAAGAAATTGCCACAAAAACACTGAACACCTCAGCAGCTGGATTAGGACACAATGAGCAGTGTGTCTACATTGCAAAAAGAGAGGATATCACCTTCCAGTAATATTTACATAAAATCCCTTAACATCTTTAACTAAAAGCTGAGAAAATAATACCTGAGATTTTCTAGTGCCATTTTTAAGATCAATTTAATTTAGCTTTATTTATGTTCATGTTCCTTTTGGATTTATTTTTGACAATATGCAAGTGATTGGATTTCATGTTCATGGAAAATGGATTTCAGAGTAATTTCAAAACCCACATTTAAATGTAAGGTTAGAAGGCATTGAGACTGGAAGTCTGTGCATATTTGTGTAATCAGGGAATGGGACAAATACCTTATGTCTTATCAGCACTGCCATGTAATTTAAGCAGCATCATTTCAGTTTGTAAAGTTATGATCCGTCAGTAGAGTGACATAGACTTATAGACAAGAATAGACTTGAATTACAGATAATTTAGAGAGTAATCTTTTCACATAAATCAAAGCTAGATTCTTTAGAAACAGTTAATATTAAAAATTATTCATTTACTTCCTCTGAGAATGGAATATGGTCAAATCCAGCTATACTTCCCCATGCATTATAAATATCTATAAACATTGAGTTAAATGTCAGCTGGAAGGAATCCCTCTTGCATTAAACTGAAATAGAAGCTTGATATAAACTCTTGTTTAAAACAGTTTATTTTTAATAAGACAAAACCTTAAATCTGGACTGACATGTCAGATTTAGGCAGGGGATTTCTGCAAATCCGAATGTTAGTTCAGTGCCATAGTCATTTCGATTTGGCATCAGACCAGTTCTTGTTTCTACTATTTTTGAAATCACAGGCAAAACCACAGGCAACTGGATCTCTCCTAGGAAAGAATTGGATAAACAGCAAAAAGAGTATAATATTCTTCCATCTTTTAGTCACAAAAAGATTATTTTAATTTCTGTTCTCCTCATTTTCACTGTTCAATGTTTACAGTACTTGAAAGAAAAATAAATGAAATCTATGTTTTTACTACTTAGATATAGTATTGTTCTAAATACTCAACATATTTTTAAAATATCAAAACTGCTGATAAAAAGCCAAATAAAGCAGCATCCCTCTTCTCTCTTTTAAATATGAATACTCTTTCAAAGAGGGTAATATTGGGAAGAATCCCTCATTAAACCAGTGTCAGAGGCAAATTCTGAGACAATTGGAGTTGAAAATGTAGCTAACAGGGACACGCTTGTCATTGTCTCCTAAACTGTTTTTCACTCAATTGTATTCCCATACCCCAATCACTGTTTTTAATCCAAGGTGTGTTAGCTCTCTTTTTGCAACTAATTATGGTCCTCATATCTTTCAGCTCTGTTAAATTAATAAAATACCTTCTAGGAGTATGAATGACTAAGTAAACTGGATTTAGTCTGGAAAAGAGAGAGCTGGAGAGGTGGGGGATAGATTGAACTCTCCAAAATTATGATGACATAGGCTGGGTGGATAGGGCTTGCTTATTCCTTCTGTTTTGCCATAGGAAAAAGAAATACAGGATAGGAAAGAAAAGAAGAAGTGAGATTCAAGGAGAAAAAAATATCTGACACCAGACACCTGGTCATAAGAACCCTTTGCCAAAGGATGCTGTGGGTGCAAAGTTTATGGACAGCTAAGGACAGTCTGAAGAAACAGATGGAAAAGACATTCACTGATGGTCAATGGAGCCCCAAAACCCACATATAGCTCAGGAAATTCACAGAACCAAAAATAACTGAAATTTAGGAGAGAATTATTCGGTACTTTTCTTTACCTTCCACTTGCACAGCTGGAGTCTGCTGCTGGAGATATGTACTGTGCTACTTGTACAGTTACTGACGTGGTATGGGCCTGATTATTTTCTCTATGAGTAATGGTATGTTTATTAATAATGAGTGGCTTTATTTATTTTCTCCACAACATTTTTTAACTTAATTTTTTGCAGACTTTAAAATAAAAAATCTAGATTTCAAGGTATTCATTTGGATGTGAAATTATATTTAAAACTTGTCATGATCCACAGAATTAGGGTCCAGAAATTGTAAAATTTGTATTTTTTTAATGTATGTATGAATGCATGAATGAATGAATTAGTTTACAATAACTACTTCTTTACATCTAACCAGTGCACAAGTAAATTTTACAAGGTTAAGCAGAATAATCCTGTGCTTTGAACAGATTCTGAAGTCAGATTCTTCAGGGACTATTCTGGTTTTAAGACCAGCAGGGAAATTAAACTCCAATTAAACCACGCCCCTTTCCATGTCCCTTCCAGTTAGGCAAGAACAATAACTGAGAGATTATGAGTTGAAATAACAATTTCCTAAAAGCACAGAGCAGTGGAATGAAACACACAAAATAATGACAGGAATATTTATAATAAAAGCATACAGAAGAGAAGGTGTTTTACCAACACTAGGGTATTCACCAGGAGGAACAAAAACAAACACTTCCTGAAGGTCACACCCACATGGTCTCCAGACAAAGGTAATATGGCAGCCATTCCTGTACCTACGCCCCCTGGTATTCTGAAAATTGAGAATTTCCAGTTCTGGCACTCCTTGTTTCCAGATGAGTCCTGCTCCCCAGCAATGATATACATGGTATGGAACAAACAACTTGGTCACACCCACACAGCACTAAAAACTCCACCTCCTTTCCCGGTAACCAGGACAGAAACTTATTTCCATTGATCCATTGAAACAATAAATCCTATAGAATGTTAATGCTTATCACTTAGTGAAAATCAGAAATAAACTGCTTGATATTTGAAACTGAAAAACTGACCTCCAAAGAATCTCCAGTATTAATAACACCTGAAAAGTACCTTAAATGAGTATCACCAAATACAGATGGATAAAAATAATACTTGACACTTTCTAAAGGTCAAATATGAGAGAGATCATGCCCCAATATCCATATCTAACTTTTCATCAATCTTCTGTGTTGGATCAATCACATATGATGACCTGTACGGTGTCCAGATGAGGAATGCTCTTTTCAACCTCTCTCAAGCTACTGCTGTTCACACTGACTCATTAACTTCAAAACGCTACTGACATCTCTCTACCTTGTGTTTCCACTGCTGGTGCTAAAGCACATTAAAATAAAGTTGCTTTGTTTTGATTTCTGTCTATTAAAGTCTCACTGAGACTATAGACCTGATTAACCTGTCAAGGAATGTCAAGCTGGCATGATAATAAATAGCCTCAGACCAATGATTTAAACACTAAAGTATATCTAGATCCATCACAAAAAAATCATATTTCCCCTGGGTAAATCAGAGCTAAACTTGTCAAGTGGTCAGATTCCTTCTTATTGAATCATGTCCTCCTTTTTTTGCTTTTCAAATGCAATTTTGCTTTTCAATTGCTCCTATGTATACATCTGCCACCACGCCATCCACCTTTGTGCCTTACACCCCAGGTTTGTCTTGTAGCTTCTGTAGCCTAGGCTGGGTAAAACAGACTCTTGGAAAGAGCAGACATTAATCTGTTGTTCAGGTGTTCATGCCTTTGAATGAATGCAATAATAATTCCACTTTATACAACAATGATCCCACCTTTCCAATTATAAGTGATGTGCCGCATCATCAGAGCTACATGTAGATTTAGGTAATTGTTTCTACATGTATTAGAAACTGTGCTATAGTGCCTGATCTTTTTCATTACTACAGTCTGCTAGCATCTCCTCTATATTATCCACTAGCTATACACCTTTCTCGATATATATATATATATTTGGAACTTATTGGATCTGACATTTACAACAAAGTGCTAGATTATAAAGGAAATGCCCAAAAGCAGGACTTGGGCAGTATTTAGTGATCTAAATCTCAAACCACTGTTATAAAAACTTCTACTCAGGCAGTGGTTCTACTAACTATGCCAGCCCTTTAGATGCACACACTTGATAGCACTCCTTCCCTTTGAGAGTGAGTTCTTAGCTCATACCCATGCTCAGATCTACCAAAGTGTGAGCAACCTACAACTTACTTCCTTAGCCAGTCACTGTTCAAAGACCAGGCCTCCTTTTGCATGAGTGGAACCTCATCTGATAGGGGCAGACCCTTAAATTCTGTGAGGAACTCTTCTTTGTTTTTCGATAGCACTTCTGGAGGAGGAGATTGGTGGATGTGAAACAACTTAATATTTTAGATTAGCAATTAGAGTACTCATACAGGAAAAACCTTTTCTTTGCCTGGTGGGATTCAGATTTCTTTGCCTGGTGGGATTCCCCATGCCTTAAGTCATTATTTTGTAGGCAGAGCACTATCAGGGTTGTTCCTCTAAAAGCTGGTGCCCTCTGAAGATCAGATGTCTGATAAATAGAGAGAAAGACTGTTGAAATCAGTGGTTGCAGCCATTTCTTTTGAGAAGGTATGTGTATTCTGATCTTTTTTCCCATTGCTCTTTTAGTCCTATATTTCAAAACTGCCTAATATAAAATACATTAAAAGCCTTAAATTCTAAAACTAGGATCTAACTTACCTTTCCAGCCTTGAAAGGTAAGTTGCTGCATTGTGTCTTTTTAGCCCAGTCAGTCTTGAAGGTAGTCAGAACTACCTTCTTAATAATTCAGCTTGAGGAAAAGGCATCATTTCTGGAGATAAAAAGAGTGAATTCTTTTACACCCGGTTAGCAGTGATGTAGTTGTCTAATGTTTGAGATGTCTGAAATCTCTCTGCCTTCCAAGAGTGTTAAGTTCAGAGCGGCTGTGGGAGAATGTCACAGATGCACATATCTGAAAAAGGTCAGTGTCACTCTTCTTGATGAATCTCCCAAAGCTTTCCCCATGTCTTTATTTCTGTTTCCATCTACACCTACGTCAGGAATCAAGTTCCTAAATGGAAAAAGGATGCCTGTTGTTTTGGGGCTGGCAGGTGGTGGCTGTCCACTCCTGCAGCCCTGTGTCCCCAGGAGGTGCCAGCACCTCCCCACAGCCCTTAGTGAGATACTTGATCCATATTTGACCACATCACAAGTACCTGGGTTCCCCATTGGATGATTTCAGAAAGCTTTCTGCTCAAGATGATGATGTCTTAAATGTCTCCAGCGCTCTGTCTGGAGCTGAGTCTTCCCAAGTGGGCATTATTTTGCTTTTAAACTTTTGTTGTATATTCACTGGAGTTGTGCAGAGAACCAAAAAAATGTTAACTTTATGGGACAGATTTTTTAGATTTATATCATATTTTGTTTCTACTCCAAAGAGGCTTGAAGCATACTTGTAACCACAATAAGTGGACTACCTCATTGACTAAAGAAAGAGAGCCAGAAAAAATTTCAAGTCTGATCTTAAGATTGAAGATAGATTTTACTCTGTCTTATCCCAACTGAATAAGAACTCAGAGGACAGAAATCACAAATATGTAACCAGAACCATTACAAAAAGTTTCATCTGAGGCACTAGGTGCAGTCATAAACCCTATTGTCCACAAATGGCCTTTCCTGTTGCATTGTAGCTGATGAGCAGGTTATCCATTTGACATATTATGAGCAGGTGGAAGATTGCTTTAACTTACATTGCAAACATTTGGCTGTTGTTAGCACTGAAAAAAACCATAAGGCATGCTAAACGATTTCTGCAACCATGGGTTTATTCCATTAGGATCAGGGATAAATTCCATTACACCAACAGATCATTCAGTTTAAGCTGATTGTACTGTAACACATAGCTGTAAATATATATTTCAAAACAAAATAGCATTCCAAAAGGTTCAGTCTCTTAAACACAGCCCAAAGGCAGAAATTCATCTTTCCTTTGGCAATATCATCTAATGGCCAGCTGATCTCCACTGTCAAGCTGAAGTGACAAAGTATAACTGTTCATTTGTGCACAGTTTCTTATTAATGACAGACGAGTCTAGCAGAAACTACTGCAGGATATGTTCAAAGAATTATGAAGAGATATAAAACTCAAGGCCCACATTCCACTTCTGATCTTCACCATTAAAACTTACTAAAGGAATTACCTTGATAAAATTAGAAATGACATATAAAAATTAAAAAAGAAGAACCAAAATCAAGCTTTGAGCTGAATGTCACATATGGTGTTTGCTATCTTATTAATTATATTTCCTCAAATTTTTTGGAAGACTAACTGGGAGATAACTTAGATCAGAGCCTTCAGAGCCAGTTGTAAAACAAGTCAAATGTATTTAGGATTATATACATTCTAAGGAGCATATAATCTATTAGTTAAGCATTTCAGTTTCTCACGCTTAATCTTTGCTATTCCTACACAAACAAATATAAATATTGAAACATTATTTTATGGAAATAGATCAATATCATTCCTATGATTATCCTGTCTTGAGGTGCCTACTATAAGGGCTACGTTAAAATACTTTCAAGGCCACATCTTTGAAAGAGCAACACATTATATGAACTGATATCTAGGTCAAAGCCAAAAGAACATTTTTACAAAGAAAACAAACCAATCATTTCACTCACTGAAAAAGGAAGGAGCAGACCTAAGTATCTGGCCTGCATGGGGAACTGATGGGAATTGTATTATATTACATCACAAATTGCAGTGTTAGGAAGGGGAAAGATGCCTGCAAAGTCTTTTCCCATTATGGGCCACCTCGCTTGTGCAAGGGGAGCTGCATGTAGATGGAAATACGAAAAAAAAGAAGCTTTTTTCCTTCCAAAAATACATTCTGCAAGAAAATACCAGCTTAGGTCCTGTGAATTAAGTCTCATAGAGGAAAATCACAGTATTATTTCTGTTTACCCTAACTCATCACCATACTCAAAACACTGAGATCCCCAATCTGCATAAATCAGAAAAAGTCAATTCTATTGTTCTATTGATTCACACAAGCTTATTTTCTAATCCAGTGGTATTTCAGACCATATAACTATGATTTAAAATGGAGCATGATCTGTTACATATTCCTAAAAGAAAAAGAAGGCAAGGCAATACAATGAATCAGAGTAAACTGAAATATGTGTAACCACATAACGACACTAGCCAAAAGTAACACTTCATTATTGCAGTTGGCGTTACATTTATTGAGTTTGTTCTTTTTCCTGTTTCGTTTTAAACTTTTCAATAATATGACAATAAGGTTCTTGTGGAGAATCAGGCATGCAGAGAACACAGGCCTTCCCACATGTTCCAGTCTGGAACACAACACATTTTGATACAAAAACCCCAGCTGCAAAATTTGAGGGAAGTAGAACTAAGACTTCTGAATTTTTTCCCCTTGTGTCTCTTTCTGTCAATACAAATCCAAAACTATAAAAACTTTTAATGCTTTGAAATACCTACAGCTGTGTATAATTAGTCCATTTGGGTTTAATATATTCTCTTTCCTTGGTTTCAAGATTTTTGATATTCAAGTTAAAGCAACATTCTGTTGAAAAATACGAGTTTCACTGAGAAAGTTGGTTAAAATGCACTTGTGAAATTGAGTACCAAAATATGGGTCTGTCCAGGAGAATATGTCTGAATAATAGTAGGGAAATTATTTACTAAATAGAAAATAAAGTTGTCAATTTTCCCCAAGTTATATTGTCTGCTTGTTACTTTTTTAATGTGTTTGACCCAAAAATGTAATCATAAGCTGTTGAAAATACAGAAACCTGTAGATATTACATAAAATAGTCCATTATCATGGATAACTTGTCTGTCATACTGAGCCCGTGTTAAAAACTCACAGTGCAACTAATGGAATAATTTCATATTGTGAGGGACCAATTCTCTGAAGGCTAAATGGAATAGGGCACACTATATAAAGCAAGAAATTGTATTAGGCCAAGGCTCTGCAGATAGCACTATGAAAGATAAAGGAAAAGAACCAATGATCTAACAAAAGAGACTTCAGAGCAGAGTAATGAAGTGAATGGTATCAAACCAAGATATCAGGTGGAATTTATCCAAAAATTCAGGAAAAGAACCTTGTATATGGAACTGATGAACTAGTAACCACAGCATGTAACCTATATCTTAAATCACTAGAAGAATAAAAGCAGCAACAGTGACAACATTCTTTAAAAAACTCCAGGCATGATCCTGTAAACTATAAGCCAGCCAGATAAGCTAGGTAAACTGGTAAAAAAATTACAAACCAATAAATAATAGCAATTGTAGCTCATTAGATCTATTCAGTCTTCAACCTCTAGAAGAAAATAATACCTAATCGGACATCTTTGAAGGAGCCAAGAGAAAAACGTTGTTGATAAAACCCCTTGAATAACATAAAAGGACCTTCATTAAACTATTAAAAATATGCAGCTGCCACTGGATAAGAACAAAGGTGAGTCCAAAATTAAAAAAAAATTTGGGGTAGAGGAGGAGTGTAATGGAGTCACAGAGGGAAGGAAGGCAGTTGACTGGGGTATCATGATTCATTATTTCTCATGGTCACATCTGGCCCACTGCTCACTGAGATTGTTGTGTAGTAAGAGAAAGGGGGGAAAAAAAGGAATGGAAAGAATGGATGGTAGATGTTACTTAGTCTTGTCTCAGATTTTATTCTCCTTCCTTGATGGAGCCGGTGTTGAAGGATAGATTGATCTTCAGTGTTATCTGAGCAGGCAGTACTTATGACCTTATGTTCCATGTGCCCCAGCAATTCCAAAAGTAGCTAGATATAGAAACAAAGAAGAATATGTAAATCTGCTTTCAGAAAAGACTGGAAACAAACAGGTTAAATTCTATTGCAGCTTTCATTTCTAAACAAAACCCTTTCCCATCATAGAATTATTTATTCAGCAGTACAGTTTGTCATATTGCCTTTTTCCTATACTGTACATGTGAATGTAATTTTCACCCTCAGTGCATTTATAATGTAATTTTTCTAATGAATTTTTTTGTGTGTTTGATTAATAGTGTTTCATCATCTGTCTTAAAAATTGTATCAAGGTCATTAAAATACCAAAATGGAAAACTACAATTGGATTGTTGTTTGTTTTCTGTCCTAAAAATGAAATATCCATTCCACTACATAATTATTTCCACAAAATAAATTTACTATGTTTTATATTCCCACACTACTAATATTGCAATCTTAAACTCTGTTGGTTCAGTTAATGTCATGCATTCTTCGAACCGTAAATTATTGTCACATTTTGCGGTTATATCTCACCACTCCGCAAAAGCACTTTTCTAACATGAGCCAAAACTCTTCCTACCCCTGAAAAAGACCACCAGTGGACTATGTAATCTTAAGGATAGCTAATGTTAAGAGCCACCATTTTCAATGACATGCCAAAAAGACATATTTGGACATCACCACACCACCAACTGAAAAGATTGTTCTAAATCTGTGTGACCAAGATGTTCCAAAGGATTTGTTCTGAACTTTGAATATATAAGAACAGATGTAATTCAGTTGCTCCTGTAGATGCAATCATACACCCTGTGCTAGGCTGCAGAATCCCACCAACAGCATTGAAATTTGGAAAATTTTTCTATTTGCATTGGAATATGCTTTCAGATACAATGATAAACAAATAGTGAAACTCAGAAATGTCCCTGGAATTAGCTGTCATCCTGCAACATATTTAAGCATGAGCTCAGTTCTATAATGCAAATAATCCACTTTTTACAGAAGACAATGCATGTATGTAATACAAGATTCACGCTTGCATGCTTTGATGCTCTGGACCATCACCAAGATAACAGTAGAACTATGTATGATTTTAGGTTTTAGGATTTTAGGTAAAAGAGTTGTATTTAAGTCAGTAATTAAATTAATTGTTGGACAAAAATATTAACTGTAGTGTTTTGCGTCCAAATTATATCATGCATTCCAACTAAACATTGGAAAAGTGTGGAAAACCATGATGAGGTGGTAGATGTGCATTACTTTCTTAAACATGTGAGTGGAGCTGCTATTCTGTTAGCCCCTTCAAGGAGACACAAACTGGCTTGTGCCTTTGCCTTGAGTAGGGTAACAGAAATCTTAATGCAACTAACACTACAAGTGGAAAATATTTTCCACATGTTTGAAATAAGGTAGAATAATGAATTCAACATTTCTCTAAATGACTCAGCAGAAGTCCTGCTGTGGGACACTATAATCTGGTGACAGAGTTCATTTTGGCCACCGTCTCTTAATTAAATTCTCACGATAATGGTCAAAGCAAGTGACAATAGAATTTATTCATCACCAGACAAAAGCATAACTAGAGATGTTGTGCCTGATGGTATATAATACATGGGCTTAGCTTTTCTCAGTTTTGTTTCCCTTTGTCATTTTCAGTATTAAAGAATAATAAAATCCAATAATGTGTTCTTTCTTCTTAGCACTTTCACTGCAGGAAAAGCACAATTCCTGAATAACATTTTCAAGCAAGTGAGCTTGCCTTAGAAAAGAAAGAAATAAAAAGTCTTAAATCAATGAGATTATAAAAGTAAATTTAATCCATTCTTAATGGCCCATGGACATGGTTCACTGAGGTTCCTGCCAGCAATTTTCTGCTGTTCCTTTGGAAAAAGAAAGGTAATTAATGAAACAAGTTGAAACTTGTTGTGTAATCCTCCCTTGAAGGTTGTATTCGTACATTTTTCAATAAGAATCAGCAGCTGATTAAAAATGTACATGTCTGAATGCTTAACACTGTTGGAACAGAAACTGCTGCTGGATATTAGGCTTATTAATACTGCATTAGATTTTTTCTTTCTTTTCCTTTTTTCTCTCCCACTTGTGATAGAACGTGATCTGCTTTCAGTGAAGACACCCTTGGATAAACTAAAGTTCATTAGAAAACAAATGTATATCAGTGAAATCTATTAAATGTAACTACAGATAGAGAGTTTATATCTTGTTTGGATCCAAGTTTTCAGAGAACAGAAATCTTTCTCCTGGGAGACATGGACACAAATCCTTTGATCCCAGGAAACAACTGATGCCAGAGATACCACTTCAATTGCAGGAATTTTGTTTAAGTCACAGTAGCTCAATACATGCCCACTGTCCCCTCCCAGGTTGCCCACAGACTTTTCAGAAATGGCAGCCCCTCTGCCTCCACCACTCATGGGGTAGAGGAAACACACCTGGAAGTGCAAAGCTGAGACCTGTGCTTCTGACACTTCTGCTCCTCATCCTGCTGCCTGGCTAAGCCAGACCTTGGCATTCCCCTCTCTCCTGCCACACTTAAAACAAAAGAGCAACACCTGCTTGGATTTTCTGAAAGAAATTTGGCATTATCTACCCACAGAAGACAAGCATAGCCTCTTGATTCAAAAGGATCAGACCAGCCACCAACATCTCTGAGTCATATTTTTAAGCCTTGGAGTAGAGAAAGAATTTAATATATACAGGATCTGAGTCCCTGTATGTTTGTAATCTAATATTGTAATTAAGCCCCTTGGGAGCCAGAGAGCTGTACTAGTAGTTCTGCAGGGAGACTGAGCTGTGTACATTTTGTTTGCTTGTTAAATTATATAAATACAATGCCAGAGAAAAGAGGCATTATTTCAGTAATGTTTTTCCTTGCACCCCACTGTCTTAAATATCCTTAAAATGAGAAGATTAATGCTGACAGAGCTATGGCAGGAATATTTTAAAAGGACAGAAATGCAAACCCAGGTTGAGAGTTGACATATATGACTCAAGCTGACTTTTTTCCACCTTTTCTAGCGCGAGGAGGTACTTGTTTCTAGCACCAGCTGCCTTGTCAAAGACTTCTGCAAGATTCTTCTCTCTGATCCATACAGCTTCCTTCTTAGGATTCAGTTTTTGATTTCCACTATGCACTGTTTTATTTTACATGAAAGACTTGATGGGGGAAAAGAATACAGAAATCCCTTCCAAAGTACTTGTAGCTGTTGATCATCTGTGAAGATTCATATATTCCAGTTCAATATTAAATCTTGTACTGAGAGTTTCTGGAAACTTGAAAAAGCCAAAAACTCAGCAGGGATTTTTCCCCTCTGCACCCCTGCTCCCAGAATCTACTCACTCTGCACTAGAATAATTTCCTTCCTTCTTTTCATGACCTAAACACAAGTGCCATGGATACATAAACCTCTCTGTCAATGCTGTTATAAGCAGTAGCACAATATTGACAAGGAGAGACATAGAATTGGTTTAGGGCTTGGTTTTGCAGCTGCACAAGTTTGAAACTACTGCAGCCATCAAGAGGAATTCTCAAGAGGGAGTGGCTACAAATTCAGGCCCAAAGAAAGCAGTAGCACATGGACAGCTCAGCCATGCAGCCAGATTCTCCCTCCTCCCCATGACCTGACCTGACCCTGCTCAGGGGATCCAGGCAGAAGAAACAAATGGTGGCTGGAAGGAGAATTACTGGAGATGGAGTTTGTCAGCCACCTCCCTATGACACCAGCAGCACCACAGACTGTAAGCACAGAACCAAAGACTGAAGAGACAGCTGGACAAAATTATAATGGAATAAACTTTTACTCCAACTTTGGTAATTATGAGGCATTAGAAATTTAGGTCATGTCCTTTTTCTCTCTCTCACCTCCAGCCATTTCTTGTTTGCCTCTTTCTGCTGTTATTTTATAGTCCAATTTGAAGCAAACCTTAAGACTCTGGAATGTACAAATTTCAAAGGGCATCAAATATAAGGCAATTAACAAAAACACAATAAATGCACTGAGAATTCACAGACTGTGACCCCTTTAAGTTTTTTTTATTCATGTATTGCAAACATGTTGTCCTAATTTCAGGGCTCAGACAGACAGACTTTTTCATGTTAGAAAAAGCTCTGTATTTTTGCTGAGTTTAGATTCTGTTATGACTCCAGAGCTGATACTGGTAATGTATAGGACTGTCAAAATTCAGATAAAGCATTGGAAAATTCATCGTGCACCATTTTTGGTTGAAAAAACTGACTTCTTTTTTTTCAAAATGTTAATAGAGCTCTGCAATAAAACTCAGAGCTGTGCTTCAAACATGCCAGGACATGGTGTGTTATGGACAGTGGTGCTTGTTTAAGATCTGGTGTGAAACTTCAACCCAGAGATTTACTCACCGTCTTCCACAAGATTCATAATTTTCAACATTCTGTCAGTTCTCTGTGTTCATCCCTGTGCTGAAAGCCGCAACTTATCTCCCAGCAAGCACATCCTCCCTAAAATATATCAAGACATCCTCAAATATTTCAATCTGGATTTCCTCCTCTTTGCTGTACCCCTTAATAGGAAGAAAGAATGCTAAAAAGCACTGATCAAAAGCAGAAAGTCCTCTGTAAACCCAGCATTACTGTCTTCTCTAGACCCTTTCATGAAGAGAATATGATTTCTGCCAGTATGACTTCTTAAGAGAACTCGATAGCACCACTTTGTCATAGGGTAGCTTACATTTAGCAAGACTGTACATGTAATTGGACTACTTTGCAGTGTGTCATAGATCTTCAAGAAGCAAAACCAAAAAAAATGGCTTCCAGGGAAAATATCCTGGGTTATTGCAGCATGACAAATATAATAATGATAAATTAAATACATGGTTGAAAAATGTACCAGCTTTAATCTCATTTTCTAATTGAATTTTTTTCAACTGGTTTAGAGTATTTTTTAAAAAATATTTCTGTGATCAAATTTCAGCCTATCAGTTATGAGTAAACTATCTGTAATTTTTTCACGTTCACCTGAGCTGTGCTGTTGGTCACTCAAAATCCACAGAGCTTCACAGATTTACATTTGCTGGGAATTGAGCAGATTGTTTAATATGAGTTTCCTGACAGATGGCCTAAAATCCCTCTTTTAATAAATAAACTACTTCCATTTCTGCCCAGAACTAATTTATTTTTCTCATGAAGTAAATTTGATTTCCAGATTAACCAATGCTTGCTCGCAGGCTTAGCTTCACAAGCATTCATACAAATATTTTTATGAAAGTTCTTCAAAAGCAAAGCTGTTTATATCAAAGAATGGTCGAAGTGGAGATTTCCATAGTAGCTTTTCAACCAACCATAAGTAATGTTCTTACTGCACACAAATTTCAATCCCCTCTGTGCTCAGCTGGTGGCTTTCCATGGACTTCAGGGGGAACTGAAGTGGATTATATGATTCTAGTCACAACAAACACTGTAAAATCTCAGGAGATCATGCACATTTTTTCTTGAGGGCTTTTGTCTAAGTCTTTACCTCCTCATCTCTCAGTTTTTTATATATCATGTACATACCTGAATTGCTAATGGGTTGCAGCTCACCTCTGAGGCAGCTGTTTCTCCTCTGCATCGGATAATTCCATATCCAGATATTAGCATTTGAATTTGCCCAGCTGTAGCTACCCTAGCAGAGTTGGGTCTTTCACCCCACGGAGGAGGCAAAGCAAGGGGCTCCCAGAAAGGATTCCACCACCACCTCCCTGGCATGCATCTGCAGCCTCCAGGTGCTGGCTTTCTATGCTGCCTCCAGGCCTCCCTTACCTCCCCACGCCCACCCATTCACCCCAGCCTCGTGACATGACTCCAAGCTGGTTTTTCCAGCTTTAAGCAATCGTATTTTTCTACCATCCCAGATAGAAGTTCTGTGCTAAGCAGGTGTCTGGAGCCTGGTGTGGTTCCTGCAGGCCATACAGTGGCTGTCCCCTGTGGTATTCACATGCCCTCTGAACAGAGAGTGATTTAGCTTTCTCAGGTTCTCCTGAGAGAAGCTGTGAGAGAAGCAGAGAAAGGAATGGTCAAAACAATTCTTATCTCATTTGCTGCTCCTGTGTTTTTCCCGTGTGGAATGTGTTCTGGAGATTGTATACCTGAGGTGATGGTTTTTTGATTCATTGACCAATTGGATCCACGTGTGTGTGCCAGGACTCTCGGGCAGAGAGTTTTTCTAGTTAGTTAGTTAGTAATAGTTCTTGTTAGTGTAATATAGTGCAATATATTTATAGCATAATACAGTATAACAAAATAATCAATTAGCCTTCTGATATCTTGGAGTTCTGTGCATCATTCTTCCCTGCCTCGGGGGATCTTCATAGCACCAATAGTCCCCAGGCACGGAGCTGTGGCCACACTGCTCTGTCATGGGCCGTGGCCAGCACCTCACTGCAAATGCACATGTCCCTTCCCTTGCCTGGGTGACATCAGAAAAGCTGGGATGAACACAGATTATACTCTTTTTAGGCCTTTTTTTTTTTTGAGGATTGACTTGTCACCTGAAATTGTGATCAGTACCAGCTGTCATCCTGTGCAATGCAGAAAGAATTTCCTTCCATCCAGCTGAGTGATGCATGTCAATATGTTTTTAACAGCAGTCTGTTTTGCATTAAATATTCAGAGGTGTAAAGCTGAAAGGAATGAATAAAGACAGGAAAGCACTGTACTTGCAGGACTTAATATGTCTTTAATTGAACAAAGTATGTAAGACAACACATTTTTACTGTCATAAATTAATTATTTACTCTTATTTACACAGGTTAACTATAATTAAATTATGTCTGTTTTGAAATACTTTTTTTTTCTGTAGCAGGCCTTAATTTAATTTAATGCTGTGTTTTAATTTAAAAGTGTTTTAATGTAATAGAAAACAAGTTGTCATGACAAATAAAGAGCTAATGTGCAGATATGATTCATTTGCTCATAAATCAGTTAATCTCTTTTAATGGAACTCCTTTAAATAATGCCTTTTTTCAATCAGCTGTATTTCTGCTCTTTATACGCCTGTTGTTAAGGAACCAGCATTTTCCCAATGACGCACCAATACTGGCAGGAAGCACATCCTAAGTGTATTTTGTGACTCATTTCAATTTACTCTTTGGTGCATTCACAGTTTGCTCATTAACATCAGCATTGGTGGCTAATGGATACTCAGTAGGAAGTTGGGGTTTTTTTATGAATGTTTAATGGAGCAACAGAAGTGAAGGTGAGGAAGGATTTTGCTGGTGACAAAGTGAGCTTGTGGCTGGACAGCAGGCCATGACCCAGTGGATGAGCACCACTGCCTCCCATGCCAGGGGCCCCACCATGGCTGGTACCTGCCACACTCCCCACCTCTCACCTGTACACAGCTCGTGTGCCTCACCAGCAAAGAAAGGGGAACCATCTCTAGGCTGAGGAAAAATTCTATCTTTTTACACTGATTCTTGCCATTGCTTTCCAATTGAGCTCTCTGCATACCATGATTGTTACAAACCTGAATACAGAAAACACTTGGCTCTGTAAATTTGCTATACTGTGCTTGGTTCATTTTTTTCTAACCATTTTTTAAAAGACACGGAAGAGACACTATTTTTTGTATTACCTGTTCAACACAGAAACCTCTAATCATTTTTTGCCCAGGTCTTATATTTCTGTTTGAAACAAAAAGCAGGGAAAAAATCATTCCCTTCCTCCCATACACACACACAAAAAAATCTGAAGATGTAGTTCATTCTTTGTCAAGAATTCCCCTTAGGTGAACTGGTCATAGTGTTCAGCAATGAATGAGTTCAGGTTTCTGACAGATTCTAGCTCTTGAAAAGCCTTTTAAAGGCAAACATTTTCTCTGTCTTTCTTCAGCTGGAGTCCTGAACAGCATCCACAATCTGTTTGCATGAATTGGATTGATGCTACAAGTATGATAATTTCCCCTACTCAGAACAGTCAATTAGGGCATTCCAGTGACCAAAATACATGTCCATAGGCTCAGTTCCTGCAGGGCATGCAGCACATGATAACATACATACAATGTGTAGTGAGTGACACAGGAAGAAGCCTGAAGCTCAGAGGGGGAGATGTCAAAGGCAGGCTCAGGAAACCTCTGAAGTGTCCCTTTGTGCACACCAGGAGCCATACACAACCAGGCCAGCAAGTTTACAAGCATTCCCAAGAAAAGCAGAGGTTTACATTACAGTTAGCATTATTGATTTTTTCATACCAGGAGCAATAACAAAGTCAGTACGCAGTTCAGGGTGCACAGTGATCTTTATTATGCTCTCATATGGTTTTCCTAGCCTCAAGTTGTTTCCTCAGCTTTAAAAACAGTGATGTCACCGCAGGGAGCAAAAAGGAGTGCATTATACTGGGTAGCAGGAGAAAAAAACCTCTGCAGTCCAAAGGCAGAGGATGAGCCAAGGGCACAAAAGGTATACATACAAGAACTCGTGTCATGAATGCTCCACTGTTTGACACATTTAATATTCATTCCAAAACAGTTGCATGGTCATTTAAAAACAAAAAGCAGATGCTGAAACAAATGTGAAGAAACAGTCAGGTGCCACTGATAAAATCAAAATACTCCATATCCTGTTTGATTCTTTCCTAACAAACACACATAAAGAGGAGGAAACTTCTGACCATATGTGTAGGATAACTGACCTGGTACAGAAATGAAAACACAGGAAGGATAGGGACGTGATAGCTCAAAGAATATTTGAATAAACCAGTATCATGACCTGATACAACTTACCCCAAAGTAATTAAAACTTGAAGAGCGATATGAAGGGATTATGAAATTGCTGGTCATAGAGAATAAATGGCATCCCAAACATTGCAGGTCAATGAGTACAATATGTACTCTTACAGGCAAAAGACAAATGCAGGGTGATGAGTGGAGTCAGTCCAGCTTGGGGAAGGTGACGTGTGCTAGAAAATCTTTGAATACTCCAAGAGGAAGCTTCAGTCAAGTTCAAAAAGCATGTGTCAGTAACATGCTATGAAAATGACTGTGCAGATGAAGTAGTGTCCTAGAGGAGTCCACTATAATAAATACACTGCTAAGCAATCTTCTTTGTTAGATGCTGAAACAGAAGTGGCTTGTGCAGTTAACATATAAAATCAGTACCTCAAAGAAACTTGGGAAAGCCTAAATGTATTTTTGTCAAGAGTGGAATTCAAAGTGCCCTGACCCTTTGGAAAAAATTTTCCCTCTGCAAGGTGGACAATGAAAGTGAAGGAAAGAAACATAAGGATCAAAGTTGAATGCTTGTGTAAAAAGCAGACAATAACGGCTCCAAAGAATGTTTAAGTTTTCATTGGGTTTGCATGGCAAGGTTTTGGTAGCAGAGGTGCTAAAAATCCCTTACTTTTGTGTAGTTTTAAGAAAATAAAGTCAAATATCTGGTGAAAGACAGTGTGACTGAACCTGGTTCCATCTCTGACTGACAAGGTAAGCTCTACCTCCATCACTGCATGATTTTGCCAGCCCTCAGGCTTCACAGATGTGGTAATCTTTGTACCTTGTTCACTTTGTCTCCTTGTCTTTTACAGACTTGCCTCCACTGAGGGACAATGTCCCATAGGATTAAGCAGTTGCTAGAAAGTAAGTGAGACAGTCACACATTGTTCTTTTTACCCGTTCAAATACAGAGAAACTCAGTGAATAAACATGGCTTTAGCAGGCCATCAGCTATGTTTTTCTCCCTTCTTGTTTCAGTATCACAGGATATGTTACAACACATTTTCCACAGGTCCTGTTTCTCCCTCAGCTTGCTTTATGATGTTCAGCTCTGTACACATGTCCTGGCAGCACAAACTCCTGGTATAAGGCAGTGATGCATTTGTGCCCCAGTGAAACTGTCAGACCACAGTTTTCTTCTGGGTGACAGCAACTTGTAAGCTCATCTCCCCTAGGCTGCATTTCCAGAACAGGAATATCTCCAAACAGATTTCATCTTCAAGCAAATACCAATGATCTGGAAAGGAAGACTTTTCTCTTACTAGAGAGCAGAGTCAACAGAAACAGCAGCATTCTCTAGCTACTGAAAAATGGAAAAATATTTGCTTAGAAAGGGAACCAATTATTCATTTGAAAGTTCATTCTGCTTCTTTCACAGCCTGTGTAGGAATTACACTCAACAGCTACAACAGATCCATAGCTAAACACTGAAGGCAACATGGTGCCCTTCCTTGTGCAACTTAACCAATCTTCAACAAAATGGATGTGCCACACTTAAAAGCCATTACCATCCTTGTCTTATTTCAGCAGATTATTCTTACCACATAAGCATGAGACAGGATAAAGTCTGGACTAATTTCATGCCCTAAAATTTTTGCTGTGTTGCACCCTATCCACACTACTGGAGCCCCATTATTTCATTCTCATAACTTCTTACACAGCTGAAGAATCATATGCCAAATCAGTAGAAAATTCTGAATTTTGATAGTAGGATGGCTGTACTAATTGCTAAAATCCTAAAAATCTAGGTTTTCTCTCCAGGTTTTAACCCCTTTCAGAGTGGCTATTTTAAATATAAATTTTAAAAGAGACGTGAAGGAATTTAACATTTACTCATCTTTTTTTTCACCAGTAATAATAAAAAATTAGGTGTTCTTTACCCACCTGTCTTAATATGGAAATGCTTGCCTTTGAAAGTGAAATTGTCCATACAGGTGCAGATGAAAAAAAAAGGAAAGGAAAAAAAGAGTTTTTCTGGTTTTTTTCCTCTGGGCTGACACATCTCTTTCATTATTCATTTCATTATCGCACAATATCATGTTCTTGTGGCATTGATCTGAATCAGGTTTAACATGGACAGGTGCTGTTTAAACACTCCCTGCCCACACACAACTCTGCCAAAAAACACTGCTCTTTACCTGGAGCATCCCTCTGCTTTGCAGTTCAGGGCAAACCCTGCAGTAGAAATCATCAATCCAACTAAAATTTATTATTAAGTTTGACAATTAGGTTTTTTAAAGTAGTGATTAATGGCGATTGTCCTACAAAAATCGTCCATTTTCTAAGGTGTCAGTCATGGACTTCCATTAAGCTTCTTCAAATGCTTTTGTCAAGACCTTGTAAATGTCACAATGACAAAACTATCAGAGTCAGTTTGATAGTCAGCACCCACACAGATAATCCTTTTCCATGCTTTTTTTCACTAATGGATGAATAGAGTTTTCTAGGAAGCAAATAATATCATCATACAAATGTCTGAAACAGACTGACAGGTCCTGCCTCAAAATGCCTGCTGAGCTCTATTGCTCACCAAGAGATTCCCCTAGAATTTTTTTTCAGACTGTGATCAGAAGTTCTACTTTTTTGAATGTGAATTTTAAGTTCCAAGACCAGTTCTAGCCTTCTGGGATGCACAGAATTAGAGCTATGATTCTCCCACTTTATATCTTGCAAAGTCATTGACAGAGTGCCTACACGTAAAACTTAATGTGGCACCCAAAATCTGAAGAGATTTCTTGAATCTAGTATTTAGAATGTACACTGTGAACTGTATTAATCAGCTGCCTATGAGTTTGATAAGGTCAGCTGAGATGTCCCATTGAGCTGAGCAAAGGCAGCTTCTGAAATTCAGTGACTGAAATCTTGCTGCTATGTCCACAGCACAGTCTCTTTTTTTCCAGCACCTGCAGTGAACTACAGCCCTGACTGAGACTGGGACAGCCCTTTAAAGGCACAGGAATCCACTGCCAGTCTTCTGTGTAACTGTGTAAAGCTACAGACATTTTCTGTTTGCTCTTGATATTTATGATATTGACTGAAGAGGTGGACAAGCTTACGGAAATGATAAATAAAACAGTGAGGTAGACTTGTCTTCTGTGGAATATTTTCCAGTTTAGTCAAATGGGGCACCCTGCCTCTTCTTGGCATATGTCAGAAATTTATAAGCCAGGGTAAATTGCAAGTCTGGTTTAGCACTTCATTGTGATGCATCATTTAAAAGGTATGACAGCTTTGCAGTTTTCCAGTAATACCAGGAAAATGGAGAAAGGGTATACTTAGGCTTAGCAAAGAGGATTTTGGTTTGCCATTTGTTCTCCAAACCAAAACAGAAAAAAAAAAGAGAAGGAATTTTGAGTGGCACTCCAATGTAGGAAGCTGTTTAGCTTCTACAGATGACTTCCAGGTGGCATGTCCCGCAGCAATGTGGGGAGCAGAGGGGAAGAAGTGAAGTAAAATAAACTATTTACCATTGTGTAAGACCCAAATCACTGAAAAACCCCTTAAAATATAAGAAAAATTCTAGCACTCCAACACAGAGACACAACAGACCTCAGCAGAGCCTCTTGTAGCAACAACGCTCATTCTCACTCTGGAGATCATCAGCTTCCATGTGAGAGGCAGGTAATAGTAACAGCTGAGTTATCAAAGCACTCTCTTAATGAAGAAACAGAGAAGCAAACCAGAAATCCCTCCCTTCACCCATAAGAGGACTTAAGGTGCTATTTGGAATGTGGTGGAGTCAATGTGCTCAGCCAGCAGCACAGCCATATCGCCCACAAACATCCATCCCACAGGCAGGCGTGTCCTCAGAGAGCAGGAGGCTCATCTCACAGGGAGAAACACAAGCCCACAGACACTGGGTAAGAAGCACCTCAAGGCTCATTAGGGCAAAGGAGGTAGACCTGAAACAAGTCTGAGACTTGCACAAAATGTCCCAGTGGACTCTATTTGGCACCTGGGCCAAGGTTTGCCACTGTTTCCAGTGATCATCACTTCTCCATGCATAATCTCACTGATAGGTCCAAGGTATGTAAAGAATCCCGAGTTCTCTTGTTTCAAAAAAAAATCTAATCCCACAGTTGAACAAATGAAATGTTACATCACCTATAGAGACACAGACTTAATAATAACATAGAAATCCAGATTTATTAGATATATAAACTTCAATTAAGTGTTTAATCCTTTTCATTAGACTAATAAATAATTCAAGAGAGAGTTCATAGTTTTTCTTAAAGAACAAAGTATACTTTCATTGTGACATGTAGTTCATCATAACAGGCAAATGGGACAAAGCATTCCAACTTTCCTTCAAAGAATGACATTTTTAAGTAGAAGAACATAGATAATAAATGAAGGTCCTTTGACTCCTATTTCACTGATGCATTCAATTTGAATTTCTCCTCTTCTTATTTCAGTCTCACAGAAGTCCTTCCCTCTCTGTTTACCCAGCTTTGCTGCCTGCCATGGTGGGAATGTCCTAATAAACAAATGTTAGGCTTGATGCCCAACTTTCTGCAGCCGTGCTGTTCTCCATTAATACACATTAATTCCATCAATGGCATTCCCTGGCTTGGATGGTTTGCCAAGTCAAAGCTCCCTCCTTATTCATCTCCTGGTTCCACCATAAAGACTATGAAAAACTACTCTATTCTCACTTATGAGAAAGTCATTTAAGGTCAGAACTTACCACTATAACTTTTTTATGTTTGAAAAACCCAGCAAATAGGATGAATGACCTAGAAAGATTAATATATTCATTTAAAAAACTATAAAATTTGCAGCTGCTCATTGAGCAAGTACACTTCTAAGGTATGTGAATATTTAATTCAAGTTTGAAAACCTCTCTAGACCCATAAAACCATTTGGATACTGCACCAGGATGCCAGTAGACGCTACCTATCCTTCTGCAATACCATTTTCATTTGCCTTCACTTTGACCCAAGGAAAATGGTTGCCATTAATTCATTTGACAGCTGACAAACAAAGTCTGAATTGGTTTAGTTAATTGAAACATGAATAATCCATCAACAAAGTCTACTTGTTTCTGGGATATTATTCTCATTCAGTTCCCTAGGTGTGTTCCAGCTCATTTCAGTAAATAATGGATTCTGGCTGCAAACTGGAACTGCACACATTTTGATTATTAAACAACAAAATACGTGGTATATCTATAATATTTTAATGTGATAAAACTGTTAGGTAGAGCATAAGACCAGTAGTGAACAAACATCCTGCAAATGGGGTCCTGTAATTCAATAAACTTGAATGTGAATTTTTTTCATTGAATAATGTAAGTGATGATATGTGTCTTGTTTTCAAAAAATTGACCCTCTATAGTGCCAATTAACCTTAGTAGTATTTTCAGGGCAGAAGATTTCTCAGATTAAACTGAGTTAACAACCAGTGACATATAGTTTCCTATCTTGCTGGGAATAAGGGTTTGAATAAGGCACATTGTGAGAATAACAGATGTCTGTTCAATTTCTCAGTGACCAACTTGCAATTTTTTTTAATTATTGAATAGGTCAAACTTTCATGCTAAACTGGTTATGACAGTTATCTCACAAAACTGAAGTCTCAATGAGACTCGCTGTTCTCCATTCAGAGACTCATCACACTTGTCATTACCCAGTGGCCCAATGTGCCAAATTTACCATGGTTAACTGAGAGCAGATCTTTTCAGGTTCCAGACTCTGCTTTACAGCTCATTCATTGTATTTGGGTTGCTCATTTTTATCCTGGAGAATTGTGCATTCACTTTCTATTCTTAATTAATTCTCTCTCTGTCTTCTTTTTTTTTTTTTTAATATCTTTTAACTTAGTAAATATAAGGTATTAAAACAAGAGAATTAAGACAAAATTAACATTATCTTTGTGGATGGTGAAAAGAGAAATGTGATTTTCTATGTGACTTCCTCCTGGCTGTGCACAATTTCTATAAAACTCAGATGGGAGTGATAAAGAAAAATGGTATTTATTTGCAGTGACATGGGAAAGACTCTGGGATACATTTGTATAATTTCTGTGGTTAGATTTAGCCCATAGGCAGTGGGAAATTAGATTCAAAGCTGTCATAATTGATGAAAGAGTAGCAGAATGTTTAAGTCTGTTTTTTAAGGAGAATGAAAACATTATTACCCATAACAATAGTATATCTGTGGTGTCCCAGTTTGAGTGACATCATGTCTCCTTCTTTAGCTATCAGAAATGAATTTAAGGCTAGGCTTCCGCCCTAATTTCTAGAGGCACTCCAACAGCAACTCGTGCCATCCAAATATAGAGAGGAACAAGTACCAATTTGCTGTTCTAATTTTTTTCTGTACTATTGAGGGAACTTGGACAATTAGGTTTGTCTAGAATCCAGGTTCATCTCACTTAACATCAACTATGTTACATTTGTGCATCTGTCCTACTATAATCATCTACCTCCATTTATAGTCACAGTAGAAAGATAAAATGAATTCAACAGATTATTCATCTCATCCTAAATTAAGCGCCTGAAACAGATGGGACAAATCCACCTCTGGATTTGCCTATTTCTCTCAATTGTGAACAGAGGAAACACAGAAGACCCCTCTCAGCTCAGAGACCTAACTTTTAAATGGCAGAAGTTACATAAGTGTGAGCCTGCTCTCAGGAACAAACAGTGCATTTATATAACAAGGTAATGACCCTAGACAATGGAACAGAAGAACTTGAACATCAGGTACAGAATATGAAAGGGGATGGGATAGGAATGACAGAAGCTGGGAAATAGCAGCCACTGCTGCAGTACAGCACTAAAGGCCATACAGGGCTTGCATGAAAGAGAAACACAGGTCATAAAACAGCAGTAGATGTTGGTGATTCAATATGGCTAGGATTATGAGAGATAGCATAAGCAAAACAGGAATTGCTTTGTTCAAAATCCCTTAACAATCTTAAAGAAATTATGCAAGGTCTTACTACTAGACAGCCCCATGGATGGAAGGAACCATCCACTTACCTGCACAGAAAACTTCAGTGCTACTGCAGAATTGTCTAATGAGGTCTTTAAAAACCATGACGTTTTGAGAAACATTATCTTTCCAGATATGAAACAGGAAACAAATGTTCATCCTGATAGAGGTCCAGTTAGTGCAACAGCCAGTAGGTTTCTAGGCCAAATCACGGAGAGCAATAGTCAAAAAACTTACTCTGGCGTTTCAACAAGCTCCCCTTCTATTGCAGCATCTCTGTTCAAGAGTGAAATGCACAATTAAGCACACTTCTACCCAGAGCTTCCAAAAACCTGCTGCCTTTCCAAGTTAATGAAAGAAACCAGTTGTGAAGTCAGACAGTTTGTTGTCAAAGCCAAAAACATGCTGTGGTCTTACCCAGTTTTTGCCTCTTCACTACCTCCAGGTTCGAGTCTAGCTTATTTGTCATTAACAAATTAGGATCTACCACTTACTTTCTCTTTATCCAGAAATAAAAAAAATAAAATTTGTGGATTTTGCAACAAGGATGAAAATGAGATAAATCATAATTTGGGTGAGCAATTAAGATTCTGGATGTTCTTTTGTTTCTAATTTCTACATTCAAACCTGGCCTAGGCCACCAGTGACTGGAATTCACTACTACCTGGCACCTCTTTGGCAGTCCCTAAGGAAGGAAAAGGTGGTCTCAGTCAGGTTCTTCATGGATGATTGTCCCTAACAGAGAAACTGTAAACACAGCAAAAATTACCTGAGGTCACTTTGGATAGTTCTTGGTGGCAAACAGGAGGCTGAATGGGTGCTGAAATGGAAATCTACCTTTCTTTGAACAAAGTCCTTCCATACGTCCTCCGTGCATTTGGACAAGGTAGATCAAACTACTAGTTCTCATTAGGGACATCATCATCAAATTTTAGACATGCAATGGTGGAGTAATAAAAAGGTTCATTGCTGATACTGTTTCCTAAGTAGGCTAAAGTCTGCTTCTAACTAACTGTGACCTGTGACAGGCAATAAAACAAATAAAAATTTAAACAACAACAACAAAAAAACAACACAAACAACACTAGAAGTCATTTTATATATATATACACACATTAAACACTGTTGTAGGCAGTCAGACCACTGCCTAGAGGTGCCATTATTAAATCTGGTTGCTGCTTTTGCCATTGTGTGTCTGAGAGACTTTTCTATTTTTAGTTTGCCTAGTGAGACAGATCTTCTATTACAGCTACACCAAAAATTTCTTTGGTATAATTTCTGGGTTTGTAGCTTTGAAAGGAAAGAAATCTGCCATTCATTTAATGGGAAATCTCCAGCAGGAGAAAAAGAAACAATCAGTGAGATTGTTCCTCTTCAGCTGAATTAGGCATTCCAAGAGGATCTGAAAATTCATTCTAAAGATGTAGGACAGAACCTATAAAAATATGGTGCAGTCAAAATATCATTTCTTCACAGATGAACACTAAATGTAAGGTCTATGAAATAAAATAGATCTGTCTGAAACCGTCTAAATCTGGACCTGATGTGCTTATAGAAGAGTTGTTGACTAATTACTTCTAGGATGGAAAAATAGATTAAGATATAGATTAGAAACTACAGTAGACAAAATTAAAAAATACATTTTTTCCATTTCCCAATCTCTTTGTAAACATAGATAAATTTTACACAGTCATCCAAACTCTCTCTGGTTTACATTTTGGTCTGTGATTGTGATAATTGTTCTGAGAAATTAGGATGTACACTTAGGTTATAGGAACAACACCCAAAATGGGGTATGGCACTTAATCTACCAATTTAGACATCACCATATGAGCCTGAAGCCCAAGGCTCCCTTTACAGCTGATTCTGTCTCCGCTTTAGGAGAACCTGTACCACCCTCTATATAATTGATTTGATTCACTTATTTTGAAAGGATACAGAGGCTTCAGCATACTGGGAGAAGAGTTTGGCAGCTGGAAAAAACCAAATTCTACTAATTTACAGGGACAATGATTGGAGTCACTAAAAAGATGAATGAAAAATTTTATATGACCAATCATCATTCATTCCTCTGTCCCCTTTTTTTCCCCTCACAGGTTATTCACAAATTTCTTTTATTCATTTATTCAGCGCTTTCTCTTTGAACATTAATTCGTGCATTCCTTAATACCAAACATGACAAATTTAGGCAGGATTAAAGAGAATAATGATGTTCTTTATTAAATACATGACCCTGACTCTTTCCAAACAAAGCCAAATAAAAGTTAGGTATTCTAGAGGAGGTGGCCAAGCACTGACTAACTCACATAATCAAGAGATGTTATTTTTCCTCTTTCTGTTATCATGTTTCCTCCAAATGTAATTAAAAATGGATATAAGCATGTAATCCAATATGACTTAGTAGACTACTTTCTCAAACAGAGCCGCTGATAGTTTGAGAAAAGAGCATTCATATTAATTAATAAAACAAATGCTTTTAGCTTTACATAAGATGTTTTCATTTCATTAAAAATGACCTGCCTGTTGAGTAGTCAAGAAATACTGTATTTTCCCTCCACCAGAAAAGATTTGGTACTAATTGCCCAAAAGTGCATTGCTGGGAGTAAAATCCATCACATTTGAACAAGACCATTTAGCATGCAAAAAGCATAAGATTGTATTTGTTTCTATATATGTTATATATATGAAACACATATATATAAGTATATACTATACTTTTTCTTACTGATATTATGAAAACAATTTCTCCATTGCAACAGAACACGAAATTTATAGGCTGGTAACTTGTAAAACACAGTGGTAATGTTTTCATTGAAGAAATTATTTAATTTAATTTCATGTGGATAGGTAGAAATTATATATAGGAAAAAAACCCTTCTTTTTCTTTTCCCAAAGAGTCTGTGCTACTAGCTTATTTAAATAGACCATTTTCATCTTAGTACTGGGAAGTTCAAGCAACATGGGGAGAACTGGGACAAAATCAGACATAGAATAGACATATCCATAAACTGATCTTCATAGGTAAGTTATTTATATGACATTTTCTGAGGAGAATCACATAGTTCCCATATCAATACTAGTTCTTTCCTACTTTGCAAATAGCTCAGAAATAGGCCACAGGCCACATGCAGGCTGTGACTAGACAACCTGATGAAAGAAGAGGAAAACACATTTGGTAAATTCAGATGCTTGTTGGTATTAAAAGCAATAGTGGTTATCACTTGGTCTGCTGACAAAAAATGGTGATTTTCAGGTATCATTATAAAAGGAGTATGTAAGGAAATATTTAAATGAGAAAAAATTAATAAATACACACACTTTTTATTGAGAGCTCCTCCCAAACATAGCAAACAGGTGGTTGGAGCATGACTGGTCTCCAGGTGCCCACCAAAGCTGCTTTATCACTCCCTCCTCACCTGTGCAGGGAAGAGAGAAATACAATGAACAGCTTGTGGGTCAGATAAGGACAGGGAGCGATCACTCAGTGGTTACAGCCCCATCCAAAACAGACTGAACTTGGGCAATTAGGTGAATATTTTTACTTTGAGTTGATTGGTAATAAGAAAAATGAAAATTAAATCTGAAAACACCTTCTTAAAACACCTTCCCCCCACTCCTTCCTTCTTGGCAGATTCAACTTCACTCCTGATTTTCAATACTTCCAGCACTCCAGTGGCTCCTGACCAGTTAGTAAAACAAGGCAATCCTAAATCCACAACTTAATCAAATCCTCACAAAGCAAAAAAAAACATTCTTTAGCTTTACAACATAAGAATATGTTACCTGAGAGCCTGGGGGGTTCCAAAGAGTTTCTTATCTCATGGGTTTTTTTTCTTTTATGGAAATGACTCCATATGAATTCCATCTAATCTTCCTATTTATTAATTATTCTGCCTAGTGCAATATTTCTCTGCGTCCTTTAATCTGTTATTCTTGTATTAGTTCTAAGAGATTCTCGGACAATAGGCTAAACTCAGATTTTTATTTGTCTTTGAATATAAATGTTTTACTTCACATGTCAGGTTTAAAAAGGAGGGGTTCTCTCCTCCAAAATCCTTGCCCATAAAATGTTCAGTGAAATGAACTTGCAAGTTTATTAATGCCCATAAATTGGGTTCTTTCTAAGCTAACATCAGACCAAAAGTGGAAGACCTGGAAGTGGTGCTTCTTAGGTTCATAGCTGTATAGAAGGCCAGTCTCTAAAGTTCTTCTGAGTCACACCACTCAGGGTGGCTCCCGAGGTACATCTAAATCACCCAGCTGTAAAATACCCATGGCTCTACATCCCATAGTAGATACTGATATCAGTACAAGAGCTGAGTGGAGCGTCTTTCGTCAGTGCATTCTGGTTCCTACCAGAAATAAAACTAGACACAAACAGTGAGGAGGGTAGATGTGCACTCAAATGGAGCCCTGTCTATGTGTCCTGAAGACTAAGAGTGCTGGTTCTTTTTTGTTTTACAAAAAAATTTCAGAAATATTGGAGACTTAGTTTTACCTGGTCACATTCTGAAGTACCGTGTAGCAAATATTTTTCCTTTACTCATCTGCTGTTAGGATAATCATTTAGGATAATTCTCATATAGAAAAAGCTAAATGAGAGCTCAGAAAGAAAAGCCAAACAGATTACCAGTATGGCTGAGGGATGATTAAATATTTTTTGAAATATTCTGTCTTATTTTCTGTCCTGAAAGGACTGTAAGAACAGCACATCCCTATCCATGATATCCTGGCAACTGTGGCTACAGTCTCTCATGTTACCTCATTAACAATCACTGGTCCTCTAAAAAGCTGTTATTTACAAGGAATATTTCCAGTGGGACTTGAAGGAAGCCACAAGAACTGTCAGTCCTCTGTGCCTTTATGTTATTTGATAGAGTTAGCTGAGCAAACTCAACAGTGTTGTACTGCCCAGTGTAAATAGTTTCCCAGCTGCTATGGAGATTCAAGAATTAAAAACTATAGAACAAACTAGCTTGGAAGAAAACACAACAAATAAAATAACCAGATTTTTACATCTAAAAATCTGAAGCATGAGTAACTTTTGGGAAATTGTGACCAGTTCTATTTCTCAGTCAGCCTTTGATTTCAGCACCATTGTCTCAAAGACCAAGGAAGAAGCTCCACTGACTGACACAAGTACATTCTGCTCCCATTGAAGGGACCTGGATTGCCACAAGTAAAGCACCCATAAAATTCAGGTGCTTACATATTTCAGAAATACACAGCCTGGTCTTTATATCATACCCCCAACACCACCAGCTGAAGCAATTTTGCTTAAGATGTGTCTTTCTTAATTTTTTTTCCCTTAAGCAAATCTGCAGTTCACATGTTTGTTTTGGGAAATGGACCTTGTCAGTGTAGGGCAGAGAAGTACAGCAGCAGCAGGTATTAACATACCATTGCAACTGCAATATCTATCTGCAATGAAACTTCTGCTAGAGCTTCTCACAAAGGGAAGAGCAGCCCATGTGAACAAGACATGACACAAGAATACCAGCTGTATCCAAAGCTTGGAAGGAGGGGGAGTTAGGTTTGCTTTCAGTCAGCTCTCAAGAAGCTAAGCACATTGGGCAGACTTGAGTCCTGTTACAAACTGATACCTCCTGCAGCCAAGTTTTCTTATGCCTCATTTAGATTTCTCCCCACAAACCAGGAAAGTATAGCTCTGGAACTTGTCCCAGGCAGCTAGACCACTATATGGTATGGAAAGAGCCCCACTTTTGCTTACAGCATGATTTTCAGTAAAACAAACAGCAACAGGATAAATCTGAGTCTGTTATTATGTCTCTATTTAAAGGTAACCAGGATAATAGGCTGAGAAAAGAGAAATGGAAGAAGCAAGGTAATTGTGCTGTGAAAATCACAGTAAAGGAGTATCTCATGAAAGGCAGGTGTAGCTGGAATTGTATCGCTACTTAACAGTGATTTCCTGCAAAACTCTCTCTTGCTGATAAAGGGGGAAATACCTGTGGAAATTTGAAATATATATTTCATTATCAACCAAGTCTGTACTAAATTAAAAGTGAACTATCTCAAGCAGTGAAAATAAAGTTAATCAGATTTTGTGCAGATCATAATTTAGTAACAGAAGTAAAAATGTGTCGAAAGATAGATAATGACAGCCCCCACAAAAATATGGGCAAAAACTAAGATCTTTTCTAACAATATCAGAACAGAAAAGTCCCAGTTTTAGGGTCCACTAAAGCCTAAAGACAAAAATCAATCTTGATGCTAATTTCCTTTGTAGCATTCATTGCCTCAGGGAGGTGTGCAGGCCCAGGAATAGCGAAAGCCCTGCAGACACCCAGCTGCTGTTTGCCATTGTTCACTGGTGGGCAGACAGGCAGAGGCCCAGCTTTACCCCTGCCCTGCTGAGGAGCTACAGCTTCTCTGATAACTCCAGATTGACACAGGTATTCCTGTATTCCCCCTTCCTAATTTCCAGGGGCCAAATCCTGCTGAGGATTGGAGTAGCTGGGAAAAGAGGACTTTGGGTGACCTAAAATGTGCTCCTGGCTTCTGTCCTCACCCCCTCTAGCAGAGGCATGGGCTGGCCAATAGATTTGGGCTTGAGCTGCTCCTCTCATTTCGCTTTCTAAATGTCTTCCTTTTCCTAAATGTCGCCATTTCTCACTAGAGTAAATAGCAAAGTCTGAATTAATGCCTCATTGAGAAAGGCAGTGTTGTTTTTCAATTAGGGAAACATTCTGGCCCCATCACTACATCACTAGAAGTTTTACCTTCTAGGTTTATTCTTCTAAAAGTGTTCAGTGGAGTACCATTTGTCCATTTCTTTTCAGTTTTCAACAAGAAACAAAGCTTGTCTGGAAAGGCAGTGTCCTCTCACAAAAACAAACAAACAAACAAACAAAAAAAACTCAGCGGGTTTGCTAGAGGTTATTCTTCCTTATCTCACTCATGCCTGTGAATTTCCTCATTTGCAAATCCCAACAGCACTACAACTTCTTGGTTTAGGCAGTCCTGTGATTCTTAAATTTTTAAAAACAGCCATTTCCAGTGGAGGTAGGAACATTCCTCGAAGATTTTTCCCCACAAGTCTACTTTGGGGTTTTGAAGCAGCCTCTTGAACAGCCAGCATAAGATATCTTCCTCTGTCCCCTAACCTTCACAAAAGAAGAATAAAGGAGAGTTTGAGGAAATAAAGGAAAGAGTTGGCTTCATTTGAACATTATGACACTAGAAATTAATAAATATGGAGGAGAGAGGTTTTTTTAGTCCATTTCAGCTTCCTAAAACATGTTACCCTATTTGATTCTATTCTGATAGAGTTCTTTTCAAATCAGTTGGGATTCACAAGGACAAAACGTGATACCCTTGAAGAAGGGTTTTGTGGGTTTTGTATCAATTTAGATGAGTGTTGTTGACTGGGCTTTGGAAAAGGCAGGGTTTTTTTCCAATCTGCAGAAGTTCAGCTCTCCAAATGCAGGGGGTCTGGGATAGCTCTCTTGATTTACAACACACAGGAAAAAAAAAACCAAACAAATGTAATGTCAGAAGTGAGCAAAATAAAAGCACGGCAAGGAGCATCATAGTAATGCCAGACTTCTTCCCCTGCTGCCCCAGTTTCTTAACTTGTAAACTAAATTTAGTCCTGGCATGAGCAAAGGTAACACCCACTGCAGTCAGTAGGATGTCTGCCATTTATACCAGGACTCTGCTGACAGTTTATGCTTCTTGTCATTTGCATTTGTCACCTGCAGTAGATTAAAAGAGAAGAAAAGGAAATGAAAGGAAAAGTGTAGGGGTAAGAGGGTAAAATGACAAGTATAATACAAAGCTATAAAATTTGAGGAGACAAAACCATACAATTTTGTAGAGAACAGGAGAACTTGGGAAAACATTGGAATGGGCTAGTTTTATTAATGATTTAAAAATGCATGTTCTCAAAGCAGCTTCTGGCAGGACTCCATGAACTCTGCTTACCTGTGCGACTTTCTAACTACTACTACTAAATCATCTTTCCATTCACTAAACCCCACTCAGTTTATACTGGAGTCCTACAGTGCTCAAGAATTTCCTGAGTAGCATGATCAGATCTTATTTCCTCATTACACAAGCCTACACTCCATTTGGCTGTAGTTCCTCATCACAGATTGGTCAAATTAAGAGAGAGGAAAGTAAGCCGAAAAAATAATTAGAATTTTAATTGCAAATTTATCCCTTACCAGAGGGACAGATGAGTTCTGCAATTTTCATTTTATTTCCACTACCAACAAATATGTAATTTGTTTATTATTTTGAGGAAAAATTATGCATATCAAATTTGGGGTTTGGATGTGATTTTCTATTTTTGCCAGAAAATTGGAGTAGGGAATTCCTTAACCTTCAGCACTTTTTGCCACAAGAATTCTCATCTGCTTACAGTTTTGAAGTCCAATATAAAATCCCATTTTAAAAGTACACCATTAATACTAAAACTTGAGGAAATCTAAGACTTCTAAAATGTTAGTGGTATAGTGCGTATTTATAGGCAGTCCACAGCTTCACTTCTGAGGAAAGAATTGTGATAAGAAAAATGTGTTTTTCATCTCAGCAAAAAAATCTCAAACAACAGAATACCAGTTTGGACTGGAAAAGGAAGATTTCCTTCTTTGCTTTCTCATGGAAAAAAGCTGTACCACAAACTACTACTTGACTCTGAATTCCTGAAAGCAATGAGCAGAACTTGTCCCTCCAACACCCAATACAGGTTTGCAGTTGTTGATCGCATAATTATGAATTGCAAGAAGAAAAAAACAAAGTATGGTGAAAGCGAGGATACCTTTCTTGCCACTATGGACTCATAGAGAGCACAGGGGCACCCAAATATCTTTAATCCACTCCCATACTTCCAGCCAGAGTCTGCCATGAGGCCAGGGCTATCTGTGGCCACTTACAGCTCCCTTACACAGTTAATCTGTAGTGCTTCTCCAGTTAGCATATTCCTGCCATACAAGGAAAAAGACCCAAACAAACCAACAAAAAAACACCCCACCAAAGCCAAAACCAAACAAAAAACAAGTTTACAAAGACTAAGTTTGTTGGATTTTTTTAATATGCCAAGACCTGCATATAATTTTCATAAGGGAAAAACAAATACAAAAGGCAGAAAAATTAGGGGGTTTTTTTATACCTGAAAATAAGTCCAAGGAAGCTTCTTTCCTTTGTTTAATAGGCACATGCTATTTAAGTCTGTGATGGCATATTGACACTGTGGCAAATTTAGATCAGCATTGGCTTTTTATGAACTGGAGATTTTGATGCTCCACCTCTGCTAATTTATATTGCCTCACTTCACAAGTGTCTTGAAAATATGGCATGAAAATTTCAAAAGAAGTAAAGCAAATCTGCTAATGGGTGATCCCAAAGGCAAATAGACAAAACTTCTTTGTTCTTGCTCACTTATGGATTTATCTTTTAAGTTCTGTTGTTTTACCAACTAGAAGATACTGTGCTGCTTTGAGTTTCAGTAAAAGTAAGTACAAGTGCATAACACATAGTTCATCCTGTGATGCATTGTTTTTTGACTGCTCCCAGAGAGGAGGGAGAAGAGTTAGTACAGTAGCAAAGTTATTTTTTTCTTTCTGGATAAAAATATCTTTCCATTGCCACCAGGCTTATAAAAAATATTTTGCAAAAGAAAGCTTAGCCAAAATAACATACAAGAGAAAGCTTTACAATGATGGCATTGAATAAACCTAAACAGAGCACAAAAACCCTAAACCTAAACCTGAACAGAGCACAAAAATCTCCCACAGTCAATCATATTTCAGTAGAAATATATTTTGGTTCATTCAGGACCAAATGCACTCAGGACAACTTCATTCACTGAGAGGTTAAGAGGCATTTGGTTTTGTGACTTTGGGTTACTGATAAACTTAAGGTCCCAAGCATGTGTTACTTTATTTTCTTAAAAAAAAACTTTGCTCAGTCCATGCTCTCCACCCAGGGTGGATCTCCTTGGGTGCAGTAGAGAGCATGCCATATAATACAGGATAATACTATATTATTACAGTGCTTACTATATACAGCCCAACAAACCAAATTACAAATGTATTTATCCATACCACATTTTCTAGTAAGCGATGCAACCAACTCCTTATATGCCTGAAATTTGAAGGAAAACAGTGTGAGAAGTTGGTACACAACAGACAGACACTTTGTACTGCATACTGAGCCAAATTTTTAAGAAGCTCAGATCTTTTTAAGCACAATTTTTTTTTCCACCTTTCCAAACCATTTCAGATATGTCTGGTTGCCAGATGGGCACTAGAGATGAAACATAGGCATCTGTCTGGGGGAGGTTTTCTCATAGTTTTGTCAAAAAAAACCAAATAATAGAACATCCAGATTTGAGAGTGTGTGCAATAGACTGCTTCTTCCAGACTTTTTCTGGAGTCTCTCAGAGACTTCTAGGGCTGAAAAGAGAAAAATGAGTTTTGAGCTTCATTGCACAAGATATTAGACATATACAAGAAAGAAATTTGACTGGAGCACACCTGGGAAGTAAAATGACAGAGAAGGGTGAGCCAGCACAGCACTCTGGCTGTTTTATGTTCCCAAAATATATGCAATCTTAGGGAATGCATATTTCAAGCATTTTCCATTCCTGGCCAAATATCTTTCCCAGTAATGAACACCAGCTAGACTTCTGGACAGGTAATAATCAAGACTTATATTCATAACAACTTTAAACTTCCACAAAATCAGAATCTCACAGTCCCAGTCTGGGGCTTTTCACAGCACTTCACCAGCCTCAGCTGTCTCCATATGGATCTTGATTCCCTCTTAGTAGGTACTTATTTTCAGGGCTCTGATATCTAACAAGTGTCCCATATTCCCAGTGAAACCCTGCAAAGACCAGAAACATTCCTTTCTTGGATCTTCTTCTTAGATAGATTTATCACAACAAGTGGTATCTGTCTCATTCCTATTGGGTTCTAACTGTGCTTACTCTGTCATTTTCAGAGTGGATGGGTTGTTGTGGGCTCTTTTCTTTCTTCTTTTTTTTTTTTAATATATCTTGAAGTCAGTGTATGTGAAGCTAACCCGTAGTTTTGTCAAGTCTCCAACTGGTTTACTGTCTTTTCTTCAGCTTTACATGTTATAAGATAACCTCAAATTGGTTAAAGGCTGGCCTTTCTGATGGAAACTGTTACCCTTTTTGTGTCTTAGCACCTTGGGCTTCAAAGTGTCTTGTCAAGTTACTGAAGCAGTTTTCTCTTTTTGAAAATAGATGGTCCATCTTGAAACACTGCTTTTACAAATGTTTCTCCTTTTGAGGTCCTTAAAACACTTCCTGCACTTTTTGTATATATCAGCTAGCCTCTGTCATGTTTCATATACTCCTATACTTTTTGAAGGTTATCTAGTTCTCGTAACCAGTCCTCAGGAATGTTGCCTAAACTGAATGAACTTTTGAAAGGATCTGTGAAAACATTTGCTCTGTTTCCACTTCCCTAAGATCTCAGCAGTATTTCCTTTGACAGAACACCACGTCAAATGGTGACTTAAAACATTTATAAGGGACTTTTTTACTGTTGTCTCCACAGTTTTGAATCCCTCATCCCAGGAAGAAAAACAACAACAACAACAAAAAACCCCACAGAATTATGCAAGCAATCATTATTCTTCCCTGCAAAATCAGATGATTCTTGCCATGAATTTCTTCTTCTCTCATGCCAATCTCTGTTTCTCTATTGTCAACCTTGAAAGTGATGGTGCTTCTTTACCAACTGTATATTTTATCTAATTTTTTTTTAGTTATTTAAAAGTAAAGAATAAGATATCCAAGTCCAGCTTGCATGGGGTTTTTTTCATACCTTTTTCATTTTGTTTTAGGTTTCTTAATAATCTCATTCACATACACAAAGAACTTTCCACTTTTAATTCACCTCATCATTTGTGTTTGGTCCATATAATAACAGAATGTGTTTTTTCTGTTTTCATTTTCTATTAAAAAGCATTCAACAGAAAATGGCATTTATTGGTGCCTGTGAAAGCAAAAGGGTCCTGATTACTCAATCAAGTCCACAAATGCTCTCCCTGTTAAGGACCAGAAGAAACAATGTAATTATCATCTAATCTCACCTCCCATCTAAGAAAGAACTAACTCACTTCTTTCTGAAAATGTCCTACTGTTTCTTCCTTCCACTATATCATACCTTATTAAAAAAAGAGAGAGACAGATATTTCTACATCCAGAAAGAGACAGATAACTTGATTTAAAAGCAGAGAATACACTGTATTTCAAGACACATTTTTTTTCAGAAGTTGTTCACCTTGACTTCCAGATTTACCTTCAGTCTGTAGTCTGTGGATCATGTTAAGCTGCATTCCATGGAAATCAATATTCTGTTATTATCAGAAAATACTGCCCTGTGTAGCTGTTTTTAAATTATGATCATGTTATTCCATAAGGCATGTTAGAAGAAACAGACTGAGTAGCCTACAAGCAGCACAGCTACAGAATGCTAAATTTCACTTCTAGTCAGGACAGTCCTCCAAAGCTAGCTGAGCAGACTCTCACACACTAAACCTGTTGCTGTTAAGCACATTAAACTGTGCTGCTGTTTGAGAACAGAGCCTCTGAAACAGAGTTTAAAAAAAAATTAATCTGGGCTATGAAGCCTGGGCATCCAGTCTTTTCCTTATTTTGCAACAAATTCAAATGCTGAGAAAAAAAATACCATAAAACTCTGCAGAACTGAAAGTAAAAGCATGAGATACATCAGAAATTATCATTGAAGTCAATATCTGTAGGGAAACCATCCCAGACCCAGCATCCTGCTCCCCAAAAGACACCATGAGTACAACACCAGGAAAATAAGGTCCTGAGACCCACATTTATACAGCTGCATTTGTATCTTTAGCCTATCACAGAACTCTTGAATGGGTTAATATGATATCACCACGGTAGAACAGGCACCAGATGCCCAAGGAACACACATTCACTGCACATCCACAGAAACAATGGCTCATTTGGCCTCTTTTACCTCCTGCCCTCCCTCTACCCCTGGTGTACACTTTCCCTTCACTCCTGCAATGGACTACCACCTTCACGACCCAGTCTCAGCACAGGATAACAGCAAGCTGCAAAGACACTGCACTGAAACACAGCTTTCATGGTAAACACAAGCTATTTTCTCCCCTCTCTTCAGCTGTTATGCAAACTGACAGGATTTCCTTCTTCCCATAATATCCCACAGAGATTCCCAGAATAGTAAGGATGCCACTGGGATGCCATCTCCTGTAATGTTTGGGACATTTACTGCTAGCAGGTGTGTTCGGAGCAACCTTCTGGGAATATAGCCTGCCACAGAATGAGGTTAGTCCAAGTGCCTTATATCAAACCCATGTAGCCTTGGGATACAGTCAAGCAACACTGAAGAATATTATGTTTTCCAAATATCACTGTGTGCCGTAGCACTTGCTAAATCAGTCTCCAGACATACCCCTGAGGAGTAAGACATTTTTTAGCGCCTGCCAAGACTAACACCCGCTGGTCAGCCCCGTGGCTGCAGCAGATAGTTTGGCAGAAGACACTAGAGGCAGTTCTGGACAAGCTGCCCTGCAGTCATTTACCCAAGAAAGGAGCAGGGATGGTATGAAAAGGGCAGCTCCACTGTGGGCTGCAGAGCAGGGACCTCTTTGCTGTTACTATTAGAGTAGCTGCACTGCTTCTCTCCCTCTGCCATTCTCCAGTGCTGCTCTGACCTTCTCTCCAAGCCATCTGCTTTTGCAGGCTTTGGCACTGGTAAAATGCACATTGTACATAGGAGCCCATGAGACAAGAACCTGTAAGGAAGCAAATGTGCCCTTTGCAATTCCTTTTTGAACAGCTTTCAATTAATTTTATGTGTTGCTAAGCCTCTGGTAGGAATATAATTGTGGTTAAAGAAATCTCTTACAGGAGTGTCCAGTTAGGTGCATGTGCTTGACTGTGACTGAATATGGAAGTTTAAGTTATCGTGCTGTAAGTCCTTCACATTTTCCATCTCCAAGAAGTGATATATCTTAAATTTTAAGCCAAACTTAGGTCATTCCAGATATGAGCTAAAAATAATACAAATTATTTTCAAGCAAGATGATCACCTAAGTTAATTGAGTCAAAAACTGAGCTCTAACTTGTAACAGCCTCATAAAAATACTTTCTCTCAAAAAAAAAGTGCAGAGATTAATTATCCATGCTGTGACCATTTAATTTCTTTTTATATTTGATTCCATAGCTACTTTTCTCTAATGGCATCAAAGGCAAACATCAAGTTATCTATTTTATATGGATTTTATATATCCTTTTACTGTCATATATAAAGACACACCACGAGCCTCCTTTTCTCCAGGCTAAACACTCCCAGCTCCCTCAGCTACCCTCCACCGGACTCATGCTCCAGAACTTTCATCAGCTCCACTGATCTTCTGTGGGAGTGGCACAGGACTTTACCTTGAAATGTTGATCTCATGGCTCTAATTTCAATTTGATTTATACCAGAGTCACACTACTGTTAAGTGCATCGACTCTTCTAATTTTGGCCCTGTCTGAACAGGCATTAAAAGAAAAATAGCTTTGAATTCCTGTTTGGTTTCACTCAGCCCATCTTACCTCTACAGATAACAATTTTATCACTGTTAATGCAAATCCAATACACACAGGAATAAACAATTGGTATGTTATTCTGCTTCATGCATTATTGAAAAAATTGTCAGTCAAATTTCTCGTTAGAGGTTATTTATCGTAAGCAGCGGAGGTAATAAGAAGCTTATGTGTTTATTCCATTTCCTCAAGTGGACTTTGTAGATCTGGTAGTAGGAAGAGTATTAAATTTTAAATTGAGAATTCAACACAAGTTATAAACTCAATCCTTCACTGTTTTTCACAGCTCAAAATGGATCTAAATTTGTCATCATGATGATTTATTGGTGTTTTATATGCTCCTTGCATGCAGATCTCTAGTTTTATAAAGACAGCATACTTAATTATTAGAATATATTTGTATATTTATGTATTTGCATTTATTTGTACCTGCATTCACATTATTTGAGATGCATGTCAGAACAAAACAGCTGAAATTCTTAGCTTTTTCTCTAGATTTTCTTCTCATCTGAGAATCAATGCAGCTGTTCTACAGTAATACATAAATATATGTGTGATTATGTATAAAAATGTTATCAATTTACAAATTTAATAAAAATTGGAGACTTTTCAGCTCTACAAAAGAAGTAAAAACAGGAAAAGTTCAAACAGCCTGTTTCCTTCTCACCCTGCTTCCTACTTTCATATTTCCATCTTTGGCCCAAGCCTGGGAAACCTTTAGACTGCATTCATGTTCCACGTTTTCAGCAAATATAAAGCTGTCAAACACTTGATTGTTTGATCCTGTCAGAAAGCATTTTATGAGACTTTAGGGTGTATTTCTTGTACTTGCTTCTATAAAAGAAATGATGGTTTTTAGTATAGGTTAAGGGGCTGATTTCCTCAGTCCACCAAATGACTTCGTATTTATACCTGTGTTAAACTAGTATGAAGTGAGTGCAAAATGTCATGAGTAATCAACAGCTACTGTGAGAGACTGCTGAACTAAAATTCAGAAGACATAAAACAACACTGGTGGCTGGTTCTGTCACTCCATCAACCAGAAGTATCAGGCAAATGCATCATCCTGCCTCCAGGAGGTAACAGATAGTTTTTCCCTGTTAAAATAAAGCAGCAGTCACTCCATAACCTGGCTGCACAATACCCAAACCATCCTCTAATACAAAATGACTTTCATCTGCTTTTGCCCAAGAACATTCTGATGCCATGTACTATTTGAAGGTGTCCATTTTTGTGAACTAGGGGAAAAAGATTTTCACAGAAACACAACTTTCTTTCTTGTTTATATATTTTTCTTTAAATTGTAATTCAGAAGCAAATAAGACATTTGTTAATTTAGTCTTTAGCCTCACCCTCTACTTGTGCTATCTAATCTATGACCAAGTCCTGCTCAAGTTGTTGTAGAGATGCTTTCAGTTAAATCCTCAGAATAAAGATTTCATGCTGTTGTTTGAAGTGGCTGATATAACTGTTAAATTGCTTCCAGTAAGTGCAGTGAAGCATATATTACAGAGTGGGGGGGGGTTGGGGTTTTTGTTTTGTTGGGGTTTTTTTGTTTGTTTGTTTTTTGTGGGTTTTTTTCATAAAACCTGTTGTCGCTTACCTAAAATTAAGGAATTTTTTAAAAAGCTCCCATAAAGTTAAAAAATGGCATATTCAAGGGGACAAGACTACACTGTTTGCCTGGCACCCTTCTTTAAAGTATCTAATGATATGGGATGTTACTACTAAGCACAACAAGGGAAAAATTAACTTTAGTTTGTTCTTTAAAGAAATGTCATAATTGAGTGAAAGGCATTAATGCAGAAGAATTACTATATACTTTTCTATATTTCACTGTTTCACACATGCTGAGAACTGTTAAAAAGAGGCCACTGGACCCTTCACTCCTAATTTTTATAGGTATCTTTCTAAATTTTTAATTAAACTTTCAGTTTCATTCTTACTTACTCTATCCTCTTATTACAGAATCTGCAAACAACTGTTTCCAACACACAGTGCCCCTGTATTTGACCCCACTTAATTTAAAGTGGAATAAATCTGATGATTTGAACGCAGTTCACAAGAATAGACATAAGAAGAGAAATGGGTTTTGCTAGTGCTTTTGATCTAGCTATGATCTAACTTTCTGACTGAACCCCATTTCCATATAAAATATGACTTCTTCAGCATGTTCAAACAGCACTGTGATGACTGGAGAGCCATGAAGAAAAGTCACATGTTGGTTAGAGGAGGGCTATAGGTGCAGGGCAGGAGGGCAAACGATTATAATGCTTAATTAGCATATACTGACACTGCACTTGAAAAGGACGAACCTGCTCTTGTCTCCAAACAAAACTGCAAGCTGTAGCATACATTAAAATTGCCAGAGAACGTGCTCAGAAAAGAAAGGTTAAATGCTGCCAACTGACATGAATAGAAAAATCAATATTTCAGCTTAAACCTCTTTTGGGGGGTCAGATGGATGTTTCTGGCTTCAGTGGGCCCAGGTGAAGACATACCCCACAGCAAGCCCCAGAGGCTTCCTACCACAGCCCAAGCTGTCCCTCCCAAACTGCTCAGGATGGTGCAGGCAGAGCATGTAGAGCTCACAGACCACATTCACGGGTTACTGGGCCTCCTGCTACTCTTGCACAGACTGTTCTGGTGCTGCTGCACCAGAACATGTGAGTATAACCTATGATTTTCATAGCTCATAGGCTCTAGGTTAGTGCGGGCAGGTGACAGGCAGCCTGATCACCACCTCACTTCTACATAGAGCGAGTTCCCCACTTTCTTTGAGCCTACCAGAAAATGGCTGCACACAGAGTTATAGGAATGGCTAAGAAAAGACTATGCCCTACGGTTTTACTGATCATCAGAGGAGAACTACATCTCCACAGGATCATCCAGTTAATCTTAAAATAGGGAGAGCTAGTCAACCTGGAAAAGCTGTTTTCATTCAGCCTGCTGTTAGACACTCTGCCAAAGTTCTGCCATCTGCAGGAGGCCATGACCCATTTCCAGCTACAACTGGAATAAAATCAACCCTAGTAACAAGACTTTACTTTAAAGCAAAATGTAAAAAACCTATATGCCTTTGTTTCCAGAATTTTTACAATGCTCATCTTTCTAAAAAGCAGCTTATTTAGTCATGTTTGTGTCCCTCCAGCAGCAAAAATGCAATGTGTCCTCTAAAAAATTCTCTTTCAGTTTAAAACTGCAGCACACTTTTATCATATGTTCTGAGAAATTATGAAGTCAATAATGTTTTCTTTGGTACCTTCACTTGTTTTCATACAAATTCAAATGCTGTAGTCAGAGGCTGATGTAGTATATCATTAGTTATTAATTACCTCACTATGTATTGTGCAAAAACATTGCTTAACATGTCTGCATAGAGTTATTTAAATGGATGTTTACTAGGCATAGTCTAATTTACTGCAGCTTTCACATGTAAAATTGTTCCTACTCTTGTGGGAGCAAAAACTTTAGAAGACAGTATCTTTAAATGTGTGTAGCACCAATGCAGGGGTTGGTTGCACATATTTTATAGCTGATAATCAACAGGTTGTTTATCTTGAGGACTCATGAAAATCTGTAGGTGAGGCAATTTTGCTAGATGTATAAAAATTCAACAGTTATTTCACTATAGCAAATTTAATTCTATAATTAAGATAGGGTGAGATGCTGGAGTAGTAAGATGAACGTATATCAGTGTTCAAAACAGAAGAGGTTGTTTTATGGCTTTTGCAAATATTAAACATCCTTGCATCAAATAAGTATTTGTTATATTTAATAAATCTTGACTTTAGGAACTTTTCATGTCTACTTAGATTTTCTCTGCTCCTTTTGTTCTATTATTATCAGGTCAGCTGAACTGTACGGAGCTGCCTGAATCAAAACAGCTAAAACAAACAAAAGTTGATAAGAGCCCATAAAGGTTATTTCAATGGAAAATTTTCATCTATTTAAAAATACTGAGATCCCTTTCATAGCTGAATAACACTCGGAAATATAACCAGTTGCTAATCACCCCTTTGAACAGGGGGCTGTTACTGAAGGAAAAGGCAGAGAAAAGGAAAACATTTCTTTTGCTGTGTTTGGCATTTCTTGGGCCAGGCCATGTTTTCATTTAGGGATGGACATTTTTTCTTCATGAAGGTAAGATCACAGAAAACAGAAGCTCCAAAACATGAAGCCTAAAGTCAAGGATGAGAAAGTCTTTATTATGGTAACTTATTTATTTTGTTGTTGTTAAATACCACTATGCTGGGTAGAAGGCAGTGCAGAAGAATGACCTTTCCGTTATCTGCCAAAGCATCTTGCTTTCAGATCCAAAATTGCAGAGAACTGAACCAATATCTGCTACGGAAACTGTATATCATGAAGACACTTTTTTTTTTTTTTAAAATAGCATGTGACAAAGTAATATGACATGGTGGTAGCTGTTCATGAACAAGAGGCAAGTCCCTTTTGATTACAGAGCAATAAGCCAAAGGAATAAATCTTACAAGAGTCAGGCAAAGCTGAAGGCAATACATGACTGAGAACAGCTTGTTCAAAGGCACTACAATGGATGCAGATGCTTTTTCACTAGCATTATTCTAAAAACCTTATTTTCTTACTCATCATTTAACCTTAGTATTGGTTTTACTTCACCAAACACCATCTAGGACCTTCTGTCTTAGGTTTAGTAAGTTAGGGACACTATCCAAAACTTGATGGAGCTCAACTAGATCTGAAAAGTGAATTTAAAAACCGAGGGCGTAAAGATGTGGGTGACTGAAACTGAAATCAGAGAGCCTACAAGACAGAGATGAGCTGGGCTCTCTGCCTGCTTCTCTCCTTTGGCCCCATAAGGGAGCGGGGTCTAGCACAACTGGCAGGTGGATGGCCTGAGGCACTCATGGCTCAAACCTAGTTCTGGGTGCTAAATCAGACACCTCCCGATACATTGCATCTGGCCTACTTTTTGGCAGCTCTACCAAACCAGTTCTTTCCTTTATTTGTCACATGGCAAGATTCTTTATGTGAGCTCAGTTCCAATTCAAACAGGAACAAGTTTCAATGTTCAGACTCTTACATTGTCAAACTCTCAGGGACAGATGAATGAGCCAAAAAATGATCAAAAAAAGTGTAGGATATTGAAAACAGCATGAGATCCAGACTGCTTTGTGAGTGATCCCATGTGGTTAAGTATATCACATACATGTTCCTATGCTGAAAGGAAATTTAGGTTTAAAGAAAATTTTGCAGAAATGCTTTGTTCAGGACATGGATGTGATAAAATTACTTTATTTTAACACTCTCATCCAGCTCAGTAGACTTGCTTTTCATTGCAAACTATTTCTTTAACACTGAAAGTTATTTTTCTCTTTTATTTGCAGTACAGAAGAGCAGTTCTGTGGTTTTCCTGAACTATATGAATGCATTGAGTCATTTCTGACTCTGATGAAGTATGAAGGTAATATGTGAAGAAGCAGCATACTGAATAGAAATTCATCCTTCCTATGAATGATTCATGAAGATTCTCTTCTAGAATAAAAATATGAAGCTACTTTAAAGCCTCTACTTAATACTAGAGTAAGTTTAAACATTTTTAAAGGCACCTTTCATATTTTCTTTCATTATTAGTAGTCAAGCTATTCATTCTCCGCCCCATAAGAGTTATTGCATGTCATTATGGAAAAAGCATATTTTTATTTCTCGCCAGTGTTCTCAGAGAAAGTATAATCCATACCTAAAGAAAATCAGTTATTTTCTTTCTAGAAGAAAATGGATAGCAACACAAAATCACATTTATATGTGGGTCATCAATGAAGCAATTTTCACCAAATTTATTTCCTGCCCGATAATATAAAACTCACACCCAGAAAAAGCTAATACAAGATCCAAAGACTCTCAGTTCCTGTATTTTTTGACATGATATCAAAAAAAAATTTAAGACGATCTCAGATGTCAGTACAAATAAACACTGGTCTGTTACTCTTAGCCTTTTCCACTCCCTGTCTTTGCCATGCTGATTAATTAAAAAATCCAACAAAAATATCTGCAACTGGCAGATGCAGAGTAACAAGGACAATTTAAAAATGTGATCAGACTTTGTGTTTCCAGACATAGAGAAGTCACCAGCTGCATGTTTCCTTACACAGACAACATGAGGATTAATGTTAGGACAAAATAAATAGGCCAGAACAAGTAGTTTTCCAGCTCCCTGCAACGACTGAAAGTGGGGATTAGAACAACCTCTTGAGATGTTCCGGCCATTAAGAGATGTTGTCCCTGATCTTAGGCACACTTAGCCAGCTCTTTTCCATGCAAAAACCTACCCATTCTGCTGGTCCTAATACTCATGTTAACCATTTGTTACTTCAATTCATGATCTAGGTGAAGCCCTCTGGAAATTGCCTTTTTTAGGGTTAACAGTTGCAAAAAACCCTTGCTCTAAATATTCACAATATGAAATCATCAGTAGGATTCTCCTATCAAATTAATCTGTCCTCACACAGGTATTTCTGAATAAGTCGTTCATCCTGTATTGGTAGCAAACATCTGGCTAAATGTATTCCAAATTCAAAAAAAAGAAGGCTCAAGCAAGAAAAGTGAGGAAAACCCTGCTGTGAGCCAGTGCAACACATAAGGCATTGCTGCTTGACTGAACAAGTCCCACTGGCCCTCTAAGGCTCCCCTGCAGCACAGAGAGCTGGAAAACCCTGTGAGTTATGTCACATTAGGCTCAACCTTCTGCCAGATCTCAAAAATTCCATACCTTTTGAGACAAGGGTTGCTAGCACAACTGGGGCAAGCATGTAACTACCCAGAGTGCAATGGGTGACATCAGGTCAGAAATATTCTTTGTCGTGGTACCCTGACCCAAAAACAATTAAGCATTCCGTTTCTGGCAGGAAAAAAATCTCGATAGCCTCAAGGGTTCAGTGTCTGTCTAGGTCAGGTTCTGCTGGGGCAGTCCAGACTGTGCTGCAAGGCAGAGCCAGCAACACATGGTGATGACAGAGAGAGGGAATGAGGGCTTTAGTCTGGGAGACAGGCCTGGAAAGCCTGACATTAACATTCACATCAAATGGCAGTGGGTAAGGCAGTCCTCATCTGAGATAATAGGCTTTTTCCAGTGATTGCACCTTGTCACTCAGGAGCACATCAATCCCCGAGTTTGCTAGCACAGGCTGTCATGTCATATATTCCCTTCCCTGGGCTCCATTTTGTAAGAAATAGTTAATGTCTACTTCTCCTACCAGCAGGCTGCTCCAGAAACTCACCATGGTGGTGAGAAAATTGCTTCTGTCTTCCACTTTAAATTTATTAATGATTAGTTTATAACCATTTCCTCCTGAGACAATATTGTCCTTTAGCTTAACCAGCTCTTTTCCCTTCTTTATGCTTATCCTCCTAATGTGTTTACACAGGACAGACATATCTCCTGTTAGCCTTTGATGAACAAGGCAAGCTTTGGTACTCATGGGATTAACCAAATCACTTCTCCTCCCACCCAGCACTCAGCTTTCTCAAAGACTTGTCTATTTGCTGTTCTATAGCTCCTGTTCTTAAGGCAGATAGTGCCATCCCTGTCTTGACAGAGTTATTGCAGTCTGGATACTAGATGACCTTGATCTGATTCAATCTTCTTTTAGTATTCCCAAAATACAGATATTCTACTATGGGAATGAATTAATTTTGGAAATCAGTGCATGGTACAGAACCCTAGAGCCCAGAAACTCATGTCCTTATGAGTAGCACCCCAGGAAAAGCAGAAACCCAGAATCTTTGGATATTAATTTAGTTGCCTTGAAGTTTCCTCGTTTCTCCTAATACTCTTCAGGTTTATGTGTAGTCTTTAGTTTCTGAATATCTCACCAGTGTGACGAAAAGAATAAATAATCATTGGTCTTTTTTCTGGTGAGGAAATGTTGTGACATTTTGAATGCATTGTTTCTCTTTGGTTTTACCCCACATACACCAAGGTTTCAAATACAGCCTACTGCTTTCAAACCTAAAACCACCTCTACTTACTGGGATTCTGGGTTCTATCTGAGCCATCAGAGTTCAAAAAATGGAGTAATTTTCAGCTGAATTATAACCCATGTCCTGCTATGGTTGTAAATTATTACTGTCTCTGGACTTTTGAAGATCAGTGTACCCATTAGAAAACCCAGAGCTGCTCGGACTGACGCATTACTTGGGGAGAGAATAAGCACACACCTGGGGTCAGAGTGAGCCAAGCTGCTTAAAGTTTCCACAGAGGGGACAGAGGCCCCTTCCCCCTTGCCGTTCCCTGCTGATAGCAGGCACATGTAGGCACAGTCTGCCTGTGCTGGCCCCAAAGCAGCCCAGAAGGGACTCTGTGAATCTGCTTCTCCCACTCCCAGTCACAGAACATGGGACCTACCAGGAAATCAGCACCAAACTGGCTTATTCTGTCTGGTTTGGCAAAACAGTGAGGACATATTGGGTAAGACCACTGCTCTTGCTATCTAGACTTCTTTCCATGTCTCCCTTGGAAAGTTTGGTTGTCAGACAGGAAAGCAGCTGTGCTTTGCCTGCATTGTTTGGCATTCACCTTTGCCACAGTTTTGCTGCCACTCTTTGTCCAAAGGAAAGGTAAAGCAATGTTAACATCCTGTCTGGAAGAATATAAATAGGGAATGAAATGCCTGGGTTTCCTGAGAGATGCTTCAGAAAGCATTTGCCTGTTACTCGTGATGCTTCACCAGAATTCCTTTATAATCTCCACAGCCAAAGCATTTCAGTGTCAGAAGACCCAAACAAGTGCCAAAGTGAGGCACATCTTCCTTTTTTCCTGCTCACTGTGGTTACAGGAACTCCAGCCCTTTCATTAGCTGTTTAATTGTCCTGCAAAGGCCTTGAGTCAATATTTTTATTTCCTGATTTTACCTGCCAGTGGTGAACAATCTGCTCCTCTTTTCAGAACTTCTAACTAAATTTAACAGGCAGGACAAGGAGGAGCACTCTCATGCCTGCTAGACTGGAAAATTGTAAGTATATTTAACAATTTTAGGTATGCATGAAGACCTTGAAAACAACCACTTTATTCTGAATAGGACTACTGCCCTGGAAAGAAATTTTATGTCATGAAGTTAAAAGGTTTGGATTATATTGAAAATCTGTAAAGACAAGAATGTTGCAGCTCCATGGATAGACTAAAAGACTACAATTAATTTGTTGAGGTATTAAAATGAATACAGGGAGGGTATCTTACATTTTATAGATTCCGTAGTGTGAAATAAAATTGGTTCTTAGCTGCTGGCCAATGACAGCTGGAGTTACGTGAGGAGGATTTTAATTCTATCTTTCATTCTCTTTCATATAACCCTCAAAAATTTGATCTGAACTAGGAACTCATCCAAAAAATCCTGATTCATTTCAGAAGTCCCATCAACTCCCATGAGGGTGAAGAGATCTCCATTTAGAATGATCATCCCTCAAAATTTCATAATACAAAAAATACGATGCAGCAGAGTCATATCTAGCTATCATACACTCCATGTGATATCCAGGAAATATCCACCCATTTGCATTTAGACTTTCTGACAGGATCCATGAAAAGGCAAGCTAATACAAAGTTGATATCCTGTCTGGAACAATTTATTTTAAGTAGTGTTAACTTCATTTGATGCAAAACCAAAACAAACTGCAGAACTTTTCCTTAAACCTCATAGTCCAAAAATAAAGTGGGGAACAAATTTCTGGGGGAGGCATGTTGACATGCTTGTTAGTGCAGAATGAGAAAGAAAAGATGCTAGAATGTCCTGATTCAACACTGCTATCAAAAAATTGGGGGCTTAGGATTTTTTTTTTTTTTGGAAACTGGGCCTTTTAGAAACACTGCAGAAAACAGCTGGATTTATACTCAAAGAAAAAAAGAAAAGGTGATTTACTGTATCTTTGTTTTAGAGAGTTTAGAGGAATTCAATGGGCAAGCTCTGTGATTCCATAAGGAGAAGCCAGTCTCACCAATTCTGAATTAAACCCAACAAAAATGGGGGCTGTACATCTTAGTAAGACAGCCATTGTATAAAAATATGTGTGAGATGGGTTTCCTTTGATCTACCTCCAATTTCAGCAATCCAAATTCTTTATTATTGCTATTTTAAAAATCCCAGCTGCACAGTGATTTCAGAAAAAGGGGAACAGACACAGCAGAAACAGGTAAATCTGAATCCTTTGCCTTTTTAAATCTTGTTCGTGGTGTGTCAGCACCTCCTCGCTGTACTGCTACACAGATTTATATTTTCTGGGACTGCTGGAAGATCCTTTGCATAATCCAAGTAAACCAGAAGGGATTCTGTTGACCCTCAAATATGCCAGTAGTGGACAAAATCTGCAACTTAGATTTTCAGATATGGAAATATGTTCTAAGGAACTGAACCTTGCACTGGATTTGGAGTACAAATACTGTATGAGGAGTGCTTGTCTGACTGCTGTTTGCCACTGAGCCAGAAAAAACACTATCAGAAAATTACAAAACTGATGAACATGCTTCTATTTCAATTTTTTTTACATATAAAAGGAAAGCTGCCTTACCCAGCCACATCTGTTTCTTTGATTTAACTCCATAGTCATTCCTGTTAGCAATGGATGAGTGGTTTGGCAAGTGTGTTGCAGCCCACTTCACTGAAGAGAAGGATTTCCTAGTGGAATAAACCCCTTTATCAGACTTTGATACTACCACATTTCGTGAATTAGTTTAAAAGTCTCTCCTCCTCTTCAGTGGCTGTACTCTGAGATGGAGCACAAATCTTACATGAAAGGACTTGGTTTTTTCACAAATTCAATGAAGAGGAGACATCTTTCTCCAGTCACCCTAGATGCACTCACAGCAGGACTGTGACTATTCATGAGGTGCTTGCAGAGGAGTAGCAGATATATCCTGCTGATTTGTAATGTAATTCCAGTGCAAGAGGTAAGGCTGCAATGTAACCCAATTCATTGATCTCCAAATTGTGAAACCTCACAAGTTGCAAGAGAATTAAAAATTCTGGAGAGGCAGAGAGAAAATTAGAGTTTCAAAACAAGACACTATTAACTTGTAGCAGAAAACCATAACTAAAAGTAGAATAACTATACATGGAGTGCAGTTATGGGTTTTAAGGCGAGATTAAACCAGATCACAAGAGCAGTTTATAAACCTTGCTTTTATCCAGTTCTCATGACTTGGGTATATTAGTCCATCAGCTAATGACTAAAGGTATGCAGCATCTTTCACAACATTTTGATGCTAAATTGACTGTCACCAGAAAACATCTAACACCCAAATTGCTGTCTGCATGTGAAATTTTAATAACACACATTTTGGAGAGTTACTATTTGAACACAGGCTTCATTTTCAAGAATGCACTTAGAGCATCAAGCGCAGGGCAGTGGGAGAATTAAAACAAAATGACTGTGATCAGTCTCTCAGCAAATGCTCAGCCAAACCCTCTCCTCACGAGCCAGCAGCCAGGTCCTGCTGCACTGTGCTCAGCCACCAGAACTGCACTGGACTGTGAGAAAATCAAGTATGTAAACATAGAGCAAGCAATTATCATAAATTCACACTGATGCAGGCTAATGAGGGTACCACCCTGTCTGATCACCAGGGGGAATTCAATTTTGGAAGCAGAAACAGGGAATCACACAAATATGCCTATAAATATGATGTGGGCCAGGGAACTGGTTTAAACACACTTTATGGCTTGAGGGACCAAGTCACCCAGTCAGATATCAAAAACAAATGGCTAATAGTAGGCCCCTGAGCTTGAGAAATTTAAGGCTTATGAAGCATTGAAATCTTCAAAATGGGATTTAAGCAGAATTGGAATGACATGCAGGCCTTGAGCAAGAGTTCTGCATAAGTTAAACTTATGTTCCTCAAAAGCTAACACTAGTACCCAAAAGCCAACTCTTGTGGAACAATCTCTGGCAAATGAAAATTCCAATAGATGGATACATAGCTAGATAGATAGACAGAAAGGAACAGCCAACTAAACATTGGAGCTCATAACATCAAGGTTTGAGCTTGAAATATCCTTTCCTGGCACTCATATCCACTCCTTAGTCACCCTTTCCTTTTATTCCCTGATTACATTCTTCCTTCCCCTTCTTATCTACCAGCACTCACTGATGTGGAAGATCACACAAAATATAGGGCACTGGACCTTCAGCATTGCACAGCCCTTCAAATTACCTTTTTTCCTTGAATCCATGGAGTTCTGTCTTCCCCTCTGTTCTGCCATTGAGGATCTAACCCTGGCATCCCTCTGCATTCTTTTATCTTGAGTCCAGCATTTTTTTAATTCTTTCTTTAGAAAGTGCTTTCTCCCACTATTAACTCATCCTCTTTGCCTTGCAGTTCATTTAAAACACCCTTCCTTTTATTCAAATGCTTTCTTTGCCTTTGAATTTCTCTTTAAACCCAGGAATGCTGCCTATCTCCAGCTCCTCACTGGTGATTATCTGAAGTATACTTACAGTATAAGCTTTCTGACAGTAGGCAGCATGTAGATATACACAGCAGGACAAATAAATTATGTAGAAAAATAGGTCCAATGCAAAGTCTTACCTTTTTCCTGGTTTTGTAAACCAAGGGGTATTTTGAGTCTCCATTGTGCTGCTACTCTCTACTTTCTTTCTGGTTTAAATTATCCAAGTGGACTACTGAAAATGAAGAAAGTTAAGCCTTAAAAAAGGAAAAAAAAATACTTTATTATATCATTTCATCAGGTCATTGTTGGAACTAGCATCCTGTTCCACGCAACCTCATCTTCATAGTCTAACAACTAACTCCACAAATTCGCTGATTTTTCAAGCCCATATTAGAATCATATTTTTCCAAGTACCCACCCACTGATACTCTCCTCCTTGGCACTTTTCTTTTCTCCCCTAATATAAAAAAATATTGACAGCCAGACTCTAGGTCTCTGTGGTTGTCAAGGGATTTGGAAAGCTCTCAGTGAGGATGTTCTGAAAATCTTTTTTTTATTAATGAATGGATGCTAGCAACTTCTTCTAGGATGCTGTGCATTAAAAATTGCACAGATTCTCGTTTTCTTGAACATAGCAGGAATCAAGAAGGAGAAGGTAGTCACTATTTACAGTTACTGGTCTCCCTCCAACTTGCATGTTGCTCTGATAGTTTTCATTCTCTCACACACAGATAGCAGGTTTTCTGGTTGCTTCCAACTCTCTCTGTTTCCTGTCTGCCTCTGTTGTTAACATATGCATATTTTTCATTTCCAGACAAAGCAGATATTTAGACTAAATATTAGGCAGAAATTCTTTGTTGTGAGGGTGGTAAGGCACTGGAACAGGTTGCCAAGAGAAGCTGTGGATGCCTCATTCTGATGAGTGTTCAATGCCATGTTGGACAGGGCTTTGAGCAACCTGGTCTAGTAAAAGCTGTCCCTGCCCATGGCAGGGGTCTTGGAAACAGATGATCTTTAAAGTCCTTTCCAACCCAACCCATTTTATAATTCCATGATTCTGTGACTCTCCAGCTGTGCTCCTTGCTGTCCTGTGCTCATTTTTACCTTTGCCCAGGGACATGGCTGATGCCCGAGTGAGCAGAGCAGCTCATCAGGCAGCAGTCTGTATTTCCAGAGCTGGCCATGACTCATGTGTGAAGGTGGCTGACGCCCATGCCATGGGTCGTTACACAGCAATCAACTACAATGTCTTGTTCAAAACCTGTCTCATTTTATCTGGATCCCCCCTGACTTTGCTGGCACTGATCCATACCTGGTGTTTACTGACCTTTCGGAGGAGCACTCTTGGCTGTAGGAATAAAAACAGTTTCTTGTGGAGGTTGTGCACAGACAATGAAGTTGTAGGGTGTGTGCTTGGCCCCATGCACAGCAGCCTCAGGCCCAGCTGTAGGCCTTGGGCCAGGACCAGAAAGACTGTCTAGCACTTTTCTTGCTGGAGCTGTTGTCTTTTTTTTTGGGTGATCAGCCCACCCCAAACATCTAGGTGCTGATAATACACTTTCTTGTCCCACATGGCAATGGGCAATGTCTGCTTAGCTTTCAAGCAATAGTGCTTCCAAGCTGAGCCTGTGCTAGGAGGCAGAGGCAATCCTACAGTATTCCCTACAGTCCTGTCCCAAAAACTCCTTCTGAGGGTGTCCATAGGGCCACAGTGGGCCCTCCCCTCCTTCTCCATCTCAGGAGATGCAGTGAGGCACACCAGAGGAAGCTGCTCATGGTGTTTACAGAGCTAGACCAAGCCCAGGTTGCCTGAGTAAGTGCAGAAAGTGCCCCTGTGCATACAGAGCCTCTGAGAATCTCCCTGGGGCCTTTGAAGACACATCAGTTGCTTCAATACAGGCAAGCTAAAACACGTTTTCTGAGCCACCAGGCTGTTACAGTGTTTGCTGGGCAGAATAATTTAGAAGCCAAGTAGCCAAAATCCCATAGGAAGGGAAAATGTGATCTTCCAAACCCCAAAGTTTGGGGATTTTCATCTCTCAGGTTAGGAAGGTTTTGTTGTGCTGACAGAGGAGAAAGCTTTGGCTTCACTGGGCATCTTGCTCAAGCTGGCTCAGATGAAAAGTTGAGGGATCTCAACTCAATGTTATTGCACCATTGTTATTTTTCTTTTAATGTGATTGTGGCATGCTGTTTATGTACTCCAGCTTTCAACTAAAGCATTTTTTGAGTATTAGCAACATTTCTACCTGGACATGGCAGGCCTGAATATCACAGTTCTTGCCAATAGTCTCTGCAGGGACACTACTGAGGCACTGGCCAGGACACACGCAGAGTTAGATTTAACTAAACCAAACAAAGCAAGCCCTGTGCTTCTATGTAAGAACACAGCTATTACCTCGGTAGTTTATGATGGTCACTCTATCTCAGAGAGTGAGTTGCAGTGTCTGGGCCACATTTTCTAGTTTGTGCTGAAAAGCCAGGCTAACAGGGGATTAACAGGAAGATAGTTCCAGGATGGATTATCCCTGTGTGTGATGGTAAAGAAATTTCAGTGCTAGCGACACGTACTGACACCACGTTTGGAAGTCTGCCTCTGGCAGGGCACTCCTAGGGTTAGCACAGTTGTATCCTTCCAGGGCTGAAAAAACTTGCATGGGATTTTATCCCAGGCATCAAATGCCTTTTCTGATCTGCTTGTGTCCTTGCAGCCTCAGCAAAACTTCACAAACTGTCTTAGTTTCAGAAGCTGGTTTTCCCTCTTGAAAATCCATAACAGCTTCAAGGGACACTTCAACTCTATTTCTGTAAGATTTGACTGATTCATGGTACCCCCACTCCATGCCACTTGTCAGGAGCATTGACCTGATAGTGTCTGACAGAGGAGCAGCAGATAGCAAGAATAAACATAGATAAACTTAATTGTTTGAGACATTTAAGACATGTGTGGTATTTAATTTGTTCATACCATGGAACGTGACAAAATAAATTAGAAGCACAAGAAAATACTACTTAGTGTCACTATAGGGTGAATGTTTTTGTGTTTTATCAAAGCCCTTCCAGATAGATATATGAGTAGAAGGGAATGTCCATTATAGCTGTGCACTTAATTCTCTGTATTCAGTATACCAGTAAATTGAATGCCTTTCTTTAAATTCTTCTACACTTTTATCAAAGCAACAGTTTTTGTAGATTTTTATCCTCTTTGAAAGAACACGGCACTTGCTTTAGGCACATTGCTTAGGTTATTTTCTCTTCAGAGTTACAAAATGTGTTCATGTTTCTGCAATTATCAGGAAAAAGTCAAAAGACAACCTAGCACTTGTATTCCTTTGTCAGTTAAATACTGTGCTACAAAAAGGAGACAGTAAATTATAGAAAGAAACCAACACTATGACCACAGAATTCTGGTGTTTATTCCTACATCAAGAGACCTATATACAGTAACTGAAATTCCTCTTTCTGATTCAAAAGGGAGTTTTGCATTTTGGAGATCAAATACTGTAAAGGAAGTTATATGTTTTTCAGCTGGTTATAAGCAAGCCACAGGATGAATGAGATGCAATAGAAAGAGGAACTGACTGATGAGTAACCTGTTTTCACTGTAACTGTGCTGTATGGAGTGAATAAAGAAATGTTTCTCCATCTCTCCCTCTGTGAATGAATGAAAATCTTTATTAATATTTGTGCACTGGATTCAGTAGAGACATGTTCACTTGTGTCCCACCAGACAGTATTCTTTCAGAGGAAGTTCAATTTTGGCTGCTACAATGCCTGAAGTCTAAAGGAACTATATTTCTTTCTCCTCTCTCTTTAGTGGAGGAACTTTATTTTTGCTCCCTGAACAGCAGCACAGAAAGTGTTATCCATGACTGAGTTCCTTCCCCCAAATTGCAGGTTATTATGCTCTATTCATCTGCTGGACTTGACTGGGAAATCTAAATTACAAGATCTCTACATACTCAGAGAAAAGTTAACCAAGCTCTAAGAGACGTGAATAGGATCATAAATAGCACTCTTTTTCAACAGTGACAGAGTTGCTGGAAACGTACCTTTACTGTACTAATTCCTCTTACAGTAACTTATATAGGTAGATTCTATAGGTAGATAGAAATATTATATGGACACTTATCAATAGACAGTGCCACCCAGCTAATCAGGGATACTGTGTCACGATTCAGACTTGTATGCTTGCCACAAAATCACCACTCAAAGGTAAGTAAAGCACTGTGTTCTTCTACTTCAGAGTCAAATAACATGGCGGTGCAGGAAGATAGAATAGCTTGATAATATTCTTCAACATGTTTCTAAGGAATTATAAAGTCATAGACTTTTCTCACTGAGTCTAGTGGTAGCTCTCCCATCCTTTCATTTTCAACATCATCTGCTGTGTTTACACAAACTTTGCTGGCTGACAGTTCTCTCCCTCCAACCTGGATACACACCACGAGGGGGAGAAAACAGTATCACAGAAGTATTTTAACCTGGACTCATAGAGTTTATTTAATTGTATTTTGAGCTAAACAAGAGCATTTTCAAGAGCATCTCAACAGTCTGTGCATAGAACATTACCAGTTCCAAGCAGTTTCAGGCAAGGCTGCTGTCTGCAGCACACATATTCCCCTACATTCAGGCCCAAAAACTCTGCCTTGGCATTTCATTGGGTAAAATGAAAATGTGCACAGAAATTCCAGTAGGTGATCTGAATGCTAGGGGGGGGAACAGTCCTGTCCCTTAGGAGGGATATAAATATATCCCAGGATTTTTCTGTGTTAAACTTTCTTGAAAGAAACTGCTCACAGTGAGATCCGTGGGGACTACAGCTTATTGGGAGATGGTTGCACTGAAAGTGGCTGGTGTCTATTCTCTTGCACAGTGACTTTCTAATTCTGCCTAAGATAGACCTCCACATAAATTGCAAACCAGTCTGAACTCATTGCCTGTCACAGAGTTACTGTGTCATGACTAAGAAATTTTACTCATTATCACAACATAGGTTTCCAAAAATCACATAAAATTATTCCTACAGATCAAAGAGGGGTAAGTTTTGAAGAAGCTGTGTATGGAAAAGGTCCAGCCATTTACCATACTGGGAGACATGTAAAGAGATTGACCATGATGACTGCTGTGCTTGCTCCCCCAAAAGTACCTGCACCCAACAAATAAATGGCAGAATTTCCTAGGTCTTCTGCCAGTATAAGCATGAGGAGATGGCAGGACCTCTCTGCAGAACACAATGCTTTCTGTCAGAATCATAGCATGGCACAGGCAGGATGCTAATGATAATATCAGAAGAAAATTTATAAATAAATAAATAAATAAATAAATAAATAAAGTTTAGAAACCCAGGAGAAAGCAAAGGAAAATACCAGACAGGACAAAGAAAACTCCAGTGGCAGAGCAGCTCCATCAAATCCTGGACTTTAGACCATAACCAGCACAACTGCAACAAGGAAACCAAGATACCACAGAAACAGGAAAGGATTTGCCTCCCCAGAAACAAGGAGAGGAGAAACAAGCTCCTGGGAAGCTGGGGAACCACCAAGGAAAATGGTGCTTTGATCCTGATGATAAATCAGCTTTGCCAAAAGGATGAACCATTTGGACTCATTCTCTACCATTTAAGAATTTGTTCTTTAAGTGATGAGTGCGTGTGAAAACCCACATATGCACTGAGAAAGGGAAGGCAGACGACATCAGGTTTGAATTCAGATTAAAAAAATGTGCATGAAAAAGCAGAAAAAAAAAACCAACGAAAACAACCTCATACTGCAAAACAACCTCATGCTGCAATAGGAAATTCTGTTTTTCTTTTTCAGATGGGATTTTTGGCTCCGAAAGGCAGACACCATGTTTTGTTACAGATCATCTGCCTCTCTGGGGATCACCATCTTGCAGGAAGGTTGAAACCCACTTGTAGGATTGGTGCTCCACAGAGCTTCATGTGGCAGCAGCAGCTGCCCTTGTGCTCGGCAGCTGCTCTGGCTCCCCCGTACAGACCATGGCAGCCACTTCCTGGGCATTCATGGGAGATGCAGAAAATCAAGGTTGCTGGTACAGTATCGTACAGGAAAGAAAGTAGGACCTCCAAAGCATGTAAACGATCTTGAGACTCTTCAAATCATTTGCTTTCAGACATAATTGCTTACGTTTTAGTTTCTCTACTAAGAAGTGTGAGTTGCAAAGCCTGCACTCTCCCGGGCCATCTTTACCCAAAAAAGAATTTGCAAAATTAACATCAAAACAGGTACAAACCATGTAATTTACCCTGTTAGCCCCTGACATTTTCCAGCATCTGATGTATGCTATTTTTATTGTCACAAAAATACCTAAAATTGTATTTAAAGGTTTACATAGCCTTTTTAAAACTTACTTCAGTAGTTTTAAACACTCTATTAAAATAACTTCCCATACAAGACCATCATATTTTTACTTTTTTGGTCCAATATCATTGCCATATATGACACACTTAACAGGGGATTTTTGTTTCATCTTTGTAGCATGCACAGTTTTCTTCTGATGGAATTTTAAAAAATAATCCAGTTCGGATTTTGCGGCTTGTTTTGGATGGTTTGATGCTTCCAGTTATTAAATGCATGAGCTGTAATGGCAACACTGGATGCCTTCTAACTAGGAAGAAAGTAGAAGACAAAATGCTGAGATTATAGCCTGTATACATCCAAATCTCCCCCCTCCCAGGGAACTAAAATGTACCCATGTGCAAATACAGTCACCTCCTTGTCATAATTTTAATTTCCAAAAGTCAGTAGGGTAATGACATCAGAGTACATACAATGTAATATTCCAAATGTTGGAGTACTATTAAATAAGCAGAGTGCTCTTTTGTGATATACTGAATGTGTTCAGCTTCTCAAACAATTCATCTAAAGCTTGAACACACATGACTATCAAAAATATGGGTCAGCAAGGATACACAGGGGGAGGAGAAGGTTTGAGGAGGTCTGAGCATGTCCTCCATGCCTCCACAGATGCTGCTCCACAGCCAGCTCCAGGTCTGCCAGGACAAGGATGGCTGACAGCTGCTTTAGGCCCATAGGTTTTCTGCAAAACCTGGATGCACAAAAAAAACTTTGGCTGTTTATTAAACAGAGTGATTTTTTTTTTAATGATGGGTGTCTCAATTGGTTTGAATTTCAATGTTTAGATATCACAGATTCCTACAGGAAATCTGCCATAAAAATGAGAACCTGAAGCAGGCCAGATTGCTCACTGTTGAAGGTTACAGAAATGTGGGTACAGAAACTCGTGTAACTAAATAAAAGAAACTCATGAGTTGGGGGTTTTTTAATTTTATTTTATTATAAATTTTGTGTCCCTATAATTTAAAACATATGCAGAGTTTTAAAAAGATATGTCTATCTAATCCTAAAATAATTAATATCCTGTAAAACTTTCCTGTCCTTACAAATCTTGACCTATAAAGTTATGCTTTCATTATCTTAGACACTATGAAGTCAGGCAAGTGAAGAGTGGGCATGAACAAAGATCATAATGAAATCTTGAAGATCTGCAAATTAAGGCAAATTAGTGAAGTTCTGTGAATTATTTCACTTTGTGCAGCAAAGAAATCTGGACGTTTTTGCATATACTGTGTTAAAAACAGATTTTTCGGTTACCCAAGAGCACTGTGCAAGTAGATAGCCAAGCTTTAAAAAAAAACACATATAAAGAAAAACCTCAAACTTAGCTCCTGTGGACTCCACTGTGGTGGTCTACTGCATAGATTTACATTGGCAATGCCACAGAAGACAGACAGGCTGGAATAATTCACTTCTGAGTCAAATTTTTCTCTGTGGATTTTGTAATTTGCTTAACATTTTTGCGTTATCTTTTTACAGGCTCTTTGAAGGTGGTGTAAATTACATCCAGCTCTGATTAATGGTGAGATTCATGCTAGAAAATAAAATCTTCACTCTAGCTGGAATGTAAATGCAGCCTTTCAAGCTAGCACAGAGTTTTTAATAGAAACAGAATTAATTAGTTGAACCTGGAATCTTATATATGCATGCAAAAAATCAGATACCTATATAATCTCAGTTTGTCTCTTCTACAGTTTTTGATAAAACACAAAGGTTAAATAATTTTATTGTATTGCCAAGATAATTCTCTTTTCTAAAAGTTACTTATAAAGTAGACAGTGCTAGCACTGTGTCAGTACTGTCCAATCCAAAGGACAGGCAGACAGGTAAAGGCAGTTTTCAGATCTGTGAATGAAAATCAGATGCCCAGCCACTGCTGGCTGAGTGGCCAACAGCTCCTTGCACCTTTACTATTGTAAAGGAAAACTCATTCCCTCCCTTCTTTGAGGCAGACGACTCCCCTTGGAGTCACAGCAGTTACAGTGGAGCTTGCAAGCCTGAAAATTCAATTATTAATATGATTATTTGGGGTGCCACAGTGGGAGAAGTGGGTGTTGCACCTGGAAGTTGAGTCACAATCTAACAGTGCTATTATGCTGAGGACTAGAAATGTTCTTGGACCACCCTAGAGCTGCTCCAAGTGCTGGGTGTGCCTGCATTTGCACTCCGCAAGAGCAGGGTATGAGGCCAAGCGTAGGATGGATAATTCTCTTGTCTCACACCTCTCTGCCTCCATGCACTGCAAAAGCCTTTCTCCCCTGTGCACACAGGAGGGTAGTGTGGAGCCAGGCACACCTGAAGGGAAAGTGGATAGCAGACCAGGGATTCTGTACCCTCCCATCCATGGAGCTGATGTAGCAATGGTGTGGGGAATGTTTCCCAGGACACGAGTGTCTTGTTACACACCAAAGCTCAAGTTTATTTTGTTGTATAGAAAACAGAAAATAAATTTAGCATTGTGGGTCAAAATTGTTGTTGTAATGGGCCAGATTAATTTCTGGCACGAATTCACAAAATTGTCACTGATTTTGATGATTTATGACAGCAATTTATCCTCAGTGTAGGTCCACTGATTTTGTTGCAGTCACATCAGGTCTTGATTTAGCCTGCTATTTCTATCAAAGGGAGGAACACAATTAAAAGAACACATGCCTTGGTTTAGGCATCTGTTTTCTACCTTCCTGTTTTACACAAACTGTATTTCTTTAAGCTACATAAGCTCCAGCCCTCTGTTTTCTCATATTGCAATAGCCTCAGGGTGGTTTTTTTCTTTACCTACTATTTGCCTTTGGGCTTATTGACAAATTGTCACCTGTGATGTGTTTGCTGTCTTACGAGATTACAGATGACTGCTGTCTTGCACTGCTTCTCTTCTCCCTGCATCTCTTGCATACCGAGTGGGTTGTTTTCTGCCCAGTGAACACCACCGAAGAATTTGTACTAAACATCCTTTTAGGCATTCCTCAGTGCAGAATCTTTCTTCTTTAAATGACTTCACAGGTAATGTCCTGAATAAGTGCAGGGCAAAGATATTAATGTAAATTGTAAATTTCAGAATACCTGTTGTTCATACATGCAGTTATCATTGATGGTGAAATCTCTCTTCTTCTCTTAAAAAATTCCATTCTTTTGTCATCTGCAAAATTAATCATTATAGTGAAGAGCAATACTCAAAATGGCAGCCATGTGCAAGGACACAAATATCTGTTCTCTCTGTTAGCCAGATTCTTGAAACCCACATTGTTCCAAATCCAACAGCTTGATGTTGTTTTATCACATCTTCTTAATTCTTCTTCTGGGTATCCACTGGCACAAGTGTTTGAAAAGCACTGGTATTTTATTTCACAGCAATGGCACTGCCAGAGGTATCCCTGGGAAGCTCTCATTTTTGCCAGGTTGAGCATAGAGTCATTCAAGTAGTACCCAAAGACACCAAAAACATTGGCATGCTGTGTAGATGAGCTGATAGAGAAAGACAACAAGAGAAGGCCCCTGAAAGCACTTTAAAGATGCTCTGAAACTCTCCCTTCAAGCTTATCAGAGTAACACCAGAACATCTTAGAATATGACTACATACCAAGGCATCTCCAGAGAAATCTGCAATGAGGTTTCTGCAGACCATAGAACAAAGCACACAGATCCACGTGAGAATGTGAGAGCAGCAAACAAGCTCTGAGGCACTCAGAAGTCATCAGAAATGGGTGAATTCAACCTGCAGTCATACCTGCTCCTGGGGTTTGTCTGTCCCCAAACCCCTGGGCATGTGGGCACTGAGGGCAGTATGCTACAGCACACACAAGAAATTAGAGCAAGACTGAAAACTGCAGGCAGTGCTGAGGGGTAGGTGTGCATGCACACGTACCCGTGTTTGGCTGTTTGTTTTCTCTGTGTATTCATATTTAAGTTCTGCCACAAGGGCCCTATTGCAGTAATTACCTGGGGTGTGACTATATTTTGATGTCTACATCCACAAACAATCCCATTCAGTAAACATAATGAATCATCTGAAATCTTCCCCAAAGCCACATGATGAGACCTTGGGTAAAGCATGGTGAGGATTTGTATCACCCTCTCTGACAGGAGACCATCAAAGGGGTGCACCATCTGTTCCTCTGGATCTGCTTACTCAGTGGAGGATTTTCAGACCTTTCTAATTATACTTGCATTTAGCAACCTTCTGCTGAGCTACTGTTCAAGAACTACCCACAACAAATAAATAAACAAACTCAGGGCTGCCAGTTCAGGCAGCCAGTGGGCTCATTCTGAGAACATCTGCCCTTTCCCTACCATCAAGAACACAGATTGCCTGCAGTAGTCTTTCAACACAGAGTAGTCTTCCTCCATTAGGCTTGTATGTTGTTGGCCCTGCAGAAAAAGCCTTAGAGACTTCTTTGGGATTACTCTTTCTTTTTTTTTCTTTTTTTTCTTCTTTATTGATCTTTGCATAGGCCTGGAAAAATATCTGCAATATCTTTCATAAACATCATCCTTTATTAATGTACTGCAAGTCTGAAACAGCCCAGTTGTTTGGGTGCTTGGTAACGTCTGAGGTTAGCTCATTTATAAAGAGGAGCAATACTGGAAAGTGTTTCTCTTCAGAGAACCATGCTGATGAAAAGTTGCTTATAGCTCATCCAAAATTCTGTCTCACACCGGATCTTTAATGTAGTTTCTTTTGGATGAACTTACACTATGTGTGGTTTTTTTGGTTTGTTTTTTTTTTTTTTTCCTTATTACCACCAGTATATTTATATGCATTATTTTAATGCAGAGATTTTATTTTGATGTTATGTGAGAGATGTGGAAAGTGCACCTGGGAAATTTGGCTGGCATTTCAGTAGAAATAGTACAATAGTGGGACAGCTTAACCAAGTGGGTGCTGGTATTTAATTTGCTTTTCTTTTAATCCAGTAATTTAAAATGTAATTTGAAATATGCATGAGACAGAAAGACAGTGACTCATTAAAAGACGCATCATGTTCTATAGAGTGAAATGCTGTGGAAATGAGAAGTGTGTTTACAGGTTGTGCAGATCAAATACAGCAGAGGCCAGAAGGGGAGGCCACACCACAAAACTGTCACCTTTCTTTTTTCTCAATGTGTGCATATGGTGAGGATTAGGATCATCATGTAATATTCAGGAGAGTTGCATGGGAAATACATTTCCCATAGCAACAGCTGGTTTAGACGTTAGGGAAAGATTAAAGAGAACCTATTTCATCTATCTATTATTTTAAATGAATGGTTATCTGCCAAACCAGCAGGTCAAAACAGGCACTTCTGTGAAGACAAACATCTCTGCAAAAATTGTACTCTTTCTGTGGATTTGATTTTCTTATCTGATAATGGGCAATCATGTGCCATACTTCAGGTCTTTGTGTAATTTCTAATTCAACATTTCAGTCCTACATGGCTAGCCAAAAAGGCTCTTAGGTAAGTAAAAAGGAATGCAAAAATGGTAATGCATTCAATATGTTAAACTTTGATTTGTACCTAATTCCATTAATACATTCAGTTCAAATTAAAATATCACATCAGACTTTCCAGTTTTGTTGGCTTTTAAAAATCCAGTAAAAGACAAGATTGTAATATAAAGATATTATAATCCAGTTATCTTCTTATCTCTAGTTTTGTTAAAAGAAAACTTAGACGCAAGTAATAATTTCTAAAAAAAAGCCATTATCAGAGATTACTATTTTTAAGTAGCATTCAGATTTTGTCAGGCATTAAAAACCAAATAGGCAAGATTTGACTTTGATCCTTGTACGAAGAAATTAGGCTCAAATCCTCAGAGAGTTTCATACTCAAGTCCTGTCAAGGCCCCAGGTTTATTTCATCTAACCAAAGGATCCTAAATTAAGAATCAGTCAATACACACTCCCTCTAAAAATGGTCAAAGAAAAATGAGGGATGTTAGGCAATGATTCAGGTTCCCTAAAAGCCAAATAGCCCTCTGGAAGAGGCTGCCTCTTGCTTTTGGGGTCCTTGCAAGAGACGATGCTCCTACTGAAAGCTGATGAAGGCAAAATGCAATCAGCTCTGGAAGTGCAGGGGGTCATCAGTGGTTCAGTAATTCGGTACTTCTGCACAGGTGGCAAGATGGACCTCTGTTGTATGGGATGTGCCAGGTGCCACCAATAAACAAGGGGAGGAACAGAGGGAAACTGAATAAATCCATTTATGGCAATGGACTGTGTACTCATGAATTTTTTACATAGGCATGTCCTGATGGTATTTGCAAATGTATTAACTGATTTAAATTACTTACGTTAGTCATATCATGTACTGCAGGGACCATGGAAGAAAGAGTTGTTTTTGAAGTAACTTAAATAAAGAGCAGATGGTGGCTTGGTGAGCCGGGCCTGGATTTGTGCTCAGTTACAAGTTCAGAGTCACAACCTATTTGTGATATTCTAAATAAAAATGTATCATATATGAGCCAATATTCACAAAATTCTTTATGGAAAAGATTACATTTGATAGTTGATAGTCAGTGTGTTGATTATTTTTAATAGAAGGAACTTAAATGTCCTGGCTGCTTTGGCCATTGCATATCTGATTTATATCCCTCGGAAAAAAGCAGTTATGGGGCCACATCAGGACAGCTTGAAGTTCTTGGTTGAAGGTCTCTTTCTTGGTAATGTTGGGGCAGGTTGTAGTCACTGATCTCCTTGGAGCACCAAGGAAATGGCATAGCTTCAGTCAGGTTCACGCTGTCCAAGGAAAAGCATCTGGCACAGCACCACTTGGGTTTAACATGTGACATCCTCCCAAAAGCTGAGCTCAGGACCAGAGGTAGTACCCGCCTGAAACACACAGGAAACAAAAGAATTAAAGTCCCTTTGAGAATTAAAGCTCCTCTGATATAGCACGTCTTCATGAACAGGTCAGAACTTCATGTCTGATTGGGTTTTAGTGGCACAGTGTTAAGCCATGCGTTTGCACCAGTCCAGGGAGGGCACCTATATATTCCCCACAAAAGCAGCTGAATTCCTCAGTCAGAGGAAGAAGCTGTTCAGTTTGTCCCTCAAGTTTGCAAAATCTCTCCCATCTCAAGGGAGAGGCTCCTTACAAAGAGGGTTTTCCCTTCTCTCACTGAGCACTTTGAATCATTTCGGTGTGAGATCTCCCTTTGGATCTCATTTGTTGTTTGGAAGGCGTACCTTACTTGTAGCCGAAATGGAATTGTTAGGAACAAAAACCTCTATGTGTGTGGGAAAGGAATTAACACAAATAGCCACATCTGCAAATGGACACTGCTTTGCTTTTCAAGTGACTATGACCCCAGATGGTAAGACACAACTGTGTTCTGGCAGTCTTTAAAGTGCTAAAATAAAGCCCCTTTGCAAGTATATTTGCCTCTAGAAATAGAGAAGTACCATCTATATTTATGTTATAATAGTGTTTGGGTTTGGAAGTTTTGCCAAAAGTTATCCGGAAATAAAAAAATAAAAAAGGTTTTGCATTAATCATCTCTGTTATGTTCTTCCTACATTTACATCATTACCAAAGTATGACCCAAATTGGTGTATGAATATCAGACTCAAAATACTGGTGGGAAAAGGAGGGTATGAAATTATGTCAGAGTACAACTGGTACTAATATGATGGCAACACAATATCATCCTGTTAGTTTACGAAATTTTTGTGGTGATACTGTAAGACGTATGCCTTTGATACCAACGCAGATGTGGTAATGCTCTATTTTACATACTATGCCATGCCTCCATCAGTCTGTGGCAATGTAACCTCAAACCATAAAAGCAAAATAAGGCGGAACCCATAACTATTTTAATACTTATTATAGTGTGCAGCATTGCATGGTAATACTCACTACAGATCAGATTGAGGGAGCCTCTGAAGAGAAGAAGCTGCTGATGCACTAAGATTCTTATGATGACTTAAAATAAGACTGATTATTGAAGACAGTTGTATTTCTCTTTCAACAGCTACCTCATGGAATAGTTTATGTTGTTTTCATGATACCTATGTTATAAAGAGAAGGTTTATGAACATTTGACATTTGTCATCCACAAAATGATGATGAACCTATCCATTCCGTTAACTCTTTTGTCTTTGCTTATTCACTGTTAAACATAAGAAAGCCAGGACAGTCAACCATGGGAACAGAGGGACTGTGCAGTCTCCAGCCTTGGAGGTTTTCAGAACCTGTATGGATTAAGGCCCAAACAACCTGGTCTGATCTCATAGATGCCTTACATTTGAGATAGAAGTGGTCTTCCTGAAGTCCCTTTGCACCTGAATTATGCTATGATCATATGACCCTAATATTTGTTATTTACAGTTTCATAGCTGAAATAATATGCCCTAGATTCTCGTCATTCAGCATTGCATTTACACCACAATAGTAACTAAATTGGACAGAAAGCTCCGATTTACCTCAAGGCAGACTTTGGCCTTCTTGGCAGCTGCTGGAAGGAAGATGAGGTGGGACAAAGTCAAGAGGATTTGTGGAAAAGGACAGTTTCTTGGCTCAGGTATATGATAGGCAACTAAGGCTGATGCATGGTTGGATCTACTATCCACTAGTAAGGACAAGCTGATTGGAAATGTGACAATCAGTTTCAATGTTGGCTGCAGTGCCTGTGAAACAATGGACCTTGAGATCCAGAGAGGAGCAAGGAAAGAGATAGCAGAGCATAAGAGAGCAGACCTCAGAGTATTCAAGGAATGGGTCACATCACTGCATCTCTGAAGGGTCTGCCAGGGAAGGTATTTGGATGCTCCCAGCCAAGACTGTGTGTATATTAATTCACTGAACTGTACATTTTGAGGGCTTCCCCCAACCCTAACAGATCAAAACTGCAACCATCACTTTGATCAGTATATACAAACACAGGTCATTCAGGGTCATTTCACTCTAATCCACCCCAAGGGATGTATTAACAAGAACTCCAGTTACCCTCACCTTCAGGGGTGGGTCACTACAACAGCAAACTGGGGGACCAGTCAATGTGCTCGAGGGCAGGGCTACCAGCCAGGGGAAGCCAGATGGGCTGGAGGGATGAGCTGACCTTTTGAAATTCAAACAATTGCTAGACTCCCCAGAAAAGTGACTGCAATCCACAGTGTGGCTGAAGAGGCTCAGGGCTTACTCTTTCCCTCTTAGACAGGGGAAAGACCTCTTCTTTGTGCCCTTCCACATGCATGTAGTGAGAACCAAGATCAAACTTTCCCCACTATATAGTAATATTGCCGAAAACCTGCCTTACTACATTTCATGTCACTCCTTAATCTTTCCACAAATTATCAGTCTGAAAGCCTCATTCCCTAACTCATTGATGTTGCTGCAAATCTTTCAGCAGACTGTAACAGATCTTGAATCAAGATCTTTGCAAGCCATGACTCCCTTTTGTCATTACATTAATATTTTTCTTATACCTTGCCATATTTACACACTAGCATTTTTTTCCTGAGATTTTGTCCTTTTATCTGAATGTCTAAGCTCAGCTCAATTATTTTGTCTTAGACCCTGTTTTCATCACCCTTCAGAACTTTATAGCTAACTCTAGAGATAATCAGGAAGTGGAGACCTACTGAGGTCCCCTCACAACTGCATCATCCTATGAAGATATGAATGCACTTCTCTGCTTGCTGCAGAGTTGAGGAGTTTTGTTTCCAGGCTGTTTTAAGAAAGAAACTAAATGCACCTGCTGCACTAGATGGTCTATATTTCTCCCACCTTCATCTTTCCCCCCACTCTTCTAATAGTTCATTAAGCATGTTTATGCTGCTTTCAGTTGATGAATTGTTTATGCAATCCTTCATGACATAACTGTGGCAAATGCTTTTCAAACAAACAGACAGACAAAGAATTTGGCTGTACTAGTGAGGACTAGACTGTGGCTTTGTTCCAAGACCCATGCCCAGAGGGATAATCAGTTGTACTATGCTCAGCAGTAGAAAAAAAAGAACATCTTTCTAAAAGATTCACATTCAACCTAGTGTTGTTGTGGGAGAAAGAGGAAGAAGGGGGGAATAGAAGCAGGAGCACATGACAATTTTTACTGTCCTATGCCAGCATAAACTCATGTACATGTACACACCCTCTTGGATTCCCAGCCATGACGTCTTTCAGTTTTTGTTGACCTGATGGAGAAGAGCAGGGGGAGAGGAGGGGGCCACATACAGATAAATTAAATTCATCTTGCTCCTCAGACAAGATATTGCAATAGTAAATTACGTCTTTAGTGCTCAAGCCAAATAGAGTCTAGGAATTTTCTTAAGCATCCTCAGTCATTCACATTCTTCCTACCGGGAGCTAAAAATGTTAAAGTCGTTGGCGCAGCAAACTGACAGAACAGCTAAAACCTTTGGTCTGTTAAACATATTAAAATGGGGAAAAGCTATCCTACAGGCACTCTCAGTACGTTTGAACAGTTCTAGTGGAGTCTAGAGAAGGAATTTTACCATAAGAAAGATGCAAAATGTATTTTGAGTTCCACAGACATAAAAGTTGCTTTACCTACCAAAATAAGAGGCAGGATGGAAGAGAAGCATGGAGGAATTTGACAGGATTCATAAAACATCTCCAAAATTTAAATATACCTGTAGCAGGAATCTTAAAGTTAGAAACTCATAGGAAGTAACCATGGACAGATTTCCAAAGCTAGGAAGAAATCTGTGAACCAGGCTTGCAATCCTACAGAAAAAAATCAACAGAGAACAAGAAGAACTTCAGGAGCAGACCTATGACCTGACTTAGGCAGAGGAGCTGAGGGAGCTGGAAGAAGATGCTACCATTTCTTTCAGTTGAAGATGTTTAAACTTTTATTAAATTTGTTTAATTTCCTGTCCCGTCCAGCTAATGACACAATTTGTGCTATATGGACCTGCCAGCTACCTGTCCTGCCTCATGGACACAGGCCTGGTTCCATAAAGAGGAGTGCTCTAATATGGGAGATGTGAGAGCATTGTCACAGCTTCAGGTGTGCCAGAGAAGGGTTGGGAACTGGCTTTTGGAGTGGGGTGTTGTCTTGAGTGTCACCACACTTTGAATCCTCTGGGTCTCCTACCTGCCAAGCGAGTTTTCCACCACAAGTCTAGACAGCCTCTTCTGTCAGCCAAATCCCAAAAGTAGCTCACTCATTTATGAAGTACCCGGCACATTGGAGAGCAACTTTCCAACATCTTGGTTAAGGTGGCACAGACAGGGACAAAGTACAAACATCACTTCTTTTCTTCCATGTTTCCCATTGTATTACTACTGAGCCATAACTCCACGTGGGCTCAGATCACAGCTTGGATGCCAAAATCCCCCTGAAACCACCCAGACAGAGCTGGCATATCCATTTTACACAATATGAATCCCTGCAGATGAACTGATGCCTAAACACCCACCTTGCAAATACAGCCTGAAGAGATTGGACCTCAGAAACTTTTTATAACACTCTTATTTTCATGTATCACAATAAAGTGAGCCCTGAAAATAGACAGAATCATTTCCTGGTACTAAAGGCTTTAGATCCCTGAAGAAAATATGTGGGTAAAACATATTTTCAGGGCAAATAGGGGGACAAAATTCCGATCTCAGTATTATTTAAAGAAGAAAGCTGAATTGAGTTACAGGGCAGGTCAGACAGATGTTCCACCCAAGGAGCCAAAGCATTACTAAGTATTATATTTGTGTTTTATTACAGAGCCTCAGAACCATAGTCATGGCCAGGACTCCACTGTCAGGGATATCAAAACAGAACTAGTACCTTTCTTGACTTAAGCCTGAGAAATCCACTGGCTTTGGTGTGGTTACTCCCACTGCAAAGAGTAGCTGATTTGCCCTAACATACAAACCATTAATGCATTTTAAGCACAAATAAAAACCCCAGACCCAATACCAACCACAAACAGGAAAGTATACAATATCTGGCTGTAAACTTAAGATTCACCATGAAAATGGAGAGACATGTTTCTAACAAACAACATGTGCCTTTCCTTCTTGTAAGCAAAGAACACCAAGACGGACTTCTTTCTGTCTTGTTTTGGCATTGTTTTGTGTTGGTGATTTCCAAAGACTCGGGCTGGCCCCATAGCTAGAGTAGCAAATTTAGTCAATGCAAAAGTTGATTATAAAACTACTTGAATGAAACTTTGCATCTCTTGTTTGCAAGTATCATTAAATAGTACATAAAAATCTGCAAGCACATAACTCTCAAAACATGATTATGATTAAACTGAAGTGTTTGAATCTGTAGACAAGTTCTATTAGCCACACACACTAATTTATTTTACCAATGACCATGACTGGGCTTTACCTAGGCACTGGCCAAAACATGCCACAAAATTGGAGATATCTTAGAAGTTGAATGAGAAAACTACTTTCTTGCCTTCTTTCAATCTCAAATAAATAGCAGGGTACTGTGTGTGCTGAAAGGGAATCGTTTATGTTGGACTGAAACAGAGAAGGAAAAAAAGATGCAAAGGCCAGAATAAAAGTAGGCTGGATGCCTGGAAATAAATATGAATATATTTAAAAAATATTTCAAGCTAAGGATGTGAAAAATGGAAAGCCCAAACCAAAACTAGGGAAGAAACCTAATATAGTTCAGTTTCAAGACTAAGAAGTGGAATAATACCAATATCAAGCAGGGCAAAGTTTCTTCTGAGATCTGGGAAAATGGGAAATTTCTACTCCTTACCTGTTCTGATGTGAGTCTTGAACCATTCCTTTGTTTTCTAGAGCTTTGCTTTGCAAATAGTCCCTAATCTTTTGCCTACAACTCCTGCAAAGGCAGCGCGATCATAATGCAACCTTCTTGAGAAAGAATAGCAATTACCTGTCAATTGACCTGCAAGATTTCAGGTTTTAACTGTCTGAAATGAAGCAGAATTTAGGTCAACAAAAATATGCTTTCACCTCTCCCAAGGGCTTTCACTGCCAACAAGACAAGGTTTTTACCCTTTCGCCAGAGGAATACTCTTGTCTGTCTGAGTTTCCCAGACAAGCACTGACACCGTCCGTGGCAAAGGCACAGGGAGAAAGATGACAGCATGTGCTGTCACCAATAAAAACACTCTTTATTCACATCCTACCACAAAATCTGGGAAGGCCTTTTCTTCTAAGGTTTCTGTACCTTTACCATCAAGAAAATGAAATACTAAACTAAACCTGTTAGTTTCTACTTAGGTAGAAGACCATAAGAGGCTAAATGCTGCTATAAAACCATGACCAAAATGAGGATCTCTCTGTTATTCTGCCTTTGTATTGCAATATATTCTATAAGATAATTTTTTGATGGTTTTGCTGTTTCATGATGAGCAGTATCTCTCTTGAAGCTGCAAAATAAAGAACTAGGTCACCATGTTTATTATAATGCACCAGAAGAATAATGGTCTCTGAAATACTATGGAGTCGGAAAAAGTTAGTGACAGAAGGACTAAGAATTTTTGTTAAAAAATTAGCACTAAGGGCAAAAATAGAATGACTGCATAAAAAGATCAGAATCAAGAGCATGAACGAGAGGAACACAGAAAAGCCTAGGGAAAATAAAATGTACTAAACTGTAGATACTGAAGCAAGGAAAAGAAAGTTATCTACAAATTTAAAAAGTAAAGGTGAAGGAGAGTTAACACAAAAAATATTATAGAATATATTCAAAATATTATAATTTAAGACATCACATAATAAAGAGGGTTTTAGGAAAACATGAATTAACCAGACCAAACACTGAATGAGCAAGAAAATCCATCAAACCAGAGGCCAGACAGAGATAGAGAAATAGGCAAGTCAGAAGCAATGAATGGTGAGAAAACACATCGGATAGGTTAATAGAGAGAAGGAAAACAGGATTCTAATCAAAACTGGAGGACTTGTACTGTATATAGGACAAATTACACGACAGGCAAAGGAGCAGTTAGTAGAAAATAAGCCTGTCATTTAATCCTAGGAGCTGGTTAGAACCCGAGCGGATGAGAAATGTGGTTTACGTGGTTTCTCTAAGATCAGCATCCCAGAAGCCCAGCTAAAGAACATAAACAGAAAAATTGTGTCAATCATACTTGTTGGAAGAAAAATGGCAGAGGAATGGTTTAACTTAATCCCTGAGGGTTGAACATTGACTCTAACTTTATCTTCAAGTTTCAGCCCATATTTAAGAAAACCCCTCTGTTCCAATTGCTGCCCAGAGATTTTGACATTCTAGTTCTTAACTTTCTTCCTTTCTTCATAACTAAGAGGATCACTGATCAAACCAAATCCAACAAATGTCAAAGGCATTCTTTCAAGGCCAGTATGTGGTCTCAAAACATCTCACTTCTTGGCAATGACTAAAAGCAAGAAGATTGGCCCTGAGACCAGATGATGGTTATTATTTTTAGGGAAAGGTATTTGTGTATTCATATTCAGTCATATGTTCCATCTAAGACATCTTATTCCAAGGTTGGTTCTCATTCCAGTCAGCCACGCATCACTGACTCCCATGGGAACCTCGGAGTTTCGGTCTTGTGCTTACTCACTGGAAAACTCTCTTCCACAGAGACATCTGGTGTCCCATGCAACTAAACAGCAACATGGTGTTTTAATTTGGGGGAAGATGTTGTCCCAGCAGTTCAGGCTCCAGTGTGGGCTCACATTGGTAGGGAGTACCATGGATAGAGGACAGAAATGTCTTTCACCAGACACCGCTCTGCATTTCACTGCTCTGTGAACTCCAGCTGCATTTCATAAAAACAATCAAAAGTATTTAGTTATAAATTAAACAGGAAGACCTTATCTGAAAAGATAGTCACAAGTAAGTGTGAATGCATGTAAGGGTACATAAACAGCTGATGATGTCAGCACAGTTGTGTCACTATGTAGGATTTGCCATTTTTTAGGTCTCAGCCATTTATAAGCATTGTTACTGTTCAGGATCAAGAAAAGCAGGAGAAAAAAATCCTTCCTTTTGGAAATACGTTCTTTTCAGTGGGGGGGTTGACTAAATGTAGCTTCATACTGACCTTTATGCTGATTTAGGAGCATGTGCAAGACTAAACTAAAAACAATTTTAATGGGACACAGATAAACTATTCATGTAATCTTTCCCAAAAGCAAAAGAAGGGGGAGGCCTGGTCCTGCAGGCAGACTGATATCTACATCACAACTAATACAAAGGAGTAATTTTGAAATGTTGGTATCTTGTAAACAAGTCAGTACAATTAAGACTGAGCCATATTTTTTTGACATTTTCTAATTTCCAGATTTCCATCTCCCATTGGCAATGTTTCAGTTGTACACAGTGACTGCTTTCCTGTACATGGGCAGTACCACAAAATCCCTTTGTCTGTGCATTTGTTTCTGTAGGCTCACAGGGCTGGTTTTTTACACACCAGTAACAAATATAATTTACAGAATATTTCCCTTATTTTGTCATTATTTATTTCCTAACCCATTAGTGAATCTTATCCCCATCATCTTAGTAACACATCTGAAGTTGACATAGAAAAGCAGGAGAGACTGCCCTTACCACACAACTTTATCGATGTTTCTGCATCCACTGTGATTCTTGGCAATCCAGTTCATCCTTTCCCAGCCTTGGTCGATGAAGTCATACCCACGACCTCAACAAAGAGAGATTCAATTTCTCCTCACTTATGTTAGGTGGGCTTTTCAGTGCTCTCCTCAGAGAGGTTGAGGCCTCAAGATGCCCTGTGCAAAACAGCTCAAATTTATTTCCCCTGGCATTGATAACATCCATGTGCCTCATACTCCCTGAAGAAAAGACAAAGTACTGTTTGGAACTTGGGATCCCAAAGGTAGATGTGTTTTACATTCTCCTAGTTCACTGAATACCTCAGGACTAGGGCTGCTGGTTAGGTTTCCCATGGCAAGTAGGGCTCAGTGCCTTTGTCACTTCCACCTGCTTTCCCAGTAAAGGTGGAAGGAAGATGGCTGGCATTTAATTTATTTTAACATTCAACTTGCTTGTGCTGCATGCATTTCTGTCTGTCTGTCTGCTCAGGCACTCACCAGACCATTCTCCCCCCAGTCCAGTAATTTTGAAGCCATTGGCTAATCTCAATTAAATTTGATGCAAGACTGAAGCTCTATCTCAAGTGTTTCTACAGCCTGGTCCTTGACCATGTTGTACAGAATAACTCACATCTGCTTTCACTACAGAGCATTGTCTCTGAGGGCACTTCTGCCCTTTTCCATCTTGATTTCTCCTACCCTCTATGTGCTAGACAGGAGGCTGGTAATGGATGCAGGATTTGCCCAGTTTCTCATGAGATGGGTGTAGAGATGCAGTTGGTGTCCCAAAGAAGAGAAAGGCTGGGCACCATCACAGTTCTTTCTGGGCCAGGCACTCAGCTCCCTTAGCTTCAGGCCACCTCCTTTGTAGTCTATTCTTGTTACCAGCTTCCCCTTATCTTAACCTATGGTCTCTGTTACTTTAAAATATTAATATATATTCATTTCCCCTGCCTTTCCAAGAAGTCCAGAACAAAAGGGTATCCTGCCTTCATATTTTTTTAATGCTGCTAAGATTGTCACAGATCAACATCATGCTCTTGCAGGTAAAATCTTTCAGTGGTATGCAAAACAATGTTCACTCTTCCATGAAAACTTGTATTTTTATCAAGTATGAATCATTTGGGAACTGTGTTAAGTTTGACAGCTTGCAATGGAAGACAATAAAAATTAATAGTCCTGACTTTTCTTCTGAGGTGTCAACAAAATTTATTTTATTATGGCAAAATTTTGCCTTTCAACCATTTTTCATTTATTTCATTTTAACTTTTAGATGATAATTTTAGCATTATATTTCTATATATATTCCATTTTTTTATATTGAAGTTTTGACCTTATCCAAGTGAAATAACACAATGGCTCTAAACATAGCATTTTCTGGAACAACAAACCTAAAACTCACTTATAAACTGTGCATATAAACTACATTCTGTAGAGCTCAGCAAATAATAGAGTTTGTAGTCTGGGATTGAACCACAAAGGTTAAAAAAGAAATTTTATTCAAGCCAAATCAAAACAGAAACTGACATTACAAAAATAAATTTAAAATTGGCTAGGCTATTGGAACAAAAAAGTTTTTCCTCTTATTTTAAGGATGGTAATATCTCTGCACTTCGATAACTTATTAGCCATTGATTTGCCATATTCAGCCCAGCATCTTAAGTGGTTTCTGTTCATGGGGAGGCTCCTTTTTGGTAGATGTAATGAGAAAAGATCTTCCTGGCTCAGACTGTGTCCTACAGGAACACTTCTCCATGTCTCTCTTGCCAGACAAGACCTCTGGTTGTCTTTGAGACATCCAAGCACAGGCTAGAATGGCCCTACTTGTTGTTTTTTGGTTTGGGTTTTTTTTTTTCCTTCTCTCATTTTTAAATCTATATGAGAGCACTGAGCAGCACTGGTTTCGTATAAGCTCTGGTCTGATACTACCTTCACCACCATCACCGTCCTTGGTCAGAAAACCACACCTACCTTACTTGAAGTGACAGATTTTGTGATTGGGGATACAAGGGGCAGTTATCAAGCACCAGATCCTGTGAATAAGGAGGCTTAGAAGCTTTGTGGGTCCTAAAATTACTTGCCCATCACAGAAATCCTTCAGTCTCTGCAGGTAGCAGCACAGCAGCTTGGTCTAATTGCTGGTGTTGCTCTGACCAGCAGAAGAGTGGAGCTTGCTTGAAAATTAAGTTCTTGGGGGAAAAATGAAAAAACAGAGGCAGAAATTAAAATCCAAAGGGTTTGTTTTCAGAGGAAAATGTTGCCAATACAACAAATCCGAGTAATTCCATGAGCACTGATGCTAACAAGCCCCAGTTGCCCATGTTTTCTTGTCTCAGGACCAAATTCCCTGGTGTTCCCCAAATTCTAAATGTCTCATAGAATTACTTTGCAATTTGAGAGAGTTGTAATGCCACTTTCCTGTGTGGGTTTCTGACAGGAATGTCAAGAGGTCTTACTCTCTCCATCAGGCTGCATACCTTCAGGAAGATCACAGGAACCTTTAGGAGTTTCCATCACATTTTGCACAACTAGCTAGGGAAGTGGGCTAAAACCAGCAGCAGATGCCAGAAGTCCTAATACTTTCCTTTCCTGTGCTCCTGTTGCTGCTTAGACTGCAACATGATACTAAGCACTAAGAATAAGCTTGAACATCTGTGTGATTCAGGCAGTCCTCTTGGTGGATATGAAGTCTAATCCTCTTTATTTTGATGTTCTCCTTTTCTGGCTTTCCTGGTTGGAATTATCAGCCTTACACAAGATAGATCAGCCTTCTTCTCTTGCCTTGCTGGCTGAGCATCATATAACTAAAAAGACAGGTTTTTGCACTTGCCACTATCTTATTAAATTGTTTTACTAAAACTAGGGAAAGTTTGGTATCTCCTGGGATGCTGAAATCAGGGTTAGAGTTTGTCCTCTGCAAGACATTCAAATCCAATTCAAATTTTCTAGAATTTTCTCCTTTCTCCTGAGACCCACCTGAACATTGCTATGAAAAACACCTCTGTAAATGATCCTTGAATTGGAGAAACAACTTCACCATTGTGCTCTAGTAGCTACCAGGTTCTCTTCCCACCAAAATGATGGTAGATTTTTTTTTTGCTTATTTGATGGTGCCCAGGAGGGAATAAAATGCTTCACAATACAGATGAGAAAAGCCAAATTACTGCCTGTAGCAGTTTGGAAGCATGCCATCATGACAGGGATGACAATAGAATAGGGGAGCACTGTCAGAAGGAAAAATCAAGTATGAACAGTGAAACCATGCTGCTGTTCCCTGAGACTTGCTGTGCAGCATGAAGGAGCAGAAAATCAAGGATTTCTAAACAATGAAACACAGAATTCCATTTTCTTGGAATAGATTTTCTTTCATAAAATCATGGCTTTTAAAGAAGTCTAAATAAAAAAAAATTCAAAATCAGAGTTGTTGTCACCAGTTCAGAAAAGTATATTGACTTCAAGAGCTCCATGGTCACATGAACTCTTATTTTTTTCCAGAATGATAATAAGTATTGAATAAAATCTGAGCCAATGACTAGCGTGGATGACTACTGGCATCAGAAGTGTTTTATTTCTCAAATATTTTGCCATTTTGAATTGTAATTACTGAAGAAATTACTGAAGCTTTCCTCCTCAATTTTTCTAAAATAGTTTTCAAATGGACCTGGTTTTGCTGTTTAGCAAACTGTAGACAGAACAATATAAGAAAATCTCTTTGAATAAAAATGTCATGATTTCAATAGACTTTAATTCTATTCTTCTAACAAAAGAAGTGTTTGGCTACAGAAACTACTTTGGGCTCGTCATATCCCTAGTCTGACTTGAGAAAACAAATCTAGGAAGCTCTTTATTTTCATCTATTTTTCTAAGTGAAAACTGCACCATTGACTTCATAAGATTTAAAACTTGCTGTGGTGTGAGCCACAAGACTTTCTGCAGCTAGTTATAGAGTTATTTCAGTCTGAAACACCACCAAAAATAACTAGCACAAACTCATTATTTTTAAAGAAAACAAACTTATTTTTATAGAAATTCAGAATACATACATTTTTGCATAGACTTGTATTATCAGCTGAGGGCAGTGCTAAAAATCAAACATCCTTTAAAAACATATGCTTTCTTCCAGTAAAGGATTTCATAAATCTGTGCAACAAGGAAGTTTGGATTTCTTCAAAGAATAGAATTCTAATTGTTATTATTCATATAGCAATAGCATCTAAATGCTTCTGTGATTTTTAAGCCTCAGGCATGTTGAGTAATAATCAAGGGAGACAGCTGCTGCTCCAAAGCATTACTGTTTGAGATGAACAAGAAGCACAAAGGATAGGTGATGGAGGGGGGGGAAAGAAAGACACGGAGCAAGGAGTGATCTACACAAGACATGCAAATGAAATTAGGTGAAATTAAAATCTTAACCCCTCACTGCAATGCCTTGTCCAAGCAGATGGATTGTCAGTATGGTGATGCCACAATGGCAAGACTGAAATTCTAGCCCAGCAAAATCAATGACAGATTTTCTCAACAGTGTCAGACTAAGAATTAAAATAATTTTGAAGGCCCCACTGTGAGTAATGTGTTCAGGTCTGAGGCCTGCCCAGCATAACAGACATGGACCTGCTTGAGTGGGTCCAGAGGAGGGACATACAAATGATCGGGGATCTGGAACACCTCTCTATGAAGACAGACTGAGAGCTGGGACTACTCAGCATAGAGAAGAGAAGGCTCTGGGAAGACCTTATGGCAGCCTTCCAGTACCTAGAGGGGGCTTACAAGGAAGATGGGAAGGGATTCTTTATCAGGGAATATAGTGATAGGAAAAGGTGTAACAGTTTTAAACTGAAAGTTAATTCAGATGAGATATTAGGAAGAAATATTTTACTATGTGGGTGGTGAGACACTGGAACAGGTGGCTCAGAGAATATGATGTCCCATCCCTGGAAATGTTCAAGGCTGGGTTGGATGGTGCTTTGAATAACCTGGTGTAGTTGAAGGTGTCCCTGCCCACAACAAGGGGACTGGAACTAGATGATCTTCCAAATTCTTTCCACTATTCTATGATTTTAAAAGGGATTTGAAGGCTATGACACTTTATCTACCAAAGTCATTGTCAAAGTTCCTACTGACTGAGTGACCAAGGTCTATGAAGCATGTGCCTGTTCCCAGAACTTAACTATTTTGCAGTTTTCTTCTAGAGAGTTACTGAAGAACTTTTATTGATTCTCAGTGAGCCTGCCTCTAGTTTCTCAAGTTTTCTACATTTGGGGCTATGGAAAGATTTCCAGTATATGGAAGGAACTCTTCTAAATATGCTTAGTCAGGCTTTCTTAAATACTAAGTTCCTGTGACTTCATCTACTTAATATATGGCACGAGTTAACATATGTACAAATATATTCCATTATCCTAAACTGCTGTGTTCTGAAGTCTGTGAGATCGATTCTAAACATACTGACACAAAATTTTCAGTTCTATTTTAGTGATGCACTCTTTGTGAATAAAATACACAACAAAATCTAAACATGGATTTAGAATCTCTTGACAGAAGCTGGCTTCAGATTCCAGATTCAGAGAGATTGAGATTTCAGGAGAGCAAAAGCCTCATTGTAATCTGAAGTATGTTAAATTTGAACAGATTCAATTATCCACTTAAAAAACATTGATTGCATAAGTAAATATTTCCTTTGATTGTGAGCAGCTTATGGACTAATGGACTAGTTCATTATTAACATGTTTTACTCATAAATATTCACAGAATAATCAGGATGATCTTCAGATTCAGAATGTTCACCAGATGTTCTCTCTGACCACTTTTTGTTGTTATTTAAGCTGTGTGATTAGCCACTCGAACCATATGGCATTGTTTCTAGTCCCTGAATCAGTGACAAATGCTTAGATCTGGATAGTGATGAAAAAGTTCATTTCAATTATGAATCTTCAAATAAAAAATCATGTCCCAAAAACCTTTTCTTTTTCATGAATTGGGAATATTTTCACCCATTCCATGTGAATATCCAAGCAATGACGAATAACATAACATTTAAATTAATCCTAGGACATTTTCTCAAAGTTTGCACAGACCATTCTTTTCTCATTTGACAAGCTCCAGCTTTGCCATAGGCTCTACATTTTAATGACAGCTACATTCTTTGGACATTGGTTGCTATCATCATCATCATCATCATCATCGTCATCATCATCATCATCATTATTAGCCTTTGAACTTGTTATTTCTTCAATTAATTCAATGTATTGATTCAATCAGCATATTTACTTTTCAAAACATGCTTTCAAATAAATATTTCTGGGCAAGGCAGACATATTGGCTCATTCCTTTAAGAAAACAAATACCATTTTAGGAATATTAGGGGAAAAGCCATATAAATTGGCACTTTTCTTAAAGATTTCTGCACATAGCAGCACATTTTTTCACAGTTATATAAAAGTCAACTTTACTTGAACATTTCTGAGAAAACTAACACTTTTTTTCAATATTTGGAAATGATTCCTACATAAAACCAATGTATCTCAAGCTTCCAAATTTTAAGACTATTAAAAACATAGTCCACATGGCATATTTCATAATAGTAGTCTATTCTATTCATACCTGTTACATCAGTCATCATCTTGATAGCTAAATGCAGAAAGCTAAAATATTGGTTTTCCTATTAAAAAAATTCAAATCTGACTTCTCAGAGATCACAGAAGTTTATTTCACATCATGAGCAAGAATTTGCTCGTCTCAGCATCTTTATTCTCAGTATCTTTAAAATTAACTGAGAGAAAACATAAAAATATAACTACTGTTAAAGTTTATAATTTTCTATCTGCAAAAAACAAGGAATTTGTGGGACACAACAGTTCAATCAGTTTAGATTAAAACAGTCTTTAACTCATGCAAATATAAGGTGCTATGTGTAGGAAGAGTGACACAATCACAGTCATTGAATAAGAGCATCTCCTGTGGGAGAGAGAGTTAGGCAGGGTCTTAGGGCATTAGGATGTGGAAGAGCTGATCTGACTGTCATGGCTGTCCCTTCTCCATGTAAAATTCTGTGAAGCTGCAAAATAGAGGAGATCCAACCTGGGCACCAAACAGCAACAGAATCTGAAATTTGACCAGCCCTTCCACAGGCAGCTGGTTTCTGACATTATTAATTCATCCAAAACACAGCCTTTTTCTTCCATCATTCCAGTGTTTCATAACAAAAATGTCATTTCATAATGAGCAACATTTCTAAATAGAAACAGTAGAAGGGAGTCCTGCTCTTCAGTAGTGTTTTGCCTTCTTGAATCAGAATCTTGTTGCCATGCTGTAGTCACATATTTAGAAGGGTCGCATTAGCTACTGTAACTGAGGAGTGCTTCAGGAATTATCCACTGTTATTGACAAATTTCAGACCATGTTTTTCACGCTTGGCCTCTAGAAAACAAAGCAAACATGTTTTTTTCAGAATTATGGAAAACATCATGCCACTTTACAAGACTTCTGTTGTATCACTGAGTGGTGCATTTGTGTAACAGCTATGCACAGCCTGATATATTCCACCAGAACTGGATCTACCACACATAAACAATCCATGCAGATCCATACACTCATTATGAACTTAATTATGGCTTCCACAGGTACAGCAGCCAGACTAGAACTACTTTACCTGCATAGTAGCATCCAACCAGCTAGAGGCCACCAAACATATAGAGTATCATAGGAAAAAGTAAATTATGCCCAAAATTCACATAGATAAAACTACTGAGTGGAAAAAAGGGTTCAAGAAAAAGCAGACATATAGCACTTCTAATGTAGACTGCATATTTTACTGTAAGTCTGGGTTACTCACTGACAGTCCTGAATTTGACTCCAAGGATCAGCTTCCCATGAGTCAGGCAAATCTGACAGAATCTTTGCATTTATTTCATGCACATACACACATACACATACCAAAAAATATTACAAATGTGTAGGATTTGCCACTTTAATGTACAAGAGGTTCTGATTATTCCAAACACTCAGAGACCTTTCTGGTCTGCCAATTATAAGAATGAGGAAAAGAGTGGAGAGGCAAAGGAAAGAGAAACGGAAAGGAGAAAGGTAGAGCAGAGAAAAAGGAAAATAAGAGAGAAAAGGAGAAGAGAAAAATCCTAGTCCTTCACATAAAACAGATCTTTTCAGGATGCATGAAAATGCCTGATGATATTGCTTGTTTGGAAGAACTGTTTCTCGTTATATCCCAGAACACTTCTCCTACTGCTTCCAGTGCTGGTTCAACTCAGTCACTTCACTCTGGAGAGAACCATATGTTTTGGATAAAAAATCCACAGTGATCTCTCTGTGCTTTTCACCAGTTGTGCAGTACTCCAACCATTTGTTTGTGTTCTCATTTAACTGGCTTCATTCCTCTAAGCCCATTAAGTGTTGTCATATACCCTTGTTGCATTTAAAATGAACTTTGAGTACTTCAAATAGATGAAGAACCTGACATGATGCTGTCTGAACTATCTGTCAATAGCATGAAATAAACTTCTTGGTTGCACTTCTGGCTCTCTCCTTGCCTTCCATCTCTTCCAGCATTTGAGCAGGATATTCATCACACATTCCCTGACTGATCACTGTCCAACTTTAGCCCTTCTGGAGGCTCAAGTTTTTATGAAATTGCACCAGAAGATGAAGCCGGCTGGCTGAGCACAGAACACAAAACAAATTAAACCAAGAAAAAAACTGGTAAAGAAATGTGATGTAAGAAAAAAAAATCCTTAGTGTATACAGGAAAATCTATAATTTCCTCTTCTATTGGAGTTGAGGACAGAATGGTTTTTCATCACTTCTATTGACAGCGGTTTTCAGGCTGCCACATTTGCAGTAGCACAAGTCATACTTAGACTGGAGAATATTCAGGCCTTGCAGTATCAGTCAGGAGGAAGAAGCAGGGAATGTGCTTACATATGGAGCTGCAAAGTTAAACTAAAGGAGGAGATGGAGCAGGAGGCAATTGCCTAGATGCATATGAATACTCTGCTGAAAATGAAAGGTGGTATTTTTTCTTCCAAACCTAGAAGACTCCTAAAAATATATCTCATTCTTCTGATGAAACTGGAGGGCTTCCACATAGGGTCTGAACTTCACCCACAAGGTCTACTTTGAACTAAGGGACTAGAAGGGTTATATTTTCCTTATAGTATGTACGTTTCTAAACTCATTTTTTTAGCAAATACTTATAAAAAAAATAAATATTTGCACTTTATTTGCACTTGCATTGCATCATAAAATCTTTTTAGGAATCACTGTCTCATCACTATTGAGATTTCTAAGACAGGACACTTCCACAACCAAGGCAACTTACATTCCATGTTTGGGAGGAAGTGCAGAACTGTCATGCATTAGAATATAATTTCATTTGTATAAAGATCTCTACACCTTTTATTAAATATTGGGGAGGAGATTAATTTTTATTATTATTTTGACAGAAATAAATTTATTTTATTTTCTTGAGGGCAGCATGTTAGTGACTTGACACCACAAAACACACGTCTACCATCATAGCCACACAGATTTCAAACAGGAAGATAGAAATTACTTAAAATCATTTCAGAGGTTTGACTTCAGTTCATCCTTTGGGATTCTCAGTTACTATTGCACATTTTGAAAAATTAAACTTGCAACTAGAACACAGCCCTTCCATCTCTGTTTACACACTTTAAAAACATGAACAATCAAATCTGTGAAGCATGGAAAGGGAAAAGGAAAATTACATAAATGAAGCTGAAGAGAATGACAAAACAAAAGCAAACACTTCAGATAAAAGAAGAGCAGAAGGCCAAGTTTATGTTTTCAGCTTTGCACAGTATTATTTCCTGATGTACAGCTTCTCACAGAAGTCATCCTGAAAAATAAGAATATCCAGGGCAGTCTTTCAGCTCTATAAAGTTATATCGATAAGCTGTCAATTTGTTTTTATCCTTGCAAGATAAAGAATTTTCTGTTTGTTGAAGCTGCAAACCAAAAAATTTGAAACTTCAGTAAGTTTTAAATAAAAATAATTGAGTTTTGTATCCTAATTTAAAACATCTGCCAAACTAAAACAAGGTTCAGTTTATTTATCTCTTCTTCAGAAGTCTCACTGTTCTTCAAGAGTCTCACTGCTTTGCTGCCAGAAAACATCCTCTCATTTCTATTCTGAGGCTGATGACGATGAAGCGTTCAACCCTAACATGCTGGATGGCACATTGTAGAAAATGTGTTTGTTACATGGTGCCTACCAACAACAGCACAACCACACCAGACCTCTTTCCTGTCTGGAAGCAACAAGGAACATGAAGATGAAATTCTGTCTCCCTCAACCCAGATGGAGTCTCAGCCAGGCAGGCTCAGGCAGACTCACAGAACAGCAATGAGACCTCCAAATTCCATCAGTCAGGATGTAAACCAACCATGAGCATGAAGAGGCAGGACTGTTAATACAGATTATACAATTTCTCATAAAGACCGAAGATATGTTCCTCCCACATACTTATGTTATTCAAGTCAAAGCTGTACTAACTGCCCTGGAGTGACTTCAGATCAGAATAAAACTCACATTGCATCTAGACCAAGACAATCCCCACAGTCTCACAAGACATAATTTTGTAAAAAAAAGTGCTCTTAATATTTGCAACAATTCAAAATAAGTTTCTCTTCTTAAAAAATGAACTCATGGAGTAGTTGTGTTCAAGTAATCTACAAATGCAATGCACCAGACATGGACCAGGCAGTCTCAAATCTGCAACACGGTGCCTGGCACACCACAAGGTTTCCTGCAGGACACTGTTTTTGCATCCACTAAATTATCAAGACAAAATTAATTTTGTGACAGCTTGGTAAACTTGATGATGTGGGATATTTAAGCAAGATTAGGAGGTTTTTGTTGAACATTTCATTCAGTTACTGCTATTATTGGCATATTTGGTGTTTAGACACTTTTTACTGCCTTCTGTAAACCAGTAAGTGTAGATAATTTAATTTTTCTGGAATTTTATTTCCAGTGAAACCAACCCATGTGCACGCCATCTGATTAAAAAAAGAAAATAAAAAAAAAGAGAGACAAAGAAAATGAAGAAAAACTAAGCTTCTAGCAAAAATAAACAGCCAGGCTTAAAAGAGGAAAAAAATGCTGACAATTCTTCTGCTTTGAGGTTCTGTCTTTCCCATGCAAACCTGTTTTCCTCCCCACGACTTTTGCCTTCCCCATCAAAGAAAGATTTGGACTTTTTTTCCCTTTGAATTCTTATGAACTCAGTGCTTATTCATTGGAAAACTACCCTGAGAAATGGACTGCTTTACCTTACTTCCTTCTTATCTTTCACACTTTTCATGTGCTACTCCTGAGAACAGACTCAGGGTCTAACCCCAATCTGCTGCAGTCAGTGGGCTCTGAGCCAGGCTGAAATCCTGGATTGCTACAGAATCTGTCATCAACCGCTGCATAAGCAAGAGATGGACCAGTTTTTATCACAAACCAGCCCTCTCACACCAGCAATCCCTCTGTTGAAACATCAGTTGCTAACCAGGATGTCTGGAACACAGTCTCTGATTTTAGGAAAGCTCTGGACAAAACAAAGTCATGTCTTTCCCAGAGACTGGACAAGTCAGACCACAAGAATGAAGCAGTACTGTGGTTTCATGTTGCATGCTTGTAATTAGAGTGCAGATTGGTAGTTTCTTCATTATCATCCTTCAAATCCTTCCTGAAGCTGTCTTTTGTCAACAAAAAAGAAAAAAAAGTGGCAATGTTATTATGATTGCTTACAAAGCTAAGCCATACCTTCTCACTCATGCTCAATCTGCCTCCATCTATTGCCTCATAGTAAGAAGTTCTTTATTCTGTATTTGTAAAGCACCTATTAAAATGGGATCCAGACCCACAGACTGGCTGCCCTGAGCATCACAAGATGAAGGCATGTCAGCCTCAGGCTTCCTGGGTTCAAAAGGCTGATAATCTGAGTGCATCTTTTAAGTTTACCTTGAGAGGTAGCACAGCTGATCTCATAAAATGAGTGGGTTTGCGTTTCCATGGAACAAAAAGAGTGCATGACCTACTGTACTGTTTTTGATGCATTTAGCCAACAAATGTGTTATCTCAAATGCATAATGCAATGCCATCACCCATGTCATGTTTTTCTGTGTTGGCAGACTCTGATGTACACAGATTCCCCTTTTTGCTAACACCACCACACCCATGATAAAAGGAAGCAGCCAGCACATATCTGATGGCTGTCACCTGGGACAAGATAATGGTAGAGTCTGTGCAATAAGAGCTCTATCCTCAGGTCTGCAACACAAGTAGCCCCTAAACCTCCATGTTTTTGTTGCTCCAGGCAGAACACCAACATTTTTCCTGTCAGCAGCATTTTACCCACACTGGGAGAAGGAAGGAGAGACTGAGCTCAGGTTTTTCCCATATAATTAGGGAAAAAAATTGAGGAGAACTTGCTTAACGAAGGATTTAGCATTCAGGCAATGCTAATGAAGCTCAAGGGATGAGTTTCCATTATTTTTGCTAAGAGCTTATCAGAAAACTTATTACAAGTTGAAAAGCCTACCCTCTACTGCTGTTAGTCATCCTGAATTTGTCCTTCACAGCAACTGGAGGTAGGAGACAGTGCTCTGGGTCCAGGTGCTGCTGATACATCTTTATCAGCTCTTCCCAGGGGACAACATGGCTGCTGATGATGTGAATGTTTTGCTTCACTAAATTGTACTTTCCTAACAAACATACTTCTCTCAGGAATTCATCTTCCTCTGCCTCCATAGCTTTTTTTAAACCTGGGAGGTGTGGATTTGAGATTAGCCATGGGAAGAGCTCTTACAGTTGGTGGAACACCATGTTCCTGAGGTCAGGACCAGCATAACCCAGTAAAAAACAACCCAGCCTCTGGAAGGGGTCTCTTTTCCAACACTGGCATCTCATTCTATTTGATTCTTTTCTGGAAACCACAGTCACTTGCATATTTTTAAGTCCCAGGAAAAACCAGCCCAGCTGGTTCCTGAAATAACTCCAACTCTATTATGGCAAGGCAAGAAGGCAGGGATTTGTTTTTCTTTCTCTCCTGGTTTGTTATTTAGTGCTTTTTAAGAGACATGCATGTGGCAAACATCAAATTAAAACACAATCAGCCTCAACACTGTATTGACAGTGAAGACAATGCTTTCCTTCATACTCATTTGAAGATGGCTTATGTCTGTAACAATATATGTCTGTCACCTCACTACATGCAGAACTACATGCACTGCCTTTAAAAATGTAGAGGCAACAGAATAAAACACTTGTAATCAAGTTTAGTTTCCTCCAAAACTGAAAAATTACATTGGAACAGATAAAAGTATGTGCATTCAGATGCAGATGTATACAATTAAACACTAAAAGGATAATAAAATCTTGTGGTTGAATCCAATTTTAAAAAATTTGAAAAATACTGAAAGTTGCACGTAATAAGTCTTGAAAACAGTAACTAAACCTGAATTAATCTGTGAAAATTTGGTCCTTCATTAAAAAGCTGTAGCTTTGCCTCCCATCCTTCTATCAAAGACTTGAAATTTGGCAGAAAGACTGCACTAACACCAGACAGGAATTGTATGTCCAAGAAAAGCTGCCCAAATCTGGCTAAGGTTCTGAAGAAGAAAAAAGGCAAATATAAACTTGTTATTGTTTGGCAGCAAAACTATCCCAAAATGTATTTCACTGAGTATGATTCACTGTGGATTGATAGGGCTTGGTCAGGACTTTACATGCAATTGCTCTTATTACCTCTTTCTGGAGCCCACCATGTGGACAGACACAGGGAACAACCAGAGGGAATGGTTCCTTCCTGTTTTCTCTCTGGACACTTATTTAAACCCCTATCATGCCATTCAGATTTGTCAAAAAAATTTAAACCAACCGCCTAAATCTGGGGCCTGTTTCATTCTGCGAAAGCCTCATCTTTCCAGCAAGTCAAAGAACCTCTCATTTAAGTATATTTTGGTGAGAACAAGGTTTCAAGTAACCTGATCCTAAATTACAATAGCCTGCATATTACCTCTACAACTCATTCTTCTAACAGAAATTTAATTTTGCTAATGACTCACAGTAAAGCCCTCATTATTTACAAAATACATTCCTGAAGTAGAAAATCATTTTGCACTCATTGAAACACAAAATGTGTTCCCTAAGGAGATTTTATTCATGGCACAAAATGTTGAAAAATTATATATTTTTTGAAACCTTCAAATTTGACTTAAGCACAGAAAGACTGGGAAGATGACTTGCACAAATTATGCTGGTTTTAATTTAAGTACAATTTTTCTAATAGGAAGATGGTGTTGTCTGGGTTTTATTTTTTTCTTTTTTTTTCTTTTTTTTGATGCTACTAAATAAAAGTTCGCACTATGCAAACAGTAAAGATACGTATTTACTTTCCTTCTTGAAATAGCAGGTGATTTTTTTATTTCTTGAAGACAGCAGCCAAGGTGAGAAATGGCATCTCCCAAGAGCTGAGCTGCTGCATACTGAACACTAGAACTCCACTCTGCTCCAGTCCAAGGAAGTCTCCTACTGGAATCAGGGCAAATAGTTTTTTCAGAATTTCTTAGTGTGAGCAACTATCTGTCAAGATCATTAATTTCCTTGCATTTTTATTAGATATATTCTTTGTTTTTTCAAGATTCTGTGGCAATTTCAACTTATCCAGGATAGTTGGAATATTAACAATATAAGGCCATAAAAGGGAATGTATGTCAAGGTACTTCACATAGGCTGCTCCCCATTCCCCAGTGAAGCTGAGTCAGTTACTTTGTGCTAAAAGCAGAGCAAAATATGCATGTGTCAGAGAGCAGCTGGCATGTACTGAGACAGATATTGTCATACCCCAATGTAATGCACCCATGTTCCCAAAATTCATGTACAAATGTATCTCTTGAGCTGTGTGGATTGATGAAGTTCATGGAAAGCCCCTGGAAGATCAGTAACTGACCAGAGACAAATTTCTTTCTCTCCCTCTTTCTTCACTGTTACAGCATGCAGGAACCTTGCCCCACACACCTAAATTCCCAGAAACCAGCTTCCCTGGATGACAGACCTTACTGGAAATGGCACCATAGAAGAAAAAGCATTCCCCTTACCAACTGATGAAAAGATCTGCATAGGAATTCAATAATTAAACCAGAATAATAGAAATGCACTGCATTAGATCTGAGGTGCCCCGATCCTTGTATTACTTAAGACACTGACAAACACAGCTGGCTAGTATTTATTAGCTGATGAGAGATTAGCCAGGGCAGTTTTATATCCTTTTCAAAGGGAAATTAGTTGTCACAATTATTCATTTAGCCAAATAGCACCCATCAATATTTATGTATGACAGGAAAGTAATGTAGACTGACTTTTGAATAAATTAGAGAAGGACTAATCTATGGTAGTTACATAATGCAGAAATGACCTGCTTAACCTTTAGTTACATTTCCCAAATCACTTTCCCAGAGTGAGCAGCCTGTACAGAGAAAGGAAAATAGGCAGACCTGTGGAACAGTGTAATGCTTCATTACATGTAAAGAATATAATGTAAAATACCAGTTTAAACTGAACAAAACAATGCAGTCAGTATGAGTTCATGGTCATTTTATATAATAAATACCAAATTGCTGTGTCTAATATCCCCTTTGCACAGAGTGTATTTCAGCAGGAGATGTGAGGCAGCAAAGGGAAAGGATGAAACAACAGCTGAGGGGATTTTCTGCCTGCAGGCCCCCCATCCACAGCCACACTGAGGTTCTACAGGCACTGACTTTAGGCAAAATATCCAAGATCTGTATCATAGAAGTCATCTCAATAACTTCTTGAAGTCAGAGCATTCTTAAGACGTGTTCATGCTTCTGGGAACGTTGCTGAAACTCATATTATTATAAAAAATTTAGTAAAAGCAGAATGCTAATTCTTTTATGTTTAAACATTCACAATATTTGCTGATTATTTTTTCCCATACTTGATAAATTTTTTACAATCTCTTCCAGTGCATAAACTGAGGGGCATCAGCTGAGAGGAGAAAGGGATGGGCTGAAGCTAAATACGTAAATATGTTTCCTTGCACATTAGGTCGTTCAGCTGCAGGAGTCTATTCTATGTTTAGCTAATGCACACCTGAGCTTGGTCCTACAGGGCCAAGCCAAGGGGCTGTGTGGGGCAGCATCCTGCTTCCAGCAGGGGCTCCAGCCTGAAAAAGGAGTAACACCCAATACAGCTCTTCTTACCTGCTAGGTAACCCTTCCCTGCTGGCCTGAGTCCTTTTTATGTGGACACTTTCATTGAAAACATATCCAAATGAGGCTTCAGTGTGAGCTCCTGTGTACCCTAGTCATCACAAATTCTAAAAATTGTTTCCCCCAAACATCTTTATTAAATCTGGAAACTTCAACTAATTTATTTCCTTCTTCAAAAACTTACAAGTAAAATGAATGCAGAAAGTGGGAAAGGCCTTGAAGTCTATGAGAGACAAGATCTCTACAAAAAGAAAAATCTGACCACAAAAAAGATCAGTTCACAACAGAAACAATGCTATACTTAAGATAGTGTGCTATGTTATACTAAACAGATAGAAAATCACATCAAGATCCCTGGCAACATGCTGAAGAGATGGCCAGGAATTGAGGTGGCCAGGAGATAAGATGGCCTGTCAGCTTTGTGCAGTGAAAAGACAAGAAATGCCTCAGTCAGGCAATAAAGCCAATGGGATTTTCTGCACAGTCTCAGCAGATTCATTTATTCGGCCCAGCTGACAGACCTTGGTACTCTGGAGAAACACAGAAACACAAAACAGGAAAAAAAAAGTCAGCAAAGAGAGAACATATCAACATAATCAGGGCTTCTTGGTGAACAGCCTTTCTTTAACCTGTTCAAGACCTGAAACTGCAATTTTGCTGCTCAGCTCAGTGCAAGTCAGCCCTGTGAAACAGCCATTGCTTGATCACCTGCGAGACACATTTGCAAATAAGACCACAAGCATATAAGATTTCTGAAGCCAAGGACAAACCCTCTCTTACTGTGAATTACATACCCAAAACTTGTTATCATTCTACAGCAACAGCCAATGCAACAGGATTTTAAAAATATTTGTCTGATTTGAACTTTACACAACACATGCTGAATCCTTCAGTACTGAAGGAGAGGGGGAGAGGAATATTCCCAATGCTATGGTTTAGCTACTGTTGAACTGAGACAAAATCATCACTTGTTTAATTTTTGGGACTGGCTTGAAACCTTGGCTATGTTAAATCAATGAAAACACTGCTGTTGGCTTGAGAGAGCTTAGCATCTATGAATATACTATTCAAAGATGGAATAGGGAGAAAAGGCTGTAAAATGCAGACAGCAAGGAGTTCTGCAGTACAACTGGACTTGGTCCTTCTAGAAAAACACAAGTGTGTGTTCCCCAGCCTCATAGGATCCATGAGACCAGGGTTTGCCAAGGTGCTTAGACCTTGATCCATATGGCAGCCCAAAGGTGGAACTCAGCCCTCTTCCTCCTTCCAGCCTCTGTCTCTCTCTTGGCCCTTCTCTTCTGTCTCTCACTCAGCCTGTACCACTGCCACCATCCCAAAAGCATGGCATTTACTCAGGAGAAAGGGAGCAAGATTTCACCCCAGTAAATCAGTCTATTTTTTCTCTATCCTCCTGCCTGGAAACTATTGCCCAGGAATCATAGAAAAATTTTGAAATTTTGAGTTTTTCTGTCACCTTCCTATAAAAGCCAAAAGAATAGGATCAAAAATCTTGAGGCTAATGCCCAGCATGGAAAATATCAGGAAAAAATTGTTAAAATTTAACAAATTTGTTTATGTCCAAGAAAGGGACCTGCTAAGTGAGAGTAGTAAGGAGCCTCACACAGCACTGAAGTGTGTCCAGGTTTGAGCAGCACTGGAAAGTCATTTTGTATTGCCAGAACAATGCAGTGGTTTGTAAAGCAAAGGAAGAATGACCATCATTTCTGCACATGGAACTGCTCAGTCAGGATAAACTCCATTTAGGAATGGGCAGCCATGAAGTGTCTGACCTGGCCAGAAATTTGGTGATGTAGCAGAAGCCAGGTTCAAAGACTCTTACAGGACACAAGTGGAATGCCAGCTGCATCAGGGACCTCGGCTTGGATCAAGCTTTTATCGACCACACATTGAAATCTCCTGCTGAGGTTGGCAGATGCTGCTGCATTCATTCATTGCTGGTTGACACACTTCAGGCTCACAGTCTCCTTCTGCACTCCTGACTTGTGTTCTTGGTGATATTTTGACCTGATTTGGGATGTAGCAGAGATCTAGGCAAAGATCTGAGCAGTTTTCACACCTGCTAAGTGTGGTGATTGATGGCTTTTCTCCATTTCTCTTTTGCCTTCACACACAGGCAGAGAAAGAGGGCTGTCTTTGTTTTATCTGAATACCTTTTATACTGTTATTTGTACTTTAAAACACATTCAGGTACAACTGCAAGTGCAAAGTCTACATAACAGACTGTAAGGGATGTACCCAGACTACTTGAAATATCTTCTGCATCAAACATTTTCAGCATTCTTGGAAGTTTTAACAAGGCCTCTGTGCAAGAAGAATAACAAATACAGGCCATTTTATTACACAGCAGAAAATAACAAACTTCTTGACACACTTAAGTCCGCAGCAAAGAGGGCGATTTTAAAAGAAGAACCATTTCACTTTAAAAATTTAAGAAAATAACATTCTTTAGAGCATAAATTAGAACATAATGCCATTTTGTGGTCTCAGATTAAGCAAGACATTATCTTCTCATCACAATTATTGATAAATATCTATTTTGGCACCCACTTCTTCCCTAGGCAGCTTTACCCATTCTGATGGTGTAAAGGGCTGGTTTCCACATGAAAATGTCTCTTACTTACTCCAGACCTGAGCCAGAGGTTGAACTCTGAGCCAGATTGAGCACCCTGACTCCTGGCAATTCAGAAAGAAGTGAGGATGTCACGGCCTTAGAGACACACCATGATCCTCTCCTGGTCATGGCTTGCACAGCCCAGTCAGGCATGAAAGCCATTCAGTGCACGAATGACTCCTCTAGCACAACCAGTCGTGCCTGCTGTGGCCTCAGGTGCCCAGAGGCCCAGCTTTGCTTGCAGCACTTTGCTCACCTGATCTGTCATCCTCCACTTCCCTGCAAGGCCATCCCTTACCTCCTCAGAAGAGGGAAGAAAGGATGGAGAGGGAGAGGAACAGTGGGGTGCCACACCAAAACCTGTGCTGGAAGGACAGGTTTGGGGAGCATCACGCCCAAAGGGAAAAGCCTGGGATGCGAGGTGCAGGGAGGTTCTGTTTGCTGCTGCTGCTGCTGCACCCCCGTGCCAGAGCCAGAGCTGGGGTGGGGGAGAGGCAGAGGGCACGGCCTGAAAGCATCCTAACTTGCTGTCAGAGAGCAGGAGGCTGGCTGCTGCTGAGGACAGAACATCATCCACCGCTCGGAAAGGATGAATGTGCAGTGAGAGGCGAGCTTTGGACATGAGGCTGTGGTGCCTGACGCCGTGCCAAGGCAGAGCCTGGGCTCCATGGGTTACAGGCATGTCTGTGTGCACACAACCATAAGAGGTGAGCCGCTGGCTGCAGTCGGAGCTGCAGTCCCTATGGCCCTGTGTTTTCCTAGCTAATATTTAGTTGAGAGGCCTCCAAGGAAAACCCATGGGATGCTGGTGCTGGTGATTCAATAAGCGTCATTCTTCCCTCTGAGTCAGTGCACAACCATTTCCCATAAATGGGGTTAATAAGTCCTCGATGGCTGGAGAGAGCAGTCTTTTAGGCCAGACATAAAAAGCAGAAGTCCTGAACAGTAGTGTGAAAAACATTTGTAACTATAGCAAAGTGAAGGGATTTTCCTAGCTCCATATAAACAAATGGGTTCACTTCTGCACATTTTGTTAAAGCAGTATCAGGCCCATTTTCCATTGAGAGCAAGCCAGCTTCAGAGCAAGACTAGTCCTGGTTTTGGGTGAAAATGACTTTTTTATTATGTACGAACAAGGTGATATTTTTGTCTGGGTTTTGTCCTGCAGTGAGGGATGTGAGATCAGGCAGTGGAGAGGAGCCATTGCACCAGCACACTAAAGAAGCAATGGGGGCAGGGAAGGACCATCACAGTGGGGCTCTGTCCAGAGGGGAGCCTTAGGCTGGGCTTTGCCAGGCAGGTATTTGAAATGATGCCACAAAAAATGCCAGCAGTGCTGCACTGAGCAGTGCTGCTGAGCCAGCATGCCGAGGTCCCCAACAACCAGGGACGGGCACAGTCACACCCAGCTGTCCTGGGAGAGCTGTGTGGCACTGGCTGTAAGAAGACCTAACATGCAGCCCTGGAGGTTCACTATTCTTAGGGATGCAGATTTTTCCTGCTGGAAAAAAAGTTAGTTATAAGGCGAGGTTTAGCAAAGAAAAGTAATTTTGGGCATACCTAAATCAGAAAGTTATAGTGAAAGCGTCTCATAAAACCAAGTTAAAGGCAGGTGAAAGACATGCTGCTCAGTGCTGCCCAGGAGTCATTAACATCACCTCCACTACCCAGGTGATTCAGGTGAAATAGGTACCCTCAGGGCACAGAACTACAAATCCAGAGAGGTGTGAGAGCCTATGAAGGTGGTACAAGGTGCTGTGGGGAGGTGGGCTGGTGGTCAAAGCAGAGGAGGAAGTCTCCATTGAGGGGATTAATCACAGCAGCAGTCACTGCTGTCAGGAGGGAAGGGAGAAAGGCCCTCCCCACAACCAGGCAACTGCAGGAATTTATTGCCATAACCTCAATCCTCACCCTTCCTGCCATGTTTCTGCTCTTGCTGTGTCCTGTGTGCAATTCCAATAAGCTCTTCAGAAACACTCATCATAGTTATATGTGGCTATTGCTATTATTTGCATGTTTAAGGACCCTAAACACACAGTGATAAAGGAAATGGACACCTAATGGGCAGCTAGCAGAAACCAGAAATTGTCAGAATTCCATATGACTGATGGACATGGTTCTTAAACAGAAGGGAAGCTGCGGAGTTATGTAACCCTCTCTGTACCACAGCACTGGTAATTCTCACTTGTAGTAATCTGCCAGAAGCCTACACAAAAGCATGACTCTCCACCAGAATTCACATGGTGTAGAAACAACAGCTGTGGAGAGATAAAAGTTCTGTCATGATGTTCCAGTCAAAATCAGTGCAGGTGCCCAGTGCTTGTTGAAATCCAGTACTTTGTTTTATCCTTGCAGCCTGAAAACTGCCATTCCCTTCTTCTAACCTCACATTTTACAGCAGCTTAGAAACCCTCACTGGCTTTTTTCAAAATGTTTAAAGGCTTTTTTTACTTCTGTTCTCTCTTCTTGCAAAACGAGCCTTGGACATCCGCACTGGAAATTTTTAAAGGAACTGCTCTGCTCAGACAGGCTAAATTACTTGGTTACAGGGAGTCATTAGAAGTCATTGTTCATGACAATTTTTCTCTCTGTTGGGCATTATTTAATTGCTATTTGATTTCACCCCTGCATGAACTCAAAGGCATTTTAAAGAGACTGGGAATAAAATCTCACTTGCAAGAAGCTGGCATTTCTCCTGCAGGGAATACTTAGGCCAGGAAGCAATTCAAGGTTAAGGCACTGACATTTAAGGGCCTTCTTGTGAAGCAGGTGACTGAAATCCCGTTAGAGATGGAGCTTGAGGGGTGACTCAGCTTGCTGTAAACACCCTGCAGCTGTGCAGCATATCAACCCGTAGCCTGCACAGACACCTAGGACGAGGCAGAGCAGATATTTTGGATGCTTTGGGGTTTCTCCTTTGTCCACTTGCTGCTTTTGCTGTGCCTGCAAATGATAGCCTGTGCTGCACACTGAGCACAGACAGGGAGGGGACACCTGCCCCCAGGCACCTGCATCTCCACCTGGGTACCCTGGCTCCTGGGCCCTGCTGGCATAAAACTTCCTCCACTATTCAGAAGCGTTAAGACATTTGACACCAGCTTTGGGAAAGTTCAGAGTTTATCTTCTGACACTGTATGACCACTTTGCAGACAGTGCTGATTTTTAACTTTATTATTTATACCCAGATAGCCATGATCTATTATTTTTAGATATGAACGTTTAACTGTGTTGCCAAGAACATGTGTCCTCTGACACTTTTGGTTTCTTTCTCTTTCCTTTTTTGAGCAGTGATGCAGTCAGCCCTTTGCTCTGCCGTCCATTAACATCTCATTGGAGCTGTGATGGAACTGTGTGTGTGGGACAGCACTTTTTTGATTTGCTTGCCACTTCCAAAGATGTTGCCCCATTCTTCTAAGTTCTTCTAAGCCTTCTGATGTTTACATTCTTGTAATGAAGTTTCTCACACACTTTTATGCAAATAATTATTGGTTTACATTCTTTTCTGGAGAAAGATAAATTTCATAGACTGTTGGTTTGTCCAGTGTCATTGGAGAGGTGGAGATTTCATCCTCCACTGTCCATCCAATCCACTGTCACTTTTGAAAGTCTATAAATATTAAAGTCAGGAAATAAACTTCCCTTCTTCTTACCTCAGAGTTCCAGTGTCTGCGTTGTTTTATTTCATGTCCTATTTCGATACAAAGGGGAGCTCACTTCCTAGTTTAACATGTGTTGTACAGAGTGGGGTTGTTGATGGCAGTGCAAGGGAAGTTAGATTTTATGAGAGCACTACAGCCCTTTGCACATATTTCACAGATACCTCAATGCCTCACTGTTCTCTCCCATTGCTGCCTGTGCTGACAGCCACTGCCCCTCAGCTACAGCCACAGGATGCACACACAGGAGCAGTGCTGAAATCCCCCACAGTGTTAGGAAAGGCAGATTTTGCTGGAGGCATGAAGGCTTCACCGGGTAAGAGTCGTACTAATGAGGAGGCACTGAGACCCTCCTGTCCCCAGCTCTTTTCTTCCAACAAAACTGTGAGAATGCAAATGTCTCATTTTCCTGTGAAGGATTAAATAACTACCCACATCCAAATATTTATACTAATGAGCACATTCTCAGGATTTCCTGATTAAAACCTTTTTCTCCCTAGCTGCATGCTCACAATGCTCCAGGCTGCATTTGGAAGTATCGCAGGGATTCAAATGAGAGAGATGGGGTGTTATGTGGCCACTTCACAAACACATGCCTTGAGAGAGAGCTGTGCTGGGAGCCATTCCCTCATGTTTTGCTGAACCCCCCTTTCTCATTACACCATGGCACAGCTCTGCTCTGAGGAGCAGTAGTAGCTCTGGGCTGAGCCCCATGGCACTGACTCCACTTTGGAGCCACAGGCAGGGATGTTGGACAGATGTCCCTGCACCCTTTGGCCCTGAGCAAATGCTACACAAACCCTTTGTCTCAGCTTGGCTGCAAACTCATCCCTCTTTACCACCCCAAAGTGCAGCCCATGGCAGACCTAGGGGCATGGTTGCAGTCAACATTTCCTCAGATGAAGATTTTTAATATCAGTTGATTGTCTGGACTGTGTTCATAAAATGCACTTTTAAGGTTCATCAGACCAAGAATTAAAGCTTAGTTTTATAGGAATGTTTGGTTTTCATACATTTAACTAAGCAGTAGTGGTATCTTTGAGTATATTTTCAAGCAAACACATGAAGCACTTCTATAGTTGAAGAAAAAATTGAAATTAAAGGCACCAGTAAGAAGCATAAGCACAATGAAACTACCAGGGCAAAAAAAGGGCATTTCTGGAGTATCACTCTGACAGCAGTAAAATGCTCATAAATGTAATCAAATATTAGATGCCTGCTGTTTCCCAGATTGCACATGAAAATACCACCAAGAGGAACATATTTACAAGCAGGAGGAACATACAACAAGTACTACAGCAGCTGAATATGTGTGCAGTTAAAAGAGTGACAACTGGGTAAATAGCCACAACCTCTGGCATTTAGTTCCATAAAGACTTTCCTAAATAGCCAAAAGCTCTGCTTTAACTAAAAGCAGCAAACAAGGTGTGTGTTGATGATATCTGCCTATAAGGGGTTTTTATTTTGCTCATGCCACAGAGAAATTGCACACCATATTCTAGTAACTACACCAGCATGACTATGACATTTCCTTTTGCAACAATGTAGTCATTATTGTTAAAAGGGAGTTAATTGGGTATTTTTCTTTTAACACAAGGCTGACAGTGCTGATTTTATAACACACTTACTTGAGGCATTCTTTTCCTCTTCAGAGAAAGGCAAAATTGGAGTGAATTTGATTTGAAATCTGCTCCTTGATTTGGAAAGATGGTTGTGAGAGACAGCATAGATTAACAGTCTGATTCCATTTGTGACACTACAGCAACACAAACCTCAATCCTGACCTGACACCCTCACAGTTATCACTAAAGCACTGACTGTCTCCCCTGGGGCCAGGCCTTCAGCCCTGGGTGACACTGCCCATGGTAATCACAGTGATGCACACGTACAATACTTTGCCATGTCCTCTGTCTATCACTTCTTTTCATGCTGAAAAATACTCAGTCGTGCAGCAGACAGATGTTTTGATTTATCCCTCAATGCCCAAAAACAGTGGCAGCTTCACAAAACATCTACTGATGCCTACAAGCTTCTTTTATTTAGAAAGAGAAATGAAACAAAAATTAATTAGTTGATTACCCACACAACATATTAGTAAAAAAATTAATTGCAATAAATATTCCACCACTTTCAGAAAGTTCAGTAGGGTAGTAAGTCTTTGTCCTAACTTATGAAGACCAGGTTTGTAAATGTGCAATGAGTTTAAGGGGGATAAACACCTCTCCAAAAGCCTGTTCTGGGGGGGACACTTGCAACATCCCTTCCACTGACAGGCAGGCCCCAAATCCTGGCTCCTTCTTTGAGACCCAAAACAGGAGACAGGGGATGAAGGAATGGGGACAGGGTGCAAAACAGGCTCCATTTCCATCATACTGACAGCATATAACCACAGAGAAATCTCCCACAGCAAACCTACCTTATATTGACATTAGAGGCAGGATTAGAAAAATCAGTGAGAAAACTATTAACATGTCAGATTTCCCTGATGGCAATGAGAGCACGAAGACATCATGGGAGCTGCTCTGACTCAGTGCAGCACATACTGAAACCCCAGTAAACTTCCCTAAACCACCAAGTACACAGGCTCTGCTGCTGCTGAGCTTCCTATTGATGCAGAAGTTATAGATTTCTCTTGCTGCCTGCAGTAACTGTAACTTTATCTTTTTAATGCATAGAAAGGAGTCACAACTATTTTTGTGAAATCATCTAAGTTACAATGCTTGCAATGCCACTACAGCCTTTAACATAATTTATGTAACTTCATCAAGAAGTCTGATGGAGAGATAGTGGACAGCTTAGGAAAAGGAAAACAGGGTACAAATCACGTTCAAAACATATACTTGATATTTCTTCAACAACTTGAACCTGGACCTAAAAAGCATAAATGTGTCAGTATTATTTTCTGGTGATATCTTTGAATGGAAGATAAAGTATCTTTTATTACCATGTAAATACAACCTTCTAAATTGCCACAACTCAGTAATAAATTACATGAACATGTATAAATGTCGGGAAAAGTTGTTTCCAGAATAAATAGGGTTTTGCAACTCTTCGTTTAGCTATACAATGTTTTCTAATTTTTTAAACAAAAATAATTTCTAAACTATATTTTTAGACAATACCAGTTATACACTGAATTTCTGTGGAGTTAATTATAAAGTGTAGATTTCAATGATTTGAAAAAATACATGCCTTTCTTTTAGATAGACCTGCCAGAAACCAGGCTCTTGTCCTGCTGGGGGACTTCAACCACTCCAGCATCTGCTGGACGTGTAGCACAGTGAGCTGTAGGCAAACCAGAAGAATCCTGGAATGCTTGGATGATAACTCCTTGGGTTATCCAGGTAATAGAGTGGGTGAGGAAGGCCAAGGCAAAGCTGGAGCTGAACCTGGCAAGGGACACAAGGAATAACAGGAAGGGTTTCTACAGTTAACCAGTTCTACCTGTTAACCAGAAAAGGAAGGTCAAAGAAAATGCACTGCCTCAATAAACACAGCTGGCAAACTGGCAGCCATGGATGAGGAGAAGGCTGAGGTACTCAAAGATTTTTTTACCTCAATGTTCACTGTCAGCCTCTCTTCCTACTCCTCTCAAGTGGGTGGAATATAAGGTGGGTTCTGAGGAAGCAAGTTTCTTCCCAGTGTAGCAGAAGGTCATGTTCATGACCACATGAGGAACCTGAACATACATAAATCTATGGGGCCTGATGAGATGCATCCCAGAGTCCCGAGGCAATGGGCTGATGCAGCTGCCCCACCACTCTTCAAGATATTCAAAAACTCATGGCAATCAGATGAACCCCCTGGTGACTGGAGAAAGGGCAACATTGCACCCATGTTTCAAAAGGGTAGAGAGGAGGACTTTGGCAGCTACCAACCTGTCAGCCTCATGCCTGTGCCTGGGAAGGTCATGGAATGGAGAGGTCCTCCTAGAAGTTGTCATATGGCTCACAAAAGACAAGGATATGATCTGTGACAACCAGCATAGCTTCACCAAGGGCAAGTCCTGCCTGGCCAACTCAGCCTTCTACAATGGAGATGACTGCATCAGTGGACAAAAGAGCTATGGATGTCATCTATCTGGACTTCTGTCAGGCCTTTGACACACTTCCCCACAAACATCCCTCTTGCTAAATTGGAGAAAGATGGAGCGGATGGGTAGATGGTTTGGTAAATGAGAAATTGACTGAATAGTCACATCTAGAGGGTTGTGATAAGTGGTTCAATGTCCGGATTGATGGCAGTGGCAGCTAATGTCCCTCAGGTTTCTGTACTGAGAGTAGTGTTATTTAATATCCTCATTAACAATGTAGACAAGGTATTGAGTGCACCCTTGGCACATGTGTAGAAGCCACCAAGCTGAGTGGCATGGTTGAAACACCTGAAGGATGGGATGGCATCCAGAGGGACCTAGACAAGTTGAGCAGTGGGCCCTTGTGAATCTCATGAGGTTCAACAAGGCCAAGTGCGAGGCGCTTCACCTGGGCCACGGTAACCCCCAGTATCAAAACAGGCAGGGGAATGAAAGGATTGAGAGCACCTCTGCCAAAAAGGACTTTGGGGTGCTGGTGGGACTCAACAATGTGCACTTGTGACACCCCAGTTCATTAGAGAACAGAAGTGGATTGAAAAGTCCTTCCACACACACAAACTATTTTAGCAATGTGAAATATCCCTTAAATCACAAGGGCTGCATGGAGCACAGTGAGGCCATGCATATGAGCTCAGCACACCTTACAGAGTAGGATTTTTCAGCAGCACCATTTCCATTGTGGGGTAGGTAAGAATTGCAAGTGCATAAGGAATGTGGGTGGCCATGGAGAGGGTAAGGCCTGGGAAATGCTCTTGGTTTTTCAGCAGAGCTGTTTGGGTCTCATGGCTCACTAAAGGACTATTTTATAGCTTGATGCTCTTCCACATTTCTTAAGTATATTCTATATTAAACATGAGCTAAAATAGACAGAAGCAAATTACCATAGAAATGTTGAGGGCAGCAAGCTGAAAGTAGAAGAAAAGTATTATGTTCAAACATGCCAAATCCTGCCTACAGCTCTGGAGTTTACCGAAGTTCAAGCTAAAATGAAGCTTACAAACCATCACTAAGAAATAAAAAGCCCTGCAGAAAAAAAGCCTTCCATATGGGTTTTTTGACCTGTCCACATTGACCAGCTTCTCAAGTGTTATTTCAGGGCCTGGGAAGGGGCCAGAGCTATAGCCTCTTACAAGTGGAGCTGTGAGAAGGGTTTAGCTAAGCACCAGAAACTCTGGGGAGAGAGATGAGAAGGCAGAGATAGGACCCTAAGGTAAGAACGAGATGTCAATGAGTACAGGAATGTTTTGGGCAACCAAGAGCTGGAGAAGGTGGAGGTGCACTCAGAACTCTTCAGCTGGGCTGGTTTCATGGTGAGGGCACTCTGGACTGCCAGGTCAGGCTGAGATTAAAGCAGACATAATTAACAGTTCCTTGCTGTTGAACAGAACACAGCTGCCCTACAAAGCCAGTTTCATTCAACTGTGCATTAAAAGATGGGATTAATGCTTCTAACAGCTAAAATCAGTGCTCTTGCTTTCCTGTTAGTTTTCCTTGTTTTGTTTTCATACATCTTAGGAAAAGCAAGATGGTATCCAGAAATGAGATTGAGGACAGACTGTGAAGAACTAGCTCTTTAAACTTGTTTTATATCTTGTTGCATTTTTACAAATTCATTTAGCATTTCTTCACCACACTGATCAATGTGTTACAGTAATGTCCTTATTGGTTATAAAAAATCATTCCACCAATATGACAATGACACAATAACCAAGACAACAAGGTACACAATACAGTTAGTCTTGAGACTCAAAACTAATTAAAAATAATTAGTGAGGCACTACAGACATTCTGACTTGAAAAAAAATTCTTTGTTATTCTTGCCATCCAGTTCAGAGAAGCTGATGAAGGGAAGTACAACTGATTAGCTCTCTCCTCCAGATATAAGTCCAAGGTGTCCTCAAATGGAAGAAAAACAGTCTTGTGCTGTCAAATGCCCTGGGAGGGAAAGAAGCCCGAGCTGCCTGAGAGCAGCTTGTATCTTCTTCATCCCATTTGTTGCAGCTCCATGTGACTTGCTCTCTGGGTACTATAAACTGCTCATTTTATGGAGTTTTATTAAAATATGAACCTGAGCTCCTTTAGAGAGCCATTGTTTTGCTGTTTCTGAAGCTCTGTCAGGAATAAAATCTGTCCACAAGTCTCACTGCAGACTGCATGTCTGTGTTATATCTGACACAATGGCAATAAAATAGTGCAGCAGAGTTAAGGCTTTAGAAACTTGGGGTGTGTGTCTTGAACATGGGGTCCAAGTTAAGTTAAGAAGGGGTGTGTGTCATTCCAGGGGGAGTGAGAGGAGCTCTTGTATTTCCCCATGAGGTTCATAGGGAAAGAAAGCCACTCGCTCTTGCATTTAAAAACCCTCAGGAGGGATTAATGACATCTGGTTGATTTCTGTGCAATTAAAGACACACTTCATGGTGCTGCTGCAATCCCAGGAAATAGGGGAAAAGTGACTTTTTTGCTCATGTCCAATAAAAACTAAATGGGAATTTAATCTACAGGTACTTCTCTCAGAAGTGATCAAGAAGTAATTGAATTAAGCAGACAAACTGCAGTGGCAAACCCTAAGCCCAAATGTGTCTTGATCAAAAAGCAAGTGCTGATAATGCATGAGCTGGAATAAAACTGATTAGGCTGCTGACTGGGAGGAAATTGGTGGTTTTGTTGCTGTTGTGGTTATATTGACCAGATCCTCTAAGTCTATTAATTCCTTAGACCTGTGCTTGGGTAACACTTAGAGCACTGCAGAACCTATTCTTTGAGAAATAACCTCAGTAAAGCCACAGATGCAACATGCAGAGATAAATGAAACAGGAATCAAAGCCACACAAGCTGGCTATCTTTCTCCTATCAGAAGTGAGGTGAAAATCATTAACTAGCTCTCAGAGGGAAACTTAGGCAGAAAGCCCAAGTGGATGGGTAGGAGAAGAGGTGCTGCAGTGTAGTGCTACCTATTTCAGGTAACTGAAAACACATTTCAGCTAGTTTGCTGTGGTTTACATTCAGAAATTATTTAGCTTTGATCCCTTGCTTTCCTTTCCTGATATATGCTAACCACCACCAAAAATGAGTTGTGATCAGTGCAATCACCTCATAGGTATTTCACAGAACATGCGACATCCTGAAGACTATTACCAGGTTGAAGTAATTGTCATCCCACTCCTGCCTGTCTGTGATTCTTTAGCAGTCCTCAGGAGTCCTGCAGACAATATCCAAACTACACAAACACCATGTCACTTTTCCTTCCTGTTTACATAAAAATATACATTTGTACAGATAAACTTAGACCAGCTGATTACTGTGGATCTGACCACCAGCCAGAGGGAGGGAACATCTGAAGGATAATAATTTTATCTTCAGCTGCTTTTGCTGGGAATGGGAAGAGGTTTTAAGTCACCATCCCAAAAGGAGAGAACAGAACCTAGTGTTTGGGTTTCTTTTAACAGGCATCAGATTTCTGTGCAGCATGAGCCACAAGTAACTCTGCAAGACCATGGGTGAATGAAGATCTGAGCAGAAGTGGTTGGATGCTGAAGGGCAGAGTGAGGCTCTGTAGTATACAACAGGAGACTACAGAAATGGGGGAGAACTCCTCAGTGCGTACCAATCACAGACCAGCTAGTACAGCCCCTACTCCCTTCTTCCCACTAAAATTTCATAGAAGCAGTTGCAAAAAAAGTGTTTTCTTTGCTTCATCAGAGTGAAATATTTTCAAAAGTTCCCAGTGATACAGGAATAAAGGTGTCTCTGGCTTTCAGCAAAGTTTCCTCCATGCTTTTGAAATTCCAGCCTGCTTGCCTCACGTACTCACATGACCTTCATGACTGCTGCATCCAAACACTTCACCATCTTTGAGACATTAATCTTCCCAGCATTCTGCCAAGCAGCCTGGCTGTACCAGCTCTGCTTTACAGCAAGTGATAAATGGCAGCACCAAAAACAAGACCTAGAGACACAAAAAGACTCAGGCATTCTGCTGTCCAGATCGATGAAATGTGTGCCAGGGGAGGTTTAGGTTGGACATTAGGAACAATTTCTTCACATAAAGGATGATAAGATACCGAAATGGGCTGCCTGCAGAGGTGGTGGAGTGACCATCCCTGAAGGTGTTTAAAGAGAGACTGGACATGGACAAGATGTCATGGTCTAGTTGACGTGGTGGTGTTTGGTCATAGGTTGGACTTGATGACCTCAGAGGTCATTTCCTACCTAGCTGATTCTGTGATTCTGTGAAATGTAACATGATCCAGCAGCATGTATAGCCTGCTGCTTTTACAGTACACAGGGAGGCTCAGGGATGTACAGCTTTCTTTCCAGGGCCCCACATGGGCTGCAATACATGGGCAGCAGGAGGCATGTCGCTGCACCAGGAGGGCTCCAGGGCATCCGAGGGATGTGGAAGTTCATTCCCAGTGTCACACAATCATTTCCATATACATAGTAAGGTCCTTCTGAAGCCATCCCAACTACTTGACACTTCTGTTAGAAAGCTCCTGCCAGATGCCATTTCTTAGGTAATCAGAAATGTCTCATTTCTGACCCAATTTCTTCATCACCATTTCTTTTTTTCTACTATTAACACTGCCATTTAACCTAAATAGTTATTTTCTCTCGCTGTGGTTTCAACACATGATTTTTTTCATGAAGGGCCTGTTTTCTTCATATCATTAAGCCAAAGAAGTCACTCTCAGTCTCCACGTGGAAGATAGACATCCCATTGCTTTGATCACCCTTAGAGCCTTTCACCACATCTGCTTCAGTTTATCTTTCATTAAAACACAGCTGATCAGAGCTGGAACCAGTTTTCTAAATGAAATCATGCACAAAGCCTTGCACAGCAGTGTTAATGCTTCCCATCTCTAGGGGGAAGATGTTGTCTGTCTAATCCTAAAACATGAGCAGATCTTTTTAGGTCACATTTTATCTGCAGCTGTAGCACTCCTGCAGCTGGGCTCAGTTGCTGGGACTGCTCAAGAGGCACCAGAGTCCGGCCTGCCTCACACCTCCCTGCCTGTTGCATGCTTAGCAGCTCTCGAATCAACACCCTCAACTTCATTCCTACTTCATACTTAACTCTGGGCTTTGCGCGCTGTGGTCTGTTGTGAAAAATGCCCACGGCCACCACGGGAAGGAAAGGGAAAGCCACCCCCTCTCTTTCGGCTATCTTGCCTATCAACAGGAGCCCAAAATAGTGAAAAGGCTCAAACCTGACTCCCACAAGTCTGAGGCTTTCCCTTCCAGGTGCTGGTGTCTCTGTATATTTTGGGCAGGTTTCACTGAAGAGAACAAGACAGCCAAGAGAGGCTGCCCCACTTGCTTTTGTTTTTTCCCTAGCCAGTGTTATAAGAACCTTCTGACTAATTAGCAAAGGACAGGCTTGTGCTTCTGAAGTGTGTATGGCCAAACACCCCGAGAAATTTCTAGAGCATAGAGGCAAATACCCCAAAGAATACAAATGCAATAAGAAACAGTTCCCTGAAGCTCCCCATCCCTGCTGCATCCTGCTGGTTGGGCAATTAGTCTTTTTTTCATTATGATAATTTTCATTTAATAATTAATATAATTAATATAATGTCATTTAATTAATATAATTTCATTTAATAATTCATTAATATAATTTTCATTATTATAATTATAGTTCAATTTTAAATACCTGCCATAACCTTCTGGAATATGTACACAAGCACTTTATGAAGTCTTAAAAACAAAATTAAGAAAATATCTGTACAGCAACAGGAACACCAAATCTTCTGGGGTGTCCAGTGGCAGCCTTTCTGTTCTCCTGGGATTAAAAGAAAACAAATATAAACCCAGCAGAGCATAAAGCAAAAAGTAATGAGCATGCCAAGGTATCCTTTGATAGAGGTATCAAGCAGGAGTGCTGTAATTGTTCAGCTTATTTCTTCATTTCAAGAAACTTCTAACACTGAAAAGTATCTTTGATCTGAACAAGGGAACAAGTGGTTTTGACATGGAAAAAAATAAAGGTGCTTAGAGAGGTAAGTATCTTGTGCCTCTTGTATAATTATAGAAATGTAACCAAAATGGAGCTCTATGGTGAGCTACAGGCATCTTTGATGGGATTTGCACAAGGAAGTGACAGGAGAGACTCTGGGAAGGTGTGGGCCAGAAGCTTACTGCACTTGTGAAGAGATATATTGTGGTCTCCAAACTGCCATCAGCATTTTGGAAAAAAAGATGTCTACCTCTAAACAGAGGTGATTATGCAGAAAACAAATTTAGAATTTATTTTTAAGTCAGTCCAATTTTATGTCACAGCATTTTTTGCCTGCATTCTTAGCATTGCTCTTGTACGACAATTGAAAAGGAAACTACCTCATTTAGTGAACAGCCACACTTCAGATGAGCTGTTTGAAATGCTGTGTGAAGGAACCATGTTCCATATATTTCTGAGACTGCAGTAAACAAGAACATCTAATGACTGACTGCATTGAAGTTTCATTTAGGAAAAAAACAGATCCAATCTCTTTCTGTATGTAAAAGAAGTCTTAGCAAGGCTTTCTGTTCTGTCTACTGGGTGAAATCCTGAATTTGTCAGCTAGAGCTGTAGAAACTGAACCCAGATACATCACCAGTACTGCTTTTTTCCACTGGTCTTCCCAAGTGGACTGCAGGCTTACCATGGTTGTTGCCATTATTAGAAATTTCAATTGCAAGATGTGATATGACACTATCTACACAAACAGGAGGAAAAAACTAGCACATCAGGGACTTTCCCCTGCAAGTCAACAAGCATGAAGAGCAAATGGAAAACACCAGATCCATCAGTCATGCTGGCATCCCAATCCCCCAGCACCACAAGGCTATTAGTGACAGAGAAATACTTGGTGTCACATATTTGAATAACTGTGTCATGGTGGCCTTCAGTAACACCCTGTAAAAGGTCCTCAGAAATGTTTCCCCAAACTCTCAGGAATGTGACAGAAACAGTTTGCCCTCAGCCAGGCTCCAAGCAAACAGAGCACATTGTAAAAACCACAGTCCATAACTTGCTGCATCCCATTTGGTTACAGATGCAGATGCAGCCATGTGCACACATCTGGCCACGGGTGCGTGACAGCTGTCACCTCTCCAGCTCTGGGACATTAAGTTCTGCATGCAGCAGTCAGTGGCTTCATGGGAAAGGAAAGTAGCTGGAGCTGCAAGCAGTGGGATCCAACAAAAACAACTTAGTTTTGCAATATTCATCACCCCTTCCAGTGTCCCACCATAAGTGTAGGAAATAGATGAAATTAAAGCAAGAGAACAGCCCAAGGTTCCCACGTACGCTAAAATTCATGGCCACCAGATTCACAGAAGCAGTGATTCAAGTGGTATGAATTAAACTCACAAGTGTTACTCATTTTTCTGGGTGTAAAACCCCCTATTTTTTAATTGAAATATGGAGGGAATCAGCAATACGGTACATGCAGAATAAATTAGTGGTTCATTCCCAGACCCAGCAGGCCATAACTCTGCCTGCCCAGTTCTTGTTTCTATCTGGTTTTGGTCTCTGTGACTCATAAACCCAGCAGATGATTTCTCCAAAACTGCAGACATTGGTCCTTTCATCTACTTCTTCCCAGCTGATCTTCAGCTCATTTAGGTCCTTGCTAATGTTTTGTTGACACAATGCTCTTGGTCATCCCTGACTTGTCTTCCCAAACATTTTCTGGACCCCTGATTGCCACAGAGCCCTGTCAGCTTTCCACTTCAGTATCTTCCTGATCTAATGAGCTTTCCTACCATAGCTTACGGGCTGTGGTCCAGCTCTCTCAGACATTTCCAGACCCATAACTCAGTATGTTCTCTTAATTCTTATTCCCTGTCAACATCATGAGAATATGTGAATGACTTTAACTCTTACCACCCATATTTCTTTTTCCCCAGGAAGAACAATATGTCACTGCTTTACTGTTTAACCTGTTGAAGGGGTTTTCCCAGCTTCTCTCCTTCATCTCTCCTCTGGCGTTTCTCAGCACTACGGGCCTTTACCGTCTCTTGTTGAACTGCTCCCACTCTTTTTCTCCAGTGAAAAGCAAATGAGAATTATTCAGGCTTTCCTCCCATGTCAGGTGCTGCACTTCTGTCTGTGTGCCAGGAGCAGATGCTGCAAGGTGTCTACACACCCACACACCCAGGGCTCCTTCCAAAAGCTGGCACACCCCAGTACTGCTGTTTGAGGCATCCCTTTCACCCAAACAAAAAAGAAGAGGTGATTACCATCACCTTTGTCCAGTTCCTGATGTTATCTTCTAGCAGCTGGCTGGTTTGCGGATGGCGTTTTATGCCATGTTCACTGTTGACATAGAGCTGCAGTTTTGTTTCTTCTGTTTCTTCTAACATCTCCCAGGTGCTATGATCTTCCCTGGGGTCTGTGCAAATCACTGCTACTGTGAGGAGATCATTGCCAAGACTTTATGGGTAATGGCTGGCCCAGGCTCCCCAGTGCAATTTCTTGAGTCCCTGTCACCATCTGTGTTTAGGCCATACACAACCTCCCGTCTCTGAAGCCTTCCCCTCTACCCCCATCATCAGGCACTGTCCCTTCCCATAGAGCCTAGCTTTTCTTGCTGCCTGAAGACCAAACTCCAATTAATCATAGAATGGTTTGGTTCAGAAGGAATCTTAAAGACCATCTAGCTCCAATTTCCCTGGAATTAGCCTTCAACTAGACCAGGTTGCTCAAGGCCCAGGCCAACCTGACCTTGAACACTTCCAGGCATGGGGCATCTACCACCTCCCTAGGCAACCTCTTCTAGCGCTTCACCACTCCAATAGTAAAGAATTTCTTCCCAAGATCTAATCTAATCTCACCTTTTTTAAGTTTAAAGGCATTACCCCTGTTCTATCACTACATGCCCTTGAAAAAAGTCCCTCTCCAGCTCTCTTATAGGCCCCCTTTAGGTATGGGAAGGCTGCTATAAGGCCTCCCCAGAATCTTCTCTTCTCCAGGCTAAACAATCACAGATCTCTCAGACTGTTTTCGTAGGAAAGGTGCTCCAGTCCTGTGAGCATCTTCATGGCCCTCTGGATTCTTTCCAACAATTCCATATCCTTCTTATGCTGAGACCCCAGAGCTGGATGCAGCTCTCCAGGTGGGGCCTCACCAGGGAGGAGCAGAAGGGCAGAGTCACCTCCCTCATCCTCATGGCCACATTGCTTTTGATGTAGCCCAGGACACAGCTGGCATTTAGAGTTGCAAGTGCACATCGTTGGTCCATTCTGAGCTTCAGCGTGCCCAGGTAGCCAAGAAGGCCAATGGCACCCTGGCCTGTATCAGCAATAGCCAGCAGGACCAGGGCACTGACTGTACTCAGCACTGGTGAGGCCACACCTCAAATCTTGTGTTTAGTTTTGGGCCTCTCACCACAAAAATGACATTGAGGTGATGGAGCATGTCCAGAGGAGGGCAGTGGAGCTGGGGAAGGGTCTGGTACGCAAGTCTTGAAAGGGATGCCTGAGGGAGCTGGGGGTGTTTAGTCTGGAAAAAAAGAGGCTCAGGGGAGACCTCACTCTCTTCAACTCCCTGAATGGAGGTGGTAGCCAGGTGGGGGTCAGCCTCCTCTACCAAATAACAAGCAATAGGACAAGAAGAAATGTTCTCAAGCCGTGGGAGATTTAAGTTGGATATTAGGAAAAATGTATTTACCAAAAGGGTGGCCAGACATTGAAAAACATTTTTCCCAGGGAAGTGGTGGAATCACTATCATGAAGAGTGTTCAAAAACTGTGTGGATGTGGCACCTGGAGACATGGTTTTGTGCTAACATGTTTGTGTTGGGTTAATGGTTGGACTCAATGATCTTAGACGTCTTTTTCAACACTAGCAGTTCTATGCTTCTTGTCAAGCCACATTCCCAAGTTTGTTTTCTAAGAGCTGTTTCCAATCCATTCTCTTCCCAGCCTGTAAATGTTGCCTTACACCTGTGCAGGACCCTGCCCCTGGCCTTGCTGAACTTCACAAGGTTGACGTGGGCCCACCTTTCAGGCCTGTCAAGGTCCCACTGGATGACATCTCCTCCGTCCAGCAAGTCAGCATCCCCACACAGCCTGGTCTCGCTAGGAAAATTGCTGAGGCCGTACACAATCCCAGTGTCCATGCTGCCAACAGAGATGTTCAACAGCGCTGATCCCAGCACTGATTCCTCAGGAGCACCATTCATTGTCGGGCTCCACACATCAAGCAGGTAACCAAGGCATTCCCAGTTGTTATTATTGCAGTTAGCACATGTGCCTCTGGTCTGGCCAAGCCACAGCCTCTCCAGAGATGCCCCTCATCCAGAAGATGCCCCTCTGGGAGTGACCGTGGTGTTGTTAACTCTCACCACACTCCACACTCACGATTTTGCCCAGAGGAGGTCTGAAGAGCAAAACCCGCATGTTTTGTACAGAACAGCTCACCCCAGCAAACACTTGAAGTGAAGGTCGTGTCTGGAAAAGCAGTTTTACCTTTCATATATTGGTTTTCTCACTTTGTATCAGAACACAAAGTGGGATTGTGGGAGAACACAGTGAAAAATAATACTTCAAAAGATTTCAGCATGAAAAGGTTGCTACATGTTTCTGGCACAGGGGTCTGAATTAGAAAACTTCAAATATGTAAACACACCCAAAATGTTACAAAAGATCAGGCCAATCACATCTGCCACATGACTGACTTTATTATAACTGGAAGCCATACAGGTACTCAACACAGATTTTTTAATTCTTTCAGATATTTTGTGAGCTTCAGAAGGGAATTCTTGGCATGAATACTGCTTGAAAAAGGACTTTTCAGCAAATGTATTAACCTTACAGGATATGCCAAAATGAAAAAGCTGTCTATCCATGGATTTCCTGTATCTTTTGGCATCTCCATACAATAGAAAAAATTTGGGGGGAGGGGGGTTTTATGATTACTATTTTGGGAGCTCAGTAGTGCACTCAAGACTTTAATCCTGGTAGCTGAATTGTGCAGTCAAACCACTGACCTGTGGACGCCTTGCAAAATAGAAAACTTACAAAGGGCTTGACAAAGGTTATTTCTCTCTGCTAAGCCACAAAGGTGCCAGCAGGTTTGGTCCAGGTGCCAGCCTACAGCTTTCCCTTGAGGACATGGAAAACAAGGAACCAGCTCTGATTTTCACCATGGAACCCTTCCTGTTCCAGGAATGGCAGCCAGGGCAGGGGGAGGCTGAGGCTCCCTTGGGGTTGAGCAATGAGCAAGATCCTCTGGGTTGAGCATCCTCACCCCATCCCATCCCATCCCCACCACTGCTTCCAGAGCTGACATGCTGCAAATCCCCCTGGCTGGGCTGGTGGCTCTGCCTTCCTCTGGTGTGTGAGAGGCAATGCCCACAGTTTCATTTCTCAGCCGGCCCTGCTCAGTTCAGTGGTAATAACATGTTTGCTACAGGATGTAAAAATAGAAATGTATGGATGTGGTAATCCTTCCCTGAAAGCCTGGCCAGTGCTGCTCAGGGAATGGCTAAACAGGCAAGCTAACCCTCATCACACTTTCTTGCATGTTTTTCATCATCTCTAGCTGTACCTGCGCTGCAGACTGAAGGTGGCTAAGTCTGAGAGGTGGGGTTGAGAAAAAAATAAATCAAGGACTTTGTTTAAGCAGGTTTTTCTGTTAAAGAAATTGTGTCAATTCAGAAATCTTACATCTTCATGAAAGTATTTTTAGCTACCATTGCTACAAGCCCTGCTTTAAGTCTCTGGAGCTAAAACCAGATCTTAGCAAACAAACTAAAGCATAATCCCTCTTTTTCAATATACTTACCTGTGTGAATTTCTGGCATATAACACACTGGCAGAAAATCACTACTTTCCACTCAGGTGTTTTTTGTGGGGTTTTTTTCATACAATTAAAAGGAAGTGGGAAAAAACATTTAGAAAAGAAAAAAATGCAGAAAAAATGGGATTAGGGAGGAGGTGTTGTGCTTAGGTATATCTAACAGAAATTAAGAAATTCTCCTCAATTCTCCTTCTTTAATCAGAGATCTGTTCATCAAATCCACTTTGGAGAACTGACATTGCTGACAGTTTTAGATGTTCTCCACATGAAACACCAGAGATGCCTCTTGGTCATTTTTTCCCTTTCAAGAATGAAGGCAAGGAAAACAACAATAGGCAAGGATAGCGGAAGCAAAGGAAAAAAGCTGAACTTTGGTAATACATGCACAGATTCCATCACAGCAAAAAATATAGTCAGTCTAATAGCATATACTAGGCTGAGTATATATATAATAAAGGCATAAAGCAGTATACAATGTTTACTGACAATACTGGGGTAAAGTTAGTTCAACTAGAAATGCAAGTGGTGAGGTAGTTTTTAAGGTGATGATGCTGACAGCGCTGAAGAAGAAGCTCCTCAGCTGTTCCCTGGTGCTCCTGTGCTTTCCCCTGAGAGGACTGCTGGCTGAGGGAGTAGGTGAGGGTCTCATCCTGCTCACTGCATGTGTCACAATATTCCAGTGGAATTTCACCCATAACAGGGGTGAATTTCACACATAATCCAGGGGCTGCAGTTTGGACTGGACAACAGCCTTTTGTTCCCAGCTCTGTGGCAGAGCAGAGCTGCTCCTGGCACAGCGCCATGGGGCTGTCTGCTTGCTCAGTGCAAGGCCCTGCCTGTCAGCCACACAAACAAGAGATGCTGCAGGCACAGGCACATCTGTGTCACTGCTCATGAAACACTTCCTGGTGTGACAGGAATGCTCTGGCCAAACTGACAACACTCTGTTCACAGCCTTTGAAATCCCTGAGCACACCACCACCTTTGAGGACGTTTGCATTCTTTCATGGCCTGGAAGCTCTACCCAGGTGTGGGACAGAGCTGGAGCCCCTGTACTCTCGTGTCATTTTCATTGGCCTGTTTATTTCTGTGTGGGCTTGCAACCCAAAAAGCCAGCTGTAATCTGGGCTGCATCCAAAGCAGCCTGACCAGCAGGTTGAGGGAGGTGATTCTGCCCCTCTGCTCTCCTCTTGTGACGCCCCACCTGGAGCACTGCATCCAGCTCTGGGGTCCCCAACACAGGAAACACACAGACCCTTTGGAATTAGTCCAGAGAAGGGCCACAAAGATGATGAAAGGGCTGGAGAACATCTGTGAACACAGGCTGAGAGAGCTGGAGGTGCTAAGCCTGAAGATTAGATTCCCGGACAACATCATGGTAGCCTTCTATGACCTAAAGCAGCCAACAAGAAAGCTGAAGAGGAACTTTTTACAAGGGCATGTAGTGATAGGACAAGGGGAAATGGCTTTAAACTGAAAGAGGGCAAATTTAGATTAGATATTAGGAAGAAATTTTCTGCTCTGAGGGGAGGCAATGGAACAGGTTGCTGAGAGGTGGTAGATGCCCCAGTCCTGGAAGTGTTCAAGGCCAGGCTGGATGGGGTCCTAAACTTCCTGGCCTAGTTGAAGGCCTGCCCGTGGCAGGAAGGTTGGACTAATGACATTTAAAGGTCCCTTCCAATTCTACGATTCTATGATTCATGCTTAACACCTCAGCCCTGTGAGGTCGTGCATCAAACCCCAACAGTTTTCAGGTCTAAGAGAAACCAGACCTGCTCCCATGGTCCATAAATCCACCTCACAGCCATTATCACTGGGCTCTCAGTGGTTTGAAGATATCAGGACAAAAAAAGTTTCCAGGAGTTTCTCCTGCTGTTTATACTGCCTGAAACAACATTTTCCTCCAGACATCCCCAGATCTCCACAACCAAAAGGCAGAGCTGCATTTACCCTGGGACTAAGAGGAACAAAACAAGAAGGAAAACAGAGGAGTCTTGCAGACAGAAGTCCAGAAGGAAGAGATGGGGATGGGGTGAGCCAGAGCTTGCTCAGGGATCCGCCTGCAGCCGTGAATGCCTCTCTGGCTGGTGCTGGCTCCAGCGGCTCTCAGACGGGCAACAGGAACTGTGACTGGCACTTGGCAGGAGGATAATTATAATCTGGGCTCTGCAAGTGTGGGTTAGCTCTCACTGAAATAAACTCCTCGAATCTATGATGAATATCAACATTGTAGGCACAAGGGGTAAGGCAGCAAATTGTAGTAGGATGAAATACCTACATTTAATTATGCAAAATTATATAGAATTTGAGATTTTTCCTGATGCATGCTATTTAAAGCTATGTCTAAGTGCACTTCCTTGTCTGAATAAAGCAGCTTTTGTTGCAAGATGTGGGCTTACTTTGTAGTTTACAATTTATAATCTTCCCCACATTTTGTCACTTTCTTATTTCTTAACTGAGATGTTTCTGAACATCTTATTTCAAATAATAGAACACAGCTCAACTGCTGCACTATATACAGCCTCTTAAAAACTCATGAACAGCGTTCTGTTGATTTTTTTTTTCCTCCAAGATACTGGTACTTGAGTATGCTCTTCACTGAAGTGTGTAACACATGCATGCACAGACAATAGTCATTGCTCCACCAGCCTAAAATTCAAGCACTTGTACACCAGGTGGATGGCGCCAACCCCACTGATTTTCCTTACAAATAATTTTTGATCAAACCAACCAGGAGCATTTAAATAGCCCCAGACTGGCCCAACTGAGCTCACTGTTAGTCTCCAAGGTTGAGCCCTGCTTTGGGACACTGCCTTGGGAGCTCTGTGCTGCACTCTCATCATGGTGGGGCTTGCAAATTACAAAGTAAGGAGCATCCATCTCGAGGCAGAGGGACACCTAAATCGTTTCCAGTGTGGGCAGAGGAAATGACCGGCTGGGGAAGCTGAAAGGGTTGCCACCCACACAGTTCAGCGGCCCTGGAAATAAAAGAGGGTTTTATGTGCAAATAAGAGCCTGGAATATTCCTGCCTGACTGGCTTGGCATGCAGGATTGTGCAGAGAGTGAGCTTACAGCTGCAGGCCAGTAAGGATGCACAGGATGTCAACAGAGAGACTGAAATATTGTTCAGCCTCAGTGAGCACAACATTTAGCTGGTGATGGTGACCCAGACCTGAACCATTTATTCACATGCAGAGACACATGGGAATATCTCTGATCTGATGCTCCTGCCCTATCCACCCCCAGCACCCTCCCTGAGCTGCAGGGCTGTCCTGAGGGGTGGTCAGTCCTGCACAAGCCTTGCAGCTGCATTGGCTGGTAGGGCCAGGGCCTGGTGATGAGGCAGCAGATCTGATGTCCTCCAGGTGTACAGGACACAGGACAGTGGAGTCATGGCTTTATTTCTCAGTGTTGTGGTTTAAATCCAGCCAGCAACTAAGAGTTGCACAGCCACCCACTCCTCCCCTCCACCTCCCCAGTGGGGAGGAGAATAGGGAAGAAAAAAGTAAAGCTTGCTGTTTGAGGTAAGAAGAGCTTAATAATTGAAATAAAATAAAATAAAATAAAATAAAATAAAATAAAATAAAATAAAATAAAATAAAATAAAATAAAATAAAATAAAATAATAGTAATAGTAATATTGAAAGGACAGAAAGAGATGAAACCCAAGAGAAACAAGAGGCACAACACACTTGGTGACCAGCTGCTGACTGATGACCAGTCCATCCCCAAGGCATCAATCCTCCTGGCCAACTTCCCTCAGTTTATACACTGGGCATGGCATTCTATGATATGGAATATCCCTTTGGCTAGTTTGGGTCAGCTGTTCTGGCCCTGCTCCCCACCAGCTTCTCATTTGTCTCCTACTGGCAGAGCATGACAAACTGGAAAATCCTTGAATTAAGGTCAGCACTACTGAGCAAAACCCAAAACATCAGGGTGTTACCAACATTATTTTTGTACTCAATTCAAAACATCACATTGTACCAGCTACTTGCTGAAGAAAATTAACTCCATCCCAGCCAAACCCGGGACACTCAGATACAGTATCAGGTCTACATATTCCCAAGCAGTGAAGGGGAGTAATCACAGACACAGCTCAGCTCACTGCATGGGACTGCAGCAACACTTACCAAGCAGATTTTTTCAGCATAGTATCAGAATTAACAAAAGAACTAAAGAGCTTCATAAATAATAAAAGAACAAATCTCACTTAAATTTAACTATTTCCCCGGTTGAAAAACAAGCAAATAAATCCAAAGAATCTGCTTAATAGATAGCCCCATATTTAATACTTAGTTGAAGAATCTTAAGATTTCATCTATGGATATATGTTTCATGTACAGATATTTATGGATATTTATGTTACCAGGACAGTGGAAGGAAATTACCGTAACCTAAGGATTGCTTGTCCTTAAAAATAAAATGAATCGAGTTCATTTGGAAAGATACTTTAAATTTCAATCTCATGGAGCCAGATTCATTCAAGAGCAGCCTCACTAATTTCAGTGTCTGTAGACACCACAAACATCAGTTTGCTTTTGCGGCTATGCTCCACCAAGATAATTTTAACTGCATTAATAACTTGAACATCCTCCTTCCCAAAACATCAGGATGAATGCAGGCAGTTGCTGTGCTGCTACAAAACAGCTTTGCGAGAGCCGAGGCAGATGAAGCTGAGGGGAGTGAGCTGGTGCAGCAATGACAGAAACCCAGACAAATCTGCACAGGGCGTCCCTTAAATCGCAGTACTGTGGAAGCTGAGGCTCGGTTAGAGATGCTGACAGCAAAATGCTCCGTGATTTCACTGCTCGTAACACAAGATGAATCACATGTTCTTCGTTGAAAGCTAATTAGATGAAGTGTCATCTCCCAAAGGCTCAAGCTGTGCAGATAACAACACCCAGATCACTGCCTGAGTGGGTGTTTCACAGCCTGAGCAGCGAATTGCTGTAAGTCACCAAAGCTGCCTCCACCGGGGTAAGAAGGAACAAGAAGGGATGGGGATGGGACACGGTGGCTGCACACACCACAGCTAGGGAGAGATGCACAGTCTGTGACATCCAGGCTGGCTCCCTCTCCCAAGGGACTGAGGCTGAGATGGCAGTGGAGTGGGAAGCCAGGGAAGGCTGGAGTTACTGGTTGAGGACAGGCATGGCTATGACCCTGCAACAAAATGCTAATGCCTTCCTTACACCTCTTCTGCCTCTCACTCTTCATCACCCAGCAGCAGCAGCCACCACTGCTCTGGTACTCACTCCATGACCTCCCTGGGCCCAGCCCCCCTGCCTGGGGCAGCAAAACACCCAGCAAAGTTGTGGCTTGGCTGTGGCATGGGGCCAAGCCAGGAAGGGAAGGACCAAGGAGGAGGCCAGGGCTTCAGACCAGCTCTGCTCTGTACGGCTGTTCAACATCCACTTGCTTCAGTGGCCTCTAACTCAACTGTAACACAGCAAATGAGGAACAATAGGTTGGTTTTATTCCAAAAAAAAAAAAGGTCTGACAAAAATTACTTCAAACATTTAAAAGTGTTGTAGTTGATGGAGTAACTAGGTTGTTGGCAAAAAGGGAGGGGAGAAACTTTACTGAAGAGATGGGTGGGGGGAATGACAAAAAACCATTTGAGAGGACTAAGTTACATTTACACTAGGCTTGTCCTTAGTCCTTGTTGTTCTCCATGTATTAACATTTGAATGCCAACCTGCTCACACTTTCCTTCCCAAGCTAAATTCTGTTTTGTGAACAAACCACAGGATCAGTAGGTTACAAAAAGAGATGCCATGAAACAATCAGAGCAGCACTTGAACAAGGCTGCACTTTGTTCCTCCACTGCCTCACCGCTCTCTTGAGAGGCATCTTTGAAAATTCCTGAGGCCAAAACACTTTATTATGTGACACACACATCTCAATCATCTTATGTTTAGACTTGAGGCACTACCCTGCAGCAGGCTGGATGGTAGAGAAAAGCTTACAGCACTATGTTACAGCCACGGGTCCTGCTGGGAGCAACTTCCCTGCACCTCTTGCACAAACCATCCAAAAATTTTAAACATATCTGAGTTTGCCCCTTCTTGCAAAGCCCTGGACTAGCAAACAACAAGTGTGAGGCAGCCGAGCTGCACGTGGAACACTGTGCACTGCAAATGCAGGCAGGCTTGGAGTCACACAGAGCGTGTCATGTCCCAGGTCACCACTGAAACACAATCTCTAATATCTCCCCTGTGCAGCTGCCACTGAGACCTGCCTGGATGTGCTGCTCCAGCCGCGTCAGTGCCCGTCCCTGGCGCACAGACCCGAGCGGTGCCGCTGCCCCAGCCCTCACAGGGCTCTGCACCCTCTGCTGCCCCCGCCCCCGCCAAAGCACAGGTACCTGGGATCCCACAGGGCACAGCTCCGCACAGCCACAGCGCCCTTTGCCGGCCGCAGCCTCGGCAGGGCTGCCTGGAGCCCCCAGCACAGCCGAGACTGGCAGGGCAGCAGAGGGGAAGGGGCTGCATCAGCTTTAGCACCCGTAAAGTCCCGCCTGCAGCCCGGGTCAGTCCTCAGAACTGCCAGAGACTACTCAAGCCTGGAACTAGCAGTGGCTCAGGCAGGGCAGAGCTCACCAATGCTGCGAGAGAGCAACCACAGGCAAGTCAAACAATTTCTCTTTTCAGCAAGCACTCAGCTGCAAGCAGAGTGCAAGTAAACAGGAATGATTTAATTACCATATAAAAGTAATTAATCACACACAGGAATCAACAGGGATGCCTTATGAGACACTGGTGGCACATTACTGTCAGCTGTAGAACAGTTAGCCACAGACCTACATGAGCAAGACCAGACACTAGTTTCTGCTCGTAGAGTAGCAGAATTATTTTGGCAGACAAAAATAGGGTTTAAAAACATCACCAAAGACCATAAAGCAATTTCAAAACAAGTAACATAAAACCAAGGCTGGGGTTGCTTCAGTGCTGCCCTTGAAATAAGAAAATAGGCAGCTGATCAAATTAATTGGTATTGCTCATCAGGAGGTTTAGTTCTTTTTCTTAGGGGGCTGGGGATGACTTACGTGACCTGAAGTATGGATTAGGCCAATGCTGCTTGTAGCAGCTGGACTGAAGGACAGACCATCCTCCCCCAGCTTCTTCCACCAGTTAGTGCACGGCCCCAGCATCCTCAAAACACTTCATGTGCTTCCTCTTCATTCTATCCCTTCTGCCAAAAGCATAGAATGAGTAATTTTGTCTGAAGTTAAGAATCTAATGCCTACCTTTGGGCTGTGATCCCATGGCAGCCACAGCCCCTGGGCCAGATCTTGCTGCCCACACATTTAGCAATGATGCCCCAGATGACTTCGAGCATGGTGAAAGATGTACCTTGAGTACAGCAGGTGTGACTAAGGACTGATGGGAGACTTGAACCTTTCTAGGCAAGCAGCTGAGGGCCAGGCAGGACACCTTACAGCACCTAATGTGGCACCAGGCAGAGACAACTAGTCAGTGGAGTCAGTTCAGCGGGCAGAATGAGTCAAGATTACCTTAAAGGAACTTAGTACCAGCTCAACTGCTCTGCTCAGTCATACACACCTAAATCCAGACACATTTAGGTGGCTTAATCCTGAGTTGGATCCCACACAGAGCCTACAGAAAGCAAGGGGACTCATCTCCCATTAACTCACTCCTGTTGCTCACGGTTTTGCTGAAATAGAACTAGGTCCTTGCCCCATTACCTTCAGATAATTATCAGAAACCTTGTGACATATGGCAACCAACTCCAGCCAGGTAACAGTTCCAAGGTTGGGGTTTTCCTCTAAATTATTTTCCTTGAGGAACAGGCCAGTGCAGCATCAGCCCATCACCCAGGAGATGATACTTTCTTTCACACACAACATCATGTATCCCACCTTATGTACATACTAGAGATTTGAGAAATTTACCTGGAAAATCAAGGACTGGACCAATCTCAGTGCTGGCATTTTATGCAAGCTCACAGAAAAATAGTCAGACATCAGCTATCCAAAGTTCTAGAAAACAAAGGGCTCCATTCAGATGCCTGAATGCCAGCATCTATGCTATTTGAGATGCCCTGAGGCACCCAAGATACACATGGGGTTGGCAGATACCACATAGGACTTATGGAAGCAGCAGCTGGAGACATGGAGACCATGCAGGATACCCCAGGGTATCTCAAATGGTACTCGATGCCAAAGCACAAGCAACTGAACCAAGTTCTAAAAATCATGTTTCATACTGAAGTCAGCTGTAGCCCTCCCATATCTAATCAATGTGTATCTTGCAGAGCAGCTAAGCTGAAAAAGAGCTACAAAAGAATTGCATCCTTATTTCAGGTCTGCTGAAATCTGGCAGAGCTTACAGACTGTGTCAGCTTATTTTGTTATGAACATATAATGCTCACTGAACCCCATGAGCTGCTGTGATAACAATCTCTGCCAGCTTGCTGAATGGATTCCTTTCAGTTGCTGCTTCTGAAGTTATGTGGTTAGAACAGAGCTTCTGCAGTATACCAGTGCACCAGGAACACCAGGTTTTAGCTAAGGGAGCAAGAAATCTGTCTGGAAAGATTAATGGGCTCAGAATTGATTATCAGACCGCAGGAGCAGAAGGTCATTGTGTCAAGGCTCCTGGCTATTGCAGTGAGAATGTATTACTGGCTAATCCTCTTACAAACACATGCACTTCCACGAGGAAGAATACCTCTAATGATTTAAGTCCAATTTTTATATAATCAGCGCACTGTTTATTATGGTGAGGTTGTTATGGCACTACAGTCTTAACTCAGCTAGATGACAGAAGAGGATACAAGTCTTTCATCTGCAGTTAATAAATCTGGGGTCCCAGGAAGGCTATGTAGGTCTTTCATAGAATAATAGAATAATTTAGGCTGGAAAAAACCTCTAAGATCATCCCAGTTCACCATTAACCTGGCACAACCAAGTCCACCACTAAACCATACTCCTAATGTCGAAGCTACACACCTTTTAAAAACCTCCAGGCATGGTGACTCCCCTATTTCCTTGGAGCTCTTCCAATATTTGAAAACCCTTTCAGTGAAGATCTCAGGACCCAGCAATAAACTTTGTACCGTAAGTATTTTCAGCAATTGGTGTTACATGAGCATGACTAGATAGATTACTAATTTTCTGGACTATCAGCAAGGAGTAGTGACACGATTTTTCCTTTAGGAGTTACTTAGTGTGAAACAATCATTGCCCAGGTTAAATCTAAAAATAAAATTAGAAGACCTAAGTGGTTAAAACCCAGAAAATATGACTTGTCTTTGGATTTTATTATTAGGAAACTTAATAAGAAACAGTTATTTGTATGTACCAGCACAGACCTTCCCATCCAGTTTAGCACTGTAAGTCATTTTTCCGTAACACGCACTTAAACAGCCTCCATCCTTGAGCACAGGTTATGTGAGTGAATACTGCCATCTAGGCAGGCTTTTGGAGGCAGCACCTATTTTAGAACATTAGTCCATGTTTGCCGGGGAAAAATATTCTACTACCCAAAACAGAGGAGAAAGGAACAATTTTTATACTATTAAAACCGACACAACACCAGCCACCAAAAACACAAAACCTGCCCCTCAACCGGACTGTAGCAGTCCACATTAAGAGCAAATATTTTCTACATGTTTATTAAGAAATATATTATTCCATATTTCAATACAGGAAACTTGAACTTAAGCTTTGCACTAAATTAGAAATCACTTTTTTCTGTGAAAACTGTAAATACAAAGTATATTTTATTAAGGCTATAAATTACCAAAGTACATTTTACTAAGGCAGTACTCTAATTGCATCTATTTTATATGCTTTGAAATACAGTAACAGTACATTTTTAGGAGACAGTTACTAAAATATCTATTCATGTTTTACAAAGACAGAAATAATTTTTAAAACTATTTTTCTTCATATGACCAAAATAGCTTCCATCCAGCACAAAAAAATATAAAGTATGTAATGCATCTATCTTATTTCAGACAATAAACAAGTTCTATACATGGCATTTACAGGAGACTTAACACAATTTGACAACAATCTCATTTTGATTGGATACATTAAGAACTGGCTTCATTATCAGGTGTGAAATTCTTTAGGGAATGCACAAACTGTGAAGACAGAATCTTACTCAAAATGGTAAGACCTGAAAAGATGACAGTTTAGCACCTTCCATAGATCCACTGATATTGAATGTGAAGTTATCCTCCTCAAGTTCTTCCCTGGTGTGTTTCACCTGTCATCTTGAGGATTGTCCTGAGCAGGTTTGTGTACAAAGGTATTCTTCTTTCTCTCAGAAAGACCCCCCTGAATAATCACAGAAATGTGATTATCTGGCTACAGCCATCCATCTCGTCCTTCCCCTATTCGGTAGGAAGCAATGCAGCATGAGACTGATTTTTACAGACAGCAAAGCAGGCAAAAAGAAGAGGAATTGCTTTTTGCACAGCTGCTTAGTAGCAAACACATTCCAATTCTAGAAGGAAGGATATTGCAGCAAAGATGTACCAATTAAGCCTCTCACTCACAGCAACAAAGCAAAAAAAGTTCTCCTCCCCTCTCAAGAAAAATGGACTTTCCCTTGCAGAAAGGGAAATCAGTATTAGGGACTGTTTTGCATGAAGCCACTCAAGTAAAACACTGATGCCACCAGTTAAAGCAGGTCTCTATCACACAAGTTGGTCTGGCTGTGTAAGGTTTATTGTGTTGAAAACAGTCACATTCAAATAACTTCTTTGGGTTCTTCCAAAACAACAGCAAAATGAAGAGACTACATGAGCATAACATGTTTTATTGAATAAAATTCTGCTTCTAATATTTACACAGTGAAGTCTAGATATAACCTAGTGAAGCACGGCAATGTGCAATTTTCATTCAACATCTGGAATATCTTTGAATACATCTGAAAGTACTTACTGTAACAATCACCTGCCCATCACTGATTTCATAATTAAGGAAAATTTGAAGTTGCTGAAGAATAGCCAAGATGAACATTCAGGATAGCTGAGTTAAAAGAAAAGTCTGCTATGTAAATTCCAAACCCAAAAGATCTGATTAAAATGTCAAGAGTTTTGAAGGCAGCTTCTGTATTTCCCTGTTGTTCTTCTCCTCTCTGCAGAAAAAATGACAAAATAAATTATAAATCTGAAGACTGAGACTAACATCTGCACATTAAACAGACAGCATACCCTAGGGTAATCTTAGTTCCTAAATTCACAATGTCTTAACTTCAAGGTGTATGAACTAAAACAAATTACTATCAATTACTTACTGATTTTGTATTAAATACTATTTTGTGTCTTTAAAGCTGCCGGGGTAGACCCACAGAAATTAGAAATGCTGCAAATGATACCTAGAGTCAGCACACTACTAATTATTGCCATTTACTCAAAGAAACTTATGATGAACTACCTTCCCTCCTACTCTAGAATGCTAAGCATTAAATGTTTTGTATTTTTTCCATTAGATATACTCTCATTCTACTATTACAGAGAAGTGGAGTCTGGTAAAGCAACTATAGTCAACACCTTTCCTGTTTACAGGGATTTTTTTAAGATAATTTCATTATTGATCTTGCATGAGTTCTCAGCAATGTCTGAATGCAAGTACAGATTTGCAGTAGCCATACTAACAGTCTAACTCATAGCTCTAATAGAGTGGTATCTTATATGTGGACTACTCACTTGTTGTAAGTAAGACATGATTCACTGACCACCTGTATGATTTTTGTCATCCAGAAGGAAAAGATTATAAACCAGGAATGTTGTGTCCTACTCAAGTTTCTGGAGGTTGTTTGTTCTAGTGGGTTACAGATAGTACTTATTAAGCAGGCAGTTTAGTCTGCCACATTTTTGATTAACGTATTGAAAGAAACTGGTTGTTAGTGTCAGGTTAAAAAGATCTTTCACAGTCTCTCATATCTTATTTACAAAACAGGGAGAGGAAGTACAGTTGTCCTGTCCTCAAGCTAACCTGTACGAAGCCCTGCCAAACAGCCAGGAGTGCAAGGAAGACACAATTACTAACTAAAGCACCTTCCAGGTCCCTTCCTGTTTCCCAGCACAACCAATTTCAACTGCATGCTTGGAAAGAAAAATAAATTTAAATCAGCCCCCTAAGATCCCCTAACATCAGCTAACCTTTAAGCACCAAGAATAAACTTCTCATAAAATAGTTCTGCAATAAAGTTCAGGGTACTGCATTTTTAGGGACTAAGTTTGTAACAATAACAATGGCTCTCCATGAACACACACACTCTCATGGAGGTAAAGTGTAACATAGCTTTAAAATCCAGAATTTGACAAGAAAACAAAATATGCAAATGTGGTAGTAAAAGCTGCAAAATATAACAGAAAAGCACTTAAATCCCTGCCATTTCGATGCTACAGCCAGCCCTCAGCATATTTGTGAACAAGAGCATATTTTATAAAACTCGTCACTATTTTCTTCGGTTTCATGGCTATCTTCTGTTTCATCTTTTAGGGATTTTTTCCTCCTCAAACAAACAGCCAGACACTGTTCCATTTACCCAGGAAATGTATATCCATCCTAATCTCACTGCTCTTTTTATGTTTATCCGTTTTCCAACTACAGAGAGTTATCTGGAACACAGCTGCCTACCTGGAAGCTATTTCTCATATACCTAACAGAGCTACAAATTTTAATAACTGAGAAGCTGCTGAAAGATAGAGACTTTGCTCTTGCCTGTCTCGTTGGTGAGGTACACAGGAGACATTAACAAACACTGTCTTTACGCAGAAAATCCATCTGTACTGACAAACTCAAGATAAGCAACTACCTGTGTGTGAGATGCTGTCAGCATAGGCTGAACAAAACTAAATGTACATTAAGATAATAATGCTAACTTTAGAAATTATTAACCACAGTACCCAGATATTTTTACTTTTCTAGTTCTCTCTCCCCTATCCCACTGGGGGGAAATGAGAGAGGCTGTGTGAGGCTGAGCTGCCAGCTGGGGTTAAACCACAACACCAGCTTGACCATTTCTGTAACTCTCAAAAGCCAACCCTACACCCCTCTTCACCACAGGAAACTCCTGTCTCTCCAACAGTAGGACATGAAGGGGCCCAACCCCTCTAACATCCAGAAGGACTGGGTGTGCTAAGATCCACACAAACTGTATAACCATTTCTCAGAACAACATATGAGATGGTTTGGAACACATAACTTCATCACTCTGTACCAATGGCAAGTAACAAATGTTACCATGAGTACAAAAATAAGCAAATGTAAAGCAATCCTTCAATTTTTTAGAAACATAAGTGAGCTACCTTAGAGGCAAACTCTGTGGAGTTGACAGCAGAATGGAGGTCTGTTGCAACTGCTGTGTCAAGTATGTAAGACCAATGTATAGCAAACAGAAAAATAAGGGAATTCTCCCCTTACAACACAGCACATTAATGTTCTCTCATAGAAAAACACAGAAAAACTTTGAGCAGCTCATTCTGTGACACTAACATCTAGTCACACCAGCCAAAAGATATAGTGCTATGGGCCCCAACATCTGGATGTTTTGTTAGACAAAGCAGAAAGCAGAGTTTTCTGTGTCGTGACACTGTTTTTCAGACAACCTCTAATAAACCTGCTCCTTGACATGCTAAATCCAGGCAAATTTTTTAGACCAGGTTTAGTGTGGATTTCCAGTGTTGAAACTGGAGTGTGCACAAATTTGATGCAATCTCAGAACCCATTTTTTCAGCTCATACCTCCCTCACTTTACCATCCTATAGAGGAACAGGGTGTTAACTAAGTCACTGAACCACCAAATGCCCTCAGTTTGTCTCCCTTTTCTTACACAGGACCAAAGGTTTGATCCTTTGATTTCCTGCGAAAAGCAACCAATCAGAGGCTATCAAGCGTGAGCCAGTAACTCGCCTCAAGGAACAGATACAACCAAACCATTCTCCTTAGGTAAGATACCCTGACTGTTACAGAGGTGCCGAACAAAAAAAGGAAATAAATCTTTAATGAGTTTACTTCAACCCAGATCAAAGGCAAGGACAACTGTTATAAAAAGAAGAGCGCTGACTACATATTCTACAAAAAATATGACCAGTCAGAAAACAGCTTTTCTTTTAATGCCAAGGAAATGAGGTGCACTAAGAACTGCATCACAGCTGGGCAAGGGAGGGGATTGTCCTGCTCTGCTCTGCACTGGGGCAGCCTCACCTCGAGTGCTGGGGGCAGTTCTGGGCACCACAATGTAAGAAAGACATTAAACTATTAGAGAGGGTCCAAGGAGGGCAACAAAGATGGTGAAGGGCCTTGAGGGGAAGCTGTGTGAGGAGCAGCTGAAGGCACTGGGTCTGTTCAGCCTGGAGGAAACTGAGGGGAGACCTCACTGCAGCTACAGCTTCCTTGTGAGGGGAGGAGGAGGGGCAGGCATTGATCTCTTCACTCTCATGATAAGGCAGGACTAAAGGAAACAGCATGAAGCTGAGTCAGGGAAGGTTTAGGTTGGATATCAGGAAAAGGTTCTTCACCAGAGAGTGGCTGGGTACTGGAACAGGAACCTTAGAGAAGTGATCACAGCACCAAGCGTGACAGAGATCAAGAAGCATTTGGACAATAATCTCAGGCACGTGATGGGACTCTTGGGGTGTCTTCCTCAGGGCCAGGAGTTGGACCCAATGATCCTGATGGCTCCCTTCCAATTCAGCATATTCTGTGATTCTATGAAATGCTCTGGTATGTCAGTAATAAGCGATTTTTGAGAAAAGTAGAACTACATTATTTTTTGAAGACACTGCATCACTGGTAGCAATCCCATTTCTCACACAGAAACTCCACTGTCTGCTATTGAGGGAAACAAACAGTGGAATGCCAAAAATCTCCTGAAAGTAACTCTATAAAGGAAATTAACATTATGGTATCAGTAACCTTCTATCCATGGCTCTAAATTTAATTCACAGTTTAATGCAGAGGTAAAACAGACAGAAGATGGCACCCCTCATATCGGGCCTGCGCCGGCTAGCTATATACAGACACGAACAGGACGGGACCACTGAAGGATGCGTTGGGAACCGTTTATTTTCTAGAATCTATATAATACATAGTTTTGTCTATGAAAAGATCCTGACAGTTCGCATCCAGGCAGCAAGCTAAAGAAACTCACTTGTTACAAGTCACTAAATACTCATCCTAGCCAATTACACAGAGAGAAAGCATCAGCAAGATCCATAACTCTGCTGCACTGAGGCCTGTCTGTTTTCTCTACAAACCTGAAACCCTCTAACTTTATAGATTCCTACAGGGCCCACCTTGGCCCTCCTGTCTTTGGTGTCAACAGCTAAAAATCCCTTGCCTGTCCATTACAGTTTCTATTGTTTTCTTCTTTTCATTTCCCATGTACAAGATCCATCAAAACTGTATCTCAAAAACTAGGTAACTGTTCAGTTAAAGGAAGAACAGAATGCATTGTGTTAACACATTTTCTAAACTGTTAAACTTTGGTCATTATACGCCAGAAGTTCTCCCACAGCAAAATTCTAAATCCTCATCAGTCCACCCCACAGTCAAATGTTACTTAGTGTAATATTATAATGAAACAAAAGATGTTACAGACTGTGAGTAACAGACACAGGAATGTGTATTACTTCACAGTCTTTGTACTCTGCAAATAGCAATCTTCAAGCATGATCAAATTACATTGAAGACTATAAAGAAAAATTATTTTTATAATAAATAATTAACCAATAGAACGGTAAGACACTACAGATGCTTCACGTATTTCCAATGGTTTGTGTGTGTTTACAATACAGAGCCAATATTCAGAATAAATTGGGTGTTATTTCTACATTGCAGGATTACAGGCCACCCCGAGGAGTGAAAAATTATAAAATTTAACACTATGGTTTGCCTATGAAGTAACTCTTGAGTATTCTAATAGAGATGAAAATATATTCTCTGCATAACTATTCTTTTCACCCTTCACTTTATACTCTTTTCACTGCTCAAGATTCAAGACACCAAATTTTTAAATTGATTAAGCAAGGTAATTCATTTTAAACACTGATTTCAATGGCAGTACTCAAAAATATTCAGACGCCTTTGAGACTGAAGGCCCAAAGCTGTAAGAGGCAATTCTTATTAAAAACAATTAAATAAACTAATAACTTAAATAAATAATGTAATCATTAATAAATTAATTAAATAAACAAGTAGTACTATAGGCCCAAACCTTGCAGTAATCCTGTCAGAACCCTTGCAGGTAACCTGTCAGTACAAGCTGTTATTTCTCACCTGTACTATTGCTCAGTAGTTAATCATTCTTCTAAGAGCATCATAGCATTTCCATTTGTCTGGGATGTAGAAAGGCTCAAAGATGTGAGGGAAGGGAGTGTCATAGCCACATACTCTTGCAATAGGAGCTTCTAAATTCAAAAAGCATTCCTCCTGTTAAGAAAAATACAGAATAAATGTTAGTGAGGACATTCTTTTCAGGAGTCTTGCATCACAAATTGGGGTCATATGAACTTTGCCAGACAGACAGTCCTGGAAACTCAGAAGTTCTATTTATATCACTGAATAAGTAGTCATAACCAGAATAGTTTTCCTCTTGCACAAAGGTCCTAATTAAAAATACAAATCGTATTAATGTTATTTTCATTCTCTGCATGTGCGCTGCATTAAATCATAGGCAGATTATATTTAAGACATCTGCTATACATTCAGACAACTGCTGCCAAGAAAAAAACATTTTAAGAGCAAAGGAGTTAGAGTCTCTTTCCTGTGCCACTTTTAAACATATAGAAAAATTATATAATCTAAGAGTGCAGATTATTTAGTGGATAAAGGAATATCATATTCAAATTTCTTTCAACTCTTAGATTATTAGGCTCTGTCTAAGCATTAAGCAGTTAGGAAAAGTAAGTGGATTTGCATATCTCCAACTTTGAGTCAAATCCATGCTCTACTCTACCCCCCACAATTTGTGTTCTACTTGGAGATCAGATTTAATAATGACTCATAATGTTTCATTACTTGACTTAGAACAGCACAAAATATTACAAACGCTACATTAATTTGAAAGTAACCTGTAAATAAGTAACATGATCAGCCTTAATAACCAAATAAATAGTGGGGGTTCCATCTTCTTATTCTCAAATGCCAGAATGATGGCATGGACTACAAAAATCTGCAAGTGGATGTAGAAATAACTTAGCCAGACCAAACTGATGTTGATGCTAATTATCAGCTCCCTTTTCTCCCCATATCTTTAGTATAGGTATTTGCTTTCCAAAGCAGACAAATGAAGTGATAAAACATGTCTCCTCCTGGTCTCTCCTTTATGGCATGCATCAACTGAGAAATCCTGGCCAACTTCCCCTGTACTTGGCTCAGCAAAATGGAAGATGAAGTATTATCTACCGGCCTTTTTCCGCCAGGCCCACAGGGAAAATAGTTAAAAAGCCTTTCTACAAATGCTTGAACAAAAAGTTAAAATGCTTTTCTACAAATGAGTGCCAAGTATTTTCTCAGACTGATGAACTGTTTTGAATGCACGTTGCCTTGCAGTCCATGGCAGCATAATTCTACTTACTGTGCTTTCTGTACATCACAATATTTGGCAGTATAGAAGGTACTGGTAACATAATGAGATCTCAACCTTTCACTCCAGCATTATGAGATGGGTTTTTCTGGACAATGAACCAAAGTAAAAAGTCCAAGAAATCTTGTGATTGCACACAGTATCAATTACAATTAATAGTGCATTAACTCACCTAGAAAACTTCACAATCTGAGTAGGTCTGAGGTAAAAGATAAAGGCAAACAATAGAAATATTTTTGAGCTCCATTTCCAGGCACTCTTTTCTTTGCAAAGCAAAAGATTCACGTTAGTACAAAACCCTGGAAAGCAGAGTGTAGTAAGTCCTTTATCTGTCCACGAGATAGATCACGATGTCCTGCTCTGACTTGCTGGCAAGGGTGATTTTGATACTAAACAGTCCTTGATTCCCATGTTGTAACTGACCAATAAGACAAGGCAATAGATTTTGGAGCATCCCAAAACTGACTGCCCAATCCACCTGTCAGTTACATTATACCAAAACATGCAAGTATATTCTAGACGCGCAGGCTCCCAGCCCTGCGGTGCTGTTTTCAAGTGCCCAACATAGACCACTATCTAGAAGACAGGCTGTTTAAACAAACTGATATCTCCCCAGGAAAGACATTAGGAAAAAACTTTACAGTTAAATGGTTTTGGAATAAAGTAGTAGGCATGGGATTTCTGGTTCAGTGTAAAATGTTTAGTTTTGAATACCTGTATGAAAAAGTCATACTCGATTAGCAGGATATCCATAACCTCCAAAATTCAATTAAAGTAAAAAATTATTATATGGTTAGAAAAGTGTTTATGAAACCAACAGCTATAGTTATTAGTTCAATCTAGCTAATTTTTTTTTAATGTGAAAAAAAACCCAACGAAACATTAAATTGCTGTTCTTGCCCTGCTTCCTAACTGCAGAAGCCAAATCCTGGCCTCAGTTATTCAATATGACCTTTGCCAATTTTCCTTCATTTGCCTGATTTTCACTGAAAGCTTTCTGGAAAATACATTATTACATTAAGATATAAAGGCATATAATTGGTTACATAATTCTATTTGAACATGTGATGCTTAATACACACTCATTAAGACTTTTCAAAACACCTTCAGAGCACAGGTCCCCAAAAAAAATCTGTTCTTCTGTTCTTGAAATTCACAGCAATCAGTCAAATGTATCACACACACAACACTTTAAAACAATCACATGCCTTGATTTTTTTAGAATAGGACCTAAAACCAAGGACTTGCTGGATGTTACATAATTGTATGTGAAATGGATCCTCCAGTATGTGGTACACTCAATCTATTTCCCCAGATTACAATATCCCAGTATGCTAATATAGAAAATTTTATCCCAGTTTCTTTTATCTTTATTTAAAAGTATATTTTACTTTTATCAGAGATACAGGTACTCATTGCTAAATCAGGGTTCTGAGTTAAAAACTCTTAAAAATCTTTGAATGAGAACTGCAGACATTTACAGAGATATACAGTTGTACAAAAAAGATAAAATAAAAAATCAAGTCCATTATTGGGTATTCCTGAAAGAAAACATTACTCATCCATCTGCAATGTATGGAAAAATAAAGCAATCTCATCTGCTGTTTGGAGGAAGTGCTTTCAGGCATCTGGGCAAGAAGAAGATAGCTAAAAGAGTTTTTTCTCCAGCCTGTCCTTCCTCTGAAGGGAATCTCTACAATTCCACAGTCACAATAAACAGACCTTCAAATGCAAACACTTTGGTAAGTAAGTACTGGTAAACAAGATTATGTAATGCATAGCTAGCAAATCAGACAAATTCAAATTCAGTCTTTCGCCCATTACAATCTTAATTTCTTTATTTCTATATTTTGGATCTATTTCATTTTCCGCTGTAGCTGGTATGGATTAAAATCCATAAACAGGACTTTTAAAAAATTTTTAATTTCTATTGTGTTTAGAATACTTCCTAAGTGAGAAAGCTTTCCTTTAAAAATAAATTAGTTCTGCAATATTTTATGTCTTTAGAGTCTCTCCCACACTATTCTTATTTTGCAACACTACAAGTACCCCAAAAATTAACAGCTACTAGAACTCCAGCTGGCCTCTACATGAGACCACTGATTTTACAATTCCTTTTTCAGTACAGGAATTTACTTTCTGAAGGATGATAAACAAAAAGTTTATATAAAAGGCTAATATTAATACAAATTGTTAGATGGAACTCTTGATGTTTATGGTGGTATTATAGCTATTATAATAAAAAGAAGACTAAAGCTAAAGTCCATTACACAAGGCAAACTGTAGAAACATTCTTCATACAGGAGTACTCATTTTTTGGCTGACAATTACAACAAAATTTAGACTCAGGAATTCATTTGCAAATGAATTGCAGGATGCAAAGCTTTAATTAAATTGTGGTCAATACTGTCAATTAGAACTCTGAATTTTGCCATCTCATCTACAGATTATAAAATTTGAAAAACCACATATTTAATTAAAGAACTTTTCAGAGGGAAAACTTACTGCATCAGAGTTTCAGTTTCTGTTCTGGATTTTTATTCAGATTTATTTATGCTGTTGCCATGAACTAAAGTGTGGGGCTTAAACAGTTAAGAAAATTTATTTCAGATCACTTTTTTGTGATTGTTACATCTATATTATTAATTACTTCCACATACAGATTTTCAACGGTAAATTACCTATTATTTTAAAAATAAGATTAAACCTATTATAGGTTAATAATGAACACGGAAATCTCATTTACAATAAAATCTGTTCTTTCACTCATAGCTTAGATTTTCAAAAGAAGCTTTCCAAAGACATTTTTAATCAAGCACCATTTTGTAAAATGTGGATTTCATGCACTAAAGCTGACACTAAATAAAGACTAAACGTCTTTTTCCTTGGTTTCTGCTTAAAAATAATGTCTTATTTTAAAAATCTACTTTTTATAACAGAAAAGTCAAGCGTCTTCAGTTTTCATATGTTTCTCAGTTGTAGTACAATATTTTACAGCTGCAAGCAGCAAATGCTACACATTTTAAAGACAATTTGCTTTGACAACAAATATATGTCACATTCCTATGAACAGTCACTTCTATGAGCTACATAAGTACTATACAATGCACCCACGAGATATTCTCAAGTTGAGATATGAGTAGAGAGAGTGATCTATATATTCTTTCTTTAGAGGAACTTTTTTTTTCCAACAGCTTAGCCATTTTTGTCTTAAAGTACTTTTATAAATCTTTTCCTGATAGTTACAACCATGACATAATTTTTCCTCAGAGAACTCCGCAGATGTATGTTGTAAACTTTTAACTTCTATCAATTTTTTTCTCCTTTCCAAATCACTTTAAGACTATATATTTATAACTTAGCATAGATTAATAATGATCCATTTTATTTGTTACCAATTCTTTGAATTTATGCAATTAATATCTTGTCAAATACAGAAAAATAGTTAGCTGCTAAAATTATTTATTGTGCAATTGCCAAAAGAGATCATACTTTTACTTACAAAATACTTCAGTAATTATAAAACAAAGAAAAATTTAGGGGGGAAAAATGTCTGTTCTGTGTAATTGATTGTCTTGTTATCATTAAAAAGCAATTAACTGCAAATATTGTCTTTGCAGTAATAAATCATATAAAACAGTATTTATAGAATAATTCAAATTTATTTGATAAAAGATAAAGTATTATAACATAAAATGAACAATTTATACACAGGCTTGAAGATTGCTTTCGAATTTCATTTCAGCCAGCTTAAAAAATGAATGGAACAATCTTTAATAACCCTATACACAATGGTATAATCTGTTAAATTTTCCATATCAAGTTAACAACCACTCTAACAAACATTGACAGCAAGAGCATTAACTTGAAGCTGTTGGCTGAGTTGTCTTGGTGGCAGAACTGCACAAAGAAATCGGCACTGCATTCCCAAGGTATTTACAATACAAAATGAGAAAAAAAGGAAAAACACAAACTAAACAAGCCCAAAACTTTATTTATGTAAAATAATTATGTTTTCAACAAGGAGGAAAATGAATAAAAAGTAATTTTTGTTTCTTCACAACCTAATCCTGTGTTTTATAGAAAAAGTCAAAGACTTTCTATGAAAATACTACACCGCTTAAATTGATTCTGGTGGAATCTAGTACTAGAATTGAAATATATTCAACTCAGAAGAACACACAGACAAGAATTAAGGTCTTCCTGGTAAATGTATAATTTGCATTGTTTGGGGTATGAGGCGCAGCAGCCAGTACAATTCTTCTCCACAAAACAAAGGGCACAAGACAGATACACTCAAGAGGATGTGGAATGACTTGCAGATTAGTGAATATGCTACTTAAAGTGAACCATAAGAATGTCTTTTGGCAAGTCAAGTTTTTGATAATTAATTGCAATCCACTAGATGATCACTTCCCACCTTTTTGCTACAAATACTAGGAATACTATTTTTTCCTAGGCAATTATGTTATGTATTATGTATGCAGAATATGACAAAATTATTCAAACAGAATTTGTTCCTCTATATAGCAGCAAACCACCTTACAGCAAAGTTACTACAAATTATGTTATTCTATAGGATATTCCAAGTTTCCTGTGCACTTTCTTAAGTGGCAATTTGCAGCAGGACCCACATATTTTCTAAAAGCATGCCCAAAGCGCCAGAGCTGGAATGATTCCCCAGGCCCATGAGTATTTGAACATTCTTGCCTTTATTTAGCTACTTGGCATTACTAACTGATCTGTTCAGTAAATGATCCTGCAAACTGCTACATGTACAATAACATGGCTGGATAATCCAAGGGAAATCAACAGAGCTGAAGTGCCTGCATAAAATTATTCCTACGTGAAATTGTTTGCAGATCACAGGTCATTTTTCTGCATGAATGAGCAGTTGTTCTGTACAACAAACATTTGTTAAGATTTGCAGTAAAGATTAACCTACTTCTAATTACTTCCTACCTTTTAATAAAGCTAGAAATATGCTACCAATGTAATCAAACTTTATACTTTTCGATCATCATTTATCACCTAACATTCTAATTACTTATTTAAGTATTTTGTAAAAACATCTGGTTAAGCTCAGCATGCCAAAAGTGACTGGAAGGATTTGCTGCTAAGAATTTTAATAGTCAGTGAGTGGTATTTTTATTTTTACAGCTGTTGAGCCAGCTGAGAGATTCTTGCAAAGACAGCCTTGTCAGACTACGTATCTGGCACAGTAAAATTCTCGTAGAAGTATTTCGCTCAACACACACTAATGAACTTCAAAGGAAATGCAATTTCAGCTGCTGTTACTAAACAATTTAAACCAGCACATTTCCCTTTTCATACTGAAGCATTTGCATTTTGGGACAGTGCAGTGAGAATGATGCTGTCAATGTGACTGTCACCAAATCCTTCCCCAGGGCAAACCTACAGCTTGGCCAGGCAGCCAGGGCGCAAATACAAAGGAACTATCCAGTCCTCCCATGAAAAGGTTAAGACTCACCTCATATCTTTCCAGACTTTTTTACATGATCACCTTTGCAAAACAAGCTCAGAGTGGAGGGGATTATTAGATCACTTCACACAAAGATATAAGGAATTTCACGGTGTATTATTTAAACCAAGTCATAATTTTACTTATAAATTTAATTTATCAGAAGACGCTTGATGGTTCAAGCCCTCGGGTAGAAGAATTCTAGTGAAAAGCTTCAAATTAATAATAAATATTCTCTCATACAAAGGCAAAATTAACAGTTAAGAAATCTGACTGGTGAGAATATACACGATTTTTATTCTACAGAAAAAGTTTTAAAAGTTGGAGAAAAATGTAATGAGGTTTTAATATAAAAGTTTATGCAAAAAAGTACTCAGAAATACTAAAATAATTACATTGGAGACTGAGCTTTTGGGTACAGGCTAAACTAAAAAGCATGAAATAATTATTTCACCAAATTTCTTAAAGTAATTAGCTTTTCTTCTTTCCTAGAGAGATGCAATTTTTTATAGTTTTGATCATTCTACACTTCATTTCCTAAATCACTATTCAAACAGGCTACATTGATATTCCAGTGTAATGAAAAATTGCCAACAAAACAAATGAAAACAAGACCTCTAAGAAAATAAGAAATTAATACTTCATTAATTTTTGCAGCTATAAATAGTCAATGCAACTCTGTTACAAAAGACCAAGAAATGGGCTGAAAATGAAACATTTTTATTTTAAAATGTTTAATAAGACCATAAACAGTTCACATTACATCTCTTAATTTAAAAACTGATCCAAAACTGAAGACAAAGAATAAAATATTTTGGAGGCTATGAAATTTTGAGTTTCTTTTATGCCAGAACAAACAGTTGAAAATTATTGCCGTGATTTCATGGAATCGATGAAATGCATGTATAAAAACAAATGTGTGGGACCTGTGACATATTCAGCAATATTACACACAGAAATACAGATAACAGAATTAATTATTTTTACACAAGAGAGAAACATAACATAGATGTCAAATGTACATTTTAGGAGTCTCACTGAAGTTTTCATTGGATTAAGCCCAAGTATTTAACTTGGTCTATGTTTTAGATCATTTAAATAAATTTCTTAAAATGGTTATGTGAACTTTACTTTTATGCTAAATAATTCACACAAATTTAATTTTCACCCCACTAATGAACTTACTGCTTTTAAGTTGAAACTAGAAATCTTTTATATAACCTAACCTATGTCTTTTATCAATGCCATCAATTGTACAGTGAAATTTCTTAAAGAACAAATGAAGTAAAATACCTACACAGCTGCCTTAGTTACTGTGAAGTAACCCATAATTTTCTCATAATTTTTTTTCTCTGTTTCAATTAGCACTCAACATAAAATTGCCATGAATGAAATGCAAAAATAAGCTATTGGTAGTACTGCAAAAGGAAAATTACAATAGAGCTCACATTGAGATTTTCTTTTCCACCTATGTGTCTGCTAAACAGTAAAAAAGTGTTTCTCTCATGCAAGTACTTGAGAGAAATTCTCAGTTTATTCACTAACTAAAATTTTTGCAGAACTCAATCCATCAGGACCCTACTGGACTAGAAGTCTCTAACAAATGACATTCAATGGCATAATACATAAAATCAGAATATCATAAATATAAAACAGAACTACAGTACAAATGGACAATAATTTACTATTTACAAGATCTGATTTTATTAAGCTAATTATTACACAGCAATCCTAATTTACATCTGCCCTGAAAAAAAAACCCAATAAACACTGGTATTATACTAATGCAGGATTTTTTGAGAATTAATATTCCCTATGTCAATTTTTTTTTTCAATTTTTAACATAGTTCTTGAAGTATACTGGGCTTCTAGTTTCATCCAGTACTGTGATTGTAAAGTAGCATAAACTCTAACCTCCTGCAATCACAGAGACTGTGATACATAACATACAACACGAAGCATAAAGGGAGAACCCAAAATGTAGAATTCTGTGAAAGTCTGAGATTTTATTTCCTTTGCTAGTGACCAAACTCACCACTGCTTGAATCAGGCTTCCTGTCACCTAAAGCCACTACTGGTGTCAGAAGTGAGGGATTAGGTGCGCTTACACTGATGTACTTCCAGCTGGGCAACCACAAAATCAAAGCACATTTTTAAACAACAGTAATCCAGTCATGGAAATTTCTGTGCCTACCAGCCCATATGCCTGATTTTCTCTCAAATTTCTGTGCCTACCAGCCCATATGCCTGATTTTCTAATAAGACCACCAGGCCATGCACAGCTGAAGTTGGAGCTTTTTCCCCAGACTTCTGACAAAGCATAAGGACACAAAACTTGGCAAGTTCTCAGAACAGAAGACCTGTCTCTGACATCACAGAAGGCCACCGTTTCTATCACAAATTGATATTTATATATTTGACTGTATTGTACTCTATTGTGGTGATAATACTGTAATGTGGTTATTGGCTTTTTTAATTCACACTCCTTCTATGCGACAGGTCATCTTGAAACTCTTTTTCTAATTTCAAGCTATTAATTTCAGATTCATTCATATATAGTTTTCCCCCAGTATTACTTTAGCAAACACTTTTCTGCTGGTTGCCTTTGTTTATTTTCACAGTAAATTTCTAAACAGCACTTCCATTCCTTTAGTCTTCCTATTGAGAGGGGAAAGAAGGTAGGCACCATTAAAGTATTTTCATAGAGCAAGCTCTCCACAGCTTCTGGTGACCCTAACAGCTCCTGACTCATGTCACCTGGTTTCAAGATTATTTTAAAAAACTAGTTCACCACACCACTGTGTTCTACAACAAAATAAGTCCTTACTATTTCTACCATAAGGGCCTCTCCAAACACACTTGTCTTTTTATCCACCTGCAGGATATACAACTGAGCCAAAGCCAACTGATACAGCAATTCTTCCTCTTTCACCCAACAAATCATTTATAAGCTTGTGATTTAAAAAATTAGGAGTTCCTAGCCATGTAGAAACTCTGCTTCTGAGATCCTCAATATCACCCAGCTTCATTTCAACATTTTTATCAGAGCAAAATAACACAAGAAAATTAGTACTTCATGCTTTTAGAAGGGAATTATTAGCTGTCAAGACTGAAAAACAGTATTCAAAAAAAAATCCAGCCAGTACAGAAGTTATTATGGAACTTTTCTCACTGTATTTGGTGAGATTTTTCACTTGTCAGATGGTAGAAATACAGTCAACCAATCCTGCTAACAACTGTAAGAATGAAACACGCAGACACTGCAGATATGGGTTTAGATCGCTAAAGATCTAGTTTAAGTGTTTGACATTGTACTTTTTCTTGATCAAGACAAGAAACGTTCTCAAATGTCTTCTTTTGTGGTTGACTTTAAAAGAAGTCATGAAATAAAGTTCACATATAACACTATTTTCTTGGTTTGTTTCTGCTATGAATTCAGGGATACTCCAGAAATTATGGGGTTTGTTGGCTTCATAGTTTCCTATCCACTGTAAAATCAATATTACTTTGAATACTCTACAAAAATAGAGATTTAAGTATCTTTCTCTGAACAGTATATAATTTTTCAAGGCATTTCTACTTATTTTAGTGATCACCACAAATTATATAGAGAAAGAAAAGCTTAGCTTGTAGTGGTTAATAAACAACTTCAGCCTAGAAGACCCAGTGAATGAACAAGGGCTGAGATTTGCTGCAGCACAGTGACCACAGCACGCTGAAATTCAAGCTGCTGCTTTGCATTTTTCTTATTGAATACAATGGTTTCCTTTATTCAAACATATTTTGAACGTTTTCCTAATTATTTGATATAAGTTTCCTAAATTATTAAGGCTGTTTTCAAGACTTCTTTCTTTCTGATTTCTCCCCAGCCAAAGAATTTTTAGGGGTAAAACAGGCGGTTCTGTGTAATTCATTAGATTGTTGCCATTAAAAGTCAAGTAGAGCTATTTATGTTCTTAAAAGGGAGACAATTTTAGGGGATAATCAACAGGATCTCTAGTTCTCAGGCACTGCTAAAAAGTTTCAAACCTCTCCATAGGGATATTTACTCTAAAATTAAATGTACCATCCTTCGAAGATATTAATCCTTACTGACTATAAAGGAGGCCTGTAGTGCATAGATTAGAGATGCAATTTTAGATCAATCCCAACTGAGTAATTATTAAAAAAATTCAAATCCATGCCACCTTATAGCAGTGGCAATCACAGACATGAAACAAACATTCACAATTAAATGGAACTATTGCAGAAGATAGACCGCTACAAAATCTGTGGTATCCAGTAAGAGTGTCCATCAGTAACAGTGAAAGAGACAATGATACTTGAAAAATCAATCCATATTTCCCTCTCTTTTCAGTCCTGATCCACTGCCAAGGGTGGTAAAATCTTTATGGACATAAAATACAGGATGACATATATTGTCAGTACATAGACAGTGAAAGGGCTTCAGATCTTTCAAGTTTCTCAACTACCTGGAATTCAAAGTTGGTATAGTATCCAGCTTTACAGGTGAATGAAAATTGCAAATAATCAAACATATAAAAGGAAAATAAATGCCATTCATTAGATGACTTCTGAAGTTGCTTCTATAATTTTGGTAAACCCATTGGCTTCTTGAAACTTCTAAATCCATATATAATGTTACATATAGTATTCAGAGCCAAATGTTTCCCTCAACTAGCTCAAAACTCCTGGGGTAAATTCAGATCTTCCTACTCAAAGTTAAATCTGAATTTCAATCCTTAAACAACAATACAAGTTTCTTTATAACTTGTGCAAAGATGGTAACATCCATATTTATTCACATAATCCCATCATGCTTACTTATAGAAGAAATCCTTTTCTTAGTATTCTCAATATAGACAGTGATTAAATACACAGTAATTAGAGGATTTTGCCTCAGAGGAAAGTAGATTTTTCAATGTTGGTTCAACCAAGTGGGACTCCTCTCAGAGAAAAGCTGCTAAAATTATCTTGGTAAGGCAACATTGATGACATAATTTGATTTTTGAGTAACAGCAGGCTGCCTCCTCTGTATTACGTACCAGGTTCCTTGCACATCTGAAACATTTTCAATACATTCTGGAGACAAACTGCTTACTGAAGATTTCTCAAAAATTTTCTGACTCAACACATAGCAATATAGGGCGTTACAACTCATATTTCAGAGACATTTTGTCTCCTTTCACTTCTGCCCTTTGGGACTGAATAGATGTAAGTCCATCAATATATTTATTAGCATATAATCACATGAATTCCATCAATATCAATATATTTTGTGGTTGACTTAGACATATGCATATGCAGACTTGAACTTGACACCTACAATACACAGAATATGTATTGTGACACCTACAATACACAATAGTCAATGCTTTTTGTAACCAGTATTTCTTATTCTCAGCCAAACAATATTCTTAATGTAAGGTGGCAGCCAGGCTAGCAAGAATCAGATGTTTGGAACCTAACCCGCAAGTAAGGTATCTGAGGGTATTCTATGACAAGCTAGTAAAAAAATAAACAAACAAACAACAAAATCTAATTTTTTAAGTACTTCCATGAATAATAAATGACCACAGAGATGGGTAAAATTTTAAAGAGGGACATTCTCTTGTGGCACCCCAAAAGTCACAGTGCCACTGAGCAGCAAAGAAGGGAGATCAAGTAGGGCACTTCTGCCTACGGCCAGGGTGCTCATCTCAGGGATGGCAGCTCCTGACCCCCCACGCTCCTCACCTAAGCATTTTATCCAATGGAGATTAACACAAAGCAGAAAACAGTCCAGGGAAGAAGCTCAGACTTTCAACCAAGAACACTAATTTGTCAGAAATTCCACCTGGAAAGACAGAACTAGTATTCCCTGAAAAACCTCCTGCTAAAACTGGCAAAAAGATTTGACATTGGCATTTTCTGACAGAACAGTATCTTGCCAAAAGGACCGTGGTCAGTCTTAAAATAGATGCACTTCATCTCTTTTTTTGTGCTAAAGAATGGAAGTGTTACATGTAATTAGCTTCCTGCCTGATTGAAATAATAGATTGGCAGGGACTAAATATTAGCAGCCCCAGTGGAATTGGTTATTCCTCCTCCAGGTCCTCAGCAACTTTCATCTGTCTCCTTATCCTACCATTAATGTCTTGGATCTAACTATGACTTACAGAGGTATTCAAATGTAAGAGTCTGAACATCTTTTACAGTTCATCTTGAAGAAAAATATTGAAGCTATGTTAGGCAAAGGGACAGATACATCATATTTCTACTTGCATATTTCATAAATGAATTGCAATGCTTGTTTCTCTGGAATAACACCAGTCAATGCTAGCCACCCAAGGGGCCTTCCAGGATTTAATTACTGAAACTTGGGCCTACAGATAACTTTTTTTCTGTGGCAATACTGAACACTATAAGTTTGACTGTATTTAGAGCAGCAGCCAATCCTAAAATACAATTCATCCATCTCAGCTGTCCAACAAAAGCATGGAGCTTTCACATTCTAATGCAGGATTTAAGGAGTGGGGTTTTCTGCCTTTTTTTTTCCTCCTTAAAGTTTTTGCAGGAACACCACGTGAGTTGTCTTTGGCCTCACCAACTATTTCTTGTATGCTTTTTGGATATCACTGTTACCAGTATTTCTGCCTCCCTGATGGAACATCTTTGGTCTGAGGTTTCATGATTCAGAGCAATTATATAATAAAAACTGAATGTTAAAACAATTCATTTACATGTATGTTTATACTGCTCCGAAGATTTTGTACACTGAGATCAGATTATAAAGCACATGCAACTAAACTTGTGTTCCAACTTCAGCTAACAGACAATTCAAATACAGTAAATTGTTTTAAATTAGAAAGACTGCATTTAATTTTAAAGTTTGTGCATTTTTATAATTATATTATACTCTAATGTATTTTGAAATTAATTAATTATATTATTTGGCAAAAATACAAATGTAGTGCTTTTATGTTTCAATTGTATTATTTAAACCTGGCTTTGATTATAAAACCTATGAACAGATGTAGAAAGAATAATTTTTCCTTTAGTCCTAAGTTATATAAAAGAGATAAAATGTAAAAAATTAAATATACAGAGTTCCACATACCATAAAATAATTATTATCATATTTGTAAGGTAAAGAAAACTAATTTTTAATATTTACAGTGCATCAATCAGTGGGTTTTTTAAATCAAAAGTTATGGGTTTTTTTCTAAAGGACAATTACTAATATGGTCAACATTTTTCTGATTGTTAGAATTAAATTTAATCATTTCTAAAAAGCAATAAATGATAAACATGTTAATTTAGCACAGAAAGAAATTACTTAAAATAACAGTTCCATCTTTAAGTTCTGAATGTATGTTCCATAATTCACTGTTAAATTTCATGCTATGAAACAGGCGTTAGAATGGCTTTCAGATTTTAAAGCTGTAGTGCTTTAAAAGTACATGGAAGAAATTAACTCCGATTGCAACCATCTTATGCTGTGTTTATAGAAAATTAAGCTTTAAAAATACTTATTTAAAATTGTGATCATTCACAAATATGCTTGGATATGCATAAAGAGAATTAGAGGTAATCTATTATGTTTTAGTATCAAAGTATGCAAAGAAATATACTGTATTACTGAAGTAAAAACAAACCCATACATTTTCTCTGGAATATATTTCATAATTGTTACTAATATTTATATAAATATGGTCACTAAATTGTCTCATTATTACTTCCACTGATCACCATTTTGAATTCTTTCTACAATGTAAACAAAATTACTGGCTCGGAATTGTCAAAAAAAAAGTTGCATAGACATTAGTGATTCCAGCCCTACGACTTGTGAAATGCCTTCCCATGCTTACTTAAAACTCAGATTTCAGTCAAAGGTGACAGCAATAAATAACACAAAGGGTTAGGTCTGAATTTTTTGTGGAAGAAACAGTACAAAACATGCTAAGGCACTAAACTCTCTTACTTATTTTACTGCTCGAACATGTTACAGCCCACTAAACTGCAGACTAAAAGCAAGAAACATTTCATTTTTAAAACAACTCCTCAATTTGTTTTTTGTGCCCTCAGGCATGCACTCCAGTTCAGCTCCCCAGGTATTTTGGCTATATAGGAAGATAGACATCCATGCCATCAAATATTCACATTTATGCAGTAGCTGGTCAAAAACTGTAAGAGCTAAAACAACTGATTGTGCTTTATACTTATTGCAATTCAATTCATTTGAAGACAGTGACCAGTCTGCTTCAACCGCTGCTCTGGCAGTGGGCCCTGAGAAAAGCCATCTGTTCCACTCAATAAAATCAATTTTTTGGGCCCTCTTCCACTTTTTTTTTTTTTTTTTTAATTCAAGGGCCAAACACCTGCAAATTCTCCAGGCAACTTCCAGATCCAAAATTTCCACTTCCCTCACATTTCAAGACACAAGTGCACCACTGCAGTGACTGGCAAAGCTCCTCAGGGTGGAGCCCCCACAGTCAGGGGGCATCTCCAGGGGGGACAGAGCCGTCCCCTCCACTGAGCAGGCAGGGATGGCATAATGATCACTCTCCAACCTTGGGCAGGGCAATTCAGTCCCTCGAGTCACAAAATAAACATTGAATATCCAGGTTTGGCAGGTTTAAGACACCTAAAAGCAGGTTTTGTTACTCAGAAGCTGCTGAATAAATTTGTGTTACTGTTTTACTACCCAGAGGAAAAAGGCAACAACCACAGCTGAGTATTACCTGAAAGGACTTCAAGATGCACTTGGACAGTAAAATATTTAATTTGGAACTGTTTTGTCAACAAAATGTCTGAAATCAGTCCAAGACAGTGGGCAGTTTCTAACCTCAGCTGGCTATTTTAGAGCCAACATCTGGTTTAAGCCAGTTGTCCAAAACCTCCTCACAGTTTGAGGAGAAGGGAGGGGAGGAGAAGAGAGGGCCCCAAGGCATGGCAGACCCCGGACATTCTGTGATGTGACTGAGACCTCTGCTTTGTGACTGCAGAGGGAGCTCATGGCACCAAAACTTCCCAGTTCCTTCACGTACCCCAGCCCAGACAATTGTCCAGTCAAGCAACAATTAAATCAAAAATTAAGTTCCCTTTGTATAAAGAGTTATCACCACTAAATTTAATGTATCTGACCCATAAAGAGCATACAAAACTCCATACAAAGAGTACACAATTACCGTGAGCCCTGGTCATCCTGACAATTAGCTACATAGTAAGGTGAATGTTTCTTTTTCATACAGTGCAATAAATCATGCTGGTAGATGACACCGTAGAGCATGTCTAAATCAAGAGAGCCACTGAGGAATAACTAAAAATTATGCAGGCAAAAAACTGCAAAGAACCGGCCCTAAAATCTCCAACATGTCAAAAAGCGCTACAGGGTTAAAAGGAAAGTATAAAAATACTCTGTGGTGAGAAAATGCTCAACAGCTTTTAACACTGTAACACACATGCCTATTAGCATGGTTATCTGCTTATCTGATATATCTGAAATATCTGATATATTTGTCTTATAGCAAAGATCAAATCTTTTCTCTGCCTCCGGGGACTTCACATTTTACAGCATCACTCAGTGCCTAGATGAAATAAATGCATCTATCTGGGATTAATGACTCTGGCCTCCCTCAGTTTAAAACATAGATACCCAGGTTCTGCAGCTGAAAACCCTAATTTTCAACTTTCTTGTTATAGCATTTTTGAGCTGAGAAAGAATTTTCTCTCCTTAATACTCAAGGGTGAAGACTGGCAGGAGAAAAATGAGTAACGGGTCGCTCACCATTTCCCAGATACGGAAACAAAACCATCAACAGTTCCAGTCGGATCAAACGCTTTACTCTGTAAGTCTGAATCAGCTTTTCCAACCAACTGAGTAGTTAGAGGTTACAGCACATGATAAAATCAAAACACCAACGGCATTTCAGAGCAAATTATTGCAAACATCAGGATTTTCAAATATTCAAATGCAGGAGATCATTCTTAGGTCTTCTGAATAGCAAAATGTGCTCACTTGTAAAATCTGGCACCCATATAGCAATGTAGATCTTATGAACCTGAGCAAAAGTCTAAGAACAGCCTTTGAAGTTTCAATTAAGTGTGTTTTGTGATCTTATTTTTATTCTCTAAAAATTGTGTTCACAATGAAGAAAAAAAAAAAAGTGAAAGTTCAATAAAGTGTAAACATAATTACAACCATATGCAACAAACCTCCGTAACAAAATATTTGTGGAAAAGCCTGAGTGACCTGGAAGAATATATCTCAACAACAGAATATCTTTTCTTGATACAGTCCTCTTGCATTTTAAAATAATAATCTTTGAATATTTTTATGTATACAATCTTCTCAGTCTGTACAACTATGAAAGATAATAAGTCACGGGTAATGCCAGTTTTATATCAGAGCTTCAATCACATTTACTTATTTTGTTGTGCTTCAGAGGCTTGTCCTCTAGAATAAATGTCATCTGTCATTTTAAAGACTACCATCTTGATTGCATATCCCCTCCTTTTTATGAATTCTGAACTTTGCAAACACTCCTGAAATCCCCTGAATTCAGTCCTCCTTTTGGATTCTATTCTGAGCCCCAGTACTATTTTTTTCCAGTACTATTAGTGAGAGAATTAGAATTAGACCAATTGCTTTGCACAAAAATCCAAACTTCTTTCACTGTTTCAGGATATTTGACAACTCGGGCATTGAGCAAACACACCATCCTGATAAAGCTCATGTTGTGAAGTATATTTCTTACTAATACTTAAAAATTTGAAGGATTTTCTGCTTCCTTTCACTTGATAAAGTGTCATTTTATCTGTAGCACTACACTAAAACAAGCCAGATTTTTGACAGACCTATTTCACTTTCTTGTATTTTAATATCAGAGAGAATTATTATTTAAGTCATTTTAAAAACCTTTTAATCCTCACATTTCTCAGCTGCATTGTGAGAAACACTACTGCTTACTCTTTATGTATGTAGCAATGTTTAAAAGGATACACTACCTCTTTTTTAAGAATTATTTAAGGTTGGGATTTGAAAATTTAGTTTGATATCCCTTACAAACTTCCCATTGAATATTTGCTATTATAGGGTAAGATACTGTTTTTGTAGTTATCTTCAGAAAAAGAGGTATATCTTTAGCCTTTATTTCCTCCTTTTCACAGACACCATTACCCAAGGCACTCCTACAATCTAGTGAACTTTAGGCATGTAAGACTAAGGCTTCTAGATTCTTGGGAAACTATATATTGCTAGATTTTACAGGATCTTTAATAAAGATGCTATGGTAGCTTAAATAGTATTTTGATTGGGTTATGATACCATAAATACTTATTTGCATATTTTCCCTCACCAAGATTTTTAAGTGTGAGTCTGTATTTTATAGCAATCTAGAGGTGTGTAGATATATTCAAAGGTATTTCAAGAGTAGCTGGTCTTTCTGCTTCACTTACATTTTACTAATAGGCTCGCAAAATCACAGAATTTATAGGGTTGGAAATGACCTGTAAGATAATTGAGTTCAACTATTGACGTAGCATTGCCAGGTCTCCGTCTAAACCATGTCCCAATTTGCCACATCTACACATCTTTTAAATATCTCCAGGGATGGTGATTTTACCACTTTCCTGGGCAGCCTGTTCCAATGCTTGACAATCTTTCAGTGAAAAAATGTTTCCTAATATCCAACCTAAACCTTCCCCAGCGCAGCTTGAGGCCATTTCCTCTTGTCCTACCCTCTTGTCACATGGGAGAAGAGACCAACCCTCAGGCTACAACCTCCTTATAAGTAATTGTAGAGAGCAACAAGGTCTCAGAGAGCTCAGCAATCACTTCCATCAGCTCACTCAATATCCTTGGGTGGATCCCACCCAGACCCATAAACCTGTATGAGTCTATGTGGTATAGGAGGTCACTGACCTTGGGTTATGGGATCTTCATTCAGATCCCCCTTTCTGCCTTCCAGCTCAGAGGGCTGGGTACACAGCTATTAGATATTGTCTTCAGTGTGAAATTCTTAGTCACCTCTGCATTTTAAAGCTAATCTCCACACCACGTTTTCAGAGATCAGAACGTTAATCTCAGTTCTAAATACATTCCTTATCTTATTAGAAATGCTGAATTATCCTAAATAAACTGTTCTTTGAAAAAGCACAATAGACCTCCTTTACTTGGTAAAGAATCATTTATCTGGAGATAAATTGTTTGATTCTGAATAGACAAAGTAGAGTGTCTTCAAGCGCTAATCACACATAATTTATTAACATGTCTCCTTTAAACAGTAAAACTGAACAAATACTCCTGAAAACAATGTGCTGTCTTATGAATGTTTATGAATTGTCTGAAGAGATGATATTAGATTTACTCAAACATAGGGATTTTCAGCATGTAATTCTTACCAGACATGGAATTCATAAATCATCCATTGTAAATTATGATGTCTATTGAAAATTATGCAGACAATTCAGCTGTCTGTTATTACTCCCTCTAAGAGTGGAAGTCTCCCTAACTTCAGTTTAAGCGAGGCATCCTAACCTAGCACCAAATACAATATACAGCAGAGATTAAAGACCCTCTGCATGTGTTAATCGGTTTTAGAGACAGGTCAGCTCTTCTGTATAAAATCCATTTCATCTGCTATTAAAAAATAGATAACAATCTGACCTTAATCAGTTAAAACTATGTCTGACAGTTTGCATTAAGAAATTATCTATCCACAATAAAATTAAACTATTGGCTTATATTCAATTACAGAAGCAGCCCAATTGCCTTTGGAGAACATTCCCAATCAGTATAAGAATATAAATAGTCACAAATGTAATGCATTCAACATTATTCAACTGTTATTAAATAATTTTTAAGTAATGCCAAATGAACAGATACCAATCAACACATCTCAGAGTAACAAAGATCATATGTTGCTATCATTTGTAAGTGAAGCTAGCAAGCTTTATATAACAACCTAAAGTTTAAGGAACTTATTTTCAGTTGTTGACATTTTTATTGATTGCACTGATGCCAAGTAGAGGTAAATTACATGAGCAGTAGAGCTCAGTTAAGCAGCAATTCAATACAACTACACAATATTTGTTGATGAGCACCTGCCTAGAGCAGAAGTCTCAGCAGGATCAATTAGCTACTTGCCAATACTGCCACAGTTTAGGGGATGTCCCTTGTATTCTGAGTCACTGCACCTCTGCAACTTCTGGAAAGACTTTGTGCTGCATTCTGCAAAGTCCCTCACCGAGTGCCCTTGTTTAAAACGCAATGCATCTTAAGACAGTAACAGGTTTACCTGCAACTTCAAAATGCTTCTCTAATTATTTTTATCGCCTGAGTTAAAAACAAGAGTTTACCATTACAGGTTTTCCTTAGATCATTTTAAAATGTCTTCTTGTAAATAAGACCAATATGATTGCTTTCCTTCCAGGAGTATTTGAAAGAGCTGCTAAAATAACTGAACAGTGCTGAATGTGAGAAGAGGCAAAAATAAATATAAGAAACGACACTAAAAAGAGAGAGTAAGAAAAAACAATGCAAACTAATCTTTAATTTGCAACAGCATCATAACTTGATAGTGCGGAGATCTGAAGTGTTCTCCAGAACACCCAGTCCACTGCCCCATACAGAACCATTCTGTTTCACACAGACAGCTTCCAGTAATCCCAAAGATAAAATGGATTCAGACACTAAGAATTTATGGAAACTGTGTGACACCAAGAAGTAAGAGATAAAGTAAAAGCCTTTTGTCAACAGCAATCAAGGCTTATCTAGCATCAAGGATCAGGAGAAATATGGTCAAGCGATCCTAGATAAGAGACAGACACTCACGCTCCAATGCTCTGCTGCTTCTCCTGCTAATTTTTCCCAAACAAACATCACGGGTTCCCAAATTTTCCAAACTGAAGTCCCCTTTTATCTAAACCAGCCAGCAATATAGAAACCAGGAGTCTAGGAGACAAAATTTTTCAGATTTCCTTCTTAGCACTGTTCCATTTGTCTACTTTTTGAGCCCAATTCCAGCTGTTGCAAAGGAATGCAGTGCAAAAAAAAAAACCTTCAGACAGATCTGATGCTGAAAACCATGCATCTCTGCAGGAAGTCTACCAGACTTCCAAAATAAATACCCTCCTTCCTTCAAAAATAATGAAATACTAATTCAGCTTATCTTTTCCAAGTATCTCCAAGTATCACTGTTGGAACCTTAAAGTATGTCAAGAGAATGTTCAAAGAAAACCCAAATTGACCTGTTTGATGATGACTGGGCTTGACAGACCAGATGAGAGGTAATTTAGATAGTGAAAGATGTTAACACAATACATAGCAAAAGCATTCCGGTTTCATATGGTCACTGCAGCTTTTCATATTGACACAATAATTGCCAGGCATTGAGTTGCTATGTTTTTTTTTCAGAAATGCTATCATTAGTTTTCTTTTCTTTCCACCATAATATTCTAGATTAATTAGGAAAATTAATTATGTAAGAATAGACTAGCCATGCACTTCTGCCAATCCATTCTGTTCAGGCCACTGGGTACTGTATAAACAAAACCCAGCATGGCCTTTCAACTAAATCAGGTAGTTGACACAACGTTGGGGTTTTTGCTTAGAGGGACTCCCTGGTATCACAAAAAGATTTATAAAAGCTGATTTCTCCCTCAAATCCTGTATGAAATCAGACAGAGTAGGGATGTGATCTACAAAGCAATATAATCAATTCACATTTTTAGGCAGGGCAAGGAGGACCTACAGAAATGTGAATTTACAGCTGTAAGACAGTCAGCCTTATATCAAGTTTCTAGAAAGACAAAGCAAATCATTCTCAGTTCCATCTCCAAGACCACCAAGGGGCCTCAATGCCATGTCCAAGAGCAAAAGTAGTTTGGGAATGGTCAATATTAATTAAACAAGGGCAAATCTTGCCTGATCAACCTGACTGTCTTCTAACACGAGACGTCAAAGATAATGGACAAGGGGAAAAGACTAGATACTGTTCTACCAGGATTTCAGCAAGGCTGTTAACAGCCTTCCTTTAGTCAAGCTAGTGAAACACAAGCTGCAAAAATGAGCATTGTTGGAAAACTGTCTGTATCCGTCAGGTTCAAAGTATGGAGATGAGCAGAACAAAATCTAATAGGAGGTGATTAGTAGACGTGTTCCTTGGGGATCAGTGTTCACCACCAGCTTTATCATCAATCTTCAGGGATGGAGCACACAGAGCAAAAATACAGAGGGGACAAATATGGGGGGAAAGGACTGATAAGCTGGGACATGGAGCAGCTATTCAGAGGCACCTCATCACACAGAAAAACTGAATGACAAGCACATCATGGAGCACAAGTCCTACACCCAGTACCCAAGCACCGTGAGCATCACTGCCAGCTGGGGACACTTGGCAGGAAACTAGCTCTGTGGAAAAAATGTTGGAAATCCTGTCAGGCAACAAGCTACATGACAGGTAGCATCGGGCACTTCCAGGAAGGGCAGGTAAGGGCATTTTGGGTTGTATTAGCAAGTCCAAGATCAGACTGGTTTTAAAGACTTTGCTTTCAATGTCTTTGTTTCATGGTTTTGAAAATCATATTCCTTACATGACACAAATGTAACTCTCATGGGTTAATGCTACAACTGGAAGTAGTTCTCAGCTAATGACTTCTTCCTCAGCTCTCACTGTCTTTTCTTTCATGTATTAGGACTTTCATGGATTTTCATTTAAAAAATAAATTAAAAACCTAGTAAAGGAAAACAGATAGACCAAAGTCTGACAGATACATTTTTGTTGGGGTTTTTTTTCTTGCTTTAAATGAACACTCTTTGCTAATGAATCATAACACATAACCCCGGTTCATACTATACTAGTTCAAAAGAATAAAAGCCAAAAATAATTGGCATCAGCAAAGATTTCAGATTTAAAGAGAGTGAGCACAATACATGCCTTGTGTTATTCCTCTGTACTGTACCAGAAACTCGGTAATATCCCATCATTACAAAATGTGCTTGTGAAAGAATATAAAAATAGGCAAACAAAATAAAGACCAAAACACTCAAGCTCAGAACACACAGTGCACAAAGTACATTCCCATTGTATTTACCCAGTCATTAGCTATCTGTTTGCATTGTATATGGGGAAGTGCAAAGCAAACCAGAAAGCCTGCTTGCGTAGGCACTGACATCAGGACTGAAGGGTTATTAGACACTGGACAGCCTTTTGGAAAATGCTTTTATGATTTAAAAACTTTCTAAAATAACAGATATGGATTTACTGTGAGAACTGAGAAAATTCTAAGCCCTCATTGCTCTACTTCCTCTAATTAACACTCTGCAATGGCGGGCACAGTCCCCAGCGCTGCATGACAGAAATATCATGCCTTCTGTTGATGTAACACTCTTGAGTTTCAACATATGATTATTTAAAATCCATAAACACAGTGCACCAGATTATGCATTTCTCTGTTAATCAAAAGCCATTATTTCTTTACCATGCCACTGCCGAGGCACACAAAAATGGAAGGAATAGTGGCCACAGCTGTGAAAACATCTCCAAGATCTGTCAATGATCTTAATGATCTTCTCAAGAGCTGCAGCTCAATTGCCAAGTACAAATGAGAAAGCAGGGAAAAGAGTCCAGAAGAACAGTAGCACAAACACATCCTTTTCAGCCCAAAAGAATCTATGGAGCAGTAATTCAACTCACATTCATCTTTAGGACAACCCACAGACATGACTCTTTAGCAGAATGGCTACTGTAAACCTGTGGGGTTTGCAAGCACCATAGTAAGAGAAGGGTATAAAAGCAGCATGCTGGCACATATCTCCCCAAAAATTGGTTTTTATTATTATTTCTTGTTATCTAAAAAAATGTTATGTCAAAATGGACAGAAAAACAAAATCACCTATATAGGAAGCTTAATGTGATGACTGGTTTTGATTTTTCATGACTGATGTATACCAGCAGTTCAGCATCATTCACATAACTTAGTCCAGTCTGGAACTTAGGAACAAAACCTTCCCCCACTGAAAAAAAAGAGAAAAATTTTACAGTTTAAAAAACCTAACAGTTATTATTCCATTTTGGAAGCATCAAAACAATATTTATTTCACTATTTTCAAACCTGAAAATTGCCAGTAAAATCTGCAGCCATACTTCTCCATTTTTTTTCCTTCTGATCTGTGTACACTAAGGTTTCAGGAAGCACAAGCACTTCCAGTACCTTCAGGAGAGATACAAAGGCATGTTGCAATATGATTACTTTTAATCACTTCAGCTGCCAGGCCAAACTTAATAGTAATTATCTCAGCCATCTTCCTCAATTGCTTCATGTTTTAATATATCTACTGCTAGTAAATTATGACAAAATTAAAAGCAAACATAGATTGAAGTACTTTGCAACTGACTGGAGAATGCTATGATGAACATCTAGGACTCCTAAACATTGAAGCTGCCTGAAATACTGTCAGAAATTTGTCTCTATGCCTTTGCAGAAACTGTCAGTTACAAGGAATAAAGCTGTTGCACAGTGCAGCTATTTCCAAGCAAATTGTTAAGGCTTCAGCAATTGAAGTGGGTGTAAACAACAATTTTCTAAGGAAACAGGGGGTTTCCTTTCAGCCCTCAATAGATATCAAGGGGAAAGAGAAGATACCACCTTCAGGTTTTGTTGAAAATGATGCTGTTTGCTCTATTCAAGTAAACATATTTGTAATATCTAGTGAGACTTCATTCTAGCCAGTATCAGAGGGGACTTTAGTTATGACAAAAGGCAGCTTTGGGATGTCTTGATACTACTCAAGCTGTATTTTTCCTCTCAGAGAGAACATGCTTCATATCATTCCCTATGGCTGAACTGAAGAGACTTTCCTCCTTTTGCTTGCGACAAAGAGGAAAGTAAAGGAAATGTACATATGTTTAATTTAGTCACAATTGAATGGCTTGTCAGATCTGTATATCCAGTAAATCATGAAGCCCAGCCTTTCCCAATGTTATTCCACACTTTTATAGCTCTTTCTTCCTGATGGTTTCAATCAGCATTTTAAGTGTTTACTTCCACTGCAATCCTGGCTGTGATAATGTGATGTTGTCACAGTCAGTCAAGAATAGAAGTAACCTATATATCGGCCCTTATGAATCTCATAATTTATTTCAGCCTTGTTTTGATACACTGTAATCACTAGCTCTATTTTTATGCCTCTCAGTACCACTGACCTTAACTATTGCAAAGCAGGACTGTATTAAGATAGATGTTACACAAGGGCTGATAATTGGCCCTCACACCTCTCATACTCGAAGTGCCAGGTAACTCGCATTGCAGTGAGCACTGGGCTGCTGCCTGCAGCTGGCATGATACCAGTTAGCACACAAATAAAGGACCAAGATCTCACACTTGCAATGAATTTTAAATATTGCACAGGCAATTTTTCAAGTAAAATAAATCTGATTTCCTTCCACAGGTGTAAGTGATCTTCACCATATTTTTAGCAGCACTCCCAGCTCATGACTCAGAGTAGGACTAACTCATGCAGAACTACATCCCACAGTGAAACACTAAAGCACTGGAACATACACACACAACTAGCTTTTTTTTTCATAGAAAATATTTTAAAATGTCAGTGAGGAGGACCTGCTTTTAATAATGTAAAATATACCTACCATAATAAATATTTTAGGGGCTGATTAAAGAAAAATTGCCCACATAATTGTAAAAATGTGTAGCCTATAGAACTTCAATAACAAACCAAAATTCTATTTTAACACTGTAAAACCATTTTATTTTAGATATTCAGCAATTTTATTTAACTACCAGCTGCAATCAGATTAGGGAAGATATTTTCTTTGGCAATGCATGTTTGTATTTTGCATTTTATTCTGGTCATAGTTTAAGTTACTAACACTGGAATGCAAGTTTCAGTAGCAGATTTTTCTTTCATCTTTAATTCGAGCAGTATCGTGTACTACCATAACTCAGACCTGAAATTCACTTCTGCAATATGAAGTCACTTGGCCGCCAGTATTTCAACAGTTCTCATATGTATCATAATAATTCTGTATTTAAAACTGATATGCAGGATTTTCTTTAAAATTCATAGCAGCTAATTTTATTATGTCATCTAGAGTGTATTTAGCTGCGATGCTCAGGAGAAGTGATAATGAGTAATAGCCTCACCATGGCATCAATTATTATTCAATTATTTCTGCTTACTTTCTATTAGACAGTTTCTACACATTAAATACAAAATATATAATCAGTGTAACAGAGAAAACCCTATTATTTTACCACAGTGGATATTCCTCTGTCCAACAAATGTTATACGCATGGTAGAGATTATTATATCTGTATCTTTTAAATTAAACAATTCCTGGGAAAGCCATGTTTTTAACCACAGGAGGCTCAAATTATGTATTCACAACATCACAGAAGTCACACAACTTTCTAAAAGTTAAGTGATTGAAACGTTCACATGAAAACTCTCAATTCAGTATGGAAAGATTTCTGAAACATAGTTTGCAATAATTCTCAGACATCCTTTTTTTGCAAGCCATCGTACCTATAAATAATGCTTGCTCAGGGGCAAGTTGAGCCCGCAGGTAAGGAAATAAATCAGAGGAAAGGACAAGAAAAATAATTTTTATTCTAAATATTAATTTTTCTCTATTTCAAAAAAACTCATTATATTAGCATAATAGATTTCTGTATCTATTGGCATAATACATGTGCAAGCCAAGTGTCAATCTCTGTCCATGGGGAGGCAAATTTCATCAGCTAAATTTGCAAACCATGAAACACATCACTGTTAAACACAAAAGTGCTGCTGCCTCAGGAAATAAGATACTCCCAAATCTACAATCCATTTTAAGAGAACCTTTCAAATCACAAAACTTCACATCTTCTTATTACTAAAGCACTCTAAATTTAAAGAAGTTCTGAAACCAGTAAATAAATGGTCAGACATGGACAGAAAACCCAACACCTTTTCAGTCACACAATCATGAGTACAAAATTGCTGTGTAAAAATTCTATCTCTCTCAAAAGGTAGAAAAACTTCTTTATAAAGAAGTTTTGAAATGCTAGCTATGCCCAAGTTAACTAATGACATGTTGATCTCAGTGGTTCAATTACTTTCAAAGAGAAAACTTAGATACAGACCTTTCTCTTTTCTTTCAGTACTTTCTTTTGAAAAAGTATCTCTGTGATTATGAAATTTTTCTCTCATTTCTTCTGCAGATGATCTATGACTATCAACTTTAAAAGGAATAACTAGGAGATTAGATTACCCTAGAGTAGATTAGATGAAACTTTTTTCACTCAGTTTCTTGAATGAGAACCACTAAGAAAAAGAAGCAAGCAGGACTGTTTCAGTAAGCTTCAAGATAGATGTGGATTTTTTTTTTTAAAGTCAGGCCATATATTTAGGTAACCAAATGCAGACTTCTTAGTCCAACTACAGGTATCTTATAAAGGAAAAAAACCAGACACCTTTAAAAAGAAAATTTATATGAGAAGGACTGGAAAACAGAAGACTGTGGAGTCTCACAAATGGCTTTTAAAAACAAAGGCTAAAATAAGAGAATTTCCTATTCTGATTGTCTGTGACAGACCCACCATAATTGTGGCATATTTTTCAGATGGTTGTGTGATGCCCATAAGTGCACTGCATTGCCTTTTAAAACTTCCAGCAAGGCAAGACACACTGGATAATGAAGATTCCTTCTTTACTGCTGCTTTTACCATTTCATGTGACATGGGTGCAATTTTGAACTGAATCATTGTGTTGAGGAGCAGTGAGCTCTCTCAAAAAATGTACTTCATTTTGACTAATAGGGCTTAAAAGAAGTGTGTCCAAGCTACAAGTTTACTCTTACAGTTGGATGCTATACAGCTTCATTTAGGTCTCCCAGTATACAGTAAGCACTTGATATTCATGCAATATAAAGTACAAAGCCATAGAGGATTCTGATACAATGTTGATGAAATCAACAAAATTAGACCAAAACCATGAAATGTTTCCTCTCTAGAACACACAGTGACATATTTTTCTTATACATCTATCAATATTATTCCTAATACTGCAATATTAGAACACAGTCTTGGCATATTATTTCTTGGCACTTCTCAGCTATTTATTTACTGCAAGATTATTCATCAATGCATAGCAAACCTAACCTTGTTAGCTGAACAAAAGAAGGTACAAAAAAGCAAAGCACTAGAGTCTTTGCTTTAAAGAACTAGAGCTTTCCAAGTGTACACACGGGCAACCAGTTAAAGAAGAAAACAGGTGATTCTTAGGGCAAACCATCCTCTCCATGCACTGACATATAAAAGAAGAGGAATACAAAAAAAGAGGTATTCAGAATAAAATCTTAATTCCACAGACTTCATCACCAGGGCCTACATTTTCACTGTGGGCAACTCAGAGCCGAGTTGATAATGCCAGAGACATGTGGGGATTGAGAAGATATGGTATTGACATAATGACTGAAATCTGTGCATTTTGTGTTGCCTACCACCCCCTGGGAGAAGAGTCAGGTCTTTTTTTAATGTTGCTTTGAGTAGAAAGTCACATTTTATCTATGTTCCTTCCTAATCTGCATTACTCCAAATGTAGGACAGCAGTTTCTTTAAAATGTACAGGAGAAATGGCATGTTTTCACTAGATATAGGGAAAAAGTGAAACACTCGGTGCCCACTTCAAACATCTATTCAAGAAGACATTCGCATGCCTCAGACACCCAAGTTACTGTTAGTCATTTGTGCATGCTTAGTGCTTCAGCAAAACACAGCTGGGCGATGAGCACGCCACTTGCTGGAACATGGATAAAAGACATTTCTTCAGTGATGACAGGGAACAAATATTATTTCCAAACAAATGTATCTGAGGAACAATTCCAGCTAGAGCTACACAGATCAGCTTTTCCAGAAACTTCTGTATATAGATTAAGAAAAGATGGATTTGGATCTTCGTAGAAAAACTTTTCCAGTTTTGAACGTTATTTTATAACAGTGTTTGGTAAAGAGGAAGCAGCCCTTCCTTCCTTCCTCAGTCACAACGAGTATTAAACCTTCATCAGCCTTTTCTGCTTGTGAGGTAAGTGTCATTAGAAGGATTTGTGCTGTGTGTGCATAGAACTTTGTCTCCTGCTCACCATGATCACTGTTAAGTGTGGTAAGAGTAACAAACATTTCCAACAGGATGCAGACAGATGCCAGTACTGCTAGAGTTCTTTCAATAAAGTGCCTTTCAAAATCCCACTGTGGGAGCAAACAGCACTACTACAAAAAACATCACAGGCACTGCTGATATACAGCATATGAATTATATGCACAACTAGGAGTACCTTAGCTCATTCTCTTTTGCTGGTGTTACATTACAGAATAGAGCTTTCTCTAGCACAGATCTTGTCACAGGTAAGAGCATAGGAAGAGAGGGACACACAAGGTTCTCTCCTAGTGTGGTTATTTCTCTCATGTAACTGACTGTAAGTGTTTTTTTCATTAGAAATTAGCTCCAGGCTTGCATCTGGAGCTATGCAATTCAGGCATTTTTAACTGGTTTAATACTTTTGTAGCTTTTTAATTGCCTCACTGTAACTGCATGATTGCAATGAACATGTATCTATTTGCATTCAAAAGGACAAATAGGAGTATTTGAAAATTTCTTTCTCTGTGCCTACCTATAACATAGAAACTTGGCACTGTCATAACTTACCCTGCTGTTGTAGATGCAGATTTGAGGCTTTAAGGCAGGTTTGACATCTGGGGCACTAAGAAGCTGTGTCTGCCCCAGGGAGATCAGACAGTTCCCTTCACAAGGAAGCAGCAGAAGCTCCTAGACTAGTTTTTTGGGGTAGCAAAAATGCACCCTCCATTTTCTCTTATATGTTAAAAATCTTAATGCAGCCAACAGCAACAGTACAAAATTCACAGTAGTCTGGAAGGGCACAGAAACTCAGAAGAGCTCAAGAGGCTTTTTTTACATCTCCTCCTACAAATACATTCATCACAGAACTGAAATAATTTGATCTTGTGAGCATAAATAAAACATCAATAAATACACACAGACTGTTTTATAGGCCTTTTATGTAATTATTAAATTAAACCTGCAAGAAAGTTAAAAAGACCAAGTGCCTTACATATTTATTTTTATTTTTAAAACTTCACTGAGCCATTAACATAGAAGGATAGATTTTTGTTTGTTGCTCTAAAATTTTCCCTTATTCTGCATAGATTTTTATATGCCACAGGCCACTCTTCTCTAATCATGCTACTCTGAACTATGTCTGTTGCTCTAAACTAATAGTCTAGCCAGACTATTTCTAACAGCCATATCAAAACACAAAAGGCCAGGAAAAAACCAGAATATACTTGCATGAATCAGCACATTACAACCCCAAACCAACACACTAAAATAATTTTTTCAGTAAGTAAGAGAAGGTAGTGATTATATGGTCCAAGGAAGTAAACATGACATGCAGTGCAATGAAAAACCTCCACATTTTTCTTTACCCTGCCTTGCCAGGGTGCCTTAGTATGTTTTAAGTTGCTGTACCTGTGGCTAGTAAAGGATTCTAGCATCCCACTGAGGCATTGGAGAAATTATGCCAAAGGTTGAGTGACTTTCACCACCCAAGAAGTTTTTTACAGCTCCAGGGCACTGAAAATTGAAAGAAAGGTCATTATTACACTTTTAGAGGGGACTCCTGGGCTCCCTATCATAAACTGCTGTTCAAAGCGCTTACTAGTAGTTCTAAAGCAACTCATAATTTACTGGGAATTAAAGATAATGCCAAAGAAATAAAGCAAGTTACATGCGGTATTGTTCAGCTTTCAGACAGGAGAGAAGTTGAATATCCTTGAATTAGTAGGTGCTTTGCAGAGTTGCCTTATTCTAGAGCTCAGTCACAGATTGTCTGTTATCAGACTAGAGTCAAAATTTAAAAAAACTTTATTTACATTAATTTTCATTAAGCAACAAGTCAGTGATTTGACAGGGTGTAATATAAAGGCCTGCTGAGTAATAGCCTCATCAGGGACCCAAAATTGCTAGAGAGAAGTTCATAGTTCTGATGTTCTCCTAGATCATCATTAGCCATATTTACATCAGTTAGAAAGGCTGACATTATTGAACTACGATATGGTATTAGAGGGGAAAAAAAAAGGAAAAATAACACTGGATTACAGAGCAAAAAACATGAGATGTGCAGTTCAGTGAAGGTTTTTTTGCCCTCCTCACAATTAAAACCATTTCATTTCTATCAGCTCCATGAGCTATCAGAAATGTAAATGCTAGAATCACAACATGATTCTAATCAAAACAGTTTGCAATAAAACTATAAATGTAAACTCTACCTTAAAGTAAGTAAAAAAAGGTTCCTTCCATTAGAAGAATTCCTGATAGCTAGAAAGATGAAAATGTAAATGGAGGACAGTGTACAGAAAACAGAAAATTTCAATTCTGCCTCAGTGCCCATGGTTTTGGTCTTTCCCAGAATTAGCATATGGAAGACTAAACACATTGTTTGAAGTTATAAATCACACTGAATGAACATGGGTGTATCAGCCGGACAATGATGCTGGAGCTCAGCCTCAGGCATAGCCTTTGGCATGAACATTTGCATGCCAAATTAAATATTAGAACATGGAAAAAATGTCCTCATTGGATACACTAAGAGCACACTTTATACTCTACACTTGAGTGATTAGGGTGAATCAAGCACTGAATTGTTCAGTAGTTAAAACTTTTGATTTCACTGAACCACATTGACTTTCAGCATATTCTTCCACTTTACCACTTTGTATTGCCCAGGGATAAACTCATTCCTCTTCAGGAATTTGCATTTAAAAATAAAAGTGCTTGGCTGCACACTTCTGTATCCCCCCAATACAAGGAAAACCAGTTCTGACAGGAGAAGACAAACAGGGTTTGATGCAGCTGGAAGAAACGCTGCCCTCTGCTAACACACAATGCAGCTGAAAGTGGAACAGGAAAGCGTTATTTTGTTTCAATCCCAAAAGCCGTTGCTCAATACATTACTTGAAAATAAGAAACTCCATAGAAAGCATTCAAGTTAACCCTCAGTTTTAAAAATGCTCTTTTCTCAGTTGAATGCTTTTGTTAAAAGTGCCTATCTTGCAGGGCTTTGCCTACCACAAATGGCAGCCTGGAGAAGCAGGCAGTCACAAGCTGATCACTGGCTTGAGCTTTCCCTGCTCCATCCATGGTGAGGTGTTCATGGGTACACACCCCCCCTCCGACCCACCCATTTCATCTGTGAACTCTGGTCCTGCAGCAGCAAAGCTGGCATGTGCAGCACACTCCTAAAGAGCAGGCATTTATCCACATCCACTGGGAACAGGCCCTCAAAACCTTACTGCTGGACTTGGTCTCTCACTTACAGAAGACTTTTAGGGAGACAGAGCTTATTGTTCTTCTCTCCTTTCAGTGCCTATGGAAACTGCCAAGCTCCTGTCTCATTTTTCATGTAAACAAACAGCTTTAGCTCCATAGCACTTGGGAAAAGCTTACCCCAACCCATGTGTTTTAGACAGAACAGACCCAAAGCCAAGTAGATGGGGCACAGTCACATAGTGTAGAAATCCATGTCCAAATCAGTGCCAGTGGGGTTCAAACACAGTTTAACCATTTGCTACTGGAAGAACATGCCACGGGTGGCTGACTGAAACTCCACCTGAAGGCAAGGCATTGGTTCATGACCTCTCTCACACATGGAATGACACCGTGCCCAAAGCCAGGAGGAGTGAGTGTGCACGAGCAACCTCGTGGCTGGGACTACTCTTAGCCCACGTGCCTACTCTAGTGCGGACTTCTTCATGAAGTGCTTCACAGAGCTGAAAACACTTCAAACCAAGCTGCAGATGAATAAGACATTTTGATATTTGTTATGTCTAGAGACTGGACTAATTGGACATGTAAACACTAAATGCTTACATCTTTAGCGAAGGTATTCTGGGGCTGATTTTATGAAAATCCACCACCATTTTTGAGCACTTCATTCAATGTTGAATCTTGTTTTAGGATTTGGGGGGTAAGAGCCTGTTTTAAGAAATGTATTTGGGAGGTTTGCACAGTACAGAATACTGTGTCCTGTTCAGTATTTGGCTACATTGAATTCATTAAATCACTCTTCTCTGCTCAGTATTGAATTTATTCCAGCCTAGAGAGAACGCAACAGTCCCTTGTAGCTAAATTGTAACATATGCCACTATTACAATAATTTGCTGGTTTTATTGTAGAAGAATTTGTTCTTTATGTTCATTAAAATTAAATAAGTATGTGTAAATTGGACTTTATCACATGATAACATCAAACAAAACATCCTAGAAGTTCATTTCATCCTGTACTGAATTTCTCACATCCTCTACTGCATTTCCTAGTTATTAACCAAGACATCTGTATGTGTATAGGTATCAGAACGTAAGACAAATGAAAATTAAGATACTTCCATGCAGTGAGACAAACTAGAATAAGAGACTTTTCTCCAAAGCATTTTTGGCCTCATAGATTTAGTGCAAAAACAGTCCCAGGCACCACCCTGTGAACAGGCATTGCTTATTAGATTTTGGTTCTCTTTCAAATGGGATACAGGTTCAGGAAAATGCCATCTCTGCCTGACAAACACAACCACCAAATCCTAACAGTTGAGCTCACAAGCCCAGGACTGTGCAGGCACTATAGCAGCGAGGGGCAATGCTCCTCCACAGGGAGCACAGTGGAGTACAAGGCACAGAATTTCTTCTTTCTCATTTACAAAAGAAAACAAACCAAAAAAAATCCTAAATGTTTACTGCCATATCCAAGCTCTTTGGAAAGCTCTTTTAAAATAAAGAATAACTCTTAGCTTGATAATAAATATAAACTATTCACACTAAATTCATACATCAAATTCCTAATCTGAAAGAGGATTTTTTAAATACCGATTTTAATGAACTTTTCAGAATCACTGTTGAATCTTACTTTTCAAATATTTTTCATAATGCATAAACCTTTTTTTTTAAATAGATGAATAACAAAGCTTCATTCCCTTTGAGAAACCCTGGGTTTGTAACATATTGTCTATTCACCTTTATTTTCTACATTGTGTAACAAAATGCTATGCAAGACTCCAGACTTGCATAGCAAAAATTGCTTCTAGTTCATCCTGCATCATAAACTGGGAGTTTGCTGAACTGTTCAGTCACATCTAATAAACACAGGCAACATTTTCATGTACCTTTGTCTCCAGTCACTGAATGGCAACTTTATGTTCATATTTCCCTTACTGCTCCCAATCCCTCACTTAAGAAATAATCTTATTGGTTTTCATCATTATGGCTTATTTCTGTATACTTTGATTTTCTTTTCTTTCAAATCCCTGTTCTTTTTTGTATTACTAAACAATTTATGACCACCTTGAATTTACTTGCCTGTATTCTAGCTTTTCTTTATATTCTATACTAATATTTTCTAGATCACACTCTGACTGACAGAAACTGACGGTGTGATCTATAAAACCAGACTTTTATATTGTAGTTTGTGATTGCTGCTAGATGTGCCAAAAGAGTGATAGTGAAAGTTAAACAGGATAACAAATGAAGCACCACATTGTGTCAATATTTCATCTCTTCCAATTTTACTGCCTATTGTAATTGTGATTTACTGTATTGTAATTGCGTCAAAGGAAGTTAAAAAACATCAATTCAGATGTAATAATTTTCTTACATCAGCTGAATTACCATACTGCTGTACCTGTATGTTTTAGTGAGCCTTTTCCTTGGATATTTATGTTACATTTAGTTCAGAGCCTCTATCTTTAGCCATCCCATTAAATGGTACTTAGTGAAAAAAGTCTGTGTCCTATGAAAAGCTGTCCAGGCTGGCCTCAATTATTTTTCTAATCAACTCGGGGAGATAAATTTGAGTCTTTTTATTATTTCTCCAGCTGAATAGAGAACAATTAAAATTTCCTTCATTTCTATAATTATGTAGTTCTAACAATTTGTACCTCAGGCTCCTCCAGCTTCTTAACACATACACATTCCATTATGTCTCAAAAGTCAGTTCAAAAGACAATTTGCTCCAATTCACCTTGTGAGCATGAAAACATTTACCTATAAATGAATAACAATTACACCAGAATCGCTGCTTTCAATAGAGTCAGACTTTAATAGCAGTTTACAGCCTGTTCATTAAAATAAGATTTCAAGTGTCACCAGTACAAAATCTGATGCTATTCACCGTAACTTCAAAATCAATCCCAGAGACAAAGTTATTAATTAGTTCCTTTGGCACTAAGTACAAACACAGGTGCATGATGTGAAACTCAAACCTGGTCCCATGGATATTTTTAAGTACTGCCCTGCATTCACTTCCTCAAAGCACCACAGAAACCCACCGAGGACTCTTACAGCCTCCTTGGGAAACCCCACCTTAACTTCTACTCATGGAAAACTGAAACAATGGAACTATTTGGAAATCTCAACATCCCAAATTCTAAAGACAGATAATGCAATGGTATGAAGAAGTATTTGGGACAAATATTCTGAAAGCATTTTGTTGGAAAGGTGAAATTTTTCATTAAGTCTCTGTAAAATAATAGTTACTCTACACAGTTCCTGTTCAATATCAGTCAGTACCAGGTCATTTTATTTCAAATGTTCATACTGCTGAAGTCATTACATTTCTTTTTCTTGTTCTTTTACTTTTTCGGGCACATTTTTTTTCCTATGGCAACCTGCTTTAGGATAAAAATGCTGTGGAACTCTGATGTCTTAAAAAGATATTTCACAATACACCCACTTTTCCTTTTCCTGAAATGCTTCTCACAAAACCAGCTCATCTAATAGTTTCCCCTAATGGCACACTCTAGCAGGAAATTACACCACTTACTGGAGATTAGGCCTTATTTTGCTGCAGGAGAAAGAAATCTAAAGCATCACTGATCAAAACAGTCAAATACTGTTATATCCAATTTATAGATACAGAATGCAAGATTTGAAAAAATAAGATCATGTAACTCAACTCTCAGAAACAGGTTCTTTCACTGAGTTTTCTGAGTCCTATCCTCTGACTGATACTAGTCCTCTGGAATATTGATACTTCTGGGTAATTCTGAGAAACATGCCACATCCTCTGGAACGGCTCCTGAGGACTGAGCTGTGCTCACTGGAACATTTCTTTGGTAGCTGACCCAATATCCCCTGAGCAGGCAGATGCCCAAGGACAAAGTACTCACCAGGCAGTGAGAAAAGAAACTGTGCTAAAGACAGGAACCGCAATTAAATCAGAATTGCTCTGTTCCTGCAAGAACGATGCATCTGTGCAACTGTCTACAAAAAACAATGTGCTAACTTGTTACTTTATAGACAGCAATGACTTTTACCAGGTCAGCTAACAAATTTCTTTACTCATACACATTTCTTTTATTTTAATAACAGCATATATTTTCATGGTGTATCCAGCTATAATGGCATCAATGTACACAAAAATGGAAATTCCTAAATGAAAATTCAAATTCCTTAAATGAAAACATTAAAAATTATTAGAGTAATTTTCTATTTTTAATAATTTTAGCCATTACTTACAGAGAATGGGTAGAAAACCACCAAGATCTTCCTAAAATGTACATTTCCTGTATTTGCAGGATCAATGCCAGAGGGTATACACTACTTCCCTGAATTTATTTCAGCTCTATCAGAAAATAGCAACCACCATATTACTGAAGCCACAATACAAGCTTCCTTTTTATTCCTCTATCTCTCTGTTTTCCCATATCTGTGTTTCCCCAAACCACCTTGGCCCCCACATCCCTCCAGTTTTGATTCCTTCTCTAAATATCCCATAAGGCTTTTATGATTCCAAAATGTTTCCTCCTGCATCCCATACCAAGTTCCCAGTGCTGGCAGGCAGCAACCCTGTGAAGTAATCCGAAGAGTCACTTACTCTTTGTGATAGCTGTCTCCATCCTGACTGGTTCTCTTTTCTTTTTTCTAATTTTTGTTTTTAAACAGGACACAGTTACTGGATTTATGTTTCTGTGTATTACAAATGATCAATATACTGATGATTTCCACACACAATTCTTCATTATTTTGGAAGTGACATCTCAGTGGACTTCTCTCCCAATGCTTCTCAAACTGTGCTTTATGCAAGTTTAACCCTTCCTCTGCTGAACACAACAGTTTTGCAAGCTTTTATACAGAATATAAACTATTTGGACTTTTAACTGTACCTGGATTGAATTTGTCCTGGCATCTGTTGCTCACTTCAGAATACCCATTGAGAGCACATATGAAATACTGGAGCAAAGGGCACAGTTGTATCACATAGAGTTTTAAGGACATAATCTTTTCTTGGTTTTAGTTTTTATCTGAGCAGAGCAAATGACCACTTAGTGCAGTAACATGCCCCTTTAAAATATTCTGTACTCGACACACAACAACCTGATTTAACATGCTCTTCAAATGCTGCTATAAATCTCTCATATCCAAAAAGGAAAGTATTCAATGTATTTTTTCCTACAGTTCGTGACTGAAAGTCATCATTACCATTTGATCTCTTTTCCTTGAATTTTATATCACATGAAGTGTATGTGACCACTAACTTTTAAAATAGCCTATATACTTCTATTCACCTTATTTCTGTGATGAGACCTCACAGCAAGGATGGAATAACATTATGGAAACTAACCATCTAATCCAACTGGGCATATTTTATTGAAGTCTTATTACTTCCATGTGTAAGAAGAAACTAAAGCCAACTGCAATCCCCAATTTTTGGCATTCTCAGTATGCATTGTATCCAGCAAAAGAGAATTTCACTTTTTGTTTTCATTTTTAGAGCACAGTGATATTAGACATACTGACTTAACTTGATCATTGAGATCAAGATTTTTAAATGAATAAGAAAAGCAAAGCCTTTATTATGCCTAAAGCATTACTGTTCTTTAAAATGTTGTAACTTTTTATTTTAATCTCTTTTGCAGTATAATCTTTAAAGAACTCATATCAAAATTTTCATATGGATGATAGAATCTTCAAGAATGGAGATACAGAGTAATGACAATATGGTTATAACACAGAGTCAAGTCAGGCAATTTATATGAAAGAAACTTGTCATGGAAATGCAATGCCAAAAATTTATATTCAAATTTATTCTGAGGGAGCATATGTAATAGATCAATATTTCTTAAGATACAAAGCCTAGTTTCCTAAGAAAGATGAATATAAAATTACGAGCAACTATAATAAAACAAATATTTTCTTTTAATATTGACAGAAATAAATAGCCCTTTACTAAAGCACTTTCAACTTTGTTTTCTAAACAAGTGATATTTGTCAGATATACCTCTGATATGAAAAACAACACCTCAAGAAGGATCAATCAGGTAAGTGGCTTTCTTAGAGGAGGTCAGAGAATTAAAAACTAATATTGTAATTTTAGCAATATATTTGGCATCCCATGTTTTTCCAATGATATTTACTGATAAGATTTTTTTTCCACTCATTTTTTATCCACATATGCTTTCCTTTGTTATATGGTAGATTTTGACTTTGCTGCTCACCTTAGAATAGTTTTCTCCTCAAGTGTTGATAATAATACAAGATGCTAGAACACAGGCTCTTTTAGGTGAGTCTATTTCACATTTTTGTGAGAATTTATAAAGAAAATTAATTTCCTGCACTCACAGCTGGCCGTACCTTATGGCTTTATTAGTTCTAGTTTAATCAGAGGCTATCTACTAAAGAAAGGAGGTCAAATGTTGATCATTTAGAAGGATGAAAAACCATGGAATCATAGAATGGTTTGGGTTGGAAGGTACCTTCATCTCATTCCAACTCCCTGCCATGGCCAGGGACATCTTCAACTAGACCAGGTTGCTCAGAGCTCCTCCATTCAACCTGGCCTTGAACACCTCCAGTGATGGGGCATCCACAGCTTCTCTGGGAAAGCTCCTCCAGTGCCTCACCACCTTCACAGTAAAGAATTTCTTCCATATATTTAACATTAATTTCCCTTTGTTCAGTTTGAATCCATTACTCTTTCTTATCACTAAAGTTCCTGATGAAGTGCCCTTCTCAGCTTCCTTGTAAGACACTGGAGGGCTGCTATGAGGTCTCCATGAAACCAAATATTTGGTTCTTAATACAGAAAACATTTTGGTAGAAAAAATGAATTTAACTTAATATAATTACATTAAAATTAGTTCAACTACTCTTTAAAAGAAACTGTACCACCAAGTTAAAGAAACATAGTATTCTGATTCCTTCCACATATTTAATTCAGAATTACACTCCCAGAACTAATAACTCTATTCCTTCCCATAAAAAGGCTAATTACCAAACTTTAATAACTGCCTACATGGTTTATATTTTGACTATCGGGAATTTTACAATCCTATTTCATTCTAGTCCTTTAATTTAACTATCCTAAAATAATCAAAAAAGAGTCATCAGATAGAGATGGACACAATTTAGATGTTTCTAGAAACTGGAACTACTGATGTGCACAGGAAAGAAATCAAGTTAAGGGGAAAATTTCCAGGGAGGTACAGGTATAAAACACATCAGAAAGCTCAGAAGGACTTCCAAAACCTAATGCTCCAGATGTAAGTGATACTGACGGACATCTCAGCCTTTCCAAGCTGCTCTGTGTGCACGAGCTTGACACGTGCATGAGCATCACCACAAACACGTGAACAGCTTCTGCAGACTTTTCTCAAGAGGTCTCTGAACACTGTGTGTCACACTGTGTTATACTGTACTGGACATGAATGTTTTTTCTTTGTCTGATTTCAACATTCCTAGCATGTATTTTTAAGAAGCTCAGGGGATATGCATATGAGAAAAATAAAAAAGAACATTAAAACCAGACTACACATGAAGATTTTTCCCCTGCATCTCACAGCGCTCATTCTCCCTGTTTTGCAGTGGAAGTTAAATTTCTAGCTTAGCAGACACTTTGCACAGTGCCTAGTAGGTACATGATTTCTCATCTGTTCAGATAAAGAAAGGCAAGCATGCACAAAACTACAAAACAGAATAACTTTAAAAAAATATAAAACCTCAACTTTTAATGTAGCGTTAAGTATTTCTTCTACAGACAAACATTCATCCACACAGAACACTTAAAAGCAAATAACCCATGTACCTGAACTGTGGAACTGATTTCAGATGCAAATCCTCCTGTCAGGGGAGCCTCATGGCTAATCAGCAATCGCCCAGTCTTTGCCACCGACTGAAAAGGAAAAACAAACACCCAAAATGTCACCAAATTACAGCTCTTGTGATTTCTTACTTGTACTACTTGTGGAACATATGAAATATGTGACTTTGTTAGCAGGGTTAGAACACAGCTCCTTTTCCCCTCTTGCATTTCCAGTGAACAATAAATTATCCTAAAATACTCAACCGAGTCATTAATAGGATGGTTTTATACTTACTATAAAAGTATTCAGATTTTCCACTCAATTTTAAGCAAGTATCAAGAATAAATTTAAACTCGTTTCATATTAATTTACCCTATCAATGCAAACTGTAATGTCTCTAAAATAGAATAAAGATTTTAACAAGTAGCCAGTAAAAAACTGAGTCCTCAAAATATTAAAATATACATACACAAAGAAATTCTTCCCTTATATCACTGTACAAATAGATCCCATATCAAATCATGAACCACTGCTATTCAGAAAATAAAATTGCTAAATAAAAATTTTAGCAAGAAACATGTGAATTAGTGCTGCATATTTAATTTTACATGGCAATTAGTAGTACCATTTTCTAATTTTAGATTTCAATGTTTGTGCAGTTGTTATGTAATCTACTTCATAGCTAAATAAAGAGCATAATATATACAGATGACCTAATCATCTTTGATGAAAAAACCAAAACTGTGCTCCTTGCAGACAGTAATAATGAAAGCAAAGTATTTTTAATCTTATGGGAAATATAAAGCTTCACCATACAGAAATATATTGATGTTTATTGGAACTATGCTAAATTGCCTGAATCAAACAGTATCGGATACATTTAATAAGAAATATGGTAGCAAAGTCTCTACTTCCATGACATGCATTTTAAAATTATTATAATAAAAAGGCTCATTAAAAAGTTTCAGAAACTTCTAGATATGTACATCAAAAAAATCAGATTATTGTGTATGTTAATCTTTCAAGAACAGCTGCAGTCTGACATTTAAGATAAGTCCATACTATATTGCTGGTCAAATATTATCCATCAAGTGGAAGAGCCCAAGACAGTGCTTGCTATCAGATCAGACCCTCTGAATACTGTGATCTTTAATTTAATGTCTACACCAGCACACTGTCCAGTCAGACAGCTCCATGTTATCTACATAACAGGATACATAAAGGCAACACCCTAATTATGCAGCTTTCTCTCTGATTCAAGTATTTTACTAATTCTTTTGCTTTTCTAGCAATGACTCAATCAGTGGCTCTAAGCAGCTCATGCACAGATGTACTGGCAACTTGCAGGCTACGAACATGTTCCATATACTGTACTACAAAATGGTTTGAAAATATCCAGAGCTAAATAAGACAGAAAAAATTTCAGCAGTTGCATAGGCTGATTTCTGGGGTATTTTTCCAGCACTGGAAATTCATATCTAAAGGAACAGAGGTATTAACTGCACTATAAATCTGTCCAGTACATCAGAACAACAGTTCCACAAACAAAATGTATGCTCTAGTTTTAAGCTGATATGATTAAAACCGATACAATCAGTTGTTATAGTACAAGTTGCTATAGTAAAACTGATGCAACTAATTGATGTTAAAGTTCAGTCCAGTTGTTCATGTTTTCTTTAATCCTCTTTATTTCAAAGAAAGATTCTTTTCCTTTATAAGCTGTCATTTAAGTTACAAATTTTGTTTCCCAGAGAATAATAGAGTATAATCTAACACTGTTAGTATATGGGAAAATTCACATGGGGTCAGACCAATAATCTGTCAGTCCAGTAAATTATCTCCCCAAAGAGATAATTTAATGTTTAGGGAAAAAAAAGAAAAGGACCTTTAATCTGTTCCTTCACTATGTCTCAGTCTCCAGTTACTTTCACATCTCCAGTTTCTTGAATCCAATATGGTCTTTTATACTAAATAATTAATAACTTTTATTTCATCTGTTCTCAAATTGAATCCATGTAAATAAAGAAAAGGCAGGGGGGAAGGGAACAATAATCTCTTCCTGGTAACCTGCTTCTACAGTGTGAGAAATCCTTGTTTTCACATGTGATTCCTATGGGCTCCAAGGTAGTCCATGTCTGTGGGAGCTTGTTAAGAGTGAACAAGCAGCTATGATCACCAAGCATTGCATACAAACATCTCAGACCTACTATAACACTCTTATATGCATCACTCCTGCTACAAAATCATGCAGAGGTTTGGTGCTTTTAGAACCCAACCAACCCTACAGTGTGTTTTTCAGGAATACATGCAATCTTAAGTATTTCTAGTGTTTGTAAATGAGTCATACCTATTGGTAAATTGTTCCAGTTTTTACATCCCTTCCTGGTTACAATTTTACACCCTATTTCCAAACTAATTTGGCTGACTTACTTTCAAAGCTGCTGCTTTGTGTTTTATTTCTGTTTGCTAGAAGGATGCACTATCTATTATCACATTTCTGCTCCCAAGTGAATAATTAAGAGTGTGATCAAATGGTCTTGTAAATATGATTTTGATAAATCAAGAAGACCGAGCTCTAAATCTTTCAGCAAACAGCACATTTCCAACTCCTTCATCACTCTTGAAACCCTACCCTGAATCATCTCCAGTTTTCTACGTCCTTCTTGAAGCACACCCATCTGGAAGCAGCATTCCAGATTTTATCAGAACACCATCAAATGCAAAGATAATACAGCTGCACTACTGCAGCTCTTGGATGTATGACGCCTGTTGGCCAAAGTATAACAGGACAAGTCCAGCTTTTACTGATAACTGCAACTCCCTGCTTGTGGGAAAGAAGGTTAAAGGATAATGGCTTCCTGGAATAAAGACGAAAATACAGTGTGCCTTTATTATTTCAAGACACAAAATTATATTTCGATATACTGAAAAACATCTGATGTGCCTGAGCTTAGCTCAATTAATGAGCTTATCTTCTCTTTATCAGTAACTGTCTATTTTATTGGTTTCTTAGCTGTTTCTTACCTCAAACTTTTTACCAGTAATGGTTATAATGTTTTCCATGTATTTGATAGAAATATTAAAAAACAGGTTCCAGATCCAACTTTGCAGGAACTTGAGACTATTTCCATTCACCATCACTGCCTTTCTATGCCACACGGTTACAAGCCAGCTCACTACTAATGTCTTACTTTTCAAACTATGATAATTTATTTTTGAGCACCTATTAAATGTTCTCAACGCTGAACAGTTGAGCATGTATTTCTAATTATTTTTGAATTGCTGCTTATTTCTTGATAGCATCTTCTGAGCTTACAGATCATTCTGCCCAATTAATTTAGTACAGGCTTTTTGTGGAAAAACTGATTCATGAGGTATCAGACTAAGAAATTCCTGGTCAAGAAATACTTTCAGTTAGCAAACTTATTGCAAACATATTGCAGTCTTTGTAATGCCCTCTTAATTTTAATTATTATCTTGTTTTTTCTGCCTTATATATGACAGCACAATACAGTAATAACAGCAGACAATAACAACAGATGGGATTCTTCTAGATACAATTTTTCAATATCTATTATCATGAAAAAATACTTCACTTGGCATAGCTTAGAACAAAGCCTGGTGAACACATTCATAGTGTCCTAGAAAACTAACATTTAATTTCAATATCTTCAAATGAAAATTTAATCTTACTTCCTGGAAGCAAAATAGTTATTCAGTTAAAAGTGCAAATTTCAAAACTAGCTGCTCTACTATCTACAGGGCACAGTAGACATGGTTAGTGATTATTGGCAGGTATCATCATTGTTCTTTTATAAGGCATTAATTTCACTTTATAAATCTATGGCAAAACATTAGCTCCTGTTAATTTAGACAAGGTGATTATTCAACCACCAGGATAACCAAAGCCCAATATTCAGAAGAGCATTTAGAGTACAAATAAATGCAGCTCAATACTATCAGGTAATGGAGTCCTCAACCTTCAGACTTCCAAGGAAACACCACTGCATAAAACTGGAGAAAACAGTGGCTAAATATGTACAGTGTAGCAAACTGGTCAGCATAATCCTACCATTTTACCACCTTTTCTGAAGGTGGACAGATGGATTGGTTTTATTGGTCTGGATTAGGTAGAGAAAAGGATGGCCTTTCAAAGAACAATGTATTTTGTCCCCTCACAACCAAACACTTGTATTTCTGTAAGGGATTGATTTGCCCCATTTCCCCAACATCACCATTCTGTCTTCCAAAACCACAGTCTTTACAGTTTATTACCTAAGTAAAAAACTAATATTTTGAAATACATGCACATTTTGCATCTCATGAAGATTACTTTTGAAAATATATCTTCAAAAGTGTGGTATGACTTAAGAGATTAGCACTGATAAAAGTGTTCTTTCTTTACAAGTAGAAGCTGTTGCTTGCTGATCTTTAAAGTCTACATATACTTCAGAGGGCACCAAGAGATTCTGCATGTATATCACATCTCAAATTAAATGAAAATTGAATTTTTTTTTTTTTGCTATCTTCAGTAACAGACTATAGAGGGAAGTCAGAAGCAACATCCAGGCACTTCGAGAGCATGGCTTCTCCTTGTATCATGGTCGCTCTGTGCTGTCACAGCCAAGTTCAGATGACACAACCCTGGACTTCCAAAAGGGAGAGGTCCTACCCCGCCCAGAACTTCTTTTTCCCAGCCCATCCCTGACATCTCTTCAACACCGAGAAGGCTACTGGGAAAGTCACTTGAAGGGGATAATCTGATTTATCCTGTACAGTTAGCACAGAGCAGCAAACACCACTTCAGAGACAGATTTCAAAATGGAAAGCACATCAAGATCTGCACAGAAAAACTTCAGCAGTGCTCTCTCCTTCTGGAAGGCAGCAGTGACCCAGGTTATGGCACACCAATGTCACCTCTGCTATATCCAATCATTAGAGAGGAGACTCTAGGGCTTTAAACCATTAAATTAGCCCTCCAAAAAAAAGAGAAACCAATACTGACTATACTTTTCCACCTCAATTTCACTGTCATTTCTGTTTTACATTGGTGTCATTCACAAGAATGACAACTGACAGTGCATCAGAGAAAAAGGCTAACAGCATGATCTAATAAGGAAATGTAAAAAAAACCTAATGCCTTTGCAAAACAAATGCTTTCAGGGTGCACTCTGAAGGTTTTCTGAGATGCAGCCCAGTGTTTTTATAGTGAAGCAGTTGAGCAAATTGTTTTCAACCTCCCTGACCACACTCTCCATCCAAGAGTTTCTATAATCACGTTTCTGTTCAACTCTCAATTCATTTTGTTGGATGTTTTCTCCTCTCCTACAAGCACCGATGACAGAAGAAAACAACACAAGCCTGGCACTTCCAAGCACTTTGAAATCCAAGTGCTGACATTACCAGTAACATATTCTGCCCTTACTTAGGAGAAAGCAGCCAACCAAAATGAATTTGATGCTAAACCACATGTAACAATACTGCTCTCCACATACAGCAACACCACAACTACCAGTGTAACCAGCTGCTTCACTAACATGGACACTGCCTTTAGAGATATTATCAAAGTCAAACTTTTCTTATAAATAGCTGTTATTTTGTCACAATGGTAAGCTAGCTATTTTCTTTAAGAAGAAAATTGTGTTCTCAGAATAAAAAAAGATTTTTCCATCTCTTACAGAAAAGGATTTTTTTAATAATGTTCACTTTCCCCTTTACATTTTTGCATGCCTTTGATTGTGTTCTTTAGAGACTATAAAAATTTCCTGCATAATCGAAAAACAAGATTTCCATAATAATTTTTAAAAAGCTGGCAAGAGTACTGAAATTATATTTTTATTGTATTCCATTTTGTACTGAGCATGTATGGAAGCAATTATAAAACTGTATAAAAATGAACATTAATTGATATGTGCTTTTGCTGAAAACAAATCAGAATATGGAAGCTTTAAAAAAAAATTACTTGGTAAAGTTTCAATAAATGTCTTGAAAAACATCTTCCTTTTTCATTTTTAGACCTGCTTTAATGAATTTGTGCTTGGAAAACGTAAACCCTGAGGGAGGCTACTCTCTCCAGCCCATTAGTTCTACCTTCCCTTTAACGTTTCAATAACAAATTGCATAGCAGCATTCTTGGTACTGAACACCACAAGCATAGGGATAGAATTAAGAACCCAGATTCCTATTCAGCACTTCCCACAGAGAAATATGTAACATAATCTTCCAGATAAATCCCTGAGGATTACATTCACTTAGCACATGCAGATCCACAGGATGACACATGCCAGCTACAATGAATTGTTTATGCATGGGATACACCGACAGTCTAGAAAATGCAGTTATTACATCCCCTATTTCTAGACATCCCAGAGGATGAATCCCACTGGATTTTTGGGATCTCTGGAAAACCAAATAGATCCTCAAGCACCATTTTTCCCCCCCCAGGGTCCTAAGAAAAGGAATAGAAAGGGAGGGGGACAGTTTGTGTCCTAGGAGCCTGGACACAAGAAAACCCTGCAGCTTTCTAACAATCATGTTCTAGTTTGCAAATTATAGCCCAAGAGTGCCTTCTCCTAGAAGCAGGAAAACTAGGAAAAGCAAGCCCTCTTTAAAGATCCAACCAACAAAAACTAATTCTTAACTTTGAAGAAAAAATGAAACAGGAAAACAAAATAACATCATTTGCTGTGGGTTTCAACAGAACTAGATTTCCAGAGAAGGAAAATGAGAGATGTACTCTATCACAGTGTCTACGCTCCACTTCCAAAAGTTGACTGAAACTCATTGAGTCATTTTTCAATAAAACCAAGACAATTCCCAGATAAACAAATGACATGAAAACCATTATTTCATCAGTTCAACAACACAAAGCATGAATGAGATTTCTCAGCTACTGGTAACAAGGCAGTCAGCCTTACACTCCTGTTAAAGATTCTCTTAAGTATAACAAATATTATCACAGTATTGCTATTGTATAGCAGAGAATCCTAGCCTAACACTGGCAACAATCTATGAAGATCAAACATAAATCTACTTGGAAAGAAAAATAAGTCATTTTTATTACACCACTTAGGAAGGCCATTGGACAAAAAAAATCTTTAACAAAAACTTCTCAAACAATAAAATGAAAAAAACATAGGCAATTCTGTAATAAACTAATATGCTGATTAACAGCAGGGAATGGAAAACAAGTCTATGACCTTTTTAGCTTGAGACAAACAGCTAAACAGTTGCCAATTTGAACTGACCCACATCAGCAGAGCACAAATCTTAGTCTTCCTGTTACTACTTACTACTTAACCAAAACTGAGGCTTCTAATCCACTCCTGTGTTTTCAGCTGACGCAACCAAGGTCTGTGCTTTCTGACCTACAAGTCTGGAATTCATGGACTGCCAATGGCACAGCCAAAGCTGCTGGGACAGGCTCAAACCTACTGCCAGCTTTGGAAGCACAGAATGAGTTTCCCCAAAGCAAAAGGATCTGTGATAACTAATTTGTATGTCAAGAATGATGACAAGCACATCCTTTATGGTTCCCAGACTGCAAAGAGCCAAAGATGAAGACACTTTGATTCTGGTTTCTATCAAGGAGAATCAAAACAAAGGAGAAGACATTAACAGACAACTGTGACAAGGGGAAGAACAGAGAACAGTCGTCCACTAATGTTGAACAAAATGTGTGACCTTCGCATATCAAGAGTGGTAAGAGCGGTTGTCCTGCTATACAGCCCCCCTCTGACACTGTCCCTATACCTTCACCTGCTTTCTCTGGAGTAAAAGATGAAAACAAATAAAATCCACAACACCCTCTCTCCAAAAACAACCAGGCAAAAAAACCACCACACAAAACTCCAGAATTTTTTAGTCTCACCTCCTTTCCAATTGATTTCAAATCACAATAAAAGACCAGATATTAAAGAAAATCAACAAAGACCTAAAGTATGAGGCATTACAACTTAAGTATCATTCAATGGACAAAAATGTAGGAAAACTAAGAGAAGTATTAGAAATGTATTTGCTGCCCAATAAGATGTCTACCTGAAACCAAATTATTAATGCTTTATCAAAAAAATTATCAAACCATGTACTCAAGTGTAGTATGTTGTAGACAGCTGCCATACTGCCTACTCAGCCCTTTGAAAATGCATACTCGCATTTGAATATTGACTTCTAATATGGAGCAAAGCTCAAAAAAAGAAACTTACGTTCATTTTACATAGCCCCTTTAAATCTGTTCTCTCCTAAACAATCAGTCCAACTGTGCTTCTACCTGGCTGCTTCTTTTATCAACTCCTTAGTATTAGCAATATATAGCTGGAAGAAAATCCTAATGAGAGCTCAAAGGAAGGGGAAGCAACAAGTAAACAATTTGGAACACAGAGAGAAGCTGTGCTATATTTTTGACAGTGCAAATGCAGAAGCAAGAGACGATGTTAACAGTAGCATGGATGAAGGAAGGGAGGGAGGACAGGCCCTAGTACAGATCCCTGCAGTCCTTGCTTGTCACTGGCTTCCAGGTAGAACACTGGGCTCTACCCACTAAGCATGACTATGCAACCACTCAAACAGTATTTTACCTACCCAGCTGTCCACTGGACCAGAGCTGTTCATTGGATACAGGAGTATTCTGAGAGTATCAAGAGTTTTCTCCCAGTCAAGGTGTCATTCACTGCTCATCCCTTGTCCACAGATCCAGACATTCATCACAGATTTAGCCTTAGCAAGGCCATGCTTACTTTTCCTCATCTCATTAACACATTCAGAAATCATAGGAAACATTCAGTTTGGGTGAAGTTTTATCAAAAGCAGCTTAAAAGCATTTACTGATAAGTCTTTCATGAAATATGTAACATTTTCTTAAATTTGATCACAAGATGCAACCAAGTGCTCACTGAAGCAGAAGACATGCACCTGTGAGCAGTCTGAGTGCTGTCAGTAAGATGACCCACAGATGGGAGCACTCCAGCAATCTCAATACACATTTTCAAATCTGCATTCTACATCATTATTTAGAAAATTTTGCTGTTTTCTTCTTGGGCAAATCTGCAGTTGCATCTGAATAATGGGGTAGACTGTATACCCTTAGTAGAGTTGCAGATGACACCAAACTGTGAAAAGCAGCTGGTGGGCCAAAGGAGGTGTGCTGCCATCTGGAGGGACCTGGACAGGCTGACAGGAACCTCACATAGTTCAAAAAAGGGAAGCACCTGCCCTTGGGGAGGAACAACTCCAGGCACCTGCACACTGGGGGAAAGCAGCCTGGCAAGAAAGGAAGATGGATGTCCTGATGGACACCACATTGACCATGAGCCAGAAATGTGCCTCTGCAGCAAAGAAGGCAAATGGTATCCTGGGCTGCATTTGGAGGACCACTGACCATACAAGGGATGTGATGCTGCCTCTCTGCTCAGCACTGGTGAGGCCACAGCTGGAATGTTGTATCCAGTTCTGCACTCCTCAGTAAGACAGGCATGGACATACTGGAGAGTCCAAATGAGGGCCACAGAGATAATTAAGGGACTGGATGAGGGGAGTGGGATGAAGGGACCTCATTGATATAACTACAAACCAAAGGGAGGGTGCAAACAAGACTGAGCCAGACTCTTTGCAGTGGTGCCCAGAGGCAGAGTTTCTGTTGTTATGCTGATGTTGCATACTGAAATCCACATCAGGACAGATTTTTTCCCCAGTTGTATGTATGGCAGAAACAGTTCATAAAGAACTACTGTGACCACAGCAGGGAAGCACATATGAAACATCTTGCAGAGAAATGTTAACACAACCATAAAATTTACTGACTCAACATACCAGGATTTTAATATTCCAGTATGTATCATTTTACACTATAAATGCCAAAAATAATTCCAAAATACTAATGTGGATTCTTCCTGCATAGCACCAAGAACAATGCTGCGGCGTAAAGATGGTGGTGCAGAGAGAAAGAAAAATGAAAACAAGCACAGGAATAATGTAAAGCAACATGGAAAATTTTTTTAATTGCAGTCAAAACTAAATGGAGTTGCTACAGGACTAGATAGAATATCCTAAGAAACAATGAAGAGACAATAATGAAACAGTTATGGCTTTTACACCTACACAACATTGCCAGCGTATGACTGAGATGATCAACATAGAAATTTATAAGCTTCCTGCAAAGCCAAGAACCAAAGACGGATCCCCCATGTGCAGAGTAGCATATGAAGAGTAGCAGAAAATTCCTCTCCAAAGAACCTGCAAGTTAAATAGCTGAGACTGTGAAAAGAGAAATGAGGTATGACACACAGCAGGGCACACCTCAGTACAGTTTGGGTTGCTTGATATAATTTTTAATAGAAGAGGGTTAAAGTACACTAAAAGGACTAATATTCTATCAAGTAGTGACTAACTCTCCAATGCCTTTCAGTAAACTTACTCTTGTAATACAACACTGCTACAAACCCTCTTGTAATACTTTTATAACATCATTCTACATACCCTAAAACAGATAATTGCTGAGAAAACAACGGGTGATAATAATGGTCATGGATTGTGGGGACAATGAAGAAAATTGATGTTTTGTGCAGATGGACACTCCTGTTTAACTTAAAAGTATTTAAGAACACATTAATCAACTTCATTAAGAGATGGGCAAAGAAAAAGTACTTCTGGAATTCCATAGCATGGCTTTTTGATACATACATATTAGACTGAATTTGTTAGGGATATAAACTGATTCAGAAATCAAAAGTAAATTTAAAAATAAAACCCATCTGGCTCGTTCTTATAACTTCAGATACACTACACTGATTTTATTGCATCATTTTCCTCCACCTCTTCAAATCTCATTTACTTTCTGGCACTGGAAGCTCTCCTTAGTAGTGACAATAATTTAAATATACATTTGGTACAAGAGTATATTTATTTCTGAGGACTCCACATACAATCTGCTAACACTACTGAAATAAGTAGATTGAATGTCAAAAAAAATTATTTTAACCAAATGCCTCTAGATTTCCCAGTCATTGTGTTCTAGAAATAATTATTAGCAGATTCCTTAAATAGACATTTGAAGAATAATGGCAACTAAACTCAATGAAAAATATTAATGAATCCACTGGATTGGTAACTCATGACTCCTCAGTACTTTGAACTACATTTGCCTACTTAACCACAATTAAATATATCTATTCAAATAATCCTTCTTTGTGTATAGCCTAAAACATAACATTTAATAGCAAAGGTTTCAGAAAACAGGAACTTTTGCAGCAGCTTCCAACCTCCACCAGTGTGAATAAAACACTTGGGTAGACGTATCCCTCCCTCACCCTCTACACCATTTAATTCCCTGTTTATGGGAGCAAAATTAGAAAGTCTCAGGAAATACAGATGAACAATACTGCACCAAAGAGACCCTTTTCATCCCAAAAATCTACATGGACACATTATAAGACACCCTTCAAGTCTGTGCGGCATCACCACATTCAGCTGACATTGCATGGAGAAAAGTCCTTTTCTGAATTTTAATTAATTGCTAAACATACTAACTAGTGCCTTCATAAATTAACTTGCTTCTTCAGTTTTTCTATATTCATGTTCAAATCCAGCACTAATTTTAGGCCTTAAATGTTGTAAGTCTGTTAATAAATTAAAATTTGAGATTAGCTAGCCCTCCTCTTGCCTTTCAGAAATTACATGCATATTGTTTATTAATATTCTCAAGTTTTGAAAATTTCATCAGTCCCTCAAATTCCTGGAATAATCAAGCTGACATAGTACATATTCTTTTCACTATAATACTTTTTTTTAAAAAAAGAAAATTCAAGCTTTCAAGTCTGAGTGTTTTTTGAGGTTCATCCAAGATAACCTTTAAGGAAAGACTGTAGTCTTCTACAGCCAAAAAAGGCAGGGAAAACACCCACATTCTGTAAGATGAAAGTCCCAAAATCTTAGAGGGATCTACCCCAGGACTATGAAGGTACCTAAACCCCTGAAATGCTAAGAGCCTCTAGCTAGCTTTATTTACCTCCTTTCTTCACAACCACCACCATTCTCTCTGTTCAGTACCCCTGCTCTTCAGGTCCTCTGATTCACAAGTAGAATCACATCAAAAAGTCAGACAGTGAAACCAAGTTATAAAACAAGAGCATGAATAGTGCCTCAGCCATTTTTTTATTCTTGTAAAACAGATGGGATCCTGGGCAATTCTTAAAGACCCTCCACGGACAATCCAGTGCTTTGTAAAATCCATAAATCCTCTATTAATCCAAATATTGTACTACAGTTTTTGTGAAGAACACCAGATAGAGAACTTCCCCAGCTACTCTGGAGGATCCAAGAATGGGCCAGCTAATTCACTGCCATACTCACAACCCAACAGACAAACAAAAACACTATTTTGGAACAAATCTTGGCAGTACTCATCCAGAAGCAAAACACCATCCTGCCAGATATAACTCAATAACAGGTCTCCTCAGAATAATTTTACTGAAGCTAACTATAGGTTTGGAGAACTTGAAAGAAGCCAACAACTGTTCTTAAAAGAAAGAGAAAAATATAATCAGGTCACCAATAAAATAACTAAAACAGACTGAAATTTCATTGCTGAAGACAACAATACTTTCATTTTCCTCCACTGAATTGGTCAGTAGCTTTTAACACAATTCAAATAAACCTGTAAGACAAATAGTTAGAGTGTCCCAGCAAAAAACCCGCTTTGGTTCAAAGAGAAAGATTAAAATAAAAATGATGTTTCGTAAATTTGTAAGTGAAGAGGAAGACTGTAAGAATATAAGAACTTGAAGGCAGTACAGACAGAAGAAAATGAAAAGCACAGGAATGTCAATGAAGAACGGCAAGAAAAAAGAAAAGGCCATAGCAAGAGAGATGCCAAGTTCTGGAAAGAAAATATGTGGATTCTGAAAGGTATGGAGAAAGGAACTGAGAAAAGTACTGGCAATACCACTTGTGGCATACCCCTCGTTTTTCACTCTGGCTCATACTGGGAATTACAGCATGACCAGGACAGCAGTAAGACTTTGTTTCACCAAACCTCCCAAAGATGCAGGAGCTTCAGAATCTCTGCATCCAGCATCTGCTTCATTCTTATTTCTTAAATTACTTTCAACTCTGATAGCACAAATTCATGAAGTTCATCACAGACACCTGAATTTATTTCACTGCAGATGTTGAACCCACTTAGGCTTTATTTGACTTAGTATCTGAAAAACTAACATGGATTATATAGGAAAGCACAAGACAATATAAGGGAAAGATCTGAGCAAAATAATCACTAAATAATTAAATAAAAATATGAAGCAGATCAGGATGATCAAGTAGTGGTATGAAAATGAGAGCTGAGCCACCTCTGCCCCTTTCAGAAACAAGCATTAGCAGGTGAAGTGATAGATATAATTATTTGAATAACAGGTCGTTACAGAATTTTATGCCAATTAGCTTGCAAACCTAGGCTTTAAAAATTACTGTACGCCTTGTTTATGTTCTTAATATATTTTTTCTGTTTTACTTCCCATTTATTTTTCTAAAGCAACAACCAGCTCACCTCCTCCTTTCATTCTTTCAGCATATTTTGTCCTATTCTCTCTTCTATCTTTTGTGCTCTCTTCATTCAAACTATCTCAGCAATCCTCATGTCATTTCTTCTACAATCTCCATTTTTTTCTATCAGTTTACACTCTCTCCCTATCTGACCTACTTCAACTTACAGAAGGAATAGTCATTTTGAAGATATGCATTAATTTTCAGCCTGTCAGCCAAGAAAATGAGGGTCCCACAACCTGAGGTCATTTTTCTGCCCATTTGTCAGTGTCCTGATACACATTTTGCAGCCAAATGCAAGTCTTAAAAATACTAAGTTCCTGAAAGCATGGTAAAAATCAGTCTGTATGAGGAAGATTAGTACGCCTGCTAACTTCATAACCTCATGAAAGCCAAGCTGCACTTAACACTATCTCTCCCACAGTTCTTTATTGGTAAGCACCAATAAATTGTCTCTGTCGCTTTTTGTCTAGCCATTCATTTTAGAAAGGAGCTCAGCATCTTAATGTAGGTAAATGGAGGACATGGGATGATGGAAGGCAGGAAATATGGGACATAAATTCATAGAAAAATAGATTTCACTCCTCGTGTAGTAATTATTTTTCATTCTTTATCATAATGTTGTTATCCAAAGTAAAGAAATTAATTTCTGTGTCTTCACAGCATTGCATGGGAAGGGAAAAGATGGTAAGGCCAAATGCAAAACCCATGGAACACATATCTGAGAGTTCTCTAGGGGTTTTTTTCAGGCTTCCATTTCATGGAACAGTGCTACTATGCCATTAGAATTTCCAAATCATTTACAAACTCAGTAATTTGACCATAATTTCTTGATTTAAATTTCCATGAAAATACCATGAAACAATAGCTGTCTTCTATTTAAGCAATAACTCTGTTGCTTTTATAACAATTAATTTGACCTTTTTGATGTCTGTCACTCAAGCCACTAATTTGGATATAACTTCTTTTTCCCCAGAAGAGGGACTACAGCTGCAGTGCTTGGGATAAAGGTAAAACAATCTTGTCAATAACAACTGAAAAAGATCACATGATGACTCAAGTCTATATAAATTTGCAGGTTTTATTATTCTTGTTTTCTGGACCAATTGTATGTAACAAAATGTCTGTATCATATAAAAAAAAGGTTAATATTCAGCAATCTTTTCTTTAATAGACAGACTTGAATTTTAGAAACTCATTCTATTTTCTGGCAAATGCCACTATTATAATCTTCCAGCATGTTCCATATGTCTTTCATATCCAAGCTAAAATTAAAAAAAAAGATTAGATTACACTAAAATAAGAACTTCTAATGCTCAAAAACATTACTGTGGTGAACCATATGCCACTTAGGGCTACCTTGTACTCAACCAACGTCATCCTCCAATTATTCATTTCCATAAACTTTAATGGTCTTTCAGCTACTGAAAGCACCAGTAAGCCAATGACATTTGATGGGTTAGCACAGGACAATGAAACATTAGCACACACAAAAACTGTCATAAAATGTATGCATTTGCCACTGACCTCAATGGAAATCTCTTTAGTGACAAACACTGAAATCAAGCCTCATATTTGATACAGGTATTTCTTGACACATAACTGAGCTTCATTTAATCGTTACATCAAAACTTTTAACATGCTAGTCCAAGAATCACTAATTATAGTAATTTTAAAATGTAGACAAAAGAAATTCTATGTATAGATCAAGAAATACATTTTATTTTAAATAGCCTCTCCTGGTGAGCTGAAAAAAACTCTGAAAGTAATCTGGGAAAAACAGCCTGATATAAATTTTTTTCATTGATCACTGATCACCATAGCATTACAATGAGTCGGCAGCATAAGTAAATTATCAGAAATAAGAGTTTTCAAATATTCCTTATCTATTTGGTATATACTCATAAATGAATTAACTATTTGGCTTCTTCTGTTCAACATGATACACAGGCACTTGCATTTTTCACTTAGATCAGCAGCTTAAAAGATGTTGAGCCCTTTAAATGTTTATCAACTAAAAGACAGCAGTCATCTTTGTACATGACAGAAAAAATAATCAAAGCCTGTAATTCATTCATTGCACAGTTCTGACTATTGCTGAATAATAGCCTTTATTCCCCCCTGTCTGCTTATTTCATATTCCTTGCATATCTGAGACAGTCTTTCCTCTAAGCAGTTTGAAATGTCACAGTCTTAAACTATGTGTCACATGAATATTTTTCACTCAAATTGCTAAGGCAGTTTTTATGTTTGACGCCAGAAGGAATACAGACAGAAAAACCATGAAGCTGCTGTAAGAACCATACAAGGCACAAATGAGACCTTCTTGTCTTGAAGCTTTAATTTCCAAATGCAGTACTATTGAATAACATCCATTCCCAGTCTGGAATTAATGCTGCATCACTGTAATCACTGGAATGCCTGTAGAGATCTCCTCATTTACATCCTCTACATATGCAGGGCCAGAGAGAGAATGCATTAAACACAGATCTATGGAAATACCAGGGAGCTTTGTACATCTCAGAGCAGGACAATGAAAGAAGCATAACCAAGCTTGTCAACAGAGCAAAACTATATTCAACCAGAATGTCAATTCATTTTTTGAAAGCAGTAATTAGCAGAGCTGTAGTTTTGTTAAGGATCTCTAAAAACCTTGGTTTGCTAGGGGAAGGGCCAGAGGGAAGACCAATTACCCAGCACTGTAGGTAGCAAACAACATGTGGTTGTGTTTACTATTTTTCTCCTTTTTTTTTTTACTCTGAGGAACATTTGCTTACAGAAAAGCATTTGCTACACACCACTTCTCACAGAAGCTCAGCAACTTACTGCCCCATAACAAATTCTGTGTGCTCTGATATTCTTTAGAGGTCTGTTTGCAAAAAGAAGGTCTGTTTTCAGAAGCCAGTTTATCACAGTTTCTGGAGTTCTCAGGTAAATTTCCTGAGTGGAATGCAATCATTTTAGAGAAAGACTGTTGCTTATCTTTGTTGTCACTTGTTTTCCTTCAAGGGGAATTGGTTAAGCAAAAGTTGAACAGTTAGAATGCTAAATTTAGAAAACTGGAAAAGGAGACTAAGGGAAACTTGAAGAAAATTAGACAAAAGACCTAAAACTTGAAAAGTTAGTGGAAGGTCTAAATAATTCATCAGACAATCATAATTATCTCAGGCAAGACTGGAAAAATGAAAGATTAATACAAAATTTATAAAAGGGAAGACCACAGCATAAAGAAATTGAGTAATTTCACAAATACCTTAGAGCCTCTGTAAGGCACTTGACTAATGCAAATCCCAATTTCTTCCTCAATACTTCCACGTTTCTAATTTTGTTTACTTATGAAACCATTGAGCCTCTAAATTACATAATTTTAGATTGCTCAGAGTTTCTTACTTATTTAAAGATCAGCATTTCGGTATTGCCAAAAAAATATTTTATTTCTTTAGAACACAGATGGTGAAAGCTCAAAACTTCATCACATCAGCAATTTCCTCTGTACTTTGCTGAATCATCAGATGCTCAATTGTGTCAGTTCTGATATTACTTTAGGTGATAATGAAATAAATACTAAATTAATATGGGAGAAAGAGGAAATGTGAGTCTCCTACACACCTTTATTTTGACTTTTTCCCAATATTGGGAAAAAGAAAGGTATTTTATTTTAGTGTGATATTAGTCAGAAAATTAACACTGATGACTTGAGCAAAACAAGTTACAATTATACAAAGTATTTGAGAACTACTGATCTTACAGAGAAAAAAAAATCTATAGCTATATTTATCTTTTCTATTAAGCAAATCCCAGTCTGTTACTAAGTCATTTCTGAAACAAGAAAGGGTCCATACATTAGCTTTTCAATTACGCCAAGTAATTGCCCTAGAAAATCTCTACATTTTGCAACACTTCAGTATTGCATCTACACAATTAGATATAACAGCCAAGATCTTTCAGGCTTAACTTCAACATAGATACATCAATCCTGATGATACTTAGATGTCTAGATAATCAAGATGATACTTTAAATCAGGACACATACATACCTAGTAACATATGCATTAATTACTTCAAATGTATTTTGATTGTCCAGTAGAAAGGACAATTTACAAGTGATTTGCAGATAGATTACTCTGAAAGATTTATTTTCTTTCACTGGAAAATAAAACTGTATTACCATAAACTGCTGACAGTGTTTTAAGACCTAAAAATCACATCTTCCCCTAGCCAATCTATTATTTAAAACATCACTGAGCTCTTAGCCAAAAAAATGACAGTATCAAGACAGTTTTCTAATGTCAGCAAAACACCACAGCTGGTAATCAGAAATTAATTGTTTCCATGGGCTTGTTAAAGTGCAACATTTTTTCCCATCATATTGCAAATGGTTCCATATTAACACGTGAAAACTAGGTCCCACTGCTGAGCTTAATAACCCAATTTTTTTTTTTTTCCCCTCAACACCATTTTCCCTGTAAGAAAAAGCAGATAGAAAACACACATCTTCTAAACCTAATTTTAAAATTGAAATTTTTAAGAGAAATGTTTTTAAACTTTGAAAAAGTTTTAATAAATCAAAATTTCCCTTTATTACTAAAGTAACATGCCAGTTTAATGGCAAATGAAAAATAGATGCCACTTGCTCTTTAAACTCAAAACTGATTTGCCTTTTGCAGCAAAGCCATATATGTCCTCCTTCCTTAAGAAATCTGTAACCTTCCAAACATAGCACTGTTGTAAATTTCAAAGTCTAGGGACCATGTCAAGAAACATACCACAAGAGCCAGATGTGATAATATGGTAGAGATTGGTACTTATTGGTAATGTGTTGACCACGTGCCAAAAGAGTGATTTTACAGTTTTGTCATGTGCAGATCAAGGAACTTATTAAAAATGGCAATATGGGGGTTCTCAGCTGGACAGAGAAATTAGACTGCACATTTATAGCACAATCATTATACAGTAACCAAGTTGTATTAAATTACCACTTCCTCTTTTTCTCATCTAGAAAATTTGATTAGCATTCTCTGTAAACTTTTGTTAAGTCTTAAGCTACAAGACACAAACCAAAGCAAAGTTCCAATTTACAGCACACTTCACTGCTGATCCAAGTAATGTGACTACAGTTTAAACAGAATACTGCTTAGGCAAGTTAATAAATACCTCACATATGAATCAAATGGAAAAAATGAATTTATTGCATAATCTTAAACTTATATCACGGTAAGCATTCATTATGCTGACAGCTTCCTCAGTAGGTTGAATGAACAATTCCCCTCACACCACACATTTGAAAAAATTTTGATTATTCTTATGTTTAACATAGTTATTTTAGATTGCTTCAGATTAAGACCTTCCAGTACTTTATTAATTTAATTTCTGACTGCTTTTCTTATGTTATTCTTCATATTGTCTCATCAATGAGATGAAAAATCAGTCTGAGCTAGTTCCCCCTAAAGACTTTTTATAACTTTATGAATAAAATCTCTGGTTTTAAATTAAATAAATTGGTAAAATAACTACATAACACCAGCTCACAAGCTACTAGATTGATTGATGGCAAAAGTATTTGCAGAATAATCACACAAGTAGAAAAGTAGGGAAGGACAATGTCAAGACAGTACATGAAATTTATTTTGTACTAATATTCACAAAAAGCAGACAATACCCAACTTCCCAACAGATTTAGCACTGTAGTGAGATTCATTATGCAGTAAGTAAAATTGCACCACTTGCAGTACTACAGATGGGTAGTTTTTAGTCAAGTCATGGGTAGAAGAAAAGGACATGAATCAAGCATTGACAACATTCTAGCACTGCCAATGGAATCTCCTGCTTTTCCTCAGATGTCACTGGTCCATCCTGCATTTCCTGCCACTAAGGCTCGATTTTTCCATTCTTGTCAAAGTAACGACGATGTTACATGCCACAGCTCAAAGCACTTCCTTTCACTTGGCTCCTCATTTTAACTAGTTTGTACTTCAAGTACAAAGGCAAGAAACTATTGTAACACATCTTTGTGAACCAAAAGGGTACCTGAAGAAGAGAGCAACAAGAGCAGTAGCAAATGCAAGAGTCATTCCTCCTGCTCTTTGTGTCTGGGAGAGACTAAGACAGCCTCTGTAATCAGATACTTCTTTTCCTTTTCTTTCCCTTTGTGCCTAGAAGAATCAAGTTCAGTAACAGCAAAGCTTTTCTCTTTTTCAGCACAGAAAACAGAATATGCTCAGATGCCAGTAAAAAACAGGCGCAAAGATCTCCAGAGATCTTAAAGGGCTGATATTAAAGGTAAATTAGATGAGCATCTTCCAAGAGACGAAGCCACATGGTGTCACAGCATCATTAATCATTCGCTGTATCCACCATACAAACACCAACAATCTAAATGTAATTTAGCCGGGAGCAAAATTTCAAGCGGAAGAGACTAAGAGTAAAAGTTAGTCTCTGTCCCTTGAAATTGTCATATGTTGTCTGAAAAAGAATACTCTGCACAACAGGCAGCTTCTCAGTTCTGTAGAGTTAGTTCTATGTAATAATTGAACAGAAATCACAGATAAGGGGGAAAAGCTAAAGTACACTGCTAAAATGTAGTACCACAGAAAAATATAATTAATTCTTTTGTTTTATAATTTCCTTTTATGTTAAAGTCCTCAAGAACTTTGAAACATACAAAGTTTAGGATTCTCAAAACTGCACATCAAGTGAAACAATTTCTGCAGTAACAGCTTTACACATCAAAAGCATATTTTGCAAACAAAAAGCTAAGAAAATTAAATTAGTCTAATTTGTTTCTGGAGAGAAAAAAATGCAGATCTCTGGGTTTTTTTCCACTATATAACCATGAAATAATTAACTACATGCATCTCATTCTAGGACATTTTTGTGACATTACAAAACATCAATTTTTTTCGTTTTCTATATCCACATGTAAAAGTAAAATGTCCACCGAGCCCAAGCAAATTCTGTCCTATTCTTTCAAATTATGAAGTGAAATATCATAAATTTCAGGACAGTGAAAATTACATACACAGGAAAAGTAAGCAAATTGCAAGGTTTTCAGATTACTTCAACTTCCATATGATAAAAACAGTAGAAGAGGACTCAACATATAATCAGAATTTCAAACATTTCAATATGGTAAAGGTCTTAATGTATCTCAGAGCTATCAAAAATTGTATAACAAGTTATAATACATATAACAAGACAGTAACTGTTCTATCATAAGGAGGGAATAAGGTAATCCGATATTCAGGATTTCATGCATTAGTTCAGCCCACCAGATTGCAGGGAGCAGAATTAAACAGCCCAAAAGAGTTTCAAGAGACTTGGGGGATTTTAGGAGTATTCCGTAATAGCTTGACAGAAAAAAAAAGTTATTCTGGAGTAGATTGAGTTTATTTAGAAGAAACCAAATCACAAATTGACTGTGCTGAACACTGCTGTGTGGCAGACTAAAAATGAAAGCAATCTTTAAGTATAGACTCTTGAACACAAAACAAAGATGAGAGGGATAGGAAATGATTTGTGGAGTCCCACATTAGTAGTATCAGAGAAGGTAGCAGCATAATGAAAACTAAGTAATACCAGGTACAGCTGTAAGACTTTTGGAAAATATCTGAGTAAATATATCTTAAAGAAAAACAAATCCTTCCTATAAAAAATTCTAGCAATATTTACCTTTGGAAATCTCTGTAGTCTATACTTTTATTAAAAGATTTCAGATTGCCTTCACTGTGAACATAAAAATACTTACAAGAGGCTAAATACAATGCACTGTGCTATTAATAAATGGATATTGTTAGACAATAATTCAGTAAAAAGCAGATTAAATCTTGGCATGATGAATTTCAATATTACCTTTAGAAGTACAAAATTATTGTAGAAATACTTAAAACCTCATTCTCATGGGGTAAAGGTTAATAAAGCACAAATAGGAAGAATCTACACCATGTGAATCCTAAAAAAAAAGTAGTCTAAAAGAACAGCTGGCTCAACTAAGTGATAATGGCAGGATAAATAGCTACAGACATTTAAAGAAAGGCAATACTGTAGAGAAGCAATAATTATGCTTGTGGAAGAATGATTCATCTATGATTACCATCATGGAACTTCATCCCAACTTCCATTAGAATTCAATCAGCACCACTTGCAAGGAAAAAAATAAATGCACATACTGGAGCCATAAAATAGCTTCTAACCATAGACTATGTACCACTGCCCATTTATTTGCATAAGTGCCTTTAAATCTGAAGGTTGTAATACATAATGTGAGCAAAATGTTTGATGAAGAACTGATGGACAGTATCATCAACACTATATGTTAAGAGAAAGTACTCACAAATGCCTTTACCTATGTTTTTTTCTAATCAGATTCTTTCTAAAGTATCACTTGTCAATATATAGGCAAAAAGACTGAGAACTATTTTCATATTGGGAGGGAGAAAGGAGAAAACAGAATTTTATATAAACAAACACGTTGGCACTAGGTACTTCCCTTAAAAAACAAGATGCATAGGAACAAAAAACAAGGCTTCAAAGCTTTCTTAAAACATAAACAAAGATATGAATAATTAGTTTCTAAAATGGTTATGTATATATTCTCGTAACTTTAAAAATGTCTGCCTCCGAGTACGGCTCCAGCGTTCTGCTTCTGGAAGCCAAGCAACAGTCCACAGCACGCTCCAGCAACCTGAAACTACAAGACCAAAAGACACGAGTTTCTTATGGAAACAGTGACAAAATTAACTGTCATCATGCAAGCAGTACAACTTTAATCATATTTTATAGGTGCAAGATCCATTCAATAAGAAATTCAAGGAGCAACATGTAAAATGGCAAAAGATCAAGAACAGATAGCCAAGAAACATAAATCTGATCCCAGGATACCTGTGCTACAATTGTACAGTTCAATGCCTGGTGAGTGTAGTTAATGCATAAAAAACCCACATCAGGGTTGCTGATCTTGATTTTCCTTTTATTCACAGTCCAAATAGATGAAGTAAACTTAAAGGAATGGAACAAGCTGGTAGACCTATAGGTCTGCTAGGACATGCTTCCTATTAAGTATAGGACATGAAAGATGTACTACTGAAAATTACTCACTGATGACATCTGACAAAAATGCCACTTGTGCATTAAGGATAATGCTTCAATACATGCTGGAAACAAAAGCTCCCGTCAAGAGCCTCGATGGAAAACAGGCCCAGAGTTTGCCCAATCTGTATTACCCCCTGGTTCCCTCTGTAGAACTCTGTATTTCTTTTGCTCAGATTTGCTTTTTCCAATGAGTAGCAGATGTGTTTGCAGCCTGACAAGCATTTTTGCTGACCTCCATGAGGGGGTCTGTAGAATCCTTCCTGAAGAGGAGCAAAGTAACACGGAGTGCCCAGAACTACAACATGCCTTTGGTTGACTGTAGCATAGGGTCCTAAAGAAGCAAATTCTGAATTACTATTCTCAACATTTCTTTGCACTAAGGTAGCAACCATTCAGAAACAGTTAAGATGACTAATTAGGTATCATTGTGCATGGCAAATACTTGCCTTCTAAATAATTCAAAAAGGTAAAATTGTGCATTTGCAAATTTTCACTTGCACAGTTAAAATGGCAGATTGATACTAATCAATTCAACATTTAAATTAACATTCTTGCCTCAGTTCAGGGTGAAAAAGCTACAGTAACTTGCACAATCCTTTAAGAGTACTTAATCCTGAGCTAGATTTCCTACTTCCAGTAACACGGATTTTTCAGTATAAAAACCATTACAACTACAGAATTTTACCCTGAATGTGACCAATGAAGCACTGGGAAGTGTTCCACGGACTTTTTAATCAATACCACACCATCCAGCAGCTCATACACAGGAAAGTCCAGCCTAATCTATTCAAAGTGTCCAAGCAAATCTGTTAAGTATAGTGAAGGAAATAAAACTTCTGTTTGAAAATTTCATTTCTGAAAGGGAGAAAAAGTGCTTTAAACAGTTTTGTGGCTTATAAATAACCAATTTTATAGACATTTCATATATCACTCATGTTTAAGTTTTCTAGCAGTGTCCTTCATGACAGCTTATTCTTTAAATAATAACACAGCTAATCAATTAAGTAGTGGAAAAGTGTTATCTGTCCGGATTAGGAACTGACATCTTTGCTGCACTAAATGCAGATGTCTGCAATGCACATGCAACAGCTGAGGAGTCAGCAGAGCATTTAAGGCTTCTTTATCAGCAGGATATGTTGAGAAACACATTAATTTCATGCATTCATGTTTACAGGTGAAGGTATAATGGGGAAAAAATCACTCATTCATGTTTACAGGTGAAGGTATAATGGGAAAAAATCACTCCTGATCCACATGAATAAAACACACAGATGTAGGATGATGTCAGAATAAGCACAGGGAAAGCATTCTCTCCCTCAAAAAAAATACCAAAAAAAAATCAACTCTATGGACAGCTAGCTCATCTCTCTTTGAGTTATAACTGCTTACCACTTATACTCCAATCCTAGTGAATAAAACAAGAGTTATAGTCAGAAATCAGTGAAGATTGTCAAAGTAAACAAAAGACCTAACAAATTTCTCACTGACCACAATGACATTGTGCTTTGAAAACGTATACATAGACAAGATGCTCAGTAATCTAAGGACAGCTTTTGCTGTTACACTTCCTAAGGAAGCAGCTAAGGCAGCACATAGTCTTTGAACAAGCTTGTGTCACTTTTCTGACACATAACAACAAAACTTTTTAAGCTGATTTATACAGCTACATATTGGGAGTTGATGTTCACTTTCAATCCTGCAGGGAAAAAGCACATGTTTGCTTTTGCTTCATTTTTCATTCAGAAGCAATATACTGGGAGCCTGTGTGTTGCTGCACCTGTGCATGTACAACTTGTACAATCTACCCCATTTTTCTTGCAAAAGACCTTAGAAAGATTACAGATCAGCGTGCATTTTAATGTAAAGAAATGTATGTTAAACACATACATTCTTTGCTCTTATCCTAGTAAAAATGTCAGATATGTATTTTAAACAGCCCAACTACTTATGTCCTTTATGTCAGCAGCAGGTGTCATTTTTCAGGTGCAAAATTAGAGTTCAATTTGCCTCACCTAACTTTAGGAAAATTACAGTTTCCCTTTTTTTTAAAAAGACCAAACTTTTAAACCATGATATTTCCAGAGGCCAATTTATCTCATGAAAAAAAACAGACTGCTGATGCAGTTGTGGAAGTATCCTTTCTCTAGAATAGCCCTATGAGCTCCTGTAACATCATTTTTCTTTCATTTCTCCGTCTTAGACATCTGAAGATCAACAAAAGAAAAATCGAGCCCCTTTTTGCATGTTGACCTATTCCAGGAATTGTACCAAAAAAAGTTTCAATAACTGCTGGGATCCCTTAGAAGTCCATGGTAGTCTGCTCCAGGCAGGTGCAACCTCATCTCCTCATGCAGATGACAAATGCTAACTTATTTCAACACTGAGAAGAATCTAAAAATCTTAAAAATGCAAAGAAAATATCAGTAAAATTAGGCAGCCATTTTTATTTATGCTCACTGTATTTATTCTTTATGTTTATTTATGTTTCTCTCAGAGATATTTATTCACAAATGCACTCATAGGAGCAATGCAAAGTCAAAACAGTTGCTTAACTTGGCTAGAAGAGGCCTCTGCTGGCAGTTGTGAAGTACAGCTTCTCATAGTTCTAGGAAATACACATTTTGAGGACATAATTTTCTGTATTGAAAAAGCTACTGAAAGCAGACCAAGCAGTTAGATTTGCAGTGAAAATCTACATATTAGTGCTCATCTCCAAAGCACTAACAATTTCAGCCCATCCCTCTTCATGGCTACACCACAGCTGTCAAATCAAAGTTGCATGTATTTCCAGCTAAGACTAAAATGACAGCCTTTACTGATCACAAAGGACACCACTCCCAGCAGTGAAACTGAGGGATGCATTTTTACAGCAAAACCCAAAATCCCAGTCTCCAACACCACACAGACTCCCATCAGCCATGGACCATGCATTCCAGCACCAGCAGAAGAGCAATAAGGTTACAGCATATTATGTGCATCACCACCTGCATCCAACAGGACAGACAACAGACACATTTCAAACACACATGTGAGGCAAGGAAAAACAAAAAGCTGGCCTGATGTTTATGAGTGCTGACACAAGTAATAGGCAGCAGCAAATAGTCAGACCTGTAACAGCTGATAATTTGCTTATTGGTTGGACTGGAGTAAAAGTAATTCCATTATCATTTAAGAGCCCACAGAGAGAACATATGCAGAACAATGGACAGCTGAGGACTTTCTCTGGAATGGCCAACTTTTCTATTCATCTTTTGGACCCTGACCCTGGCATCTCAGGATGGGAATAACAAGTCACATTACCCAAACTGAGGCTGTAAGCCACTGTTGACTGCAACAGCTGCCACAAGCAATTCCTCTTGGGATGAGACTAGAGCAAGCAGCTAGAACTGTACTTCCATTCATCTGTTTACACAAGTAATTACCTTAAAAACTCTCCAGGATGCAAATTAAATTAAAAAGTTTCAGTGTTATATAATGCAACCAACTAATACACAAATACAAACCACAAATTATTTTCAGCTGAGCAAAACAGACAAGATCTAAAGAAGAAGAGAATTTAATATTTCTCCCATCAGACCAGCCAGCATACAGCCAAACTAACATAAGAGCAATGCTAACTAAAAACATTTACTGTTTGGTATTTATCATAATAAACAGCTGAACTGCCTAGCCAACAGGCACTGTACTTTTTTTTTTAATGATTCTCTTAATTCTTAATAGTAAACATATTAACAGATTTAAAACAACAGGTCCATCTATTCCATCTTTTAGAGATATGGAAAACCTCTCCTACAAGGTAACACTAAGAATTGGGATTGTTCAGCCTGGAAAAGAAAAGGTTTTAGGGTGACCTAATTGCAGCCTTCCTGTACCTGAAGGGAGACTACAATAAAGATGGAGAGAGACTTTCTACAAGAGCGTGTAGTGACAGAACAAGGGGGAAGAACTTCACACTGAGAGAAGTGTTAGATTAGATATTAGAAAAAAAAAAAAACACCTTCATTGCAAGGGCAGTGAGGCACTGAACAAGCTGCCCAGAGAAGTTGTGGATGCCCCAGCCCTGAAAGTTCAAGGCCAGCCTGGATGGGACTCTGAGCAACCTGATCTAATAGAAGATGTCCCTGTCTATGTGAGGGGAGTTGAAACTACATGATCTTTAAAGTCCTTTTGGACCCAAACCATTCTATGGTATTTTTATGTTACAGTTACCTTAAAAGATGTTCAGGACAGAACATGAGCTGAAAATCTTCATGGAGTATCCAGATTTAAAAAACATATTTGCAAAATATTGTACAACTAAAGCTCTGCACTTCCTCTGCACAACTACATTTTTTCCTGAGGGTGTTTCAGTGCAAGTCCAACCCAACAAAACAGACTTAATTGCTCTTTCAAAGAGATACTGTTTCCAAAGAATGACAGCTCAAATCTTCAAAGAAGGAAAAAAGAATTACCAAAAAAAAAAATCATTTTACTTGTCCAGAAGAGATTGTAAAGGATTTATTATGGCCAAAATTTCACTTCATATTGATGACAGTAACTCAACACATTTCATTTTTTACAGCTAGAAAGTACATCCAAGTAAGAAGAAATACACTTCAAACAAAAAAATGAAAACACTTCAATGAAGAAGATCAAATTTATATGAGGCAACTCATAGCTACTCATATAAGTACACAATTCGTAACACATCCACAACCAGACAGCAGAACACTGCCAATAGCAAATGCACAACATGGATCTTTCCTCCCATAATCTATTCCATCCCATCCCACTGGCAGTTCCTCAGATAAATAAAACTGAGGAGAAACAGAGTAGCAGACCAATGGCCCATCTTTCCCTTTATCATACTTAATGTGTTTATATGTTACCTGACCAGAAGTAAGGCCCTTACTGAGCAAACACAGAATGACAGAACACTTGTCTACACAATTAAGATATTCCAAGTATATAGAGTCAGATATGTGCCTGATCTGCCCTATTTAAACATCAGTAAAATCTGAGTTAGCTGCACATGACACCATATTGCCTTAAATTAGAAACTGCAGGCAGAGAAAGTATTTGATGGAATCACACACCTTTTTCCAAGCCCATGGCTGCTCTCATCCCTGTGGTTAACTCAGCACACTACAGATACTAGGCCTGAGTTAAGAAAGCTGCAGACATCTCTCAATCTTCTGAGTAATTTGTTCAGGAGCATAAAATGAGCGAGTCAACCCAGCTTGAATTAGGACCAAGGAGTTGTTAGCCATGGTCCTGCAGGACTGTGGATTTGCCAGATTAAGGAAACTCAGCTCTAGCAGAAGCAGTGAGTGTTCTGTTAGTGACATCAAAGACTTCCACAAAGAAGAAAAGGACTTTCCAGTACTCAGGAATTTCAAACTAGGTAGTCTGAGAAGAATAAATGCTGCTTTTTCTCCCTAGCTCAAGAATTAATATACCTTAAATCAAAACATTTATTTCTAAAAATACATATAAACAACACTAAGGCACATTACTGCAGACCTATAACTAGATGAAGACCTTAATGTAAAACAGCAAGAAAAAGAAAATATAAAGATTTTCCCAAGACAGCAGGGATGTCAGAAAGACAAAGACTCAGAAATTGTGGAAAAGCAATTTTCAGGTGGAAGTCTGATTAAATCATACCTTCTGCTTGAAAGTAAAGAACATGTATTCTGACATTATTTTGAGCCCTGAAACATAATTATCTTTCAATGCTAAAGTAAATGTCTGGTCCATGTAATGTGCATGTACTCTGCATTTATGATACAGAACAAAAATACAGAATATATACAAAGAAAAAACATAGGTCTTTTTAAAACAACCTAGGTTGCTTTTAAATGAATATGCATCATCTTCTTACCTTGCAAACAGTCTCTGTATCCCATGGTAAGATGGTTCTCAGATCAATAACTTCACAGGACACACCAAGCTTTTCTTGAGCCATTGCTGCCACCTCTTTAATCACATGTACCTGAAAAAACAATGTACCATCACCAAAGAATCTGAATTATGCAAATTGCTCTAAATTATACATCTGGAATACAAGCAGTAATTTAACATATCACCTGCATGTTGAGCAGGTATGTTTCTATTCAATAATAACCATTTAGTATTTAGTGCATTCTTCTTATTTAGTACCAAATTATTCCCAGTATTTTAGCACCACTCCAAAAACTCAATTCACTAAAGAATCACTGAGAACAAAATTTGCTTTCTAGAGAAGTGTCTTTCAGTGAAAAGTATCAGTCCTCACTATTTTTTTTAATTAGTTTGAATGAGTTTGGGAAGATTTTATTAGTACTCTAACAAAGCTAATACCCAAATATATCAGAGTAATGTATTCAATGTAGCAGTCCCATGCAATCCTGCAAGAAGCATTAAATACATTCAGAAATACTACACTCCACTACATCTGATCTTAGCCAAAAAGCCAAGAAACAGTTCTAGTAGCCCCAGTAACTGCTCTAACTTACTGAAACATAGCCAAGTGATCATCTCCAAAGCATTATCTTATGAAGAGCTAGGAGAAAAAGTGATTACTACAATCTGTAAATATCCAGTCCTGATCCCCACAAAGCATATAGCAGTAGCATGACATTATAAGCACTTATTGCTCTTCCTACACGTAGTTTAACACCAACAATACAAATGCTGCATTACCTTACCTGATTACTACAATTAACATTCTACTAAAACAAAAAAGTATTCTTCTCTAGCAGGAGGCTATCACTGAACTGGAATACAGATTATTCCCTATCCACCAGTCAAGGAATCTATTTAGTAGTAGTGAATCACAGTAGGTATAAATCATCCACATCTACACCCATCCTTTACATAAGGTGTATTATGCTAAGAACAGAAAAGAAAGTAATACTCTACACATTCAAAACTGTATCTTGACATTAGGTTATAATACACTTTTCAGCTAAATGTATCTCAAGCATTGTTTTCCCTAAAACAAATATTTGCAAGCAAATGCTCCAACATGGAAAATAAGAAATGTTACAAATCAGATTATCCTCCACAAACATCTCAGCAAGAAGCATTTGCTCATGAGATATGTGGGTAGAAAAATTTTCAATATGATGTTGCCAATAAACTCTGGTGCTCTCTTTATTGTTAGAACATTTCACAATACAGGTTTGGATTGTGGCAAATGACCTCCATCAAGCAACTTCTAGGCATAGCTAAGAGGTTGAAGCCAAGGACCATCCCCAGTAATCAATTTGGATGAAGTCATCTTCATCTTGAAGGCAACAGAAACTTAGCAACCTGGACATGGTCAGGGAGTGTCAGTTGCCTGAAGGTTAGAGGGCATTAATAAATCCTACACAGACCCCAATAACAACAAAAAGCACAAACCCAGAGATCAGGTCAAAACTCTTTTGTCACAAAAGTTGTAAGATCCTCTCTTCTGAAAGCTTCTCAGATACAACTAGGCCAAGAAAATAGTAACTTCTGATTAGTCCACACTAGACTCAAATTTCTTCTCTGTAATTCTGGACTATGAGAATGTATTTTCTTAACAGCTTTTTCAATATTTGCAGATCTTCATTTGGGGGGCAGGGGACGGTTGCCAATGATGCTCCTGAACAGTTTTTGAAATGTAACTGTTAGAATCAAACCTATACCAATCCCTACTTGTATTAAATGTCCCATAGGTTTTTAACTTTCAACAAAGGGACCCAAGGTTCTTTAAATCATGCAGTGAAGATCTATACTTTTCTTTCAGCATACCATTTTGAACTTTTCTTTCCCACTACCTTCCTCAGAGTTACATCTCACTGTCCCATTCTTAAATCTATCATTTTCATAATCATAGAAAAATCATTAGCCTGATGCACATCATTAACCTTCTACACTTCCAGAGTCATCTTCAACCAAAAATGGGTAAAAATTTACACAACAAAAAACAGGTTTCCTAGAAATTTAACACTTGCAAACATTCATCCCAGCATATAGTGATGGAAGACACACACATTTTAATGTCTGGCACTTGAGCTTGAATGCAAACATCACCTACCCCCTAGGCCAGGCTACACTGTGTGACAAATAGCTTGTAAGAGAGTTACTGACCTGAGTGCCCCAAGCAACCATTGTCACATCACTGCCCGTCTGCAGCACCTCAGCTTGAGACAGTGGAATGTTGTAGGGCTCTACAGGAACTTGTTCCACTGAAAAAAGAGAAATAGGGGAGAATAAGTATTAGATTCCTTTATTAGCCAATATTATCCCATAAAAACATACAGTAAAATTTTTCTTCACTGTTAAAGCCATCTAAAAGAATAGACTAAAATTTCACTGAGTATGTTACTGGTGCCCAGTGACAGGATGAGGAGCAATGACCATAAACAAAAACAGAAAAAGCTTCACCTCAGTATGAGGAAAAACTTTATGTTGAGGGTGGCAGAGCACTGAAAAGGCTGCCCAGGGAGGTTGTGGGGTTTCCCTCTCTGGAGAAATTCAAAACCCATCTCGATGTGTTCCTGTGTCACCTGCTCTAGGTGACCCTGCCTTGGCAGAGGGGTTGGACTGGATGATCTCCAGAGATCCCTTCCATCCCTAACAATTGTGTGATTTTATTAGCATTAGACCAAAATAATTGAGTATTAGCATTCATTTCAAAGGTTTAGCTGCAATTCAAATTCTTTTTAATTAGACTGTTACAAATACATTCAGTGTAGAGCTAAATTTCTGTTATATACCACAACAAGATTATGCATATATAAACATGCAAAAGATAGTAATAAGTTCTGACGTACATCCAGTCAAAATGTCAGCATCAGATTTGGAAATGCACACTGCTACAGTTGATAAAAAATCTCAAGTAACCACTAATTGATCAGAATTCTTGATTATTCTAGTAATCATGAGAAGAGTCTCTAAATTATACTTTAATACTCAGACAAGACAAGATGTGCCAGCATCCTCCAGATGCTCCAAATATGGCGCTCTGCAGTTTTATTGAAGTAAAAAGTTTAAACTGAAGTAAAAAGTTTTCAGAAACTACATAGGGAATGTCAGCAAGAACTTCTGATTATCACAGTTTTAAATAAGTCTAAATATTTTTCCTTTAAAAAATGTTATCTAGTCACCAAAAATACACCACAATTTGAGAGAGTAGGCAGGAATTAGGCATCTTGTCTTCTCCTGAGACATTTAATATAGCTCCATTCAAGATTCATTTACTAGTTTTCAGCTGGAAAAATGTCAGTTGTGCTAGTTTTGAATCAGTGCTCCAATGCACTATACAATGACTGGTTTAATGACTAAAACTATGATTAAAGACATCCATATATAATATTTTAAAAGAAATACTGGTTTTGATCTAAAGATGAACTTGTCTATGCACCAGCAAGTCAAGTAATACTTCTTGAAACATATTCTAGTGATAAGTAGAAAAAAATAAATCTTCTAAATACACAGAAACAATTTATAAAGAAACACTCTGCCTTTTTTTGTTAATTTATTTCATAGCTCATAAAATACTTATTGAGTTCCTGCGGATCAAAATTGCTTCTTGAAGTAACAATGAACAATCTCCCTGAGTGACAGCAGTAGTGAAGTGGTTAGTATGTTTCCTTCCCTGTTATGGTAGATACAACACAAGTAGAATGACCTAGGTTTCTTCCTGGCTTACAACTTCCAAATGTAACTTCAAAAAAATGAAGTAGCAAATAATTTTCAATCCTGGCAGACAATTTTCTTTTTTCTTGTTGATAATGATCTATAAATACCATGTATATTATAGAAACAGAGAATGGCTGAGGTAGGAAGTGACCTCTGGAGACCACCTAGTCCAAGCATCCTGCTCTGTAATAACTTTTTGAATGACAAGTAGCCAGAAAAATATAGGGCTGGGAAAGAAAGGGAAAGAAATGCACAGCCAGCAGTTGATCACTGCACATTAATGGCAGACCAGGTTTCTATGAATTTTGCACATTGTACAACCCTCAGGCAACAGAAAGAGATCCTGAAAGATAATGAAACTCACAACTATACTAATTGGCATTGCATGACTGTCTTTGTCATGAAATGGTCACCTACATGAAACCTGGAGAACAAGAAACTTAAAAAGATACCACAGGACCTTCAAGTGGAAACCCAGGGTACTGACAAGAATCAGAAGGCTCTGAAGGGAGTGGGATGAGCCAGAGGAAGAACTAGAAGGTGTACATGCTACAGAAATAAAAGCTTTTTCTCTGTGCAATGGTTTTATCCACTTAGGGAAATGAAATATAACATAAAATTACACAAATTAACTAATTTCTCACTATAGCTGAACCATTCTGCACTAAAATGTCCATTAAATGAGCTCATCTATCATACCTGACAATTTTAAATGGAAAATTCAGCTTGTCAAAAATTTATAGGAAAGTCCAATTTGGAAGGATTTTTCTTGATTGCTTTGCAAAAACTCCCAACTAATACTGATGAAAAATAGCACATGGAATTATTCTATTAATATTCTTTCATAATAATTATCTAATCCAGGATAACAGTGTTTACGTACAAAGCAGCCTGTTCATCTGTTACTAAGGAAATCAAGTATTTTAAATCAAATGTTTCAAATACAGATTTCAAATACAGCAATTAACAAAAAGTTGTAATTATCAGTGAAAAAAGGCCATGACAATTTTAAGAGGTTACAACATCTGTTACATTTTCTAAAGGAGCAGTCTGAACAGCAGAAAAAAAATACATGTTTTCTCATCTTACCTGCCTTGTCTCTATAACAACCACTGATGCAAGTTATATTTATTTCTACACCACCAATGTCACATATAGTACAATTAAATGAAACTGAAAAGGTCAGAAAACATCAGAGTAGGTTCTCCACAAGATGTCTAAACCTGATAATGTCAATGTGACTCATCTTCTCCTTTGATTCATAACCATTATGTTCTCTTGACACTGCACAGGCTGTTAACACTTTTTATAAATCAAAGCCTCTTTTTCCTCTTTAATTCAGATGTTTTCTTAGTATCTCTGATATTTAGGGGGACATCACTACAGCACTTTCAATAACACTATGATCTCGTAAGTTGAATAGCAACAGAATTCTCACTTCAAACCTGTACTTGCATATTTAACTCTAGATTTTTACTCAGAAAGGTTTACATTTCTTTGGTCCTTCCTAATATAATTGAAGGAAAACTTAACATACACAATACTTCTGATAAACACTTGGATGGTTGTGTGAAAGAAGAAAGCATCTGCTCCTGGAAGGGTGTCTAGACAAGGATCTTTACAATGTAAAAGGGGATAAGAGGAAGAGAGAAAAGCCATGAGGAAGGACACACAGGGAGACAGACCTTACCACAAAGGTTGAGAGTTGCAGTTACAAAAACCAAACCTGCTCAGTCCCACTTATTGGTAAGGGTGTGAGGAATATGGGAGTGTTTCTTTCAGTACAGCTATCTGATGGGATGATAAAGAAAAAGGAGAAGAAAATTTGCAGACATATGTGAAGACGAATATGACTAAGACAAGAAACAAACCTTGTCAGGAACAATGAGAGAAGGGTTATAAATTTTTACTGGTTGGAATGGAGCAGGAATGGGATTTTTGTCATTATTTTAGTTTAATTTTTTCGCTCGCTTGTTTTAAACAAAGCATTATTAGCTTCAGGTCTCCTGAATAAGGACAGATACCCTATCTTTTAAAGATTATCCCACCTACAGTTTCTTTTCAACTGTAATTTCAAATATATCAACAACTCTGAACAAAATACCACAGACAAATATTTAGAGGCCTCATAGGAAGAAAGAAAAGTCCATTAGAGGAAAATTATGAGGCTCAAAAGCCTACATTAATTTTACAGATAAAAAATCTTCTTTCTCATTAACATCCTTAACACCTTAATTTTTCAACCAAGTCCCTACACAAAGGGACTACTACATCAGTCACAAAGCTCTCTGAACAAACATGTCTATTCACATGAAGCTAAAAAAAAAAGCTATGGTAGGGGCAATATAATTTCATTATTCAATAAGTGAGCCATCATCATGGAAATAAAGAAATTTATTTTCATCTGGAACAATGAGATCCCAAATCTTAGGTGAAGTATTATACCATGCTAAAAAGGAAAAAAAAAAAAAGAAATTAAGTAATAGAGGACAACTGATACCATTTTTTGTTCTTGTTTTGGAAAGCCTGCATGTTCCCAGCCTTGAGAAAACCCTGTACTGTTTTGAGGTTTTGAGACACTAATGGAAAGACACAATAAATACAGACATAGTCCAAGCTTACTGTGTAAGTCAGAAAATGGTACGGATTCAGAAACTTTCTCCTGCTAGAATCAACACATTCACATGGGGTGTTGTAAAAATTTTCTTTAGGAAACATAAGAAAGTCACATTTTTAAAACCCTTCTTTCCACCATTTATCTTATTCTTGTTTACCAGGTTTGTGTCTCCTTGCTCCTGCATCTTGATCTTATCAATCATGATGGCCCCAGTCCATTTCTTGATTCATCAGGCCACCTGGTTTCTATGGTGGAATTACCAGAAGCCCTGACTGTGGCCAGAAAAATAAGAATGAACTCTAAGAGAGATCAATTTTATAGGAGAAACTCCCAGACAGCAGTCATCTTCCAGTCCAAGCCGACCCAACCCATAAAGGATAGTCAAGATGACAAACTAATAACACAGAGAAAGGTTCGCAGTGGAAATAAACAGAACATAGAAACCATTGTAGAAATAATAAAATACCCATGTAGATGAAAGAAGTTACCTGTTACAATCATCCCTGTCGTATGTACATATAGAACATTTGTTGATGCAAATGTACTATATGTACATTTGCACATATTGTATATACATTTGCACATTTGTACACACAAATTTCAACTTACAGGACTAAACTGATGTTCTTGGAAATTTTAAGACAAAAAATATTGGTAAAGTCTCTGAAAATTAGCCATCAGAATGCAGGAGGAAATCACAGTCTTTCAGAAATTACCAACAACAGCAATGCTATAGCTGGTTACTGACCAGCACATACACCACATTAAACACTATTTCAGCACATCTTTACTCAAGATTTCCATCCCAAGCCTGATTTATATTCAATAAATGATCCAGTAGTTGCTTTACAAGTCATTTCCTCAAACACAAAAACCTCCCTATATTCTCAAAAGCTGTGTGATATTGATGTGCAGTCTGTAATGCTAATATGAAAGCAAGTATTTTATTAACTCTACAGTCTGTACTTGTGACTTGTAAATATGGGGGGAAGGGGGAGAAATAAAGGCCAGTTTTAAAAACACTTCATTTTTTTCTTTGTTTAACAGGACCCAGACTCAGGCTCATTTTTCAAATTACTTTCTCTAAATGAATGGACAGAGGCCCTTCAGTTGAATTTTAGTAAGCCCTCAAAACACACTGAACTTAAGGAATGCAAAACCCTATGGATACATCACACCCACTGCTAAAAATAGGAGAAACTTAAAATAGCTAAAAATAGCTGCACTTTTAAATTTACATTGCTATTGGGATTTCTGGGCTTTTCTTTAAATTTAAAAGCAAATAAGCAGTTTTACCAGTAAATATCCTATTTGATCCTAAGTTATATTACTATTTCTTTGTAGTTTTGATGTCTGTTTTCTAAATTTTCCCTTATTACTGTCTCTCTAGGAAGAGGATAAATTTACAAAATGGATGGAAAAGTGCTGTTAAAAGATCCAAAGCAAAATCGAAACATTTTGTCTGTTACTCAAATACAGTCCACACAGAGTCAACCTATAAACCAGACTGATGGATCAAGCATAGTTCACATGTAAAGCTACAGGACAGGGAAATGCTACAGGTAGGTCAGGGCTTCAGTTCTATTTTATCAGTTCCTCATCCTATTTCTCTGCCTGTCTCCACAAGCGAAATTTTTAATCTGTTTTCTATTCTGTCAAGTTTCTCTAGTCCAAAGAAGTAACAAGCTAATTTTTAGAACCAGTTCAAACACCATCATTGTCAATTTCCACTGTTCCAATATGTTACACATAACTGAGAGTTGTTAAAACTACTCTGAACCAGAAAGTTCACTATGACTAAAAACAAAGTAATGGCAATCACATTTCCTTTCAAATAAGGTTGAAAGCTAAATTAGCAGATTTTGAAGATTTTTAGAAATTAGGCATTTCAAAGAAATTTTAACTTTGATAAAATGGTGATGGTGGGTTTCTTTTGGAAAAATGAAAACAGATCTGGAATCTTTATTTTAGTATTAAGAGTTACCACAAGAAAGCAGTTCAAATTCTGCCAAATTTATACTGGAATTTGATAAAGAATAATACCTCTTAGTTCTACTTCTTTTGCTAACCTTAGACTGTAAAGCATTCCACTTCCAAAGCTAATTGAGCATAATTGAGCATAAATCAGATGGCAAATGTTGGTTTATCTTTGCAGTCAAACTTCAAGAATTTATTCAGTTTTCACAATTCATCTAAAAACCCATCCCACTACATAGCTAGAGCCAAGTCAAGACTTCTGCTGAAGTCAAAATAAGTCAAGACTTCTACTGAAGCATTGTTTTAGCTGAGGCTATTAACATATATGTGCAAAAAACCCCAAACATTGTTGCTTTATTGGAAGATACAACATACAAATCTTTACCTGCAGCTCTGTAAAGTATTTTAGGTTCAAAGAATATGCATGGATTTTTGTCCTCTATGCATGACAGCAGCAATCCTTTGGCCTGCAGAGGACTCCTTGGAATAACAACCTGTAAAAATATTTTAAAATAGTTTAGTTAAAATAGCAATTCTGCTAGAAACTTCCTCAATAATACTTAAAACTAAGCAATTATTTGCTTTAAATAAATCTACATAAAGATTGAGCTGTTCTTACAAAGTGAATCAACAACAGTGCTACATTATTAAAGCACACTCCAAATTTTTAATTTTATTTTGTTCATTAAAGAAGCTTTAATCCCCTCTATACAGTGATTTAAATACTAAGGTACTGTGCTCAGATAAGGTAGAACAAACATCTTACCAGTAACATTTGAGGTAAAAAGGAACAGAAGAATGTCAGATTAATATACATATATACGTAAACGTAGTAAAATTAATGTAGATGTACAACAAAAAAGGCAGCTGAATAATCCTCAGTTACTTGGGTAAAGATTCATCAGAACAGACCCTAAAGGTATTCAGACTTAGTCCAGTAAGTTTTGAAGGCTACAAAATGAAATAGTTACTTAAAGCTGACTTTCTTGGCTTATGGTAGAAGCTTGAAATTTGTTCACTTTGGAAATAAATAACCAATAAATACCTTAAATCATTATCAAGCAAAAAAAAACTAAGGCCTCCAGATGTAATCCAAATACTTGAAAGGAAACAGTATAATTTATTTGCCAACAGAAAAGTTAACTTTGAATGACCTAAGAGAATTTCAATTATGAAAAGAAAATTACCAAATTATCGCAGTTTAAATGAAAATAGAACCCAAGAGCCAAATTCCCTCAAATCAGAAGAACCAATTGATTTCCATCCCAGAGACCTCAAAGAGCTGGAACATGCAGCATGAAGTCCACCAGCAAACACTTTTATACATGTGAAGTTAGAAGTCACTGAAAACATTAGTTCTAGCACTTGTTTAAAAAAAATACATTTTAACTACAGCCATGGCTTCAAAATGTATTTCAAGAGTTATATCATTTATTTACATAAAAATAATATAAAACAGTGAAATCACAACCTAAATCTCCTTTTACATGAAATTAACTTGAGAAGTGATTTTTCTAAACAAGGGAGAAGCAATTTATTAATATTTCATCAAAGCACTTTGTAACAGACACATGGGAAAATACCTATGGATGTAACTAGTACAGCTCCTTAGGAATGAATCATTTTTAGGACAGACTTTATTTACCTCATTCATTTATGATGTTAAATCAGAACATGATGATGAAGACTATTCCAAAGCTGGAAGTCACTACACTAGAGATGACGCTACTATAAAAGACCCAGTTCACAAAAACAAACTGAAAGTCACATGTTTAAGGACTACATTTTTGTTACAGATTTAGAACTCAGGAGCAGAAATTCAGATGTGAATTTGTTATCTACTCAAAAAATGACTAGCATACTATGCAGTTAAGTCCTAAAAAAAAGTAACAACACAGCCAAGGAACTGTTAATGCTATTGTAAAAATCGCTGCTAGAAATTCAACTGGAATACTTCATGATTCTTTCAACCCTTTCAAAAGAAAATTAATGAAACAGATGTCAAAAGAGCTCCAGATACTGTTAAAAATCTTTGATACTTTGATCTTTTCAGAGAGTACAAGTGTTTTAGGCTATAAATGGACAGATAAGTTAATATACAAGTTAGTCAAGAACAAATTTATGCTGGAAATGAAAAAGAAAGCTTCTAACCATGAAAGAAGATATTCGTACAAGGGAATGCAGAGAATCAATATTAATTTCTTCCATGTACACCCTCACAACAGTGGACAGAAGATACAACCATCCACTACTGTTCTCAAACCCCAATAAGCTTTGCCTAAGTACCAATGACCACAATCCCTCCCCTGAATAACTAAAGTTGTACAAACTCCCCTTGGCTTGAGCAATCCAAATTCTACCTGCCACTTAAGAAAAACATAAAATAAAAAGCCAGAAACCTCTCACAAAGTTTAATAAGAGGGTTGTTTTGTAAGCCACTCTTTCCAAAGATCAAACCTTACCCTTCTCAGTTTGTAAGACACTGATTTTCCTCCTGTAATATGGAGAAAGTATGCTTAGATACTGGACATTTGAAAATGCATCTGAAACACCAGTTCATTTTAACTTCTTGATTTCTATTTTAAGGGCCAGGGTTATTCATAAATACCTTCAATCTTGAAACATTATGAACTGTACCAACAAACAACTTTGCAAAAAATATTAAAGAACAACACTGTTTTCACAAAGCAATATTCAAAAGATAGAGTCTAAAACACTTCTCTCTGCACAAAAAGCTAGCAGATTGCTCCATCAGTTCCACAGAATTAATGTGCCTTTACCTTTAACTGAGATGACAGATCTTAGTGGTAGCAACCTATTTTAGCATTTTATCCAAGGAAAAGTGAAAGAAAGTGGAAAAACGAACACAAAGATCAGAGGTAGGAACAAAGAAATCATATCACATGGAGTGACTAAATAAAATTCTGACTTACTAACCTGTTCATAAGACTAGCCATCAGTCTAGGTAGCTGGTATGAATCAGAAAGAGTATTAATCACCAGAGTGGACCACTAAACCTCATCCTTTGGTTTAGTATATAAAAATTTGCGATTGACCTACAAGATCAGCAGAAATTAGCTGGACCTGGAGTCAGTATTTTAATTATCTAAGCTATGTTTTGCTTTCATACAATATTAATAAAGTACTTTAGTTTTAAACAAGCTCTAGAAAACATTTGATTCAATAACCTGGCAAAAGACTTTGTAGATTGCTTTTGTCTATAACCAGGAAATACTTTCAAGTTCAGAAGAGGACCTCAAACACCATAAAGAACACCCTAAGACCAGAATGTATCCCATTCCTCAAATATAATGAAATAAAGTGTGAATAATACAGGGTTTTTTATTTAAAAGAAGAACAAGTAGGAGAACTGGCTATGGTCTCCCTGTAGATGAGTAATATCTGAAGCTTTAGGACACCAAAATCATACAGAGGCAACAGTATAAACAGCACATAAACAATGAACATGTGTCTTTAGAATACAAATACTGGTTCTGCTTAAATCTTCCACATTAATCTGCCCTGAGTCATTGCTCAATGGAGTGGATGCCAGCTAACCCAGAAGTACAAATTCAGAGACAAAAATTTGGTCAGGAAAAAATTAAGAGCCTGACAAACAGTACTCTCTTGGTCTGAGATGATTATATCCTGCACTTCCCTTGCTCTAGGAAAGTCATCCACCTAAGCACTAGCTGTCTTCACTTCAAGGGAAGTCACCATCTCAGGCACAAAGCTTGCCTGAAGTTCTCACTCCAAGAATCACCAAGCAGTTCAGTTTGGCAAGGACCCTCAGAGGGTCATCTGGTCCAATACCCTTGACCAAGCAGAGGCATCCAGATCCAATTGCTTGGAATCACATGCAGACAAATTCTGAGCACCTCCAAGAATGGCGACTCCACAAATTTTTTGGGCAATCTGTACTTCTTCATGTTCAGAAAGAACCTCTGGTGCTTCAGTTTGTGCCTACTGCCCACCACTGTCTTGCATATAAATTAATTCAATAATGCACTTAATAGAGATGCAGAAATTAAAAAAAAAAAAATTAAAGGAAAGTACTACTTTTTGTTAGTTTTTAGGTTCTGTACTATACTGGACAGAAAACTATATAAAATGTATATTTGTAGCACAAAATACAGACAAATACAAAATGCTATGTGTACTAAAGGTTGCTTCAATAATGGCTAGAAATTTTCAAACACTTAACAGAGTTTAAGTTTACTAATAGTTTTTAATTAACATATTCAGATATTTTGTTGTGGATTGACATCTACTCTTCTTCCCCTCTCTGCACCCAGACTCATTGCTAGTCAGGTCCATTTTAATGAACAAACAAAAAAAAATAGTCTTCATAAAATAAGAGTTATTATACCTTTATTCCTGGACAGTGAGCAAAAAAGGCTTCTGGACTTTGAGAGTGATATAGTGCACCATGACCCACACAGCCCCACGGTGCTCTAATGGTGAGGCTTCCACAATTGAACAGATCTCCAGAGCGGTAACGATATTTGGCTGCTTCATTAACAATCTGGGAAGATTTATATACAAAAGTAACATTCAGTCCAATACCTCTAGTTATGCATCAAGACACTTCAATACAGGCAATGTAACTACATCATCTGTTCCATGCATGGGATTCAGAGGATGAAATTAGAAGCAAAGGAACACTGTAAGTCAGCACAAAGACAAAGATTCTCCAAGGCAAATAAACAATAATTTATTGTGTTCAAGTTAGATGCCTAAGCCTCAGGGGTAGCCTTATAACCCAGTTGTTTCATCATTCTATACTGTCAATCAGCTCAGTCCAGATCTGTACTTTGTCCTGTGGACACATGGCCAGCTGCAGCTGTATGCAGAAATGAGACTGTGTTCAGAAGACATAGGCTGTTGACTTTATGGCTGCTGAAGCCAACACAGCCACAAAACCAAAAATTAAAACAAACAGACATTTGCCTCAAACCAGATCTTTAATTTCCATTATTTAATAAGCCTTCAAATTGGCCATGGTACAGTTTACTGTTTACAGTACAGTACTAGCACTGTTTGCAGTTTATGCCTGTTTACCTAAAGCATGCATAAATATTAGTAATACAGCTGTGGTTATATTTGCAAAAATTACATATTCAAACCAAGTATTAATGCTAACAGAAGAGTAATTTAAACAGATGTAAGATTTATTTTAACCCCTCTCAAATTTATTAGTACTAACCTGATCAAATGCTGGAAAAATGTAATCTGCAAATTGAATTTCTGCAATGGCTGTAGCACCTGTAACAGCAATTCCAATACCAAAGCCAACAATTCCTTGTTCACATAAAGGGGTGTTGAAAACTCTGTCTTTACCTATATAAAAAAAAGAGAAAACCATACAATTCCGTTAATACAATCAGCTCTAAGCGGGAAATATTGTCCCAGAAATATTTTACTTACAAACAAGTCACATGCAATTAAGCATATCGCTGTTTAGATGGGCTTTTTTAGGTGTAGCAACAATAACCATCCATTACAGAGGTACAGATACTTTAACATGTAACAACTTAGAGGAAGAAAAGGAGAAACTGAATGAAAGCTAAGAACAGTTCCGGTAACTTACAACGTTCTGAGCACTTGAAGGAAAATTTGTTCTGATGTATTCACATTTAAACATCCATACCCCCCATGCTTATATGAGAGTGAACAATACTTAAAACCATCTTTAATAGTTTACAACAAAGGTAAATGTTGCTTCTTCCATTATTTTCCAGGCACTGACAAGTAACTGTCCCTGCTCAAAGGCAGACACATGCCCAGGGGCACCTGTACAAAAGCACACTGCCTCTGGTCCACACTCCCCATCAGCAGTGCCCATTCTTACCACTCTTCTCTGCCAAGGTAAGGCCACATTTACATAAGCTTTGTCCCCAAGGAACTGCAGTTCCTGCTACAAACCCAAAACATTTGATTTCATTTCTCCCTTAAGGGAGTGCAAAAGGTTACTTTAGTCCTGACACATTTCTGTGCCACAGTAATTTCAGACTCCAAATATGCATCAATCTAATAGATGACTCCACACAAAATTGTTCAGTTCATGAAATTAAAAACAAGAAGGAGTGGGAGGGAGATGAAACACCACTACAATATCCTGTGTAAGACTTATTTACAATATTTGCCAGCAGTACTTTTCTGCCAAGGGAATACAGCAGAAAAAATCCTGGTCTGCTATTAAATCTTCCCTTTAGAACATTGGGTAGACAGTAGGTTTCTACAGGAATCCATCATGCATGAAAATGCCAACACTTCAAATTGGATGGAAAAAATGTGCACAGTGCACACCAGTGGCTATGAAATAAATTAAACAATAACAAAATAACCATGAATCAACTAACCAAAAAACCAGACTAAACTAATAAGTGGGAAAGCTGTTACTAGCAGGACTTCTAATTTCAATATCTCTAAGTTCAACTATAAAAAGGAAAGCTAACAAAAGTTTTCAGAAAGAGATGATTAGGGAAAAAACATTGTCCAAGTACTTGCAACATTCTAAAGGGAGGTATGTTTTACAATTCTTTAAAGGACACATCTTCTATTTTCACAAGTCACCCAGCACACCACTGTCACCCCTTATACCCTGTCCATATGCATGTATGAATGTATGTATATCAGTGAATACGTTTTTGGCTCTCCCTCTGCTCTCCTTTTTTTTTCCCCTCCACCAGAAACATTCATTTAAAGCAAGTAAAAAAAGAAATGCCATCAAATGATACTACAGTGTTGGTGGTGTCAGTGAGGCTACACAAGCCAACACCAAGTCCAAAGAGACGCCGCAATTGCAGGACACACCATGATTTCTCATACAAGATAGTGGAAACAAAGAGAATCCAAGATTATTTTTTCCCCTAGAGGGACTCTTCATTGTGTAAGTTGTTTTCATTCCTGAAGGAGCTGTAATCTCAGTTCCTATATTGCATTCTCTGGTGCACTCTCTCCATTGACAGACATCATGGCCAAAAAAAGAGGAAAATAAACTTCCTTTTGTAAACGTGCAGCTGTCCCAGGCCTTACCACCACAACTGTGAAGGTGCAGAAGCCCTGTAGCCATATTGAAAATTAATTCTTTAATATCAATTTAGGGTGGTAAATTAATTTAAAAGCACGTTAGCCCCACCACACTAGCATGTAACACTATAATTCAAAATATAAAATACATCCTAATAAAACTGCTGAAATACTAATGAAATATTAAATGAGAGGTATCACACTGCTATCAATGGAGTATGATAAAATAAATGAAGTGAAAATCATTAAAGCAAATCTGAAATGTAACAAGACAGCTGTAATGTGAGGAGCGTGAAGCACCTAATTTGGAGTTTCAGGACTAAAGGTACAATTCTGAAGCACAATGACTTAAAACAGAAAAGAGTCAGCAAGGGAACTCAATGAATGAAATTTATTACTCAGGAATAGATTTGATTGTAGCATTAAAACAATAATACTGACCACTTAGAAGAAAATCCTAAAGCACTTCACTGTATTTTACATCAGAAAACAACTTCAGGCAGAGTTTCAAGGAGTAGGGCTTTCTTTATAAAATCTAGCCCCTTATGACAAAAAGACATACACATTGTTAGGGTAAAACAAATATATTCATTTCCTCAAACACTAAAAATAGTATGGCGTTGCTTTAACCTTCTATTTTTATTGATATGGTATGAAAATCATTACTGAAACGAACACAAAATATTTAAATATTTAGCATTTAAATGCATTAAGCCTATGTATTTTTATCTATTTTATTTCACATTTTCTTATTTTTCACTTTTTTTCAAAACATGAAAAGGAAGTCCATTTTGATAAACCGCCATTCACACCATCCTCTGCAACCCAGCTGAGTTAGATTTCAGCTGAAATCTGACTGAAGCAGACAAACAACCCGGAGATATACTTTGTGTTTCCACATTACATTTCCTTACCAACAAAGAAACACCTCCTAAAATGTGTTTCTCCTATGATTTGTGTTAGCCACACAGCTCAAAACAAACTAACACCAATTCAAGGAGGTGACTTGTCAGCCCAGGTGAAAGCAGCAGCTCTGCACTTTCTGCAGCCAGGTGCGTCAGCCCCTGCAGGAAGACATGACACTGGTGTGCATTTCAATTAACCTGCCTGGCTTTACAAACATCCCTGGTTTCAGCCATCTGAACAGGTCAGTGCCCTTTGCCAGCTACTGAGGGAAACAATACGGCAAACAGGGAGGGTTATGGGAAAAAAAAGGATGATTCTTCTCATCTCTCCATCCCAACAACTAAGGAGTAAGAATAGATGCATGTTCAGGAAGTAAAAAAACACTCCAGAAGTCTTCCCTAACAAAGAACATCTGAAATTAAGAAGAACAAACATTAAAGAAAAAAGCAATACTCAGTTCAATTTTACTTAAATAAAAAGGAGTGATCTTTGTGATTTTCAGAACAAAGAGTATCCCACGAATGTTCGAATTACCACTGACCCTTTGTGCAAGAGACAAAAGCTTTAAGGCAGTCTCACAGTCATCTTCTCGTTCGCCAGGAATAGAGTTTCATAGCAACCTAACAGAACATGTTTACAGACATTTGTAGTCGATTATTGTGCATTAATGTTTTGGCTGCTTCATCTTTATTTGTTCCAAGCCATCAGGGAAAAAAGTATTTCAGGATTCTGCAACAAGTCATGTTCCTGTCTTAATTTAACTTCAAAAATGAGATATTCAAACAATATTAAATCTCCTATAATGTTAACACACCACCCAATGCTGCAACTCTGAGTAATTTCATATCACTCTGCACAAGTCCACCCTGGATCATTTGGGTGTTTTAGGGAGTATGGCTGGTGATTTAGCCAAAGGAGAACTGTGCTTTGTTTCCAAAATACTGCTACATCACTGGTGCTAAAAAAATGCATAACGCATCTTAAAAGATGTCAGTACTGAGCAGTATTAACAATATATGTGGACAGCACTTCATTTGTCTCAATGATCTCACTGACTTCCATTTAAAACATCCATAAGTCAAATAGAAAAGTCTAAGAAGCTAAATATATTAGGAGTTCAACCAAAGCAGTCAGGCTCCACATGCAGAAAGAAAGAATGGAAAGAAAAGATGAGGTTTTTTGGTACTCAGCAGGGACTTTGTGTAGAAAATTCAAATAGGAATTATTTATTTCCATTCAGTCCTGCCTTTAAAGACCTTTTTAACCTTAAAATATCTACGATTTTTCACAGATGTACTTCTACATCAGTCTACTAATTTTATTTCTTAACATAATCTATCCAATATCGTTTTTAAGCCCCATTTTACAACTGGTGATACTTGTAGTCTTCCATTTCTCTGATACTATGCAAGAGGGCAAGCCAAACAGCAAGTAAATTTTGGAGCTCCTGAGTTAACAAAAGTAGTTCTAACAACTTACTCATTTTAATCATTTTGTTCTACCATTTTTTCTACTGATAACCTAGTCACAGTTCTCCAACTTTAAAAAAAGAGGCCCTGTTGCTCTGAAGGGAATGCCAGTAAATATACATTAACTTTACAGTTGAATATAGAAATTTCCAAGCTACTTGTCCAAAGCAGGGCTTCAGGCTCACTGACACAGAGATGGTTTAACTCACAGTCTTGAAACTTTGCACACTAAATGCTGTGTTGTTTAAAAAGCTGCTTTTTCCAGAACTATCCATGTTACAATACTTCACCTGATGAAAAGGATTTCATACACTGAACTTCTAAAGATGACTTTTACCTACTGTGCACAGAATAACAACGTACAGAATTTAGCTATACTCCTCTCCTGTTCTTCCCCAACCCTGTATCCTGCAAAAGCCAAGAACATTTGTGTGTGCCCAAACATTCATAACAGGCTTCAAGGGCCCAGCCATGCCTCTGGTATTACTCAGCCAACCCCAGGGCTGAGTGACCAGGTCTCAGCCCTCAGTCAAGCCAGTGTAAAGTCTCAAGTCATGGGCAGTGAGTTGGTCTGTTAATAGGAGAAATGTGTGTATCCACACACACTGTATACACTGCCTATGTCTTCAAAACAATTTCAACATTTCATTAGCTTGAATTAAAAAGCCATTCAAATTTTGACTATTTAGCAACTAAGTACATCACATTCCCATTATATTTTCCATAAATATTCCAGAAATTCACATTATGGCAGTAAGATACAAAAGTTAGTAAAAAAAACATACTGCCAAAATCTGTGACATCAGGGGAGAAATGAGATTTGCATGCACTAAACTAAATTAGCTTCATCCTATTTTGCTGCTGCAAAATCCATCATGCTCTATTTTGCAACAAAGGAGCTGACTTTCTATTCTAGTTTTAGACAGAAGTTTTTAGACAGAAGTTTTAAAGATCACTTGTTCACAGGAGTCCTAATTATGCTTCATTTGAGGCAAAAAAAGAAAATCCCACCAAAAAAATGCATTCTTCTGAACCACTTGTCACCCCTGTGTTGCCCAAAGTAAAGGACACCTGTTCTACCTGGCAACTGGTAAGAACAGGAATTCTTCATGGGTTTATAATATATGTCACTGACATATCCAACACTTTAGAAAAGCTCTTCAAGTAATCTGGAAATTAGGAACAGCTGAAAGATCTATTTTCCTTTTAAGTCTTCCCCAGTTACTAAATCATGCATTTGAAGAAACATGAATGTTTGAACTAGTAGTTCTAGCTCAAAGTGTTCTCAACAAGTCATTCTTTGACCCAAGATGATGCATTTTTCTTCTAAGAGCTTATTAGATCACAAATACACTTTCACCTCCTCTCCCCTAAGATTTCCCCAGGAGAAAAGACTGTTTACTGCATTTCCACTTAACCCTCACTCTCACAGACTACAAATAGTATCAGTCAGGAGAAGTGCTGAAGTACAAAGAAAAGGTTAGCATGGACAGAAATTCTTGTAATCTGCACAGTTACCAAATTTCAGGTTTGGAAGGAAAACTTTCTACTAAAACTTAGTAAATTCTGAAAGTTCACGGCATGAATATAACATTAATAATGTCCTTGTCAGGCTTACAGAATTTTGTATTAAAGAGGATCCAAAAAACTCCATAGATACCTCTGCCTTCCTAAAGCAAAGAGTGAAGATTTCATCTTTAGCCCTCTCCCCCAGTTCAGATTTCCTGCCATTTGTGACAAACTACCAGCCACCAAAAGCTAAAGAATAGAATGAAAATATTAAAATATATTACATCATTCTCTCCCTTTCTCAGGGAAGAAGTGGGAGGAGTTGGGGGAGGTTAATTCAAAGCTTTGGCTTTAGCTTTGAATGCTGGTAACCTTGCAAATCATTTAATCCTCCCACAATGGAAGAGCAGCCAAGCAGTAACATGAACAGGGGGAAGAACAAATTCTTTTCAGGTACACAGTGTCAAGTGAAAGAATGATGCAAAAAAGTAAACGAATTATAAAAAAGAAAAAATCCTCACTATGACAGTAGTCACATGGTGGAATAAGCTGTCCCAAGAGGTTGTAGAAGCTCCTGCCTTGGACATGTTCACCTGGACAAGATCACAGGCAAACTAAACTCTGTGTTGAGTACTGACTGGTTCTAAACAGATGACTTTCAAGTTGTCTCCTTACAACTCTCTATGGTTTATTAACAGCCCCTAGCAGGGCTACATGCTGACTGCCAAAACGTTTTATGCCTGTCCTTTTCACCTGTCCTGTTCATGGAAGCAATTCATGACATCAATAAAACAGTACTCAGTCAGATCCACACTCTTTGGAAAATTTTTAAAAAATGCTCACATCTCAGTGGTAGATTTCCTCACCAGAATTTCTTTCTACTTTTCTAAGGGACTCTTGGGAGAAGAGGAGGTGAAAGAGTAGTTGTGATCTAATGAGCTCTTGGAAGGAAAACACATCATCTTGAGTAAGAGAATGACTTGTTGAGAACACTTTGAGCTGGAACTGCTAGTTTAAACATTCATGCAGGCTGCTCACTCTACACTGAAATCTTCCTCATCATCTGGCTCATACACCCAGTTGCAGCTTAAATAAAAAAAAAGAGCAATGCCTAACTAACTGGACTAAAGCATTCAAATATTCCTTCAGCTATGATTAATAACATTCCTTTGTCAACTACAAAAAACTTTTGCTGCGTGAGAAGCAAACTTGCAGAAAAGCATAACTGACATACAGTTTGACATGAGAAGGTACACCAGACGAAGCTATGCCCCAATACTGACATCTACCAAATACTTATATGTGAGTATATGCAGAGGACAACACACCAGCTTAAATTACAAGGCTTAGGTCAGTTCCATGCATTTTCACATCGTCTGCAACATGACATGACACGACAGAGATCCAACAGGAAACACAGAACAGTTGTCAAAGCTAAGTTTTGAACCTGTCAATGAAAATTCTGCTATAATAAGCTGTGCACACCATGTGGATGACAAATCAAGAAGCAGGCAAAAATGTCAAATAATACCAGTTACCCTCTCTCACATTCCTCAGTATCAGTAGTGTAGATGTATTTTAGAGTAAATGTGAAAGCATGCTGGATCTACCTGGAATTGTGAAGCAAGTATTCTCAAGACAAGAGCAAAGATTTCATGCTGCTGTAGAAGTACTCAGGAGCAAAGACCTCAGTGACCAGAAACCTGCAGTAATGAAAACCATCTTACAAATCTCACTGGTAACCATGCCTGCCCCTTTATAATGCAAAGCATGTGCAAGGGAAAAATTAATAAAGTAGTCTAAACTTGGTGCTTCCATCTAAGTGTGAAAACCCTGTGCCAGGTTTTGAGGATTTAATGTTTCTGCAGATTAAAAAGAAAAGAGATCTTTTATAATAAATGACTAGCATGTTATATCAACCTGGTCACTGGAAGATGGCTCTGAATCAAGTCAAAATAAGACTAACCTGCACCTCAAAGTGCTTCTGCTGCAAATCTGGTTAAACAATTCCCAGACTTGGATACTAGTCTTGATTTTTTCCACCCTTCTAGGCTTCAAGCAAATTACTTCCAAGAAAACTCCTGAGAGTTTTATTCCCTGTAAAAAAGCCTGCAGAACCTTCTTAAATTGAAATTACCACCCTCTTACCACCAAACTCAGAGTAGAAAAAACAGCAGACATATTGAATTAACCCCAGCTGATGAGTGGGATAAATAAACATACAGATAAACAGAGGGAATCACAGGACTAACCAAAGAAATTGAGAATCACTTCATTCCACCTAAGGAATTGCAAAGGCATAAAGAGAGATGTCTAAAAGAAGGCACACAAAATGTGCTTGCAACCTCATATTAATACAGACTGCAAAGACTAGTTATGCTCATCAATTCCATCTTGGGTCTTTAATACATAAAGTTTCATCCTCCTCGACATGATATTATCAAAATACTACTTTTACATGATTCACTACAAGTATTTTCTGAAGTGGAAAATTCCATTTTTATGAAGTTCAGCAGGACATACTTTCTTGCCCAGCAATGAAATATTTAAAAAATGTGAGAACAGCTTTCTCTTTTTACTCTGCACTGAGTATCAAGTTCTATATTAAAAAATATATTCCTTATCTTTCCCTCAAACAGGTTTACAACATAGGAAAAGAAACACAATAAGTATTAGCAAGCCCCAAATAAATAAAATACAATTTTCACAGCAGGCACATTATCAGAACAATTAAAAAGAAAAGAATAACAAAACTAAAATAAAAGCTATTTACCTCTGACAGTGACTGATTTATATTATTATCCCACAGATAAAAAACATGTAGAAAGGACATACTACATTTTACCAAGTTTTTACATTTTTCCAAGTTTTCAAATAACTTTCCTTCTAACTGTAAATCTTTAAAAAAGAATTGGCTATTTAAGATGAAAATGAACAAAATGTACTATTGTGTAATGAGTCCGGAACACGTTCTCCAGATGTTACTGTTCAAAGACATTTACATAAATCAGAACAAATCCAGGTCTTGCCAAACTGTTCTGGAAGAACCAGGCAAGCAAACTGCAGAATTCTTCCTTAAATCTATGAACAAAGAAATGAGGCAGGCTATTTAGGTTTTACTCAATCTACACACAAGTAGTCATTCTGAGCTCTGAATGAAATGTTCCACCTTCAGCTTATGTCCATGATGTCAAAAATTCTGAACTCCTTCCTTCTACCACATGCAATGTTTTAGAAAGGACCAGGACCTATGCCAAAGAAGCACCATGTTTCTCCAGCAAGCTTGCAGTCTGCTTTTAAGCATCGAGATAACATTTTTCTATCTGTTTATATGGTAAAGCTACTTATGCTACTTTAGGCTGAGTTTTTCCTCTTCCTCATAATAGCCTATGGTTATGTTCTAAAAGAATGTAAAAGACACCATGATCATTGATTCAAAATTCCACACAAAAACTTCAGAGTGTCTTCCCACCTGTTGAATTAAGACCCAACTATTAGTAGCTTTTGGGAGGCAGAACACACTGCCTAATTATATTGCATTACAGCCCATCCAAATTGTGTTCTTGTACTTCTTACCTTCACACTGTGACCACAAAAACAACCAGAACAACCCAGAATCTCCATTAACAGATATCTGCTACTTCACCAGTCACAATAAAAAAAAGTCTTCAAATCACTACCAAAATATATACAATATAAACATTTTTAAGTATTTTATGTATTTTGGAGGCAGAGTATCAGAATTGTTTTAAAAACAACTCTATACTATATATACTTCTATTAGCTCAGCTTCAAAAGGTTCTGCCATCATTTCATGCCACTAAAAGCCATCAGGACATTAAGCAGTTTTTGCAAGCATATCCAAACTTCAGCCAACAACTTTCACCAAGTACCATAACAACATGGGCACAACTCTGTCTTCTCCCCCATGCTTTCCTCTATAGGCTTTACTTAAAGCACAGAACTTCTTTCAGGAGTTTTCTACAGCTAAAGCTCATAGAATAATACTGTGCTCAAGTAAATACTTATCTTCAAAGAATGACTACTATTTTTTAGAAAAGCTGGTGTCCTTTGGGCATGACTAGGTACAGCCATCTCCTGGCCAAATAAACAGACTCATGAATTAGTTTACTGGACTATAAATAAACTATTCATTTACTGAGAATTAGGTGTTCCCTGAAAACTCACACAGGTATTTACACCTTAGACACAAGATCTACAGAATAACAACCAGGGATTACAGTGGATCAGGTGTTGTAAATAAACATTATTGCTCAAGACAAGCTAGCATTATCATGGGATGTAAGAACAGAGAGCTGTAAGCAACCAGGTTTTACTCAGTAAAACACACGAGTAAAGTATCCAGTTTTGGATGCCCTATATCCTCCAGCTGTAGCAACCAGAGTTCAGAGAAATTGATCAATAAAGAAAAGCTTCAAATCATAACAATAATCCTGCACTGGGACCATATGTGTAGGAAAGCCAGAGAAACTTCACCACTGAAGGCTAAAAACATCCTTTGCCAGTTGATCTGTCCCAAAACATACCCTTTGCTTTAGAGAGAAAATTTTGTAAGGAACACAGAAAGAAAAGAAAAACAAATATGGAAGTGATAAATAAAATCATTTTTAAAGCATCCAGCTGATTGCTAATGTGGCTAGGTCATCCTGACATAAGGAACATAAGGATACTATTTTCTTTCACAGTTATAATTGTGGTTTCATATGTAGTTCAGTCACTTGCTTTTTGCTGAGTTTGAAACTTGCCACAGGGGAAATTTCTGATTCAACTCTCCCTATTCTCACAGGATTCAATACAAGTGTTACCTCTTCTCCTGATGTTATTTTTTTGCCTGTAATTTATCAATTTGCAAGAAAATATCCTGAATTCACTTAATAGACAGAAATTAGTGTTTACAGTCTGCTCCCCAACTATTTCACACTTTTTTAAAAATATGGTTTGGAAGAAAATAATCCTAGCAACTATATTTACACTCCTAGCTGCATCAAACTAATAACAATAATAATAAAGCACAGGAAGGATTATATATAAAATAATCCAATAAGCTTGAAAATATTAGGGAAAAAAGAGAATTAAATTTCAAGTTACTTGTGCATTCCCCTTCCACTCTACATAACAAAACCGTAAAATGAATAAGGAGAAAAAAAATTAAGCTGCTTATTACACATTTACTACTACCTGCATGTATTAATGTCTCTAGCCATGTGTGTACCTCAGTATTACCTAAAAGGAAATGATCCGAAATTGATTTTGGTCTATCCTGCGTACATATAGGAGTGACACACAGTTGTTCTTACAGAGTTTCATTTTATCAAGCATCCACCCAGCAAAAAAATCAAAAATCAATTAGTGGCTGCACAGCAGTAGTAGATTAGAAAAAAAACTTGGGTACTAAATCAGGCCACAAACTGACAGCCAACACTGCATTGCTCATAAAGGCAGCAAGCATCCCCTAGAACATTTCAGCAATGTTACACAGAAACCTTGGGAAAAGCACTCTGTTCTAATTGACAATATTTGAGGGTACCATAAGCTGCTGTGGGCAGTACATCCCTGTGTGCACTGAGACACAAAAAGAGGGGAACAGCAATAACAGAGACCAAACAGAATAGATAAAATTAAAAAGCCATGAGTCAAAAACTCTCTAATCAGGGATGGGACATTAATCCAGAAAGGAAGAACCCTATCTTCCTCTTGCTCACTCTGCGATCACACAGAGGATCCCAAAGAGTGACACATTAACCACACCAGCAAAAGACAAATTCATTCCAAAATATTTCAAAAGAACAACTGCTGCTGTATCTTCACAAAGATCAGCTTTGGCATCTCAGTCAGCTCTTTGTGAAGTAAGTTCAGAACTCCTGAGGGACAGCATTAGGTCAAGTCTCTTATACCCCGGGCAAGCATTCGCTTCTGGTAGGAGATACCACAGTGACATCCTCCTGGAACTGAGAGAATGTTTGAAATAAAAACTCTCATTCAATGTATTCACATTCTACCTGTATTTGCAAATAGTTGCAAGGGAATTAAAATGGCATTATTGAGGAATTCCCTACTGAAAAGTAAAAGACTCATTTACACTACTCTTTCAGTCAAAAATAATTTTCAATAGCTCAAAAACTTAGAAAACAATCTATTCAGGCCTGTAAATACTGGGAATTTAACTTATACAGTCACCTAGACTCCCTTCATGGCAAACAGAAAGACATTCCACGACAAGGAATTGCAGGTTGCTGCACAATAGGGAATTGAGCAGAACCTCAAAAAGTTTGCAAACTTCATCTGTAAAAGTGAACATATACACCCAAAAAAAGTCAGCTCCTACTCAAGCACTGCTATGGGGAAAGACCTGCCAAGCTCACCTTTCTTCTGATGGACTCTCAGAGTTCTGAGCAAGGACTGATCCTATTCCACAATCTCAAAATATCAAGCTCTGAAATAGCCAGAAAGCTCCTGATTCTTACCCTCACTAAGGACAATTTTTTGACATGGCAGCAAGTTCACATTAGATTCTCCCTTCAAGTGCAGGCCAGAATGGTATGAAAGAAAAATCACCACAGAGGCACTTACAGATAAAGAAGCCCTCAAGCTGTAGGTGTTTGGAGAATAGGCAGAAAGATATTTCCTTTAATGTTCTATCTATCTACATACTTTATTTCCCTGTTTATGTAATTTTCATTTCTTGGCCACAGTAGGATAGAGAGGTCTTTTTTTTTTTTTGAGTTATACAAAAAACACCTGCCCTAGCATTCTTCTGAGTTACATCCTTTGTCAATCACTATTTCTGCTATTCTTATTTCCCAGTCTTCACTTCTGTCCAATTTCTCCATTTTTACCTTGTTTTTACCTCTGTTTTTTCCTCCCATTTCTTTATCTCCTATCATCTAATTCCTACCTCTGATCTCCTCTATATTTCTGTCATGTGGATGATACTGATCTTTACATGCTGCCACTTTATTTCACACTTCAGGCAGAGCAACAGGACACATACTCCCATTCCAAGACAGTTGTTTCAAATCCATTTGCAGACTCAAAAACAAATGGACAGCATTTTCTCTGAAGGATTGGCATATGTACTTCCCTTTAAAAAAAAATTTAAAAATGTTTGCACACATTACCTAGGCTATCGAAACACAGTAGGCAGTTTACATCACACTGTTCTAAGGACAGGAAACACCTCCAAGAGCAGGACTATGGAACAGCAGGCATTCTTTATTTCGATAAAGATACTCTAAAGGTTAGAGGATGTAACGTCTGCAAAACAGTGACAATCAAAAACCTGTCAGAGGGTGATGGGGAAAAAGATAAAAAATAAAACATGAATATGCCTTCCAGGGTACCAGATCAGAGAGAGGGGACAAAGGAAAAAAACTGTACAACACTAATTTCCCTTATCTGAAAGGAGCACTCTGCATAAATATTTCAGAAAGCCTACTCATTTTCAGAATTATACAGCAACAGATTTTTAAACATTCAACTCAATGCCAGAAAACGGGAATAATGTATTTTAGACCTTGACATAAGATGCATAGGAACAAACATACCATCTTTAGTCACACTATCATGAAAATCAAATTTCCACACACTGACTTACATACAATTCCTTAATTAAATATTTTTAAACATAATTCCTGGTAGCACATTAAAAATTCATATGCTCAAAAGGTTGCATTTATTTCCTTAAAAAGTCAATGAGCTTTCCTTCACTTATTAGTACAGGCCTCTGGCTATGTTTATACAATGTAACACTCCACTGGAAAAAAAAAAAAAGCAGCTTTTATATTTAATGACCAATTTATTCTAAAAGCAAATTTCTTTTCTGTCTCTCCAGAGAGACTTCAGTAACATTCTGGACACCAACCAACATCTCTATAATACTACTAGTGAGTATTACTATATTAAGTTCTTCCTACTATAATATTAGATTATATTTAGACCTTGACCTCTATAGATGTGCTTTAAAATGAACTATCAGTTTTTATCAAAAAAATAACTTACAGGCATAGACTGCCACCTAGTGATCTTAATTATCTACAAAGAAAAAGAAACTAAATAAATGAAACAAAAATCAGCTCCTCTTCCAGGATAGAAGGAAAAAACCCCATTAATTCCTTCATATTTTATATCAACATATAGAAACAACCTCACATTATGTTACTTGCATCACCTACCATAATTTGACAGTAAATTCAGGAGGGGGATGGGGAAAGAGTCAGTAAGTGTTTATAATCTTCGTCATAAGATTCATCAGGTTGGTTGGTTAGTTGTCACTTCCATCTGCAATTCCTCCTTATTTTACAGGGAATCTAGCCTTTTCATAAAACAAGCATTCCATCTAGAATTTATTTACTCTCTGAGACTGCACTGATAGGCAGTCATACCCCTCAAAACACTGTATCCTTTAAATTTTTTTGCACTTTCAGTCTTTTCTGTTTTTCATCAGCATTGTCACTATATTTTCAGTACATGCTTCAGTTCATCTTTGCCATTCCCTCTTCAGCCCCCGCCTGTTTTCTACTGAATTTCACTATCAGTGAAGAAAGAAGCTGAGTTACCTGTGTCCTCTTATCTGCCTTACAAAACTGAATTTCCATTCTGTAAATGAGTCCTAAATTCAGGACCTTATCTTCAGACTCTCTTCCTGTTCAAACTTGTATTTCCTCTTATTCACCCTGAAGAGGTTAGTACCCTTTTTGAGCAAATGGCAATACTAGTTTAATTAGTCCTTGTTCAATATTCATATAAGTACAATTGTACTTCATATAAGTACAATTCCTGTTCCCTCTCACATTTTAAAGGAGTTCTTTCCAAATATTCCTGAAGTCACATCATAGCTTCCTCAAAAATCTCATTAAAAATCATTGATACTATACCCATAAAATAAACCTGACTCTAGCTAGACTGCTGATGTGCTGTGACTGCTGCTTACCATGCTGATTAGCACAGTGTAAACAGCACTCCCTCAACAGACCCCTGTGCTCTGTCAGGGCAGTCAGGGCTGTCACAGAGTCTTTGAATAGCTCTGGCACATTGGAATACACTACCAATAAAATGTTACTACAAAGATTAAATAATCTCTTTTCTTCATGCCAATATTATATGTCTGTCTTACATCAAAAAAACCCATCAAGTGACCCTCACAGCACGACCCTAACAATATAAAGTTTGTCCCTTCTGTCTTTTAAACTGGAGATGTTCACTAAAACCCAAGAAGGTTGCTTATGCAACCATCTGCTTATTTTACTTACTTCCCAAATAACATCTGTTGCCTGTGTTTCCAGCAACTGGTTGCTGTCTCAGAGGCCTGGTTTTCATACGGAGTCTAGTACACACAGTCAATATATCAAACCAGGTACAGAACTATACCTCAGTCTCAACAAGCAGCACTGAAGATCACGGCTAACAGAAGTTCTATGACTAACATGTAAACTAGAGAGCAAGAGAACATCTACATAATAATTGAAGCAGAGAAGCAAGGCAACAAAATATGGTTGTGCTTCTGAAACTTCTTAGAAGTATAGTCTTCATCCTCTCTCTCTTTTGGTTTACTCAAAAAAAGGCGGATGTTTGTTCTCCAAGATGGCTATAACACATCTTAATTATTGTTAAATAGATTTAATCACTTGCTGCAAAAGGTCCAAGTCATCTTGGTGCCTTGAAGAAAGTAAGCTGCTGAAACTAAATATGTTATAACCTCTTATTCTCTGTAATAGCCCAGTGGGGGAGTAGCAATTGCCAAATTAAAAGTTGTATCATGTTACTGTCTCCACAACCAGCTTCCAAGACCTGCCAAATGCTATACACTAATTAGCCTGCATACATGAAACATTGATTTTACGGTTTTTTAGCATTCCAGTAACAACACTTCTCACAGCAAAATGGGTAAAAAAAAGGAGCAGTGATGTTAATATGAAACTGATGTCACATTTATAAATTACATAAACTTACCATACTTGTCTCGCAAGCCAACTGTACATCTGAAGACTCCACCAAAGGCCACGTCTTCACCAAATACAACTGAAAATAATAACAGTAGGGGAGGCTAACATTACTCCAACACAGCTTACTTTCAAAGGCTTTTACATGAGACACTAACAAAAGTAACTCCTAACACTTCATTTCACTTCAAGATTTATCTAGATCTAAGAATTTCTCATGCACAGCCTGACTATAACAAATGAAGAACCAAGGTTAATGAGGAATCAGAACACAGCTGTCTCAAAACAGAATTCATGAAAATTATTCTGTTAGGCTTTCATTAGCTATCTGCTTTTTTGAAATACCCTATAGTAGCACAGTGTCTAAAACTAAATGAGTAAAATTCCAAAAAGCAATTACACTCAGTCACAAATGAGTCATTGAAATTAAGCCTTCTGCTTCAACTGGTAACCATTTTCATTCTTCATCCAAAGACTTCAATAAATATAATGTTTTGAAAACCATCAAATTGAAATTTTTTTCAAAATATCAATCCAATATGAAGTGTCAAGTGTTCTCCAAACATACTTGCCAGACCCCTGAAGAGTGACTTCAAAGGAACTCCTCTACAGAAAAGATGACTACTTAATAACTAGGACAGTTCTCAGTATTTAACACTACTATTCTTGTAGTTAATAAAGTTTTATTACTAAGAGCATTTGCCTTTAAAACTTAGCTTCATATCAACTAATCTATTTGTGGGTTTTTTTCATTGAATTTAGGGGATGGTTATGTCTAATTTTCTTAAAACAGTTTTGTTATCTGCTTCACAGAAACAACTACTGCCCATTTAAAAATTTTAAGCATGTAAGATGTGCAGCAATATCACCAATAGCTGTTTGCATGAACCAGGGTCAGTTCTGATTATTCCACAATTCTTCAATATTCTCCATATTCTAAAGGACACAAAATAATAGGTTAACCTCCTTGCCTTTCAAATACTATTCTTAATTAAATAAAATAAATTTCTGATTGGAATCACTAAAAGGGATTAGCATACTTGTGCTAATCACATCAGTGACACCACTTAAAGAAAAATAAATTCTATAAAGACATAAAACGAACACATTCATGGAGTGTATGATTTAACTATGTCCCTAAGTTACTTCTCTAATTTTTAACAATAATCTGGGTGGGGTTTCATGTACTTAAAATCTTTGCAAGTCCTTTCTGTTACCATATGTCTCCTTACTTTTGAGCCAGCTGGCATCTACAAAAAATATTCCCATTTAATGCTGGTATCCACAAACTCGAATGGATTTACTCATTCAGTTCAGCCACTGAAATGTATTTTCTTGGAGACATTCTAATTCTCATCAACACAAGTATGAGGATTTCCACACTTAAACAACAATTGCTCAATTCTCATACAACTAAAAACATATGAAGGACGTGTTTTCCATTGTGAAAAGTCCTAATTAGTTCAGTAAGTGCGGTGATTCTGAGAACTCACATCTGGACTGGAGAACTCCAACATGGTCTTGCAAAGGGCTTTACAAAGACTAAGCCGTGCAAAGCTGAGGAGCAAGACAGGAACCTTAGAGCAAATGGTTCTCTAAGTCTCAAGATTATACATAAGTCTAGGCTCCTGATGGACTAACACTCTACTTGGTTTTATACGGCTGATTCTACAGAAATGGTAATAAAATCTGTTCTTGACCCTAATTTACCCTCAGTTGTCTCAATTTAATCTAATTGAGGAGCATATAGAACAGCTGAGATTGAGAGGGAACGTATACAGGCATAGTACTGCACACAACACAGAATTTGTCCCAGCAGATTAGACAACTGGTCAAAATTTAGGCTGAGCAGTGATTCAAGCAGTGACAAAAAGGGCTAAAAATAAACTAAAAAGAAAACCCAAAATTACAGAAGATGATGCAGCCTTAGCAGCTGTGTTCATGGCATGAAGCATCTCTTTCAGATATCTGGCTATCATCATGCCTTTGTTAGGACAACAGAAGCAAAAGACCTCCTGCTATATATAAGAATTAAAAGTGGAGTAAATAGTTTTGTGCAATAGTTTACAATAAGGCTTTTAAATCCCACTATAATGAAGTAGCATCTTCCAAGTCATGGGTTATCCAGACCACAAAAGTCTAGCAAATCTTCCACTGCTTATGGACAACAATGAACAGAAAACAGTAAAGCTATACATTAATTCTGGAGGGCAGGGAAGAAAGCAGAATGTACAGAGCAAGGAATATATGGGCTCTCAAAAAATACCAGTTTTAGGGAATGGAAAGTTTAAGAAATGTAAAGTATTGTTTAAATTTTTAAAACTCTGACTAGTGGGACTCAAGCTGCCCTCAAGGACAGTTCTCATCAGTAATACTTTAAACATGGTAAATAATGTATCTTCTGTCCTCACTTTCAAGTGAAATACACAGAGCTAATACAGAAGATACAATTACATTTTAGACCATATAATCCATTAGTAATCTGTTAATGCAACACATTTTTAAGATTTGAGATCGAAGTGTAGTAATAACTTATTAAAAAACTTCACAGGCCATGAGAAATGCATTAAATATTATACACAGATAGGAAAAGCAAAACACAATCTATATAAAGCAAAATACATTAACAAGTATAAGGTACCTGCAGTTGGATCTTTGGCTAAAGCATTGTCCAAGGCACTTGTTATGGATTGGAAGAGATTCATCTTCTGAGTTTGCCCTGTGTGAAAGTGATCATTCCACAGTTTAAGTTGGTTCAAAACACGAAGTACATTAGCAAACACTGGTGCAAACATGTCCAAAAACTTAACCATCAAAAACAAGATCCCTGGTAGGAATACCCAAGATTCATTGGTTGAAAAAACTTAAATTACAGGATAGATGGGATTGAGCATGGTATACTTGGCCTTCCCAAGGACTATAATTCCACTTCTAATTCTTTTTTCAAAAAACTATGCTCTTGCCTGGAGCAGATGCAGCTTTGCAAAGCTCAAGCACTGGGAAGAATGCCTTCCTTTTCAAAGGAAGAAACCAAGGTATTATTGTTTTGAGGACTGGGATAACCCCCTTACTAAAATTCACTGAAGATTTCTTTATTATTCTTTAATCACATTTCTTTAAGCTCCAGCCTTTCCCATCTACAGACATCTATTATTATCAGAAATTTTCTAGACCACTGGCCTGCTCTCTGCACTGCAGTTAGTAAGTGTCTGAAGCTTCAAATCCATACTTCAAAGAAAGAAACTTGGTGCTGAAGTAAAGCAAGCTGTTCAATTCAAAGCAAAGCTACCAGAATGCCCTTCTTCATTCCAGCACTTTTGGGAAAAACAAGGAGACCTGAAAGCAAAGATGGACCAAAACAGTAGCCCAGTCCTCACTACTGTGACCAATTCAGCCTCTCCAAGCAAATAAAATAACTCTTAAAAGAAACCAAGTAAGTAAGAAATTGCTTGTCTGACATTTGATAGATCTTTAACTGGTGAAACCTCTGAAGTCATGACTAGAAGCCACAGTCCAGCAGAATGCTACCTACCAACACACACAATGTGTAAAATTAAATAAATAAATAAGATTATTAGATTAAGATCCTACACAAACTAACAGATGTTAGAATTCAGAAAGGTGAACTACATTCTTTTCCCAGTAGTTATAGTACCTCTCAACAAACATTCAGCTTCCCTTTCTTCTAAATCTTTAATTAATGTTAGTATTTTTTGTTAAGGACTCGTGTCACACCACGACACCTGAGTAGCTGAATAGTTGCATTCCTACACATTCCTGTGCTTGGTAACTTCACTTGTTATACTTTACATGGCCCTTTAAGGAGAGGAAAATGTGGAAAAGAAAATGTTATGGGAACTGTTCAAGTTATACAAAAGCCCTAACAAAATTTACAAATTCAAGGGGAGAAAAGCTCAGGAAGAGCAGATGCTTCTCTTTCCCTAGTTGTCCACATTAGTACTTAGGTTATCTTTCCTACAAGATACCATCCTTCCAGTATTTGATATAAATAAATGGCTATTACTTAAGCTGCTGTCAGAAACTCCTCACCATGACAGTTCTAACCTGCTTCTCTTGCTTATAACACAGGCCTTTGTATAAGGCCCACAGAGGAAAGGGGGAACGAACTGTGCCTTTTAGATTTGAGCTGTGAAGTTGGAAAAGCAATACCTCAACAATATCAGCATCAGTATTGCCATAATTTTATTTCACTTCCACTGCTTTTCACAGAATTTCAAAGTGTATTTTGACTCACAGGGAATTAGACTTCTACTAATTAATGGCAATAACTGGCATGCCACTCCAGTGCTTCTTTGCATGATCTCGAGCAGGGACCTGTCATACACAAGCTTCACCACATGGCACCTTGGTCACCTGTACATCTTTGTCACTAATGGAAACTGGTTCTCTTGGTCATGATCAAGATGCAACACCAAGGTATCCAATCAAGTAACAAGTTTTCTAGAGGACGGCGAGGTTCACAGAAACAACTGTTCTGCAGCTGGTAGACTTCTTCCAGGAAAACTCAGCACTAGCCATTTCCAGGGATGTATCTCAGAAATAAAAGTCAAACGCCATGCGCTGCTCGTTCCCAAGTTATCTGTGTTTACTCTCAACCATGTGACCACGAGGATGACCTCGAAGCTTTCAGCAGACAGCAGTCCTTATTCACCATAGGTTTATTATCACACTCATGACCTAAGCATGCAATACAAAAACCAGGATAGATGTCAAGTCACTAAGTTACTGCTAGAAGCTTTTGGTCTAGGACAGGGGCCGAGGATGGCCTTGCAGCTCTGAGCACACGATGGGCCCATCTAGTGCAGCTCTGGCTCTGACAGCCCGAACCATTTCGCCACCCCACTGTCGAGGGGGCCTGCCGGCCTCGCCAGCGGCCTACAGGGCCCTTCCCACCCACAACCCAGGATTTCTGGGACAAGCCGCGGCTGGAAGTGTCGAGCGGGGGTCACGGGGCCGTGCGGATGCCCCCCCCGGGGCCGACTGGCAGCGCCCCCCAGGGCCCCGAGCGGGCTCTGCCTCCCTCCCTCCCATCCCGGACGGGTTGTTGGCGTCCTCCGCCAAGAAGGCGGGGGTGACAGGATGGACCCGGCGGCAGAGCGAGGTCGAGGCCGGCCTGCGGGGTGGACCCCGGCCAGCCGCGCTCTCACCGTACTCGCTGGGCGCCGGGTCCGGCTGGAAAGAGAAGTGCGCGGCGGTCCGGCGGGGCGCGCCCGGCAGCGGGGCCAGGCGGCCCCAGAGCCCGGCGGGGAGCGCCGCGCGCAGCGCCCGCCCCGCCGCCGCCATCGCCGCGATGCCGGGCCCTCCGCCGGCAGCGCGTTCTAAAGAGGCGGGGTCCCGGACCGGCCTTCCATTGGCCAGCGCCGCCGGGGCACGGACCAATCAGCGGCGGCTCCGCGGTGGGTGGAGGAGTGGGAGGGAGGGTGGTTTGCTGCGTGCGCGCGGCGGGCGCGGCCTTGGGGGGCCGGGGGTGCGAGCACGGGCACGAGCACGGGCACGAGCACGGGCATGGGCATGCGCGCGGCACGCGGCAGCCGTGAGCGCGCCCTGAGGGCGGGAGCGCGCTGCTCCGTGCGCCCTCACACAGGGACAGCCGCAAGGCACGGCCACAGCCATGGGCACAGGCACAGCCATGGCCGCAGTCATAGGCACGGCCACGGGACGCCTCGCCTCGGTGCTGTCACAGTCGCAGCTGAAACCAAAGGCTTCACCTCTCCCCTTGAATTCTTCTCTTTTCTTCCACTCTAGGGGTTGTCGTGTCACCATTCCAGAATCGACGAATCATAGACTGAGTTCGGTTGGGAGGGACCTTAGAGATGGTCTAGTTCCAACAGACTTGCCAGCGCCAAGGACGCCTTTCACTTGGCAAGGCTGCTCAGATCCCTTCCAACCTGGCCTTGAACACTTCCAGGGATGGGGCACCCACAGCTTCTCACTGATCCAGTGCTTCACCATTCTTGCAGTAGGGAATTATTTACCTAATATTCTAAACCTATACTCTTCCAGTTTGAATCCATTCCCCCTTGTCCTGTCACTACATGTCTTGTAAAACTCTCTATCTTTTTTCTTGGCTCCCTCCACAAATATCTGAAATCCTCATATTCTACCCCAGCAGTTGCCTCAGAAGGGTAAAAAGAATTGATGGACCTGCAGATATTACCTGTTCCACTCTATCTCTCAGAATCCCTCTCAACTGCCTATCCAACCTGGTTATCAGTCTGTCTTATTTTAAATTCATTTTTTCCAAGGTATTTTCTTTCAAACACTCTTGCTCAGACCTTCATTACATTATTTTATTGAAATTATGATCTTTCATATGCCCATATTTTCTTTGTTGGGTTTTATAAAAACATTCTTTCTAATGTTCTCCTCATCAGAGTGTGACAACCTCACATTCCTTCCATCATCCAGGTGAATCTCCTTGGTCTACTTGGTCTGCTTTTGCAGCCTCCATTTCTTCCTCTGTACACCCATCCTTGCTGCCTTTCAGTTGTCTCTAAATCAATCTTTTTTGATTTTCCGTTTGTCAGTGCTTCACATCTTGTCCCTGTGCATGCCTCTTCATCAAGCCCTTTCATGCAGCCTCCAATGCATGTGACAAGCTTTGAGTTGTTCTTCCCTGTGTGTTTTGATATTATCTGTAAGACCAACTATACTGGCTAGCATTTTTTCTTTGCTCCAAGAACTCTAACTCGATACTGTGCCTCAAAGAAAAAGGTTAGAAATTAGAATTATATATAAATGGCATCACCTCTTTCAAATGAGAGGGCTCATATGTAACCCTGTGTGAACAGGGCCTGGTTTAAATACTGGAATGTTAGATTTCATGTCTAACATAAAATATAACTGTCATGTTTAGATTTTTTTTTTCTATCTGAGTTCCAAGCCATTACTGAATATCCCTGTAATGACCACAGTTCCATTTCATTGAAGACTATTGTTTCATTATGTATTTTGTGAAAAACTATTTTTTCATGTTGATTTAGAATTTCTTAATCATTAAGATTTGTGCAAAATAAAAGGCTTAATCCTCCTGCTAACTGGGGAGACCATCCACTTGCTCTTTAACATGCCCTTTATCCTTAGAGACTGCTGAAAAAGCACTCATATTTTGAGTGATTGATCATGGGATCAAACAAGCTTGAACATATCCCAGTATATTCCAGGGAAACAACACACTATTTAAGTTTCTAAAGGGGGTGAGAATTTTAAAAAACAATAGAAAAGCCATCTTTGCAATGAACAAGGAGTATAAATGTCAAATATTGAGGTTGCTTCCAACTTCAACTGAAGGCAACATTTGATGTTTGAAAAAGTTTAGGACCTGGAAAACAACATCATAACCATCAAGTGACATATAATCATGTAATATGTATTGCTAATAGTGGAAGATATTAAAAATATCCAAGTTTACTATTCAAATGTTTGTGTTTCAGAGAGCAATGTATCTAAGTTGGAAGAATTTAGCTATATTTCATATCATTGAGGCAAAATCTGCAAAACTTAAAAATGGAGAGCAATAGTATAGAAAGGAATTACTTTACATGTGAGTCTGTCATCTACTTCAAATGTGTCAGTTACTGTGAATTGCTAAACTCATACTATAAACTGTCAGACATATCCTGCTTATGTACAGTTAGTAGATACCATGCTGTGACTCTTGTCTCCTATACCTGGTGATATGTGGAACTTGAAAAGGAAAAGAATGGTCATGTGGCCCAGTATTTTACAGAGGAAGTTACAGCATTTATGATGGAAGGGTGGAAAGAAGAAATATCTTCAGTCAGACGTTCATCTGCTAGTCAGACCTAGGTAAGAGAAAAAAGTATCTGAAGACATACTAAGACCTAAATTGTTGTTGCCTTTTAAGTACAAAAGATGGTTTGTCCACATGGCCTTGGATATTTGCACTGGTAATAAAAAAAAAAGGGGGGTGGGGGGGCAATCAAAGAGGTTTATCCAAATGTACATTGGCTGAACAATATTTTAGTGGAGTTTTGTCCCAGCATTTATGTCTTTCCAGCTCTGACAGGGTAATAATTATATCCATGTTGTTCCTGGTGTATGTTGTGATAGTCTAGCAACTTCAATTACATTTTGAAGACATTTTTCTCTTTTGGAAGTTGTTTAGTCATTTAGGGCCACTTCTGTTAAATCTGTACAGCAGACATTAAGAGCTGAAATCAACTGCATTCCCCAACTGTGTGTATTAGTCATTTTGCACATCCTTAGTATTCTTGACAACCATTAAAAAACTCTGGAAGGGATTAGTATTATTTGTGATTTAAGCAATTAATGAGGATATGATGATGACTGCAGACCCTACTGACCCAGACCAGATTATGCCCATATTGATGCCAGCATCAATCAGATGTAATTCCTTTGAAGTCCGTGTTGTTGCCTCTGATTGACATGTATCTAACTGTGAGCAAACTGCAATATTGGATTTGGACGTAAACATATGGCTCCAAGTCTACTACTCTATTTCAAAATCTCTCAAAAATTTTACATAGCTTGCAACTGAACCTTAAACTTGCCACATTTCCTAGTAGGTGTTACTTTAAATTACATTTTTGTAGATGATGAAGCATCCAGGCGATTTCTGTTGCATTCCTTCAAGCATAGTTGCATTCTTGTCACATCTGTCTGACGTGTTATAGTGTTGCTGTTAGTTTGCCTCCCTGCTCTGTGCTTCATGGAAGGAATTTTGTTGCATGTTTCCACCCCAACAGCTGATTAGCTGTTTCACCCCCTCTTATAGGAGCTGCTCGTAAGCGCTCTTGTCACGCTACTCCTAGGTCTTGGTGTTACAGCTGTTTTCATGCTTTGTTTGCTGTCCTCTGTCTTCCTTCTACCCTAATTATTGTCTGTTTTTTCCTTCTTTTTCTGTGCTGATACTTTGGAGCTGTTTTCTCCCATCCCTCCTCCCTCAGACAAATGGGGGTTTTTGTTGATTAGGGACAGTCATTTCTTTCTTGGATATGTGAAAAAGAGAAGCTGTACCATTTGGCCTGACTGGTTTTATTGTCAGTCTTGTACAGATTAAATGTGGGAACAGAAAGGGTTGTCTTACCCCTAAGAATGAGTAAAACAAACTGAACAAGACCAGAGCAATAATGGTTTTGATCAACAGGATTTAGAATAAAATGGTTTCATCTTAGGTGGCATAAATGCCAGAAATCCTTTTGTAGTTTAGCAGAGAAATTATTATTTTACACTTTGATAAAAAGCAGGTCAGAGCAATCTATCTGGAACCAGACAAGTTGTAGTCTGGCAGAGAGCAGGGGGGGAAAAAGGAAAAGAAACTTTAATGGCATAGTTTTGCACTCATTTTCATCTAAGGTCAGAAATCATCCAGTTACTTCTGCCATATGACCCACCTCTGTGGTAAGACAGTGCTTCCCACTCAGTCTGGAATAGTAACTGTGGGTTTCATCACCAATTGCTTTTTAGATTTTTAAATACTGCACTCTTAAGTTGAAGACAGTCCTATTTTAAATTACATGAGTAATTCATAACATAGGTGAATCAAGGCTAGAAACTGCGGTGTCTATCCATAGAGACATTATTGAGCTTTCTTTATACATTTCAGTATTTCATAATTACAGGATGAGAATCCCACTCTGTTTAATTCAATCAGTTTTAATTGCCTTGAAACCGCAGAGCATATTTAACTCTATTTCCTACTAACTTAATCTAGAAATACCTGTACAGAGAAATGATTTCTTATACTTGACAGTTTACAATTCTAATGCCAAAAAAGGTCATAATTAAATCCAATTTGTGCAAGGAATGTGGACCACATTTTTATCTTGGGGATAGTTAAATGTAGGAACAATTTGCCTGAGAACATGTTGGATTCTCATCACTTCCACTCTTCAAATCATAACTAGATTTCTTTGTAGAAGATGTACTGTAGCTCAAACAAAATTACTATCTTGATAGCAAAACTACTCGATGAAGTCATACTGAAATAATCTTATTAATACCTTGCAGTTCTAAAATACCTGTTGTTCAGTAATAAAGTGAGAATTGCTATTTGACTGGTGCAGAAAGTATGGCAAAAATCTCAATCAGATTCAGAAACGTGGAGTGATGGATTTTTCAGGTATATTGAATGTATTTATGTGTATGTATGTATGTATATATATATACACATATAGCTGACATTATAAGCAGTGTTCAAAAAACAAATATACAGAGATGGCTTTAAGTAATGGTCATGTGATTTAAAGAAGTCACATTTGGATCCCATGAGTTTCCAAAAGGTTTCCACAGTGTTCTGTCTGCTGCTGGCTGGTGCTGCTTTAGAGATCACCATGTACCAAGCAACACATTCAAGAGGTTTAAATGAGTGTTTGAGCTATGTTCAAATACCATGCCACAGGCCGGCCTTCAGCTGCTGATCAGAGTGGGAGCTGTGATCAGTTACAAAAGGAATAAATCTCTCCCCAGAATGCTAATAGTAATTTCTGAAATTAAACATACCAAATGTGTACTCTACCAGCCAGTGAACAAGTCCTACTCCAGCCATGTAATTGTAAAATATGCCAAACTTCTATGTGTGGATACATCAATTTCTGTGCATCACCTGGGCATTTTTTGAACTAGGCAGAAAAGCAGTATTTCATATGTCAGTACAGTATCCAGACCCATGTTTCATTGCTGTCAAGCATGAGAGGATTGAAGAGAACTATATTCAGAGTGTGAATAATCAGAGCTACCCAAAATTAGACCATACTTTAGGGATACCTGTGCTACTAATTTTATAAAAGCCAAATCACATACTCAGCTATCAGTTTGCCTAAATTTATTCCAAACTGCAAGGGATTTTTTCCTTCTACATATCTCTTCCTTTTAGTTTGACCATCTGTGCAGTTACAGAATGTTCTAGGTGTTTTTTCTAGACTAGGTTTCAGGTATTGGTTCACATTCAGATTCTAATGCTGCTTTCAGTGTGGCACTACTTTCTGCACCACTGCAGTCACCCACTTGCAGCTGTCTTATATAAAGTAGCTGGTTGTGATATTTATTATTGCTCCTCTTTTCCTTTGCCCAATCAATTTTTTTCATCCCAGCAAAAAATATCTAGATGCATTTTTTAATTTTAATATAGAGTGTATCTTTCTATATTCTCTTTTGACTAAAGATTTTCATCATCACAGAGTACCTGAAAATTCTGTGGGTCACCACCAAGCGAAGGAATGCTTAATACTCATGCAATTTGTATGGGTCTGGGAAATCTAGGACGGGTTCAGCATTTTTATGTCCCATTCAAAAAGGACAACTAGGTTGTGGCAATGTTGTACATTAAATCTTTCTTTTATAGAAAAGATTTGACTTGTATAGAAAAGATTGTTTCAAATACATATATGACAAGCTTCTGCCTAAGTTTAATTTATATGAACAGGATATCTTTAAACAGGTTTTCAGTGACACCCTTAGACAGCACAGGCATTTCATGTAGAAATGCAGCTTCACTAAAACACAGGATTTAGACTAATTTAGGCAGTCTGGATCTCACTGAAAGTCAAATAATAATAATTTACATTTTTATCCCTAACTTTCATCCTTCTCTATATTTAAATAAATATATCAACATCTATTAGAAATAGCATGAATTGAGAATTGTCTTATGGGTTTGTAATTTTTAATGTATACCATTAGGTGGCAGGAAACAGTAAAGATTTACTTGATGAAATACATATGTTGAAATACAGATCTATGAGATTGTTCTCTCCACCCTTTTTGAATCAGATTTCCTACTGTGAACTGTCAAGAGCTTTGTTTAGCTAATTATTAAATGACTTACCAACAGGGCTCCCTGCTTTCATCAAAACTGCTTCAGATTTCATTTTTGTGCAATCCTTTTGTGAAATAAGGGGAAAAAAAAACAAACAGAAAAAAACCAAAAAGGCAAACTCATTCCGCTGGGAGTTCCTTAAAAATTAAACATCAGCACTGTTGTGTATCTACTTCTAATCTCTGCTTCTGGTCAGGCTAAATTTTCTACTGGAAGAAACCCCTAGGCCAGTCTAATTCAGTAAGCATTGGTGGAAGGCAAGAAAGTTTATTATTTTTTGAGAGCCTTGGTTGTAAGGGCTATGCTTGTGTCTGGGTCTGGCTATAAATAGGGACCTTTTACATGGCATCGGCACAAAAGGATTGAACTGACAAGGCTTAGACACCCAGGCTGACAGACAGATGGCTGCAAGTAAAAAGACAGGAAATTTATACTGCTAGCGACTTCTATGTCTCTAGATCTAGCTGGCTGCTGATTTTAGAGTTGCAATGGATGTCACTGGTGAGAGGGTAGGTGGCAGGAATCACAGGGCAAGACTTGTCTGCTTGATAACTCACTCAGTGATTGATGTATGGGAAGTTAATTGCACCACTAGTGACTCTGTAGGAGATAAGGAAATCTATGCTCAGCATTTCCCAGAGATGTGGAATTAAATCCCTTGCAAGAGTATCCCCTAAAAGATTTATTCTTGTCCCCTCAAACTCATCAACTGCTGTTGGTAGGAACTGTGCCACAGATACTGTCACACATGCTTGACTGGAAAGACCCAAAGCATATTTTTCCATATGTTTATGTAATAATTTAGTGCCAAATATATACCAATTCCAGAAGATACTATACAGCTGCAGTTTGCCATTCCCATTTGATAAGCTAACACCTGAAAGGAAGAGAAGCACAAGAGAGATATTTTGTTGATTTGTTATTGATTAGTCTGATGTGAAATTCAGCTCAATGCAGTTTTAACGTGGCAATGACAGTCAAGAGATGGAAATCCATTATTCACAGAAAAATGTGTGTAGCAGCTCAGAGAACTCTTAACAGTGTGTCTATTTTGTGTCAGGCAATTGCCTCTGGAAGCAAGGAGTCCTTTTTTTCCTCCTGTTCAGCCCCAGCATTGCCTGAGAACACTGATAGTAACTATACAAGCTATAACTTCACTATTTGTGAAGTCCACATGTCTTCTTGGGTTAGAATTCTATATTTTTCATCTCAGTCTCTGAGTAGTTGTATTGTATCCACACAGTTCAGACATAGGCAATCTTGTGGGAAACTCTCTATCTCAAACAGGAATGTTCAATAGTTAAAAATGCCAAACCCAATAATAATAATGGTACCACAAGATGACTTAAGCAATCGGATTGCAGAAAATCAGATTAATTCCAAATATAAATACTCAATGCCTGTGCACATCACGGTCCCATGGCCACCACAGCTGTCAACAAAAAAGGTGGGTCATCTTCAACATCAATTTCTTTCCCTCACAAATAATAGTTACAGATTTCAGAAAGCTGCCAAGCAGGATTGAATCTAATTCAACATGCTATCAGCATGTTGAATCATGCTATCGATGCTGACAGCAGTATTGGTACTCCCAATGGATCAGTCTAGCTAGTCAATCTATCGATCACCCTACCCTGTTTCTACCTTCTAACTGTGTAGATCACAAACTTCCCAGGAAAGATGCAGCATAGCCCTGGAGAGCACGGGAGAGGAGCTGCAGTGTGTTAGGAGATTGACCTTGGACCCTGTGTGAAATCAAACAAGCAATATTTTTTCTGGTGCACTGTGAGTTGTTCAAGAATCAAAAATTTTTGTCTTTGAGAGACTAATGTCCCTCTAGTCACTAAGTCACTAAGCAAGTGTGTTTCTCAGAGGGAATTTTGTTCAGTGGGGCTGCTCAAGCTCTCCAAAGGACAGGCTGCTGGGAACAGGTGGGTGCCAGGCAGTGCAATATGCAATGCAAGCTGTGTGCACATTGCAATTTGCCCCTGGAGTCTGCAGCACACTGTGAGCTCTGGGGTGGATTGGGCATGAACTGATCTGTGTATGCACATCTTGATGCTGCTGCTGGGCTTTCACTAGCATGGAGCCTAACAGGACATAGGTTAATCCTGGGCTTCGATCTGGGGCAGTGGTGGTTTGCTTATCTTTGTGGGAAAGGGAGGAACAATCATAACCATCCAGCTGATCACTTATTGTGCTTTGTGTTTTTAAAACCACAGATAATTAGTACGAAGTATTTGCATCTCCACAAAGGAGAGGTCCTTCCAGTCTGCATAATTCAAATGTGGGTTAACATATGCCTGAAGCTAGGAAACATTATTTATATATATTTATAAGTTATCAGCCTGTTTTCCTTATGTTGTTCTTTACAGTTTTATCAGAAATGTCAAGAGTTGCTTACTCAGCTGAGCCAAAATGCTGAATATTTCTTTTTGTACCTTTGGTGCTTTCATTGTTGTACAATCAGATCTGAAAGTCTGCTCAAGAAGAGGATAAATATATTCTGAGATATTGTCACATTTTGAGAATGTAAGGACCTAAACAAGCTGTCTCCCTGGACTCTACTTAGAATTTACAGTTGTTTGCAAGAGTGGGCACAACCACCTTTTTGATTTCTTCTTATCTGTGTCCAAGAGGACAAAGTTTAGCCCCCTTTGCAGGACTTTGCATCTTCCCTCTACTTTCTGATGTGGATATAATAAAAAACAGAACTTGAAAAATCATCTGCCTCAATCCCCTTACCCTCGCTTCAACAAAAATCCCAAACTATTGGTGTTCTGTATCATCTCCTTTTTATAGAAAGCACCAAACAGTTTGGTTTTGTTTTTCTTAAACTGCACATATAATAAACTGTAGATTTGTACTTTCCTGTGCTTTCTTTTGAAGAGACCTCAGTAAACTAAAACATATTTCCCAATGCAAGACCATTGGTCATAACTAACTCAGATTAACGAATGAAAACAGTTTCCTTTGAAAGAGGGATCTCAGGCAGCACAGTGGAAGCAAGTTAGCTAGAGAAGTCTAAATGTTCTGGAGGTCAGCAGAACAGTGTATTTCCTAGGCATATGATGGCTGTGTGAACACTTAAGCTATCTAACAACATTCTCTGTATTCCTGATAGGCTTCCCACATCACCCAGAAATGAGATTAGTGGAAAGAAAGAAGTATGCTTTCCTAGGACACTTTCCTTAGCATGCTGAAAAGGTGATAGCAAGAAGTAGGATGGGATAGAAAACAGGAGTGGTTTTGCTCAGGTCTGAAGATACTGGAATGATTTACATTGCAGTAGAAGAATGCCTAGGGTTGTTTTGCTTCAAATGTGCCAGGAGGTAGTACAAGACCTACTGGTGGTTTCATATGTATTGTCAAAGCTACTGCCTACGACTGCACACATTCAGCTTCTTGTGAAAGACTGTTACAGGCAAGACCAAAGGAAAAATAACTCTTGCAAGGAATTTTCTACCTACCCAAAACAAACAGCAAGGGTGGCTTGTGTAGCAATTTGTAGGAGGAGATCTGAGAATTTTCATCCTTTCTGTAAGGCTGGGATCTAGGAAACTTACCTGAAGGGTAAGAGAGGAAGAAGGATGCAGTTGCAAAAGTAAAACAAAAAAGACTAACTGATAGAGAAGAAAAAATTGAGAAATGAAATTGCAATAATGGAAAGGGATATGAAAAGTCAGGCAGATGATGGAATGGCAAAAGAGAAAATTAGGGAAGACAGTTGCAACAGAGGAGAGGGAGATATAGTTGAGATAGCTAAGAGGTGGAGTCTCAGACGGAGCAATGAAGCCTTATGTGATACTGACATAGAACAGGAAACAAAATTACCTCCACCTGAAGGAGAGCAGATGGAAGCAAATCCGAGATTCACCTCTGTATCAAAGAGTTTCATCAGGGAGGTCAAGTTAGTATAATGTTAGCTGGCCAGTCAAAAACAAGAGAGCGAGATGTGGACCAGAAGCTGCAAACTATCAGAGTAGGGATGACAGATGGACCTGCCAGAGGCAGGTGGATAGGGGACACCACTGTTGTCTACAAACATTTTGGATATCCAACACCTTGAGTGAGAAAAGCAATTTGAATTGATACTAGTAGTAGAAAGAAGATGCATATTATAAAATGTTAGTAATCTAGAACTGGAATTAGAAAGTTCTAGAATTAGAACATTCCTAACCATCAGATCAGGAGGCTCTGTCTCATTATGTACTGTCCTATTAGGAACAGGGTATGCAAACACATCCTAGATTATCTTCAGGTGGAGCTTGATAAATTTGGGGATGCAATCATACACACAGTTGATATCGATATCCATGATGAGTGAGACCAGATTGGATGTTGTAGGTGGACCTTCCTAGTCCCTGCCTTAATCTTATTTTCCTAATAATGATGCTGTTGACTCATATGTATTGACCAGGACAGGTGCAGACAGACACACATTTGCCTCACTCACTTTCCAAGCCAACTGGATGCCACCCACTTCTGGAATCTGTGTAGCTGGAGTGGCCCAGGGCTGTACCCAAGTTGTTAAATCTGTGCAAATACATGACTTTCAGATCTGAACCGGCTTGCTTTCGCCTAACTTGGAGTGTGGGCGAGGGAGTCCACACCTATCCATACACCCTCAGAAGGCTGTGCAGATCTCACATGTTCAGTGCCTCAGAGGAGTGTGAAAACTTTGTAGATTAGGGATGCAGGGACTGTACAGGGTGATGTAGCAGGACTGAGGGGACTCAAGATCCCAGAAGTGCCAGTCCAGGGTGCCACAGCAGCATGGTCAGGAGCCACGTGTAACATCCCTATGGTTGCTTTTATATGACAATGTGGTGTTTTGTGGCAGACTAGTCTGATACACCACCAGTGTGTACCATGTCACCAAGAATGGCAACTTGCTCTTACGTCTTTGGTGGCTCTCCCAGTTGTGTTGAGTTCCTAGACAATGCTGCACAGTGGAGATGGTGCTCTGTTCCTCCTGGTTAGAGTATCCCTTCCTTGTCTGTCATCATACTTTGTGTCTTGCTTCCAGGAGCTGCATTGCTCCTCAACAGACATGCAACCCCCTGCTCATGCTGCAGTGGCTACAGCCATCTACTGGATCAAGTTATGTTCCAAGGCACCAACTGCTGTTTGAATATGTGGAAGCAAACACTTGTCTGTTACAGGTGTATGGCAGATTACTTTCCATTGCTAATAAGATCCTGGTAAGGAAAGAGTTTTGGACCCTTCACTGTGTGGTCACCTGCACAAACAAGACCTTTATTTTTCCCACTAGATTTCCATTTTTCCCTCCTAGTAAAAATCTATGGTTATGAGTGTGCGTGGGTTGTACTGTTTCCGCTGTGACTGGAATGGGACCATTCCCACGCTACTTGCAGTTTTGCATTCTTGGCTCATGAGATTACTTGCAGAAAGCTGTGGCTATGTCTTCCTTTGATGAAGATGCTCTTATCTTAGGTGAGATGTGGAGTGCTTCATCTTGCAACATTTCTGCTACCCCCCCAGGCAGAGAAAGAGAACACAGGAAGAATGACAACTTGTACTTTCAAAATCACAATCTCATAAGGACAACAGTTGATAACAAGCCCAAGCAAAACCAAACTACTGACTCACCCTCCTCTCTCCTAGCCTACTGGGAAAGATTGAGGATTTATGCACAAATAGTAACACTGGCTTCAACGAGACCTTTTTTTGTCATTACAGGAATTTATGCTTTTTTAGACTATGCATTTATTGTAGAAACTTGACTCCATTTTTTCCCCTGATCCAGGCTGCTTTTATCAGCAGACCTGTGATAGAAAAGGAGCATATATTTCCTTGTGTGCCTCTATTAATATGAAGTGAAGAACTTCACATTTCATATACCCGTGCCCTATCTGCAAATAAAATTATGTCTGAGATTATGACTTGCAAGTGCTTTCTAGCGAAAGTGAAATTTTACATTTTGAATTAATTGCCTTTGTTTCTACAAAAGAGGTAAGAAAGGCATTCCACAGGAAAAACAAAAAAAACCTGCCAAGCAAAAAGAACTCCATAGAAATATTAGTATAGATAGGATGTAGATTTGTAAATGTGATGTCCTATGTGTGCCTTCTTAGTCATTTATGGGCAAGTGAATAAAATCACAGAATTATGTTTGTTTCCAAGCCTGTATCAGGTTTTTGTTATTAGAAATACATGTTTAGCTGAAAGCATAAGTCCTACTGTGTAATAGTCAGGACTGCAAAACCAAGCAGGCTTCTGACATTAATTAGAAGACATTAAAGTTAATACTGCAGGTGTAAAATGGATCCAAACCACTTCAGTATATGCCATAGAGGTAGGATTAATCTCATTTTTACTGTGTGAAAGTTAGGCAGTGAATCCCAAATGGTCAGGTGGGCTCCTTAGATGTACCGATAGGCAGAAGTAAAGCACTTCATGGTGTGATACATCCAAAATTAAGACAGGTGTCTGAGAGAAGGAAGGCATATCTCCCTCAGAGCATGTCGCTCTCTGTGGTCTAGCGAGAGTGCAAGTGATTCTCTTGCAAGATGGATCCCACCATTGGAAATGTCATTGTTACTTTTGCTACTAGATCACTGCCTTACTTGCTGCTTACTAAAGCCTGATCTTCAGTATCTTCTCAATTTATCCTTTCCCTGTAGTGTGTAGGCTTCTCCATTACTTTACTGCATGCTGCTCAATTTAGCACAGAACACTGAATTTGTTAATTTTCAGTGGGATTCCCTCATGTTCTCAAGTACAGTATTTGTTAGCTCTTTACAAACACCGATTAAAATCTTCAAAGATGAGTCAAAAAATGAAGGCATTATTATTACCCCTTTTTTTTTTGCAAAGGAGGAATGAAAGCACCTAGATTAGAGTCGATGAAAGCCTCCTGCACTTCAGGTGTGCACAGACTGATTTTTCACTTCTTACAGCACTATACATCATTCTGGAAGCATGAGACACAGCCTGTTGTGACCTGGATTGCTACTTGTGATATCTTTCTGACTTCTGCAATCTGCCCTTTCCCAGGTCTTGTGTTTGCCACTGTGAAAAACTATAACCTTGTACTCCAGTTAACAATGTTAGTAGCAGCTTTTTTCTGGGACAATACCACAGTGGAATAATGCCACTTCAATTTATGTGGCTCGCCCACACTCTGTAATGTGTCATTCAACCAATTTCACTGTAAGAGCATTGTTTCTGGCACTGCAGATCCATTTTAGTTCAGGTTCTGCAATGATGGTGCTGCAACAAAAGCAGCTGAGCCTTAGCCAACAGCTGCCTCCTCCATTGCCCAGTCATAACAAATTCCCACAGCACACACAGGCTATTGTTTGCCCCAAGTAATGCAGGGAGTCCTGAGGGAAAACCACAGGAGTTTGCAATTAGGTCATGAAAAGAGTTTATGATCATATTCAGAAGGAGGTTGGAGTAAGGCTTCACAAGCAATTTGAATTTACTTTTTCATTCTTGATTTTGCAAATGTAGATTTCTTCTAACAATTTAAAAATATTACCATACACTATTTTGAGCAAGTCAGCAAGGGGAGAGGAGAGGTGTCCCTGAGTGAAAGCTCTGCCTGGGTCATCAGCAGCAGTAGGTGCTGTATCTGGCACGCTTCCAGCAGCTAAGCTCACATTCTAGGTGATGGCAATACTGTCGTCTCCTGGGCGCTAGAGGGGGATGGATACACACGTCACATTGGTGGATTTCACAGCTGGAGAAACAGTGCTTCTGTTTTCAATCCCAGAAGCTAAATAAAGTAGTGACAAACCTTTCTTCATTGCTTCTCTCTCCCTGTCTCTCCCTCTTTCTCTCTCTTTTTCTTTTTTTTTCCTGGAGTAGGGATTTTCTCTTGTCATTCTCTTGCATTCTGTTTGTTTCAGTCTCTGCTTCTTCATTCCAATGCATTATTTCCATTGACTTCTAAAGGCTGTCTGGTGCTGTGCCTTTCCAGTTTCCAGGTTGAGCTCCTGTTTTCGCTCCTGACCTCTGCTCACAATCCCTCACCTCTCCTGTTCCTGCCAGTTTCTTGTACCTGCGCAGCTTCCAACTTCATGTGATGCTTAAACACAGTAAATACAGGTTCTTACTCTGTCCTCAGCAAGACAGTGGTATCAGCCCCTTTGAACAGGATACCAAGATAAAATCTGTTGATCATCTGAAGAATCTTGTATTCAAGCACAGTGAGATGAGATCCATGAGTATCAGATCTTGTGGGAGTTCCATTTGAAGCCAGGTATTTGCCTTCATGGTAGAAGGTGAAGTCATCTTGAAAATCCAGGATGCTGACCACAATCTTCCCTGTTGAGCACTAGGCACTCTTTTCAGACAGATTTACATAGACTCACACCAGGCTAAAAGAATTATCAGCAAGTACAGCATTGTCTTCCAGATGAGCCAAGCCATGGGACTGGTTGGCATCGAGCCCTCCAATTCAAGGAGAGCTGATTTGAAGCCGTTCTATATGTAGATAAAGTCAAAGACCTTGAACAGATTTTTTATAATAAAACTGTGAGCAGAGAATGTCTGGTGTGCTCTCATTAGCCCGAAATTCAGGCTATAGGATCATGAACCATGTCCTAGGTTCAGGTTGTTGGTGAGTCATTGAGCAGGTCTTTGACTTATGAAGGTAAGCTGGACTCTACATAGAAAAATGAGCTCTATTAATAAGCTGCTTCTGTCCCTCTCTTCCCCCCCTTTTTTTTTTGTTAGGCCTTTTTGCTCCTTTCTCTAAGCCCCCATGACTATTTTTTATTATGCATATTTTCTGTACATTTTACCTCTTTCCAAAATTCCTCAGTCTTCCCACTGAGCCGAGGGTATTTCTTCCCCTCTCTATGCAGCAGTGGGAGCATTGAGATGAGAGCGTAGCCCTTCTTCCCTTTTCCATTGCAGAAGCTGCTGCATGTGCAAGGCCAGCTGAGCCCTGCTCCTTCCAGCCCGGCCTGTGCGGCACTGTCTGGGTGCAAGTGGAGCACCTGTAGTAGAGGTAGAAGCTTACAGGACTTGGGAGGTGTTTGAGCTCATATGTCTGCTAACAAGTGATGTTATAGATACCAAATGTACAAATGCCAGTTTTGGATGTATTCTGCTTCCTTAAATCTTGAGAAGAACAGACAAAAACAAATGTCTGGAACCAATGTTTTCATTCAGCATCACAAACAGCTCACCATGGAATATCCTCTTACCCTGCACTGTAGATCTGTGGCAGTACTATTGAACCATTTTAAAGAAAGAAAAGCTACTGAAAACTTCTACTCTGAGGGCTTTCCATAGAAAATATCAGTCCAAAAATCCACAGTTCTGAAAGGTTTAGTTAGTTTAGGGACACAGGAAGGTGAGTTGTGTTTACTGCAGAAATTGTTATTTCTGTGATCACTACTACTCAAGGGCTTAATTGGTTTGTCTTGGTTGGGGTTTGCTTCTTCCCCTTGATTTTTGCAATTTACTCCTTGATTAACGAAGTGGGAGAAAAATGTGTGTTCTTTTGTCAAAACAGATAGGTACTAAACTCTTCTTATTATTTAAACTTCTTTTTTCCTTAGTTGTTTGACTTCTGGAAGTCCTTTCAACATCCATCTCTGTTGATGTGCATTTTTACATTTATATATGTATTTTATATATATATATATATATATATATATTTTTACAAGTTCTCTTTCCTTTGACTTTAGCTTGACATTCTAAGGAATTCTAAGCTGTCATACTCTTTGTTGTGCTGTCTGTCCACTTTCTGTCAGCCCTCATTTGGTGAGTGTGAGCCCTCAGGAGCTGGATCCGCTACTGAAAAAACTCAGAAATTAATTCCCTTAAGTTTCATGGAAACCATTGCGAAAGGAGTGGGGCAGGAAATGGATACAAATAGCTTCCCCTGTTGCAGCTGAAGTATAAGCTCAATGTTTTTTTCATCCTGACAGATGGGCAGTGAGCACACGCATCGTTTGGCACCCACCCCAACACGTGCTGCCTCTTCTCCAACCAGACGGGTAGGAGACAGAGACATTTTTGGGGCATGCCATAGTGCATTTGGAGGTGGAAACACGGAACTCTTGCAGTGAGAGATGCAGGAACAGATTGTACACATCTGTAGGAAAACATATTTTACCATTTCTGCTGTCCAAGGAATATCTGACATCTATTTGGAAGGAAGTGAGGGTAATTATAGAAGGGTTCAGGCAGGGCTAAAGGGAAAAGGTCTTAAATGTGTAGGAAACTGGGCTACATTAGTTCTGCTGCTTATGGCATGACACAGTAACTTTCAGCCTTTGTTATTCCCATTCTGGAAACAATCCTGAACAACGGCTTTGATCCAGTCAACAAATTTTTGATTCATGCTGTTTAGTTCCTCAGTGAGGGAAGGACTTTGTAAATAATGGGAGAGGGATTTAATACCCACAGTTTGCTGCAAGACTTAGAAAAGAGCCTATAAGAAAGCAGTTAGTAAGCGGGAGCTCCATGCAGCTGTTACAGCCAAGGACTAGGCTTCTCAGTGGAATAGAAAAGGGACTGGGGTCAGGGACTGACAAGGAAAAGGAAGGATTTATACTGATTTTACCATTGACCAGCCTTTTATGTATCTGTCTTCAACTGAATAAAATTTACAATTGCCCCTGTTCCTTAAAGCCAAAAGCATAAAGTATGAACAGCTGGAAAAATGCTCACTAGAAATAATACAGTTGAACCTAGCACAACTGGAAAGTATGCTGATGCTCCTAGACAATCTTTAAATACTTAGACTAAGGGGTTTTTAAAGCACACAGTATCATGAAATGCTTAATTTTCTCTGCTTTTAGTTCTAAAATGTTGAAGCATATATGGCTTACAAATATGCATCAATGATTTGCTTGAAATATGTTTTTTTTATAATATTCTCATAATATTCTCTCATCTCTTCAAAATTAAATATTTTATTGCTCAGATGTCATCTGTTTTCAAAGCCAGTCTGGCTTGATATATAGGGTTTCTAGAAGTAGTACATTTAGAGTGGCCTCTCCTAGGATGGGCCTGAAGAAGAGCTCTTCAATAGCATCTGCATCAATGTCTCGAAGAGACGTGATTAGCTGAAGAATCGAAGCAAACCTGCTGAGGCTTCCATGGAGCATTGTTGAGATAAACTCCATCAGGGCTTCCTGCGCTTCCTGCTGCAGTGATTGTACATAAGGGAGACATTTCAGGGCATGACATTCTGTCAAAACAAAAAGTAAAATAACAAATCCTGAGTAAACATTTCTGTTCTGTGTCTTTTGTAATGATGGGTGTCTGGATTTCTGGCTTATAGAACTACTTTCTCCATAGAAAAAAAATAAACAGTTCCTAAACATACTTTTGGAAAAAGAAGGTATGTCTAGCTCAATAATTTGAATGTTCATTGGGCAGCATTGTAATCACATTGGAATCTAGCCAATTACATTAAAATCCAGCTTTGAAATGGTAACAGCAGGTAATTTTGACTTAGTACAGAGAGAGAAGGAGTTTTGTAGTGCTGTCTACCCACCAAATGATGCTGAGATAGTAGTCTGGGCAGGTGAAAATATTCCAGCTCTAATCCACCCTACCTAGGTAACACCAGGAGATGGAGTTGATTGTTTGGAGCAGTGAGCAGGCTCGTGACCTGAAGATGTAGGTTTCCGGTACACCCAGCCCCATCTCCTTCCTATTGTTGCCTCTGCTTGCTAGACTAAGCTGGGGCACTGTAGTTCACCACACTATCTAGGTATTCTCATTTACAGTCTAAAAAGAGCAAGAGGAGTGCCTCAGCAAGAGGAGTGTCTGAAGGAGAGGTCTTTGCCCTATGGAGTCATGGTCATGAGCCTCAATCACATTCCTCCCATAAAATGTGACCTGCTGGCTCACTGAGGGTGTTTGTGGGTGCCAGAACTCAGTGCTAAGGACACCCTATGTTCATCCTTTGCCTCTGGAAGGATTGCCTTGTCACGTAGCTCTCAGAAACCTGTTGCCTCCTGTCCTGACTCCCTAAGAATATCTTTTCTCTCCTAGAATTGTTACAGTCTGGACAGAGGGTAGAACGCATTATTTGGCAATTTTTACTGTGACTGACCCCATACCTCCCTGGAATAAATCTGAATAGTTCACACCAGGTGTGTTTCACACAGTATCATTCATTTCAGTGTGGGAAGTTCAGCATTCTTGCCTAGTGCCCTGTACCAGGGCAAAACCAACTTGGCTGGGTTTCCTTTAGTCTGTAACTGGCTGACTGTTGTCAGCCTTCCGAAACTCTCTTCTTCCTAGACACCATGGCCAGAGGAGAAGAAGCCTCAGCCAAACCTACAACCAGGCTAGCCAGAAATTAAGTGTTTGCAAAAGTCATCATCTCCCCCAGGATTACCAGCAGCTGCAAGCTGTGAGGATGATTCCAAATGTGAGATTTTTCATGGAAAGAAAATTGTCAGGATTTTGTGGATTCAGGATGAAGTTGCAATAGTTTATATCTCTTCAAATATGCTTAATTTCCCCATTTGGTCTTCTTTTCTATGTAACCAAATACTGGTTTTAATTTACACATTATGAAACACTTCTTGTTCTGAGATACATTGTAATAATATTCAGTCAAACACATGTTTCCCGCTGAACTGTAAACCTCTTAAGAGTATCCTTTTTTTTTTCTTTAACAGAAGCCCTGTCACAGCCTTGATGGAATTTTTGAATATATATATGTACATAAATATGTATGTGTATGGCACTGATATAATAACAGCACTGTTTTTCTCTGTTCCTGTATCTTCACTGTGCAGTCCCAATTGCTCTTCAGACAACTGTCAAAAACACAAAAATGTTTTCACCTCACTCTGGGCTGTTCCTGTGTGGCACAACAGTCCTACCTGCTCCTTCCTTTGACTTATTGCCTGGCTCCAAGTAGAGAAGGCCTTGCAGCTGGACCCTTCACCCACAGATACAGAGCCAGCTCCAAAGCCACCCAGCCGAAGCTCCCCTGGGAAGAGTGGGGATGCCAATATGTTCTGAAGAGTGTGGATCCTATTGATGCAAGGTGCTGGTTTCCCCTCAGGGGCTGGTGCACAATTTCTTCTTTGCAGGTTCTTGCTGGCCCAGATGTGGTCAATCAGTAACCCAGCCAGAGCCTCCCACACAGAGGTGCTGCACAGATTCTGTTGTTACTTCCAGCTCTGGGTCCCTCAGCATAAGAAGGACATGGACATGCTGGAATGACTCCAGAGGGGGGCCCTGAAGATGATCAGAGGGCTGGTGCACCTCTCCTAGGAACACAGGCTGACAGAGTTGGGGGTGTTCAGCCTGGAGAAGAAAAGGCTTTGGAAAGACCTTAGAGCAGCCTTCCAGTACCTAAATGGACTTTACAAGAAAGCTGGACAGGGACTTTTTACAGGGGGCTATAATGATAGGAGAAGGGGAAATGGCCTTGAACTGAAAGAAGGTAGGTAGGCTTAGGTCAGATGTGTAGGCAGAAATCCTTTACTGTCAGAGTGGTGAGGTGTTGGAACAGCTTGCCCAGAGAAGCTGTGAATGCCACATCCCCAGAAGTTGGCCAGAAGGCCAGGCTGGATGGGGCTTGGAGGAACCTGGTCTAGTGGAAGGTTTCCCTCCCAATGGCAGGGGGGTTGGATTAGATGATCTTTAGGGTCCCTTCCAACCCAAAGCATTCTGTGATTCTTGTAGGAGGACCTACGCTCCATCATGCTGCCTGCCACCCTCTTGCCAAAGGGATTTTTCTATTCATAGTAAGCACAATGTTTGTGCCACAAGAGATCACTCAGGGTACAAGCAAAGCTTTGCATAGTTGTCATGCTTCTTATCCAAGAGGTGGCTGCTACAGCTGCATGCCTGGATGTACTGTGGAACTCCAGCTCATGACCCAGCTCTGGGTCACTCTGGTCCTGGCCCTTCCCCATTGCTTCGGTCAGTTTTGGTGGTCCCAACAGAAGTAAAACATTAAGGGTGGTAATGAGGTACTTCATAATCCAAGAGAGAGTTAGTCACTGCTGGTGACTTCCTGGAAGCCTTTTAGAACTGAGGCTGGCAAAAATAGTAGCATTTTGCCAAACATCAAGCCAAAACTTGAAAAGTTTGAAAATGTGTTGCAAATATGCAGAAAACATTTTCTGAGTTTGGTGGAAAGTGTTGAAAAACTATTAAAAGTAATAGTTGTGAAACAAGAGCTGTACAGATTTGTTTGCAGCAAAGGGTGGTTTGGGCTGTGTATAAGCCCTAAGTACCTGTTTCAGCCCAGACTTACATGGTGACTCTGTTTCATATGGAGGCTTAACTGAATCTAAGCTTAACTGATGTTGTCCAGGCTGCCTTCTGCAGCTCATGGAGAAATATTCCAGGGAATAGGGTCATCCCAGCTAAGAGCTGAGTGTCATTCCTGAAACTGTGGAATGTGTCTGCAGACAGCATTGAGGGCTGCTGGCTCTCTCATACAGCACCCTGGGGAAGCAGCAGGCCTTTAGGAGGCACAAATCCAGAACATAACCCTGCTACTGCTGTTTCTCCTTAAGTGAATATTGCATTTTACCCACAGAGACAATAAAAATGCCAGTTAGTTAAACTGTGTAAGCTGCTGCAGATGAGGCCTTTCTCCTCTTATCATCCCCCTGGATATAAACAGTGGTTTCTTTTAGCCTGATTTTATTGTGAAAAAAGCTTGCACTGAAAATAACTCTTCTGCTTTGCTGCTGCAGCACGGACACTCAAGGCAATACCAAGCATCTGGATGACATTACACCTCAAGAATCAGAATTTGAATCCCATTGGAAGCAACTATAAAGTCACACAGCCTTTGAACAGCCTATAAACCATCCACCACGAGAAATATAATGGAATATCTGAGTATCCTTTTGGTGCAGTCCCAAGTACAGCACACTGCTGACAGTGCAGCCAGCAGCAGTGATTGCTGTGGAAGGAGCTGGGCATCTGAGCCAGAGCAGGCTGGAGTCAATAAGTCTTTCCTTTTACTTTGGTGGGCTTAGAGCTCAGCTTTTAATGACTCACGCACTCCATGGTGCTGACTGAGGCAACCTTCCTTCCTAAGGAGCCTGAACTTGGCATCAGAAGTGAGAGGATGCAATCAGAAGTCTTAGTTTGCTGTCCCAGGTTTTGAAAGTAGAGATACTAAATTATATGAATATACATAAAAGCTGTGTAAACTCAACACAGCATCCTTTTTCCTCACTGATGAAAATCAGATGGTTATGTTCTCCAGTGTTCTTGTTACTGAAGAAGCCTTTGCTAAAATACTTCTAAAGCTCACATCATGTGCCCATGTACCCTCTGTCCCTTGCTGTGACGTGAGGGTGAGGCTGCTGTATCACCTTTGAACTGGAAGTCATTGAAGTTACACAATTCTTTATGACTTACAATTTGTCAGATAGAGGTTGTTTTGGCTTACAGTGGGTGACATACTGCACATGTCCAAGGAACCAAAATAAACCACATCAGGCAGAAAAACTGTTAAATCAGGGAATACAGGTTTTTGAGAACATTTAACTATATTCATAGAAATGAGTAAAACAAAACATTTTCTCTACGCAAATAAAAAATGTCAAATATCTTTCTAGGCACATAATAATTTGTGTAATTTCTGGGAGGACTTACCAGAATTAAATAGAATAATTCCTTTAAGATAGGCATATTCTTTTGCACTTATGTCCAGGTCCCAGAATTTCCACAATAAATTCTTCATCTTCTGAACTTCTGTGAAAGATGCTCCAGCTGATGAGCTGCCCAGTTCATTCATAGCTGTTGAAGACTGATTGAGGAGGATTTTTTTCAATAAGCTGGTGGCTGGAATCTCTCTCAGGTCAAAATCCACTCCTTCTTGTGCCATGCCCAGGACAAAAAGAGGAGCCCCGTTCTGTTGTATGAGGACAAACTGATCCTCCCAAGGCATGTGATAAAAAGAAGGTAAGTTTCTAATAAAAGTTGAAGTCTTCAACAGCACTTCAGAAGCTCTTCTGCATGTGGCTTCTGGTGTTCTCAGGACAACTCTTCTGTCCAAACAAGGGCAGCATTTCCTTCTTGCAGAGCAGTGAGGGCTGCAATGCTGCTGGTGCCACTTGGTCTCACTTCCATGCTCTTTGTTAAGGATCTGGTACAGGATGCTTTTAGAATGGAGTGTCTCACACTGACATTTCCCACATTTCTCAGCAGGGATCTTGGTGGCCATGCAGTCAGAGTTCCCTGTGGCAGGAAGCAGCATGTCTGGAGCTGTGCGTCAGCAGAAGGGGAGGGCCCTTCTGCCACACAGGGAGGCATCGTGTGCTTATATAGACCTGGGCAGGTGTTGGAAAGCAATATGACCCTGATCCATAAGGTTACCTTGAACTTTACTTGCACCAGTGTGTTTTGAATGGGGCGTGGCTGCAGGCTGCTGGCGTCCCTGGGCTGCTGTAGCCCAGGGTGGCATGGGCCAGTTCTGGGGACAGTCCTGGAGATGGAAATCCTGTGTTTCAGAATTACCTCATGTTTCTGTGAGATTTGAGAGAAACTTCAGAGAACGTCAGCTGTTGGAGTTCATGACAGTGTTCTTTCTTGCATTTCACAAATGGTAATTTCAAACACAGAATGTGAATGCTTAAGTCATAGAATTGATTAGATTGGGAAAGACCTTTCAGATCATCAAGTCCAGCCATTGACTCAACAGTGCCAAGTCCACCACTAATCCGTGTCCTCAAGTGCCACATTTACATGCTTTTAAGTGCCTCCAGGAATGGTGACTCTACCACTTCCCTGAGCAGCCTGGGCATTGATGTAGAACAAGGCAACACAAGACATCCAGTACAGCTTCCTCCTTCAGAATATTTCTCCCCGACAAGCTGTGTAATTAAATTTTCCTCATAGAATCTGATGAAACAAAAATGGGAATTCATACTAGTGTACATGGGAACTTTTGAAGCAGCTCAAGAGCTGAATGATTGAATTGTCAGGACTCTTCAGCCAACATCAGGGAACACTAGGTAGCAGGAATGAAAGGAACTCAGCCTTAATAAGAAGACATTGGTACTTAAAGTTTTTGTTACTTCACACTCTACTCTCTTGCTTGCTCTTATACAGGGGAAAAGTTACTAAGTTTTTTTCACCAAGCATGATGTTTATGCATTCCTACCATCCGGGCTCCTAGCATGTCTCAGCAAGAGCATTAAAAACGACAGCTTGAAAGTCTCTATCTGCCAGATCTCCAAGCCTTTGGTGTGTAATGGCCTCCCCCACACCATCAGATGCCTAACTACAAATTTGTGTTTTGCTACACCAGGTTTGGGTTTTTTCCATGCTGGGCTATTTTAAGAAGTGCATTCTTTACCTCTTCATGATATTTATGTTGCAAAATTTTCCCCTTCTGAGGAGGCAAAAAGTGGAGTAAGAGATGTCTGTTCCAAAGTTGAGAAATTTAGGAATGTAGTGCTGCTGAGGTGCAGTGACTGCTAACTGCTGTGGAGGTTCAGGGCACACACAGCACTGAATATCTGGTGGTATTTGATTGTCCACCTCTCTGTCCATTCAACAGCTCCCTGTTGCTGTCCATTGCTGGGATATCAAAGAGCTTTGCAAGTTAAGTGGCACAGAAAGAGAGAAATCCCTAGGAAGCCCCCAGAAAGGCCCCCTCTTATTCATGATGTAAAATTCAAGCTGGGCTGAGGTTGAATGGAATGAACTCCAGTTACAGGGCCATTGCCATCTGAGGTTCAGCATGAATTACATTGATTGGCTAATGGCTGTACTAGAAAGACAGACTGAGCTTGCTAAAATCATTCTTGCAGAGTGTTTGCTTGTGAAAAGAAGTTCTGTGTCCTAACTGCTGCTGAGTGTGGTGGTGTTTCAGTAATCTAGGCACCAGAGTTCTGAGCATCCCAGCTCCTGTGCTCCAAGAGCAACACCTCGTGGTTAACCATATCACTCTCTTGGTCCATGTCATTATTTCACAGCTCCTATTAACTGTGCTTATGAAAACTCTCCTTCAGGTTAAATTGGTTCTTTTCCTACTTTTTTCCTTCTGAGGTCTCCATCAGAGTTCGGTTGTCAGCAACATATGGTATTGGATACCATTCCTATTTGTCGTCATTTATTTCCTTTGTTTGTGTATAGAGCTAAGAGGCAGAAGCAAATTATATTTCTTTCTATCAGAATTTCCCAGTATGTATATATAAATATGTATATATAATTATATAATAACTTTATGACTATTTACCAAAAATAAGAGTAAAGGTCACTGCACCAGTATGACTTCCTAGGATGCATTATGCATTATCAGCTTTCCTGAGAAAATGATTACTTAGAATTATGAGTCAATATTGAATTGCAGGTGAAACTGATCCTGGTCAGCCTGATTCAAAACTGACTGCCTGTGTGACCCAATTTTCTCAAAGGTAGAAGACCAGCAGCCAAATTTAGCTCTATACTCATGAATTAGGCAATAGTTAGTTTTTCTTTCTAAATCTTACCTATAGAATGGTTGCAACCACATGCACCTAGATATAAAGCATGCTGCAGTAGCAATGCTTCATACTTTCAAATGTTAAGGAAGAACACAATACAAAACCCAATTTTGTGATATGATAAATCCCCATGGATTTCTATCTATTTTAGCTGTCTCTAGCATGCTGGCTTGAGAACAATAAGACACAATCACATCAGTGTTATTTTTTGGTTTTTTGTATTTATATACTTTTTCAACCTAGAAGACACCCATACCCACAAATACTCACTGCCACCACATTCTCTCTGGAACTATCAGAATTGCTTCTCCAGCACAAGTGTTGCCATTTGGACAACAGTACAATGTGTTCTAAGTTCACACACAAAATTAAAAGAACTGAGAGAGAGTTGGTTTAGATTAGATATATGGAAGGAATTCTTTACTGTGAGCCACTTGTGAGGCACTGGCACAGGCTGCTCAGAGAAGCTGTGGATTGCCCATCACTGGGAGTGTTCAAGGCCAGGTTAGAAGGGCTTTGAGCAACCTGGTCAGTGGAAGGTATCCCTGCACATGGCAGAGGGATTGGAGCTAGATATCTTTAAGGTCCCTTCCAACCAAGCCATTCTATGTATATTCACCCCATTGCTGGGAATTAAAATAATAAATATCTCATTGGCTCCAAACATATAAGACATGTACTATTTTTGGCTCATAGTCCATAGCATTAAATCACTTAATGGAATACTTGGAAGTCTGAAGAAACTTGTCAGATACTAGAGGAGCTTACATGACAAACTTATTCTTACCTTGGCAGTAGCCAAACATGAATCTTTCAGGAAGAGTGTATGACATATACCACTTTTCTCATGACTATTTTTCTTGCCTTCAATAATTTGCATCTTAGGGAAATTCTGAACCAGAATCACTTTATGCATTTAATAACTTTCAAATAATTTCTAACCTATGTTCCTCTGCAGACTGCTCCTAAAGCCACAAGAACATCCACATCAGCCTGTGTCAAGGAATTCTCTGTGGATGCTTGTTAGTGAGACAAAACTTGATCAAACATTACATTTACAGGATCTGGTGCCTTCTTGCTCTTTTGCTGTGGAGGAAAAAGGGGAATCAATCAATCAATCAATCAATCAATCAATCAATCAATCAATCCCTATTCATCCTGTCTATTGCTTGGTCTACTTTATAAATCTCAGTAAGACTCCCTTTGTCCAAACTAAAGAGATGTAGCTTCTTTCTTTAGAGTGACACAAGACCTTTGATCATCTTGTTAACCTTATTTGAATCTTTCCTAGCCCTACAGCTTTTCTAAGATATTCGTTAGAGGGATGTGCTTGAAGTATCAGGATGGGACACAGTATCCAGGACTTAGGAAAGCATGGATTTATACAGAGACAGGATGAAGTTGTCTGTTTTGCCTTTCTCAAAGTCACTTCTGAACAATGAGCTGTTGTTGCCATGGAACAGTCACAACCCTCAGCTTTTATTCCTGAAGGATGGTCATCAGTTCAGAGGCTCTTAACTTCATCAGGAGTAGAGTCAGGAGTGGTTTATGTGCATCTTTTGCCATATATGCATATACACATATACTTCATCATCATTTGACACCTAGTTCATGATTTTCATAAAGCCTTTCTGCAATTTCTCTGACAGTCCTGTCTTCCTCCAAATAATTTTGTACCATCAGCAGACACTGATATTCTCAAACTTTGAAGCCACTGCTCTTCAGAATATTTCACTCAATGCTGTGACTCGTTTAAAATACTGTAATAATTTAACTATGGGGCAGAAAATCTGACACTGTCCTTATAGTAGTGTCCATATATAAAAGCACATAAATGTTGGACTGTGCATATGTGCACCATATATATATAGTAAATGTGTTATTACCAAGCATTGATGTGAACTCTCCTACTTTCCTAAAAGGTGAGATTGGAGGCAGATTCATTCCTGGAGGAGAAGAATCTTCTGCTATTATTTCATATGGGCTTTAAGAAGGAAATGCCTTCCCAGGAAACTGACAGCAGTCTTTCTGGCGTCACACCAGCTTGATATGTGCACATTTTCCTTGATTCAGTGACCTCTTATCACTCTGGTCTCACTTGAAAACATTTAATTGGCCTATAAACAGCCATATGACTTCAGAACAGGAATCTCTAGGAGTTTTATACAATGTGTTTTCTGGGAGAGGTTGGGTGAATTCCGTGTCACTGGCACTTTTGAGGACAGCTGACCTCTCTAACAGCCTTAAGAGAAGGAAACAGTAATAAAACCATTATCTTTCTAGAAGGGTTCCATTTCCTCCATCTTTCTTGAGCTATAAAGGCATTCATTTCTCAGCTAGAGAAAGTAAAAGCTACCATTCAGACTGCCAGCTTTGGCTAAGCAGATACTGGGAAATACCAGGTCCACATTGAAGCCTGCTCATCTTTTAAACAAGTTCTGAAACAATGTCTTTAGCTTATGAGAATGCCATGGTAGAGTAGGATTTGACCCTAATATCTGAAGTAAATCTACATGAATAACAAATTCAGTTAATTTAAACATGCTTAACCTACCTTGAAGCTCAAGTGATTGAGGGTAAGCATGTGCTTAAAATGCTTTGGTTGGTTATGTCTGATAAAATCAGCATCTTTTTGATGATAGCCATTTGAATAAATTAGCAAACTAATAGAGAGGCAGCTGCCCTGCCATGAAATGTTTTCTAACACTGAAACTAGGCCTGTTATAAATTTGCCTCTGGTGACTGAGTTAGATAGAAAGCAAGTGTCTCTGAACTTCTGCCTCAAACCTTGATGCAAAACAGGACTTCTGAGAAGTACCCTCCCAAAAAACATATCAAAGGCATCATATTTAACTCATGTACTCCTGTTCTTTGTTTCAAGAAACCTTGGAGTAGCATTTAAAGGGACTTTTTGGCAGGTGCTGCTCACTAGCTGAAGTAGGGGCAGAGTTTATCTTCATTTTAGATCAAGGACATTTTGCTAGAGTTATTATGCTGCCTGACTATATCTCAGCTGTTGCAAATGTGAATGCAAACATGTGCCATCTGGAGCTATAACAAATATGAGACTAAAATATTAGCACAGAAAGTAAATAACAGCTCAGCAGTTCTCCTCAGGCAGAAGATGGGATGACACAGGAACAAATTTCTTAACTCTTCAGCTTCTTATAAATCTAAAGAAGCAATAGATTTCTTTGAACACATGTGCATAAATAAACCCAAAATGGCTCTTCATGTTGTTTAAGAAAGCAAAGAAACAAACAAGCAAAACAACAAACAAACAAGCAAAACCAAACAAACCCAGCTGGATAAGTAAACTCTTTCCACAATTTTTTAAATAGCTCTAACCTGCCTCAAGGTCACATGGATCAGAGCCTTCTTCACCACTTTGCACACCATAGGGTCAGGTGACAGGTAAGGGATTGGTTTAAGTCATGTTTGGAAATGGACATGAATCTGGAGACATGGATAGCTTTTAGGCTGCACAACACCAATTGTTTGCTTTCCTCATACTAAATATTTTACAAGGGTAAATTGTCAATTTTTTACAAGGGCACACCTTGGGAAGTAGAGATTCTAAAATAAACCAGAAATGACCTTGTACAAGTTTGTGCCATTTTTCTCCTCCACAGAGGAAATGGTGTTTTTACAGTCACCACTATCAGCACTGGGACAGGCACCATCTGTCATTTTAAATACAGATAGATGTACCACTTTTTATTGCTCAGCAAGTGAAAAATGATGCACAGTTAGAAAATGTTCCTGGCTAGCAACGCCATCTCCAGAGTGGCACTGAAAAGGAGCTCCTCCTTCAGCCCCCTCCCTAGCTAAGAAGAGTGGTTTAGATGATAAACTTTTTTGTGTAGTATGGAGCCCATCATCATATTAAAATTTAGTCTGTCTTGTGTCATTGAAGATAAATTCCTAATTTAGTGATCAGCACTCTGTAAATACCACAGATTGGCAAGTGAAGGTTAGATGGCAGATTAGATATGTGGTGTATATCTTCAGATTTGGCTTTATGCATTTCATTTATTATCAGATTAGCAAGGCCCAAGAAACTGAATCCCTATTTCATTTTATTTTGAAATATATAGGGACAAAAAGATCAGATGTCTTCTGTGACAAACATAGGATTAATGTATTGAATTTGCCCTGTGACAAAATTAACGTGCCCAAACTTCCCTTGCTGTTTGCCATAGGATAACTTCTCTACTAATATAAATATCTGTCTACTCAGACTGGGGAAAAGGAACAAAGCAGTTCTGTCTCAAAATCTGGATTTGCTAAGAGCTCAGAGTACTTAAAACCAGAAAATTCTCAGGTATTACAAATAATGGATGCTTAATCTGTCAAACCTTTACCTGACTGGCAGCACTGAAAGGCATGAGTCTGCCTGCCTTTAGGCAATTATTTCTTTAGAAACAGGTTGGTCTGACAAAACTGGGGAGAAAGAAAAGACGTTGAGTCATACTGTAAATTGTAAATGAATTTCATTTTCTATCTCCATGTTAGAGGCTCAGCTGTCAAGGTACCTTGGGGAACGAGACAGCCTTCTGAGAACAATGGAGTCCAGCAGAGGTGAAGAAAAAAGACTGAAAATCTTTCCAGAGAGCATGTATGGTTTTGAGCAAACAGTTATGTGAGATTAAGGCTAAGGAAATGGATTTCAAATGCTCAAACCCAGAGAAGGATTGCCACAGTGTCTCTCTGTAGAAAGAACTAAGCTGCTGAGAGAGTAGAAGATTCTGAAACCTGAAAATGTTAAATAGTACTGGTTAAAAATAGAAGGGAGGGAAAGGAGGGAAAGATCAATCTGAGCACATTTAATAAGAACAGATTATAACAAGATAAATGCAAATAGTTCTATGAAGATGTGAGTTGCTGAGTCAAAAGTGGCCACAAGACACAGGCACTTCCATGCTGTTCAGTGGCAGTTTGAAAGACATTCAGACCTTCTTCTGGACCCATTTCTGTATACAATTAATGACTTAGTACTGAAACTTCAGTGTTGCAAGATCAACTGCTGCTTACTCTGGCATTTATGTTATTTCTGTCACTCTGAAAAACAGCTCTGAGATTTTTAGAACCATGCACATTTGCAAAAATCATATTTTTGAAAGAGAAGTCTGGCTCCATTTGTCTCATAAAAGTCTGCACTTAACCACTTTTTTTAAGAACACTATTATTCTAAGGTCAGTGGAAACTCCATTAAAGTGTTTCAGGAAATCATCAGATCATTAGAGCAATGGAAACTGAAATGTATGCAATGTACTGATTTCAAACACATTATAAAACTGGGTAAGAAATCAAGTGTGCAACATTATCCTTTGGGACCCACACAGTTCCAGCATGATTTTATTATGCTGCATGCCAGTGACTTCTCCTAGCTCACAGTGGCTACTGGAAGGTATTTCTCTTTCAGAGGTGCATCCATTGTCACCCCTCAAACCAGCCTTTGAAACAAAGCAGAGACATACCTTTGTCTCCCTTAGCTACCTGGGGAAACATATGTAGGAGGAGTTTTGTCCTCAGGAGTGTGTCTGATACCTAAATCTCCCACCTTGAAGGTGGGACTTTAGAGTCCTGGCATTGTGCATTGAAATTGTGCTCAGAAAGGCAGGGTTTGAAAACCACTAACCAGATAAGTTTAACTGCAAGGCTTGTTGAATGCATTAAAAGAGACAAAAGACCAAGAGAAGCACATGTCTGCAGTGTGCTCAATAGTCCTTTCATCCTCCCCAGTTCCTGTGACAGGATGGTGAGAGCTCTGTGATACTCTTGTGAGAGGTCACATCCAAGTTCAGATGGACTGAAAAATGTATACCCCCCAGGACCTGTTTCCCTGTATAGCTCAGATCCAACAGTGCAGGTCCTTCTGACCCAAACCTCTCCCCTTTTTCCTCTCTCCTCCTGCCTCATATGCTTCTGGTTCATTAGGCCAAGCAGGAAAGGCCCTAGAATTTCCTTCCACTAAGTCAGTACTTGATGCCATCTGTTGCAGAGATGAAATTCTCTTTTGGACAGGGCAGAAGGATTTCTCCATGCCCAGTTTACAGCTATTCCCATAGTGGGCCAGGATTTACCAAGTTCTCAGCTCAGCTTGAAGTAAAACTGATCTGGGAAATGCTCAAATCCCATTATATAAATGTTTCATGCTAGAACTCCTACTCTGAACTCACATCAAGTACCCTGCCCATCATGTGTTACACAATTTCACGAGTGTGAGCAAATGACACAGCTCATTATTGATCTCATTTGAGACTGGAGCTGGCAGCAGCCACACATGTTGTGGTGACAGGACTTTGGAGGGTACCTCAGCTCAGTTCCCAGCCCAGTGTTGGGAGAGGCTTTTGGGACAAGCTGTACTGAGCTGGCCCAACAGGTCCCATCCTGTGGCAGGAGGCCACCCCTTCAGAGCTCCATGTTCCTGCCCAGTCCCCCACACTTCTGCAAGCAGAGTTTGGAAAGGGCAGCACTCACCTTTGCTCTGCTGTCGTGCTAACATCACTTTACTAATAAACTATAAACTGTGACCAAGAATAGATTTGTTTTTCAGAACAAATGTTGGAATGGAACACCCAGTAGAAAACAAACCTGTGAAAATTTTAATTTCACACATTTTCTCTTGAGTAACTATGCACATGGGATGTCTGGTTTATTGTGACTACAGCTGTCACGTCTAAATCCCAAAAACCTGGGGCAAAAATGAAGTCAAAACATATAGAGGGAAAAGTAATTCTGGTTTTATTTGTAATGTCAAAACCAGACATCACTTGAAAAACTTCTAAAGTTAAAACAAATAATATAGAATGTATTTAAAAACAGCATGCAGGACAGCTAAAAATACTTCTTTTTGGAAGAACCACTCCCAGTCCCAATTCATGTGTCCACAGCAAGCAATATGGTTTGAAAAAAAAGCAAGCAGAGTTGTTTTATTAGCTGGCCTTCCTCACCTTCTGTTTGACTTTGTGTTTCAGTGTGACCAGAGGATTAGCAGACTGTTAATACAGCCTCAGAAAATACACATCGTGACCCAAAATGTCATTTTAGGCAGCAAGAGAACAGAAAAAAAATCAGTAGATGATAGAAGTCTCATTAAATAATTATAGCACGAGAGAAAGAGGTCTCTGGATTATCAAACCTTCTGAAAAATGAACATTTTGATAAGGGTGAAATTAGGTGTGAGGCCTTGGTGCATTTTGTTACATGTTAAATCATGACACAGAAATCTCAACAGATGAAGGCATTTAGAAGAAGTAAAGAACTAAGGAAGAAAACTGGCAAGCAAATAAAATTATTGGGAAAAAAATATTACTACTGGTTATTTGTTTTCACTGTTATTGTTTATTAAGAAATTAGCACTTCACTGCCTGAGCCAAGAGCTTACTATGGTCGTGTTAATCTCAAAGATAAAATAGAGGAAGGTGGGAAGATTTTTTCCCCCTTTAATTTTCTTTTCCAACACCAAAATAATTTCTTTGCTTCAAATAAGCATTGCTATCACTGATGTTCACATGAAACCACACAAGTGGTTGGGTTTGGATGTGCCTTAGCTGCACACAGCTGATACTGTGGTCTAAAACTGCTAAAAGAAACAATGATATATGAAGATACCTCAAAATGGGCATTAATTTACTTCATAAACAAATGTTTTCTTCTAACCCTTTTTCCTGCCTTCTGTTTTGTTTGCTTGTTTGTCACTTGATGTTTGAGCAGGTAAGACAACTGGACCTTGACCTTCTTTGGATTTATCACAAAACAAATTAAGACAGAAAGTAAACAAATTACAGGTGCATCCTTGCTTATTGCTCCCAAAGCCCAGAAGATTTCTAAATGTGAAAGAAAGAAGGCAGATTAACCCTGACACACAAATATCATTATTTCTAAGGCAGTTGCTGGGATATGCTCTCGTGTATCTGTATCATGCAGCAGGTGCTACTTATTATAGTAGACATAACAAGAGCAGTGCTGATAGGAAAATACTTCCCTGTTTGTAGAGTGTCATGAAGCTTTGCTCTGCCACCCTATTTCCAACTCCCTATTTCCTATTTTCTTTTCTCAGTCCATCGTTGGACAAATCCAGGTAGACTTCTGAGTCCTTAAATGCACAGCTAGATTAGCTACAAACAGGATGATGACCACACACCTGGTAATTCTCTGCAAGAACCCAGTGACTTTTGATCTGACAATCATCTCCATGAGTAGGTTATTTTCACTCTAACCATCTTAAAGGTAAACCAAACTACCAAGATGTAATTGCAGAATCCAAGGACAGAGAATCATATTCAGGTTGACTTCACAGCTAGAAAACAACTGATAAGCCATCAATGTAACAGCTGACTGCAGTTAACCTTTAATTGGGATACAGAAGCAGCATGTGCTTGTTAATATGCTGCTGTAAAAGCAAAAAATAACCCAGTCCTGCCTTGTTTATGGAAAAAGTAAAATTAATGGAAAACGTTAATCTTCGGTCTAACATGACCATATTTACCCTGTGATGCCACAGTGCAGTGAGTATTATTCAACACTGGCTCTCAAGTTGGACTGCTTTTGCTTTGCCTTTACACTGTGAAACCAGTGCTTTAATGTTCACTTAGCAGACATAAAATTGTTTTTTTTTTTTAAAAAAAAATCATTTACACCTGCACATATTTAAAAACAAGCAGGCACTTCTCTCCAGTGTTACATAACTCTAACACTAATTTCCCCATTTATCTTCACAGGAGATATAGGGTAGGAAAAAAGAAAAGGTAAACTGTGTAATCCCCCTAAATTTATTAACAGAGTCCTTTGCACCTTCATCCCTGTGTTCCACTGCATGTAGATATTCCACGCAGTTTGAAACATTAGTACAGGATTAGAACTAGAAACACAGAACAGGTTTGCAATGGCCTCTCCTTGGACACAGAGATGAAATCTGTATCTCACTGCAGCAGAGACAGTGGCTTTGACCTGTGGTAAAGCAAGAACTTGAATGAAAAACATGCACTGGAAAAGATGAGGTGTTGTGCTGGGTTTGGCTGGGGTGGAGTGAGCTTTTCCCAAGTGGCTTGTAGGGGGCTGTGTTTTGGACTTGTGCTGAATGCAGGGTTGATGATACAGAGATGTTTCTGTTATTGCTGAGCAGCGCTTACACAGAGTCGAGCCCTTTTCACTCTTTGCACTGCCATGCTGGGGAGGAGACTGGGGGGGCCCAGGTTTGGAGGAGCTGGGACAGGTGGCCCCAATGGATCAAAGTGATACTCAGGACCATATGAGTTCATGCTCAGTCTACAAGAGGGGGAAGAGAAAGGGGCAGGGGGGGATGTTTGTAGTGATGGTGTTTGTCTTCCCAAGTCACCACCAGGTATGAGGAGGCCTGCTCTCCTGGAGACTGCTGAACACCTGCCTGCCCATGGAAGCACTGGATTCATTCCTTGCTTTGCTTTGCTTGTGTGAGTAGCTTTTACTTTCCCTATCAAACTGTCTTTATCTCAACCCATGAGTTTTTTACCTTTTACCCTTCCATTCTCTCCCTTATCCCGCAGGTGGGGGAGTGAGCAAGTGGCTGTGTGGGGCTTGGCCTCTGGCTGGGGTTGAACCATGGCAGGCATAAAAGTACTAGAAGCTGCCAAGCCAATGGATTTATATGAAAGAAAGCCAGGATCCAGAAGGATTTGCATGCAAATACTCTTTGTGTCATGGATGGAGCAATTGGACAGGAAGAGAATGGAACTGAAGACTTAGCAGTAGAACTGCACTACACAGCACCTCAAAGGGAAAGTAGAGCTCACAGACAACTGGAGAGGAGCCCAGGGCCTCCAAAGGTAGGAGAAATACACCACAAAAGTATAGTCAAGCCTAATTCTCAGTGCCCTTTTGAACTGTGCAGAGGCACAGTTAGACCACTGAGATCACTGAGATCAATCAAAGAGATCACTGTTAAATAATGATCTCTTAGATGCCAGTGAAGAGGAACCATTCTCTTCTGACACCTACACCAAACTGCTTAAAAAGGGTGATGGAAACATTGCTGGAGTCAATGTTCACAGCACACAGCTCTGTTTTCTTTCCAGAAAATTGGTTGGTTAGCTGGTCGGACAGAGGGAAGAGATAAAACAACTTGTGGAGTTGATCCCTGGGCTTTCAGACCACACTTTGATTCAAGAAGCAAGAGACAGTCCCAGTGCACGGGCTGGCTGGGACAGTGGGAAACTCTCACACACCTCACCCAGTGCAACAGCTCTGCAACAGGGAGACTTCTGGGTTCTCACTGTAGAAAACCCAGGGATACCAATGTTTTTCTTCAAACAGTTCATTAAAATCAGCAGTTGTTTGATTTGCAGCCTCTGTGGGGAGTGCAGACTGCACTTCACTCCCAACTGGCACAAGCTCAGCAGATTGACTGGCGGTCCCAAATCTCACAGCCTGATCACCAACCCCATTCAACAAAGCTCAAAGAGAGATAATAGTTGGCAAGGAAGCAGCTGACCCAGGGGCAAGAGGCATTCATTTTTCCCACCCTTTAGACCAATACTAGCCTGCCAAGGTCTTTTTATCGGGTGAAATTTCACCTGCTGCAGAGGAGTTCTGAAACAGATGACTCACTAAGAAAGATAAGGTTCTCAATGAGGCCATAAATAACAAATCTAGACAGCAACATCACCCCTACATTTTAGGCCATTGAATATGAACATAATGAAGTGCAGTGTGCAGCTACTGAAGCTGAAGCTCAGAGAAGACGCAGGTTTTCACACAACCTGGTGGTAGATTAGAGACTCAAACCCATTTTTCCTGTTTATTTGCCTGGCACCATGCCAGCCAGGGCCCTTTGGAATCCTGGGCTGAGCCCCAGATTAAATCAATTCTTATTCTTTCTGGCATTGTAGGACAGATCTCTCCTACTGGAGCTTTATGCATTTGGGAGCCCATTCATGTGCTGACAGGCCTGCAGTGGCCCAGCCCCTGAAATGCAAACAGAAACACTTTTGGGGCACAACTCCAAGGCCTGCAACACTTGCCAGAGCAGCACACACCTCCTCCTTTTTATTCCTCTCAGGTAATAAGCTTAAATTCAAAGTACCCCTCAGGAGGTTTCACCAGGCAGCTCTTTACAGTGCTGTGAAGGACTCCTGACCTGTTAGCAATCGGCCCCAGCAGGAACAGACCACTTTCTGGTTAAGTCACATCCTCAGTCAAACCTCTCTGCCAAAAGGGCTCTACAGAGGGATCTGGACAGGCTGGATCAATGGGTGAAAGCCATCTGTAAGATTCAACAAGGCCAAGTGCCAGGTCCTGCACTTGGGTGACAACAACCCCCTGCAGCACTACAGGCTGGAGGAAGAGTGCCTGGAAATCTGCCCAGAGGAAAAGGACCTGGTGGTGCTGGCTGACAGCAGCTGAACATGAGCCAGCTGCGCCCAGGTGGCCAAGAAGGCCAGTGGCATTCTGGACTGTATCAGAAATGGTGTGGCCAGCAGGACCAGGGCAGTGACTTATCCTCTGTACTCGGCCCTGGTGAGGGCACACCTCAAGTGCTGTGTCCAGTTCTGGGCCCCTCACCACAAGAGAGACACTGGGGGGCTGGCACGTGTCCAGAGAACAGCAACAAACTGGTGAAGGGGCTGAAGGAGAAGTCTGATAATGAGCAGCTGAGGGAACTGGGGGCAGCTAGCCTGGAGACAAGGAGGCTTGGAGGACACCTTTTATCAGCCTACAGCTCTACAGGTTCCTGAAAGGAGGTTGTAGCCAGGTGGGGATGAGTCTCTTATCCTGTGTAACAAGTGACAGGATGAAAGGAAGTGCATCTAAGTTGTCTAGTTTAGGGGGAAATTGCTTCACTGAAAGTGTGGTCAGACATTAGAATCAGTTTCCTAGGCAAGTGATGGAATCACCATCCCTGGAAGTGTTCAACAGGCCTGCAGAGGTGGCATTTAGGGACATGGCTTAGTGGTGGACCTCATATTGCTGAGTTACCAGTTGGAAGTCTGATCATCTTATGTCTTTTCCAACTTTAATAATTCTATGAAAATTCAGAAACCTCCCTCTAAAACCAGCAAGTAACCATCCCTCAGCCAGTGCCAGCATTGCTCTCCTTCAAGTAGCCAAGCCATGGGGCCACACCTCTGAGGGGATGCAGGGTGAACCATGGCCATTCTTGTTCTGGAGTTTGTTCAGCCTCTGCTTGTCTAGGAGCTGTGCCATACTGGGGGGACCTCCTCAGACTCACAAAGTGACCTTATTGCCAAAAGAACTCCTTGGCTGAGGGAATGTAGCTGCACCCAAGCCTGGACTGTGCCGTGCCTGCAGAAGGCAGTAACAGACATGACTGCATTAGGCTGGTTGTGGATGCAAAGGTCAGAGCCTGAGAATAAAGCCATGCTTGAAGGGAGAGAAAACACAGGATGCAGACATGGAATGGAAAAAGGAAGGAAGAAGAGGTTCAGCATCTCAGTGGCAGCAGCGGCTTTGCCTGTTGGAGGGAGGGTGCGGAGGGCTGCATGCCCAGCCTACTCCCCATGCTGAGCACAGTATCTGCCTTTGGCTCACAGGCCCTTCTCAAATAAGTGAGTTGTAGCTGCCCTGGCTCTCCTAGAAAAGCTGGTATCCCACCAGAGCTAAGAACTAAATGAGTCCTTATTTTTTCTCCATTTGAGTCAGTTCACCCACAAGCACGTCTCTCTTGGCAGGGGCAGGGCTGGTATAACTGTGAGCCACAAGAGTGTCGCATGTGCTGGGGCAGAGCACCCACCATCCGGGAGAGGTCAAACAGAGCAGAAATACACATTCTTACAATGTGGTGGTGGTTTTAAATAAACTATGCAGGGCTTTTTTTTTCCCCTGAAGGATTCCTTCATAGTGCAGGGTACAGTCCCGCATGCAGTTAGCAAAATCCCTGCTACCGGCAGTACTGTGGTGCCCTCAAGTGGATGCAGAGCACTGAGAAATGTGATACACTGCTGTCCCTGCTCCCTGCCTCACAACCCAGCCTGCAAACAAAGCTTCTGCCCACCACGAGAGCTCTTTGCAATGCCAGAGGAATAAATGTGTTTCAACATTAGGACTGCCAGACCAAAAGTTTCTCACTTAAGAAAAAATTATTTTTCAAGACATGATTTGATTTATGAAAAAAAAAAAAAACCTTCAAAAGGGGGATTAGTTGCAGCACTACCCTCATGATATTTCCAAGGAATAAGCTGAAAATAGAGATGGTTTTGGGTCCAACCACAGATCAAATGCCCTTGAGCTTGATTCCCCTCACCAGATGCAGTATTGCTGGCCTTCCTCTGGAAATTGGCAGTAGATACCAAATTGCCTGACATCAGTACCTACCAGTGTGCCATCCAACCACTTCTCAGTGCCAGCAGATGTGAAATACCCCATTTCCCACCTGCTGCTTCACTGGTGGCAAGTTACCCATGCAGGGCTTCCTCCTCCTCCTGATTGTCCTTCCCATATACTGTGTTCTTTGTCACATCACAGAGATGTAGGGGCAGCACAGGCTCCAACAGCCAGCCTTAAAGAACACAGGAAAGACCTTGAGAGGCTGGAAAGGTAATAAAAACATCCTGACACCCAGCTCACATAATTTTTAAAAATCCCTAACTTTCAAGACTACACAGTGAGCATGGCTGTGCTTACTGCTCAGAGGTCACAGGGTAAATCATGCTACTGCTAGAGAGAACTTGAATCATGGGGGAAGGACACAGAACTTGGCAGCAGTGTTTGGCTCATTTTCCTCAGCTAAACACTCCACAGGCAGAGGTTCTGTTGGAAGAGCACTGCAGGTGCTGATCTGGGGCACACACATGCCCAGCTCACTGCCTACCACAGCCCTTTCCACAGAGCTATACCCCAGCAGTCCCAGCTTATCCTGGTGCCCAGGGCAGGGCTTGGCATTTGCCCCTGCTGAATTTTATGGAGTTCCTGTTTATCCATTCCTCCAGCCTACTTGGGAAAAGCATGCCTGACCTCAAGCATTAATCATCTGCAAGTTTGATGAGGGTGCATTGCATTGCCTCCTCCAGGCCATCGATGATGTAGAATAGGACACACCCCAGCAACAAGTAGAGAACTGCAGGGGTCTGAAAGTGCAACCCATGAACCACTGCCCCCTGATCCCAGCCATCCAGCCAGTGTTTCACCCATCTTCTAGCTGTCCATCCACCCTTCCACCCAATCCCTAATATCCTGCCATGTTTACAAGACTTTTATGGGAGGCGGTGCCAAAAGTCTTGCTAAAGTCAAAGGAAACATCATCTCTTGCTCACCCCTCATTCCCAGATCCAGTCATTTCACCACAGAAAGCCATCAGATTAGTCAAAGGCGACTTAATCTTGTGAGCAGCTGTGGAAAGAACTGGCAATACAAGACTAAAGCTACCTCAAACCATATTGATTAGAAAAAACATTCCTAGGCGCACAGAGGAATCATGGCCAACCAGAGTCAAATAGAAGCAGCTGTCCAGCTGAGCAGGAATGAATACAAAACTTCCTAAAGCAGTGAACTAAGTTCAGAAATGTCTTACCTAACTTTGTTCTCTGAATCAGTTGCTTTAGAGTATTCCTAGGCAAAAGTATCCAAGCCACTGTTAAAAACCTGGTAAAGATTTAACTCTCAAAGGAGTTAATTAAAGAACCTGATTACAATACCTGTGAGTCACTGAAGGACTGCATGGGCAATGCACTCCTAAAACACCAGCAGGACATGGAGCTTCTAGCATGTGGGCCAGGCACAAACAGACCCCAGCAAGCAGCATGTTTGAGCAGAAACAGCAGCTTTGACCACAGCCTATAGAAAATTTTAGACTCACTACTGGAAGACCAGTATTTGGACAAAAAACATTTGCCATCCATGTCCTCAAAAAACAAGCCTTTCAGACATAGTCAAAAAGGTCTGTGTGCTTTCAGTCAACATAGGTAACACACAAATCAAATGCTAACCTGGGAGATATTTGGTGAGTGCAGAAATTTTTGCCTGGGGATCCATCAGAAGTGAGATAAACTATAGGGCATAGCCAGTGGCATGTCAGTTTTGTACAGCTCAGCCAACCATTACAAGAGCTGTAACTAAACACAAAACCTTACCAAAAGAAGGCAGAGCTATGAATACAAAAGATTGTTCATAATCTCTTAGTGACAGATGAGGAAGCTGTCAGTACAGGTAGAATCATGTTTAAAGGCACCTAGACTGTGAGTAATAAAATTATTTTTTACAGAGAGATTTAAGAAAGCCAAATGACATTTCATATTGCTTGAAGGTGGTCTGAGGACACTGTCGACACCTGCCAGTTCTATGCCAAAAATACAGGCCCATGCAGAGAACAGGAGGGACTGCTGCCATTGCCACAGCAGCTCTCACACCAATGCCACTATCAATTTGGCATTGACTGGACAATGACATATTGCTCTGTAGCATCATCCCTGATAACAAACCCCAGGATAGCACGACAAGAAACCCTGCTCACTCCTGGCACTTTTTTCTGACTGTGGGACAGCTGAAGGAAGCAAACTTGCACTCTGGCTGCCACTGGTACACACCTGGTCTGGATACAGCCACGGCTCACATTAAAAGCTTGCACTCATTAATACAAGGGCAACCAGTAAGCAGCAGTTAGCGGCAGCAGAAATACAACATTAAGTTACTTGCAGAAATGAAACATAAAGCAATTAAAAGGTGATGCTTTGATCAAGGCAAATCAGTTGAGTTCAGGACATAGAAGATGCAGCAGAATATCCTTCTGCTGAGGAGATCTCTTCTGGCCCTTAGTGCTCACCAAGCACCAGTCTTGGCCCAACTGAAATGCACTTCCCAGGGCAGGCTTGTGGCCACACCAAACCAGAAGCATGAGGAGAGCACTCATTTATGGCTTGCCTCAGACCAAGCTCCTCAGGCTTCTGATTCCTTTCTGACCATTCTGGCCAGCAGGTGACATCACGTCTGCCACCCTGGCCAGCAGCACTGTCCACAGGAAAGAGCTGCTCTCCAGAGACATAGAGGCTAAAAAAGAGATTAATATCACCATATGCCATACCCTTTGGGAGGCTGGCAAACTCAAAAATAAAAAGTTCAAGGCACAAACTAGAGAGAGACATTTCTCCTTAACAAATAGCTCCTAAATCTGTAAGTCCAAAAGCCAGGCAGTTTCATTTTGTTAAGCAAAGAGGATAGAAGGATTGCAAGATACTCTTTCAGAAACAAGTGATCACAGAGTCAAAGTGGCAGGGCAAACAAATGCAGATCAAGGAATACAGCTTCTAATTTCTAAAAAACTCAAAAAGCAGGAATTCCAGATACAACATTTCAGAACTTTATTTCAAAATAATAAAAGGGGAGGGAGTATTAGAACTTTTCAAAATTTTTTTCCATCTAAAAGGTAATCAAAATGAACAGGATGTTCTCCTACATAAAAAGAAACAGGGAAAATAAGGACAATAGACACATAACTAAATTTACATATAATCCCAAAAGAAATCTATTCTCTGCCTCAGTTTTCAGTGAGGACCATGATGTCTCCTTGGAGCAAAGGCATGGTAGCCATTGAAACTGAGCATGCTGTTGCACAACTCCATTGTCCTGGAACTGGAAGAGCAGCTGTACTTGCAGGGAAGATAAGGTGCTGAGCACCATCCTGGGATGCATCACTGCACACCTGCCCCAGGCCACTCTTTCCTTAGCATCCCATACTGGCCAGAGACAAGCTCTGAGGCAACATGGACCTTAATTTTAACCCAAAAAAGCTGCTTTTCAGTAACTTTGAAAGGATTAGTATATGAAACTGCAGCTTAGGTAGATATTTTGAAGTGAATGTAATATGGTTGAAGATCAGTAAGACTACAAAAGGCAATAAATGTGCTCATCCATGCAAGACCAACTAGCCTGACCTCAGAAGTATGTCTTGATTAAAAACATGTAACAATAATGTAGAAACTGACACAAAATGCAGCTTGGGTATTAATGATAAATGAGACCCTACTGAATAGTTTCTTTCCTTATGACAGTCAGATCAAGATGCACTGAATATATCTTCCCATGTATCTTCTGGCATGACTTTTTAATGCATGGAATGAGGGGAAAGTGAACCATTAAGACAGATGACAACGTACAGTACTAACATTCATGTTCATCATGTGACTTTGGATGTTATCCTGCTGGTCAGAAAGAAATCAGAAGCCCGAGTTGCTCACTCCAAAGCAAGACCAGTTCCAGTAGGCTGAACAGAGGCTCTTGGAGCACCTTCAAAGGATCACAGATAATTAATGACACCACCAATATTCTAATAAAATTTATTCTTACCTCTACCTTTATCATCCTTAATTCAGGATCAGTCATTCAGGTCTAGGTGGTAAAGAAAAAAGTCACAGTAACTTCAATCATATAGAGCAGGTTAAGTACCTAGTGCCAACGCCTTTCACTGAGTGCTGTAAACTGTTGGAAGCGAAAAAAGGGGGGCAGAAGAAGAGTTCTGCATTAGTCATTTTTTTTACTATCTATGAAGCATAACTGCCTAAGCCAAGAAAAAAAACAAATTCTGCCTAGAGATTATTAAATATTTCCCTCTAAAAAGGCACCTGGTGAGACTTCTGAGATGTTTTCATTTTCAATGCATTGTGTTTGAATGTGGCCAGCCAGGATGCACAGAAGGGCAAAGACAGTTCAGTAGGTGGATCAGGAAAACACTCCATAGAAAGTTCTGACTCACTCAGCCAAGAAGGAAGTCTGGGAGAAAGGAGGGCAGACACCAGCCCAGAGAGGCTCATACTGCTCACAAGGCAGAACAGTGGGAGTGTAGCACCTCCCTGTCTCTGGTCGGACTTTTTTGCTTTGTTGTGCATTTTGGTTTTTTTAATCTGGATCCATTCACACCAGCAACTACAAAAGGGTTTTCCTTTAGATAACGTAGATGCCTCATCTAGTCCTGGATTTATATCTTCATCTTTCCTTTATGCTTGGCCTCTCTTATGGAAATTCTTCATTATTAGGCTATGATGTTCTAAGAGATGCTCAAGATGAAAATCAATTAACCCCTGTGATACCATATGTCAATATAGACTTCAAGTTATTATTATAATTGCAAAGTTGAGAGAAAGATACAATATTACAGTAAATACAATGAGTAAGCCTTCACTTGTAGTGACTCCTGTTTACTGGAATCAGACACAATGAATAAGCTTTTATGGAAAATGTGCTTGGATGTAGCTTTGGATGCACAACTCATGCATTGGCAATGTTTATGGATTGACTCATTACACAGCCAGTCTTTCTGCATATTCCTTTTGAAAACATACAGGTTTTCAGAAATAAACAAAAACAGATGTCCAACATGTAGGAAAGTTTATTTTTCAGTTGTCTTCCATAAAGCAGAATCTCCCTGAACTCAAAAAGATCCTTGGCCAGAGTTTCAATGGACAAGATTTAATACTCCAATATAGTGACAGACCACAAAGGGATCAGCAAATGCCCTGGGTCCTTGTTATTCAGCACTTATTCCAGATCCTGGGAGAACCCAAACTCCAGGACATGGAGGTCTTATGTTCAGAATTATGGGCAGAAGACTACCCAAATGATACCAGGTCCCTGTCTAAGGTGAAACCCAGAATTTGAAATGACCACTGTGAACTCCTTGAACTAGCATTTCCCCATGAAACCACCACTGGAAAGGTTCCAGCTATTGCCTTGAAACAGTGTGTAAGGACATGCATATAGCAAAGTGTGAGGCAAGGTGCTGTGGGAAGACTGAGCACACAGGGAACTCTGGAAAAGAAGGGCTAGCTAAACAAGTTTTGTAGGACCCACCCATGTACAAAAACCCACCTGTGTGCCAAAGTGGTTATTGAAACATCACGACCTGCACCGACCTAAGCTGCTGGCAGGAATTGCTGCTGGTGTTGTCAGCAGGCAGCGTGTGAAGTGGGACCTAGTGCCAACTAGGTCAGGCTGTGGCTACAAGCAGAGTCAAGAAAGCCACAGCATGGGTACAGAACCTAAAACTGGATCTGTGGGACCAAATCTCTGACAAGCAGATCTGAACCCTCCTTCTACCACTGCTGCAGTTGCTATTCTAGCTACTTGCTTTCTTGTAGCCTTGCTCCAAAGCTGACACCCAGGCAACAGCCTGCCATGATCCCAGCTTCCAGGTGCCCTTCTGAGGTACAGCTATGATCTCAGCAGGGAAGTTACAGCACAGCTACAAAACCTGCCTGACTCCTTGAGGCAGTGGCTTAGGTGGCAGGTGGGAAGCAAGATAAGGCAGCACAGCTCTGGCCAAGCTGCTGCTGGTACACAATGCCTGCTAAAACATTATTGCCTTCCATTGACACTGATGGAGCAAATACATTCGAATGCTGCTTGCAAAAGGTGCCACACTGACAGGCATGGAGATGGAAATCAAGTACCCAGGACCCAAAGAAACCCAAACAATTAAGGAATCTATTGTCACATGGGTCAGGGCACAAGGTAGTGTGATCTGCTAGACTTTTTTATCATGAATCCTTTGAGCAAGGTAAGCAATTTCATTTCTGGCAAAACAGCCCAGGCACTTAAAATCAGAGATATATATAGGGGGAATTCCCAAGCCAGAGATTACATCTCACCACTTACATACAGCACCAAGGATCATCCTGACCTCCTTGAATATATCCCATCTCTTTTTGAATACACTAGTATCTTTGGCTTCCACAATACTTCAGATGTACTTACATGTTGCATAGTAAACCCTAGGATCTTCCTTTCATCCATTTCTAACAGTCTGACTGATCATTCCATCAGCTCCTAGCCCTGCGCAATGCTGATTCCTCCCAGTGAGAGTTTCCTAAGGAAGTCATACAGCTTTTAGTCTTGTATGGAAGTCATTTCCATCTCCCTGAAGGCTTGCATTGTGTCTCTCCGTATTCTCTAGCTTTATTAAACCTTTTCAAGGACTGCAGACAGCATTTAAATCAAATATATTTACATAGCAGCATACCAATATTTTCTTGCGTTCTCATCCTTTCCCAATAATTAATATTCTAATTGGTTCCTTTGGTACAAGGTTTGGGCAGACATTTTCAGAAAACTATGCATAATGCAGAAGAACAATCCCCAAATACCACTCCAACAGCCCCTTGTGTTGTATGTATGTTAGGATACTTTTTTCCCATGTGAATTCCTTGTGTTCTGCCAACACAGGCTTTATTTACTATGAAGCTTTGAAGTTTGAAGCTTTGTCTGCTGTCCCAAAACCAATGCTTTGTGCATATTTGCATTGCTCAGCATCCATCACCACAGTAGGAAGTGTCTTTACCTTTGCAGTGCTGGACGTCTGCTAAATCCAAAGCCCAGACTCAGGTACCCAAGACCTGAAGATTCAGAACTTCTCATTACTGAGGTACCTTCCTGCAATGTTGGTGCTTCCTGCTGGATGGCTCAGGAGTCCCTCCAGCACACAGCAGCTGCTGCAGAGCCCAGCATTTCCCCATCAGTGTGGAGGGGACTTCACTGCCTTCTGCTGCACAGAACTATGTGTCCCATTGCATGAACATCCAAACACATGTTTTATGCCTGATAAGAGTATTTCAAAGTACAATGCCACTCTGCAATAGAAGTGAAGAGCTTTATGCCCCAATGAGTCACTGAACACAAGCAGCACTGTACAGATGCATGGTACTGAACAGCTTTCTAACAAACTCAAAGCAAACAAGACAAGGAATGTAAAGAGCTAAGACTCACAGAAATATTTTAGCCATTACTTGGCAGCACTAGGCTAACAGAATCATTTGGGACCTCTAAGCTTTTGTCTATTCAAGGCTACAAAGGAAGTAAGTGCAAATCCAATTCATGTTTCCTTAAATATAGCTACTTAAAAGCCAATTAAAAATACAAATAACAGTGACATAAAATAGGGGAAAAGCAAAAGACACAGAGCATGTTACAAAGAGGAATGCAAAGCATGCCTGCACTTACCACATAACATACACATTAAGTGGGTACAGAGACAAGCCAGAGAGCCTTACAATATATAAGGGTTAAAATCAATGGACAGATATTTTTTAAACCTGACCGGTTCCTTGCATTTATTCAGTGTTCAGAACAGTGGTACCACTATTCCACGTCAAATTAGTCATATCTTTCATTGCAAAATCTGCCTCGATTTTGGCAATTCATCTGATTAGAGCCAGAATCTTCAAATTGCATCATTGTTTAGCCGTGAATATTCTACCTGCCAAGAGAAGGAATTGAGGTGAGGAGTCAGATTTTTATCTCAGGTTTCATTTCAGCAACTCCCATGAAAGCATATGGACAGGCTGTATAAAGACTTTTTGTGTGCCCACACAGGTGTACACCTCTATATCCTACAAGTAAATCATGCTGTAGTGCCTGCTCCATTCTTTATAGCCTTTATCTCACAAGATTTATCTCCTAATTACTTTATGTGAAGCAGTAAGCAAACAAGGGCACACTGACAAGCCTTGTGCTCCAGGCAGGTGGGACACATAACCAAGTTAGAAGATATATATACATCAAGCAGGAAGGGAATACTCCCATATTAGCAGTTTACCCTTAGCTGAAACAGGACATGCCTTAGCAATAAAAGTGTTAAAATAAAAAATGGTATTTGTTTTATTTGTTGCCGCTGAGAGCTCCGTTTTGTGTGAGCAGCAAGGCAATAAGAGAGTAAACAACTGGAAGAGAGAAGCAAGGAGTTGTTTTAACTGGCACCTGCAAGGATTAGCCAGAGATCCCTGCTGAGGAGTTCAGGGAGCAAGCTAGACTTCACAACAGGGCTAGAACTCAAATTTGTTCAACTGTTGAATTTTTAACATGATATTTACCACCACTCTCAGAATTAGTTAAAACTGTTGAGCATGCAACCATTATTAGGTACTTAAAGGAGGAACAGAATTCACAGGAGGGACCAAAATAGTGACAATTTGACAACTTACCTTCTGACTAACTCACACCCTCTGCTCTGTACTCTGCTGTTAGGGATTTTACCATTTCCCTCCTGCACAGCTACATGGACAGCAGTAGCACCTTAAGAGTGCCTTCCACAAGACTAGATGAGAAGCAGGAGTTTGAGTCCTCCAGCATCATGGTGATGGATTGGTGAATAGATTTTTCTTATTCCTTGGTCAAGTGTCCTTAGAGCAGAGGTATATGCAAGTAAATAGCCTCCTTTTCTTGTACTTGTCAAGGACTCAATTCTAGGTATTGCCACAAGAAGAATGATTGCATGAGCAGAGCCTTCAAAACTTAAAACTTTATTTAGTGTTTGAATTCCAAGTAACCTTACAGAGCAGAGTTCAGGCAGAGTCATAGAATCATGGAATCAAAAAATGTCCTGAGGTGGAAGGAACCTACAAGGAACATCAAGTCCAGCTCCTGGCCCTACACAGAACACCCCAAGAGTTACACCAGGTGCCTGAAAAGTTGTTGCCCAAACACTTCTTGAACTCTGTCAGGCTTGGTGCTATGACCACTTCCCTGGGGAGCCTGTTCCAGCGCCCGACCACCCTCTGGGTGAAGAACCTTTTTCTGGTATTCAGCCTAAACCTCCCCTGACACAGCTTCCTGCCATTTCCTCAGCTCCCACCACCACAGAGGAGAGGTCAGTTCCTGCCCCTCCACTTACCCTCATGAGGAATCTGGAGACTGAGTCATAAATGAAAAGGGAAGTAACCCTTCTGCAGTTACATTTCTTTTTTAGTGCCAGTTGCTGAGCAGAACTTTTGGACCACAGTTTTAGATTTACAAGCTGTAAGTTCCCAAACCCATTTTTCCAACAAGAATTACAACAGGGAACTTAGTGAAGTGTTCTCATTTACCTTTGTGCCCTTCACATAGCTACGGAATCTCATTATTAGCTGATATGGTATTATACTGTACATTTATCTCTTTACAGACATACTCTGCTTTACCAGTCATCTTCTCTCTCCATTATGTACAATGTCCTGAAATGCAGCCATGAGGGTGACAGTAATGCAGGATGGAAACTTTGTAACCTTGAAAAAGCTTCTAGCAGTTACCTGTTACCCAACATTTAAGATTGTTATTTCTTGTCCTTTAAAGCTAATCACACATTTCTGTAATTCACTTATGCTTTTAAGACTCTAGCAGAACCTGAGAAGGGAGATAGTAGTCTATAAGGCAGAAAAAAGCCTGGAATAGATTGAAGACTCATAAGTGGCAGCTACCAAGGTAGACAGATATCCTGCAGCATGTCATTGAAGTGGGGAAGGAGTATAAATCAAATGCCCATCTGCAACGGAAAAAAATTATTTTAAAGGGATGATTGATAACAACCCACTGCCTCTTATCAGCCCCAGGGCTCTTTCATAAGCTCCCTCTTATGCCAGTTATATTTCCTGTGGGTTCTTCAACAGCCATGGAATAAGAGAAAGATTTGATATATCATACACTACAAAAGAAAAATAGCTGTAGCTATTGTAGCACTGCTGTGCAGTAGTGCAGCACTGCTTCTCAATATTCAACACAAACTAGGGAGGCAAAACAGCAAAAGATAACAACTGTAACATTAGAATAATTACAAATAATTTTTTCAAGCTCTGTAATCTAGACAAGGACTTGGGAAACTTTTCACTTTATGAAAAGACATTTCTGCAGATTTTCTTCACAGGTTTTTCTCTGAAGAGGCTGATACTTCTTCCTCCCTTCCAGAGAAAGCCAAAGTGTTTCAGTTCCCATACCTAAGCAGTCTCTCAAACTGTTTAGAATATGAAATGTGCAGAACAATAAGATTTTTTCTTCATTGTTATATAGATATTAAAATTTTCAAAGTTGAAGCCAAACTATAAGCAAAAGGTGGAGTACAATTAGCGCAAGTACTCCTTATGCCTGAATTACCTCTGAACTTCTGCAGCAGCAGCACTAAGTCTTTAAAAAAATAAGCAAAACCAATGCCTCTATGGAGAACAAGCCTTTTTCACTAGAAATATGGGACAACAACCCCCATCCTGACAGATGACTAATTGAGATTCCACACCCTGTTTCACACAATGACAACGAGACCAACACCTTAAGTTTATCATTCCAGGTTTACTCTTAGTCAGGAGATGTGCTGTTCTTTGTGTGCTCCAACACTGAAGTGGAGCACACATTCTCTGCCCCTGCTTCAGCCCTCCTGCTTATCAGGAGTAATTCCCACTCTGATCACTCTCCCTGTGTAATGTGGAGAATCACAGCAAATCCAAAACAAGGGAGGGCAGGTATCAACATCAACTCACACCAGAAATGTAATTCAGCTAAAACCTGACCAATCCAATACAATCATGTAAAATCCACTTCTCTTACATTCAGTGCATTTTAGAGAATGCTTAGTATTAATGCTTTTAAAAACCCAAATTAGTAATTTATTACCATTGTGAATCCTGAAGGATTTTCTATTTTGAAATTTGAAAAGCAGACTTAACTTGTAATAGCATTTTTAATACAACAAGAGCCATTTTATTCATACAAGTTCAACACAGTACTGATGATTCCATCACAACATTTAACCACAGGAACAGCTCAAAAACTGGGTGACATTTACATGCATCTACCAATATTGTAACTGGTGGTTTATACAGAATGCTCATTTCCAAGGTATTTGTTAGCAAAGGACAGAACAGCATAGCATTGTTCATGCCTTAGGAGATGTTTCAAAAGGTATTTCATGTTTTTCATGTACATCAACTGGCTTTTTTTGGGAACTTTTTTATATTAGTTTCTCATAAGATCTCATCTTAAAAGATTCTCCTACAAGTTTTTGTACTCCACAAACACTGTAGTGCTTTGTAAGTAACACAGACCATAATCACCAAGTAGCCATTGTCATTGCTCAACACAAGCAGCGTGCAAGGAGTGAAAGAGCCCACAGTAAAAAGCATTCAATTAAGCTCTTTTTAATGACCTGAAATCATTACCAAAAGAACACAATGTACATATAAAAATGCAAACTTTATGCTGAGTGTCCTTTTAAAAGCTAGCAGCACAAAATACTTTTTGAACAGACCAGACATCTGTTGCGTCCTGAACAGTAGTACATCATTTTGTTGTCCATGTTTTTTGACTCCCAGGTTTTGCAAATGCTGATACATCAAGAGTTTTACCACTGCTGCACTGTTCATATAAAGTCTGAAAGTTAACAAACACACAGGGTATTCAGGTGAACACAGCTGTACTGCAAATGGATTCAAACTATATAACAAGAATTATCCCTTGAAATAAATCATCACATACTGAAATATTCCATACTAAAATTGCTCTGTCAAATCAAAAAATAAAAACACACTTAAGACAGCTTAGTTGAACCAGCTGTAATGCAGTGCAGTGCCAAGGGGAAAATACATACGCTGACTTTGCAGTGTGGGCAAAGTTACAGAGTTTCACAAGTCAGGAGAGAACAAATGAGCTGGAGAGATCTAAAAATCAAGTTTACTCTTTTAAATGTCTCCACTATGGAAACCCCAGCATGGAAGGAGTTTCTTGTGTACTGGGGGCATGCAAGCTTTACATGAGATACTCAGATGCCCACAAAAAGCCACATCACCATTTTGTTAGAAGAATAACTACTTGTTCACCCTCATATTCAAAACAGATCAATTGCAACTAGAAGTGTAAGCATGAACTCCTTTAGATTTAATATACATTGAATTTGCTTTCCTCCCCATGAAAGCAGCTTTGCATTCTCTAGGTCTTATGTATACTTTACCACCATCACTTCTGAGACACAGGTAGAAAGAACGGAGTTGAAGATTTATCCAGCTTCTCTTTCAGGCAATAAACAGAGAGGCTGCAATACTTCAACACACAGGAACTAATTTACACTGCACTGCATTAACAGCTCAGCAACTTCCAGGAAGCAGGAACAGCTGCAGTCCAAAAGTGTGCACACTTAACAGATCAACTGAGATAATTTTTCCATAGTGAGGGTTCTTAAATTAGAAGACCCCTGCATAGGGGCTGCTTAAAAGCAAAGCACATCTACCAGGAGGTGGAAAGGAAAGAAAAAACTAAAAGTAAAGATTACTGGCACCATTTTCAACCTTTCCAGTTCAGAATAATGTAGAGAGATTCTGCATCCTTGCAAATAAAAGCACTAAGATATGCAATGTTTTCCCAGCTATGGCTGAAGATTTTATGTATGTATTGTTTCAGCTTTCACTACTAAACATTCTAACCTTGGTCTGCATGAACATGTACTACTACACAAAATAAAAAAGACAATTTACTTACCCTCGCAGCTCTAGAAATAGAATTGGGAGAATTCAAGCCAACAAGCTGCCCAAGGATACGTTTCATTTCCTCTGTTGTTCCTTTTGCATTTGGGACACCTGCAGGTAATTTATACTTATGATGAAATTGTATACATTATTAGTGTAAAAATTGCCAGAACAGTTTGCAAGAGGTTTAAGAATTAAAATACTGAAGTCTATTCTGAAGCATATGTAGGCACCAAACAAAACTGAGTCACATCAACATGCTCATAGTACTTCTAAGAGTAAAGTGGTTTTTAATGCATAGTTACAAATACTATTTAATAAAAATGTATTTTAAAATAAATGTACCTGTTTGACAATGACTTTGAATTTGAACATAGGGATGTACCAGCAACTCCGAAACAGAAATTCTCTCTTTAGGATTTCTTATTAAACAGCGCTGCAAATGAAGAAAGAGGAAGAATGTTTTGCCTATAAATTATTAATTGTTCGAGGAATTAAAAGTATTTACTTTGGTTATTGAAACAAAGGACGGACTTAGCTGGCATTGAGCTGAAAAGAGACTTTAATATGGAAACTACGCGAGTAGCTCTAGCTTAGTTCTTTTAGAATAAGGCCTGTTACTACAAGTAGCAGTGAGCATCTCTTTGTGGAAAAAGTCTTGCAAGCACAATTCATTCAGTTTTATAAAATATACTTTAAACAAAGAAATTACCATTACTTAAAACAAAAGGAACGGTTACCTTCAGCACATCTTGAAGATCCTTCTCAGCAATATCTGGGAACCCTATTTCATAGCTTGGATCAACAATAGCATGCATTTTATTGATGTGACTTGTTATATGCTGAAACGGAGTCCGTCCATATGTCATACAGTACAAAATGCAGCCCAGTGACCACACATCACTTTTGGGACTTATCTAATATTAAAAATAATAAAAAAAATTAGTCTCTACTTAAGGAGCTGGCCCTTCAGTCAATTTATCATGTATTTGTACACTTTTCATTGTATAAGAGATCTTTGTTACTATTACACAAAATCACCAAGGCAGCACGCCATTATCTACTAAGACAGTAATGTGGCTTCCTACACTAATATTCCATAAGAAAACTATTCTTCTAAACTATTTTTGAAAACCAACTTACTTGAAGAACCAACTTAAAAATAAAGTTAGTCCTTAACAAGTCAAACTGCAGGATTCTAATTTCAGATTTAAAAATAAATACAGCTAAAAGCATACTAAATTACTTAAATCCAGGAAATGGTGAGAGATCACTGCTATGTCTCCTAAGTGGAAAGCCACAATTCAGTTTGACACTCAGGCTGTTCCTTGCAGGACAACTTTGCACTTGTCCTGTTGAAGCTGAAGTACTTCAAGAGAAGCACAGAGTAGGGGAGAGGGGGGAAGTGGAGAAAGATGCATACAGAGAACCTGACTCCCAGCACAGTCGTTAGATTTCTGCTTAGATGAGCTGAAAAAATCTGCACTTTGCATGCAGTTTTAATTTAGACCTACAAAAGGTAAAAAAATTACCATCCTTAAAAAAAATCTACTTTTAAAATATTTTATTCTCCGTTTAGGAAGCCAAGATTGTATTTCATTACATAATAATACTTCCACTCAACTGTTAAAAAGTTAATCTTCATGTACATGCGAGTACATATGGATTTTAAATACTTTTGCACTAAACCATGTAACCCTCAGTTGAATTTTGACTGCCAATGTGAAAAATGCTTTCCCTTCAGTACTTTTCTCATCATTCATATTCCATTGCCCTGGTGATGTTGTAAAATTTTCTACAATATACAATACTCTGTAGCAGAGAAAAATTAATAGGATACACTGAATTCATATGTGGCCCTAAAATGCCCAAGCCTGTGCCTCTGTTTTACTTTCAATTTTCCTCAGCGATTGAGCACTTACATTTTTCTAAACACCATCTGCCAAATGCTTTTAGGTAGTTAGGGAGATTAAGCTTAACCTTCCAACTCTGCACACCATCATAGCACAATAAATTCTCTTATGTTCAAGTTTCAGTGGAAGATTTTGAAAAAAATCTGAAGATATATCATTGAATTTCTTCCTTCTTAACATGAAGGGAATAGGAGGAAAAAGATCATACTACCTTAGAACGAGGCTTGCCATTTTCTCCATAGGAAGACCTATCTTCTATTGCTTCAGGTGGCATATAATTCATTGTGCCAGCCTAGCCATAAAAATGAAAAAAATATTTTAAGTAAAGCATGCATTAAATTTAATTAATTTAATAAAACTTAGATTTGTGTCCCAAAACACTGAAAAGCATCTTAAAAGTTTGTTTCTATTAAGGTTGAATGCCATTATTATTTTCTTCATTAAAAACATGTAAAAAACAATATACATGAATATTCATGTACAAATATAAAACCATTCAGCATAAGATTTCAATAGTAATTAAGGTTATTACAATCAAAATTATCAGCAGGTACTATTGCATTTCACAGAAAAGTGGACATGAATTTTCCAGAAGTATTTCACCTGAGAATCTTTTATGATACTTGTCACATCTGGCTGCATTTGGTTTGCAATGCCAAAGTCAATTAGTTTTAACATTCCATCAACTATCAGAAAGTTTGCTGGTTTCAGATCACTGTGAATAATGCCTGTAAAAAAAGTGTTTAAAGTAAATCCAAATTACTACCATAAAAGGTTAGCATTACTCAATTCCCATAACCCTTGCACAGAGAGAAGATGCAGATTCGCTTTATTTGCATCTCTGCAGATTTCATAAAAGTGCTTCCATTTTGTCCTAAAGAGTTCTTAACTTGCATGAATTTACAGTTAGAATTACTACTTATTCAAACGTGCAGGTACCCCAGAACAGCCCCAAGCAATTTAAGTTACAGAGTTTGTCTCAGTTGGGGACAGCTCTGTGGGCACATGGCCACACTGGATTGCTGCTTTGAAGCAGTTCAGTGGCCTGTCCATGCTTGTAGCTCTCTTCAATTAGCTAAGCAGGTAGTTAAAATAAATAGTTATATTGCTTAGTCTGATTAAAGGTACCATTCACTGAGGAATATACACAACTCACTTCTCACAAACTCTACTTGCGCAATTTAAGATGCATTTTGGTTACTATCTACATAATCAACCAATCTTGATATTTTACAAAAATCTATGTCTTTTTTCAGAACATCACATGTATGTATGCCCACTGAATTTCAGAGGTTTTGCTGTTTGCTATATTATGGAATGCTCTAGTCCTGAAAAGAGATGATACTTTCTGCTACATGTACTACTCTTCACTTCATTATTATATAGGAAAAGATCCAAGTCTGCCTCTCCTTTATACTATACAGACAAACAGAATATAGATGCTATAGATGCATACGCAATTATATAGGTAAAGAGGAGAGGAAGGCCTGAAGAACTCTAGGAGAAAGCTTAAACACTTTGTCAAAGTAAAGATGGCAGAGCTGTCATTAATGTCAAAGCTAAGTATGGAGAGACTGAGTGGCTAAAATTTGAGTCTAACAGAACAAGTGGGAGTATACAAGGTAGTCTAAAACAGAAAATATTTTCTGGCTGTTGAAAGAAAGCAGATAGCATTACATAAACAGTGATATTTGTGAGATTCTTCTTGAGTTAGCCAAGTCTGTCTCTGTATCAAGATTTACCTTGGTTTTCTGCATCACTGTTTTTTTTTTAAATACAGTAAATACCCATCTTTGAAGATCACTAAGATTACACCAAGATTAAAAACAATACCACCTCCAAAATTAAAACAAGAGCCATATTATCTGCCATATATCCTATACAAATACCTAGAATTATTTAAGAATACCATATTCATGGATTGTGTGAACAGCTTCCAGCATATGTTTCCAATAGCTCTTTCGTTCCAGTGGATCCATCTTTTTTTTCTTTTTAAGCCAGCTATTGAGATCAATATTTCCACACTCCATTACCATGTAGATATGTTGATCAGTAATTTCACTAAAAATAAAACATGTATGTTAAAAGTGAAGGAAATATCTTTTTATAGAGAAATACTGATTAAATCAAGTTAGTATTTACTCACTAGCCATAAAGGCGGATGATCTTATCACTATGTTGCTGCAGTTTACTCAAATGAGCAATTTCATTCTTATAGCTCTCAACAGTCTGTTGATCAGCTTCCTCTAGGTTCACATATTTGACAGCATACAGCTGCTTCTTGTCATTCAATACTTGAAACACCTACGAAACAGTATCTGTTAATAACTTCATTCATCCCTAATTCCAATGTACCATGGACCTTCATCTCAACTCAGCCTGAATACCAAAATCTACCTTTTGAAAAGGAAGAAACAACACGAAGAAATTAATACAAGTCAGCATGAAAAAAATCAAAGACACCAGTTACAACAGAAACAACCCTCTATCAGAAACTATCTTGGTGCCACATTATATTTCACCGGGTGTAGTACATCATGAATCTGCAGTGTTCCTAAGATAAAGATTATGAAATAACACTCTCAGAGATAAAGGTTTGATCTGCTCTCACACATTCACTTTGTCACACCATGATCATTTGGAGGCTAGATCACATGGCACATTAGAAGAGGTTGAGAGCATGATGTCTCATTTAGTCTTAAGATGAGAAGGCCGCAGGAAATCCTATATGCAGTTTTCAACTATTTAAAGGGAAGGTATGACAGACTCCTCTTGAACCATCAAAGTATGAGATGCAACAGACATAGCTAAAACAAGGAAAATTACATGTTGATGTTTGGATTTTTTCACTGTCATACAGTCCAACAGGAAAACCGCTTGTCCAGATAGGCTATGAAATCTCCATCCTTGGCAATATTTAGACACAAACCCCATGCATACTCTGCTCTATTTTAGCCTTGTTTTAAGCAGACTATGAGAAAGTGACACACAGAAGTCCCTGCCATCCTACCTCATTCTATAACCATACACTGGCAACACAAAGAGCTCCTCTTTCTGGAGTTCCCTGTGACTGCAAGCTGGCTAATGTGCTGACAAGAAGGATGGGAGGGAAGGCCCAGGAAACTACAAACTTGTTAGCCTAACCTCAGTTGCTGCAAAAATTACAGAGACTATCCTACTGGGTACTACTGGAATGCAACAATCAGAGAGTCAACATGGATTCACAAAGAGAAAGACCTCTAAGTAATTAGTTAAATTAGCTATCCTTAGGACACATCCTCCTAGAAGCTCTGCTAAAACACATGGAGAGCAGGGAGGTGATTTGAAAGAGCCAGCACTGCTTCACCACATGCAAGTCTGTCTGACCAATCTAGTGATCTTCTGTGAGGGAGGGACTACATCAGTGGACAAAGGAAGAGATAGAGATGTCATCTATCTTGACTTTTGTAAGGCCTTTGACGTAGTCTCCCACAACATCCAGCTAAACTGCTTATGCTGTTAGGAAAGTAAGGAACTATAACAAACCCAAGAGATTTTGCCAGTATTGTTTCCCAAGCTCCCATGACCCCAGATTTCCATGTAAACAGCATCTCACTCACCACTTCAGACATAGCTACAACTCTACTTCTCACACAAGTTACAGAAGTAGTTAAGAGATGGTCTATCTCCTTCAGGCTCTCAATCAACTTTACAAGTCACCCATTGCCCAACAGTGTAATCACACTGCTCTAAACAACAGCCTCTCACATTAGGATGTACACAATGCAGCACATCTCTTTCAACAGAAGAGCTGATTCTACCAGGAATTTCAATGCTTACTCTACCAGAGAAATTATCTTCAAGAGCAAAAAGTCTAAGCATGGCACACCAGCAAAGTTCTAGATTCCCTGGGTCAAACATTGCATACATGTTAACACTAGGCACTCATTAGGTGACTTCAAAGTGTATTTACAATAGATTGTCCTACTGTGTAAATGAGTGACTGCCTAAAAGGATGAAGCAGCACCTTACCTTACTTGAGCCTCCACTCCCTATTTGCTTTAACACTGTATAAACTCTTCCATTGATGACAAGGCATTCATGTGAGGGTACAGAAGCTGGAACCTGTGTACACATAAAAAAGGTTAAGAAATAAATATTGGTACATGCAACAGAACTTGAGAGCTCTACTTTTTATTACATTAAAACGCTTTGTCTTCCTCTTTCTGAAGATGATAAAGTTGCTTAGAAACAGTAAAGAAACTTCAAATGAAAGCTAGATCCTCATACACTGATCATCATTTGGCATGTGACATCACTGCACTCACGTAAAGGTACCAATGCTCCTCACACTAGAAATCAAGGAAAATATCTGCTTTAATAAGGTTTCCCAGTCATTAGCGACACCTCCTTCTTTATATACAACATCAGAAATTACATTATCCAAGAGACTTTCAGTCTCAGCATGAAACTTAAGAGTTGTACTGAAACCATCTACCATTCTATTTGAAGCTAATTACTAGCTAAAAGACTGCAGTAGTGTGAAGTTGAAACATCGCCTGCATCGCCCATATCTGCTACACCAAGCCATAGAAAGGCCTCAAGTTTGATTTATTAATTTATCAATACTTATCATCTGGTAGGAAGCTTAAACCTATCCCCCAGTTTTATCTACAATTGGGAAGGCTCCTACCTGAATATGCAACACATCTAAGGTAACCCATTTTTACATTATGTCAGGCCACAACAAATGTATCAAAATTTGTGAAATCTAAAAGAAATGGAGGAGAAATGCAATCTTTTACCTCCTTCAAACTCATGACTTTCAACACACTGCTTCTTTTTAATGATACTGTACTGGGTAATACCACTGTAAAAGCACTGCAGAACAAAAATAGAAGCTCTAGTTCTTTTCTCTCTCATTAAGTAAGACCTGAAAAGGCTTAGATTGCAGACAAAGGCTCCAGCATTTTGACAAAATTGAACTGATTTTTCAACATCTGACTTAGGTCATCTAAATTCAGACATACACACGAAGAAAGTTATTTTACGAATACTAGACTACTTTCCATTACTCCTCCAGGAAGATGAACAGTAACTTCAGATGAAAAAAAAATATACACACATTTATTTTACCCAAAGTAGTTCCCAATGAAAATATGTGCTAAAATAACAGAAAATTGTTACCTGCAAGCCAACTTGATTTTGAAATGGAGTCACTGGAGTATGTGGTAAATAATAAGGGAACTGGCTGTAGGGAGTAGAAATTTGACATCCTGGTAGAAACTTGTCCTTTACAACTGGTGTGCTGAAACTAACAAAAAAATAAACAGTATCTGCATTAGTTGTATTTTCTTAAGATTATTTTAACAACAAAGTTGAAACCTTCAATGTTTCTTGAAAGTTAAACCCTAGTGACTAGCAAGAGCTCAAGCCTCCACTTCATTCAGTAATTATCACTAAGACCACTTCAACATCTTCATTTAGAAGTCCTTTTAGAAATACACTGAAACTATAACATACTTAGCAAATATTTTTAAGAACACAAACTCACTATCTTCAGACAATAGCTGGCACTTCCCAGCAACTGAAAAGTGAAGGCAATGTAAAGCTAGAAGAGCTGACAAGACGGTTTGAGCCCATTACTCTTCTCTACCTTCTTGTTATTTATTCAAAAACTTTTTAGATTACCTATTTTTTAGAGTAAGCATATTAAGACAGACAACTTCAAAAACTCTCACGATTGCCTTGAGAGCTTTAGCTACACTCTGTATGAGCAGAAAGATCATTGATTTAAGAAAACTAAAGATGGTAAAATATCCTATGGTTTTTTTATTTGTTCTCCTGATGTGTCTACCATCTCTTTAGTAATATTTCTGAACATACTTAATTTTTCCCAAATTGTATTTACAGAAACTAATGTCAAGATCAGAACTGGAAAAAAATGTATATAACTAGGATTTATTTGGTAGAGTAAAATCACAGAAGTAAAAAAAAAATACAAAACCAGTCCAAATAGAGAAATAGAAACACTGAGCAATTCTGCATATTTAGCATGTACAAACTAAGTAAAGTGAATTTATTCAAGGACTTCCATGACGTTCCTTCATGAAATTATGTGGTTCATGCCCTAACTACAGTCTGAATTCTACAGCTACAGACACAGAGGTCCTACCAACAGGAACAGTACTTACTCAGCATACAACCTTGACCTATATGATTCATCCTAGAGACTTATGAAAACAAAAACTAATCATATAATTAGAAAGATTTGCCAACACAGGCATAGGGGTTTATGCCTTATTTAAGGTACCATGGATAAACAAATGCTATAATTTCCTAACAAGTGCTTAACTCTGCAAGCCTCTGGATTTATCAAAGTGCTTTTAAAAAACCTCAGACATTTGCATCATGGGAAATAAACTGATATATAGTTATCAATCTAAAAAGCCTCTCAGCCACATAATTTATCCAAAAGAAAGTGTCATGTAGCAGGGATCAGTGAAAAAGGTAAACGGTCTACTAGGGACTTATTGATTTGATGGTAAATATTCAAATGCTGAAAATTGCCCCAAAAGGCAAAGGTCCCTAAACACAATCTGAATCTCAAAGTCAGGCACTTCACAGAAGCACTTGGAATATTCGCTATCGAACAGAAAAATTTAACAAACCCTGTAAAAATCTGCTTAAACCTTTCCAGAGATCAACTACCACCTTATAGTAGGCTTACCAGGCCATATAATCATTAGATGTGGTGCTTGGTGTTCCATAAACATGTGATGGGTCACTTTTCTTAGAAACAGCATCTGATGGTGATGATCGTCTTGAAACAGGATGACCAGACTGTTCAATGTTCATTTGTTTTCCCTACAAAGGGCAAAGCAAGATATTATATCACACAAGGAGCCACAATTAGGAACACAGAAATAATTTCTTCAACATGAGAAGGCTGCTAGCACACATGTAACATATTTTTATTACTTTACCTCTCCATAGCAGCTTTTCTGTGACACCTCTTGAGCTGGCATTTTTTTTCTCGCATTAACACTGTTTAGTTTAATCTGCTCCAACTGCTTTCTATAGCTTCCACCAAAACTAGATTGTTGCTGTTGACTTTCCAGACTCCTGGGCACTGGTGCCTTCAGCTCCAGATGCTGAACTTTATTTTCTGTGGAAAAAAAAACCCAAACAAAAACCAGACTATTAAAATGATTCAGTATTCAACACTTGAAAAGTTACTACAATAATTTTACCTCATTTTCTAGATCAGACTAGAACACGGACAATTTACTGGAATTAGGCCTTAAAAGACATTAATGAAGTCCTCGGCCGTATGTTCAAGTCCGTGTAGTAAACTGTAGTGGCAACTTTCTTCAAAAAGTCTTAGGATAACACTGTAACAGTAACAGAGATGCAACTGTTTCCTACACCAACTCAGGCAATGAGAGTAGGTTCACAAATCATACTACAACATCCTGGGCTATTGAGCAGGTTTATTATAAAGCACTGAAGATAAGCTTACTACCATACTCCAAATTAGAAGTCTGCTGTCTGCAACAATAGGCAACCTATAATCCAAGTGCAGTGACTGAAGGCAGAGGCCTAAAGGGACTTGACACAGTCTCCTAGTTCCTTTTGCACAGGTAGTACAAGAGTGAAACGGTGGGATGTGACAGTGCAAGCTGCAAACAGCACAGCTTAAGAGTGCTCCTTCACAAGCCTAAAAAGTTTTCTTTTCAAATTACTAGAAAGCAACATCCCATGCTGAGCAGCCTTGTGCAAGTCAACTGCTGAAGGACTGAACTACCTCAACCAACATCTAACCTGGAAACATGAATGAAGCACAAACAGGGCAAGTATGACCTGAAACCAAACTGTTCCCAATGCAAGTCAGTGGGAAAAGCTCACTGAGGAGCTGAGGGAACACTGAAGTTTAAAAAAAAATACAGTTTTTCAATTGTAATGTTTCTTTCCTACAATACATATGTACTTATACAATCCTAAATCTAACTCTTGCAATATTAGACATTACTGTTCCTGTTTTCACCTAATTTTTTCAGCAGGATGAGAACACCACTTAGGGAACCAGCTTTCTGATGAAACATTGAAGTAGTTAGCAACTAACCATAGGAGGTTAATACATGTATTCCATGAAGTTGGTAAATAATTAATAGCAACCTTCTAGATTTTACTAGCCCTGAAATCCTTGCTATAAATCCAAGCTGGTTACAACATTTTCCAGAAAGACAACAGAATGTAATCTAATACCATCCCTATTTTTAGCTGACTTCATACAACAGTCAAAATCCATGCAATATCTAGTGAAGTATTTCTGAAATACAAAATTGTTTTTAAAAGAACTTGAAGAATTATTCTCCAAAGGCATGTACAAATAACGCAGTAAATTCCACTTTTTGGAAAACATTTTATTTAGCAACTTTAAAAAAATACAGAATAGCACATTTTCAATGCTCATTCTATTTCAAACTACTTAGACATGACATTAATAGTTACCTGCTCTTTTCAACACAAGACTTGCATCCACTTTGGTTTTGAGAGTTACAGTTGAATTGGTAGCTGTTTCTGAGCTGCCCTCATCCAACATCTGTAAAGCTGTTCTTTCTTGTAAGGACTAAAGAACATAAAAAGCATCTTAAAAAAAGAATCAAAGGAAACTCAGGAGTAGCATACAAAAGACATTTCCTTAAGGTGATTAAGTGGCAGGTGCACTGCAAAGCAAACTTGCCTCAGGGAACTGTGCAGGTTACACAGACAAGTATTACTGATGCTATTTTTAACTACATCAACATTCTGAATTTTCATAATCCAGTTTCTATAATAAAGGCCTAAGTGGTTTCTGTTCTGGAATTTTCTTTTAGCAGATGGGGACATGGGACGTGAAAATATACGATATAGTAATGCAAGACATGTGGTTTTTGATGAAAAAAATCTCTATCAAAAGCTGTAATTTATGGCTCCATAGAGCACTGAGTTGAATTGACTTCCTTAAATAGGGTCTTCCCATGGTAAACTTCATTACTTCAGCTGAAAGAGGTCCTATAGTCAAGTTGAAATCTGTTTATCTCCTCTTGATAAATCATATTCCAAACACCACTCCCATTGAACAGTACATCTGATAGGAGCAGAGAAAGCTCTTTTTTAATGCCCTATTATGCATAACAAATTTCAAGTTTAAAAGCCATAATGAATGTTTCTATCCACAAATGATTACTTAAAGGGAAATCTTACATTATTTCTTTCTTGAATTGAAAAAGCTGTTATCTTTTTTACTAATATCATAGGATAGCTAGAGTTCCTTCAAGTATTTAAAAAATATTTAAGTAACCTGCAAATCTCCCAGGTTGAACGAATTGCGCCCACAAGGTTTCGGTTCTGATGGTGGAAAAGGTGCAACGAAGGCTGTTTGTTTGGAGCTGGACATTTGCCTGTTGAAGTAACATTCTTAGTTACATCACATGCCACCACAGTGGGGCAACAGTCTTTTTTGTGAATGACATGAAAAAAGTAGTTGTGTGAAGACTTTTGGCTACAAGTTTCAAATATACAGAAAAGCAGGTCCACTCAGCAAAGTGAGGAACAATACAAAGAAGTCCTACAAAATGTGGATTTAAAAATATCTTGAGTTACAAGACTGTATTTTCTCTTATTTTAAAAACTGGACTACATAAACTTAAAAATATTTTGAACAAAATTTATTTCCACTTTAATTTCCATTTCTTTTGAGCTTACTGATTAGCCAGAACATGCTTTCTCTTCATATTCACATGCTTTCATACAAAGAATTTCCATAAGATTAGAAGCAGGTTACTGCACTACCTGTTGCAACTACAATGACTATTTGTTGCTATCCTTCAGGTCAAATTTGACATTGACATCTGACATTTCCACTACCCAATAAAAGTACCATTGAAAAGGAGTATTAAAGTCTGTTGTGCTGTAGGTAAATCCAATAACCATACCTCTCTGTAACACTAGCCGTGAGTGGAACATCTGAATCCTCCATGTCGTCACCATCATCAGATACTAGGGTAACAGGAATCCTCCCAAATGGGCAAATCTTAGAACAAATTCAAAGTCACCAGGTGTGTACAGCAAAATAAAGAGTTTAAGACTTTAAAGAAAATGTTACATGTTCTACCTGGTTAGATTTGTTTAGTGGTCTCAATGGATTGTGGTAATTAACTAGGGCACCCAGCTCCTGTGACTTCTCTTCCCTAAAGCAAAAACAAACTCAAACAAAAAAAACCCACAAAGCAAAACACACAACACTGTAGTGTATGTGCTTGCTTTTGGTTATAAGACATTAAATAAGAAATTAAGACATTACCTAAATAAAGATCTGTTAATAGTAGAAGAATTTTCATTAGAATCATTCTTTTTTAAGCTTCTGTGATTTCCACCTATATTCTGAAGTCCAGACTCCTGTGTACTTGATACTGTAGGGAAAATAGTTAGAATCATTCAGATCATATCACACAAATTCAACCAAATTATTCTAAGCAATTAATTGGGTTAAATTGAACCAGCTGATCTCACTGATAGCAGATTTGAGAGTGGTCATATAAGCTGTGCAAGGTCAGGGAGTATCAAGGCAGGCAATAGCAAAAAGCTCATTCACCAGCCTCATCTTAATCCAGAAGAGACTCTTGCTTGATTATTGAATATTTAGCAGTAGTTTTATGAAGTTGCACATTAATGTTAAAATTAAATGTCAAGTCAACTTAATAAGCTTTGTGAAAGTATATATTTCAGATATAAACACAACCAGAATTCATAGAACCTCAAACCCACAAATAAACACTTCAGAACAACACTGTCTTCCACATTATTTTTCTCTACAGGTGAAGGGAAGGCTATTTCTCAGAGACAAAGAAACCACAAGGACTCAGAATACACTAATGAAAATGTATCAACACGTTAATGAACGCACATTCACATTACAACACAGCTTAATTCATCATTTAGGGAACAATGTGGAGTACAAGCTATTTTAAGTACCTTCAGATAAACAATAATCACTTGAACTCAGATATTTTCCTGACAAACCCTTTTTCAAAAATGTAAATTAATATCTGGTTATTTTGATTAAGATCTCTTCAATGATACAAGTTCTTTTTTTAAGACAGACACCAAAGAGCATATTAAAAAAAAAAAAAAGAACACAAAGGCAACAGGAAGTGTTCAAAGCCAGGTTGAAAGCTTTGAGCAACTTGGTCTAGTGGAAGGTATTCTTGCCCCATAGCAGGGGGTTGGAACTAGATGATGTCCCTTCCAATGTCCCTTCCAATGCAAACCATTCAAAGATTCTAACCAAGATACTATATATTATGATCTTTTACATCACATAGGCCTTGTGTTCCATCAATATTGGAAATTATCTGCTTGACCAACAAGATCCACAGCTATCCACAGCCTTCCAATAAATCACAATTTAAGGACTTGTATATAGCACTTAACATGTTTAAATTTGTTTTAGCTCATTAAAATGGATTTTACTTTTCTTTTGAACTCTCCCATATCCCTTTTCTACTTTCAGCCAGAAGTCAGACTTCTGGTAGATGAACAGTGGCTATTTCGAATACTTAACGTTTTATGAACTACTTATGCCAATAGACCAAACCACTCATTTAAATAAAACAAGTGCCTCAATGTACAGTGTAGTTTTATTACCAATCCAGGACCATCAACATCTCACAAATGCAACTCACACTTTTTTCCCTCAAAGATTTTTTTTTTGAACCACCAAGCTGGCCACTGGACTCCCACACCCAGCTGGTGATCTACAATACTTTTATTCCTTCACACTAAGACAGCCTATCTGCTTCTTATGATACTCCTTGCCACACCTGGACCCCATGACCTAAGGCTCTCTTCCACCCAAAACAATTCTAAAGTGGTTCTGCATTTCTGAAATACTAAACTACCTTTTCCCAAGTGAACATGTCTGATTGCACCTGGTGTGCCAAATACTTTAGATTGCTGTGCACGAATGAAAGAGAAAAAAAGGAATTAATCCAAAGGTTTCTAGACTTGATGCATAGTCTATATTTGCATCACAACACTAACAGTATATAACTGTCAAAAACATTCTGTACAATCTTTTGAAGCTGTGAACAAATGCATTTACATATACAGCATTCATATTTTCAAATAAAAAAAACTTTCAAAAGCAGCTCTTCAAATAGTAATACAAAAAATACCTATATGCCAATATACTAAAATCACCTCTGTTGCTCCAGAGGACTATATTCACTTAAAGCCAAATTCAGTGATTTACCCCTTTTATGTCCCAGAGTTTGAGATATTTCAAGTCTGGTGTTATTTACCTTTTAAACTTTAATCTTTAAATAACTAAATGAATAGTTTGCATCTTTCAAATACCTAATTACAAACCCATAGATATGAAAAAATAAATGAGCCTACTCTTGCCCCACAGTTCACTGCTTCCTAACTGGCAGGCAGGGTTTTGCCACTCATTCTCACAGGTATTTCCTTAGCCCTGCAGCAGCAAGTCAATGTCAGCAAAAAATGATACAATCCACGAAGGATATTGGTATCCTTCAAGATATTCTCCTGTGGCACAGTACATCAGCAGTGGCATTTATGATGTCTATATCCAATTAATGATAAACTATTTTCTGTCATTCTGTTTATTAGAAATGAATGCCATAACTGAATAGTATTCAAAGAGTTCACCCTCACTAGTGTTTCAGTAAAAGGTTGATTCAACAGGAGCCAAGCAAATCTCAAACAGCACTCCTGAAGATATATCCCTAAGGAAATTAAATCAGACCTATTTTACATTAATCCTGTCCTTACACAATGCAAAAATATGGAAGTGGTAGACATCACTCTTGAAAGTGTTAGCTACACGCACTTCAATGCTGAAGTCAAACCATATTTTTTGCTCAATTCCACTCCAAACAAATTTATCTCTTGAAAACATCAAGAAATAACTGTTCCCTTTTTGAAGTTATATACCCAGCAATAAGGATCACTTAGGATGCATGATACAGCCAAGCACTTCAGTTTTGTACTGACAAAAATATGGGTTTTCTCCAAAATAAAGTTGAAATGGATTCTTTTTCCTAGATTTGACTTCACTGAAATTACTGTCAACTCTTTCCCAGTCTGTCACAAGATGCACCTCCAAGCAACCTATATAAGTGTAGTTTAGTCTGTATATTTCAGTCCTAATTCTTCTCTACCAACACTAGCTCTTCCTTCACACTTAGAGCTGTCAGTCTCTATTACAAATCCCTGATGACAGCCAGAGGAACACCCTCTGCAGAATCACTGAGTTGACCATACCACAGCTCCTGCAAACTGCAGTCACTGCACTGAAGATGGAAACAAGCATTGAAGGAATGAGATTTATAATACAGACAAATATTCCTGTTTATTGGGCAACAGAGATTCTGAGTTTGTATCTAGAAGGGACAAACACTAGTGATTCTAGATTGGAAAAAATCACAACATGTATAAGCAACCAGTATTTTAAGAAATTGCAATTACCTGCAAAGTTCTCCTTCTCTTCATCTGAAAGTAACTGGTTTTTTTTCAAATGTAAGTTTTGCAGAGCAGTTTCCAACAATTCCAGAGGAACAGCAGAGCACTCCACAGCTTTCTGAAGGATCTGCTTACACTTCTTCTCATTTTCTAAGTGTAAGAAGCACAGAGTTAGAAATCACAGAAGTAAAAAACAACTACACTGGGGCAAGATATTTTTAACGAGATGGCTACATTCATGTTGTCTTATATCCACTTTGCATAGTTCTATGAAGCCATTGTTCATTAGGGACACCTCCCCTTACATTGCCATTTTAAGGAAACTGCCTGAAAATAGTTAAAAGCAAATCACACAAGTCAGTTTTTCACATTAAATTGAACACCAAGTCACAAAATATGTATTCTCAGTATTTTTTTCAGTGTTAAAGGAACTGTAAGAAAATTGTACTCATTCTAAAATTTTTTTTTCTGTTGTATCAGTAAGGAAATATGACTTTTATGGACTTCCATTTAGATCTGACCAGGTAAAAATTTTATTATGTATATATTATCAAACATCTTTAAGGCACTTAATAGAAATCACATTTAAAACCAGCTGTTGTTAAATAAAACTACAACTCTGGACAGCACTACAGTTAAGAGGAGAGAAAAGCGAGGATATTTTTTCATTACAGTTTTAGACATTACTAAATGGCATAAACAGAGAACTTTGAAGAGAGCTGGGGTGGGAAAGGGAATATGTTGACAAAACATACTGAAGCAGTCAATTTACATATGTAAACATGTACACAGCCATCTACTAGAAAAAGTCAAATAAGGGAAAAAGTGTACTGCAACCACAATACTTGGTTTGAAGAACATCTGGGCAAAATGATGCAATGTTTTGCTACAGCTGTCATTGCCCCTGAAACCCCAAATTCCCTTCTTCCTTCATTCCAAAGTAGCAAAACAAACCACTTGGTTCTTACCTTCATGCCACATATATATTATAAGAAATACTCAAGTATATGCATAATAGCATATCTAAGAGCACCATGTCCCCTGCACTCAAAACTCCACTCATAAATGAAGTTAGACATCACTGTAGTTCAGGCTGGTGGAAGTGCAGTGTAGGTACCAGGAACTTATGCTTTAAGTAATCTACTTTTAGAATATTAAATGGATGATGCCAAACATGAAGCAAGGAAGCACCAAAATTAGATGAGCTATAATTTCATTTAAATAAATTTTGTGCTAACTTGTTAGAATTTGGTTTTTAACCATATAGTCAAATACTGTTTTTTCTCCTAAATCATTAGCCAAGTGGATAGGCTCTAAGAATCCTTAATCAGCATTCTGATTCTACCTTTTGCTATATTTAGTAACCACACATTGCTTCAACAAGACCTGCTACTCTAAAGTAATTCCTCCTAGTACTGCGTGCCTCCCTGAGTAAGAAAAAGCATGACATCAAAACGTGTATGTGAAAAACTGTTTCATCCCCCTTAACAGATGAGGAACCAAGGCACAAAATCAAGCCAGAAATATTTCTGAATTCCAACCAGTCCACTTCCATCAGATGCCACAAGCCTGAATCAAGAACCCTGGCATAAGATTTGAAACAGTCAAGAGTAGAGTTTTATGGTCATGAGTTCTGACCAATTCACAGCAAATCATCCTCAAACACACCACCCAAGGTACCCAAGTAATGACAAGACAACTCTTCATCTGGGGGACTTAAATGAAATTTTACTCAGTATTTTAGTAAAAAAAGAGCCACAAAAAACAGAATGGCACCTTTACTGTGTCACTCCATTTCCAGGTCACTAATATTCAATTATTAGGAAATCAACATCAATTTACCAAATCTAATTTCACAACTTGAGCTTTTATCTTGAGCAAAACTGTGAGCTAAGGAAGAGAACGTGTGATTAAGTTTTTCTTCTTAATGCAAAAGCAAGCAATGGCAGGTGCGCCAAGCCCTGCTGAAATCACCGGGATGAAGAAGCAACAAAGCACTACCCTCCTTTCCCTCTGGCCTAAGTGGACACAGTGAAAAAGGAACATCACTCTTAAGTAACAATTTACAACTCACATGTTCCACTAATCCTCTTTGAAGCACCCAGCAGGGACACTGTGGCTCCATACACATTACTAAAGGACACCTAGATCAGCTCAAGGGTAACAGATATAAATCAGAGAGCACACTGCAGATAAAACAAAGCCAATCATAACTGGCTTATTTCCTTGGGGATGAGGACTTCATTCTAGGTTGATTACTTACTGTCAAAGTAAGGTAAACTACTGCATGAACACATCCCATAACTACAGGATGAATTTAGTCACTGGTAACCTGTAGCAACATTTCTACACTTTATTAAATTACACAATAGGTTTTATTACACTTATTTAACAATATCTTTGTTATTGCAGTATTAGTGTTTAAGTATCTGTTTAAATAAACATCCAGTGCTCACTAATTAATTATCTTCTTTTTACTACTGTTTAGAAGTTCAATACCACAAGTTTATATTAGAAGAAGACAGGTCAGATAACTGACTTAGGCATAACACAGAAACTGTGTAATTTCAAGACACAAACACGCAAATTTTTGTCTTTTTTTCCCCATCCTGTAGAGGAGTCATTCGCAAAACATAACATGTACTTCTGGGAGGGGGGAGTTGGTTCATGGCCTTCCCTGCTCTAATGCAAATCAATTTATCAGAAAAGAAGAACTGGAAAATCTGACATGACAAATGAGTATTGACTTTGATTTTAACAAAATGGCTCTGCCCCATGGGCCACACACTTTGAGCATCTAAACAATATCCTAAAATACAGTTAAAAAGTAGTACTGGAGCAACACCACTATCAGTGGAAAATAAACAGAAGTAAAGGAAGATAACCAGTAAAATGTATTCAGAATCTAGAGTGTAGAATAGACAGATTAATTTATTTAGTGCAGCTAAGTTTGGGGAGAATTTCTCATGCTAGGCAGTATGAGAAATATATACAACATACAACAATATACCATAACTTGCATGATACTGAAAAAAACATGAAGGAAAACAAATCACAAAAAAAATTAATATATTCATTAAGTCTTTTCCATTCAAATACAACAGCTTTCATGGAATGTGCTTGTCTTTCTGTACAGAGCAAACTGTCAAAGGAAGAAATACCCAGGGCGAAATATGCCACTGCTCAAATCACCCAAGGAAACAAAAGATTCAAAAGATCCAAAAACACAAGCCCACAAGCCTGTGGGCAGCCAACACAGCCTTTCCAGCAAGTACCAGGGCAACCAAATTGCACATTGACAGTGTATTTTGGGCTAATAAAAAACAATCTACAAATGCTTTTTGGAAAAGGACAGAATTTGTTCCACAAGCAAGCAAAGTATTTGAGCCTCACTTTTCCATGAAGGAGGAGCCTTACTCAAAAGCCTTCCACTGCAAGACCTAAATTCGAAAACCAGAAACTACTAACAAATTTCACCTAGTTTGAAAGTTAATTCTAAAACAGAAAAAAACAATGAAAGGTGTGCATATTTTCATTTTAAAAGTGAACACATGCTCTCAGTAAATTTCAATTTTAAAAAATCACAATTTTTTTCTTTCTGATTCAATACCTATCAGTTTACTTACAAATTCCGTAAGGGAGCAGAAGTTTAAAACAAAACTGAGAACAACACAGAACAGCAACACCAAACAAGTTTGGTTGGTTTTGGTTTTTTTTACACACCTTGTGATAGCTCAAACTGTGCAAAAGCCACATGCACAAAAGCAAATTTCTTGCAGTTCAGTCTGGCCAGATGAAATTGGTCCCGTGCCTCCTCTGGATCTTGAAGCCTGTAAAGACAGCACATTCATAGTTAAACAAGGTGAAGAGCCTGAGAAGGATTAAGTCCCATGTACTGGATGAAGCCTTTAAATAACTTTGAAAAAGTAACCCACCTATAGGCCAAAGATTTTCCTTTTTCTTAGAGCAATCAGTGAACTACAAATAGTCAGAGAATTTTAAACTCTAATTATTGAAAGATATCAAGGTGAACCTTTCCAAAGCTCAAAGGACTCAATCCTTAAGCTCTTCCACACTTGACAGTTCATTTACTTCTGGCAAATTTTAATCCTAGTGTTACATTCAGCCACAGATTGCTGAGCAGGTTCATGCTTACACACAGCACATCAACATTTAAATATTCAAGAGCAACTACAGCCTCTGCAAATACCAGTCAAGACACGAAAGGCCTAAATCTACATCACTACATAATACATTAATGTTATGTTTCAACTGCCAAAAAAAAAAAAGTAGCTTAACACTTTTACCAGCAACATCTGTAATCAAGAGATAAAGGAATTCTTTCCTAAGTTCCCCCTTGACTCAACAGGTACCCAAAGGTACCATTTAGAAGTGGGAAGAGCAAAACATTTATGACCATGGTTCAAAATAAAAGTACAACATGGTAAGGTAAGGAACATTTTCAGTAGAATTCTATGGATTTTTGAGTGAAAGAAGTTTTTCATGTTACTTAGGCATGTAACTAGAGTCGCATAGATTTACTGAACTCAGCTCTGATTATCCAAAACAATAGAACAGGCACAGAAAAACCCTTGTGCATGCAAAGTCTGAGCCAGAGAAATTAAGCTGTCCTGTATTACATTCATTTTCAAAGAGCTTGTTAAAATTTAAGTTCCTGTAGAAAGCAGCAACAGCTTGGATAGCAATACACAGAACAAGACCTAACACTAGCAATAGGCACCAATTGTCACACGCTTGGTGGCACTGTGCTACAGCCAGAAGCATGCCACAAGAGCAGGTCTGGCACTGAAAATGTACAACACAGAAAATCATAGAAGCATTTGCTGTCTTCAACTATTTCAGAGCACGCTCAAGGGTTCTTCAGACAACCTTGGTATAACAATAGATCAAAAGGTATTGGCACAGCCAGACTGCAGCTAAAGCAGATACCAGGACAAAAAAGATCCAGTGCCAAGAATGGAATAATCCAGTTTCTCACCTAAAGGTTGAGCAGAGATGTGACTGCAAGCAGGCCTGGGGAGAAAGACTTGGAGGTGATGGTTGATGAAAAAGACAACATGAGCCAGCTGTGGGCACTTGGAGCCCAGAAAGCCACACAGAATCCTGGGCTGCACCAAAACGAGCATGGCCAGCAGATCACAGGAGGTGATTCTGCCCCTCTGCTCTTGGGAAATCCCACCTGAGACACTACATTCAGCTCCCAACGAAAAAAAGGACAGGGACCTGTTGGCACAAGTCCAGACAAGGACAACAAAGATGATTAGGCAGCTGGAGCACCCCTCCTATGAAAATGGGCTAGAAAAGTTGCGGCTGTTCGCCTGGAGAAGAGAAGGTTGCACGGAGACCTCACAGCAAACTTCCAGTATCTGAATGGGGCCTGTAGGGAAGCCAGAAACGGACTTATTGTCAGGAACTCTAGTGGTAGAACTAGCAAAAATGGGTACAAAATGAAAGAAGGAACTTGGGCTAGGTGGCCTAAATTATGGTAGTCACAATAAAGAGGTAACCCTCTTTATTGTGAGGGTGGTGAGACAGTGGAACAGGTTACCTAGGGAGGCTATGGATGCCCCAACCCTGGAAGCATTCAAGGCCAGGCTGGAAAAAGCCTTGAGCAATCTGGTCTAGTGGAAGGTATCCCTGCCTACAGCAGGAGGGGTTGGGACTAGATGATCTTTAAGATCCATTCCAACCACTTAGCATTCTACAATCAGAACAAAACAGTGTTGATGGCAGTAGATACTAAAACCTCAAGCCACTATCACTGCTTCTGAAGTTTGTGATGCTGATTTACTCTTCCACCTTGTTTAGGTGGAATATTTGGGAGAACAGCAAACAATTCTACTGAAAAGCACATCTCTTCTCCAACCCAAGGTAGCATCAGAGCACCTATCAGTGTCACTTAACTTGTAGTATCAATATTGCTTTACTTGCAATAGCTAAAAAAAAACTAGAAGCACTTGACAAAGTCATGAGATGAGAGGATTTTCTTTAACAGAACCTAAAACCAAGTGAAGATAAAAATATATAGTACTGGACAAACTGATAGCCAGGAACAGAGAAGGTAGAGTGTAGAACACCAGGGAAATTGAGAACAAAAAAATTATGAGCAATGAGAATACATTATGAGCAGTAAGTAAACATGCCAAACACAAAAGATCCAAATAAGTAGCCACTGATTAAGTTAATCTCCAAAAGGAGTTTGGAGTGGCTTGTTCATCTTTTTAAAAGAAATTTTTATTTTGCATGTCAAGAAACATATGACTGATGATATTTGCCAATTAAAAAATATGCAGCAGAAAACAAAAAGAGCAGACCTGAGCTACTTAGTGAGATAGGTAAATTCTGTAATGCTGGCTACTAAAGTAAAAGTTATTTTAGTAGAGCTGTAGAGTGCATTTTAATAGTGAAACAAGACAGACTACTTTCCCACAAAGGTCCCTAGAGGCTGTAGCAGCGAAACAACTGAAGATATCTCAGTGAGACATCACAACTAGTATTGTTCATACTATTCATGTATTAACAAGCTACTGACAGCCCCTTTTGTTTTGCTTTCTGCAATGCATCACACAGAATACTGAACATAACTCCTGCACACATCTTAAAAGTATCCCACCTTTCAAACCATGTTCTAAAGATCAAGTGAAAATAGATTATTTCCTACCTCCCTAATCACTTCGACCTTTCTGAACTTAAACTCTCTTACAATGAGATAAGAGATGTGACTTGATCACTACTCTGGAAAAGAATTTCCACAAACTAGGCTCCAGAAGCCTATATTACACAGTTTCTGCTCTGAGGAAAAGCAACTGATCTTTGAATAACATCTGGCAATGTATCTTTAAACCTTTCTGGAAGAGATTCTTTACTCCACTTACACCTTCCCTCTTCAAGATATTGAAGATTGACAAGGTCATTATTCACTCCTGTTTCTCAACAGGAGATTCAACAGACTACTTCCACTGCATGCTTTTAGTAACAGTGATGCAGCAAGGTCCATGCAAAGGACAGTGCCAAGAAGTAGACATTTATCATACTGCAAGATGAAACCATATGCCAGAAAGTCAAATAGAGGAAGAACATACAAGAAAAATATCAGCTATGTCCACTGGAAAATAACTTGCTCAGCTCTGATTGTTAGATTTCTGTATTGTTTAAATACAGCTCTTCATTGAAATATTTGTTGTACTATTTCAAGTGACAAAAGAACCTCTTACAAAAAAAAAATTCCAATTATAACCCTGTCCCAAATTATGTCTGAACACATCTGTACAACCACACTGCTTGAATTTGCACTGAATAAGCAATAAATGACCACAACCAAAAGTAATTTTCGAAGTATGGAACTAGAGAATGATGTTCTGGGACATTCTTCCTATCCTAAGGCAGTTAATTTAATCAAACTGTGATGATCTTGTCCAGTAAGAGAGAAAGCATACTAAAATAAAGCTCAAAAAAGGACTTCATGCTATTCCCTCTTGCGCCTTACATAGAGAACCAAGAAAAAAAGTAGTGTGTTAACATCTCTAAATCAAATAGTGCTAAACAATCATGTTTATTAGCATAAAAAATACCGTGGAGACAACAGATAAGCTGACTAACCAAAGCTACTTACCTTCCATACTCAAAATGATAATTTGTTGCAGAAAACGCTAATGAAACAAGGTATTCTTACCTTAATTCAACAAAAGAATGATGAGTTCTCATATTTAAAATTTATACTTACGCTTTCAACTCAGCAAATCTCACAAGGATGCGAGCATAGCTCTCATCTTGACTGTACTTTTCTGCAGGTAATGCAGTCACTGCTTGACTGTAACGGCCAATGAGTCTATTGAGTAGGCTAACATCCATCTGAGGAACACCCTTTTTCTCTAGCTTAAGTAAAAAACATAGCCAATCTTCTGGATTGTTTGTTGTCATCATTATTTGATTGACAGTTCCAGAGTTATCTGACAGAAAAACAAAAAAGGAGATTGATTAAAACAGCAGCAAACATGTACAGAAGAAAATACTTTTTATAAGCTTTTGTGCAAGACAGTTACTGACTATTTTTTTAAACAAGATTAAAGCAACAGAGCTAAGAAATAAGGAGAGATGAAATTAGCTTTGTGGTCATTAATATTAAAGAAACACTAAACTTGAAATCATTTCAGTTAATGGTTCTTTCACTCAATCTATGTTACGATCTTTTGCATAAATGACAGTAGAATAACAAAACCAAATACCTGTTGTATCAGCTGAGATTTTAGTATAGTTAAATTCATCTGTGATATTCTCTTCATTTCTGTATTTGTTTTTCAAGTTTCTAACTCTATTCATGATTGATGTAATCTGTGGCAATCCTCTTTCACTTAGGTCTGTCTCCTCCATCTGCAGGCACAAGGTTAAAAAACAATGGAGTTACTGAAGAACCCTGTTGTAACTCACTTTGATTGGAATTACCATGGGAAAGCCTCTCCTGTATCATTTGGAGCTTGAGACTCAACGACATTATGTAACAAATACTCTATTTAAGCCTTTGTCAATGTAGTTATACAAGTAAACTACTTTGCAGAAGACAACTTGGACAAATAAAAAGAATTGGTACTTAACTGATCCACCCAAATTCTAATTCATGCTCCACAGTAGCCCTTTCCAATCAGGTATATTCAGCATTTGAATAAAATGAGGAGTATGATGTGTTGCCTGAAATAGCTTCCAGTCCATCACATTAAATCACATTCTGTACTTATTATTAGGCTGGCTTTAGTTTAGCACACAGTGTTAATCCACGCTCTTTCCCACAGGTTACAGCAATTAGTTCTCACAGTGGGTTAAGCAGAAAAGAATTCACATTCTCCTCTGTTCAAAGGACAAAGGCAAGTGACACATGACACCTATTTTTAAGTTTCTGAAAGGAGGTTTAGAGATTCAAAGACTTGTTCTAAGAAACTTATGCCAAATCTTCAACACTCTGACAGTTTATCATCATCTGAGATAATGCATGTATGTAGCTGAGAGGTAAGAATTTAGACAATCTGAGCAGAGCAAGACTGCTCAAATAAACTAAAAAACCCCTAATGATTTCTTCCTTTTCTGCCTACATTAAACAGCTTTTCCCACCTTAATGTTTCATGCATCTAATGAACATAAGAATTCTAGAAAAAACTGTGATGAATTTGGAGCATATTCAGGGGGTTTGACATTCTAATTACTGTGAAGTTCGGCCCAGAAACAAGGGAAGTAATGCACTTCAGACAGTCTTTCTCTGAACCTATTTAATCTAAGTTTAGTTCTACAATGAAATGTTGATTTTTGTCCTCTTGTGTATAACAAATGAACAAAAAGTTGCTAGAGGATTAGAAACTTCAGATCTACTTTTAGGTGAATTATTGCTAGAGAGGGAACTGAACAGAATGAAGCCCATCTACCTTTAACCCCACTATCTAAAAAATGCCTCAGGCACCACTCTCAGGAAGGCCCACAAATAATTTTTAGGGCGTTATTCACCAGAAGCTGGCATGTCTTTAAAAGCACCAGGCTCCCAGCTTTCCCCCCAAGCAAAGACCACAAATCAGAAAGATTATCATGCTTACAAGAGCTTGCTTATAAGGCAAAAGCAGGCATATGCCATGTTCATCCTGAACTAGATATGGCCCACCAAGAATACCAAGCCGGCTCTTGTCTATATAGAAGTGTTGTTTTGTAGGTTCAAAACACAGTTTCACTGTGTAAATTCCAAGACTTAGTCCAGCAAAAGCACCATCTACATTACCACTATGAAGAGGCTTTAGCACATTAAGGGTCTGGAGAGACACTCAAACAGCCTCAGGTAAGATCTATCATGAAAACATCCCAAAATCTTTTGAAAGCTAAAGACTGTACGCTAAATCAGTAGTATCTGAAATACTATTTTTGTTTCACTGAAAGGAAGCAAATAAAGGAACCCTTCTCTTACTTATATTCCAAAATGTACACTAAATAGATTTTAATTTCAATGCTTGTTTGGAACTTGCTTAATATCTCTTTCTCCCCCAGAGCCAATTTAGGCTGTTCTGAGCATGGATCTGTAAACTGTCCCATCTTTTGGGGATCACGCTGCTAAAAATTACATAGGTGATTACTATAGCTAATACTGTTCAGATGATATTTATTCACTTCATAAGGAAAATTTTAGTACACATTGCAGTTTTGCCTTTTAAAAACACTGTAGAAGGGGCTACAGGAAATCAGATACTCCAAATCACCTATTTATGGGTGAGAATATCCACAGAGATCTGATTTTCAACTGTACCCACTCCCTCAAAGTATGGATGAAGTCAGCTTCTCCAGAACCTGAAGCACCAAGACAACCAAAAGAAATTTACCTCATGTTAAGAAAACACAATATCTCATTACAACCATAACTGTTAAGAATTCCCAGATAGATTTTGGATTTCTTAAACATAGTCTTTATATTTTCCCCACCAATATCAAAGATTCATTATTCTTCCTGCAGCAACAGCTTCCCAAATGCAGTAGACAAAAAGAAAAATAAATTTCTGTATAAATTTGATCTTAAGTCACAACAATACATATCAAACTTACATTTCTGGTGTGCTGTTTAACTGCTCTAGGTTCAACGTGTTACGGAGCAAAACTCTCCTGATGAATGGATGTGCCTTGTCAAAAAGGTAAGATGGATGAGGGCCAGACTACCTCAGATGATCCTGAGAACCCAAAGGCAAGAAATTATGTTCTCCATCCTGAAGAAGTTCCTGTGCATCAAAAAATTGATGGGTGAAACACTGAGAGCTTATTGTGCAAGTTTGCCTAATCTTCATATCCCAGAAATACAGTTTTCATCAAAATCAATTAAACTATTCCTAGTTAGTAAGAAAAACAGAATTAAAAAAGCTTAAAGACAACATTTTGAATGAGGACAAGCACTTCCAAATGTGTCAGCCTGCTGTGACCTTCAGAGACTAAAAAGTACACTGAGGGCATATTCATTTATGTAGTGTCATGACTTGCCAGCAATCTTTCTACTCATGCCAATAGCCAACCACAAGCAAGTATTCAGAGCTTCATTTTTTCTTAATCTGCTGCATAATTACTCTTAAAGAAATAATTTGTCAGGAATTTCCCTAGTGTGTGTGTATATATATATATATTTAAAATCTGACAACAGCAAAGACCTAAACCAGCCATGTGCTGTTACAAAGACACTGAATAGGAACTGAGGCAGTAACTGCACCAGCTCCACTGCAGCATACCTGAGATACAGAAATGCCTACATGGGATAAGGTTAGGGAGAACCAGGGAACAGGAAGAACACACAGTGCAAAGATCAGCAAGAACTACCTCTAAATAAAGTATAGTAGTTAAAGTTACTTCAACCCCTCATACAGACCCACTACACAACAAGTCAAAGGACAGAGACTTGAGAGCAGTAAATGGATAAAGTGGCAGTACAAGTTGGTGGTAAGATTCCATATCTAACACACTCAAAAATACTCATTGATAATAAAAAGCAGTAACAGCAGCCAGTCTTGAAATACTGTATTTACTGTATTATACTACTTGTTCTGTTTATGTCTTCTATAGAGGAGAGGTAAAAAACCACCTGTTTCTGAAATATCTACCCAGCCTTAAAAAAATACTATCTACAAAATTGCATAATCTTCCTTCTACTTTATTTACAAGTACTAAATCTGGATTATTTTTAAAGAAAAACAAAAACTCCCAACACTAAGAAAAACCGTCGTCGATTTAAAAGAATTAGCAACACTAAGAAAGAAATAAAATAGAAAAATATTAAAATCTAACGTAAGACACAGGAAGGGTAAGACACCAGGATGCAAAACTGGGCTAAGTAAGAGAGAGACTGAGCAGCAGCGGAGCAGGTGAGGCAATGCGGCACAAACAAAGACCGTGAGGCGGAAGACACCAGCAGCTTTCCTCCCCTCAGGGGCGGAAGCCCAGCGAAGCCGCAGCCCCGGGGCTGCCGAGGAGCCGGCCCAGCACCCCCGCGGCCTCACCGCAGACCTCTACTGCCCCTCGGCCCCGTCACCCACCTTCCCTCACTGCGCTGATCCCCGGCCCGGTCCCTTCCCCCTCGCTGTCCTTCCCGGCCGCCCCGACCCCCGCCCGGCCGCCCTCACCGAGGCCGCTGCGGGGCCGGGACGCGGCTCCGACCGAGCGCGTCCGCGCGCTGCCCCCGGTTTGAATGTGACCGACGCCCCAAGAGCGCCCTTCCCATTGGTCGGAAGGTGGGAGGAAGCGAGCGCTGATTGGCTGCAGGAGGGAAACACGGGCGGCCCGTCCGCCCATTGGCCGGTGGCTGCGCCGTGCGCGGCGGAGGGGCGGGTGCGCAGGCGCGCTGGGACGTCTGCGGCCCGCTCTTGGTTCGGGATACGGAGCGCGGGGATGGGGCAGCGCCGGCTGACTTAAATTATTTATCTGGAAGTGCTTTCCCCGTTGGGCCATGAACGGCTATAGTTTGAAGCTTCATTCAGTTGCAACGGAATAGCCGGGCTGTGTGTCTTTAACGTTACGTCTCCCCGTACCTTTCCCTCCGAGGGATCGTGCCTAGGCCCGTCCCGTGTCTGCAGTGTGCCCAAGGCTGCTACAAGCAGCTCCTGCTCCGAGCGTCCCGTTCCTGGGCTATAGCAATACAAACGCACTAAGCAGAATGGTTCGGCCTCTGCGTTTGCATTCTGGGTGCACACAATAATTTGTGTTCTTTGCAGCTGCGTGGTTCTTCTGGTGCTTATCATGAATTCAGTGTTATGCTAAATATAGTCTATTTTCAAGATTGATAGCGCATTATAAAGCTCAGATGTGTATTTATTCCTTAATTATTTGGTAAGTTGCTAATCATTTGCTTGCCATAGACGTCACACATGATGTTTAATAATAAGATACCTACTTTGGCCTTTCATTGAAATTTATCTCATTCTTCTTTATTCATCTACAATTTAAATATCTCAGCTCATCTAGTGATACAGGCTTACTCTACGCTCAACAAAAAGATTTCAACAAGGAAATTTTGTCCAAACACCTTTTTAAGAATGTAATGGATGATCCCATGGAGGTCCCTGTGTTTCTCTCCTAAGTAAGAGCAATTCTAATTCTCAGCTAAGGCTAAGTGCCATGATCGTTTTCAGCATTGCCTTGCTCATCCCTCCATATTTTGGGTGGATTTGGTGGGTTTGTTGTGTTGGTGATCTTGCATTTCACCAGAATCCAAATCTAGTGAAAATGTAAAGAGACAGCGCAAGTTGCATGAATCTGCTCTGCATTTGGCTTCACTTGAGGGACATAGAGGTAGATTATTTTATAAGCAGGAATTTTGATGGGTGTTAAAGAAGAGTAAATAAGTGAAAAATGCCATAAGGAGCTGTCATTTGATTTCTGTAGCTGTGACAAGAAACATCAATACCATACAGATTCCTGGCAAAACCGAAATAAATAGGAGAAGGAAGATGGAATAGATCTTGGGGGAAAGAAGCCCTAAACAAACAAAAGAGTCAGAGAAAGAAAGGCTGTAATACTCATGGAAAAAAAATAAAAGAGCCTCCATTTAGCATTCTTCAACAAAACATAAAATATGTATGGGTTTTGGATGGTTGGTAGAACCATTCTTTATTTGCTTATAAATGTTTATGCTTCTCATTTTGTTTAATATAAAGTCATAGATACATGGGGAATTTAAGAAGTGTATGAACTGTAGTCTCCACCTAAAGGTAATTCCACTTTGAATGACAGAAGTGAATTGTGAATTGCAAAAACAAGTACTAGACTGGGTAACAACCAAAAGGAGAGAGAGAGAGGTCAGTTGTCACAGACATCTTTTGTGAAAATCCTTTTCTTTAGGATTTTTCCTTCTGAGAAGCTGAGGCCTCAGAAACAAAAAGTAAGCAATGGTTATTTGCTGCTGTGGAATGCAACAGGTGGATCCATGATTGGTCTCATGTGGATGTTTTGATTCAGTGACCAGTCACAGCAGAGCTGGCTCTCTCTCTCTTGGTCCAAGCCAGCTGCTTTTGATATCATTCTTTCCTATTCTATTCTTAGCTTAGCTAGCCTTCTGAGGAAACCTTTCCTTCTATTCTTTAGTATAGTTGTAATGTAACATATATCATAAAATAATAAATCAAGCCTTCTGAACATGGAGTCAACATTCTTGTCTCTTCCCTCATCCAAGAGCCCTTGTGACCACTGTCACAGTCAGTCTTTTGTAATGAGTCACTATCAGGGGAGTCTTGTTTGACACTTTTAAATACCTCATCTTATGGTAGGATTCCATATTATTTTGGATAATGGTATTGTAAGTCTAAATGTAGCAAATGTACAGGTGAGTCACGAAGGATTTTTCAAATGTTGGTAAAATCTTTATACCACACTATGATGTTTTCTGTGATAGATATAAGAGAGAGGCTTTCCTCCTCTTGAAAATTTGGCAGCCATTCCCCCATCCTCTTAATTTGGTACTTGAGGTTTAATGTCTGAAGCCTATGAAGAGCTTATCTAAAAGAAAAAAAAAGATAGGTCTTTGATTGCAACTGTTGACAGACATTCAGTGTAGCTGGTTTGGTGGAAAGTGCATTTGGAGAAAGCTTTGCTGAGTATTTCATGGACACCATTTACTGAGAATATCTGGACTATTCCTGACTCCCAATGCATGGCCACAACCTGTGGATGTCCATGAGAAGAAGTAAACATACATTCAAAATGGCAGAGTCACCCCAACGACTGAGGAGTTGTTCTGAAAGCACTGAGTAAGTAACAACTACTAAGATTTTGAGCAGCAAAAATAATCACCAGCTGTCTGGTATTCCCAGTCCTCCTACATCTTACGTTTCCATGACATACTACTATTTGTCACTACTGACTTCTTTGAGATTTATGTGTAATTTTTTTCTTGTTGTTTTTGTGTATCAGTGGATCTTCTGCCGTGGCATTTCTTAATTTACAGAATGGATGCATGTTTTGTGACTGAACTTGGAAAGTAAACCTTTTTTCTATATTGATGGTCATAGTCAATCAGTAAAACAATGAGAACCATTGCTCTTTTGGGTTTATTTGTGTTGTCTTGATTCCAGTTTCTGCTGGAGGTCTATAAAATGCACCGTTTTTCATGCACACAAAATACTGATGTAGAAACTGGCTAATAAACACTTCAAAAAGGTAGTGTCAATGAGAAGTGTTCAAGCTGTTCATGTCAGGAAGGATACCTCGGGCATTTGCTGTAACAGCGATGTGCCTATTATAGTGGTGATTTTAAATTTTTGCTGATTAACTTGATACAAAGATAGTGTTAAGGCTGCAGGCAAATGATCAGGCTCTTGACTAGGGCCTGGATGGAGGTTAGGCTGACTGATGGGAGGTGGAAATATAGAGAATGTAATGAGAAATTGCTGAGCATAACGTTGTAAGCAGCTGATGGAAGCTACAGATCAAACAGTGAAAGTTGGCTGGATCTCACGTGTTGTTACGGAGTTGTGTGAGGGACAGCCAGACTTCACAGGTATTGGAAGTGGAATATTTTGAAAAGGTCATCTTTCATGCAGCAGGATCATACACCATGAAGAGCACCTACATAACCACATCAAGAATACCAACTCCACAGAAGTATGAGGTCACTTGGATGATGGTGCCAGCCATACCAGATGTGAATGTAGATTTATCAAAACTGGGACCAATGGAGAAGAAGAAATTAGAGGCAGATCCTGTATGGAGGAGACAGACACAGACAAAAGCAGGTGCAATACTCAGTCATGTCCCTAAGTGCCACATTGTCCTCATTTTGGCTGGGATAGAGTTAATTATTTTCCTTATAGCTGGTGAAGTGTTGTGGTTTTGATTTAGTAGAAGAATCATGTAGATGGCACCCTGATGTTTTGTTTGTTGCTCAGTAGTGCCTACCCTTAGTAAAGGACTTTTCAGTTTCTCATACTCTGCCAGTGAGGAGTGGCACAAAAAGCTGGGAGGGAGCATGAGCAGGACAGCTGAGCTGAACTGGCCGAAGGGATATCCCATATCTGAGAACATCATGCCCTGTATATAAACTGGGAGGAGTTGGCTGGAAGGACTTGATCTCTGCTCGGGGTCAGGATGAGCCTTGGTCAGCAGGTGGTGATCAATTGTATTGTGCATCACTTTGTTCTCTTAGGTTTTTTTTGTCTCTGGTTTATTTTTGTCTCCCTTTTTGCATTAAAATTATAGTTATTTCTATTTTACTTAAATTATTAAACTGTACATATCTCAACCCATAGGTTTTATGGTTTTTTTTCCTGATTCTCCTCCTCATACCACCAATGGTGGGGTGGGGACTGGTGAGAGATACTGTAGTTAAACCATAACCTTAGCAGTTCTTTTTGCCTCCCAACATGGGGCATGATGTCTTGAGACTATAACAAATCTGACTAGAATGTGTTAGAACAATTTTATCATAAGCATTTGTTATATCAGTTTAATAGTCTCTGGTCACCATGTTGATTTATTTGCTCTCAAAGTTGGTGTGCTTGTTCTTTCAGATGTGCTATGTCATACTGTACTTGCAGTATCTCACCCATGGGAACTGAGCTACAATTATCATGTTGCTGTACTTTGTAGCACTGGCTTATGGTATGACAGAATTGCTGGTCATGAAACAAATCTAATATTTGTACTCAGCATTGCTGTCACCACTGTCACCACTGTCACCACTGTACGTTGGGAGCCGTCTGTTGGAAATTATTAATAACGATAACTTTTTTACCTACCAAGTTCATCACTATTCAGTATTTTGCAAAGAAGAAAAAGTCTCTGGATGAGAGAGCAAAACAGCAGGCACTGTGGTTACCCCAGCCCTGGGGACAGACACCACGGCCGATCCAACTCCCTTGACAGGCACTGCAGCTGAACGTGAGAACCAACCTGTGCTGGTGTCAGATGCTCCTGTAGATGAGAAGAAATGGACATAAAAGCTCACTTAGTAAAGGACAAAGCAGGGTTACCAAAAGAACAAGGAGGAAGAAACAGAACAAGAGGTGACCCCCTGATCCCCATCCTTGATGATCTGCAGGATGTGTGAAAAGATTTCAGCCATCATTCAATGAGCACATTGGTCACTTGGCTACTCCAGTGCTGGGATAATGGATCTAGTATCCTGGAATTAGAGGGTAAGGAAGCCAAGCAGCTGGGCTCACTTTTTAGTTAAAGGGAGTATTGATAAGGCAAATGGAAAGAGGAACACAAGTCCTCAGCCTGTGGTGGAGATGATTCCTGTCAGGCATGAAGGGAAGGAATCCCTTCAAGAAAGACAGATGGACCACCACGAAGACAAGTATCCAGTACCTTCAGGAATTAGCCATGCTAGAGGTGATTTATTCTGCCCCTAACAATAGGCTGTCACCCAGAGATCAAGATGAAATCTAATGTACATGACCCATGTGGCAGAAATTTGTACAGAATACACTTTCTGTGTATGCCACCTCATTGGCAGTCATTATCTGGAAAAACAGATGCAGCAATGATGGACTTAGTGGCTCACCAACTCCAGCAATATGAAGAAAATCTGTTCTTCCCTATTAAGCTGTATCTTGGCTGTAGAAAACTTGTCCAAAAGTGGGAAGAGCTGTTCCAGGAGTTTCAGCAACAAAGAGAGGATAGGTCCTGCTCATCACCTGTACAGACCAGTATCTCAGCTATTGCAGTGAGCGTTCTTTTGCCCAAGAGGGAGGATATAGAGCGTGTACACCACAAGATACCCTGTGGTTTTACCTGAGGGACCACAAAGAAGACATGAGGAAATGGGGTGGAAAGTCTACTGTGACTCTAGAGACATAGCTACATGGGTTGCAAAGAAAAGCAATCACAAATGGAGGTTCTTCCAGGAAAATTGCTGCTCCAGTTTTCAGTGGGCAGTTCCCCAGTCAGAGTGGAAGGGTTGGTCTTACTTCTGATCCTATGGAAATTAATTCTGATTTTACAAGTCAATGGAGACGTTTATTCACCAGTACTAGAGGGGGTCTTCCTGCAATTAGGTGAAAGAAGGGAACAGCCTGATTTACTGACTGTGTGGATCCCAATGGCCTCGCACATCAAGATCCACAGGACCGCAAGGCTCTAGTAAATACCAGTCCACAGTGTCCACTAATGCCGTCAGATCACAAAGAGGCAGAACCCACCTGTGTTTCTGGAGTAATGGGAGATCACAGGATCTGTCTGTGTTGAAGGTTGAATTAAGTCTAACTAAGAATGAGTGGCAAAACCCCCACTCTGTGACTGGCCCAGAGGCTCCATGCATCTGCCCTGTAGACATCTCAGGAGAGGGTATTTGAAAGACCAATAAGAGTATTGGTGGGCTTCTAGTATAGCTGCCTTGGAGAAGGAGGAAATTAGGCAGCTCTTTACTTTGCCAGGTCTCTCAGAGGTCCCTTCAGCGTTGCTGAAGGCTGAAGAGCAGCAGGTGCTGATTCCTACCACTGCAGTGTATTGGCAGCATTATCACACCAGCTGAGCCTCCCTGATTCCCATCCATGAGCTGATTCATCAGCTGGAGAGCCAAGGAGTGATCAGCAGGACTCACCCTTTAATAGTCCCATAGGGACAGTGTGAAAGTCTAATGGAGAAAGGAGACACACAATGGACTCCTGTGGCCTGGATGAAGTCATGCCACCACTCAGTGCTGCCATACTGGACATGCTGGAACTTCAACACAAGCTGGAGTCAAAGGCAGCCAACAAGCATATCACAATTGACATTGCTAGTGCGTTTTCCTCAGTCCTTTGGCAGCAGACTGCAGGACACTGCTCCTGGGGCATCCAGTGCACCTGGGATTGACTGTCCTGGGAGTGGAAACATAGCCCTACCATCTGCCACAGAGTGATCCAGGCTGCACTGGAACTCCAGAACACCTGTAATACGTGGATGACAAATAATTGAAATTATTGCAAGTGGCTTGGTGAGCGCCTCTGTCAGCTCCCTCAGTATCCTTGTGTGGATCCCATCTGGCCCTATAGACTTGTGTGTGTGTGTTTGATGTAGCAGATTGCTGTTTCCCCTTGGATTTTGAGGGCTTCATTCTGCTCCTGGTTCCTGTGTTTCAGCTCAGGGGGCTGGATACTGAGAGAACTACTAGTTTTACTAGTTTTGCAGACTGAGGGAAAGGAGTAATTTAGTACCTCAGGCTTTTCCTTGTCCTTTGTCACTGTTTCCCTGCATACAGTAAAGGATGGAAAACGTGAGGAAGAACTTCTTCACAGTGTGGGTGACCACTACTGGAACAGATTGCCCAGAGAGGTTGTGGAGTCTCCTTCACCAGAGATACTCAGAACCCATCTGGATGCAATCCTATGCAAAGGGCTCTAGGATTACCCTTCTTGAGCAGAGAGGTTGGACAAGAAGATGCCCTATGGTTCCTTCCAACTTTATCCGTTCTGTGAGATTCTATGAGATTCTCCTCAGCCCTCCTTTTGTTGGTATATTTATAGAAACATTTTTTATTGTCTTTTATGTCAGTAGCCAGATTAAGTTCTAACTGGGCTTTGGCTTTCTAATTTTCTCCCTGCATAACCCTGTGACATCCCTGTAGTAGCATCTCCAAACTGCCTGCTCCTTCTTTCAAAGGTGATACACCCTATTTTTTCACTCTAAGTTCCAGCCAAAGCTCTCTGTTCTACCAGGCCAGATTTCCCTGCTGGCTCACCTTTTGGCTCATGGGAATGGCCCGCTCCTACGCCTATGAGAGTTCCTCCTTGAAGAATGTTCTACCATCCTGGACTCCTTTGCCCTCAGGACTTCTCTCAGGGGATTCTGTAAACCAGGTTGACACTGAGTACAACAAAGATGATTGCTCACCTGCCTGTTAGATAATTAGTAATCTGCCATGGATGGCTTTTCAGCTGGAGCTCTTCTGTGTTTTGTTCTGTTATCTGGCCAGTATAATGCATGTATGAGGCCACACAGGAAATCCGTGATGATATGAATTGTGGTACCTCCAGTAGGAGGATAATACCCAGCTGTACACACTGATTTCATCAGATCCAGCTGGTGCTGTTCAGCAGCTTATTTCATTTATGACCAAACTTAGTTACAGATTTATGTGGGCTGGAAATAACTAGAAAAGAACAGAGTTGAGAAATCATACAATGTTGCTTGTGCAGGTTCACAGCTTTGGGTCATGCTGGATCCATGGGTTCTGTTGAATGTCCATGTAAAAAAGATAAAATAAAACATATATATATATATGTCAGAAATTTCCTTTCAAGTGTCCATTTTATAGAAGCTAAGCATGGTACAGTTCCCATGTTTACATCATTCTTAAATATTTCTAAAAGTCGTATAACATGTATTAACTGCATTAAAACCTATCAAACTTGTTACACTGTGTGCTATTCAATTCCTTAGTGAAATTTAAATCTGAGGTTTGATCTTTAAAATTGTAAATAATGCTGTCTACTACTTCTGAGATTAAAGCTTTGGCAAAAGCGATCAGTTTAGGCCAATTAGTCAGATAGTCACAAGTTACCTTTCCTGCCTACATTCTAGTTGGACATGAAAAAGGTCCAGTTCAGAAGAAACACAGTTGTACTGGGACAGTCCTCTGACACCTGCCTGGAAAGCACCATGTGCTGGTTTGTGCAGAGCTCCTCTGCACAGCCCTTAGACTGCATGTGGTTCCTATCTGACTACGTAAGCATGGCCAGAGAAACTTGAATCTAATTTTGCCACTCCCTAAAGAGTGAGAAAGCCCTGAGAGACTCCCATTTACTTTTTGATGAAAACAAGGGGTGTGGGCAGTGGGATATAATCGGTGAATGCCACCCAGTTTAAGAAATCTGAGACCTGAGTTTGTTCAACATCTATTCTAGACATCTTGCCCCATAAATTCCTCACTTGAGACCTAGCTATTGTTAGATTTTGGAGAAAATACTTAGACTATCAGAAAGAACCAAATAAAAGTAGTTTTACTTGGGCAGCTCAAAGTAGTAAATTTAAGGGTGTTCATGGGTGAAAGATGCATTTGTGTGCAACACCAGATCAGGGCTTAAAGTTATTACAACATATCACCATTGTTCACTGCATTATTAGAGTATTTCAGAGAGGAGGTGGCCATAATGCAATAATGTGTATCAGTCATTTTAACATGTATCTTTCTAAAGAGGTGTAATAGCCATTTGAACAGCAATCACCATAATAGCTGTAATGGGACATACAGGTGTGGCATCAGACACTTCTTGTTCCACTGTCTAAAAAAAAGATTAAGAGCAAACACATTGTTTATTGCCAGATAAATAACAGAAAATAGATAACAGATAAATGCCGGAAAATAGGATACAGATTTGTTTCTGCTAATTCATGAGTCTGTGTGGCCATGTGGGGTCTTTAGGAGGCTGGGAGAGCTTGAAGGGTTGCCATGGTGCTCCACAGACTGTTAACTGCTGTTACCATTGCAACTGTTAAAAGTCTCCTTTACCACAAACAGTGAAAGCAAGAAAAGATACTGCATACAATTGTGAATTTGGTCTTGAAAAAGTGATGTTAATATTTAGATTTCAGTAAGCTATATTATGCTCTTAACCACAACGACATGAAATTATTTCTAAATATTTAACCAAGAAGTCATTTCTTATCAGTCTGGTTTTATGTGCAGCTTCTGTTAGCCAGTGTACCTGTGATATTTAGTAAGATTAAGAAAAATAATTAAAAATCAACAAGAACAACAACAACAGAAGCGTGAATTTTCTGGAAATCATCTGCTGGGGAAAAAAGAGTAGAATTAGAGAATTAGAGAGATGGAATGTGTTTGAGGATAACTACATCCAAGAAGGTACAGTCAAGGTTTAAGAAGCTTAGACAGTGTCTTCAGAGAACAAATCCAACATATAGTAACATTTGCTCTGCCCCTCAGGTGTAATTATGACTGTTTCTATGCTGCCTCTTACTTGCCAGTTGCTTCTTTTCCCAGAATCCCTTTTCAACAATTTTATAAAAACTGAGCTGACAAAAAGCTAATAAGGAAAAGGCCTGTGTTTTCTTTACGAGTCTTTCATTGTCTTACTAACACGCAGTTAAGGCTTAGAGTGTGGTTTTTTCTTCTTCCTTATCTATGATAAATTATGATGATAGTAATGGAATTGTAATCATCACAGTGCCTCATGTGGAAGATACTATTATAAGCGTGTAAATTGAGTTACTGTTATTATTGCATATATAAAAATATATTTGTACTGAGACAAAGTGTCCCCTCATAGCTAGAAGAAGTAGGGTTCAAAATTTATTTAAATACTTAATCATTAATACTCCACCCTCTGAATTATCAATGCATCCAAACAATGTGTCATTAAGCCACAGAGATTGCACTTCTTACCTGTTAATTAAACCTTTATTGATGGCCTTAAGACGGAAGTAAATAAAATATTAGTGAAATTGATACGTGAATAGGAGGAGTTGAATAGAAGTAACATGTAACAACCTTAGAAGAATAAAAAGTCAAACCAGATGAGAAAACATAATTATAAAAAAACCCCTGTAAGCATTCAAAGAAAAACAACTAAGTGGGCAATCAGTAATGCTACAAGGGAAGTGAAGGTGATGTTACACAAGGACTTGAGTATGTCATAACTGCCCCCCAAAGCAATGGCATTTTATGCAATTGAACTCTGAAAAAGTTCTCATGAATCTTGTTTTTCACCCCTTACCTGATTTCTCCCTTTTCTGTTAGAGGTCCCTACTTTCATAATGCAGGTAAAGAATCCAGAGTACTTCTTTAATCCCAGTGGAAGTGGGATGTTCCACTGAAGCAGTGCAGCTCAAATACACATTCCTTTTGATGCTCTCTGCTACAGGGAAAGTAACCTGAGGCCATGGGATGAAAGGAGTATCTCAGACTGGCTCACCTCTTTTCTCAGCAGCATGATCAAAAGATTCAAGGCCAATTACTTTCAAAAGCATCTCCTAACCCTGGAAATGGATAAATTATTTTCTGCCTTGAAAGTTCTCACTATTTCTGCTGATAATAATGAGAAAACAACTCCGATGTTAGCAGCATGCAGCATTTGACATTTGTCTCACACTTAGCTTTAGTGGAAGACTCTGGTGACACAAAGCATTCATCTGCTCATTTCAACAGGAGATTTTCCTGTGTTAGATGAGCCATGAGCATGCACAGACCACAACCATACAACAAATTAATGAACTGCTAACAAAGAAGTGTGTCAAAACTTTTGTTGCCAGAATTAGGAGAGAGATCAGATTCAGATTTTCTGGTCTTTTTTAGCAGCCCTGGACAGACTGCATCAAAAGCATCATGGTGGCTCCTGGTTACCACCTCATCACAAAGTTATTGTTACTAAAAAGACATTTACGATTTGGAAAGAGTTTTTTAAAAATGCAGACATTTGCTAAAAAAATTACATAGGGCCAAAATCTAATTAATTTATTTGTGAAGCCAGACAAGAAGTAGGAAAGTATCATACCATAGCATTCAATTGGACCAATATTTAAAATGACAGCAGATCCCAGTACCATACAGATAGGTCAGCTTTGTGTTGCATCATGTTGGTATCAATTGTCTTGAGCACTTTTGGATGTACATTGTAATTACTGTCCATCAGTATTGTTGAGAAAGAAGAGCCTGTGATTTCCAATTATATAGGAAACAGGGATTAATCATATTTTGCCAGGGAGGAAGACAGGACCTGAGATGCAAAGTGTCTCAGAAAATACCTGCTTGTGGATACTGCTTAGAGTATACATAGATAGAGTTACATAAATAATTTTTTAATTAAAAATACAGCCAAATAATCTCATCAACACTCTCCACAAGATGAATAGTGTAGAAATATTTTTCTTAATAGCTCTCTTGAGCTGAATTTTATGGTTTGATTTTTAATGTTTTGAGAAAATAATATTTTCTCTGCAAGCTTTTAAGTGCTATAGGTTGTAAATTAATGCTTTTTTCCTATTTAATGAAAAAATAAAACTGGTCAACTGAAGATAATAATTTAAGACAACTGAATGAGTCTTCAGCTATTTTTGGGGTATGTTCCAATAGACAGAAATAAAAACCTTTTTTGTTTTCATAATATGTAAACAGTGAAGAATGGTAAGATTTGAAATATCAGGGATTGTTTCCATTGCTGGAATTAAAAATAGTTTTTAAACTTCAGCAAAAGAGGAGCAAACTGAAATTTTAGAATAGACTCAAAATGGATTTAAATGTTGTTTCTTTAAAACATAAAAGAAAAAATTGACACTGAAGGAAAAAGACATAGAATCATAGATTGTTTAGGTTAGAAAAGACCTTTAGGATCACAGAATCCAACTACTAATCCAGCATTGCCAAGTCCACCACTAAATTGTGTCCCTAAGTGCCACATCTATGTGCCTTTTAAATACCTCCAGGGATGGTGACTCAACCACTTCCCCAGCAATCTGTTCCAATGCCTGACCCCCCTTTTGGAGAAGAATCTTATAATTTTGATATCCAATATAAACCTCCTCTGGCACAACTTGATACTGTTTCTTATTGTCTTTTGCTTGTTAATTTCCAGAGGAGACTGGATACTAAGAGAAGGAACCAGAGACTAAAGTCCTCTCTTGTGGGGGATATGGGTGGTCTTCTCTCTGATGCTCCAGGAGATGCCCATTTCCATCCCTTTCTTCAATCTCTCCCTTCTTTGAAGAGAAGAAGCTGATTAGCTTTACTTTTAATTGCTATTATTCAAGCAACAATTTATGCAGCTTGAATTAATGCAGCTTGCTGCTATCATCAGTTTTACTGCAGCGTATTAGTTGGTCCCTGATTGTTTCTATCTCTTTCAGAAAAAAAAAGTGACTGTGATTTAACATCCAGTTCTCAGGATGCACAGTTGAATACAGATCTCCAGATGTCTTTCTAAAACAATTGTCCAAAGAACATACCAATACTGACAATCTAGTCCCCAATACTGTGTTATTGAAAGGGCTAAAATTGTGATAGGGGGTGATGTTTTCCCACAAAAAGAACTGGTGTTTTTTAGCTGAAAATATGATTGAAGATTACACAGCAAAGCAAAGTGAATGAACGTTTTTAGCAGGCAGATTGCCCAGAATGGAGCCTCAGGAGATATTTAAAAGAAAAAAAAAATTGGATCTAAGCCTGACAAACATGAAGTACATTTTAAGATCTTATTACTAGAAATAAATATGTAACTGATTTTTATCACAGCTGTAAATACCAGCATGAGTGCCAGAAGATCCACCTCAGGACATCCTTGTTATAGCTCTTAATTTTAGCTCATCTTAAATGAGCTAACCTGGTTATTGAAAGCAGTCCAAGGGCAGCAACAGGGAGCAACATGGGTTCCCAGGCACTGCTGAGAGCTGTTGAGCTGAGAAGCCATGCACTATCCTGCACAGTTCTCCATGCTGTCACTGTTGCTTCTGGAACACAAATAGCATTTTTTAAGGAATACCTATAATATATGGCACAATAGTGACTACTGCCTGATAAAAAGTCTTGCTTTCTCCATAAGAATTTGATTAATTTAAGAAATGATGATAATTTTGTGCAGAGCCATCTCTCCTATTCTTTCCTGACAGATTTGAAACAAAGGTAATAATGAAAAATCAGATGATTTCCCTGAGAATCAGATGTTGCAGGTTGACTGCACACTTCCCTAATTGATGGGGTATGGAAGCAGCAGAAAATTAGAAAAGGAATCATAGTTTCAGTAGCAAACTGTGCTTGTGAACTCACTGCAGCAACACCTCCTCCCAAGGTTTCTTCAGGAAGGAGGTCACTCAAAAAGTAACCCATAGATTAATGGCATGAAGGGAACAACCACCAAGAGAGATTGAATCCAAGGTATGAGAGCTGAAATTAGCAATTAGCAAATGTCCAGACACATGATACCAATCAAAGATTAGAAGGCTTTGTCCACCCTGTTTCCACTGGGTGTGTGAGCAGCATGAAGAGATACGCACAAATTAGGATAATCCAGTAAGCAGAGGTAAAATAGCAGTCAAGATGTGGCAGTACAGCGTGGGCCAGGGAGGAATGTATTTGATATTCACTGGATATCCCCAGTGGCTGCTGATGGTACAATTATCAGCACTGTGGTTATTTGAGGTACCCAGAGCACAGCCCACACAGTGGTTCTTACCAGTGCTGCTGCTGTCCATCCCATTTGTGGGTGAGATGTGGAGAGGCCAGTGGAGGCAGTGAGTTATGCTATGCAGAGCATTACTCTTGGTTGCCTGCCAAGGTAACTCCAGGCTCATTGGAAGGGCTGACCTACATGCAGTAGTCTTGCAGCAACACTTGTTTACATTGTGCATGGAATAGATACCCAGAGGTAAGACAAGACAAAACAAAACTTCTTTTTAAAAGTAAGGCTGTGAATAAACAGTTATCCCATACCTAGAGTGCATCAAAAGAGGATTTTTTCCCCAGAAATCAAAATACGAGACTAATCGAAGGAGGGTCACCATGGCAGTGCACATTTCTGATGCTGTGTAGCAGAGAAACCCCATCAGTTGTCTAGTTTATTACCTTATGCCCTGGGAAAGTTGAAATTCAAGATTATTACACTTTAGATGACCTTAAGGCCATTGTCTTAAGCAAGCAAATGTTCTTAACATTGCTGGTATTAAATGCTTCAAAACTGGAGTAACAGTCACAGGTAGGCAAGGTTGCTGGCATTTTGACCCTACCTAGTATGTATTCCATATATACTAAGAAAACTTGATTATTGGCTACAATAATTACTTGGCAGGACATTGGCACTTAGCCTCATTCTCAGTGAGGAGGTTCTGTAGCCATGTGGTTCTCCAGGGTATAAGCATGAAATCTAGTTTGAAAAACTTGTCCCCATTTGCAGTGGTGAGAAGGGAATATAATTATGACCAAATTAAATATTTGATTGTCAAAAATGAAGTTCCTGCAACACCAAGAAGTTATGCAAGGGCTGTCTTTGAAATAGAGAAGCCTGTCAGGAACCCTTCAGGCTTAACTCTGTTTGAAGGACTGTGTTGGAAACTTTAGGCTATTAAGGTTTTAAATCCCAGTGGATGTTTAGAAAGTACAGACCCCATTGAAGATGGCCTGAGTTTTGTGAAGAAGGTAGCAGCAAAGATCAAGGACTGAGCTAGCTTAAAGAAAAAATGTGCAAAGGAGATGATGGAATATGTAAGAATTAGCAATTAATATAAACTGTCAATATAAACTGTCAGTTTATATTAATTGCTAATTCTTACATATTCCATCAGTAGATGGAAAGGAAATCTGTACAGATGTTGAAAGTTTCAGCAGATGATCTCTATCATTTCTGTAAAGCCTAGATCCTCAGTGTTTACAGGTATTCCTGCTTGCCCAGCCACTAACCAGTACAGGCATATCCCATGCCTCAGTACCAGCTCTTTAATACAAAAATGTAGTCTAATACTTTCAAGATGCCTTAGCAAAACAGATTACAAATAAGAGCTGTCTTATTCACCAGAGTCATTACTTCAAAAAATAAATTAAAACTTAAGATTATAGAAGTTAGATTTTAACACCTTATTAGAGCAGTAGTAAATTATTCACTGTAGTGTGGAAATTCAACATAATCTACATGGATAAGAAGGAAGATTTTCTTCTCCATGTTAAACTGAAAGAATCAAGTGTTCATGGTTCAATAAACCCCATTCCTTATAGCTTATACTGTTCTGTGAGCACTCTACAAAATACTGAGTCCCCGAGTCCCATTTTGTCCAAAAAAGTGCCTGCTCTCTCTCTGAAATCATGATATCTGAGTCCCTGATCTATTTCATTTCTTCACCAAAAAGACCCACAAAGCACCTTAAAGGAAGTCTGCCTAGTTCTCACCCATCATTAGGCAGACATGGCAGAATTTTCTCACATGTGAAACCATTACACTTAATTTTGTTTTTTGCATTGGAATCCGAATTCTCAGGTGTAAAACCACAATGCTTTATACTAGCTGGCCAGAAGACTGGCAGAGCAGCCAATAACATCAGATCTGGTTTTGCCCTGGTCGTGTCTTACATGCCTTCTGATAAGAAACCACATGTGGTCACATATTTATACCATGAAGGTACATTGAAGAGAGGAACCTATCAGCCACTTACTGTGGGCTAAGGTAGGTTCTGAATTTAGCCTAATTGCCCAGGTTACCATGCTCTCCTGTCTGGCTTAACCTCCAAAGAATGTGGTAAACAGGTCACCCCTCAGTGAGCTCACTTTTACCACAAGGTGAGAGTAGGCACAGAGGGAGATACTGATGAGTAGTTGATATGTGGGGGCTTCAGATCCCTGGATTACTTTTCTTTTTGCCATCTGCCCCCTTGCTGCTCTCCTAAGTTTGATTGCTTTTAGGTCAGGGACAGTAACTGCAAATGAGAAGAATAATTATTTCCATTCAGAAACTGGCAGCATCTAGCTTGAAGGTATATTTCAAGATTTCTTCACAAAGCAAAGTAATTCCCTGTTTATTTACAGAGATTTTGTGAATGTGGTTTTGTGAATGCTGCTACATATTAAAGATAGTAGGATCTGATTACTTTAAATTAAATACTTTCTAATAGTATTGTGGAATCATTTTCAGGTCGATTTTTTATAGAAAATACACCTTTTCTGAGAAAATATATTGCACAATACCCTGTAAAGGCCAGAAACGACATTTTCTATGACTGCTTTGGATGTTTGAAGAGAGAACCATTTTCAATGAAATTTGCTTTCTTACAGTCCTCAGTTGTCTGCCCCAGTGGCCATGACCTTCCAAAGATAATTGAATGTCTTTTCAATTACATTGGCCAGCACTTGTGGGTGTGTCCCATCAGGTCCAGTGTGTATGTCCAGTTTATTTAAATAATCCCTAACATTATCTTCATTCACCAAGAAAATTCTTTCTTGCTCCAGAACCTTGATATATCTTGGGAAACTCTGAGATTTATATAAGAGGATTTTAAGAACAGAAAACTTAGAACTATGATGGCATTGCAAAAACAAATTATTCAATTCTCATGTATAAAAATCATGTGGTTAGTGAGTAGGGGCTCAGACAGGATCTTATTTTTACATGTGGTGCTGGGGAGTCTCAAATTAGTCAACAGCAAATGAGTCATTTCAAAAAACCAAGTCATTAAAATACACAAAAAAAAGTCACAAAACTACCTCAGATTTGAACAAAATTCCTTATTATCTAAGGAAGAAAAGAAAAAGGTGTTTGAGACATAACTTGATTGCTGTTAATCTTCACTGGGAGAAAAAAGTAGGTATTACAGTGGTCTCTAAGTTAGTGGGAAAAAGTTCCAAGGAACCAGTGTCTGGAAGATTAAACTGGAGACAAAACACAGCACTAAGCATAAGCACTGAAATAAAGCTTTCAAGAGGATTTGTGAATAATCATCTTTGAATCAAATTTACCCTGAAAGAATGTTTTTTGTCAAAAGTTTCTTTGTCTCAATACAAATGTAATACAATGAAATGCAGTGAGGCTGATATATCAACGCAGATGTTAATTTCACGGTCCTGTCTGATTTAAACCTATTATATAATTCATTCCAGAGGTCCTGACAGTGAGTTTGAAGCCAAAACCAATGTCAGACTTTAAAAGTACTGCCCATGCTGAAGGGTATGGTTGATGCTGTACATCTAAAGAATACCAGTCAGGCTGAGGTATCTAGGATCGCTGTCGAGGCATGAACACCAAAAATAGATGGGAATTAAAAACATGCAGTGCATGGAAGACAGAAAAAACCTAGTAAAACATGAGATCATTTCATCAGAAGGAGAAGAGATCCCACTAAACAGTGAACATTTTGAAACTCCTACTGAACAGCGTTTCAATATAATTTTTGTACTAATGAAGTTTCCATGGAATTATGTCCAATTTTTGCCATCATGGACTAATCATTTGAGTGTGTACATTACTCTGCGTTCTTAACAATGCAGCATTGACTATGGTGTTGATTTTGTTCTAAGTAAACATGCCAGAACTATCAAATGCATTGTCACATTTGTTTTATATTTATTAGTTACTTTTTGCTTCCTTAATTACTTTACCATATGCTGAGTGACTGGGTTGCATAGCTGTATAGGAGGTGTAATTCATATGACATGAATATTTTGTGGAACTCTTTTTTGCATCAGGGTTTCTACCATTATACATCTTAGTCTTCTTTCTTCTCTACCCCATCTGTTGAAATGGTGAATTTATTAAAGACAGTTTTAAAATAAGACTTCTGTAAGACAGTTGTGTCAGATGTGACCTTTATGTTGAACAGGGAATGCATAATTATTGCAAGATTTACGCAGCTTTTTGTGGAATTATAAATTTATCAAAATTTTGCATCATAAGAAGCAGAAAGAAGTAAATAAGCTCCATTAGAAAACTGAAGAAGTCGAGAACAGTTCTGAACGAATAAACTGAGTCCTTAGCTACAATTCCTTTTTAATATACTTCCAAGAAAGGTGGTTTGTATTGTACTTGTAAGAGAAACTACAGTTAGATTTACATGTGCACTACCTCTCTGATGGAATGATTTTGGTTGTACTATATTAATGTCTTCTCCAAAAATCCCATCCTCTTTGAAAGAATTCCTTCCCTAATCTATGTTGTAAAAGCATACTCTTATCCTGTTTTCACATCACATTTTTCCCAAGCAGAAAGCCCATCTATTTCCTCACCCACATCTGTCTTATTTGCATCCAGATGCTGCTCTACTGCTGCTTGTTTCACTCCTGTTCCAGGAGGCAGCCCCAGGTCCCTAAGCACCCTACCAGCTGGATTGGTGCTGGAGCCAAGATTAGTCCTTCCTTCCTTCCTTCCTTCCTTCCTTCCTTCCTTCCTTCCTTCCTTCCTTCCTTCCTTCCTTCCTTCCTTCCTTCCTTCCTTCCTTCCTTCCTTCCTTCCTTCCTTCCTTCCTTCCTTCCTTCCTTCCTTCCTTCCTTCCTTCCTTCCTTCCTTCCTTCCTTCCTTCCTTCCTTCCTTCCTTCCTTCCTTCCTTCCTTCCTTCCTTCCTTCCTTCCTTCCTTCCTTCCTTCCTTCCTTCCTTCCTTCCTTCCTTCCTTCCTCCCTCCCTCCCTCCCTCCCTCCCTCCCTTCCTCCCTTCCTTCCTTCCTCCCTTCCTTCCTCCCTTCCTTCCTCCCTTCCTTCCTTCCTCCCTCCTTTCCTTCCTTCCTCCCTTCCTCCCTCCCTCCCTCCTTCCCTTCCCTTCCCTTCCCTTCCCTTCCCTTCCCTTCCCTTCCCTTCCCTTCCCTTCCCTTCCCTTCCCTTCCCTTCCCTTCCCTTCCCTTCCCTTCCCTTCCCTTCCCTTCCCTTCCCTTCCCTTCCCTTCCCTTCCCTTCCCTTCCCTTCCCTTCCCTTCCCTTCCCTTCCCTTCCTCTTTCCCTCTCTCTTCTCTTTTACCCTACTCCAAGTTCTACCAGTGTGTTTATAGTAGAAGATAAAGGACTAACTCATACTGATTTCCATGCCAAGTGTATAATTTACTAATAAAACTTAGTAAGTTTTTGAGGACCCTCTGGATTCTGTTGCTCTTTTCCAACCACAAGCCTCTATGACTGTTGGGTGCTCCCCTTCCCTAGGAGTGGGACACCACACATACAAAATCAGGCCTTGAAATGATACCTCTAGGTTACAGGGAAATTCTGCAAATATTGCTGAAATAACAGCTATCTGGAATGGGACCTTCCAAGTGTCAGTAGTATCATCAATGGCACTCAAACATATGTTATTTATCCATTAAAAAAACCACAGAAACAGAATTGCTGAGGGTGCTATTCCATCATTCTCAAGTGGTACTCAGCATAAGTATGTGTATGTATCACAGAGTCACAGAATCGTAGAATCATGGAGTTGTTTGGATTGGAAGGGGACCTTGAAGCTCATTTGGTTTCACCCCCCTTGCCATGGGCAGGGACACCTTCCACTAGACCAGGTTGCTCAGAGCCCCATCCAAGCTGGCCTTGAACACCTCTAGGGACATAAAAAAGATATGTATTGTGACATTGTTAAAGAGTTCAGATGTTTGCCTTTTGGGACAAGAGAGATTTTAGTCCCTTAGTGATAAGGTCATTATAAGGCACATGATTTCACAGTAGCTGCAAGGAATCCCACTGACCTGTTCCTACCATAATGCCAGTTGCTGGATGATGAAAGAATGTGCAGGCTGCAGTGAAAAGATCAGATTCTAGGGAAACACCTGGATGCAGTCCTGGCCATGTCTTTGCAGAATGCTGATCTTACAGAGCAAGGACTTGCACACTATACATGTTATCTTTTGATTACTTGAGCAGATAATAGCAAGCTCTAGTTGCATACATTTTCCCCATACACACTCAGCTGGTAAATCTGGCACACACAGACAGAAATTCTATCCCCTCCCTCTAAATCTAAGAGGAAGCAATCAAGGAAAATGAGGGATGCCTCCTGCTCCCACATCCCTTATTGCACAGTGACGTGGCTTAGGAATGAAGGAATGCCAGGTTGCCCTGTGTCAGATCGTGTGTTGTGCACTGGTGTGGTATGCACATCCACTCTGCTGTTATGGACTGATTTATGTCTTCCATTCGAGACTTCTGGTTTTACAGACTCTACCTGCAATAAATGTTCTGGGTGCAACAACATGTTTCCCCTTCAATTTCCGAGTACATAATTTTTAGGGTACCCAGCCTTTATGTACAAAAGCAAAAGTATGTGTAGAACAACAGAAAATATTTTTTAATAGAAGAGGTGGAAAATGTTCTTCTCTTAACCTAAGCAAATAAAGCCTTGTTAGGAATTGTTATCAACATGACATGCATCTATTCCCATTTGAAATAATGTGCGTTTGAAAGCCCACTCTGAAGCAGTCTGGGACAAAATAAACCAGGGGCTCTGTTAAAAATTTATTTTTCTTTATTAACGAATAAAAAGTTTTAATGACTGGGAAAATATAAGCAGGATTTGCTAGGGAAAATAATAAGAGAACATGTATGTCATCATGATCATGTTACCAGAAATGGTTTCACTATTGCTTCATACTTGGTAGGTCCTGGAACACATTAGTAACGGAGACTGAAAACAAGCAAACTATGGAAAGATAAGCATAATTCCATCTGTTAATGCAAAGGAGATTTCTTCATTACCTGCTGACTCAATAGTGTGTTATGGACTGCAACATATGTTAGTTATGGAAGTTGCCATTGAAAACAAGCGCGCATTAGCATCCCACTGACCACTGCAATTCCCAGAGCATGAAGTGGTCTGAGGTGTCCCTTGCCAGCTACAGGGAAAATTTAGACAAGCATGAAAAGAAGCTGAACTAGGAGAGGAGTTCCAGAAAAGCAAATGTTTCACAAGGCTTTCCACATCCCTCTCAGTCAGAAAAAGCTTGCTGAGAAATGGCACAAGCCAAAGACTGTAATTGTACCAAGCTCCACAGTCCATCCATTTGGGATAATTTTTCAGTGATAGTTAATTAATCTTAGTCTACTGCTGTGTTAGAGCTACAAAAATATCAGAAGAGATGGGTACTCTTCCTTAGTATACCTATATCTCTTATATTTCTGCAAATTGCAAAGACAAATTAAAAGAGGCCGTTGTTGCATGATTAGATCACTTCCCTTTCTCCTCTGTAGTTTACCAGGTACAGGAAAAAAAAGAAGTGGTGCAAAAGAAATGCTCTTTTGCCATCTTTACACAAAGACAAATACAACTTGCAGCTGTAAACCACTAATAACCTCAGTGCGTAAACCTGGATACTGTAGCAAAATGGAGGAGTCTCTTCCCTGTTTCATTACAACTCACTCATGACAGCAGTCAAAAGGGTCAGTGGACCTTTTTCCTGTCATAGATTCTCTAACACACAGCTTTCACGTCGTTCAGTGCTTGTAACATTCAGCAGAACATCTTCTAGTTCATCCACTGCCAGAGGCTGACCTTGAGGTCCGTGGTCATCATGGTCTCTTCTCCTACCTCTCTGCCATTAACATGCAGCCTCTCAGTTACTTTCACCTGGGTCCTACAGGGAAAGGTTGAGAGAGCCTCTGTTCAAAGTTATGTCATAGCAGATGATGGTGGCTCAAGGAGTTGGCTGTTGGTTGCTCGCACCAGCAGCTAACCCAAACTGTACCATGACCCAGATAGCAGCAGGAAATGTGACTTGGCATTGTGTTGGATGGCATAACTGTGATGAACTGGGTAGCAAATGGAGAGCAACACACAGAAATGAAAAGTGAAACATTGTGCAAATGTCAACTCATTAGGAAGTTGACCAGTACATGGAAGAGTGAAAAGGGAAAAAGCAGGGAAAATAAAAACATAGAGAGAAATACATGAATAATATTTTGAAACTAGTTTAGCAACATGTGCTTGCTTTTTTATGTATAGCAAAGCAGGAAGTTAACTGCACAGGATTTCTCCTGCGGCTCTGGTGATACACACTGATGAGTTGAACTGTAACTCAGTACAGTTACAGTCTTTGGTTTGTGCCGTTTCTCACACTGATGACAGGTTTAGACATGCAAATAGGTGCTGGACAAGAATGGCAGTAGGGGCATGAAGCCAGGAGGGGAGAGGAGTGCTGTGGGGGAAAAATACACAGCAAATATTTATTGAAGGCAAGCTCATATGTAGGGACATCAAGCCCACTGAAGGTGTGAACAAAACCTAACATCGATAGATAACTATGTCCCCAAAAATAAATTGGCAGCAGGGAATGTTCATGATCCTGAAATGAAATCAGCTGGACTAACAAACTCCTAAAACACTCTCTGTCTTGCTTTCAGCGTAAATCAGCTGGGTTTCTTCACAGCTGTTCTGAAGATTTGTCCAGGGAGTAGGACCCAAACACTCTCAGCCTGTCTTCATAGGAAAGGTGCTCCACCCCTTTGATCATTCTTACGGCCTTCCTCTGGACCTGCTCCTGTGCTAAGGCCCCCAGAGCTCGACACAGGTGAGATCTCATCAGAGCAGAGCAGAGGGACAGAATCACTTCCCTTGACCATCTTGTCACACTTTTTGATACAGCCAAGGATATGGTTGATTTTTTTTGGCTGCAAGTACACATTTCCAGCTCTTGTCCAGCCTCTCATCCACCAGTACCCCTAGTCCCTCTCATCAAGGCTATCAAATTGTTTCCTTTGTTGCTGAAAGATTGGATTACTCGGAATCAAAATAAATGAATCATACAGACACACAAATATGTCAAGTATGTGGAACAGGTATTTGACCCTTGCCCTGTGGCTCTGTTCTCAGTCTGGCTATATCTGTACCAAGTTTACTGTATGGATGTGAACTAATCAGGAATTACCTTGTGCACACCACACCTCAACCTATTTACTTTGAATAGGCCGGAAGCAAGGACTATATTACACTGTTTGTATTGATTTGTGAACCACACCTTATGATTACCTTATCTTTGGGCTATGAATGTGAGGCATCCTCTTGTATTTACATTTATGCCACTGGTTTTCTGTGCAGCTGGGGACAACTTATTTAAACATGCTATGGCTCCATTTCTTCATCTCTAAATTGGGGGCAATTCTTTCCTCATAAGATTGTTATGAAGACACATTAATTAACGTTGATAAACAGAGGATATCCTGGGGTGAATGAGATAGATGCATGAAAAGTATTCTTATAATTCATATTATGACAGCACATTCTGTTTGTATGTACACAGGGAATATACACACTGGCTTAGAATGGGTGAAGTTTACCTCAATAGTGAACTATACATAAGGGTGGGATTAATTTTCTTTAGTCACCTAACACCTACTAGTCACTGCTCTAGGCTTTTTTGCATTATTGATAGAGATGGAAAACCTCAGTCAATGACTTTTTTATCTAAGGGTGATAGAAACATCTTCCTCTACAAGTATCTATTTCTCCCCACTGGCTATGGAACCTGGAGCAGCTCATAGAAAATTTGCAGGTGCACAGTGGAAATTGAGACTAAGCACAAACTTACCATTTTGATCAAGCAACTGCTACTGTTTATTACTTATTCATTAGAATGATAAGGCTAAGATATCACCCATATTGTACCCACCATATCCTTTAAAGTGAAGTTGGATAGCCATGTAACAAAAATTATACAAGTGCGTACCCAGCTTTATTATTGCACATGTGGATACTTATTACACTGTCTTTCTAAGCATGCAGACACAACACTGCAGAATCACCTGGAAACTCCAGAAACTCCAAATTCTGCAGGCGTGATCTCCGGTTTCTTCACTGAATGCATGGCAAGCCCTAGCCCCAGAAATTGAATATGCAGCAGGAATCCATTTAAATTTAACAGCAGAGCTGAGCTCACATTTGGGAGAAGGAAAGGAGGTGTAGGAAGAGGTGAAAGAGGTGGACTCATCTCAGGTACCCCTTTGAACTTCAATGATCAGTGAGTCATTGTTATAGGTCACTATACCTATAGGAATATTGTCTTGGCAGTCTTTAGCCTTAACATGGACCAGATGCCTTTTTCCCTAACCTTCCCTCCTTTGGCCAGAGCATTTCTCATGCAACCATAGCAGAGTGTTTAAAAACTGCCAATATCCAACTTGCCTGCAATGTATTTTTATCTAAGCTTATTTTGCAAGGGCTTTATGGTAAGGGCTCTGTTCCTGCTGTACATGTGATTGCTAGCATAAAGGTTCCAGTTCCAGTCACTGTGGCATTACAGATAAACTATTCTATTTGCAATTAATAGTATTCCACTCTTAGGTGAAATTCCATTTATACATGTGTTAGACATACAGAATATTCACATTTTAGGATATAGTGCAAGATATTTTAACATGTTTGATATTGTGATGCAAGAAAAATCTCTATACATTCATATGAAGTTTGAGCCCAAGCGGCAATAAAAGTTGCTGTAAGTGCTATATTGGTTTAGTGTTTGATTTTCTTAGTAAAATGATCTTCCAAAACTCCCATGATGACCATGTTGGATAGTCTGACTGTATTGTAACTGCTGTTATTATGATTAATCACAGAATTGCCATTCCTATAGGGTAACGTATCTGTGGTTATCATTACACCTATACATTCACAAATATTCTTTTACAGTATGACTTAATCTGTATCATCAATGAATTTGAGTAAGTTTGGGAGTATAAACATTACCTGATCATAAATCCTGTATGATGTACTGTGAGATAGCATATACTGAAAGTATAATTCAGGTCATGTAACATTGTAACCTGTGTCCTTTTGCACATATCAGAAAAAAAAAAAAAGACTAACTACATCTAGGACTAGATTCCATTTTTACTTGTCATACAAAAACTTTTCTGACACTTTAAATGCAGTACACATTGAACAGAATACAATTTTCATCCCACCTGGCCACTTCACAAGTCACCAAGTAAAGCTATCCCATTTGAAACACTTGAAGTAATATTATAATTTAATGGATGCATATCTTTAATGATATTGGTAATATTAAAAACTCTAATCAGCACAGAAATGAAAAACTCAGAGTCCAAGAGTATTAAAACACTAAAATACTTGGCCAAATGACTCCCTTAAAGTTGATTTTTCTCTAATCTTAAAACAATAATTAATTTAATGTGCATTAGAGAGAACATGTTCAAATATTAAATTGGTTGATATCACAAATGTGTAACTCATTAACATGGCTCAGGTTCAGGACTCCATAAAAAGGCAGAAATTTGATTTCATTAAAACAAAAATAAAATACGTAAGCAATTAATGGCCACCAACCAGGTATTATGAAATACAGATTTTGCTAGATAGGCTTACTATTTGAAGATCAGAAGTCTGATCAAAAAAGTTAATGGTACTAGCCTATAAGATAAAGCTTCTGTAAGCATCTGAATTACATGAGTTTAAAGAGTTAGAGGTGCAAAATCTAGTTAATTTAATTTATATGAATTAACAAGTAGCTAAGTGACAGCAAGTGTAACTGCAAGTGGACCATCAGCTGTATGGAGCACAATAATTTCTGAGAAACCGTTGACAGATCTGGCATTCACATTTCTACAAATAATATAACATCTCCAATGTGCCTAACACTAACCATCAAAATAAGACTAATCTGGTTTGCAGTCCAATAAAAAATCAAGAAGTTACTAAATGAAGAAATATGAATTGAATTCCAACATAGAGAAGAGATTACTGACAATAGTCTGATCTATACAGTAGGGCTGACAAAGTAGAAAAGCTGCAACTGGAAATTCTGGCAAGAAAAAATTATTATAATAACAACTTACAAGTGATTAATTCAGAAGAAAGAGAGAAATGGAAACTCTTGTATACCACAGAGATAGAAGATATAACTTCTTTTTCTTTGTTGCAGAAAGTTACATGGAGGCTATTTGCTAGGCAGCCAGTCTGGGCTGAAAACAGAGCAGAGATGCTGACAGCAACCAAGAAGGATGTTTCATCTGCTTCTTGACACAATAACCAGCAGCTCTGAGCACCATAGCACTGGGCAGCTCTGGGCACTGGGTTATGGGCCTGCACTTTGGCAGAAGTTTCTGGTGCACTCCCTTACCCCTGTGTCAGAAAAATACAGGAGATAGATTCTCTTGTAGGTACTCTTATAGGTTCTCTTATAGTCAGGTACTGTCCTGCACTGCATTTTTGTTTAGGCACCAATATTGTACTGTGTAAAACTTTAAAAAAGTTAAAAGTACAGTTTCCTTTCTGTAGCTAAATAGCCCCTGTGGAATTTGAATACAGCCCTGGAGCTAGCTCTGTATCGACAGATACCCTTCCTAGAGCATGCTGGTATAATGAATGCTATTAAATATCATATGTACTGTATGGATACTGGTACTGTTGCATGGTGTTATTCTGCCCAAGATGCAAGACTGCATTTGTTGGATTTCAGAAAATGCTTGTCAGCCCATTTCTTCAGCTTGTCAAGGTGACTCCAACAGCAGACATATCATCCAGCACGATGACTGCTCCCTACATTTGGATATCATCTGTGAACTTGTGGCAGATACATGCTGTTCCATTGTCAAAGCCATGAATGGAGATGTTAAACAATACTGCTCCCAATATGAATGCCCAAGGAATACCCCTTGTAAACAGACAGCACATAATTTTCAGCCTGTTGCTCCAGCCTTTTTTTTTTACTCACTTTAATTCACCCAGCTAGTGAATTAAACTAATAGGTAAACCCACCTCCCCTGTCTAGTTTAGCTCCAAAGATGCTGTAAGAGCAGAGACAAAAGTTTGCCAGAGTTAAGGGCAACCACTTCTCTGCCCTCATCTTCAAATCCAGTCATTAGAATGACAAATGTAATGAGGTTGGTCAAGCACAATTTGCAATTGGTAAATCCATACTTCTTTTTCCCAATCACTTTCTTCTCTCTAATGTGCCTGTACATGACTTACACAAGGATTTGCTCCCTAATCTCTGCAAAGATGAAAGTAAAGCCAGGTGGTCTCTATTTCCCCAGCTCTTCCTCCTTGTCATCCTGGAAGATGACTGTGACATTTGCTTCTGCAGTCATTGGGAACTTTTGATCACTGTAACCTCTTGAAGAAGTAGAGAACAGTCTTGCAGTGATATCAGTCACTCTTCCTACCTGGCTCTGTGTTCAAGTTGATTGAGTCATCCCTAACTCAGTCTTCCTCTCACACTGGTTATATTCCACCAAACACATGGAAAGCCTGAGAATTTTGCCCATAAAAACTGGGATGTAAAATCCTCCACCTTTCTGACTCCTTCATTATAGGCTACCTGTTCACTTGGCCTTATTCTTTTATTCTTCCTCTTGCTGCTTTCTTAATGTACTTCATCATTTTTTACTCTGGCTAGTCTTTCAGTTTTTTAATTCAATCATTTCAGACTTGGGAATTCCTTCTGTATTTATCCTGAGCAGCCCATGCCTTCTTCTGTGTCCCATAGGATCCCTTTTTCCCCTCTAAGCTCTGTCAGGAGTTTCCCATTTGGATAGTCTGGCTGCCTCGCCTGCCTCATGTCCTGCAGACAGAAGCTGATACTTCTCATGGTTTGAGACTCATTCTCCTGGGATCCTTTTTCTTTCAAAGGAGCAGCTCCTGGGAACTTGCACAACAATAATCTCCCTGAGGTCCCCTTCTTTTTAGTTCAGAATAGATATCACTTCTTGCCTCTTTTGTTTTCCTTCTTTAAATCTTATGGCTTACTAGGTCTACACCAAATAATCCTGGTTCTTTTGTTATTAGAATCAGCTAGGCAGAAATAAAACCAAATTTTATTATTTAACAAGCTTATTTAAAAAGAAGAATTTTTTTCAGCATGTATCAATAAATTGATCCTCAGAATATACTACTGTAAATATTTTATTGTACTCTTATAATGCAGCATCCTTGGCCTTCCTCACATTGACCACTTTCCCAATGAAAAGACAAGTAGCATATTTCTCTTAGTGTTTTTGCTGTAAAAATATAAAATAGGTGTCCATAAAGACTCTGCTGAATTCAGTGGAGTCCTGCTCATTTACACATTATCTGTTCCAAGTATTGATTCATGAACTCTTGAAGTAATTCAGATACAGAGCTATCCTTTTGTGTCCATGAGCCTGTCATTACTTGTGGTTTTTTGGCAGGTATTACAGTATCTGATTGGCCTTTGTCCTTTGGACATACTTTAATATTGCCTCCAAAAGATAGATTCTCTTCCAATGTCAGGCTTCCCAGGTTTTGGTTTTAAGCATCCTGCTCCATTACATAGATAAGACCTAATATTTTGAGAAAAGGTCTGCGGCAAAATAAAGATTTGTGGGTAGATGCAGAGTTCATGAAATGTGCACGTAGATAAAATGTGCTCATTTAGTGCATCTACTCATATGCAATAATTGTCTTTTAAAAAACAGGAAAGTTTAAGGTGTCAGCTTTCCCTTTGGGAGTCCACTTATCTGCCACGTAGAGCTGTGACTTTTACCTTGGGGACAGGTGACTTCATTCCCACCAGAGCTTTGTAATCCTGGTAAAATCTTCCTGAGCATTAATTGCTGCTTGCGCTAAGAATGGATGGCTCAGAGGCTAACACCAAGGCCAGTGCCACAACACCCTGTAATGGGCAGTGCAAATCCCAGCAGGAAACCCAGTCTGCCTGCAGAGCAGCCCTCCCTGGGGATTTCCCTGCCTGGATATCCCCAGCCAGGAGACATGGATGCATGGCAACTTGGGCTGAGTGTGATCAGGATGTGGTAGAAGATGATTTCAAGGCTCTTTACAAGGTAATGATAGTGTTTCTGATTTCAACAACTAAATATTCATATGTTCTATTATCTTTTTCTGCTCTTGCTTTTTCTCTTGAAACCTTATTGTTTTATACACACACATACACACAAACTGCAAAATTTTCTACTGCAAATCCTGACAACTAAAAGATTTACAGTAGTCACTGCACAAAAACTCAGAGCAAAAGCTCATACATTTAGTAAGAAATTTAGAATTTCACTATACAAGAATTTCACTATACAGGCATAGGAAGTTTAATGTTTTATATGTGTCTTACTTGCTTTCAAATACCTGGTGGATCTTCAGGTTCTCTCCAAGTAGTGTCCTGAGGCTCATGCCTGCATATGGCACTGAAAAGACCCATGAACCATGGGTTTATACCAGAGAGTGGCCAAGACATAGCTCATTTAAAGGACATATCAAAAATTTCTGCTCTATTCCATTCCAAATGGTTGGAACTGGCATCACTTTTCTCTAGGCTCGTTTTCCCCATACATAAAATGAAATTAATCATCCCAGATTACCTCAGTAGGGCTATATGGCTGATCTATTGTTTATAAAATGTGCAAGCCTGTGGCAAATACTTTCACACGATTTTCTGAGGATAAGACAACATGCCTATAATGATGACTGGCACTCAGGCTTGTCCATCCAGAGCGTGCAGATCCACAGCGTATCCCCCTGGCAGAGTGAAAGGTGGAGCGGGAGCCAGGTCACGCCAGTTCAGGGGCCAGAGGCTGACACAGCCTTTATATATAAATGCCTTTACCACAGTTTTGTCCTCCACACAGCGCACAGGTAAAGGGTATGGGCAGCACCATGGTTACCACCCATACTCACACAGTTACGGCTGGAGGCAGCACGATGGCACCCAGCTTGCATAACCACCGCCCTTCCACCTGCCTGCATTGCTATAAGCAGCTTCTGCAGGGGACTATGCCCTACATTTCAGGCCATTACTAGTGCAGAAGCAAAGGTGCAAGATCATCCCTACAAACAGCTCCACGCCTTCAGGAGGCTGACACACCCAGTGAAGTGGGTGCAGTAGCTGTGACACACACCTATGGAAAAGGCTGGATTTGGGAGTTAGTGACTTGCTGCAGATCTGACTATACATGTTGCTGTCATTTCAACACAGTGCCCTCAAAACATCAGCCCATAGTTTAGCATCGTCCTTCTCCAGCATGTACACATATGAAGCCCTCATTGCAAAAGCGTGCTTGCCACACCTCACAAATGATAGATGCTGTGACAGATATCACCGCAGATAAAAATCTTAGCTGTGTAAAAGTATGAGAAACCGTGTAAGAAAAGTATCGTCAAGGCAGAGCAAGACAGTATATATACAGGTTTCTGTCATCTTCATGTCTGTTGAACACTCAGTTTTGAAAAGAAGCTGAAATGCAGGTAAAGCTATGAATGTATGTGTACCTGCTGGGTACACAACACATCTCCTATACTGGATATCCACATTAGCTTCATGGTTAGTGACATTTTCCACACAGGAATCAATGATAAATGAATTGCTCAGAATGGTGCTGGGAAACACTGGACTAGTGGCTCCTCTTCTGAACAAGTACCAAAGAGCATCAGTTTAAGCTAAATGCAGCCCAGCACTGCAGGCCAACACTTCCAGTCTCTGCCCAGACTGCAGTAAACAGTGTTTGTTCTACAGTTTAGAAGAAAACTCTAAATATAATGATCCTGAGTAAAATCAGAGATATATTTACTTGAGAGTCAAGCCTGATATGGCTTCGGAGAAAGCTGCCCACCACTTCCCCCATCTTCTTCTTGGCACCAATTTTTTATGCAGAAAAATGAAGAAGAAATGTCAATATGTATAGAGAGCCCTTTGGAAACAAAACTTGCATTGACTTCACTGGGAGAGTTCAGTCTGACCCTTAATGATTTAAACCAGGATTTTAAACATACTTTAATTCTCATATTTCTGTTGGAGCCACAGTAAAAATGGCTGATGTTCAAAACATGAAGTTGACACATATGAGAGATCCAATCCAGTGCTGGTGACAACAGCAAGGTGGAACCTTGTGGGAACTTACATCAAGGGTAGGTTTTGGCCAAAGCCTGCAATGAGCATTAGCATCTCTGGACACTTGCTTATGCATCACTCCAATATATTTGGTTTGGAAAAAATTCTTTTGATGCAGTTAAATATATAAAAGGACACATGGAATCTAGCAGATGGTTTAGAAAACAAAAAGCCAGATCTGTTTCAGATCCCATGGAAGACTCTCTGTGGTGTGGAATACCTGTATGCAGAGTTACTCCACCTCAAATTATGGAATTAACAGAATGTTACGTAATAAACAAATTAATTAGTGCTGAAAGACGCATAGTTGGTTTTAATGTTATTATTTTAAAATATTATGGTTGTATGAAATCAGCTTCTTTTAAGCTTTTATAGTATGCATATGAATACACTTGAGCCTGTACTTGTTGATTCAAAGATCAAATGAGCTTTTTTTGGCTCAGCTAGCAATCTTTATAAGGCATATCAACATGAAAGTTTTAATGCAAGGAGCATATCAATTGGATAGGCTGTGCAAGAAAATCCCATTCACTGCAAATTAATGTGCTAATTTATTTAATCATTTTCCCTCCCAAGACACTGATGGAATCAAATGAAAAGACATGAGAATTCGATAATTCAAGTAATTAAAACCCATTTCTAAAGTTAAATGTATTTTCAACATTTAAATTTGGTCATGCTTCAATATATACAATACTTGATGCGCCTTCTTCACTGCTAAGTGAATAGGCTGTCCCTTACCACATCATGTAACATTTAGATCTGTCAAATGTGTTGATTCAAGCAATTTTATGATTTTCCACCAGGTAAGTTTCTGGCTGTGGTGATTGTCTTAGTAGCAAGGCAGAGTTCTTTTACTGCTGTTTTTGTCTTTTATTGAGCTGCCTGGAGGGATCACTGGTGGCAACATACAAAGCTCTGACTGCTTTCTTCCTACTACACTTCATAAGTATTACCAAATACACCTGCATTACATTTTCCCCTCACAGTAATTTCATTGCTAACCTGAAGCAAAACCTGAGTGGGAATACTTTCAACTAGTGCAGAAGCATCTGCTGATTCATCAATCATTACAATAGCATATGCTTCACTGAAATTAATGAATAAATGCATTTTTACAAGCACAACTAAAGGCACTGATCATCGGGAGCTTGTAACATTTCTATTGTTATTTGTTTGTTTCATGAAAAAGCAGAAAATGGATTGAAACAGCTCTGAAATGAGATATCATTGGGGGTTTTTTACAAAAATATCTGGAAGAAATACACACAGCTTGTATCTGGAATGGGAACTGGGAGGAGACCTTCCTAGAGCCACCTATCCCACGACTTCCTGTTCCCTTCCCAAAGCACACAGTTGCCTGCTGCCAGCACAAGCACCCTGGAGCACTGGGCAAATGGCCGGAGCACAGCTGGGAATTCATGTGTGTGTTCCTCTGGAATCAGCTGCCACAGACCTGCCTTTTCCTAGCAGAAATTTGCCCATCTGAGATGTCCAAGTTTTAGGAACGAGTAGATTATCAAGTAGAAAATGACAACACTGGCCAACTAATGATATTGAAAAATCATCATTTTCTGACAACCATGCTGGAGATTTCTTTGGAGGATATTTTGATACTATGCCTTTGGAGGCCTTCTTCCTTCTGCTCTCTTTGAGTAGAGGACATGGTCTCAGCATTCTTAATTTAGCATATCCTGCTGGGTGCACAAATGTAGAAAACTATCTGGGATGTGTTTGGAAGCCCAGACACAGACCTAATTTTAAAAGCACATCCACATATTTGCAGGCTGAAAGTTAAACTAATGAAAATAGTTAGCCATAAATTTCAGCATGCTTTTTAGGGCAGTCTTAAAGCACAGAGGAAGTTACTCTGGTTAGAGAGTTCATATTCTCCCTGCTGTCCAAACTCTGCAACTCAGTTGTGGCTCCTCTCAAGCCTTAATGGCTCTGTGAAATTATCTATGTACAATCATATTGCTAATATAAAGGATTTAATTGCCATCAAGAAAAGTTACCTAATTGGAAATAGATGAAACTGTAAATTGGATGATATAAACATTTTATAAACAATAATTATTGGTGTCAGTTGTGCAAAAAAGACTTCCACAGAATAAACAGGCATTCTAATAAAGAAATATATGTAAGCTATAATATAAATAATTATTAACAGAAATATGTATTCATATTCCTAATATGTCTTGTTCCTTTTTTGTTCTTTGGTAGACTGTGGATCTTCACTCCTTGGGCTGGTGGCACTCTCCTAAGTCCACATCTTGCTCAACAGGGCAGGGAAGTGCAAACCTCTCTCACGTTGATTCCCTCAGTAGCCGTTCTGTTTCAAGCATGTGGCCAACACAAATGACCACATACCAATTTGAGGATTATGACTCAATCTCCTGATTTCCTTTTGATTCAAATGACAATGTTACCAAAAGTTCTGAAGCTGTGCTTTAGACAATGCTAACCACATATCAAGATACTAAATGTCCAAGAATGCGCTCCAGTGGTTTCTTCTATTTGGAGGCACAGGAAGCACAGCTAACACTACACTGTGTGCCTGCAACTTGAGAAGCAGGTTGGTGTTCACCTTGCCCTACCCAGTGACAGATCCATTTCAGAGCTCTCACCAGACCTTCTGCCACTATCAGCACCATCAAAATAAGGCATAATTCAAGTCACTGTAATTCATGAAGAATTTTGATTGACTGTTCTCATGTGCGAGAAGTAGCAGCTGTCCATCCATCCGCATGTGACATCCTTGCTTCACTCCAGCTTTCAGCCAGCATTGGGGTAAGTTGGACTTCCCTGCCCATCGAGGCCTCCTGTTGACATAGCTCCTTTTCCTTTTCCCAGTGTAGGTGATCCCTACTGCCAGCCCCCTGGTTTTGGTGCAGTGACTCTGCTTCCAGTGGAGTAATTAGTGATGGCCAGTGTGTCTGTCCTGTCCATAGGGCTGGAATCGCAGCAGCCAGAGCAGTACAGGAGCTAAGCTGGGGGTGACTCACCCAGGAGGAGGACTGCAAGCTGTGCTCACCAAGACCAGGTGAAAAGTGACAGAGGTGCTGCTGCACTGGAGGAGGGAGATGCAAACACCATCCGATCTGCTGCCTGCTAGGAGGAAAGCTTGCAGCTTGGGTGGAGCAAGTCCCCTCCTGCCCCTCGCTCCCGAGGGTGTCATGCAGCCATCTGCACTATGCAAGATCATGGCACAGACATGCTGCCAAGAAGGAGATAAGAAGCAAAGGGTGTGAGGAGCAGGTGGTGCTTGTACACCAGACAGAGAGTGCCTTAGACAGAGGGTTTGCTGGGACTGAAACGCAGGGTGCAGAATGGATGCTTCTCCTGCAGCACCCAACAGCACTCCAGGCAGCTCAATCTCTCTGCTTCATGAAGCGACCACAGGGGCCTTGGTCCAGGAGATAAGGGGAGGTGTGCGAAGGGCATCTGGGTGGCACCTGGAGAAGGCTGGTCAGGGAGATGCCACCAGGTGGTGGGGCAGGGAGGTAGCGAGGTCCCGTTGCTGTCGCTGGTGTTATCCGTGCTGGGAGGAGGAAGGATCTTAGCGAAGGCTCCTGGAAGCAGCAGAAGAGCCTCGATACGCACAGACCGAGGTAACCACAGCATCGCTTACGCCGGACCCTCGACGTGTCTGTCAAGGGGTAGCAGGAGGGGAAGAGAGAAGAAAAATACAAACTCACACAAAGGGAAAAGAAAGAAAGGAAACAGGAGTTGGCTGAAACACTCATTTCCCCCCTTTCTGGTAAAATATAAATTAAAAAACCCTATTTGAACATAAAAAGCCGGGCTGAGATAACACGCACCTCCTCGCCACCCCGCACGCCCTCCGCGGGAGGAGGAGCGGGTCCGCGCCGCCCGCACCTGCTCCGGGGGGGCCGCCGGGCGCCTGCGCGGCCGGGCCGGGCCGGGCCGGGCCGTGGGGCCGCGCTCCGCGGGCGCCGCCGGGGGCAGCGGGACGGCGGCCACGTGACGCCCCCCGCCCCCGCCCGCCCGCACCGCGCCGGGCGCTGCGCACCGAGCCGGGAGCGCCGGGCCGGGAGCACCGAGCTGCGGAGCCGCGGCCGCCGCCGCGCCGCCCCCCGCCTCCGCGCCCTCCGCCCTGCCCGCGGGGCACGGGAGCCGGTGACGGGAGCGAGGCGGAGTCTGGAGGGAAGATACGGAGAGATAGAGATTTAAATCACATCCCCGGCTGTAGAAGGGGCAGCAGCAGCAGCAGCCCCGGCGCAGAGGCACGGACGCACGCGCCAAGACAGGTCTGCCGGCTCCGCCGCTGCTGCTGCTGCTCACCATGGGTGCCGCCGCCGCCGAGCCCCCCAGCGCCATGGGCCTGGTGTCCAGCGTGGTGAACGACACCCTCGAGTTCTACCGCTGGACCTGGAGCATCCGAGGTAACGCGCCAGGGCGGCCGCGGCCCCGCCATCGCCGTGCCCGGCGCCCCCCGCCCGCCGCCACTGATGCGCAGCGGCTCAAAATGGCTCCATCTCCCGGGAGACGCGGAGCGCGCTCCGGCTCCCCGGGATGGGGCCGCGGCGGGGACAGACCCCCCACCCCCGCCTGCCCTCCTCGCCCCTCCGGGTGCGTTCCGTGCGGTGTTTGTTTATCTGCCGTAATCCCGTGTAGCGGCCCGGGGTGCGCGGGGCATCGATCCGCGGCAAGGTGAGCGCGTCCCCCGGGCGCCCGCGGGTGGACGTAGCGAAATCCGCTTCCCAGGGCCGGGGTTCCTACGGTTCTCTGCCGCCGCGGCGTGCCTTGAGCTTGTCATACGGGGATCTGATGTCGGAGGTAAGCGAGGCCCTCCGGTAAGTGGTGCCGGAGCTCAGGCGGTCTTTGGCTTCTGCGGCAGGTGGGAGCCCCACGTCGGCATCGCGTGGAGTTCAGCAAAAGAAATGAGGAAATGGTTGTTACCGCCGCTGCAGCAGCTTATCATTTTATATTGTGTTTGGGTCAGTCCTGCTGGTTTTCGTTTTCAATGTGCTCCACTCCTGTATTGGCACTCCACGACTGCAATGTGGCAGATGCTGAAGGAAGAGTAAATGTCTTGGAATACGGAGAAATGTGCAAAAGCAGCTTGCGGTGCTGGGACAGCAAATGAGGTGGTGCCTTGCTGCAGTGGCCGGTAGCTCTGGGAGTGTTATTGGTCAGCGTGAATGGTTCTGTCTCGTGTATCAAATGAAAGGAGTCGCTTTCACAGCTGCTATTGTGAGTAGCCACGGGCAGCTGGCAGAAGGATCATTTACTCCTCTGGATGTTTTCTTCACTTTTTCGTTGTCCACGCAACGATGAGGTTTAGCTATTTTGAAACCCAGAGCAAAACTGGTGTGCATGTAAGTGTGGATGTATTTGGTGGCAGTGTGATAGGTGGGAATGCGGGGCCTTCATTACAGACGGGAAGCTCACTGCATCAGCAGTCTTTGCTTTTCCACCCCCCCTTCCTTCTGCCATCTGTCAGATAATAAATTAATCTTATGTTATAGGTGGAAGGAGCTCCTTTTTTCACAATTTGCCTTTCCATAACTTCTGTATATTGCTATATTTTAAAAATTGAGCCTGCTTGTGTATTTTTCTCTTCTGTTTTTAAAAACTGCCAGAATACGAGAGCAACTAAAAATGCTTGCAGCAGCACTGCATTGTAATCTACCAGTGCTTGCTCTCTGACTCTTGCAACATACAGTTGTTCATAGACTGCCAGGTAAAGAATGAAAGAGATGCTATTCTGGTCAATCAATAGCATTTTCAGATGGATATAAAAATAGATGTGGGTACAAGGTTGATAACCTTATAGATTACTTGATTTATTTGAAAAAAATACTTCAAATTCTGCTGTATTTCCTGAACTTCAAAAATATCGTTTAAGTCTCTCAATAGACTATGTCTATTGCAAGCAAAAATGATCAGAAGGGAAAAAAAGAAGAAAAAGCAAGTAAACATAAAGAATGTAACAATAAGTAACTAACTATGATACTATACATAGAGCAAATTTTTTTCTTCTGCTTCTTTGGAGGATGTTAAGCAGTAGTAGGATGACATTGTTATTGCCCCTAAAATATGTGTAAGTCTTACTGATTTACTGAAGTAATTTTTTTAATTTTTGCTTTAAGTTTGGTAACACTGCTGTTAAAGCAGGATTCCATTGTAATGAAGTAATCAGTCCTATCTCGTGGAAAGTTTCTTGTTCAGATTTTGGATTACAGCAGGTCCGTGCAAGGCTAGTTTTGAGTAGAGCCTAAGTCACATGAAAAACACATTACAGTTCTTATTTATACCCAGTAGTATGTGGACCAAGGTTATCCTGTAGTTTTTACAGTCAGGTAGGGATAGGTGAAACATGTAGTGTGTCACATTGTAGTTACAAGGTAGCTCAGAATAAGAAAGTGTTACTCATGAGGCAGTGCCGTGCGGCTGTTAGTGAAATAATCTTTAATGACCGAAGTTCTGCAAAAATACCTGCTCAGTTTGCTGTTTTTCTGCATGTTTCTTTGTTCAGACAAAAATAATTGTCTCCATTTGCCATCTCTGAGTGAACATACAGCATCCTTCCAGTACCTAAAGGGATGCAGGAGAGAGACTTTTTAAAAGGGCATGTAGGGATACGACAAGGTAATGGCTTCAGACTGAAAGAGAGTAGGTTTAGATAATAGGAAAATAATTCTCTCCTGCAAGGGTAATGAGGCACAGGAACAGGTTGCCCAGAGAACATGTGGGTGCCCCATCCCTGGAATTGTTCAAGGCCAGGTTGGATGAGGCTCTGAAATTCTAGTGAAAGGTGTGTCTGCCCACAGAAGGGTGGTTGGAAGTAGATGATCTTTAAGGTCCCTTCCAACCCAAGCCATTCTATGATATGTTAAAATTGTGAATTCAGCACTGTTATGAATTCATGCAATTCACCTTTGTGTTAAGAGCTATAACAGTAACGTTGCTCAACAGAAAACACAAATTATGGCATGCAAGACCATTGCCTAATGTTCAATATCATTAAATAAAAAACTATACCACGCAGCAAAGTTGCTCAACAAATGATGCTATGCAATAGCATTACACAATAAATCATACTGAAACACTACTACACAGCAAAATTACACAACAAAATGTGAAGAAATTTTATTCCCACTACTACTCCTACACTTATTCTCTCAATTTCCCACTTCCATTTTTTTATTGAACACCTGTGTGTCTTTAGCCCTGTTCTCTGTATTCAGCAAGATTGTCTTGCCAGCAGGTGTTTTCTCCTGCTGCCTCGGACTCCTGTGATGACACTTCTGTAGAACTGTGCCAGAACATCCCACTGAGTCTTGTGCTGCTTTATTTTTGCACATTAAAGATTTGATCATTTTCCTTCTCCTGCTTTGTGCTATTTAAAAAGCAACTGACCTTTTCTGAGACCAAAAACCCCCAAAAGACCAAGTATATAATGAGCCTAAATGGTTTTGAGTCGATGTTACAATTTCTTTTAGCATTAAGCATGCTGTCTAAATCTGATTTGTTTGTGGTTTTGGTTTTTTAAGTCTTGCATTTGGGAATAATAGCAGTGTTCTGTGACTTTTCCCCCAAGTATATTATCAAATACATTTTCAGCATTAGCTTGATGCTTTTGCTTGTTCATTTGTTGAAAAACTACTTTGTTTCTCTCCACCCGTGACTACTTTTCAGACCCCTTCCATGAAAGCCCAAAATCCATTGTAACTATATATTCACCTAGGAGGCTGAAATTCATAATTTAGGAAGCCATAATCTTCAAGAAGAGATAGAAGGGTCAAAAACATGTTCTTAGCGGTCATCAACAGCAAAAAAAAGGTGGTCAGAGGAACAGTTACTATCAGGAAATATGATCTAGGAATTCCATGTCCTTATTTCTGTAAGGGCATGGGACCAGTTCCATGTAATTGCTAGGGCAGGGCTTCCTTCTTTCTCTCAGCTCAAGTAGCTGGTTGGGGTTGGATTTGCCAGGAAGGATTAAGGGTATGATTAGATGACTGAGCAAGTGACTTAAAGGGAGGTTCCAGGCTGAGTCCAGGGGAACTATTAAGATGAATAACTCAGGACACAATCAGAAAAGAAGAGTGTGGAAATCTCAAAATGTGGGCAAAGAGACCATTGTCAGTCGGGGAGGGGGAGTAGGGGATTGTGGCTTGAAAAGAAGACTCATGAAACACTGGACAAAAATATTTATTTAGAGGAGCTACTTAATTTGAATGTACTGAACTAAGGAATAGAAGGCTTTACTGACTTTGGGTGAGAATGATTGTTCTTGGAGCTCAAGAGTTTAAAGGAGGCAGGGCCATCCCAGGCCACGTGGGACTGCTTTGGAACAGCAACTATTTACAGCTGTTGCAGTTAATAAGATTACAGACTTTTTCCATCAGTAGGAAAGGAGAGAGATGCAAACTTTCACTTAAGTGGTAGGGTGGTGTTCTCCCTAGCATCTTGTTCAGAAGCAACATCAATTGTAGGTTTTATCAGTTGGGTCAAAAGTATAAGGCAGTGAGGATGGAGAAGATGGGAAACTTAGAGCTGCTTGCCTAAAAGGTGAACCAGTGGAGCAGCTTCCTTGAGAACACTGATTGCCATGACCACTTTTGCTAGGTAATCTTGGGACTAATTTAAAAATTGCCCAGGAGGTTCAGGTTCGTTTTCTATTTCAGTCCAGGGAACAGAAACAGAACAAAACACGTTTTTTCTTCCCTTGTACCTTCCCCATGGAGAACCCAAGTATGACCAAAGGATCCTAAGTGTTTGTGCTTGAGAAGTTCACTGGGTGCTTAGCAGAACACTCTGAGTGCAAGTAGTCCCTTGTAGCTGAGGATTTGTGCCAAAGTGGAGGCAAGTAGAATCCCAGTGAAAGTGCTTCAGAGGGTGATGATGGGGAAAGAGAATGAAGGGTGAGATTAAGGTTCATGAAGTCTGTTTCACAGAAACAAAGCAGAATGTGTTCCTGAACTTTCAGAGGGCTGGTTGAGCATCAGATTTGGTGATTTGGCACAATACTTGTCCTGCAAATACAATATTTCTCAAGGGAACAGTTTTTTCAGTCTGTGGCCATGGCTGGGTAAAACACAAGGATTAGACAGGGAGAAACATACTGGAAATGGAAAAGCTGTCTAACTGGGCTGGCTGTCTTGTGGCAGAAACACAAAGAAAAAACCTGTGGCAGGAGCAGCACTTGGAGAAATTGATTGTGGAAGCAAAGAATGTTAATGCCTAGATCATATGAGACTGCTGTCAACTAAACTGAGCAATAGGAGCATCCAGTTTATTTGATTCACTTGACATTTAATTGCCAGTCAGTGAAGAGAGGGAATTTATTAGTGAAGAAAAAATATAATGCTTGGTATTGAAGGCAATTTGCTGATTGTTTGAGGGAAATTCTACCCCCGTTTCATCATCAGGAGATTTTATCAGATTGTACAACTCAAAAGACATAATCAGAACTAAACAGATACCACACATTTTTGGAAGTGGAAACATCATTCAGAAAAGTACATTAGTGAAGGGGAAATGTCTACTTAGACACCTTGGGTCAGCAAGCTTCAAGACCTTGGTCATGAGGGAGTAGGACCAAGCAAAATAAACTCTATGGATGAAAAGTGAGTTATGAGTGGAAGACTTCTTTCCTAAAATGAAGGAGGAGAAGTTGTAGGGAAGATATGCAAATCTCAGCTCCAGTAAAGAAATGAAACAGAAAACACCTTCAAAGAGCACCAGCAAGAATGTAATACAAACCTCTGTTTGAACACGCATCAGCATATTCCAGAAAGAAAAGGAAATGTGTAGACAAAATGACAAGAACATAACTGAATATTTGAAAATTCATTCTAAAACTGTGTAGGTAGCACATCTTGAAATCTTTAAAGGAAATAAGTTGTTATGAGTACTCTTAAAGGAGAATCCATGGGAAAAGATCTGGAAATGGCTGTTTACAGAATTGACCAAGCTGATTGCATGACCTTAGTACCTACTGCAGAAGGTCAAGTGGCTAGATGTTTAGAATTCAGCACATGGCAAATTGCTGTTGCAGAGTTCTAAGCAAATCATGTTTCTCAGCTGAGGCATCATGAGGTGTAAATCAGTGTGTGGTCCTGGAGCCCCATACTGCAACCAGAGGTGAAGAATTCTTGGGAAGTTGAAATATCCTTGCTATGAAGCAGATGCAGTCATCCTGGAGACTCCACTGGTTACACAGACTGATCAGGGATAGTGGCTGAACTCTTGCTCACAGGTAGCTGTCTCTAGTTGGAGTACCTCAACAGGAGTGTTTGTAGTTGTCACCCTGCCCTCATGCTGCGCTCAGGGTGAGGAGGGCTGTGGCAGGGCTGGGGTTATAGGTATGAACCACCAGAAGAGGTTGTATTCAAGGCAGCTGTGCTGCTGTCCTGTGCAACCAGGGAAGAGTGTCAAAGGCTGCACAAGGACAGGTAGTAGAAGAAGCTTAGGGAATATAAGATGTAGTTCCTTTTAAGGTCTTGTAGATCAGGAGTCATGAGGAGTGGGTAAGGCAAGACTCCACTTTTTCCTCTTCCGGTCCAGACAGGTTTTTGGAATTACTTGATTGATTAGGAGAGCATTTAGATAAAAGGTGAATGAATGAAAATACTCCAAATAGATATGGAGCAGACTTTGAGAGGAAGAATTTGCTAGGATGCAGGGCTAAGGGGGGAGAAGAGGCTGTTGTATGTACTGAAGAGTTTTTCTGAGGTAAGGCGAGTGGGATTGAATGAATGCCGGAATGACCTGAAAAACTGGAGCTAAATGAGAGTTCATTTACCTAAAAAGAATTGACCATTAAAGGAATGACAGCTTTGGCTTTTAAAGAGTGTTGATGTGACTGGGGTGTTTCCAGAGCACAGAAGTTTGACAGTGTGATTTTAAGGACAGATCTGATCCATAAGGTAGGACTTCTCTGACTAGTAAATATATTACAAGGCTTTGCTTTCTCAAACTGTATTTGGAAACCAAGTTGGAGCTACCGCTGCACTTCATAAGGAACACTTTGAGTGGGTCTGTCTGACTGACACCTCACTTAGGAGGATGTAGATGCTGAATACAGTTCCTGCATCTTGTGTGGTGGCAAGTGGGTACAACTAAGCTCAGTGTTGACAAACTCAAGTGCTTCTGAGTGTATGAACTTCAAAGTCTTGTGGAATTTTAAGGATGCAAATGAAGTCAGCTCTGAAATTCAGGCTTGGCAATACTTAGGTGTTAGCCCTGTTGGAGTTTTGAGTACTGCACCCTAGCTACTAGGCAAAGCAGTAAGTAGCTGCAAGGCAAGCCTGGAGATAAATGGAGTGCAATGTGGTTTGTATTAACTCATTTTGTGTTTGCTTGGATCTATAGATAAGCATGAACTAGATTACCTTTCTCTCATGGAAGGTGAGGGAGAATAAGCTACCTCAGTTTGGCTTGCATTTGATGAGAGATAGTGATGCCTGTGGGCATCAATAGCTCTTGGTTTTGTGTTGCTTGTTTACCTGCAACTCAACTTCTTTCTTTAGGCACTTGAATTATTTCAGTGGTTTGATCCTTAACTCCTGTCCTGGAGTGTTCACTCTCTCTGTGGCATTGTGTCTGCTTGTACCATGGGATTCTTCCTTTGTATTGTGTTTGCATGGGAAGGTTTTGGTACTGGGAGGGCTATGCTAGAAGCTTCCCCCATGTCCAACAGAGTCAATGCTGGCCCATTCCAAGGTGGGCCCGCTGCTGGCCAAGGCTGAGCCAATCAGTGGTGTAATAAAATCTCTGTGACAACAATCACACCATGAAAAGCAGCATGGCCAGCAGATTGAAGCAGGTGAGTCTGTCCCTCTACTCCACTCTTGTCTCTCTACTCCACTCTTCCACCTCGGGGTCCCCAGCACAAAAAGGACAATGACCTAACGGAGCAAATCTGGAGCAGGGCCACCAAGTTGTTCAGAGGGATGGAGCACCTCTCCTATGAGGAAAGGCTAGGAGAATTGGATTTGTTCAGCCTGGAAAAGAAAAGGCTTTGGGGTGACCTAATTGTGTCCTTCCAGTATCTGAAAGGAGCCTACAAGAAAAATGGAAAGAAACTTTTTACAAAGGCATGTAGTGAGAAGATAAGGGGGAATGGCTTCAAACTGGAAAAGTGGAGGTTTGGGTTAGAAATGTTAGGAAAAAATTCTTTATTCTGAGGATGGTGAGATGCTGGAACAGGTTGTCCAGAGAAGCTGTGGATGCCCCATCCCTGGAAATGTTTAAAGCCTGGAATGTTTAGGCTGGATGGGGCTCTAAACAACCTGGTCTAATGGAAGATGTCCCTGTTCATGATAAAGTTGTTTGAAATGGCTGATCTTTAATATCCTTTCCAAACCAGGCGATTCTATGATTCTACAATAATATATTTAAGAAGAGGGGAAAAAAAGTAGCACAGAAGTAATTGCAGCCAGAGAAAAGAGTGAGAATATGTGATACAAACCACTCTGCAGACATGGAGGTCAGGGAAGGAAGGTGAGGGAGGAGGTGCGCCAGGCACTGAAGCAGAGATGCCACTGCAGCCCATGGGAAAGACCTTGGTGAGGTGCCCCTGATGCCTGTGGAGGTCCATAGGGCTGCAGAGATCCATCTGCAGCCTGTGGAGGAGCCTCACACCAGAGCAGGTGGATGCTGTAAGAAGGCTGTGACCCTATGGGAAGCCTGTGCTGGAGCAGGCTCCTGGCAGGAAGGATCCAACACTGGATCAGTTTGTGAAGAGCTGCACTCTGTGAGAAGGACTCAGGCTGGAGAATTTCATGGAGGACTATCTCCTGTGGGAGCAACCTGACACTGGAGCAGGGGAAAGACTCCTCCTCCTAAGGAAGAAGCAGAATCAGAAACAGCATGTGATGAACTGACTGTAATCCCTATTTCCAATATCCCATTGCAACTGACAGGGCAATGACAGGTACAGAATCAGGAGTAAAGTTAAGCCTGGGAAGCAGGGAGGGTTTGGGAGAAAGGTGCTTTTTGGGTTTGTTCTGCTTCTCATTATACAACTCAGATTTTGATTGGTAATAAATTCAAGTAATTTCCCCAAGTCACATCTGTTTTGTCTGTGACAGTAATCAGTTTGTGACCTCTCCCTGTCCTTATTGCTCTCTACAACACCCTGAAAGGTGGCTGTAGTCAGGTAGGGGTTGGTCCCTTTCTCCAGGCAACCACTGACAGAACCAGAGGATGCAGTCTTAAGCTGCACCAAGGGAGATATAAGTTGGATATTAGGAAGAAGTTTTTTATGGAAGGAGTGATAAAGTACTGGAATGGTCTGCCTGGGGAGGTGGTGGAGTCACCATCCCTGGCTGTTTTTAAGAAAAGACTGGATGTGGCGCTTGGTGCCATGGTGTAGTTGAGATGTTAGGGCATGGGTTGGACTTGATGATCTTGAAGATCTCTTCCAACCTAGTCATTCTGTCATTCTGATTAACTCATTATGAGCCTTTTCTTCTATCTTCTGTAACCTATCCAGCTGAGTGGGGAGTGACAGAGCAGTTTTGGTTGGTACCTGGCCTCCAGACAGGGTCAAACCAGTGCATCCCTGGTTTCACTTTCTGTTTCAGCATAGTCATGAACTCTCGACTGTTTGGTTTGTTTCCATCATATTTTCCTATTCCTTTTATCTATTTCTGCTATATCTAAAAAGTGTCTTCTTCCAGCTCTTGCATATGTTGTGCTTAGTTTACATGCTTGACTATAGTGTTCTTCTATTTTCTTTTTTTTATCTGCTTATAGATATTATCTCCTTGATTGCTTCTCCCAGTTATGACCAATAAGAAAAATTGGTCATAAATTTTAAATGTTTTAAATGCTTTCTAAATGTTCTTAGAATATTGCTGAAAGAAGTGAATTTATAACCCATGTCTTTCACTTTTTCTGTTGAGCCAGCAAATCTTCCCTCTGACCTGATTTTATGTCTTCCTATTCTTAGAATATCATTGTAACAACTTGTTTTTAAATGGTTTGAGTTAACATTAAAAAAAAAAGTACTTAGTAGTTAAATTGACTAGCTGGGCTGTAAATAGGAGACTTCATAATCATATTTTCTATGCAGTTTAATATTTAGTGGTTTACCAGGAACAGATGAGCCCAGTAGAAATACTCACAGAGTACCCTAAAATGCTTTGATAATTAGGTCAGGTTTTTTTCTACTTTGTCCAATCTCCATTTCAGTGATTCCTGAATATTTTACCATGATGGAGACACTTTATTGCTGAAACCATTAGAGAAGCTTGGGACCCATGTGTTAGCATGGAAGGTAACACAACTGTGGAAGTGAAAAGATTCAATTGTAGCAGTCATTTGGACATGGACATTATGTAGCTTCCACACTGATGATTTTGCTACTGTGTATTAGTGAATCAAAGATTCAGACACTGATCATTCTTTTCATCACTTTTGTGTTAAAAACATGTTGTCATTCAGTTCCTATTTTGAAAATCAGCCTTTCAAAATTAGTCTTTTTTTGTGCTTGGTTCCTCATCTCTCCAATTTGTCATTTTTGCTGATGTTAAAGGGATGTTGAGGAATTAAGTTCTAAATGTTTTAGAGTTTTGTTTTTCCTTGGAGGCTTTGACTGATGTATTTGTGTTAAGCTAACAGAAGACCTAATGCATCTCACAACTGTAAATTTACTTCTGTCTCTGAACTTTGAAGCGCTAATGCATTTCAGTAACTCCTTTTGTAGTTTTTAATCAAAACAAAATTCTCATCTCATTCATCCTTCTGTAAAACCAAAGTGATGAGGAGCATCCTTGTGATAATGCGAACAGGGAAAACAGGTAGTTTATCAGAGAGCTTTCTGTGCTTGCAAATTTTACCCTGTAGTTTTCTGGTATTATTTTTAGTTAGATTTCACTTGCCACTGCTGGTTTTCATACATGCTCAAGCAGTGCTTTTAAGTCTCTAAATGTTCATCCACAACCCCAAATAGCTGTGTTACAAGAGCATGGACATAAGTTGTTTATATTTGCTGTGTAGTTAAACATCACTATCCTTCTAGCACATTAGTCATGTGTCAGTGCTGAATTTACTGTCAGTGCTGAATTTACTGTCCCATGTATGTTGAGGTTGTAACACTTGACTCCACAGTGGATAAGACCTTGCAGAGTTATAATTGAACTGATATTAATAATCTTTCACATTTTTCAATGAACTTATGTTTAAACTGAAGGAATCCAGTATCTATCTTTGGAGGAGGTTATCATACCCTGTGATCATCCCCTTCAGCATTATAAAACTCTGGGTGGGCCAGTAGACTAATCTGTTGTTGCAAGATTGAATGTGCATAAATCCTGTGTTTGCATTACTGCTTACTGATACTTCTACAACTATTTTCATCGTGCCAAACCCCAATGTGAAGTGCCATACCCCAGTATGAAGCAGTGACATGATAGATAGTTTTGGCAAAAACCACAAAAGTTTGAATAAAAGTTTCAGTGGAAGAAAAGCTTTATGAAGTATGTTTTGTGCAGTACTTCTATTGCTTTAGAAATACAGACATATATGCTGGATCATAAAGTCTGCAAGTAGTTTATAAAATTACATTGTGTGGTTGGATTGGGGGTTTTGTGTGCTTTCATCTGTTTACTCCATAACTTATAATACTTAAGAAAAAGCATGCAGGCATGACTGCATTGGGAATGCATCTTGCATTTGTGATGTTTGGAAAAGAAGATATGGCAACCAGAAGAGTACTTCATAGCTCAAGGGCTTGTATCTTGCATATCTTGTGTAGGCTTCAATGAGGATTATATTTTTATTATTACTTAAAGCAGTGCATTTATTCTGTCCCCACAAGTAAGCATAATCAATGGAGGAGATACATATAATTTGAGCAAGGCAATATATTTGGAATTGAAAATCCTGAGACTTGATGGTAAATTGTCATGTGTCCTGAACTTCATAGTAATTCCATAACTATCCTTGTCTTGAAACATGTGTATAATGTAATTGCTGTGTATAGGCACAGAGACAATATGATATTAATCACTGAGGCATAGGAGTCCTGAGAAGATTACAATTATGGGAAGGTTAGTTAAAATACATCAGGCCTTTTAACAGCAAATTGGGATTTGGCTTTCCTGTTACTTAAATGGGAGTTTATAAAACACATGCACATTACACAGGTGTTCATTAGCTGCAGGAGGTGTTGCTCTTAGCTGCGTGGCATTTTGATTTTATGTTGCTGTTTACAGCTTTAAAGAAGACTAAGCAGTCAATTACAAAGCCCTGAAATTCAAAACAAAGCCACAACTGGTTATGGTTGGTACCTGTTAGTCTTGCCTCATAGTCCTCTTGGTTTTGGGGAAGGCATCTCTCATTTCTGACCACAGGGTTTTGTACAGCAAACTTAGAATTTGTGGGTTTCATTGTTTTGATTTTTGGGGTATGTGCTGTCATTATTCATTATGCTTGAGGCTGAATACTCTTATTTTTGCACCTTAGTTTTATGTTTTATGGCTTGTTAAAATGACAATGCTTTGCCAAAACATTTTGATGTCTCTTGTTCTTGACCTGAACTAATTAGTTTGTTCCTGACTAGTTAAAGCTTAAGGATAGACAAAATACTTAACTCAGATTTTTAGATTTATTATCAAAGATTTTAAAAAACCTGCTTTGTCTCTACTGATCTACTAATTAATTAAAAAAAAAAAAAAAGCATAATAGCTGACCTGGTTAAAGTATTTTTCCCTGGGTTTTGGGAACCTTTGTCCATATAGCATCCTGTGCTATATGGACCTTTGTCCATATGTCATCCTTAGCTTTACCAATACTGTACATGGGAAGAAATTCTTAACTGTGAGGGTGGTGAGGCACTGGAACAGGTTGCCCAGAGAAGCTGTGGATGATGCTCCGTCCCTGAAAGTGTTCAAGACCAGGTTGGATGGGACTCTGAGCAACCTCTAGTGAGGTCCTTACTCAAGCCAGGGTGGTTTGAAATGGATGATCTTTGAGGTCCTTTCCAACCCAAGTCATTCTATGATTCTCTGATACTCACATCTTTGTTTTCTTGCCAGTTATTAGCACCACTGATACTGTGACATTATGATAATACAGAATTTTTTGTGACATAAAGCAGCAGGGACTTGACTGATTCCTGAGAAACCACTGCAAGGCAAATTTAAATGTTTGCAGAATATACAGAGATGAGCCATGAAGATGATTCTGTGACAGGAAAATATGCCTGCAGGTGCATAAGATGAAGTGTTTCTTTAAGGAAAATTAAAAAAAAAAAAAGGCAACTAGTGAGTGACCTGATAACTGTTCAGAACTACCCAAATGAGGAAGGAAAAAAATGATAGGTCAAGGAAAGAAAGTTATAGTGAACTAGTTAAAGTTTAATCCTAATTTCTTTGGCTGTAGTGAGAAACTTTATGCTAGTTAACATTTTACAGCAAGCTGCTATATGTTCTACCAGGCTTGCTGCCTCTGAAAAATATGTATCCTGTGCTAAAATGGGAAATGCTTTTAAAAATGATCTCTTGGCTTATACATGTGTTAATGGAAGCTTCATGGCCTTTGCTTTGTAGATGATACTAGATTCTTTCTGAGTTAGGTACAGGTCCTGTCAAACTCCTTAGAAATACCTGTAGTGCCAGAAGACTGCAGACATTGCCAAGTATGATAGGTAAGAAGGAAGCATAAACTGGCCATTCTTTTTGTCCCAGTCATTTTGCTTTCCTGCGGCAATCTGTCTGCACGATCTCTCCTAAGAAGATATGGACTTTTCTTTTGCCTGAAACATGGATGAGGCTGTGGGGATATAATTTTAATTCATGCAGTAGCTTCAATCTGCTATTACAGGATTTCTCCTGTAAAGTATAAAGAAACTTTATAAACTGAGATTATTAGCAACAGGACAAAAGGAAATGGCCTGAAGCTGTGCAGGGGGAGGATCAGGTTAGACATCAGGAAAAATTTCTTCACTGGATGGGGTGGTTAGATGTTAGAATGGGCTGCCCCAGGAAGTGTGGGGTCACCCTCCCTAGAGGTGTTCAAGAAATTACTGTTCATGGCATTTAGGTGCTATGGTTTAATTGACATGGTGGTGTTCAGTCATGGGATGGACTAGATGATCCTGGAGGTCTTTTCCAACTTTAATGATTCTGTAATTCCACTAATTGAGGAATGGAGTGCAGTTTGTGCAGTGAATAATCAATAGCAAAGCAGGTAAGTTAGTTCAAGCAATGACAACCTAAGAAAAAAATTCATTTGGGGCCATATGAACAGCTCTATTAAAATAACAGTAAGTGAATAGAAAATTTTTAATTCTATAGATTTTCCATCCAAAAATATATGGCCTCTCAATTTTCACTCTGCAGTGCTACTTCATTATCAGTCTTCAGTCTCAAACTGTGCGGCCCATGTAGTCATGTACTGTTTTAAAGGCTAATTTTATAGCTTTAGCTGTTGTTTTTCTGAGGTGTTAGTTAGTCAGAGACTGAGCTTTTTTTTTTTTTGGAATTTCTACAAACTGCTTACAGTAAATCTACTCTGAAATTTTTCTGATGTATTACTCAGTTTAGTTTAAAAGCATAGGGTCTAATGAGGTAGATGCTTATTCAAGTTTACTTTCAACAGATCCAGTCTGCAATGGTTGTGTAGCCAGAGTGAATCTTGTATTCACTTGTAAATATTAACATGACTGAACCAGTATTTCTAATAAAAGTCTTGGAGAGAAGTATATTGTATATTTATGTGTAGCCAGAAAGAAAAGGGGGAAGGAAGGGGGTCACTAAAGCACTAAAATCACTGAAGGGATCTAGTGTGAAAACTTGGTAATCATTTTAAGGTGAGTGAAGTTATATTTCTCACCTGTTTTTTTAATATTATATGGGCTTTCATTTTGTAGTTATTTCAATTATAGTGGTAGTGGAACTAACAAGCACTAAAATCACTGAAGGGATCTAGTGTGAAAACTTGGTAAACATTTTAAGGTGTGTGAAGTTATATTTCTCATCTTTTTTTAAAATATCTATGCTCTCATTTTGTAATTATTTCAATTATAGTGGTAGTGGAACAAGCAGGGAAATCCTTAGGTAATTAAAACACTGTGGTTCATGGAACAGTACTCCAATTAGGTAAACTGCTGTGCCTTCCTTCTATTGTGGAGTCAAAATTTGACTTGTTTAAGAAAATCTTTCCTAAACTTGAGGTTGGCTTTGAGAGTACTTTTGTTAAAATAGAGGTGATCTGCAGAGAGCTCTCCCAGAACCACTTTTAAATGCTCACTGTCATTTCTGCAGTGTCTTTAGAAATGTAATCGGCCAGATGGATGTGCTGGATTGGCACTGTAAGTGTCTTTGCGCTGAGAATAGTATCAATAGCTATTAATAACTTTGAAAGTCTCTCCAGATAAATTAGTGAGCACCGACCTGTTAGCTAAGGAATACATGTGTTGTTAAACTGAAGATTTTCTAAGTATTTCTTTTGAACCTAACATGAATGCAGGGAATTGCAATAATCATGTATTTTAGTGATGTAATATTTTCTCTAAAACTGATTTTAAAAGCAAATATAATCGCCACTGTACTGTTTCAGGATTTCTCTAGGTGAATGTCAAAGTGACTGTGCTATGGATTTGTTTGCTTGTTTTTCAAGAGGAAAGAAAAAAATTTATTATAGGCTAAGAAAAATGCAGGAAAGTTAACCATCTAAAATCTTTTCTATCAGAAAGGAAATGCTGAACCATGTTTAACAGAAATGCTTACATATTAAAACAATTACAGTATGTTTCTCAAAAATTTATTGTGATTTTTAATGCTAGGACACCATCACTGTAGCCCTACTTACTGAAATTCATCTTCACTTTCCATCCATATTTCAGTATAGGTTAATGTCCCCTTTGGACATTACCAGGTAGGATATTCAGTTCTTTTCACTGGTCCTGTTCTTCTTGCTTTGAATGAAGTCAAAGGGGCCTACTTGTGTGTTCCTTGTTAATTTCCCCACAAAAAGAATTACATCCTGCAAAGGTAGGTACCTGTGGGCAATTGCAATTATTTTTATATATATATAAAAAATAATAATAAATATACTTACATATAAATATATAAATGTAAGTTCTTCTGTTTTTGTCTTGGCAAGGTGTAACTTCAGAATGTATATACACAAAATGACAGGAAAGCCTTGTGTATATACATATTTCCTCACATAACAGTTATTTTCTACCAAGAACATGTTAGTAGGTGCCTTAGTCTAAGCTGGATTCATTTTTGCTAGAAAGTGCAACCCTAAGTATTTGTTGTAAAAGTTTTCCCACCTTACCAGAAGAGCACTGTACTACAGGCTGTGCCACCACAGCAGACATTTTATTTGTGATCGAATTAGAATCTGGGTCTTGGGATTTGAAAGACAAATGCATTAATCCCCTGAAAGATTCAGTCAATCTCTGTCAATTCTAATCAGGTAAAGGCATTGGTCGTTTTGCTTCACAGCAGTTGGAGGGATTTTTTTTTAATTCAGGGAGCTGGCCTTTTTATTTCAAGCTTATTTCATCTTTGAGGTAAAAATATCCCTATTCCGTGTGAAATACTGCAGGATTTAATGCACTTGTATGTCTCCTTAAGCTATCACAGTTCTCTGTAATTTGCAGAATTCTTTTGTGGTCATCAGCACCAGCTAGTAAGTAGGACACCAAATTATGCTGGTTTTGCTAAAACAGATTGGGGGCTGGGAAGGAGGAAGGTGTTGGAGTAGCTTGGAATGTTTGTCACTTGAGCAGATGACTTAAGATAGTGAATTTATCTTTGAAAGAGACCATCTGAAAAGAAGTTTGGAGCAAGGGTCTGCATTTTTCTGGGTTTTCTGTGTAGAACATGAATGAGCAGGCTTGCCAGGTAAACTGAAATGAAATTGGTTTTGTATCATCTTCTGTGCAATAAGAATGGAGTTGACTTATGATGCAACAAGTTACTTTGCATTATCCGGGAGAGATGCTGTGATGAAAAAGTTCAGGGAGTAATAGTATCATGTTTTCTGATGCCGCAGTACTAGTTAAAAATAATCATATGCAGAAGCTCCTAGATGCCCTCAAAATAAACATAAGGTGGTGTTTGTAGTTAGCACAGTAGAACAGACTGCTCTACTGTCTTGGCCAGGATGCACTCCAGAACTGAATTGCCTACATGTTCCCTCTCATAGAAGCATTTTGTGTTTGTAATTACTTGTCCTAGGAGAGGTCAGGCCCCCAGAATGGCAATGTTGGATACCCTGGGCAGTGTGTTACAAGGTTTGTAACAGTAATATATGTTTTTCCTGTAAATAATTCAAGACTTGTCTGAGATGTAGTGGCTCACTGTCCCATTCTCCCTTTGGAGAGGGAAAGTAACAGGCTGAGACCATGGCATGGAAGAGTAATGGCAGCTTTTCAGGTGCTCTTATGTAGTTGTCAGAGTTAATAAAATAAATCTCTTGGTTTTCTCCAGTGAGGTTCTTCAATTTATAGTATTTGTGGAAAGGAGGCAGAAGAATTGTTTACAGTACTGATGAGGTGTGAGGAGGCAAAGCCTACTTGCAGCTGGGTTTTGGTATAAGTTGTCTCTTTGTCTTTCCTTTCACCCTCTGGTGAATCCTCATTCTTCCATCTAGAAGTCCAGAAATGTTTGTCCACTGACACAAAAAGAAATCTGGAACAGGTCATGGGTTCCTGTTTTCAGCAGCGGGTGGTAGCATTCACCTCATGGCTAAAACTCTAATCTTCCTCTTTCACATTTCTTTGTATTGCCACTTCAGTGTGTAAAATTATCATGAAACATTGTGTTAGAAAATAGAAGAGAGATTCTCTAATGTGTCTTTTTCTCTTTATCCTCTTTATATTCCTTATTGCAAGAAACCTGGGAAAGCAACTGTGTCTCTTGCCTCACCTGCTCTTAACTCTTTCCGATTACAGTGAAGGGAAATCTGGATTTGATTAAAGCATGGCACTCATTGGCTGTTCCCAGAGCTGTCTCTTAACTGACATCTTTCTTTTTGTTTCATGATGAATCCTTGCCTATTACTTGGTGCCTGGTAGATGAATGATGAGGTTCTCTGCTTTTTTTTTCTTTTTTCTTTCTTTTTTTTTTTTTGGTTATTTTTTGGTTTTAGATTCAGACTGGTAGAGTAATCACTAAAGGTAAGAAGGAACTGAATTGTAAAGGATATAAGAGTGTAATAATTGCAATGCAGTAGTGATTTCAACTTTGGTAGGTGATACTCTCTGTGGTTTCAGGAGCTTGATGAAAAGTTGAGTGGTAACTCTTCTCTCACTCTGTTCAGGTCCTCTTTCATTGCCTGTGTTTCTACAGCTGATCTATCTGATTTTTGACACTTCTCCCTGTAATCTTTGCCCTATCTTGCCCTTGGCTTCTTTTGGTGGCTGTGGCCACACAGCTGAATCCCATCATTCTGGCAGCATCAATGTCCTATCTTGAAGTTTCCATGCATTAGGATGAATTTTCTCTTCTGGCATTAACAGCCATAATGGAAGCAGTTAGGCTTCTCTTTCTGCTTTTCCATTTCTTTTTAGGCCTCCTAGCATCTTGGAATGTGCAGCTCAATTATTATTAAATCATCTGGAAATAAGAATAATCTGTGTTCTGCATGCCCTCTTTCCCTAGATCACAGTACTTGTTTATTAGAAATAGAGGGCCTCATGAAATTTGTTCCTAAATCTTGGTTCTAATTTATGGCCTTCAGTACAACAAAGGAAACAAGAAAGGAGTGTGGGAGAAGTAATGACAACAGTGTTCTGTACTTTCCTCATTTTCTTGATAAGAAGGGGTTTCTAACTTGCTGGTTGTATGCCAGGGATCAGGAATTAATTTATGATATAGGGATTTTTCATGGTCTTTGACTTAGTTCTCTAAAAGAACCTTGTCCTCTAGGTAAATCTCTGGCAGCTGCATTTGTGAGTTTGCCCACACTTGACTGAAGACAGGTGTTTCAGATGTTTGAGCTTCCCAAGGAGCCCTGTGATGTGATTTCCATGGGAACTGTAACTGGCCTTAGCATCTGGAAAATAATCCAGTTAGTATCATAGGGCTGTGCAGTATCTGAAGTTCTGATAGTTATGAAGTAATTACCTTTTATCTCTTGCTGCAGCTTGATGTTAGCCTTCAGGACAGGGGGAGTCGTGTGACACATGGGACAACACAGGCACTAAGCAAGGAGGTGCCACTGCAGTCTTGCTTCCCTCCTCTAGCAGAGCTATCTTCTAATCCTAGGTGTCACTGGTTCATCAAGCTAACACTGCTTTTTTCATACTGATCTAGAACTTAATATAGCATATTCTCAGCTCCGAAACATGTGTAATGTGACTGGGTGCTGTGAGTGACTGAAGGAGACTGTAAATAAAACTTTTGTTTCTGTGCTCCCATATGGCAGCACAGATTGACTAGAACCATCCCTGTAGAACTCTTTTATTTGGTTGTTTTCTGGTAACACTGTTAGTATTCTGTCTGGGACATGAGACTGACCTACATCAAGTAGCAAAGGTTATCATCATACAACCTGTATAAACTTTATAGGAGACTTTCTAGTGCCTAATTTTAAACTAATAAGAGCTACTGGTTTTATCAGTATTTTGCCAAATGTGTGTATCTTTCATTTGCACTGGTGATAAATATTTGGTTATATTGCCACTGCAGCCAATATTCATCATAAGCAAAATTCATTTGGGGGATTAGTGGGTTGATTTGTGTTTGGGTTCATGTGATTCTGTTTGCTTTATTGTTTTGGATTGTAGAACTGGACAACAGAGCTTGAATGACATAATGAATCTCTCTGTGAGGTAATGTGATATAGTGGGTTTTTTTCTAAAAAACTGTTTTCTTTAACCTTCCTAGAAAGAATGAGTGCATTGTGTTTCCACTATCTGATGCAGCTATTCCAGGAGAAAATAATACTTAACAAATTCAATGCTTAAAGTGATGATGGAATATATTTTACTCAGACCTTGCTGACTCCTGTTTGCTTGACTCCCCCAGACAAACGTGTTGATGACTGGCCCTTGATGCAGTCTCCATTCCCAACACTGACTATCAGCACTATTTATCTCCTCACTGTCTGGCTGGGCCCCAAGTGGATGAAGACGAGAGAGCCCTTCCAGCTACGCTTCCTGTTGGTTGTTTACAACTTTGGGATGGTTCTGCTCAACTTCTTCATTTTCAAAGAGGTGTGTATGCCCTCTTGCAAGAGGGAATTCTTACTGAGGTGTGAGGATGTCAAAATGAAAATGATGTTGCATATTCTTGATGTCTATTGAGAGTCAATGTTTTGCAGACTTTTAAAGATGAGTTTGCCTTTGAGGTGAGTATTTCTATAAATAGGTTGTTTCTGTTTGAGAATAAGTACACTAAATGAATCCATAGAGAGAATTTGTGTTTGAGGTATTCCAAGTTCTTCTTAGATTTATGTTAGTCTAAATACTGGAGAGACTAAAATCTGTAAATTTAACACCTGTAACTGATACATTTTTTTTTCATCTTAATAATCCTAAAGGGTTTCAGAATATATCTTGTTAGAAATTGAGCTGTTTACTCTTTCAATGTGTTTATAATATTTAAAAATTCAGATATCCATTGTCTGTAGTGAGGAAAAGTATCTTATCTGGACGTTATCTTTAAGAATAAAAATGAAGTGAACTATAACTTTAAATAAAAGATAGGATACAGACTTCTAATATTTCGTTTGCAATGTTCTGAGTGTGTTACATGTAATAAACTTCAGTGTTGCTGCATTTTTCCTTTGTTGGATTTTCTGGACAGAGGGATTGAATAGTAGCACTGCAGTGGAACAGCTGTGTAGCAGTAGCTAACTGGGATTACTTAACAGTTTGGTAATTGTTGTTCAAGGATCACTGTACAGAATAAGGCTGATGCTAAAGTTTATGCTGCTGTGACTGCTCGTGTGGATCAGGAGTTGTCTTCCTGGAACACCTCTGATCATAGATTTTCAAAATCTGTTTCCAGAAGTAAGCAAATGAACAGAACAGTTAAAATTACAGCATTGCAGAGCTGTCTGGTCTGTTCTGTACTTTTGCCAGGAAAAAATGGCATATCTGATGATGATCTGCATTTTGACCCTTTCCCAGAGCTCCTAGCATAAAATCATTAATCATAAATTATTTCAGCCTCTCTTTAAGACACGGTTTAGTAAAATTTAACCATCACACCTTAGTCATCATTTTGTCTAAACTGTTTTCTTGGACTGTTCAACTAAGTAGTGGGGCAGGTACAAAAGAATTTAATGCTGACATGAAAGCATCGTTGAAGGAAGAGATTAAATCCAATCATCTTGGCAGGTTAAAACTGAAACTCCTGAAATTAGTTCTGCAGTGTTACTGCAATGCCTGTCTTTTTCACATATTCTTTTAAACTTGTTTGTTTCATCCATAAGCTGAAGGATACCAAACTTGCAGTCAAATAATTTTCAGACCTATGTTTCTTACAGGATATGTGTTTGTAGCATTTCCATGTCACTGAATTAATATAAAACGGAGTGGGACTGCAAATACATATTTGTTGTTGATATGCTGAAAACTCATAACTTTATACACAGAGGTTCTAGTTTCCTCTTCTGTTCTAGTGGTAGGTTGATATTCAGTGGATGTTAAGACAATGGATACAGCACTTCCAGCAAGAGTCTTTTCTTGATTGTAGAGACTGATAGCAGGAAGGTGTTCAGGTTTCAGTGGTTCCCTGTAACAAGGCAATTTCTGCTTCCAAAGTTCACAATACCACTGTGCCACTATTGTAATTCACTCCAGTTTTAATGTAATTGTTATGAGTAAAATGATACTGCTTGTATTTTGTGAGTGATTGTAAAGTTTCCAGACATTGCTAAGAACAGAATTTGAATGTGAAATGCCTTTAAAAGTTATTTAAATAACCATCCTGATGGCAAGCTCTTTTGTTCATCTGTGGGAGCTTATGTTAAATAGTAAAGTCATAAAGCACTCAGCACATGAGTCTAGTGCAAGACTCATACACTGAATTCAAATTTAGGTCCAAATTTGGAGCAAATTTTGCTTAGAACATGCGGAAGTCGCAATGGAATCGACCCTATTTTGCCACAGAATTGTGAATTTCTTATTCTACTTCAGGGCAGTCTGGTGAAGTCAATTTACTGTCTTTTACCAAGGGAACCTTGGTTGAGTTATCCAGTGGGTCACAGTAGAGATGGGTTGGTTTCTGTAACAGTGCAAATTAAACTTTCCCTGCTCCTCTCTATTAGTACTGGATGTGCTTGTGCCCATGTGGGATCACACTGGAGCTCCAGTAAGTTACAGTAGTTTGTAAATGGAATTAGATGATGCAGAAGTAGTTCAGTTTTTTTTCTAGCATAATTTCTGTGGACAGTTCTTTCATTTCCCTCCTTTAACACACGTGCAGCAAACAAGTCCAGAGGTTCACAAGGTTTTGTATGTTGTAAATAAGATGGAAGTCAGGTTAGTGGTAAGGGTAGTCAGTGCCTGCCCATGACAGGCTTTTTGAAATCTTTTTCTATCACCCCAATTTATGTCTGCTCCACTTCTGTTTCTCTTTGATCCTTAATAGAGGGATTACTTGTCTTTAAAATTCTTGGATCATAACATTTATGAATGTCAAGATAAGTGTTACTTGAACCTTGTACAATTCTAGACAAGTGTACTTTCCAGTGAGAACTTGTTCAAATGTCAATTTTGGCTTCTCCTGTCCAGATTTTTGCAATGTGCTTAACTAAGCACAGAGAGGCCCTACAGAAGCACTTCAATTGCTTTTTTGTTGGCCAAAATGGGGAGCTTTTCTCCAACCTTTTTCCCCTACTGTGTTTAGTGGGTATTCAGCTTCAGCTGTTCAAAGTGAGGGGGGGAGGTTCTATATTTTGGTTATTATACTGTGCTAAGAATTGTAGATCCAAATTATCCAATTCCTGTCTCTTGAATAGTGTTCTCTTGAATCCATACTGGGAACAGCATTTCTGTCAATTGTGATAAAAGCAATTAGGTATTTTCTGTTTCTGAAGCTAGAGCCATCAGAAAGAATATTAGTGTCCAAATAGCTTAAGGTCATACTGGAATTTGTTGTACAAGGCTCTCAGTATCTGGGCAGATACATGCAGGGAAAAATTAGTACTTTCTTTAATTTACAAGGAAAAAAAAAGTAATCTGTAACAATAGGTTGTTTGTTCTAAATATTGGCTTTCTTCAATAATTTTCTTAGGACTAATAATATTTTAAGTATTTCTGTTCTTGTAAGTTTGATGTAACAAGAAATTTGCTGATAATTGTTATAAATGTGCTTTATGTATTATATTTCCCCTCATCTATGACTTTAATATTTTCAGTTATTCTTGTCATCAAGAGCTCGAGGGTACAGCTATGTCTGCCAGAGTGTGGATTATTCAGATAATGTTTATGAAGTTAGGGTGAGTATTTCTTTTTTGTGTTTGTATATGAATGTGTGTAATACGTAGCGCTACATGATGGGTTAAGCCTTTTCTGATAACAGTGTTTCCACAGCTGCTGTCAGCAATGGCTGTGTCCCGTTACATCCTCACAGGCCACTTCAGGTTTGCCTGCATCCTACGTGGCAGGTTTAATCAAAATGCATCAGCATATTTGTGCTAGCTTGCATCTGACTGCTGCAAGCAAGGGGAATCTTAAAGATACCATCCTTGGCTTCATCCACAGTTGTACCATCCAGGGTAAACTTTGTGTACATCCTTTGCTTCCCAGATTTGCTGAAGTTTGGATAGCAGGGTAACCACAGTAAAGGAGGTGTGTCCTAGCTAGATCAAAGCAAGTGAGATTTGTCATCTTATCTTGTGCTTGCACTTCACCCATCCTGGTGTGGCAACTCTTTGTCTCCTTTAACCATGTTTGGCTTTATGAGGCCTTGCTGGCATTTGGCAAATGTGTTATCAGTAGATTTCATTTTATAATCTTAGATTTCAAATATCTGGGTTTTGAAAAACATCCAAATTAAAGCAAAGTGCAGTTCCTTGTTCATTTTCATAATGCTGTTGATTAGCTCATGTACTAAACTTTATCTTCCAGCAGAGCTGACACCTGAGAATCTCTCAGCTGTTCTTGCAAGTTCCATGTACAAATTAGGACATGTCCCTGAAAATGCAGTGAAAATGTGTTATGTTTATGGGAGTTTGAAAGATGTTTGTCTGTGAGTGGCTGTTCATGGACAGTGTTAGTCAAAAGCTTGTGCACGTGGCAGGGGTGGTAGTAAGAGCAAAAGGTTTGAGTCTTACACCTTGTTTATAATGGCTGATACTGCAGAACAGCTCTGTGTGTAGATTTTTATTGGCCTCATTGCAGCTGCCAATCTTTCACCTTTGCCAATACAGTGCTCTCACTATGGCAGCCACTAGAATGATTCTGTTAAAATTTTTGTGGGAAAACGAGATCTAGCAGAGTATAGCAAGTGCTTGACAGGTTTGGAGTTTTTAATAGATTAGCAAAATAGAATGCCCTTGCACTTAGCTGAATGACATTGAGGACTGGTGTGGTATATATTGAAAGAATTTTTATACTAGCTAAATACAAGCAGTAGTCTGTTTCATAGCTTTACTTTTAGGTGCACTTATTTGTGGGAGGCAGTGGAGAGGTCCGACCTGCTCAGAAGAATTATCATCCATTTTGTTTGTTATCACAAACACAGCATTATTATACAATGAAATAAAGGCAAAATGACCTGAAGAATGTATTTATGCTATATAATATGTCCAGATAGGAAGGATTGCTCTAGCAATATTTACTCTTTTGACTTCCTTTTTTCTTTTTTCTTTTAATTTTATAAAATTATTTGCCATTTTTGTGTATTTGCATAAAATTTATCCCTGAAATTTTAAGTTGTAGCATGTTCAGTTTGCAACTGAGGGAGTTGAGGAAGGAGGGAAAATGGAGTTGTCTCAGGTTGCTGCAGCAAGTGTATAGTATGCTATCAGTTAAGATTCTTATCTTGATCATTTTCTGGTAGTTCTTTTGAATGAATTCTCAGTTTAGGTAAATAAGTTGCAAGTAGAAAATGATACTTTCCACAAGTGTGCTTTGTCAAAATGAGGATTCTGGGATACATTTCTGTCCTGCTTTACAGTATATCATGCTCTGGATTTAGAAGGTATGCTGGTTTTTGACACTGTCGGACCAGAAAAACAAACCCAAAAAAAACCCCAAAAACCAACCCAGTCCAAACCTCCTCAAGATTTCATTCACCATCGTCTTCCATAATACAAACCTGCAAAAGCAATTTTAAAATGTTTTTGCAGTTTTGAGTATAGAATTTTCAAGTATTTTAGCACATTTCTCATACCCTTTTAATAGCTCTAGATACTAAATGTCTAGCATTTACTGGCACCAGGTTTGCTCTGCAGAGAAATGCTGCACTGCAACAGCAGAATCAATTACAAATGCAACGATCATATTTGCAAGGGAATGAGTAAATAAATCCTGTGTTGCTCAGATAAAGAAGACTGGGACTAGCTCACACGGAAACAGCACTGAGCCCAGAAGGCATTATGGAACACGCTCTGAAAAGCAGAGCTTCATATATGACTTTATCTGGGGCTTTGAAATTTGGAACAAATGTTGAGAAACATGAAACTAATTGTATATAGTAGTCTAAATGGCAGCATAGGAGCCTTGGTAGGGGCCCTGTTTCTGGCTTTTTGGAAATGTGCCGCTGTGATATTGCCATCACATTGAGTGGCTTCCTCTGTGTAAAGCTCCTGATCAAAATAAGGGGTCAAGAAACCATCCTTTGTCCTTCAAGAGACTACAGAGAGCTCCCAGAAAACAAGTTTGGCTATCCTGGGTACCAGAGAATGTCCTTTTCTGCCTCTCCAACCCACATCACGTATCAAGACAGCCAGTAATTTTAAGGGAGCAAAGTAAGGGCAGGTGGTGCCACTTCCCCTGTACAGTTTAGCAAGTCAGCAACTTGTGGCTCAGAGACCTCTTTAGTCAGACAAAGCCTCTTCGGTTTTGCCAGTTTTTAGGGGAATATTTTTCCATGTATTTGTGTGTATATTTTCTTCAACTTTATATCCATCTTCTGGCTTTCACTGATGGTTAATTGTCTAGGTAGTTTACACAAAATGTGCAGAAGCTGGTCCTCCTGCTTACTGTTTTGCACCTACCTAGACATGTTAATCTCATTCAGGCTCCCCTGATTGTTCTACAAGAAACAATGGACAACTGGAGCAAGCAGGGATGAAAATTAAATTCGCCAGTTGCCCAAACATTTGCTGAAATAAACTCCTTTGTGAATGACTTATCTGCTGAATGTAGTAGGCAGCCACTGTACTGACTGCTGGCAGGAAGTTGAATGGTTTTGTTATTAAAAAAAAATAAAATGTTCATAGTAGACAGAAAGAAAAAGGGGTAGAAAACCTCTAAGAAAGTATTTAGAGGGATCTACAGATGTAACTTGCAAAAACTTTTTTGGTTATAGCTTAAGAGTCAAAATAATAACTGGAAAGGGCTAAGTATGTGAAGTGAATGATTTTGTAACATTGTCTAACTTAATGTATGCTGGTGTCTGTCAGTAGTCATTTCACCCCTCTGCTTATGTTTGTGTGTCCTTGTTTACCAGGTCAAAATTCATTTATTTTATTTACATTTCTGAAGAATTGGGAATATGGGGCTGTGTGAATTGGTTCTTGTTTTAAGTGTGCTGATTGTAATCATGAAGCCAAGCAATGGTTGTTTCCTGTATTGTCATTGTAATCTGCATTGTTAGTATTTATGTCTAGAGCTTGAGTGGTTTCCTGTTATGAAAAAGACATAATATACTTTAAAATTCAGTAAACTCGACTTCACAAGTTCTGTAAACAAAATTCTATAAATGAAAATTCACTATAAAAGCTATTTTAATTTTTCACGTTGCTGTGACCTTCCAGGAAGTATCTGTCCCTTCACACCCCTTAATGGATTAATGTCTCCAACCCAAAATGAGGAAAATGCTGCAGAAACAGAGTCCTGTAATAAAACAGCCCTCCAGTCAAAAACCCTGCAGCAGGCAGAGGACATGGGATTGGACCTCTTGTTGACCCCCTTAATCCTAGGCTGTAATGTAATCTTTCTGTGCCATCTGGTGTTTTAACAGACTTAGATTGGTACATATGAAAATTACCAGAAAATATATAGTTGTGACTAGTATTATTCATTACAAGGATGTACCTTTTTCATGCATATTTTCTTTTCTTTTCAACTAATCTTTCTTGCATGCAGTGTCCAAAGGCTAAAGGTTAGGTCATGATTTTTGATGCTTTGAAAAAGAAATTTAATAGTAGCCATCTGCTCCTGACATAGCTTACATTATCAGTGTATTGTTCTCTGTTGCTGCCCTTTTTCACTAACTTTATGCATGGCCTCAGGCAAATGACTTGACATTTGTTTCATTTTTTTCTATAAACTAATGATGAAAACATCTGTAGAAGTCACTGGAAGTACTGAAATAGATCATCAGTACACAAAACCTATCAGGTTTGGGAGTAAATGGTAGAAAATTGGATGATAGTAACAGAGCAAAGAAGCTGACAGGCAAAAAAATCTACAGGAACACAAAATCAGCAGGTATAATCCTTCAAAGAGTCCTGTTGGTTTTTTTTTTTTTTAAGTGATGGGAAGCATTTTGTCTAAAGTTCAGATTATTTTTACCCATGGAGTGTAATTGCTTTCTCTGCTAGGTGAAATTCAAAAGAAGAGCAATGAGATGTGTTATATGACTTGTCCAAGAACATATACTGAACTTGTGGCACTTTGGATATAAGACAGAAATATTTTTGTAGGATTTTTATATTTTGCTCTGTGTCACAGTAAATTGGCTATTTTCTTATTGGCTATTTAACTTATTGTTCCCTTATTTCATTAACAAAAATGTCCATTTACTTTAGAAAAGATTTTATGGCAGTTTGCTTGTGACTGACCTCCTGGTTCTCTAAAAGTTTCTTTGAAGGGAGGACCTCCAAAGAGCTAAAGTATTTCAGTGCTGGATTGTCATTTTATGGCTATACAGTCCAAAGTGTTTATTGTCAACTTATGAAATGAAAAGATGTTTATCTTAATTTATGTAAGAGATACAACTTTAGCAAAGACCTGTAAGAGATGCTGGACTGTTCTGCTAACCCATTGGGTGTGAGACAAACCTTGATGTGGGTGTTATTAAATACCTGACTACCTGTCCCAGAGGCAGTACTGGATATTGAGCAATATATACATATATATATATATAAATGATTCTTGCAGCTTGCCTGTGTGTCTGGGAACTCCAAGATCTGTGGGAGTCACTTTTCTGTCATTAAACCTCTCTCCAGCTTTAGATATTAATATCTCTTCATATAAAAGTGAAAAAATCTGCCTCCTCTTCCCAAGATGTGAAGTGGGCTAAATCATATCCAGAGAGAGAAGGGTGTTCATTAATGGGTACATAGAAGGCTGCAGTTTGGCATCTGTAAGATGTGCAGTCCCTCTGGGAAACTGCAGAGCCTGCAATGCAGATATGCAGCACTCTTCCCCTGGGCTGCATTTTTGCTTCTGCTGTAATTTCTCCTAAACTGTTCACCAGACCAATTATGGCTATGACAAACTTAGTCTGTGGAGAGATGTTGTCCTTTCCCACTGCTTTGGAGAGGTGGAGGAAAACACCATGCAGGGCTATAACATTGCTCTCTACAACTCTTTATGGTTCCTCTTATCTCACCAAGAAGTATGTGTGGAGTTGAGAAGGGAAGCTGCTCTGTGTTAATTCTTTTTTCTTCTGTCTTCCCTGTGGATTGAGGAGGTGGTGGGATTATTTCACACCATATTAAGTTAAGAAAGTCTCATTTACCATGAACTGAGTCCTGAAAGACAAGGCCAACATCTTACAAATAGTGTGTTGTGACATTGCCTGCTCTCCTTGCTGGTGGTACCAATTCCAACTCTTTTTTTTTTTTTCCACTCTCTGTGTGAGTCACCATCTGGTCCCACCCTTGCATAACAAGCTGGATGACTTACAATGCCAAAACGAGACTTGTTGCTATGTTTTGGGATCTGGGAGGGAGTCCCTACCACCACCATACTCCCATATCATAGCATTAGCATATTGCTACACAGAGCTTCTGGGCTTTACTTGCTTTGACAATATCCTAATTTCAGCAGGAAGCTCTGTTTGTGTTGCATCCTGGGCAAGATGCGCTGTGATGGGTGGATAAGAAAAAGAATTTTGGGTGTGTAGCACTTCCCTGTTGGGTAGATGGATGATATCTCTTCAGTTTGTATGGCTCCTGTGGTCTCTTTTTTTTTCCACTCCCTGAATAGCAGAGAGCCACTGGGGGAATGCTGCTTTACAGAGGGAGTTACTGAGCAGGCCAGAAGAAGCTGAGAGAATATTGCTATAAGGAATGTGAAACCTGTGCTGCATCTTACTTTTTTTGATATCTTTCCACCCATATGCCTGTGGTACTGGAGGTTTCACCTTTGCAACTTCATTTTATCATCATGTTTCTGCCTCATTGTTCTGACCACATCAAAGTGTTGCCTCATTAGAAGGGGAAGCCCTGTGGCAGACTTCTGCAAAGCTTAGGAGAGAATGAGGACACAAACTTCCCATGCTTAACTGGTAAACTGTTCAGATATGGTGGAGCTTTTAACTATATCAGCTCTTTTTTACAGATGTGATTTGTGAGCAACAGGCTCAGAGTAATCTTCTTCCATAATCTTCTTCCATGTCCAGAACAGATGAAAGGAGTATTTTCTGTTGTTCTCACACTGTCAGATGTTTGGCTCCACCTCAACATTTAACCAAGATTTAGGGAAGGAAGTGCTATCCTTCTCTTACAGTAGCTAGGTGGTGAGAACTTTATTCCATTCAGCTTGGAATCACTCAAACTTACATAGTCTCTGTTTTTCATTGCAGATAGCTGCTGCTCTATGGTGGTATTATGTCTCTAAAGGAATTGAGTATTTGGATACAGTATTCTTCATCCTGAGGAAGAAATTTAACCAAATTAGTTTCCTTCATGTCTATCACCATTTCACCATGTTCACCTTGTGGTGGATTGGTATTAAGTGGGTTGCAGGTGGACAAGGTGAGTTCCCTTCCTCTCATATGCTTTTGACTGGACAGCAGGGAGAATTGTGATTGTTTGGGAGCAATAGAAGAAAATGTCATAGACTTGACTTAATAATATACAAAACTGTTTATTAATGCATACAGTCTCCTTCTGTGGGAAACATGGGGGAGGAAAAGATAACAGGGCAATAGTCTAATGAATTGCAAAACTTCTTTTCTTTTCCTCATGGGCATCAATTGCAAGCCTGAAGTTCTGCCTTCGGAAGTATCTGTATCTGTGGGAAACAGAAAGATGTATGCATCTTGCTTAACTTTAATTTTTGCAGATACAGAGAGCTGCAAAATCTAATTATGGGCCACATTCTGTGTGTAAATTTAATGAAGACAATGGAGATGTTATTCTGGCATTGTATATGAGTTTGAGGTTTGCTTTTATTTTTATTAAGAGGCAAATATAAAATTCTGAAACCTTCCCTTGGAGGTGAGCCAATAAATCTGTCAATTCACTTTTAAAACCTATTCATAATGACACAAGTCTAAATTCATTATCAGCCTTTTTTCCCTTGCTTCTTTTCTAAAGCCTCCATCAAATAATTTTCTTTTTGTTTATTTTATTTGCCTTCATTGCCTACATTGTACTCTTGCTCCTGTTGTTTAACCTCATCTCAAATTGAAAGCTCTGCAGAGCTGAGGGCACAGGGAAAATGCTCTCTTTCCTTTGATGTGTGCTTTGTAGGCTTGCAACACTGAAAATACCATATAGTAAAAACACAAAATACTATGAACACTAAACTAATATTTTGGGTTTGGTGTTTTGGTTTTGTTTTGTTTTTAACCACATTAACACTTAATGCATGGGTGGTTTATGCTCCCATTTACTATAGGTATTTAGTACTGAGTGGCCACTTACATTGCAAGGAAGAAATATGTAAATTCAGCATCTCTTGACTGCCTTTCAATTTCTCTCATGTAATATGCAGGAAGCAGGTATTCAGATGTTTAATGATCTTTAATGGCAACTGCACCTATAAAATAAGATAATTGGAGACTGGATGGTTACTTGTAGTCTTGCTGAGAAATTCCCTGGATATCTCAGAAGGTCCACTCCCTTGTTGCCTTTTCAGAATTTTCATGCTAAATATCTGCAGTTTTTAACTGTTGCAGTTGTAACTGCAACAGTTACAACTATTTCCAAATTTATTTCAAGTTTTGTGTTCTAGCAGTGCCTCTTAGTTCCTAGAGCCTGCAAAAGGAAAAGCAGCAGCTGCTTTTCTGCCTTTATGTAGCACCACTGCATAAATGTGGATAGATCTGTGTTCTTCTATTTTCTAGTTGATAGCACATTGCTTACATAGACAGGTCTATTATAAACTAGACCCTATTACAACAAGTGGATCCAGACCACACGGGCATCTGAGCTGTTTGATGTCAGCAGCTGTTGTCTGTATTGCCCTAATCTTATACTTTTGCGCCTCTCTGTCAGTGTAAGAATACTTTAATAAAATATAATGTGTTTCTGTTAAAGGGCTGCTAATCTTGCCAAAGCAAAGGGATCTTAATGGAAATGAAACTGTCAAGATGCACCTTACGTGGATCATTCTAGAAAATGTTATACTATACACTGACATATTTAAGAATGCTGGATATTTTAAATCATAAATAAAGAAACTAATGATTATTAATTTAGACAAACTCACCTGGCAATGCCTAAAAGTCTTATAAACATGAGTCAAGTCTTGCTTTGTATGGGCTTTTTTTGGCCTATTTAATCAGACTTCCATGTGAGTTTCTTGACTTCTTGCTGAGAAGTGAACCTTTTGCATTTAAATACAGTTTAAAAGATTGGAATTCAGAGCCTGGTACTTTATACTTTGCATTGCCAAATGAAACTTCTAATAATCCTTTAGAAAAACATTTGCAGTTATACTACAACAACTAATGTGGAATAGATGTCATTTATGTTTATTTAACAAAAATCTTATAAAAAGCTTTGGCGTAAGTAGTTACACTGAAAGTGTGACATACTACTTGCATTAACATCTGTTTGTGTCAGCACATGTTGAAAGCCAGGTCTGTATTATACTATTTAATATTTTGGAGATGGAATCCTGACATGTCTTGTGTTTTGCAATTTTTACTATTATAAAAAATGATACAAGTAATACTAGAAAAGAATCCTCTTTTCCAAAATGATGTGATGGTCTTCCCTTCTGTTCCTGGACAGCTTTTTTCGGAGCTCAAATGAATGCGTTTATTCATGTCATTATGTACATGTATTATGGATTGGCAGCTTGTGGCCCTAAATTTCAGAAATACTTGTGGTGGAAACGATATTTGACCATATTGCAATTGGTAAGTAATTCCCCTCCTTTTGGGATAAAAAGTGTTGCCTCTGTGTGGATTTGCATTTGCAGAGCTTTGGATCAGATGCTGCTCCTTCCAAAAGTTCTCTGCCTGGCAGTCCTCAATTAGAGTACTTCCTGGAGATGGAAGCATTTATTCAGCTTTGAAAAAACATATGCAGCATATGTAAGAGTTGTGTGAGTTAAAGTCTAATGCTTCCTTGCTGGTTGTTTCAACTGAATAACAAAAGCACCTTCAAAATGTAGAGAAAATTCAGACCGCTTATTACCTTCTCATTGTCCTGTTTCTGAAAACTGATGCCAGATATGACAATAAATGGGATGCTCCTGGTCAAGCATAAATGTGCCTGCATGAATGTGACAGGCAAATATAGCTTTCCTACCACCTCCCAGTTCAGCTGTTTTCATTACTTAATGAATTGGTATAAATTGATGTGCTCAGACCTACAGAATATATCCAGAGGTTTTTGATTCTATATTTTCTGTCTTTCAGGTGCAGTTCCATGTGACTATTGGCCACACAGCCTTGTCTATTTATATTGATTGTCCTTTCCCTAAATGGATGCACTGGGGTGTCATTTTCTATGCTATCACCTTCATTTTCCTGTTTGGTAACTTCTACTATCGGACATATAAGCTGCCCAAGGAACCTGTAAAGAATGGCAAAATAGCAAATGGTGCTGTTGCAAATGGAGTAAGCAAACCAGAAAATAATGCGGTGGTGGAAAATGGAAAAAAGCAGAAAAAGGGAAAAGCAAAAGGAGAGTAACTTTATCCAGGCCTTAACCATTGCTGGCAGTGAGGAACCTCCAGTTTGGTTTATAAAAGGAAGAAAAAAACACTATCTGTACCAATTAACCTTAGGTTACTGAAGAGCTAGAACACAGATATTTTCATTATTTATGAAGATTGTTTTAAGAACAACACTAAAGTTGAATTTCTATTGTAATTATGTAATTATCATGCATATGGTATCTGTGTAAACTTGTAGACTGCTGGTGTTGGTGAATTAAGGAAGAATTGCAGTTGATTCCATGTTTAGCAGTCCAAAAGTTAATACTACCATTGATACAGGCAGTTTTGTTGGCACCCACATTTCTTGGGGGGTGGGGGGGAGGGAAAGGAAGTAGCATTTGAATACTTGTGCTTTCTTTCCAGAAAATTATTAAATTTCAAATTATGACGTATTATCTAATCAGAATGTGCAACTTTTCTTCTCCTCCTTGGAGAGTACCTTCAGACAAAATATGTGCTGTCAGAACAGTGTTTGACTTTTCAGACATTACTTGATTTAATTGAGTATCTGTTACAGTTTGGTTTTTGTTTTATTATTTTTTCTTGTGTGGAAATATACCTACCTCTTCATCTGCTGAAAATAATATTGAGCATTAAATAACTGGTTTCTGAAATATGGACTCCTCTAATCTAAATATCCGTTAATACTAATTCAGGAGAACGTGTGTTTCCCTGTGGGAGTAAAAGGGATTTTTGGTGATATCCTTTGATCAAGTCATCATTTTAGTGTAAACTGGAATTTTGGAGTGGTACTTTTAGTAGAGCCAAGTCAAGAGTACATTTTAAGAATGTGTAAATATGAACAAATATATTGGTTGAAGCAAGCAGTAAAAATAGGTCCACTGCTTGTTGTCTGTGACCTGCATTAAATCTGTGGCACTGACTCAAAATACTCAAAATGGTAAGATAATGCTATGATGGAGAGAAAACAGCATGTAATTCCATTTAGAAATGTGTGCATGAGTAGTCATGCTAACTACAAGACCAACCATCACTTTATTGGGAGAGAGAATCGGGGTTAAAAGTACTAAATACAGCAAACATAAAACCTTGAAAATGTTGCTATTGCTTGATACCTGTCAAAACTCTATTGGTTAGACACTTGCAGGCAAAGTATTGCTGATAGACAGGCCACCATTGTAAGTCAAAACTGCTAAAATAAGTAGAAACTTTTAGATGGATTTTCATTTACATGTTACATAAAGGACTTTTTACCATTCCTTTTGTGAAGAAAATAGGGAAAGATTTATACACCTTCTGAATAATGTGATTACTAAGAGATACATTTTGAGCTGCTTAGCATGCGATGAGTAGAAGATGGGTGGAATTAGAAACTATATCCTGAATTACTGTGTTCCTTGGCCATCACTGCAAGCGCTGCATTGTTACTGTCCAAATGCATTCCCCCCCCTCCCCAGCTCTGGTCAAAAACATATCCAGAGGTAGCAACAAACATATATCTGGCAAGTGGCACCATTGGTGCAGAAAGCGTACACTGAACTGTGAGTATAAAGTGAGTGACATGTTAATAGATTTTTGTATCTCAATCATCCATTGACTGTTTATAATATGCAAGCGGGTCACATATTCTGGCTCTCAGGTTTTTCTTGTTTCTATTTTAAAACAAATCTCAACCCAGAAAACAGGTCCTAGGAAAAAGAGTTAAGCATATAATCTGTTGTATTAAAAAATAATTCCTAATGCTGGAGTTGGTTCAGCTGGGAGGTGGTTCATCCCTAATCACCACCACTTTGGAATTTTGGGCAGAATGTAGAATTGTGAAAAACTGTCTCTGCTGAACTCAAATGCACGTGACCATTAAGTTTCTTATCCGCTGTGTCTTCTGATTCTTCCAGCCTTTGTAATGATGCTTTTTGCATTTGCATAACTGCGTATTTGTGTAGTGTGGCATGGGGAAGAGGGATGGGGATCTACCCTTCCTTCTTGGACAGATGCCACTACCCTTAACCAAGCCAAAATGCTGGCTTTGTAACTTTGGCTCAGTAACTTTGGAGTAGCTAAAGGAGTAAATAACTACAGAGCAGATTTACAGCACACCTGCTGCTCCAAGGTAGTGACTGGTGTGAATGCAGTTACCCTGCTGTAATTTCAAGGTCGTTTACCCCACTTTGATTAAAGGGTAGCTTCTTTCTATTTGCCATGGGATGTGGGCAGCTAACTTCTAAGTCTGTATCATTCCTTGAATTGTGTTAGATTGGTTGTTTGCTCTGTCATTCATTCAATGAGCCAGATCAGCTAAACTGATACTCTTAATGTGATCTAGCTCTGAAACAGCATACTGAGGAGTATTCCAGTACAGATTCAATTGTGTCTTTGCTACACTTTCTGACTAATTCTTAAGAATTATGTCTTGCATGATGGTAAATATTTAAATAACTGAAAGTCAAAATTTTTTCCCCCTCATCATGCATGGAAGCGAATTAAAGTTGATTGGAACTTGAACATTGTTGACAGAACTTGAGTAGAAATCTACTATCAAATTCTGGGGTAATTGTTAAATTCTAAACAACGTGACAAACTCATTGTGAGAATGCACGTGTACATACACACCATGTTGTCTGGCCCTGTGCATAAAACCGGTTTGAGAGATTGCCATTTCATGGGGGAAAAAACCCCAGTTATTTAATTACTGGAACACTGCTGTTTTGAGTACATCTTTTGCAGTATGACTTTCCTAGGTCTATTTATGATATATTTGATTGTTCACGTAATTCAAGTCCCATTACAATCTTGAATATAATGGCCTTATTAAATGTGCATTTTTGTAGGCATGATCTCGAGTGCAATATTTCTGTTTCTGGCTATGCAGCCAGACTCAGAGAATACAGGGCTCAACTTGTACAGCTTTTTGTTTATCAAAATATAGGCAATAATGCACATGTGAAATACTGACAGATTCATTAGGGTCATCTTTGGATCTAAGGAAGCTTAAAATTTTGCCATGAAAGTATGTATGAATGTGTATTTTCTATACACAGTACTGAAATTCAAATTATACAATCTTTTGCAGTACAATTATTCTTTACAGGGTTATTGGGTTTTGTTCTTCTAAATATTTCCATTTATTGAAAAATTCAAACAATTTGAAACTTTTCTTTTTTGCCAATGAATGATAATTTTTGCTAAGAGTTCTGAAGCTCTTGGACCAGAGTCTCTAAATATTTGATGCCATATAAGTAATACCATTTCATTTAGCCTCATCTCTAGCAGTGACAGTTGTTGGATTATTTTAGCACTTTTTCAGTGTAAAATTAAATACAAATTATCTATACATGTGTGTATATATGTGTACACATACATAGTGTATGTGTGTGTATATATGTATGGGTTCTTAGCAGATTCTTTCAATATGTGAAGTAAATTATATTTCTTGAATGTGAATTTGGCAGGAGCTAATAGAATGATTCCTAGCTCCAGCAGGAAAATGAAGCAGTTTTCCTTCCACAGATCCAATATCAGTCTTGCAAACATAAATAGTATTTGTCAGTTATTTTAGGTATAGGATGGCAGACAAGACAGAGCCATTTCTACCAATGTAATAAATATTTTGAGGCATCAGTTGTAGATTCTGAGGGGAGAGATCTCAACTCAGGGTAGCTGGGGAATTATGCTGTATTATGGTAGCGATCATTTTAGTATGATTAACTTGCTCCAGGTGAGTCTTTGAAATCATTGCAATCATATTCTCTGTTTGACAGAAAACTTCTAAAAATAAATCATAGAGTCATAAAAGCATTTAGGTTGGAGAAGACCATTAAGATGACTGAGTCCAACTATTAAACAAATGTTTCCCTGTAAGTTCAAAAGCATGGCCTATTTGATTACAGGACCATCAATTACTTCCAGCTCCAGACCAAGAGAAAAAGGTGAAGGCAAAATGAAAATGCTGCACATTTTTTCAGGTTAACCTAAGGGCACATTTCTTCAGAGTAAACACTTGAACTGCATGTGCTGGGAAGGGAGGTAAGAAAGGACAAATAGCTTTTGTGATGCAAGACCTCAGTCCTAAAATAGCTTACAAGCATTAGCTATCTCTTAAAAACTTGAATAAAACTGTTCATGGTGCATAAAATTAAATCTTGCATGAAGCTAATGTGGGCTGAGATGTATTTCAGTCAAAACTGAAGAGAATGGGGAGCTAATTAACTATCTGGATAGTGTGTTTATCTTGGTTAGAAACACAGACTAATCTAATTTGATACCTAAAGCAAGACACCCATATGACATCTCATTGCACTGCAGTCTGATGCACTGGCCCCTTTGCTAATGCAAGCAGAGGGAACTCCATGGAAATGAGTGGGTTGGTTCCCATTTACCTCAGCAGAGTATGTTGAGCACTAAAGAGCAGAGAAAATACTTGCTTTCTGCCAATATCCCAGGAGGATTGAGGGAAATGTATGGTTCAGGGTGCTGCTTTTGCATAAGGTGTTCATGCTTTTGTAAACATTAAAAATAAACATTACTTTTTTCATGCTGTTTGAGTTTGGTTTTATACATTCTGTAGTATGTTCTTCTGTGTCCCATCTTGCCTCAAGATTCCTGCTAATTTTAGTGTTGTGCAGATTGTGTGATGTAATCTGTTTTGTTGCCCAGGACTTTGAGAAAACCATTTTTTGTGACACATCCTCCTATTTTAAGGTTACAGGGACTTCCTAATTAAGAATATTGTCCCCAAATAATAGTGGAGTGACTTTGAAATCACCCTTAGGGAACTGACTGAAAATAGGATGCCCTCTTAAAACAAACAAAAAAATCCCCTTAGATTCCTTATTTGGTCTTGGAATTGTTAACAATTAGGAATACAATTAGCCATGAAGTTTAGCTTTTCTGGACATTGTGTGCTGTTAATGAAGTCTCTTATCCCGGAGAATCTGGAGCACTTTTGGCATTAGGTGCAATTCGTGGTTACATGTGCTGGGTACAGTAAGTTCCTTCATTGTCTGCCAAGTATGATCTCTGTAATCAACCTTATAACATCAAGTTGCACTGATGTTGCTCTCCTAGAACCTCAGTGCAAATAGCTACTCCAGATGTCAAGTAGTAGAGAGTCAAGCCTGCCATCATAGCAAAGTATGGTGTGGTCAATTATGTCTTGCACAAGTCTCATCTATTGCTTCAATCCACTGCTTGCATCCTCCCTGGAATCAGAAAATACACCGTGTTCAGCACAAGATTTGTCCTTTAGATGATTAACATGTGCTGGGGTAGGCTCTCTCTGCAGGCATCCTTCTCACAACTCTATTCCCCACCAGTAATTAAAAATAAGAACATGGTCAAATCAGATTTATTGGATGATTGGATAGAACGGACTGGATCCTCTGATGTTCAATGTTCTTTTTCATATCACTTGCTTCTTAGCATCTGGGAAATTGGGGTTTGATGGGGGAAGGGTTTTATTACCTGTTCTCTTGCTCAGCTCAAAGCACTGAACGTGGGTGAACATGGGCTACTCAGACACACACATGAAGCATGTACTCAAAGACAGCTGTGAAGGCAGTACCTCTATGGACTGTGTCTTTTTTATGCTTGGGAGTTCTAGGTCACCCCGTGAATGCAGGCACAATTCTCTGTTGGTTGCCTGACATATCAGTGACATCACATTTGACTAAATTACAAAGATACTTATTGATGGGTAAGTTTATGTCTCTTGATCATCCAGGCCCTGATTAGTGCACCCTATGAAACAGTGCTGGCAGTTCTTGCTAGGGCACCACACAGCCAGTGCTGCTTTGGGGGAAAATGCTATTTGCATTTTGATTCAGTAGGTGGGAGTCGATACAAGCTCGTATGGCATCACTGCTATCTGTCAAATCAATCAGGTACGTTTTAGTCTGCTAAACAAAAAGAAATCTTTGATTTTTGAAATGATTCAAAGTGTTTTCTGTCCTCCTTATTTTTAGCTAGAGAGCTATTGTTCTTGCAATGGTATAACCTTAATTTGTTTGACGAGAAAACCACTGTTATGCTAGTATTTTTTTGAGTTTATGTGTGTTTATGAGAGAAAACTACAGAAATACAAGAAACAACTTGGGCCAAAAGCTGGAGAACGTGAGGTAATTACTCCTCTAGTTTTTGCTGTTGCCCCTAGATGTTGCAGGAGTTAAATGACTGTAGCTGTTACTGTTGTGTATTCATTACAGATGCTGTAAGGGTATACAAGTAGTGTACTTGTGCATAAGTACACTCTGAAGTACATAAAAGTTTGCTTTGTCTTAAATGACAATCAAGAAAGTGATTTATCTGACTACAAATGCTTGGAGTGAAAGTAATTACAAACATCATACTCCTGCATTGTCAGGACTCACTCTGTATTTTCTCACTGATAATCTTCAGAGCTTCCGAGTAACTTCTTGCAGTAACACAAAGCCCTAAAAAGCTGAAAATTGCTGTAAAACTGCTAGAAAACCTGGTTTTGCAGAGCTTCTGGTACTGTTTTGTTTCCTTTTAGTACATGTATCTTCAGGTCAGGTGCTTGCTTACTAAATTATTCCAGAGTGCGATGTGTGTCATAGAAAGATCTTGTAGCAGCTGCAAGTGAGTAAAATGTTAAAATAAACTTTGGAGTGTTTTACAGTCAGGCTTTCAAGTCCTTGGCATCATTTGGTACACTGGGTGCACCTCAAATGCTGCAGTTGGGCACAGGATACAGCAGCCTGGGTCTACCCAGCCTGATAGGAATTTTCCTTACTGAACAACAGATTCTCACCTGGAAATTGGTGTCTGACCTGGTTTCCACACATTTGGCAGATGACACAGAAGAAGTCCCTGGGCCAATGAGGAATGGGGGTTTTTTTTGTAGTTCTACCTATTGTGAAAACAGCAAATTTGGCAGGGGGTGCCAGAATGTTTTCTGCTGACAGCATGAGGTACAGAGTTTGCAGAAAATGTGTCCCTGGATGCAGTACTTGTAAAGAGTCTAGAATACTTTTCAGCTCTTTGTTGCTTGACGTAAACCAAGCATGCTGGAAATGCTTCAGTTAAAAAGGAAAAAACCCACCACACTGTTGGGATTTACTCAGAAAATGAGATTTAGGTAATAGGTAGTTCTTTACTGAAAATTTTCCCTTTTTTCCTCTTTGCCTACTTCAATCACTTCCTCTGTGCATGCCTTTCTGCTGTGCTAGAGTGGCTCCTTGGATGAAGACTGTGATGTGTTCAGGGAATGGTTTACTGCTGTGATTTGTCACTGGGACATGTGAAGTGGCTTTTCTTGCAGTCTGAAATGCCAAATAGCAGCTGCACATTCTGAGCAGGTTGAGTAGTAACAATATCTTTCATTTCATGATCTCAAACTGAGTGTTCTGGATACAATAAGCTAATAGAAGGAACAGCTTTTATTAAATTTTGTCTTCATGCTTAGCAAATATAGGACTACCAGTACAAACTAGTTTTGTATTCTATGAAATGAAGGCACACTGCAAATTCATAACCAGAGCTTTGGCTGTGAGAAACAGAGAGTTTACTGCACTATAAAATCACCTTGTTAGAGATTTTATACTGAGCTCTTCTGTGATGGCAATTTAATAAATATCAGATTTTTCTATAAATCTGATTTTTGGGTATTTTTATTGTAAAGTCAGGTAAGTTTTCTTGTACAGGTCAAATCTCTCATTGTGAGTTTTGATGATTTTTGGTATTCTCTATGTGAAGTTTCACTTATTTCAGTGATAATTTCACTAAGGACAGTCCATGATGCTAACAGAATTTATAAAATTTATTTACCCTCTAGACCTCACATTGCATTCTTGGAAAGTTGGAGTATAATAAAAAAATAGGGACCAAAACCTTTAATTTTTTTCCACTTTTATTTGGTAGTTGTTGTTTTGGTTTCTTTAGTTTTGGGGTTTGTTTGTTTGTTTGGGGTTTTTTTGAAGACTTTACAATGAAGGTGTAATTACTTCAGTAAAATACTAGAAGTGGCAACATATTTTGAACTTACACAGTGTTGCCTGAGAAAGCTCCCCTTTGTGCTGCAGACCAGTGCATGGGTGACTTTTTTTCTGGCTTTATGGCACTTTATTAAATCTGTTTTTGATAAGGGATGAGATATGAGACTTGTACGTGCAATGCTTGTAACTCAAACTCTCCTTAACGTCTTTAGTTGCACCAGCACTGTGGAATACCCCTGTAGTACCATCTTGATAAGCACTTGGCATAAGTTGCCTGTCTCACAAGTCTATAAAATCTCTTGGATCCAGAAGGTGTTGTCTGAAGCCCATTGAAAGCTACAGAGGGATTGATTTACTAAAATCCTTGAGCTGAACAATAAGAACAATTTCAATTTCAAATTAAGAAATTGTAATTTTGTAATTTTTAAAATTGTAAATTTTTTTTGATACTCGGACTCACAGGGTGCCTTTCAAAATACATTTCAGCACATTTTTGGCAGTGAAACAATTTTTCATTCTTCCAACACCCTGAGTCTGACTCTGGTCCAGCCACTGGCTACCAGGGAGCAGCACTGGACTCTCTGCAATTCAGGGCAAGTATTAGAAGATGGCTGCTCAGCTCGGTAGGTGATGCACTAAGTAGAAGGAATTAATTTACTTTGTAATGTGTTTTGTTAGGAATTTTAACTGACTGGGGAATAAGTGGGTATTTTCATCTGACAAAAATATTCTTGATATTTTCTTCATATTACCTCTTGATGCATGTTTTCATGGGGGGTAGAAACGTGCTGTAGGAGCAAAGAGATGCACAAAGCATTAGTGGTCTGCTTGCTTTTGCATTGCAAGGATGCTGAAAATAATACCATGTTTTAGCTAGACAAAGGATTTGAGACTCTGTTCTCAATTTAATTTTTGGTGTAGCAATTTTGGCAGCATGACATCTCGAGGCAATGTAATTCTTTGTTTGTTAAAAGAGCAGCAGAATGCTGTGCAGTGCCTCCTTCACTGAGAAAATTTCCCATCATAAACATAATGCCAGACACAAAGATTAGTTCTCAACATTATTGTGACCTGGTGAGCAGTCCATTCTGGATCTAAATTAGAAATTTAAAAGGATTCCATAATCTGCCACAAAGTCAATATAGTTAACAGCTTTTTTTCAGCACAGTGACTAGGCCAGGATATAAAAATTATTAGCTGCCAAAGCTATGTTTAGGAACTAGGAATTCGGAAAAATAAATGAAAAAAATCAATAGATTGTTTGTGTTCTAAGTAAGTTTTTAAAAGTCATTTAAAAACATTTAAAAGTCATTTAAAGTCACTGATTAAAGTAAGTTTTAAAAGTCATTCATTCAATACAATTTTGTCATGTCTTTCTTCAGCATTGAGAAATAAATTAAAGAAAAATCCCTGAACTCTGCTCATTGAGGGTATTACTTACTGTTCTTTTTGTGCCATCTTCTCTTTCAGTAGCTAAAGCAACTGAATTAAGAAATGCCCTCATTTTTGCTTATTAATGCTATTTATATTAGGAAAATAAGTATCAGGTTCTAAATTCTCAGTTAGAGCTTGTTTCCCTTAGATGCTTAGATAAAGTAGCCATTGCAGTTGTGAAGAATGCTTTAGAGAAGGGATTGATGATACACTCAATCAGAGGTGAGGGTGGGCTAATTAACTATATTTCTTAATTTATTTTTTTCAGCTGTTATAATGCAACCTGAATGTTTATGCAAGAATTTTAGGTCTTGAAACTGGAAATTCCATAGCAAAAGGAGCATTTTTTGTTGGCAAGGAGGATTCATTTACTCCCAGTGGGATGGCCCTGCTGTCCTATGAAAGTTGAAAGAATAAGAAATCATAAATCATAGCAATATTTGGCCCAGATCCGCTTTTAAAATTTCAATATTCTCATCAGTGGTCAGTCCTATTTCTTGGGACTGGTGTACCTTTGAGGACTTATGGGATTGACTGAGCAGCAGTCAATTTAAATATGTAAATGGATAAAAATAGCAGATGTTGAATATCTGTTCCAGGTGATTTAGTGGGGAAAGTGAAGATTTCCATAGCTGGAAACTGAATCCACTTGCAAAACATTTTTTGGGTGGCACTTGAATTCAGCAGGTTTGCACAACCTGTGAGCTGTCACCAGATTGCAGGATGAAGGGATGAATACAGGTGAGTGGTGGTGAAGGCACAGACAGCTGGATGATGCATTTCATCACAGTGTTTCCTTGGGAAAACTTGGAGCCCTTCCTAACTGCTGATGTTTTCTAAGGAAGAGCTAAATAATGTTCTGGCATCAATAGGAAGGGCGTTTCTGCAGCTCCACCTCCACAGCTTTAGAGCTTTAACTGATGGGCAATCTTAAAATGGCTTTTCTGGCAGGTACCTACCACAAAAGCAAAAGCTGATCTTTCCAGAGCTCCTCAACATTGGTAAAAGACCACTCTCTGTTGTTTAGCTTTGGGGTATGCCTTACCTTAATATGGAAAGGAGACCATAAGAAGACTTACAGCTTACTTTGAGTGGCCACTGTGCAAATTGTGAGAGGTTTTGTATGTTTTCCAGTGATTTACAGGCAAGGATGAGAGGACTAAACAAGTTTTGAGCAGACACCCTTTCTGCAATGTGGTGTCATGCCTTAACAACAGTGTTATCCTTCCTGGCAGGGCTATAAAGTAAGGAGATTATTAATTCAACAGTAAAAAGCACAGTAGGTAATTTGTGTTAGCCCTAGCTCTTTGTTATTTTTTTCTCCAAGGGAAAAAAAAAAAAAAAAAAAAAAAAAAGACATTCACAAAGTGGTTGGAATACCTGGTACACAACCAGAAACAAAACTTGCAAGGACTTGGGCAAGGATGACTCTCTCCTTTGATCCTGTTCCTTCGGCAGTGTGGCAGGCTAATACAGGGCTAGTGCTGCATCTGCAAGCTCCATGGAGGACTTGTCACACTGTGGGGCTGGAAATGAGATCCTGCAGCCACTGCTGCCTCCTGGGACATGGTGGAGTGGAGAAACACCGAGAACTGCCAGAGCTTTTGCTCTCCTGCCCATGCCCAGAGCACCCTGAATCTTCTCGTGCGGTGAACGTGCTGCAACGCGTGATTTGTACCGTCACGGCTTTTGCAGTTTCTGGTCTGGGATAAGAGACTGAATTAGTTTGCACAGCATTAAACAGGAATTGTGCTGAATGCTGAAATCAAATGCCAAATCCCTGTATCTTATTCATTAATAAGGTCTTTTTTAATTTGGGATGTAATTAGCTTACATCATAAAAAAACTCTAGGTAAGCATTTTCTAACGAATAGCTGAAAAGCAGTCCCATGGAAATATTCATAATTCCTGGAAATGGAGCTAAAACCATTTTGCTTAAAAAGCTTCTAGCATAGCAGCAGTTGTGTTAGCCAGAAAACCAGAAACTGTTTATTTTTGCTCTGTATGTCTACATGTACACACACAGACACCCACCTTCCCAATCATGGTGCTACACTTTTTACTTTTTCTACAGTTCTTGCAAAGTAAATTGTAAAATGTCCAGCATCTTTCTGGTGTTATTCATGAGCATTCCCAGATACACCTGTTTAGCTGCCTGTGTTCAAGCCCAAAAGCCTTTCTCAGCTGCACAACAGCTCTTCCTTAGCTTTGACTGTCTCTGAGCCACAGGAGGGAGACTTTTATAGAGTCACAGCGCTCCTCTGTCCTGAAACTCCAGAGCACTTGGAGTAGCACAATGCCAGTGATCAGCTGGTTTTATGAGGTGTTTTATGTAAGTATTTTATCACCCTCTAATGAAGGTTAATGATGTGATATTACCACAGCCAGCAACAAAAAAACTACATATGGAAGTGTTTTGAAAAGCCAGCAACAGCTCAGGGATAAGACTGGTGGCTCATCAGCACATGGGGTCCAACCCCTTCATCTTGTCCAGAGGATGTGTCCCCACAGGGCTGGCAGTCACCTCTCCACTTCATCCATTCTCTGTGCTTCCTCATTCCCAGCCTAACCCTCAGCTCATGCCCACCTCTTATGGAAAGGACCAACCAGACTGGCTCCTGCTGCAGCAGCACTGGCTCAGGCAGGAAAGCATGCCAAAGCCTCACCAAGCAACAGGGAAACATGAGCAGGCTTGGTCTTGGTGTCGGCCAGGCTGCCTCTGAAGAGCACCGGCAGTGCAAGGCAGGCCTGCCCCTCGCCTGCTGACAGCCCTGTGTTATCTCCCCTGCCATCCTTCCCATCAGCTCTTTCTGCTTGGCTCTACCAGTGACTCAGGCTATTAAATGGGCGTCATATTTTATTACAAACCTGAGCTGATTAATTACATGCTGTTAGGCAAAAAAAATGCAGGGCAGCTGTAGAGGGGAGTGGTGATGCAATGGAGGTGCAAACAGAAAAGCTGTCACTTCTGGAAAGGGAGAGAAAAGGATTAAAGAGTTAATGTAACCAGAAGAGCTGCTTTCCTAAGTGGATCAGTCACTGGAGGCATTGGGAAAGCTTGGCTTCACAGGCTGCTGCCATGGGAAGCGCTGCCACCCACCATGCCAGTGCCTTGCAGCTTCACTTGTGGGCCTGGAGAGATGGGGAGCTCCCTGTGCCTTTTAAAAACAGTCATTGTCATCAGTGCTAATGAAAACCAAAAATGGTGATGCATTTTAGAACAGATTTTGAAAGTTCTTTAAATGGGGAGCATCTGAGCTAGTATGGGGGGGGATCCAGATGAAGGAGAGTTTGGAAACATGGTGCCTCCCTCCTCTGGCCAGTAGTAGAGCAGGAGGAGGAAGTACCTGCTCATCCTGGCTTTCTGTTTGGGTCAGCATCATAAGCCTAAACAGGAAAGGGCAAGGCACTTCTTCCCAGGAAGAGATGGAGAGTTCCTGGCAGCTCTGTGTCTCAGCTGGTGCCTGTGGGTAGGGAGGACACACTCCATCCGTTCAAGGGGAAAAGCAAGCATGAAGGAGATGAGCAAGGCCAGGGAGGATGGTGACTTTCCACTGCCAGATCTGTCTCTTGGGGCACAGGCTGGGATTGCCTGTATTTCCACACACACACATACATACAAGCACCCTTTAAAAGCAATTTGGGAATTTTGGGTCCAAGGCAAAGAGTTAGTGGTGTGGTTTAAGAAGCCAGGAACAGCAGTAGATGAGAGCATGACTCATTGAAAAGACCTTTTGCAAAGGGGAAGTCGGCAGGAATCACTCTGAAACTACCATGGGTGGTAGCTCACACCCTTTGGAGCGCTGGCTAAGCCAATTTATTTTTTGCTATACGTGTTTGTTGCTCATGCTTGAAATCACACAGGAAAAAACCCACTTCTGCTTGCTCTGTAAAATAGCCTGTGTGCTTAGTTCTTGAGCTGGCACATCTCTGCTGGTGGGTTCACCCTGGCTGGATACACGGTGCCCACCAAAGCCACTCTGTCACTCCTCTCCTTCTCTGGGGCAGAGGAGAGAAAATTCAATGAACAGCTCATGGGTCAAGACAAGAGCAGGGAGAGATCACTCACCAATTCCTGTCCTGGGCAAAACAGACTCAGCTTGGGGAAATTAGTTTAATTTATTGCCAATTAACACCAGAGTAGGGAAATGCAAAATAAAAACAAATTTGAAAACAAGTCTCCCCACCCCACCCTTCTTCCCAGGCTAAACTTCACTCCTGATTCCTCTACCTCCTTCCTCCCAGTGGTACAGGGGCATAGGGAAAGAGGGCTGCAGTCAATTTATCACACGATTTCTACCTCTCCCTCCTCGTCAAAAGGAGGCTCTTTACACTCTTCCCCTGCTCCAGTGTGGGATCTTCCAGGGGCTGCAGGTGGATCTTTGCTCCAGCCATGGACCTCCATGAGCAGCAGGGGCACAGCCACCTCACCAGTCTGCACTACAGGCTGCAGGGGAATCTGCTCTGGCACCTGGAGCACCTCCTCCCCAGCTTCTTCATGGATCTTGGTGTCTGCAGAGTTGTTCCTCTCCCATATTCTCACTCCTCTCTGGCCAGAATTTGCTCCTGGGCAGTAAATTTTCCCCCTCCTAAAATGTGTTCTTGTAGCAGACCTACCATGGTCACCAATGGTCTCATTTTGTCCAGCAGCAGGTCCTTCTTGGAGCTGGCTGCCATTGCCTCTGTTGGGCATGGGGAAGGCTTCTAGCAACGTCTCACAGAAGTCACTGGCGTAGACCCCTGTCGCTATAGGACACAAAATAAAATGACACGCAGCTCTCCAAGGCAAAAAAGAGGGAAGTTTAATTTCTGACTCCAATATTTATAGATTTCCAAAAGTGACAGTGGATTGGAAGGTGACAGTGCCACCTCTCCAATGACACTGGGCAAACCAACAGTCCACCAAATTTCTCCTCCTCCATAAAAGAATAAGATATTTACATAAAGTAAAGTGCGCGAGAAAGTTCACTACAAGAAAGTAAACATTAAAAGGCTTAGAAAAACTTTAAAAAACAGGGCAACAGACCCCTGCTACCAAAACCTCGCTGTGCAAACGCAATACACCCTGTTTTCCAATGCCAAGAAAGTAGAGTAAGTGAAAGGGAAAAGAAATCCTCCCATATTGACCGCTACACTCTCAAAGCCAAACCCATGGACTCAGTAACTCTGGAGAGGTGGCACAAGTAAGAGATGTGCACCTGCAGAGCCCTCTGACAAGCCAAGGCTATGTGCATTTTGGGGCCTGCTCCTTAGAAAAGCATTTTGGGGTCTGCTCCTTATCATTTGCTGGTGCTGGACAACTTCCTCCTGTGGCCCCACAGTGTCTGGTAGGTGTCTCAGAGCCTTGGCAAAAACCCAGCCGGAAATGGCACAGATTTCTGAATGTATTATTAGCAAATGCAGGTGAGTCACTGCTTCCAAAACAGCAGTGTTATCAGTGTCTCACTTACCAGAGAGGGCAGGTTCAGTGTAACACAGGAGCCCACAAAGAGATGTACATCATCATGTGCTGTGTGCATCCCTGGGCACCAGCACTGCAGACTGTCATCAACTGAAAACCTACAAAGCAACTGAAATTATCATTGGATTAGGGAACAGAACATTTTTAGAGAATGGTTACACACTTCCTGTAGACTTTTTACTTCAGGAAATAAAATTTAAAAGAATAAAGTTTTTTCAACATCACTATGTCATGTGTCTCATCCTGTATCCTATCTTTGCCTCTTTAATACTTTCAGCCAGCTTATTAAGTCATCTACCATATTTTTCCATGGAATTATAGAACAATATAGCCCAGGAGGTCTCTTTGGTGACCTTCTAACCCAATTTCCTTCTCAGGCCAACACCAATTTTTAATGACCAAGAAGCTCCTCAGATATCCCCTTCTCATTACTAAAAATGTGCCTTTCCAAACATTCACTCTTTGGACACCTTGACTAACCCAGGGACCGGGCAGAAGGGGGTTGGAGGGTTCTCAGCTGTTAGTGGAGAGGGTGAACCATGGAGGGTCTGAAATAAGAGGTTAGGGAGAGGGTTTGAGGCTCAACTGGCCCATCTGTTACCTACCTGCACATAGAGACTGTCTAGTTTTCTTTTAAAACATGACAAAATGAGTGCCAGCTACTTTCTGGGAATAATGGTGATTCCCAGAAAAAAAAGCAAAACCTCACCCACCAGGATGGTTCAGAAATTGAAACTTCAGAATTTGGCATAAGAGCAGGGCATACGAGGCCCAGCTCCAGGAGCCATGGCCAAAAACTCCACAAGAAAAGATGTTAAAGAAGGAGGTGAACTTACACCATGCCACCAGGAGAGCCCCAAAATCTTTTAAGCTGTGCATACAGAGGTCTTTATGAAATATCCAACAGACCAGCACAGAACTTGTGCTCCAGAAGGGAAATGGGACATACAAAGGGGAAAGCCTGAGAGAAACCTGAAAAACAGCAGGCAGCAGTGACATCCTACTAAGGAGAAGGGTAAGAAAAGGCAGACAGATAAACAGAGATTTCTCTAATATATTTAGAAAGAAGCAGTATGGTATTTTCAAGCATAATGAAAGAAGCTATATTTTTTTAGCTGCTAAGTTATAAGTGAGGACATTAAGAATCTGCAGGTTTGTCTTGCTACATACTCAGGAGGCCTGGCAAATCTGCCAGTGATGTAATTGACCTACTCATCTTCATTTTGAGAACATCCTGGTGTACCAGGGAAATTCCTGAAGCCTTACAGAGCATTAGCATTAAGCCACTGATAAAAGGCATAAAGATGAGCATGCTAATGGCACAACATTTAGTCTGACATCAGCTCAAGACAAACTGACAAGACTGCTGACTGACAAGACTGGACTGACAGATGATGGGAACAGAAACTGATGCTGCTCAACACTTCAGTGAAAATGTTACTGTAAGCTGTATCAGAAAAAGCAGATAACTCTGGATGGGGAGGGAGGAAGAAAAAATGAGAAACAGCAGAGGGGACACCAAGGGCAGAGGAGGAGAAGGAAGGGGGTGGGGGAGGAGGTACTCCAGGAGCTGAAGCACAAATCCACTGCACTGAGGAGGATCCAGACCAGAGAAGGGTGGTGCAGAAGACCTGCAGCCCAGGGAGGACCCCATGCTGGACCAGGGGAAAAGCATGAAAAGGAAAGAGCAGCCATTATGGACTGATCCCAGCTTCCCTTCCCACATCTCCCCACGTAACCTGGGGGTAAAAGGAAGTAGAAGAGTTGGGGCTGAAGCTGAGCCTGTGAGAAATGTGAGTAGAAAGGTATTATTTTATTGTTTATCTTTGTTTTTCACTACCTGAATCTATTTTACTAGGCAATAACTTTAAATATTTCTGCCCACCTTCACCAATTGTAGTGTGCCTGTGATGCTAACTGGCAAGTTACCAAGCTCCCTGTCCTTCCTGTGGCACAGGACCCTTCTCACACATTTTCTGAGGATGGAGGTGTGAGTGAGTGAGCAGCCAGGTGGGATTTAGGCTGTTTGGGAAGGTTAACCCACCACATACAGACCATGGGAAGCAAAAAGCAAATGTATTAACTAATTTAGGAAAAAAACCCAGATGATTAATAAAGCTAATAAATAAAGGGTAATGAAGCCAGTTGTAGGGATATATTCTTGCTTCTCCCAGGAGCCTGTCCTTGGATGCCATAGGTCAGGGACCCATTGCCATCTCAGGCTAATCCAAAGACTGAAATTGAATGCTATGGGCAGAATGATTTTCCTTACAGGTATTTTTGGCCTTGTACACATCTACTAGATTTTTTTAAAAATCAAGCAATTTGTCTGAAAGTATTGATTTTTAATCTTGTTTGCCCTTCATGATCGATTTAACTGAAGAGAAGGAGCTCTTGTAAGGGCTTGCAACTGTTTGCATGCGCTGTGCTTTCTGTAATCCATCCCCTGTGTACCTTAACTATAAACATAAGGCTTTCCAGAGGGCTGCTGCCAAGGCTCCAGGGGCCAATAAAGAGCTGAGATATGTTTTCCAAAACATCCACTAGAGGGTACTCAATGACCTCCTAGTGGAGACAGTTCGCGGTCTGGCGGCTGGGAAAGGGAAGCCAAAAGAAAATGTCCCCGATGGTTGCATTAACAATAGCACAGGGCAGCCCCGGAAAGCACACTAAGTAGGGCTTTAGAGGAACGAAGTGTTGGACGAGCTTAAATCCATCAGGATCATATCTGTACCACAGCGCCAGTGGCCCCAAACTGCCAGATGGAAATGGGGCAATGGGAAATGGGGGTTTGTTTTCCTTTCCTGGGAAGCGTGAGCCCATATCCAGCCGCACTGTGCTGGATGTGGGGCTGGCTGGAGTCCAATTCACATACCTGTGACACAACATTGCTGGGATTTCTTCTTTTCTTTCTTTCTTTTGCTGTCTGACCTGCATTTGGGGTGACCCCTGTGCAAGTTGGTTTGGCGTAGATGAGGTTTCCTGGAAAAAAAAGTGCATTTTTTCATACTGCTGGCCATTGAGAGACTTGAAGCGGGATACCGTGGTATAACCACCCATCTCATAAAACAGCAGTGATTATTGTTCCACAGAGATCTATTTTTTTTTTTTTTTGTTAATCAGTCATTATCAGCTTAAATGGGTAGTCAATGGCTGTTCTTTTTTGCTAGAAAATGAGATAATTTTACCATGCAAATAACACACAAACAGAGGCTTTATAAACCCACCAAATCCCCTGGTCACAAATTTCTGCTTGTTTTATTCCAGGCTTTTATTTCCCCATTAAATGCTACAAAGGACATGTAAAATGCCAGGCATGGCCTCAGAATGCTGGCCCTGCAAGGATATGCCATTCATCTTTTGCCTTCTGCTTCCAACAAATCAATAATAAGCATCTTATTTCAGTGTTGAAAGAGAAGATTTTTACTATCCAGCAGGACATCTGAGTTATTGACCTTGACTGCTAATCAGTATGTTTGAATGCTCTCACCAGGTTTAGAGCCGAGGTTAAAAAAAAAACTAATTAAATCAGCAGGGGGCACAATTTCTTCAAAATATCACAGGATTATCCAGCCATGTGCTGGGTATTCTTTCTGTTTCAGAGAGGAGAGCTGCCCACCAATTCTATTTCTTAAGATCTAATACGTTTTTTCTGAGTTAACCTGTTCAGGCCCTGAACTTTCCCACAGGAAAGCCTCAGGTCTCACCGACATAGTTAATGCTCCTGCAAAGGGATCCTCTGCCCTGGCGATGGGTCAGTCCTCCAGGGCATTGCTTAAATCACCTTGGCATCCTTTTTTTCTTCTTTTCCCAAAAGTCCAAGTTTCCTGGGGGCAGCCCAAGCCTTGGCTGCTTGACCATTAGTCTGCAGAATGCTGAAGAAATTCAGATTCACTGCCATGGGTCAAGAGGACCAAGCCCAAAGGTCCTGGGGGGATGCAGGGGCCTTGCCTGCACCCCTGAAATCCTCCTTAGCAATAAGCAAACAGGAAATCTTCTCCCTCCCACCAGTATTTAGCTTGCTCCCCATTTTGTTCCATTGCAAATAGTCGATTGAAATACACCTTCAGATCAGATTCAAAACTCAGGCATAAAGCAAAGTTATGGTCAAGGGTCATTTTGGGTGAATAGGTTTTATCTACTTTAAGTTCAGGATAATGAAATTTCCCCATTTCTGTCGCTCATTGGCTGTGTGTACTTGTCATTTCTTTACCAGTTATGCCCCTGGATGATTTTCACCTGCAGAACAGGCAGGGCAAGACCAGTGAACATCCAGAAGGTGGCCAGTGGCATGGTGCTCTAAGGTGGAACACAGTCAGGTCTGATGCCCACAGCAGTATGGACAGATGACAAAAGAAGCTGTCTAGTAAGCACATATCCTTATTTTCTGTATGTCACCTTGGATACTCGATCCAAAGCCTCATGCCAGTTTCACTGGAAATTCTCATTCAGACTGTCTCAAGTTCTTGGAAATTCAAGTTCACCTTCAGTCTTCGATCAATAGAGAAGAGGATTCTCTCCCTGGCATCAATGATTGTATGTAGATTTGGAGACTCAGATTGACTGAATTTGCTTTGTCTTGCTAAAAAATTGGCAATAAAAATACAACTATGCAAGTCAATCAAAGTTCAGAATACAGAATAATCCTAAATGTGTGGCTCATCATGGTTTATAAAGCAACATATTAGTTATTTTAGTAATTACACAGTGTCTTATTGTTTCATGTGGATTCCTTGCCTTCACTCTGATTAGGTCCCCTTGTTCCAGCATTAATCACCTTTCATGGGCATCTCCCCCCTTCCGGCTTTTGATGCCTCAGAAAATGAAATGGGGCTGGTAAGGCGCCTGTCTGGACTTTGCTGCACAGGTCTGAGTGACAACACAATATTTCCCTTTCTGCTCAGATTCTGGCAGGAGGAAATCTGCACACTCAAGACTTCCCAGAAGGCAACAAACTTAATCTTTGCTGCTTCTCCAGTGAATACACAGGTGTGGATTAATGGACACCCACCCTTTTCTGATCTCAGGCATAAATGGAAGTGGACACATCTTACTGCCAGTTGCTAAAAGCCGTAGTGATGCAATTTTAAACAGCTATTAAATGCTGAGGGGAAAAAAAAGTACAGAAAAGTGTTTTCCACTTGGGAAATGTTTTCCAGTCATGTTTAACGAAAAGGCAGAGGGGATAGAAGGCAGGCTGCAAAAATCTCTTTTTACCTTGTCCCCAGTGCCTCCAACGAGCGCACAATTAACTCCTCTCCTAAAAATGCGTGTGCCAACAACTTCCTTGGGACAGGTCTCTATCTCCTGACTAGTTGAGACCTGTAGACCAGGCAGAGGGATGCTTATGCCTGCCCACAGCCCCTCTGGCACTTCATTGTAGACATTTGTGCTAAATGGGCTGACAGTGCTGGATTGCTCAGTAATGTGGTGTGAGTGAACTGCAGAAGCAATGGCCACAGGAAGAGTCAATTGCCCCATCAGCAACACTGGTAACTTACTGTCTGGGTATTTCCAAGAGGGGAATATATGAAGACAAAAAAACAAAACACAAATAAAAATCTGATTTTTTACCTTCAGGGTTAAGGGGAGAAACAGACAGTTGGTATTTGCCCACCATAAAATCCATACATCTCAAACAATGGGTATAACATAAGGGCAGACACTGATCTCTTCTCTGTGGTGACAGTGACAGGACCCGAAGGAATGGCCTAAAGTTCTGTCAGAGGAGGTTTAGGTTGCATAAAAGAGGGTGGTTGGGCACTGGAAATGGATCCCCAGGGAAGGGGTCACAGCACCACGCCTGACAGAGTCCAAGAAGTATTGGGACAATACTTGGGTGGCGTAGGGCCAGGAGTAAGACTCAGTGATCCTCGTGGGTCCCTTCCAACTCAGCACATTCCATGATTCTTTCAATATTTGGGTGTTCCTGGTAGCTTTTGGATATTTCCTTATATCCATCACCTTGCAGTTTCTTCTCTGAGATGGTTTCTACCAATGCACAATCTTACCAAAGGCTGCACAAGCGTTTAAACCCCTTTTTGTCCCTGGCTGTGGCAGCTGGCTGATCTGTGTTGGTGTCCCTCTTGGGACACTGCTCAGGGGAGGACATACGTCTGCAAAGGTGGAAGAAAGGTCAGTTTGTGCTCTGCTGAGCATCCGTGACATAGAGCAAGTGGTGAATGCTGGACTGCTCTTTCAAGATGAATGGAAAGCCTGCAGCTACTTCTAGCTCTAGGTAGAAGTAAGAAGAGATTTTCCCTGTGTTCCTTTGTTTGCTGATCCTTTTCTGAAGATCATAATTTTTAACCTTGTGTTTAAAGATTAGGTAACCAAAACTGCCTAAAGCATTTGAATACGGGAGAACTAATGACTAATGAAGTGGCATTTTCTTATTTCTCCATCCCAGTCTTTTCTGTGTTTTGCTGAAGATGCCTAGATCACAGCCTGCTCTTTGATTATAGGCCCAAAGATTGCCCACATTTTTGTCCAAAAAAGGCAGTTCCACAAAGAGATGAAAAGGGGAACAGACAGCTCAACATATTTCTGTGAAGGCTCATTATCTCATACTGACAACAGCCAATTTTCTCTTTTATCTTGTTTCATAAGTGCCTTTCTTTTGCTAGTTTTTCCTGGAGTTTCCATAGTTCAGGAAAGACAGATTTACCTAAAAAATACTGCCCTCTTCAAATTTTTAACTCTGCACTCTGTACTTACGAGGTCTCTAAATGTGTTTTAAAATGGTTGACAGGTTTGCATTTTTCCTGTCTCTTATTTCCATTTCTGCTTTTACTAATATGTGTGTCACCTTTTTTTTCTGCTTCAGTTTTCTTTTCCCCCAGCAAAAAGCTGAAGAGATCTCTTCTACATAGCACCTGATCCTTAGCCAAAATCATAACTGGTATGTGATGTGTGAGTGGATATACAAACTCTTGAAAGTCTCTGTAACTTATATCATGCGAACCACTTCCCATTTTACTGTTTATTTAGCAAAACTTACTAGCATTGCTTGTTTTTCAGTGTTTCAATATGTTTCTCAGTAAATGTTATGTACAAGATGATCATCATGTAAAATACTTAAGGAAGACCAGATCTATGCTTAAAACATGTCTGGCACCAGTCTTTGGCATAAATATATACATATATATTTACACATACACACTGTATATACAAAAAGAGAACCACTGCCTCCCAGCTGTCCACGGGAGCAATGCCATTGGGAGTAGCAGAGATTAGCCAAGACATTTCCTGGCAATGTCCTTGCTTTTGGGAGAGAACAAGGGTGTTGAGCTGGAGCAAATCCCAGACTTTATACCACGGTGCTCACGCCCTTTTCACACCACTCTTAGGTGTCACTCACACCTGGGATTGCTACATCTTAGCCACAGGTTTGGCAGTTCAGGGCCAGAGCTCCAGGATCTGGAAACAAAAAGGAGAAGGAGCTGAGTGGGTAGGGAAGTTGGATAGGCTGAATCTCATGGGGACTCCTGTTGGTTTTGGAGCCCTGCAGCAGAACAGCTTTCCCTTAGATATATTTTGTCCCAATTTTAAAACCTGAGGCTGTTAAACTGGCACTCCTCTTATCATATGTGCCCATTGCGCTGAATTTTTGAAGCAAAACGAGTGATATTACAGCAGTGATGGGTTTCTTGCTCTACTAGATTATGTCGTCATATTGATGTATGGACACCCAGGAACGCATCTGTCTTGATTTATTCATTCCTAGTGGGCAATGCTCTCTTTGTTTTCCAACTTCTCAGCAATGCGGGCCATTAATTAAAATGTATGGCTCTCTCAAGTGCTATTTTAATTGCATTTCAAGTCCAACCTACCAGGCTGGCAAATAATAAAACTGGGTATTATGTCCGTTCTGAAATGCTAAAAGGTAAGGGGGGAACAGACAACTCCTGCAATTTATCTGCAGCCCCACACTGCTCAGTTCCTAAGAGTGCCATTTGTTTGATTAATGATGTTGGGTTTTTTTCTGTAAAAATCAACAATTTTAATATTGTTTTCCATCAGAAACTATTTGTGCCTAGCTTGTGGGTTAAAGAGAAATTTCTTTAGCATATCCCCCACATGCTGGTGAAATCATCACTCAGAGCAGCCTCTCCTGACCTGGAAGGACAGGAGCTGTTCCAGGCACTTTGCATGCATGTGGCTCAGTTGCTGGCTCATTTATGACCATATTACTCCATTGCCTGCCCTCCACTTCCTCCTCAAGGAACCTCTCCTGGCCTTCTCATCTTCCTTCTCCCTTCACTTCTCCTCCTCCCACCCATTTTGGTTGGATGGGCAATGTGGAAAGCCCATCCAGGGCAGCCTGAGGGGCTGCAGGGGAGCTCAGACAGCCAGCAGGTGGCAAAGGCTCAGTGTCCCATCAGCCACGGTAACAGGGCAAAGGTTCACACCTCAGGCTCCCAAACCTGGTAGGATCATGAGTACTTTCACTTTCATATTCAAATAGCTGTGATCAAACCCCACATTTTCAATGGTCCTTCTGCTACCTCCTCCTGCCCACAGGTGCCAGGGCCTACTGCAGAGGGGACATCTCTAAAGGAAAATAAGAAGCCCCTAGAGGTGTGTGGTGAGACCAGGATGTCACTGTTATCTCATGTGGCCCCTTCCATGGGGATCTCCAAGCAGCTTGTCTCATTCCCACCCAGCACTCATCCTTAGCGCTCTAAACTTTCCCTCCTTGGTCAGCATTGTCTTACCAGGCTTTTCTCCTGATAGTGAGATTAAATAATTATGTTTTTGTTGAGCAGCTGCATCCTACTTCTGATCACTATTGACTCCATCAGAAACACCTCCCATCCATATGCCCCTTTTCTGCCTTAACAGGAAAACCAGAGGAAAGTTGTGGGATTGAATGTTCTTCTTAGACCCCACAGTACCTTTTCTTACTACAGGTACCAAATATTTACGTATATTTTAAAAATAAAGGAAGAGCTTTCCAATAAGAAAGTCTAGTTCTTGCTCTTTGTACCACTCACTTTTCCAGCCTCACTTCTTTTGGTTTGGCTGGTGCAAAGCAGCTGGAACCCCCCCTCAGACTCAGCCCATCCTCACAGAAAGGTTACTAGGGTTGGGGCAAAGCTGTACAATCTGCTTGCAAATGCAGCACAGGAAGGCTTGTCCAGCACTTTACTGTCTGCCAAGGGGGTGCTTCGGGCTTCAGGAAGCTCCTGATTATTTCTGTAACCTGGGACATGACACGGGTGCTGCTGACAGGATCAGCAGTTGTGTTTCAGCTCCAGCCTCCCTCTATAAACTCAGAAACCAGCCTTCCTCTTACCCATTTCCAAAAGGTCACTGACAGCATTTCACAGCTTCACAGAGGGATGGTGATCACAGAGTTTCAAGAGGCGAAAGGTTGTAGAGGATGAAGAGGCACATCCATTTATTTTAAAGTCAAGATATTGATATGTATTTTTGGGAGCTGTAGTTTCAACAGAAGTCACTGTATTCATCCCTTCCCTGCTTACATGTCCTGAGCATAGCAGACATATCTGCCCATTGATTTCATATTCATATATATAGATATTGGGGTTCCTAAATCATGATTGTAGAGGAACTGTTTTTCTCTATTAACTATTAGCCTGAGTGGCCCATTTGGATGCAGCTCACTCTGCACCCTCATGAATTTTGTCACACTTCTAAGAATAAATAGATTAGTCCTGGGTTTAAAAGTGCAGCTGGTATCAAAAATGATGGGCAGATGAAGAGAGACCATTGACTTAGCCAAGAAGAATCTGTGGGATACACATATGAGCAGCTGAAATGGGGAGCACCTGATGCCTGCTCTGACATCCCATTACCAAGTATCTCCCATGCTTATCACTACAAAACAAGGTGGGTTAACAGGGTTTCATGTCAAACCCTGGGATTCTCATACTGGGTCTTCCCAGTCTCCATTTGAATCACAGACCTTTGGACCATGTTGACAGACAAAATTATTTAATTTTTTTTAATCCTCTTGCAGCTGATTCTTCTTTGGCTTGCATTGTATAAAAGCTTTGCTGCCAATTTCATTGTTTGATTCATAATATTTGGTCTGACCTGACACCTATCTGTTACCTGGTAAAGCTTGTCCCCTTCACTGGAGAAGAGCATTCCTGACTTAGACAGTAGCAGACTTCTGATTTATTGAGATTTCCTCATCATGTTTTATCAAGATGAACAAGAATTAGCTAAGACAGAGAAGAGCATGCCCAGACAATTTGAATTTGTCTAGTATTCCTTTAAATATTTTAATCAGATGAGTGCGAGTTGGTCTCATTAATCGGTACACTGAAAATGTTCATGGATAAGCTCCTGAGGGAAGAATTGCAGGATGTGGGTTATTTTAAGCAGCATGTGCCTGCCTGTGCAGAACTGAAAATGCTTGTGATCCACAACACTTGACAAATAAAAATTTGAGCAATTACATGGAGACAAGAAAACCTGTGTATTCTGTGCTGAATTATAAATCACTCTGCATGGACAGGTGCAAGGGAGCAATTGCACTGGCTAACAAAAGGTCAAACAAGTCCAATTACATAACAATGGCCTCAGATCCAACTTTTAATCTTCTCTCAGACCCTTATCACTATGAGGAAGGGAAAATCTTTGAATGTTTAATGCACCATCAAGCTATTAAAATATATTAAATAAATTAAACACCCAGGAGCCTTAAGAACTTAAAACCTGTGTTATTTTGGACAAATTAAAGTTGGCTCTGAATGTTAGCTTCCCTTTCATAGGTTGCTTCTTAACTTGGTAACATGTAATCCCAAACCCTTTCCCAGTGCAATGCACCTTGGCAGGCTTGGTTGCACGAGTCAGATGCTGAGGTACAGTCAAATCTCTTGAGCATATACGAGATAGATGTGTAGGGTTACTAAAAGCACATTTTAGGTCGGTGATTATCACAACTTATCAGCTGATTTACTTACTAACAACATCAGCTATGTTGCCTGCCAGGCTGCCATTTGACTAAAGCTCCCTTTGATGGCTCCTGCTCTGCCTTGTCTCTCAGCAATTGCAGCCTCATGTTACCTCCTCAGTGCTGCCTCCAGAGTTTTTGTTGGACCATAAAATGATGCTGATATAGGCCTTCAGTGAACCTTCTTTAATGGATTCTCTTAGGCAGATGGATTCCTCGGTGTGGCTCACTGTATGGCCCCAGATGCACAAGTACTGCTGTGATTTGCCCTCTAGCTGTAAGATTTGGGCTGGCCCTCACCACTTCATCTTTCCCCATGTTGCCTGAGTGATCCTGGACATTGGTTACAGCCCACAAGACTCCATGTTAGAGGTTTTTTCTCAGCTGTAATTTCCAGCCTGATTTAGAGGCACTTGAAAGAGGCTCTTTGGGATGTGCTTATGGAAGAAGCTTTGGGACAGCTTCTTCTGACCAAAACCAGGACACCCCCCAGTAATGAACTGGGGCGTACCATGCGTCCCAGCTGGGACCCTGTAGCCTTCATCCCATAGAGCCAATGACAGGATGGACAGACAGACAACAGCCACTGGATCTGGGAGTCCCTGGAAAATGCTCCCAATTTCCCACAAGAGTGTTGTGGTAATGTACATACCTGCTCACTTACACCTGCATTTCCACAATGACAACAGCAAGCTCACATCACCTTCAAAGCTAAGAGAGGGAGACTGGGAGACCTTTTTTTAATGTTGTGGCACTGTATTTTACCTGTTTACTTCTTTTGAACACCTCCACACCTTCACTGCAGGCTGCAGAAAGGACCCTCTCCAGGAACAATCTGGAATTAGTGTCAAGGAATGACACAATTTCATAACAGTTGGTTAGGTCTTATGACAAGAGCTAGTATTACCTATCTCTAAGAACCTTAATTTTTAAGCTTCTAAAATTTGCTGTACATGCTGGGCAGTGATAAAATGGGCAACAAAACCACAGCTGAAATGTTTGGACAGATGAGCCTCTATGATGTAAAGCTTTAATGACAAATTTTGGAGGTTGGCACTACAGTTAAAATTAATGGATTTAAATAAAGTGCTAGATTTCTACTTAAATCCCAAGGATTTGTCATAAAAAATATTTGAAATCTCTAGCCTCTTCAAAAATCTGTCATAGCCTGACTGCTTATGTATAGGTATTTTCTTCATGATGATGCAGGTACCTTAGTGTTTAGAGACACAAAATTTATAAGAGACATACATACTACAGAAAAATTAATTCCCAGAGATTTTGTATGAACTGTGGGTACAGAAGGGATGAAGGCAATTGTAAGACAGTGTGAAGTGGCACAAAAGTAAAAACCATGTTTTGCAGCTGCAAAAAACATTGTAATTGTTGATTTGGAGACATCTTGATACTGCAGTTGTGACCGTGAAGTCAGCTGAGGTTTAGAACAGAATAACACAATAGAAGGATAAGAGGATTTTGTGGGGTGTAATTTATTTATTTGAACATTTCATTGCTCAGAACTTACCCCCAGAGCAATCTAATATTGCATGGAATGATGGTCCACATATACTCATCTCAGCTCCATTGTATTCTATGATTTAAAGAACAAAGACAACAACTTAAAGGATATTTTGTTACTGCTGCTCTGACAGAGCTAAAAAAAATAACATTAGAGAGGTTAGAGATGCTGCTTGATAAAATGGCTTTAGGCTCAAAAAGGGTAAATTTAGATTTGAAATAGTGAAGAAATTCTTTACTGTGAGGGTTGTGAGGCACTGGAATAGGCTGCACAAAGAAGATGTGGATGCCCCATCCCTGAAAGTGCTCAAGGCCAGTTTGATGGGGCTTTTAACAACCTGGTCTAGTGAAAGGCATCACTGCACGCAGCAGGGAGGTAGAACTAGGTGATCTTTAAGGTTCCTTCCAACTCAAACTATTCCATGATTTTATGACAAAGTAATCCTCCAAGTTTACTCTACCTGCAGTACAAATGAGGTTAGAGATGTAATAGCAAAAGACATCAAATTTGATTCAGTGTTAGAAAAATGGCAGGTTTAATTAAGAAAGAAATAACCCTAAAAGACACTTCATCAAGGTATTAATTATGAAATGTATGGTGATTGTATATAAACTATATTGAGGAAGAAACACTTGAAAGGGACCTTTGGTTAGTGGCAGCTAATGCATACCCTAAGACAAGACAGAATAAGTGAAATGGGACCCTGTGTCATTGTATGTCCTTTTTTCTCAGCATAACAAGCCAAAATATATAAATAAGTGGCCAATCACCATCCTCTCCACCAAAAGAAGATAAACATATTTTTTCCAACTAGCAGAAAAATGATATGTGATAATTGTAACATCTGTAATCTCAAAATGACCAAAACCACCAATTACTATAGCAAGACACTTGAAATGCCATCTTTTGGGAAATACTATGTTTCTAAATAGGGATGTATAATTAGAGTCTGACTGTCACTATGCATCTGTGCACACAGAAATAAATACTAAAAGCAGAGAAGTGTCTGGAGTCCAAATGTGAGAGGACCTATAATCCAAGAATGGGTTTCTGGTAAGCACAGCATTACAGAGCAGGAACACACGACCACACTTTTGCTGATTTCAGGGTTGCTGTTTTCCATTTGCAGTATCCTTCCCATTATTCCTCACACATATTCCCTTTACAGAGGGATGGTGCTTTGCACCTGTCTCTGATTGTATCATGCCATAGTCAAGCTGTCTGCTATGCCACTAAGATCAAGTTTTCATACCTTTCACCCCAGAAAGCACTGGGTGAATCAGACCTGCAAAAACCCAGAGCAGACACACCTTGACCTCTGCAGTTCAGGGACAAAGGGAACATGTCACACAGCTCTTGCCTGGATGTCTGACCCAACTTGCCCTGCTCCCTCTGTAGGGTAGCATACGGCAACAGAGAGTCTACATCATCCATTGCTATCTTCTTCTGTGGTCTGAACAGGTCCCTTTGTGGCTACAGCCTCTACTGTGGCTGCTTCATATTTATTTCTCTACTAATTAATAAAGCAGGTTACTTGAAAAGAGAAAGTTAGGATCTCAACTCTGTAGTTTTGCTTTTGCTGTGTTCTTTGGGGTCTCATTCTAGGCAATGGAGAAGCCATCTTCTGCCACCATAAATCTAGTTCACTGTGCTCATGCTTCTGAGCAGGCTGCAGGATTTACAAGGAGGATGGAGACGTCCCCTTTTGTTTCACTGGGATACTGAACCAAAGTACCAGAAGCAGAAGCTGTGGTCCCAGTCCAGTGCCTTGGATGTCAGAAAGGACAGGGAATAATACCCAGCTAGAGCATCTCCTTCTGACTTGAGGCAGGACAGGACTTTGTCACTACCTGAGGGCTTATGGGGGGGCTCCTCAGATGCATACGCACTTGAGCAAGATTCCTCCTCTCTCCTGCCCTTGCAGCAAGCTTGCCTCAGGCCAGCCCTCAGTAGGATGCTGGAACACTCAGTGCCTCAGAAGGGCTGGAAGCAAGGCCATCCTTGCCTCTCTGCTGCTGCAGGCACGTTGTGAAGATAACTTAATTAATGTTTGTGAAGGAGGCACATTATGAGGTAGTGCATGCCACAGGAAAAAAAGAATTAGGAAATTAGCATATGAGAAAAGGGTTTGGCTGGCGAGCAGTAAATAGAGCCTGGAGCCACATGTTCAACAGCAAGGGAAACTAAGCACTCAGCACCTTGGTCCCAAAGCTGGGCTGGTTCTTCCTCAGTTCAGAACCAGGCAGCAGCCCACTGGGAAAACCAAGCAGGAGCATTGAGGGCCTGGCACAGGCAGCAGCTCTGCCCCAGAGGGGCCACAGCATCTTCTTGGAGTGCTTTTAATGCATGTGGCTCTGTGGGAGTGTGTATGTGATGGAATTACCCAAGGAGAAGTAAAGCAAAGCTGCTGAGATGATGCTGCAACCTCCCACTCCCCATGAGCCAGGGGACAGTGCCAGATGGTGCTGGAGGTCCACAGCAAAGTCTGGCACTGGGATTCTCTGTATTCCCATTCACATCAGGGCTGTCACATGGCCTAAAGCACTGCTGGAAACTCACACAAGAGAGGGTAATTTCAGCCTTCATCCTGTAAGTAGTGTTTTGTTTGCTGAAGGGACTGAGTAGGGAAATGAATTCCAGCATAGAAATGTATTTCTGTGATGATGGGAGCTCATGGTGAGTTAATCATGCCAGCAGCATACTCTGCACTATTACCCAGCAGCCTTTGTCCCACTACCACAGCATTTTATTTGACTTGGAGTTCTCCCTTGGAAATACTGTTTGTATGAAGGGGAGGAAAGAAAACTGCTGTGACTGCAGTGAGCCAGATGACCTGATTTACCTCACACAGAAATTTGGATATCTAAAATGATCGAGGAAATATCATACGGGTACCTCTGAGATTTATTTAGAAGTTTATTGTGAAAACCATATTTCAAATCAGAGAGGGGAGGAAGGCAGAAATACTCTAAGTCATGAAAAATACTGATTTGTTTCTATGTGAATCTCACATGTAGGGGGACACAGCTTCCCTCACTGCCAGCATGGAGTGGATATTAAAGGCACATAAATACCTTCTCAGCAAAAGTACTGGCTGGATTTAAATCCAATGAAGCCAGCTTTCAGGAGGAGTGCTGAGAGGGCAATAACAAATGATTCTATTAGCATTAATGCAGTCAGCTTGTGCTATTTATAATGTAAATATCATCTGAGTATAAGAATTGCCTCATTGGCAAGACAGAGGTAAAATTGCCATTCATCACATTTTAAAATAGCCTAATCACACAATATGTACTCAGTAACTATAAATGAACAATGTTCTTTACATAAAGATGATTAATATTGGGCAGATATCTGTTATGTGTTTTTCTGCTGATGGAAAACATAAATATTTTGGCCCAAACATAAAAACTCTGAGTGTATAAAGAAGTGTTTACATTAATCCACCAAATAATTTCTTTTATTCCTTCAGGGATTAGGACCTTTAAAAGCACATAAAAGAAATATGATTATATCTTATTTATTTGATGTTCGAAATATACTACAAAAGCCATACATACATTTATGTTTTCACACTGTTGCAGCAAACTCCAGGGCTTGAACTACACACCAGTCCAAGGATAAAACCTGACCACTATGTCCAGTCCTCAAGTACTGAGATTATTTTGATTTGGGATACTGAGATGCTTTTATTATTCAGATGATGCTCTTCCAATGTTGTCAGCAGAAGAGCAGCCAGAAGGTGAAGGAAAGACCTTTCTCTGGAGCAATTATGTGAAATAATAAAAATATCTCCTTCCAAAGACTGTTTGAATGCAGGACTGTGCAGCAGATGTAACCCCCAAAGGAGAGGTGCTCAACCTCCTGTCCCCACCACATTTGGCACAGGCAGTCTCCCAGCCACCACTATCCCACCTTCCCCATGGTGAATTGGGAACATGTTTCCTCTGGAGACCTCATGCACAGCTAGAAAGAGCCTGATGCCACTATGCTACTCAGTCCCATCTCATCAATGGGAGGATTTTCAAATCAGCTGTTTCCCCATCTGCCTTGTCTTCAAGATCCTACACACCCAAGAAACAGTCTCAGAACGTCTCTGCTGAGCCAAGCAGACGACGCAGGCGCTCACCTCACATACAGAAGCATGGTTTTAAAACCCTGGCTTCCCCAGTTCAACCTAAAACACTAATCCTTAAAAAATACCTTCTTCCCTGGTCATTAATGAGGCTGAACCTCCCCACCAGAGTACATGGTGCTCTGCTTTGGGGATCACTGACACAGAACGTGTGTGATGTGTTGTTTACATCATGACTCAGACTATTGCATGAAAAACCAGTTCCAGCACATTATGTCATTGCAAGTAGGGCAGCTGATGTACTTACTTACCTTCTCTCATCCCACCCCAACACTTTTAAAATTCCTCTTTGAAAGCAGATGGCTTTCTGCATTCAGCTGGAGGTTATGCCAGAATTTATATCACATGTGGTTAGAAAGCAGTGTAAGTTTATTCATGGCCAGTTTGCATCACTTATTCTTGTGCCCATGTCATCTGTGCTTGAATAACTCCATTCAGGAAGTCCCAGGAGAGATGAGAGCCCCATCAGGAATTCTTTCTCTCCCATTTTAACTCATTATTCTCGTAAGTAGGGAGCAAAGTTTGACAGATACCATGACTATCACACAAAACCAGCCCGCTCACACATCACTAGGAATTATTTAGATTTCAAATAATACTCAGAAACAATGGAACATTGTTCTGAAATTCATGGCAGAATAAAACAGCCCTTAACACCACTTTCCTGGTCTAGACAGTGACACTTAGAGTCACTTGCTCTACAAACTACCAGGCCTTCTAATTCTGCCTTCTGTGCCACTGAGTCGCTCACTAATTCAAAGGACTCAGCACAACTCAGCAGGATAAGCAAGGCAGGCTGGTAATGATGTAAGTAAAAATAGCAGCAGTGATGCCTCCTCTCCATTTTGAGCACCCTTGGTCCCCTGCTCAGTTCAGAAGAGGCTGAAACCATCCACTACCAGGCACCACACCTGCTTTTTAAAAATGCAGCATGCCACATTGCCCTTGAACCAAGGGGTTTTGCAGAGCCCAGACCCACTGCCCCCCTCAGACAGCACACAGATGTTCCTGGTGATGCTACCACATTTCTGAAGAGAGGACAGGACCCTGGAGCCACCTGAACCTCCCTTTGCTGCATCAGCCTTCCAGAGATCTTCCAGGAAATCACTGCCAATACTGAAGTGGAGTTTGTCATGGATCTGCTGCAATTTCCAACCCAAAGATTTTCAAAATCTACTTTATCATGAGGCCAACCATTAGGGAAACAAAAAGTAGTTTCAGACTACTGGTCGGTTTTTTTTCATGCAACCACGTCATCCAATGCTTCAGATTTTTCTACAAGAAGGTTGGCAGGGTTTTCTTTGTTTTCATTCTCAGTTTACATGATATTTTTTGTGTCAAAAATGTTCTTAATTAGGAGCTTTATATATAATGTCCATATGCAAAGGACTCTACTTCACGATGTTTGACAAAGCTGCTGACAGTAGAAAATAAAAGGAGCTTACAGTGTTACAAAGGACAGAACTGTCACTGCCAGCACTTTTCAGGAGTATGCAAATGCATAGCCAAAGCTTACTCTTCAATAATCTCTCTGAAACAGATTGTTCCCTCTAACCTATTATGTAGCCTAGAAAAAATTAACCAATATTGTTGATGTGACTTGTGGAGACACTAGAAGGGTCATTCTCTGCTGCCCAGGGATTCCTCCACACTTCATAGACATTTATGTCAGTAATGCCTACTGCAGGGATGGGGAGGAAAAAGGAGGGTTTGAATATTAGGAGGCTCAGATGAACATATTCCTGGATAGGCTTTTCTTATCACTATAGTCTGACAGAATAAAATTTACAAATGAGAGAGACAAGGGAGGGATAAACTCAGACCATGACCCCTAACACCCCCACAACTACGGATATAAAGGATATAATTTTCACGACAGCAGGAATAAGTATGGTACAAAAAAAAAACTTTCAGTTTGGCTGAGTTTGTTGTTTGTAAGGACTCTCATAAATACAGCCTAACTTCCAACAGATACAGCTTTCCTGTAAATATTTCGCTCCTGAGACACTTGTGCACCTGCCTCTGCCACCTGATTTGAGACACTCTGATGTCTGTACCTTTGTCTCTGCTAATAACTCTTAGCAGCACCTCAGGTGTGTTCCTGGCTGAGACTGGAGAAGCTCCTGGACACCCACTGCCTTGGCAGATGGGGATTTCACTTTTTATTTCACCTGCTAGGTCTGGCCCAGAGGCATTTTGGAGAACACCAGCTGCTTTGAGCCTCTCCAAAACCCCACTGCAGAAAGGTTGCAGAGGAAATCACCTTTTCCCATGCTTGGTTCCCATTATGAATGAAAAGGACCTGAAAACCCATAGGTGCACTGACTCTTTGGTAAAACTCTGCTTGAACCAGAACATGTCCCAGATTATCTCTCTGGATCAAAATTGCATGGCAGTACAGCTCTTATCTCCATGGTTATTTAAGGGGAGGTGAAATACACATCCTCAATGCCTCAGCTGCACATCTAAGGCATCATACCCTCTGTCTCCTCTTTAGCTAGATGGGTGGCAGTCACTTGATTTGCTACTCTTCACATAAGCAGCAAAGAACATTTATCATGCAAATGAAATTGTATGTGCCACTGCCCTGCTTTCCAAAGGTGGTCCTGTATGTACTGTGATTTATTCCATTTGTCTGTAATTCGAAAAATTAGAGTTGAGTTGTGAAAATTATCCAAAAGAAAGAGAAAAAACATTGGGGTCTGCACTGAGGATATTGTATTATTGTAACTGAAGGTTAAAAACTTGCTTTAGTTGGGTTGGTAAGGATGGACAGATTTAGCCACAAATCTTCCAGGCAAAAGAAGGACAATGCTCCTCTAAAATTCTCAAATCTTTCTTTTGCTTCTCCCACTGGAAAAACAAAAGAAAACATGAGAATTCAAAAAAGCGCATCGAAACTCACAGTGAAATGAAATTCAGAGTTGCCTCATTTTATAGATGATTGCTGGAAAATAAGCTGAACTAACAGTATCTGGAATAAAAATAATTTAAATAGGCACTATGAAGTAAACTTTCCCTTTTTTTCTAACTATGTCAGTAATAAGATACTTTACAAGGTGGTTGTTGCCTTTCAAGGAAAATCAGGTTTCAGCATTGCCATTTCTTTGTGACTTAGCAGAAAAAACCCTCACAGGAACACCTGGTGAAGCAATCTGACTGTTTTCCAGCAGAGATAACACATGCTAATGAGGCAGTGCTCTCAGTGAAACGCTGGGAGCAGGATGTATTCCTGGCTTTTATGAAAGATACCTTTCAATCACACAGCTTACTTTCATGCTGCTTTGGCCATGGCAGTCAACAGAAAACCACGCCAAATGGATTAGAAGAATAGAGTGACATAGATCCAGCCTGAGAAGCGAATTTTTGAGCTATTTGACGAGAAATGGAGGGTAGGACTGTAAAGATAATTTATATTTCAAAGTTGTAATTATAAATGATGAGTGCACTTGGAAAAAGGAAAATACTTGAAAAAATCATCTCTCAGAGGAGGAAGAGTGACCCAGCAAGAGCACAAGTCTCAGTGAGTCACCCAAAAATGAAAATGAGTGTAAGAGGATAAAAATAACAACTATCTGAAAGACACCAACAAAGAGAAAGGGAATTATGCTTTCTCATTTGTCCTTGTTCCCCACATCTAATTGCCTTTTTACATTGACTTGCTTGCTGGGCTGTCTCCTTTCCTGGCCAATGTGCCCAGGTGGCCAAGAAGGCCAATGGCACCTGGCCTGTATCAGCAATGGTGTGGCCAGCAGGGCCAGGGCAGGGATTGTGCCCTTGGCACTGGTGAGGCCTTACCTGGAGTGCTGTGTCCAGTTCTGGGCCCCTCAGTTCAGGAAGGACATTGAGGGGCTGGAGCAAGCCCAGAGCAGGGCAATGGAGCTGTGAAGTGTCTGGAGCATCCGTCCTGTGAGGAATGACAGAGGGAGCTGGAGAAAAGGAGGCCCAGGGGTGACCTTATCACTCCCTACAGCTGCCTGAAAGGAGGCTGTAGCCACCTGGGGGTCGGTCTCTTTCCAAGTAACAAAGAATAGGACAAGAGGAAATGGATTCAAGTTGTGCCAGGGGTAGTTTAGACTGAGTATTAGGAAAAAATTATTTGAAAGGCTTGTCAAGCATTGGAGCAGGCTGCCCAGGGAAGTGTCAAGGTCACCATCCCAGAAGGCATTTAGAAGCTGGGCATCTGTGGCAGCTTGGGGACATGGTTTAATGGTGCACTTGGTAGTGCTGGATAAATGGTAGGACTGGATGATCATATAGGTATTTTCCAACCAAAATGATTGTATGATTCTAACTATCCAATTTTTTTTTTTTTTACTGTTGCTTTTCCTCTTGATGCCAGGAAAGCGAAACATAGAAATGCAAGATACTAAAATCATGTCAGGAATACAAATCTAGTATATAGTCTGATGGAATCTAGAAGAGAAGTGAAAACACATAAATAATGTTGTATATAATATATATAACATTAAATTATATATGGTATAAAAATAGATATATATGTGTAGATTTGGTCATTAAATTCTAGATTAGAAATAATAAATTATTGAAATGAAGCTATTATCAGAATTCAAATGAACCAGACTCATAGATGTATAAAGCTATCTTTCCAATGGATATTTAAGAAGAATATCACTAACTAAATCAGAACTGTGAGGTGCCTGCAAGCAAAGGCCCATTTATCATAGCAGGACTTAAAAACTAGAATATCAGTGAGAATCTCTGGAGACGGTTTAAAATAAATGAATAAATAGAACTAATCCATAAGCTTTTGTAAAAATGTGAATAATTTGTACCTGAACAAACTGAGGCATTCCTGGGTTCTAACATAGGGAAATTTGTCCTTGTTCTCCACTACCCACACATACTGGTTTCTCATTTCAGTGTAAAATGACAAATAGAGTATGATTTCATTTCAAAAGAGCATTATTTTTTCTTAGGAAAAACCAAATAGGATAAAAAACAACAATCCTTCAAAACATCCTGAATTTGTGGCAGCTTCTTCACTCTCTAAAAAAGCAGTTGCCATCCAAATTCAGAATTGCATAATAGACTGGCTTAATGCAAAGCTGGATCAATTAGTCCTGCTCAAATGAGGAGCTACTACTCTGCTCCATTATTCCTTTTCTCCAGTTCATTTTCTGACTTCCACTCTGCCATTGCTCACTGAGGGCCACACTGCAAACAGGACCAGGGAGGTGAGGAGCAGCAACACTCCTGCAGTGTCAACAAACCAAGGGATGGAAAAGCCACGGAGGGGAACAAGTGGTCTCTACCAAAGGCATTTGTGTGGCGGGAATTTGTGGAGCTATCATCACAGTGAACAGCAATGCTTCCTGTAGGAAACTCTGTGAGATGGCAAAAAACCCCAGAAGGTCCTTCAAGACACAGAAGTGTGGCGGTCATCCATGCCTGGCCACTGCAACACAGACATAGCTGACAGTCTCATTCTGCTGATCTCCTACAAATGTGAAATTCATTACTCTGTAATAATGGGTGAATGATAAGAAAAAATGATAAGAAATATAAATGCTAGAATGTTTAATTTTATTTTGCTTTTTACTTTATTTGCAGGGACGATACCACTTCAAAACCAGGGGGAAAAAGCCACAGCACAGGTGGAAAGAGACAGGGACAGTTAAAACTCTCCAAAACTGAATCCAGTGTGGGGCATAATGCAACAGGCTTCTTCGACTGTATCACCAGATAAAGAAAGGCAGGAGATAGATGGGCCTACAGAGGAATTGCACAGGAGAGCTGGTGACAGAGGAAAAGGGGAAAACCAAGCTTGATGCCTTCTTTCCTTGGTCTTTATGGGTAAAACCATTCTTCAGGAATCCCAGGTTCCCAGGGCCAGTGGGAAAGTCTAGAGCAAGGGAGACCAGGCTAGGTATCATTTCAAGGAACTGGGCACACACACGTCCATGGGACGTGGTGATGCACCCACCAGTGCTGAGGGCACTGGCCAGTGTCATTGTAAGGTCAATCCTGATCATCTTTGGAAGGTCATGGCAACTGGGAGAGGATCCTGAGGACTAGAAGAAAACAAATGTACATCCTGTCTTCAAGCAGAGTAAGAAGGAGGATTCAGAGAATTATAGGCTGGTCAGACACACCTTCATCTCTGGAAGGTGACAAAAAAAGCCAGTGTCCTTAATACCTTCTTTGCCTTGATCTTTTCCAGTTAAACCAGACCTAAGAAACACCTGGGATTGAATGTGTCTTCCTCTTTGAAGGGAAAAGGAAGTATAAAAGACCTAATATTACACCAAGTAAATGGTCACTGTTAGTGTCCTTTTCTGAAGTATAGATAAATATTCAAATTGAAGATACAAAATGTTGAATAATTAATATTTTTAAAGATAACTTGAACAAATATGAAAATGCATCATATCACACTGAATTTTCAAGATAGAGACATAGTTCTAGTCCACTCTACCCAGACAGTCTCTTAAAATTTACACACACACACACACACACACACACACACACATATATATATATATTTTAATCTAAATGTAATATAATGTACAGGAAACTTTGTGCTTTAGGGCATTCAATGAGCAACATGGAAAAGAAATCAAGAAATCCCTGGTGTTTACCTGCATTTAGTGTTATTAGTTCTGCTGGAAAATAGACATTTGATTTTTCCTGCAACCATTTTTTCCTTTTTTCAATTTTGTTAAACTCCCCAAATTACAGCAGATTATCATCACTATCACACCCATAGTTCTTCTAAATGCTCATGCAGACAAGGCAACCACACGTCTCTGATGCAGCAACAACAATTTTGAGCAGGGCCAGCACCCTGCCTTTGCAGTCTGAGACCCTCTGAAATTTGTGTGGACTGAGATGACCCCTTGGGCAAGGTCAGCAGAATCTCAGCCCCTTGCTTCCCAACCAGCTTAGCCAGTAAGCAGATTATGGATGCACTTGGAGAGTTTCTGAGGGCTTAACCCAGTGAGAGCCCTTCTGTGTTTTGCACTCCCAGCCCATGGAGATGTGCAAGGCTGCAGAGGCTGCTCCATTCTTGATAAGACAGTGCTTGGTGCTGAACTATTATCTGCCAGAACAGCTGGTTAATAGGGAACAGTGCAGCATTATTTGTTCATAAACCAGCTCCTAAATGATGAGCACTACTCTGTCACTTTCTCAATCCATACATGTTTCATCATGATTCATTGTAAAGAGGAAAAGCCAAGTTAACAATGGATCTGTCAAAAAATGTTTCACCTTACCTGCCCCTGCATTAAGAAATACCTATTGAATGCAATGGTGTTTTTTTCACAAACAAAAAAAAATGTTCAAAGCCTCATGCAATACTTATTTTCTTCATTTTTAGAGTAGGCAAGATGAATTTTATTATATTTATATTTAGGATGAGTGATAACACTGTGATTTTTTCCATTGGATGACTGCAGTTTTATCTACCTGTTTATGAGGCTGACAAATGTAATGGAAAACTCTAACAGATTGACAGATCACACCTGGGTAATTTCCAAGGTGTTCCAGTTCTGCCACTCCTCTCTGTGTCCTCCCACTCCATGTACACTTCCACCCTGCTCTAACCTCACACATAAATCCTTTGGACTGATGGGGAATCCAGTGGATCAACCCGGGTGTTTCCTTCAGCATCCTGGTGGGCTTCAGATGTGCGCATCAGCTTCAGCACTGCCTTTTGGTGTCCATGCTCCTGCCAGTGAATATCCCAGCTCCTGATGTTCACAGGATGGTTTATTGACTCATTCTCCATTTCTGCCCCCCCATATTCTGCTTTTTTTTCACCACCCCTGCCTCCCTTTCTCCACCCAGTCTCCTCCCAAACAAACTACCTGGTTATCCCCGTTTTGCTGCATTTATTTCCAAATGCCTGATACCATTACGTGTGCAATCTCAGCATTAAATGTCATTAATTATTCCGCTTCCTAGGCACAGCTGCCCTTACAAGGCTAAAGTTCCCCAAAAGATCTTGAATTACTCTTGAATTATGTGGTTCATACTAGTTTCAGCTGGCTTGTCATGTATGCTTTCTGAGACATGATGGCTCACCTACGTCTTGATTCCCCTATTCAGCTTCAAGTAACCTCAAGCACTGTCTTATATAAATCTTCTCCTGGAACATGTTTTTCTCATCCTGTTTTTTTGGGGTTCACAGCACATCCTGATCTCCCTTCCCATCCCACTCACAAGTCATGAACATGTCCTTGGGACACCATCCTGCTTCCTGCAAAGGCACCATCCCAACACCACCCTCATCCTCTGCAACCCACAAGGCTTTCCTGGTGTTGGAGGAACCTCCAGTCTGAGCACACCACCAGTCTGGGCACCACAGCAGGGGCAGGACAGGACAGGAACAACTTCCTGTTGACTGGAGGCTGCACAAAATGTCTCTGGGGCTCAGGTCTGCCTGGATCTGTCACTGCTGGATGTGGGTGTGTCTGTGTCAAGGCCTGTGCTTGAGCAGGTGTGCACGCTGCTGCTTTGTTTGAGGGAGGAAACAAATTTTCTGGGTGATACAGCTTTGCTGAGACTTGACCAAACCTGAATTTGGCTAAAAAGGGGATGAAGAAAACCAAAGCATTTCACTGCTTTACTTGACATCTGATGGGGAAAATGCAATTTTCCTTTCTAAGTATCTGGGAAAAGTATCTTCTATTTGCAGATATTTTTCTCAGAGGTGGTAAGCCATTTATTGTAATAATTTTAGTAGGAATACAAGTTTTGGGAGATCTCTCTTATCCCTGTGGCCAGTCAGTTCCCCTCAGGCCCTGGCTGCAAATTCAAGACAAGTAATTTTGTGAACACAAAAATAGGATATTATAATCAGGGCACCTGCTGAAAGGGTAAAGGAAAACACAGAAGTCTGGGCTTCCTTTGAAACAGAAGTGCAACAATTAAAACCAGGGAGTGATGATTTACTACAAAAGCACAGATGAACAGGACAACTTTTACTCCTATCATTTATAAAATATTTTATGAAGACAGCTGGCCAGGGTGAAAGGAATCATTTGCTCCATTGGTTGATCTCCCTTCCCAACACCTACACTAGATGAAATGCCAGTTGAGCAGAAAAGCCTGAGTAAGCATCTTCTGTGTATGAGGGGTTTTTGTATTATCTGGTATCAATAAAGACCTGATTATGTTCTTACCTGATATCAGTAAAAAACTGATTATATTGTTTCCTGATCTCTACTTCATAGGAAACATTTTTAAAGGTTATCATTGCTCGTGTCAGTGACATTTCTGCTAAGCTCTGTGCCACTCCTGCTCCTTCCTTTGCTGCCACAGCTGCATTCCCTGTAATCTTATCTAAAAGGTCTTTCTGCGTTGTTTCTAGTTCAGTAATCTACTGTGGTAACAAACCACAGACAATGGTAGTATTTATAGAGGTAGTTGGAAGAAAGAGATTAATTAAAGGCCATTTTGAAAGGAAGATGGTCCCATTGCTCTAAAAAAAATATATCAAGACCATGCAGCTGTAACTGCTTTGGAAGATTTACTTTCACTTTTAAAGCAGATGCCTCTGTTGTGATTTAATTACGAATAAACTGGAATGGCTGGGTGCGATGGGAAATCTGCTGCAAAAGCAGATGTCAGCCAAACTATTTTAATTCATATAAAGCACTTGTAAACTCTAGAGGGTTATGGCCTCTTTTAGTTAAACCACAGAGCCTGCAACATATAGTGTTTTTTGTTTATTTAATGCAGTTTGTGAAAAGCAACTTATTAGGGAATGTTGAGATTGTACCATTTCCTGACCTGTCTTGTCCTTCCCTGAAGAAGAATTCAAGGATGTTCTGCACTTTTTTTATAAGTAAAATCAGGCACAACCAGGTCAGTATCTTATTAGCAGTAAGAGCATTTTCAGTCAAAAGGAAATACAACGCAAACATACAGGTTTGGAGAAAATCTTAAGCTCAGCTGAGACTTTCAAAGTTCTTGTAAGACCAAATTTCTTCTGGTCTTTCATTTTATGCATAAATTAGGTTTTTTTCACTAAAAGGTGGAACTTCTAAAATTACTCTAAGCAGACTTTTTCTAATTTTCCTCCACCCCCAGAATCTTGCCTCACAGTGACAACAGCAAATTTTTGGGCAATTGTAGTAGAACAAGCGAAAAGAAAGGGTGTCCCAGGAGGTCTGGGAGCTGTGACACTGGTGCACTGGAGATGGATGTGGGATAAAATATGGAAATCTCTTATCTTTTCCACAGAAGACAGGATTTGGGTCCAGCGTTAGATAGCCAAATGCCTACATTCAAGCAACCTTCTGTAGTCATCCATTTGAGGTAATGAGAACTTTGATACCTTGTGCACATAAGAACATTCATTTACTTATCTTAAATTGAGCTAAGCTACATCCATCCATCCATCTTAAATTGACCTAACTTCATTAGTATGTTTTCTAAACTGAATGAAAGGCTAAAGGACGAATTTGGCTTTGGGATTGCAGCTAATGTCCACAGAATGATGACACACTTATCCACTCATCCAGTGGTGATGCCACTGATGAGGTGGGGACATCTATAGAGTTGCTATGATCATGATGGAATCCCTAATGTTGAAGGGTCATAACCAATATTTAAACAATTGAGAGCAGTGCTGTTTAGGTCTTGTGGCTGCTCTGACCATGGTTTGCTTTAACAGAGCTTGTGCTTTGGGTGGTTTGGGTTGTGAGAAAGCACACTGTTGTTTTCAAGATGTACCTGTCCATCTGTTGGTCCTTCTGCCTACACAGCCAAGCAAGCATGCAGGCAGGAGCACCATTGATGGCAAGCTTCTGCTTCCTGCAAGAGCATCTTTGAACCCAGCAATGAGGAGGGCTAACTTTACCCCAAGAATTTTGGTGAACTTGTGCCTTTCTACATAGTTTCAGTCTGGCTGCTCAGTAAAGTGTGTAGGAGAAGCAACAGAGATTCACAGGGGCCTGTCTAATTGCAGCCTAAATTTCTGACTTGACAGCAGCAGTACTGAAATTCTCTGAGGGAAATTTTCCCATTTCTGTGAGCCTGTGCAAGACGAGGCATTTCACTCTGCCTGTCCCTCAGTGGCACAGAGCTCCTGTCAGCCTCAGTAAAACAGCTGCTTCCCTGGAGAAACCACTCCTAGGCAAGCACATACTGCTGTGGAGCAACAAGGCAATTGGCTAAAATAGTTGTTTTTTTGTTTTTTTTTGAAAAATGCATGTGGATAATATTTCACTCTGCATATAATTATTAATCTGTATTTCAGCTTTTCTTTTATCTATTTCTAGGCAAAGTAGGGATGAAAACAGGACTTTATATAACCCTGATGAAAGCATCTGCCAACAGGAAAGAAATAAGTACAAGAGACTTGTTAATAAAACAGTAAAACTATCTGGAGACATAGCATTACAACGAGGGAGCTTAATGCTCTAATTAAACCATCTGCTTTTAAAATTGATTTCCTTTAGCAACTGGCTTGATTGCTGGGGTGTCCCTGTGTGGCACTGAGCTGAGCTCCTGGACTTGTCTCCACCAGTCTTCCCTGGCCATGGAGGCACTGTCCTCCACACCAGCTGTCTCGGATGGTCCAAAACAGACCCCAAAGCATCATTCTCATGCAGGAGTGCTCCAAAGAGGTGGCTCCTGTCCCAGAGGGGTGATGTCACCTACACTAGGGCCATTTCTACCTCATCCATACACCTCCTTCACTAGGGTCTGTGCTGAAACAGCAAATGACAGCCCCACTGTTTGGGGGAACAGGGAGGAGGAATAAAGTCACTTTTCTCCATCCACTGAAGAAATTTCCTTGATAGTGACTACTGACTGGTTTATAACATGAAACAATAAATGTTTGGAAGTTTTGATGCAGGACATAACTGGCACAATTTTGCAATTTTAAAGCTTTGTGAAGAAGTCAGTCCCCATATCATTCAGCTCTACTGAAGCACCATCAGGTGTCCACTGCCCAATTTATTTTCCACACACAACATGCTTTCACTGCAGATGAGCAGCTTTTCCTACTTTCTTGTTGTTGTGTTTGTCTGCTTTTCCTGACATGGTGTGCAGAAGGAGAAGTGCCATTTCTGTCACCACAGGCATGATGACCATGCTCACTGTTGACTCCTTTTTACTGAAGATATTTCATCAATCTAATGAAATAAAATAAGTAACCGTAAATGTCAACCACTGGGATGCAATGCTTGCAAAAGCAAACGTGCAGGAGCCTGCCCAGCAGGGAAGCAGGCAGCAATGGGGGTGGCCGACCAGAGCCGATGTGCAGAGCTGCTGGAAGCAGTGGCACAGGTTACACATACTGCCTTAGCTGCTCTCACTGAGCTCAGCCTTGTAAATCTAGAGAGCAAAGCTGAAAGCATGGGAAAAGCTAATTAAATGCAGCACTCAATTAAAATCCCTCTAAACATTTTTATTGGTTTTGTGCAAAACAGTTTACTCATCCTTTTACTATTCTTCTCAGCTTTTTTATGAGGACAGACTGATCAGGGGAGCTGAAAAACCAAGGTGTAGGGTAATCCATGAGCCTGTGAAATTAACCCTGTATGTGCCAGTTTGATGTGGTCTAAACAGAGTGCTGAGTTGCTACCCTGAGAGGAATCATAGAACCAGAGACTATTGGGTTGGAAGGGGACCTCATGGACAATCTGGTTCAAACTTTCTTGATAAAAATATTGCCTAGGCAAGATGGCCCATGACACTGTCCAGCCAAATCTTTAAACTGTCTAATGCTAGGCAATCCACCATTACCCTGGAGAGATTATTCCAGCGGCTGATTGTTCTCATTGTGAAAAATTTTTCTCACATCTTTGGTCAGTATCTCCTCAGAATTAACTTTTACTCCTTCCCTTTAGTATTTTCAATGTGACTCTTTGTAAAAAGGGAATCTCCATCTTCTTTACAGTCATCCTGTAAATACTGGAGCATGGTAATAGTGTCTCCCTTCTCAAGGTTGAACAAACCCTTTTTCCCATGTGGAGTCTTTCTAGTCCTTAAATTATCTTTGTGGCTCTTCTCCAGAACTTCTCCAGCCTGTCCACCTCTCTTTTTGCCTGGTGGAGATCAAAATTTCACACAGCATTCCAAGTGTGGCCTCACAAGTGGGATAATGACTCCTTTGTCATTGCTGATGCTGCTCTTGTTGATGCAGAAGCAGCTTCTTGGCTTGAAGTGGTTACTGACCATCTCCTGGGGTAAAAGAATTGATCCTAGCCCAAAGAGCAGCAAACAGTTAAAAATAATCCCTCTAAAGCTTCCTGGAAATGGTAGGAATTGCTGTTTGAGCATTTTCTGTTGTTTTCTACATCTTCAAAAGCTTGGTGTTGGCAGAAAGACACAGAGAAGGTGGTCTGTCTGTAATAACTTTTATTTTCTTTCTCTTCAGCCGTGCCAACAAGAGGAGCCTACTGTGAATACAAGTCTCTAAAATTAAAGCTAATTTATCAGGAGCACCCCTACTTATTTTCTTTAATTTTAAAAGCTGTCTTATCTTGCATTAACAGAGGCTTGAACAACACGCTCTTTATAGGCAGGCATAAAGTGCTCATAATGCAAATGGATGACAACAGGATCACACAATGCTCCTGGATGCTCCTCCAAGCAGACAGATCCCATCCAGCCCCCAGCCAGAGTCCAGTGGGGCAGGAAACACACCTTGTGGTAGGGATTGTACCCTACAACACCCCATAGCCCCCTATTGACCCTGCAGTCAGCACAGGGTGCCAAGCAGGTGCCCATGGACCCTGGCATTAGAGACAGAGGGCTCTGCCAGCCCCTGGCCTCCCTCACCTGGCTGAGCAAAGCCCATGGGCTGAGCAAAGCCACAGGGGGTGATGGCTCTGCCAGCGTGCTCCCCTTGATGGAACTTCTGCTGCTGTGACTTAGTTTGGTCAGTCTCAAATTTTGTGTTTGCTGGGGAGAGCAAGAATGCACCCACAGAAGATAGCTGGTGCCTCACAGACAACAAAAGATGCCGTGTTAGTGTTCAAACTGGGTAAAATACTTAAAGGTGGCATGAGTATGGAAAGCCAGCAAGTTTCATCTGCAAGTATCTCTGTGCCTGTGAGGGGTACCAGGCCAGAGAAGGCTCACCACACCCGGGGTTTGGTTACCTCATGTTTCACAATGTACAGACTGTCTGTGCTGTCCTCTAGATGTCAGTGACAGACAGCACATCCCACTCCCTGCTTCCACCCCACCCTGTCATGGCTGGGCTGGGCTCTTCCCTCCTTCCCTTTCCCTGGCTTCACTGTCTCTGACACAGGACTGACACTTTGCAGCAGCACCAAAGGAATTCGTCCTCCAAAGCAAGCCAAGATGCAAATCCATGACTTCCACTTTTTGAAAAGGCCAGTTTCCAGTTTTCCCATGGGTTACCACTCCTTGGAACGTGGTGCCTCACTATGCACTGGTGCACCATCCCCATGGCCAAGAGAACAGGGCTGCGCTTTCCCAGAGCAGCTGTGCTCTCCTCAGAGGTGGGCAGTGATCCCTGATGGAGATGGGGAACGCCACACCAGGGTGTGCCCCAGGATGTTACAGCAGGATCTTCCAACAACAGATAGCTAAGGAGGTTCAGGAGAAAGAGAAGAGAATTCAACAACTTCCTGTGCTAGTTTGTATGAAGTGAACTTCTTATTAATGAAACTGCTGGTAAAATAGTTTTCCATCAAAGCCTTTCTTGATGAAAAATGAGGTGATTGAAAGTGCACATAAAAAATGTCAACGTACCTGCTCTCCTGGGGCTTCTATCTTTCAAGAAAAATGCAAAAAATAATTATTGCCTTGGCTTGTTTTCCATCTCTTTATTCTACAAGGAAAGTGAGTGACATTTTTCTAAACATCCCTAATGTAAAGATCTTCAGCCAGCACAGTGTGAAGCCCATATTCACTACAGACCTCATTCTCTAACTTCACCTTTTTTCAGCCCTCCACCTCTCTTTTTATTCCCCAGGATGTGAAAAAAGGTCTTCAGAAAGGTACAACAATTATATAGTTTGCCTTTATTGATCCCCTATAGTGCTAAGTCTCTAAGAGCATCTTTTATAATAACTGCTGCTGATTGGTTGAAGACATTGCTAAGATACTGTAATATAGTTGGGTGGGATAGAGGAAGCTAAGATAACCTGAAATGTTTTTCTAGATTTAACTATTAACATCCCTGAAGACAGATTAATAAAAATTTTAGGTCCTCCTAACAATGAGAGGATGTTGAGCACGTCATCATGGTAAAGGTCCTGTAAAGTTACAGTGATCAAAACTCTCCCCAGTCTTTAGCTGGGAAGAGCTGCTGAAGCAGTCACCATTTCATGTTTCATTCTCCATGGTTTTAGGACATATCCAACAGTGGTTTTATTACTATTATTATTATTATTAAACATACAGGCATATGTCTCATTGGGGTATGGAGAGCATTAACTCCACAGCACCATCTTGATGCATCTACTCTGGGGGCTTTCGGCTGCCACACTGAGAGGTGTTTTCTGGTGAGTGGTACATTGCAATGGTAATTGATTATCCTGGGAAAGAAGATAATCAGTATGTTTATTACATATCCCCTTACAAAATATCCCAAAACTTCTCATTTGTCTTTATGACCTCTCAGCTGGTGACACAAGGCAGGGAGACTGATGTGAAGCAAAGAGAAGACACAATGGCACAGAGATTGCATTTGAAGGTACGAAAAGGTGTAAAGCAAGGAAAGAAAACTGGAAATTACACTGGTAAACGTGCTGGAAGTCTAGGTAGGATGGTACAACAAGAGGTGGGGATTTAGTTATAGGAGCCTGCTGAGAGATGAGTGCAGGAAGCAGGTTGGAGCAAACACCACAAGAGTGATTTTGTTGGGACAAACGCAGTAATTTTGCTTTGACATTAGGAAATCCAGGCAGCAGCACTGGGCTGGGAGTGAATGAGAAGCAGCAGCAAGAACTGCCAGAGAAGGGGAAAGGGGGAGAGCCTGAGCCCTGTGCAGAAACAGCAGGCAGCATTCAGCTGCTGAAAGGAAGGAGACAGACTGTGTACATGCTTGGGGCAAAGTGGCCACTGCGCTTGTCTTGCTCACCACAGCTCACAAACAGTCATGAGCACAACAGATCTCAGGCCCCTCACATACAGGATCTCATGCTGGAGCTGCTGCTGTGTGCCAAGGATAGTCCATGGTCCTTGTTTGAACTAGTGGGGAATTGGGATCTGTCTCTACAAACATTTTAATATATATGTCTATCTATCAAACGGAAATAAAATTTTAAAAGTTTTAAAAGATGGCTGGCTACCCATGGTCTTTTCCAGATCTGCATTTCACTCCTGCAGCTGTTGTAAGTTCAAGGAGCGCATCCCTGGCTATCGATTTTTCTGACACCTTTGGATTAAATGAAGGTTAAAGTCTGTCAAGAGAATGTTTAATTCATGTATTTAGCAAGCACAGTTCTTTCATCTGCCCACACAATATGCCAGGAAATATGCTAAATTGGAGCAATAGCTCAATCAGGGCTAAAATGAGAAACTTAAACAGCAACACTTCTGCCAAGACATTGAGAGCAAGTATCAGGATCATCTCTAATTACAAATTCTGATAGCTGAAGTAATTAAAGAGCTCATTCTGGACTTGCTTCATGAAGCTACTCCATGCTATTGACTAGTGCGAATCTCCTTATCCTGGGGATCTCAATTGGTCCCTGGATGTTGGTGGTGCCATCAGGAGAATGGGACTCTGCACTGGCTCAGTCACGTCTTCTACTTGACAAAAGCATAGCTAAGGCAGAAGAAACCAACTCATATGACAGGCAATTCCTGCAAGGGAGACTTACTCAAATGAAAGAACAACCAGGACAATGAAGACAAGCTGGCCATGAATAAACTTCAGCTGGAATTTGGAAGAGAGTTTCTTTTTTGCTGCAAGAGAAGCAGGATTTTGAGACAACCTTCCAACTAGCACAGCAGAGCCAAAAAACACAGGGAAAAAATATTAACCCAGACCCAATGTTGTGCTTTTAGCTGGAGTTAAGTAGTTTTATGAAATAGTCTCTGTGGCAACAGAAAAAGCAGAGGACTTGTCTCTGTAACCCAAGAATCTCCTCCAGGCTGATTAGTTAATGCAGACCATGAAATCTGTTGCATCGAAATGCCATCCCCTCTGCAGGTCTCAGTAGGTATAAGTGGGTTTGATGGATAATCACACTTTGCTCAGAGCAAGAATGTTCCAAAGGACATGAAATGGCCACTTAGGGCTTAAGTATTATAGTCCAGCTGGAGCAGCACTGATGCTACAGCAATTTACCTTAATGACTCAAGAGCATATTTCACAGCAATGCTGTATAGCTCTTCTGACCTAAAAGCCCTTCCGTGGCTTAAGCTCAAATTTATGCCACTCACAGAATACATCTAAAAAAAAAAAAAAAAAAAAAAAAAAGCACATCCACTGAAACCAGGAAGAAAAACAGAGGATTTGAAGCTATGAAAACCAAGAGATTAAAACAGGCTGAAGGATATATCAAGAGTGCCAATGATTACAGAAGTCTCATGTAGGAAAGCCATTACCTTGGGTTCAGCAGTGAAAGGCATTGTACAGACATTTCCAGGTGCAGCGTGCTAGGGCAGCAGCAGGATGACAGGCTCTGCAGCAGAGGCAGAGGCTGTGCTTGTGGGACCACAGCCATCTCAGCAAGCAGAGTTCCTGCCTTTTGGAGATGGCTCATGGCTCTGTCAGTGCTCCAGACAGGTGATGTCACCAAAGGACTCTGCAAGGGCTATTCCCAGCAGACACCATTAGGCAATAGCTGAAAGAGGACAATGTGGGTGTGTGGGCAAAGGAGGTGCAGCAGAAAAGCTGGAGCCCCATCCAGATACAGTTTTAATTAGAAAATCCACAATTAAATGATAAATGTTATGTATCTGAACACATTACTGTGCTGCTTGTATCATGCTCAAGAGTGATTCAGCTTTCTTAATTCTCACACCTGAAAGGCTGACCTCTTCACACCCATATTCTTCCCACCTCCCTTCATTATGCATTTAAAACTGTGACATTCAGAGAATCTAAAGAAAAGGAAGGGAAGAGCTGTTAGCCTTTAACATCAGGTTCCACAGGATGGATTTTGCAAATGAAGGATGGGCTGGTGCTTATGTGCTGCAGACTGGAGCCCCACAGCAGCAGCACCCATGCCATATCCAGCACTGTGTGTGCCTTCCTTGCAGCTTTGCCCTGTGAAAGAGAAGTTGTCACACAGATTGGCAGGAAAGAAGGAAAATTGGTTATCTTGGGAATGCATGCAGAAACCATCAAATCTGATAATTACCCTTTTCCTGTTGGGAAGGTGTGAACTGGAAATATTTAATGAAGAGGAGTAGCAGGGTAGCAGCTGCTGGAGAAGCAGAATGGGACCAACCTGAGCTGTTATCTTCAGCAAACCTCACCTGCTACAGCTCCTTATTATTGGCCTGGCCTTGCCCCTGGGCTCCTCATCACCTTCTGCAGATTTGTCTCCATGCCAGCACTGATCTGCTCCTCACTCCTTCAGTCACACACTGGTGAAACAAGTCCCTCATGCCTAGGTGCAGTGGTGGTCTGGTCCCTTTGGGAGTCAGAAAAGCAGTCATGGCTTTTGCTTAGCATCTGGGGCTAGAAATCCTCCACACCCTCAACTCTGGCATTTCACAGTAACGTCTTGGCAAAATCCTGCTGATACCAGAAGTGCTTCACCCAAAGAAACAAGGCAAAAAAACCAAGCTATTTTTTTAGCTTTTTTTTTATTCTTTGGGTTCCCACCAGAGTAATTCAGTCTGCCAGGTTTATTTGTGGAAAGTGCTGAAACACAGAGAGACGTTGGCTCAGCTCTTATTTTTCACATCTTGATAGGCATTGATTGCAGTGGAATTGATCTTGATCTCCAAAGAGGTACAAAGGAAAAGATAAGCACAGGTTGCTGTGTGTCACGGTTGAAGGGGATAGAACCCCTGGACCTGGAAGTGTGTGCTTTCCCTGGAGGGTGAGGTTCCTCTCCTGAACTAAATGTATGTACTGTGGACAGCTAAACCGGATGGGGAAACCAAGCAGCTAGAGATTGGCACACATTTCTCAAGGCGTCTGCTTCTCAACTCCCTGTTTCCAAATCAGAATGTAACAATTCCTTTCTTGTCTTCTGAACACAATTTTTCAAGGCTCCAGCTGACCTTTTCTTTAGAGTTATAATTCCTTAAATCTGTCATTTTCTGTTTCCCAAATTTACCACAGGACTGAATTACATGCAATGATCACCTTTAAAGAAATCACACAGAGGACTTGTACCCAAAATGTTTGCTTGTGCTGCACCATGCAGCCTGAGGAGGCTACTTCAGATGAGACCATCAAGGCAGTGACAGCTTGGTTGAAGTCTAGGGGATGAATTAGACAAGCAAATCAAAGCAAATGAAAAGCAAATCAAGCAAATGAGAGTTCAGTAGGACCATTTAACAGGCCAGACTGGCTGCCCTGGGGTAGGAATGAGCTGCAGACAGACTGGCACAAACATTGCTGTACAAACACAGTGATGACTTCCAAGCACTTTTTTTGCACTGATGCTGCCCTGGCACAGGGAGCAGAGGCAGAGCTGGGATGCACAGAAGGATGACAGCCACATGTAGCAAGGCATGCCACACTGTGTGACCTTTGCCTGCTTTCTGCTCTCACTGTGGTCCCCAGCAGCCAGGTGGGAGGAATAGCAGTGCCACTGGCTCTCCCACAGAGTGCAGGCTGTGATGCAACACAAGCAAAGTGACACAGAACATCATTTCCTCTGCAAATCTAGAAGATCCTGCCCACCCATGCAGCAAAACCTGTCTGCTTCTACCCACCATGACGTAAGAGCCGAGCTACGACAGCTCCACTCACTTCAGAGCAGTGCTACTGATCCTACTCAGCAGCTCAGGATCCCACTGCAGGCATTTCAGGCTTGCCTATTCCCTCTGTACCTCTTTTATGCATCCTGCCTAAAGCAGATGGCTCAGAACCTTGCTCCAGGGTGCAGCAAAAGTCACAAATGGAGTTTTCATGGCAACAACCACAATAGATTGGGCAAGTTTTAGACAGGAACAAAAAGGCATTAAAAACTATTTACTAGACTGAGAATCAAGGGAAAACTAATTATGCAACCTGTACCTTTGGTTAGCCACTTAACTGGTAAAATGTTTTAAATTACCTTCTACAGATTGGCAAAGTGGATAGGCAAACCAGGAACTCACATCCCTTTCAGACATAAAAAGCAGTGAAGGTTTTGATCCTAGGAAGAAAACTTCATTGTGTGAAAACTTCCTGTCGCAGTGTCCAAGCCACCCCAAAGGATCTGCCCTTTATTTCCAGGTAACCCAAGTATAAGAAATGTAAGACAATACATCATCCCTTTTTTCCTTTACTACTATTTATCTGGGGAGACCCCAAACCAGCAAGTATTCCTGACACATTGCAATTCCCATGCAGCCACTGGGGCTCAAAGCCAATTCACATCTTACAGAATCAGGCTCACCCATCCCAGGTGAAAAGTTCTGCAGTGCTTCCACCTGCAGAGGCTGCCCAAACCAAAACACCAGGCTGCCACCAGAGCAAGCCACAGCAAGAATAAACTCATATTTTTTCATTGTTTATTTTAGCACATCCAACACAGTGCAAATTTCCTTTTTGAATTGCAGTTTATTAGATGAACAGAGTTTAATACATAACGTGTACACAGCCTAGGATGCAACATGCTCCCTCCCCTCCCGAGTTACAGAACACTGACACCGTGAAGGGGAACATCACGTTTGTGACCCCACAGGGATGTTACAGATGGCTGGGAGTGGAAGCTTTGCACACAGGTAGGTCTGTACAGGACAGGATTACACACGTGAGGAAGAGGTAAAGACCAGGAAGAAGGGAGTAAGCTGGATCTGCCCTGGCTGAAGAACTGCTCTCAAGAAGGTGTTCTCTGTTTTCCCTCCCACATTCCTTAGGGAGCAGGAGGGTGAAGCATAGGCCATGATGCAGCTGGAGTCCTGTGGAAAGCAGTGGTGCATGGTGTCACACATGCCAGTGCCAGCCCAGGGGCCCTGTGAGAACCACTGCTCAGGGTGCCAGAGCAAGCTCCGGGCCATTCTGCACTCGGGCTCTCTGTGAAGGGTGAACATATGGGACTTCATCCTCCTCCCACTGTCCATGCCAAGGTGTAGTGAGATCAGTGAATAAGTTACTGAAAACTAATGAGATTTGGCATTTTCCTGGTGATCACCCCACTCTTGAACTCCATCAAGGGCCACAAGGCAATTTCAGGGTCCTACTTCTGAATCATGGTATTGCCTGAATAGGACACCTGAAATAAATGGCCTGATGGTGGAAAAGGACAGGGAGGAACAACCAAGAAATCCACTGAGAGCTTGGCAGCTACTCTTCCTTTCAGTGATAGCACTTGGGCTGCTAAACATTAGAATCAGACACTATTTTAAAGAAAGTGTAAACATGAATTTATGGGCTTTACTCCAGGTTCACTTCCCTTGGAAATTTTGATTCTAAATAGTCAACAAAAAGGAAAAGAAAATCAAAAAACAAAGTCACCTAGGAAAAATCAAGAGTTCAGAAGACTCATCAAAAACTGTTTCAGTCTTACAAATCATTTGCCTTTTGACTCAGGCATCAAAATAAATTTACTGTATTATTAAAAAATAGCAATATAGAAACTACGCCTTTCTCAGTTCAAAGTTTAAGCACATCTAAGAAGACGCCACAGCAACAGTCCTCTTTCTGGCAAGGCACTATCCAGTAGTGTGTGGCACAAACAAAAACACCTCTATCAAAGCCACTGATACAGTGAATGTGCACGTGCACGTCAGCCCACACAGCAACTTTAGCTAGGTACAAAGACTAAGTTTCACTCACACTGCTCTCCATTTTAAGAAGTGGGGTAGTTATCAGTATTAGCTAGAAATTGGGATAATTTGGTTCTTAAGCATAACTCTATATGCCAAAATCAGAATCAAGAAATTCCTATTTCTTTCAGTAAATGTCTCAAGATTACCCAGACCTTTTCAGTTACCTGATAGCTACATTTCATTACTACAAAACTGATTAAAAAATTCCTGATCATCTTATGTAACAAGCTAGAAGTCTACTTGCTTTAATTACAAAAATAAGGCTGTCATTCAACAGACAAAATTCACATCCAAACATATATACTTCTTTTTTTTTTTAACTAGCTATTTATAATTCAAGAGCACACATTCTAAGGGACTTACACTGCCAATCCATGCAAACAAGCAGGATATCTTTGGAGCTAGTGTTGTCCTTCATACAACTGACTATGCCCACACACATGCTCTGAAATAAGCCAGGTTTACTTAACAGCTGAAACAAGACTAACTCTCCACTAAGCGAGAGCCTTCTATTCTACAATTATCAAAATTCAAAAGAGCTCTGTGAAACTAATTTTATCCCTGGAGAAATCAGTGTGGTTTTTCCTTTCACATTAGTAAGCCTGGGATTTCATCCAGGATTACTCATGTGTATATGCTTACACACTTAGGTAAATTTTTCAGACCTGGGACTTCAGGCAGTTCTCAAAGTTTACAATGTATCAAGTACATGATAAATCCAGGATGGCTTCTCTGTAATCAACTGCAAAATTATGTACATTTATATCTCTATTCATTTATAAAGTTAAATATTTTAACTTCTTTTAAGAAACAGTTATATTGAATGTGGTGAAGTTAACAATGCACAGCTCCACTTCATGTCATATTCCCTTCCTATAGCGAGGTTCAAGTCTCATGAAAATATGGGATTGGTTACAAGAATGTCACAGTACCTTGACCCTTAACATAATTCTTAAAAATGTACGTACATACATCAATGCCCGTTCAGGATTCCTCTAGAGAAGGTGCTCTGGCAAAGATTTTGACCAGTAAATACAGCCACAGACTTCAAATCTGTGTGTGCTCTTCCTCCATCTAGCTCTTTAGCTCAGCTGAGCAGCCAGCTTTGTTCAGTCCAGTAAGAAGAAGGCTAAGAGGTGACCCAATGGTAGCCTACAACTATATTGAGGGCTGTTAAAAAAAGAATGCTGCCAACCTCTTATTGTGAGTGCCAAAAAGACACAGCAAAGGTAACAGCCTCAAATTAAAGCCTAGGAGTCAAAGCTAGACTTTAAAACATAAAGTTTTCACTAGGAAAGCACTGCAGCAATGTCACAGGTTACCTAGACAGTTATGAGATCTTTATCTCTGGATATTCTTAATGCTCTGCTAGACAAACCCATATCTGTTTCAAGCTAGTGTGGTCCTTCGGCCTGATTTTGACAGCGCTGCACCAGATGACCTTCAGCTGTCCTTTCCAGCTGACATGTCTGGTATGCCATGATTACTGATGCCAGCAGAACATGTGATTTGTTTCACAGTGTTGCTTTTGTTGTGATAGTGTTGCTTTCTGACACTTTTTACAAGTCTGGCTTCCTTCAAACCACACAGCCTGAATGATGCTGTGATTGCAAAGTAGCTTTTCTACATAGTGGTTGTCTCCCATTTACCCAAAGACACAAGGACATTCACTGTGGTGGCACCACCTTGCCAGTATGAAATCACTGTAGGAAAAGCCACATCACAGAACAGCTGTTATTTATGTATCAGATTTGATTCAAAATGCATGATGCAATTTTACTTCTGTCTAGGATGCATTTTGTAATAATTATTGGCAAGTCATGGGCCTAAGTTCTGCTATGTGCATCAGTGCAGTCCCACTGGAATAATCTCCATTTCCTTTACTTATTCCTCAGCTGAACAAGCTCTCTGGCCTCATTTGGCAAAGCACACACTGAGCTTTCTCACTGTCTTCCAGACACCTCCACATCACCACATCTGGGGATACAAAACCAGGACAAGAGCTAGGCAAGTTAGGCATGCTCTTGGACCATGGTGGAGTGTTTAACCATCATGGGAATGAAACCTGGCTCTCAAAGTATCCCCCCTGTCTCTCATGTGGCTTGTGGTGGAGCTGTGTGTTATTGAAGGTAAACTGAAGTTTTGGCAAAATTTCATTTTAAGACAGTCCAACTATAGAGCTCCAACCTTGGGTGTTAAGACTTCCTCATTTAAGAGATAACTTCATATTATCATTAGCTATGAGACCCCTTTAGTTCTTCTGGACTCCCCAGTATTTCCACCAAGTGTTTTACTGAACATTTCACCTGCATTTGGAAACACGTCAAAATACTTCACTTTGGCACCTCCTTCATGATAGCAACTTGTTTTAAACAGTCAGTTGCAATGTGCATCATTAGACAAATCAAGTCTTCATTAATAAGATTAGCAGCCCATGTCTCTTAAAATAACCATGATTTAGAATAAACATCGCAATAAATAAATAAATGTAGAGCAAAAATATGGCAGTTATTGGCTTAGACTGAGAGCTCAAAATTGATGCTTTTTACCTTCTGGATCATAGCCAGCACAAACATCATAATAACCAGCAGCACTTTAACTATTCATTTGAACTACAGTAGTGGGAGGAATTAAAAAAGGTAAGGAATGTGACTGAATAAGAATACCCATTAATGATACAAGCCCTACACTTTCACTCCTTATTCTCAAACACACGTGCCTGCTAGAATATCAGGGCCAGTTGCAAAAGCAATCAAAAGACAAAAGTGAAACATCAACAGTGAGCATTTTTACAACAGATGAGTAGCCCAGCCTTAATCCTACTTCATGTGCATGTTATTAGCTCCACATTATTGGAGAGCACCATCTCATGGCAAGCAGACTACTACTACTGACACATGTTTGCTCTATTCACAGTGATCCATTAGGGAAGCTGTTATGTGCTGAAGAATAGTCACTCATTCAGGAATGTGCTTGTTGGTACTTCACATGGGCTTTCTAGGGTTCTGACTCCTATTGAAAAGAGAAAAAAATAAAGAGTATTATTAATTATTATTGACATAATATTCATGTTATGAATACATCGCCATCTCCCATACCTGTGACCTTGGCATATAAGGCGACCCTAACCCCAGACCACCTAGGAGCTGAGGATGCATCTCTCACCAGACTGAAGCAGGAAGTTATAGAGATACCTCTCCAGGCCTCCAACACCATATTTTCTAGGAACAGAGCAGCATAGGAGCTGCTATTTCAGATTGCATCAGAACGTCATCTTTTTCCTAGGACAAGTTCTTCAAATTACAAAGTGAGGCAGGCTGCCAAAATAACCTGCTTCTGTGGTACTCTGCTGAGGTTCCTTCCTACTGCTGTTTCTCAAGGGGTCCAGGAATAAATGAATTCCTGGCAGAAGAAGAGCTCTATAGATACCCAAGAGCTACCACCCAGGCTTGAAACAGTAATAGTACCAAGTACATCTATATCTACAGTATCCAGGAAAGAAAAATCCTCCCCTCTGTGTCTGATCTACTGCCAAAAGGTGTACCACACAATCTGTTTGAACAAGTGTCCAGACTTCCACATGGCAATAAAATTTCCTCTGTTATAGTGCCCTCAACAGAAAGATATTACCTGGCTTTGTGTTCTGATCTCTAGATATGTGTTTGCTAAAACCAAATTCAAAAAAGTTAATATAAGTTCTGACTACTCCAGCATTTCAGCATTAAATTAATTAATGCCTAATGAATAAATGCTGAGCCATTATGCCAGGCTTCAGAAAGTCCAGTGATTAAGTTCTGTCTCCTGTTATAATCAAGACAGTTGCTTACAATTTAGATTGATAACGTGAAGGAGAACATCATCTTTGAACCTAATTTATCTGCTGTCCCAAATTACTCCCATGTACATGCTTGTTTTAATTTAAAATGCTTTACTTTTCCTTACAACCATCTCAATTACTTCACTAGCACTAGGGTGATATGAACAAAGTATGGATCAAGGCAGGGATGCATCCAGACACAGAGCTCCATCCCACACAGGGATCAAAGAAAATTCAATCTCAACATCTCAAGAATTCCATGAAAAGTCTGCAATACTACACAGACCTTTGATGCCAAAGTAGGTTTCAGTCCAAGAAAGGAGAATACAGTGTTGCTCTCCTTTGATTCAAAAAAGCCATCGTAATCCTAGAGAATTAAAAGAAGAAAAGGTGAGTCAAAATTTGTATTCCTATTTTCCTTATTGATATTACCACACCCTGTATTAGAATGAAGAGTAACACGTAGCAATGCTCAGAAAAATACTGATACTTACCCCTATTCTCCTACCCAAACCTAAAACCTAAACTGCAATGATATCACAAACTACAAACTACAGAGGCGAAGAAAAACACATAGATTCTCTAACTTCAACATCTCTCACTACGTTGACAGGAAAGTATAAGCATGTACCTGCATCAAAAGAAACTCTATTGTGGGTACATTTTAAAGGTATTTAAGTGCAGAATTTCTCCTAAAACCTTTATGGTGCTCTAGATGGAAATGCTTTACCAGCATTTCAGCAATTATATACTGCTATATCAGTGTGAACTGGGATACTGTGCAGTTGCATAGTTATTCAAACAGCCTCAGCCTCCCCAAAACCACAACCATGGCTGCACCATGTGAAAGCACCTGTGAAAGACACCAAAAAGCCAGCAGAAGTATATAATGGTCCTCAGGTCTCAGATATATTAGCTGACATAAGTAGAAAGAGTAAACCTTGTTAAAATGACTTTTTGTTGTTTTCTTCATAAAACATAGCATATGCTAATTTAGGAATTAATAAAAATTTACAATTAATTGCCAGAAAGTAAATCCAAGTAAAACAGGCAAATCAACTAAGTAATGGTGTAAACTGCAAGATTACTGAAAGGATTCCCAACTGTGCCATGGATTAAAAAGGAACAATGTAATCACTGAATACCTAGAGGAGTAATAAGTAACGCTGAAGCTCTGCAGAAGGATGTTTTATTAAACCCTTGACCTCTAAGAATGAGACTTCAAAAGCTGCATGGACATATTAAACCTTAAAAAGGTCTGTTCTGACTCTTCTAAGGCAGATAAAAACTCATGAGGGACACAGGCTACATAAGCAACACACAAGAAGACAGCCTGTGATTGACCTGAGAAATAACCTTCAATTGCTCCATGGGGCCCACTGACAAGCGAGTCACACTCTCTGGAGTTGAAGGTAGGGCAGCAGCAGATGAGTACAGCCCACAGACCTTTCTTTAACATCAGGGCAAGTCTAAAATGCCTGAAGATGCACATTAGAGCCCTGTAAACTACCAGCAGCCAACCTGCAGGCAGGCAGCTGTGGTGGCAGACACCTTTTTGGGTCCCTGCCAGGAATACTCTCCCTCCTAAGCACTACAGGCAGTCTTCACTAACCCCCAGACACTCCTTTGTCTCAACAGTTTGTCCAAGGAAGGTTCTGTGTTTGTTCAGGTGAGCCATCATCTCTCAGCACCGTTTTCAAAAGCTGGTATTCTCCTGAAGATTCTTAATCCCAGTACTTCAATTAGCTCTAGAAGTATCACTACTGTAAGACCATGCTTCCTTCACTCTTTGTTAATAAACTGGTAAGAAAAACAGAGCAGAGAAGGACTCAGAAACTGAGAAGAAAAGGCTGCACTTGTGGCTCTGACGATGACTGATGCTCAGCTAATCCACCAACATCTGTTTAACCTAACCTCTGTAAAGTAATTTGATACTTAATAATAAAAAGCTGTCCTCAAGTACTAGTTATCATTTTACTTTTAGAATTATCAAGTTCTGACTTATTATGTTTTTTCCATATTTTTACCCATTAACAGTAATGTTTTTTCCATATTCCATTATAATGTTTTTTCCATATTTTTACCCATTCACTTACTGAAAAAATTGTGGAGGTTAAACAGGGAGCTAAATCTATGTTTGAAAGAGCACAAACCCCAGTGGATTGATTCATTTTAAAAGGACCTGAATATTTAAGAACCACATGAGATTATCCACCAGAAGCAATCTCCCTGATGTTTTGAAATATCTGCATTGCAAAACATATTTAAATCCTATTGACACTTACTTTCATGGGCGGTGGGGGAGAAGAAGCATCATGCTTTTAGATAAAGTAGAAGTAAATTTTAAATAGGAGAATTTTCCTAGTGATGTCTTCAATTATAATCTGTGATCTCAAAATATTCAAATGTGAAACAAAAAAATGTTACAAAAATGCATAATAGTCCTATAAAAATTTTAAGAAATCCCTTTAGCACAGTAGTTTCTTAAGAGATTCTTGAGAAGTATGATCTCAATGACTCAGTGGTTGTGTCATGAGTGGTAGGAGTTCAAAGTGGGCATCCCTGGCTTTTCCTGTAACACAGACGAGATAAAGGATGCTCCAAAAACACCCTGCCTTTGAGCTTACCATAAGAAGGAGAGGAAGTCTGTGCAGATTGGGCCATGTGTAAAGACACTAAATCTGTGGGCAAGGACACAAAAATTCAAATCTCAATAAAGGACATCACCTGCTACCAGCAGTAGATGTAGAGGCTGAAGAAGGAAAACAGCACAAGCTCAGTGAAAATGAGATTTTCATAGCCAGGCAGGAGCCTAACTCATTGGTGACCCAATGGATTCCATTTGGGAAAACTCTGTGGACATTCTGCCTCCCACAGAGGAAGGACACCACCATTCACTGGTTTTGGCAAGGCAGAAGTTCCCTCTTTTCTGCACCACGCTTCACCACCGGCAGCAAGTTACTACAACCCCCTTGTCACTGTCCCAAGCAGCTCTACCCAGGGAGTGCTGTGGCTTTGTTGGGATCAGTGGAGCAGTGCTGTCCTGCCCCTGTGCAAGGAAGTGGCTCCCATTGTCAGTGGGAGGCACTCAGACAGTAGCAGTTAACCTAAAATATACAAGTACAACAAACTGCTACCCACTGCCCCACTTCAAAAGGCTACTATGTGTACAAACATCATTTTGACTGTAGCATTTTCAGTTATGGAACTTGGTGCTTTCTAGAGCTGCTAATCACATGTCATTCATGTACAGAATTCTGGCAACATCAGTAGCTGATCAAAACTGACTAAAAACTGAGTACTAAAACAAGTAGGACATGGAGACAGTGCATATGAATCATCAGCAATGCAGAGATACTCAATCCCTCTGGAGAAGTTGAAAAACCTAAAATACAGATGATAAATCCCATGACTGAGGATATGAAAAGTTACCAAGAAAGACAAATGCCAGTTAGGAGGAAAAAATCTATCTCAGGATGGTTTAAAGTGATAAAGAAAGGACAGGAGGATAAAGAAGGTAAGTAAAAAGCTATTTCAAGGCAGAAAGGGCTTTTCAACAGGATAACAACTAGCTGACTGCTTTCGGCATGGTTCCTCACCCTTAAAGTTGGAGGCAGGTCCATCACTCACCACATAACCTGAGCAGGACAAGCCTCTCTGCTTTAACACCACAACAATTACAGCATTTTATGTGCTCCATGAGCTGCTAGGGAGTGGATTAGCTGACCTAATAAGCTCTTGCTTTGTTGAAAATAAACTGAAGCCACCGTAGGTGAGCTGCTTGCCTGTAACTCACCTATAAACAAGCAAAATCTTGTTGGCCTTGTGTGGCCTAAAGCTGTGCTTTGCTCTCCCAGCTCCTGCTGAGTGACTCTAAACTGTAGAGAGACAAATTGTGGCTGCAAAGGTCTTCAGGACCAAAGTTACCCCAGAGGGTAAGGCGAGGAAGGCGAGGAAGGCTGTGAAGCTCACTGTGGTGGCAGGATGCTTGGTACTAGATGTGTTAGTGGACACATGGAATGCACTTCCAGAGCATACTGAAGATGCTAAAGGTTTCCACCAGAAGGTTCAAGTTCATGAAAGAAAAATGTAGTAAGAATAACTAAATATGTTAAAGTGACATTTATTTCAGAAAAATAACTAGAGACAAGGAAAATACCTGACCATTTCATATCTTGTTTGTGGTCTTTCCTAGGCTTATGGCCACTGTTGGGACAAAACTGGGCTTGATGGACCTCACAAATTTAAGGCCATTTATGCTAATCTTAAGGTGTATCACACACTGTGTTTTAAAATGATCATAGAATCAGAAAATTACTTGGGCTGCAAGGGACCTCAAAAATCATCTAGTTGCAACCCCCAGTAATCAGCAAGGCCGTGTGATGTTGTCCATTAAGTATGATGGTAATGGGAAAAAAAAGAAACCAAAACACAAAACAACTCAAGCCTCCAAGCCTCACACTTCCACAGCTTTGTTTCTAAAATTTGAATCTTTGCAGTTTACCCTGGAAATAAAAGATGCTGCAGCTGTTTTGCACCTCTTTAAAAACAGATTAATCAAACACAGGAGAATCGGTTAATGTCTACATTATGGAGTAATGCCAAAGACCATCTACTGCCCAAATGCTACAGAAAACTAACATCAGCTTAGTCTTTTAGACACTGGACAAGCATTCAGGAAATCTGACACAAATTCCTTATGTTTTTCTAGTCTTCATGTGGGTTTTATGCAATTTACTCCAGTAGGAAAACCATTGGTCCTTGGGAATTCTCTCTTTAGAAATCCCACTTCCAGGGTAGGTTCTTCTCTCAACAGCAATGGCCAAGTTCACAAAGCTCAAGCTGGCACAGCATCAGCTGTATCCCAGCTGTGATGATCACTAGACCTTAAGTGTGATGTATTCCTTAAGTGTGATGTATTCCTGGAAACCAGATCACTGCAGTGATGTAATTACAGACACTGCCATAATTAATTTGGGTCAGGATTTTGTTAAGCAGGTATACTCAGGATTGTTTAAATAAACACTGTCACTGCTGAGAAAAACTATTTACTACACACCAAAGTTAAAATAGGCAGCACTGCAGATCAGCATAAATAATTATTTGGGCTTTAAGGAACATAGCAGAAACATGAAGGCGTTGGATCAAAGTAAAACATTAACACAAAGTAGATTTACAGCTAGCAATTTTACCTTCACTAATGCACTGAAATTAGGAGAACATTACATCTAATGAACTTTTAAAGACAGCAACTGTGAATAAAATTCTTTCCAGTAAGTTTCTTTAAACAAGCAAGTTGGTTTTGTTGCCGTTTGCTTTTAGTTGGCAACAAGATTGAGCTCGTTAAACATCTCAGACAAATCTTTATTGCTTACCACACCAAGAAGCCAAAAAACAAGAAATCCACCCAAACGTAGCCTGCATAGCTTTTCCTAAAGATCTTTAAAGTGCATTGATTACTGGACAACACTTACAGATTACTCCATTGGCATGCTGTTCAAATTTATTGCTCTTTGTCAATATTTTTAATATAAGATTATGATCTCTCCGTTCTTATAAAAGGGGCGACATAATTGCTCCTTCAAGTAATAGTGAGGAACCCATAATTTAGACACATTGAATCAGCACTTTGCTCCTGACTGAGTTAATACTGTATTCCATTGAGAATGAGCTGTTAACATCCTCCCTGAAAAGGGCAGTTCAGTCCTCCAGAACAGATGACATTCATTTACTGATCTGATTAGGATTACAATGGAAAACTCTTACACAGCACAGCTCTCCTTGGAGAATGTGTGTGCATGTGTGAGTCTCTTCTAATATTATATAAATATACAAATAAAAGAAGATCTTGTCTGTACAACACAGAACAAGCTAAACATGACAGTTTTCATTACCTAACCTTCTGATAAGATCTTTCCACAGGATTTTTAAAGAGCTTATAGAATTGACTCTACAAAACAACTTGTTACTCCTCTACTAAAGGCCAGATGTTTATTTTGGTAATCTGTCTAGCTGTAGCCTTCCAGAAACAAAGGCTTTAATACAAGGGAGCAGATGTCAGCCACAGCTCTATTGTTTGGACAGTACAGGACAAACTCAGGCTGATGTGATGTTTGCCATTCATGCAGCAATGGTGCCAGGGTACACAGACATCAACTGTCTAAGAACTGATATCCCTCACCTCCAAGGCAGGGAGCCCAAATGCAGCAGGGCTTCCCTTAGACAAGCACTGAAGACCTCAAACCCAGTGCCTAGTGCCTACCGGGGGCAGAAGAGTTCAGGGGGGTAAGTGGCAGAATCCCTAAGTACTGTGGATGGTAAGGGCTATCACCTCCACCTTTTGTGCACCTTCTAGCTCACGGTGTAATTTTACAAATTGTTTGGATAAGAATATTATCAAATCAGACCACAACAGGAATTTGAGAAAGGGAGAGATGGAAATATCAGGGAGTTAACTATGGTAGTCAGCCTGCTACATGAGGTAATGACTAAAAGACACAAAATGACCATGTTGCACAGTAGCTCTGCATGCACATATTTTAACTTGGACCCAAGTGGAACAGTAGCAGAATGAATTACTTATTTCATCCTGGCTGTTCTCTGACAACAGTCACGGCCTTTTCTAGATATGGTTCCAAAATACTGCTTCATCTGTATTCTGTGCAATACTATGTGACTTCAAAGTATTACTGCCACTTATTAAGATTTCTTTGCCTTTCCTCATATATAATTTATCTTCTATTTTAGAATTTGCCTTTTAAAAAGAGTTTAGTTAAAGTAGTCCAACATCTTCAACAATAAAACCTGTTTTTTCAAGAAAGCATGGCACAATAGGAAGTTTCTGTTCCATGCAAAGGAGAATTAAGATCCCAAACAAAATTCTTAATATTTATGTCACACTTGCTGATAAGTTTTGCAGAATATCAGTGTAATAAATATAAAGATGAAAAAGAAATGTGCAGTATTTTCTACTATATCCTGTAGAAGTAACAATTCTAATTTTGCACCAGTCCCTTTTGAGTGTTCTAAAATACATAAATACCCTACATTATTATATTTAGGAAATAAAGAGTGTGCAAACAGAGTAAGGTATCTCCAGAGATGTCTTTGATGCCTATCATCTTTATGTGAAGGGATTGTTTACAAAATACCTGCTACTTCACTTTGAAACAGCTATTAATGAAGTTTATTTAGTCCAAATTAAAACTGTGGTGCTCAACAGGATTGTACTCTCTCCACTATAGGGTAAACAGCAATGCTATTATACATTACTGAAATGAGTCCTGACTTCTCTGAGGAAAACAAAATTCTTGCATTATTTTATTTTTACTTAGTTGCTGAGCTTCTATTTTTTAAGCCCTGGCACTGGGCAAGCTGGCCACTTACACTTTGCCTCTGGTACCACATTTCCCTTTATAAAGTACTTATTACACAGAACTAAAGCTCTTTTCCTCAGGACACAGAAAAGCAATGGAGAAGTGGATGGCAAAAGCATAGGCATAGTCTGAAAGTTGTAACCAGCCCTTGTGAATGATCTGAGCAGAATCCTCCCAACATGGAGAAGATTCTTGGGCAGGGGTTGCTTTCCAACACCAGCTCTGCCTTCTGTATTCCTCATTGAGACAAAGCCTTAACCAGGAAAATAAACAGTGCACATCACTGGCCTCAAGCCACATTCAGCCTAGGGGTTGTGGGTGCCTCTGAGCCAAAGACTGCTGCAACACAACTGCAAAAGGTAATTAAGAACAATTTCACACAGAGCTTAAATTTACCATACAGAAAACTCTACTTCTGATGGCAAAAATAATTAGTCAAGAAAGTTTTAGCATCATTAACCATTAACAAATGTTACATGATCTCTGAGTAATTCACATTAACTTTTATCTAGCAAAATTATCCCTCTTCTAAAAGCAGACCGGGACCAAAAACTTGCTAAGTGAATCGGGTAAGACATCTGCAAGGGTGCAGAGAATCAAATGTAGACTTGCTGAATATCAAATTAGCCTCACAACTCCTCTAGTCCCTAAAGTGAACACACTACAGCAGGCATGCTAAGGTGAATTCTGCCACATTGCCTGAGTATCTAGAGACAGAGTTCAAGCTCTCTGTACCTGTAGGCACAGAATAATAACAAACTCTCCAATGACAGGCAAGGGCAGAAAATCTGAGGTGGCCTCTAGCCAGTTTTGTTAAATTCTCTTCTTTCTTTTATCAGAGAGCAGTTATTTAGTGGTAATGTGACACCTACAAAAAAGGAAGAAAAAGAAACATGCATGCATCTTTTCATTATCTTAAAAAAACCCAGAACAGAATGATACATAACAGTGCAAAGAAATTAGAGCTACAATAATTGTCGGTGTACTGAATCGTTTCCCAAGAACACTGCACGTCTATCAGCAGCCTATTTCATTTCTTTTTTGTCTATATGCCTTTGCTGTTTTGTTGGAGTTGACACCCATATATTACATTTCAGGGGAGGACAATAAATATCATGTATCTCTGTCTCTACTGCTGCTCACTAGGCACTCTATCAGGAATTACCATAACACTCTAAACCATATGAACAGCTTCAAAGAGGGGAAAAAAACACGAGGCAGCCTGCTATGTAAATATTTTCCCTTTGGCTCAAATTCCCACCTGGAGATAGATTTCCTTTTAATTTTTGTTGGCCTAAATTTCAGGCAATCTCCCTTCAGTGGCAGATTGCTGCATATAAAACTGTCACTGTTCAAAGTGCTAACTTGCAGCTAGCTTCACAAGAGTGCAGTTTCACTGGGAAGTGGCTATTTCCAGTCTTCTGAAAGATCCAGGAGTCACTTCTAGTCTAAGAAAAGTTGTGTACTCAGCTGTGGAGAATTCAAGAAGAGGGAGGTGTGAGGCACAGGCCTAATTTCAGACATTCAGTTTTCCAGGATTTCTGGCTTTCTGCTTAAATATCTGGGCTGCTGCAGGGCACTGCTGCCTGGGTAGAGAACCTTTATAAAGGATGTTATGTAGATACTCCCATACCCAAGAGCCATGTCACCAAAGAACCTGGAAACAAGAAACAGGCAGATCAGGCTGCCAGAACTGAAATGGCTGCAGGGGACCTGGATTGGGAATGTAAGGACAAGCTGACGACAGCTCAGTGGGCCTGTGGCACACCAGGACACCTAGGAGGAGATGCAATGTACAGACAGGCTCATGGTCAAGGGGGGGACCTGACCACTGGAGTCACTGAACAGGTTATCCATGAGTGTGAAACATCCACATGACCAAGCAAGTCAGGTGGGTAAAGCCCCTCTGCTGTGGAGAACAGTGGCTGGGAAAGACAGTATGGGATTATTTTCTTGGGTGAATATAATCTACAAATTGAGTGGATTGAGCTGTAGTGCTATAGCAGGAGCTACTAAATCTGACTGAAGATGAGCTCTGTAAGGAACTGGGCAAGACAAAACTTATTCCTGTGCCCAACAACACAACACAACACAACCTACCAGACCTGATTAAGGCTCTACTCCAAATTAACACCACTTTACTATTCTTTATGCAAAGTGCATGAGTTTTCTCCAGAAACATGCACTAGACACTAACATCTCCTCACTCTTACAGAGCACTAACTAGAGCAAGATAACTATACTAATTTCAGATTTACAATACTGCAAATTTGAAAAGAGGATCAGGTGTCTGATTTGTCTGAAAGGTAGACTCTGTTCTCACACACTACTTTATAGCAACGTCACTAAGATGAAACAACAGACGGTAAGTCATGAAAATATGAAAATTATCATATAGTTGGTACTATAACATAGCACTTAATTATCAGTAAAATTATTTGTGTTCTTGTGTGCTTGCAGCTCTTATCTTGTTCACAGGAAATAAAAATTGCTCTTGCCAAGTACTTTATTTCAAAATCTATTAGCATAACTTGTTACTGAAAAATTGGGAGTGCATCTCAATAGACTGAGAAAAGGAAGAGATAGATTAATGATTAATGATTGTATCTGCAATTACATCAACTCTGAAAAACCACAAGGTCTCGCTCACACTTCAAAACATGGAGTTTGCCTCTCAGTACCAGAAGAATCCCTCCCCCTGTGGTACAAGACACTCTGTGAACCAGTAAACACTGATCATCTTTTGGCACCTTTCTCCCTTCCAACATGAGCTGTCAGATGTTCAAATGGTTGACACAAATTCATTTTGGATATTTACTGAAATCATGAAAGACAAACTTCTTCTAGCCTGCAGTTACATCCTGGAAAGTGATTATTTTAAATGGTGATGTCCTAGCCAGGAAAATCTAGTCTTAGATAAACCCCTTGTGCACATTGGTGGTTTTTTAAGGAGAAAATAGTGAGAAAAAAATATCCCAAAACTACTAATGCTGATACTAACATATTAAAACCAGTATAGCTATGAACATAACATCGAGTCATGGACATCATATGCTCATGAACCTCTATTGAAACAACATGACAAAAATAAAAAGTGCACCTATTTTGCTTTGCACTGTCTAGCCCTCATACCGTTAGAGGAACAGCAATGGGTCTGACTAGTTTGTATTGTAAGTAAGTGTGAACTGTCAGCAACAATGCATAAAACAGCAAAAGTACAAAGAAAGTCTCCTGATAAGACTGTAGAATGCAGAAAAACAGACAGAGTTTTTTAATAGATAAAACTGGATTAAAAATTGCCTGGACACAAATCAGAAATGATAAGCTACAAATTTCACTAACTCAACCAACAGAAAATCCAGTATTTTTTTCAGTTTAAGTTACACAGTAGAGATTATGCTTTAGTTATGTCAAGATAAACACATGAAAACACTCAACGTGGAAATGACAGAGACAAGATGTGCAAGGTTTTCTGACTTCTATCTAATTGTAATATTTTATCCCCCCTTCCAGCACTGACCTCCTTTGCCTCCCGCATAATGTTTCGCCTCCACTCTATTACCTAAGAACTTCATTAACTAATGCAGCAGGTTAACTCATGAATGTTGGAGATCCTGCACATACTTTCTCCTTCATCCTAAAATATATCATTTCTTTCAAAGCATGTTTGCTCTTTAAAGATGTTCATGCAGACAGTGAAGTCTAGTAATAGGATTAACTCTGCTCAACCAAAATGGCTATCAGCTCAGCAGACAGATTAAAGAGATCATCTCACATGTTGCATGACATCTTCTGCCTTGCTAATTCCAAATAGCAACTTCTAAGACTAGGTTAAAACACTCTGTAAAAGCAATCTGAAAGGGTATGATACAACAGCTTTAAAACATTGTGTTGCCCAGGCAAACTGCAATGACACAGAAAAATGTAAATGTTGTTATTTGTAAGTGAGGGGCTGATCCATAAGCAAGGGTAATAATCCCTTCCACGTCCCAGATACATTTCTTTGATTGACTTACCTTACCTGGAAATAAGAAGATAAGAGTTATACTGCTGAGGTAAACAAGGAAGGCCAATACAAAGCACATGGGAAGGATGTTAAATACTTTGCTTTGAGAAACCAGTTAGCTGCTGCATCATACCCAATCTCTTTGTTGCAGAGGATCCTAAATCACTTTTTATATCCTACCTGCATTAAGCAAACAATTGCACTGCAGTCAACAGGCTCTCAACAGATCTGAGCAGCACAGTTGAATCCGGAAGGGACTAAGTCAGAGCCACTTTGGATGTACATAGCAAAGGCTACTGCTTCAGCTTGCACTGGTGGATGGAGAAGCTTACACCAAAAAAAACAGCCCACCCATCAACCTGTTGTCAGATTTACAGCAAACAGTGCTCATTTATCCTAAACACTCTGATTGCATAAAGACGCTCTGAGCATAAATGAAATTTACACTGTGACAGCAGCAGAGAAGGAGCTTAATTACACTAACAATAAAACTCAATCTAGCCAGTGTTCTCATTTACTGTGCCAAAGACAGACTTCCTACTGAATTTTTGTGCTTGGACTAGACCCAAGCAGCAAGAATATCACAAATTCCCAGCTTACAGTGGTCTCACCAGGCACTTTACCATCAACAGGTTGTATGTGAAGGTTGTGACATTTCTGATTTTTACATTCCTGGAGGAATCCCCTTGACAGCCCTAGGATTTACAGAAAAATGACCTCAATTTTCCCTGTATGATCATTACCTGATCCTATTGCCCCACTAATTCAGATTCTACTAGAGAAAACTAAACAGCAAGTCCCATGTTTAAATGGCCACCCGAGCGTACTAATATATTGTATATAATGTCCTAATATATTGTATGTAACATAATGTGTATACACTAATACATTAAGAAGCACAACAGCTGCTTACCCCACAGTACCGATCATCACTGAATATCTGTGGTGGCAGTGGATTGCCTTGTGCAGGCTGCCTGTCCTCAGGAATATTTTTATACATCCATTGTCTCTTCTCCTCTGACATGGTGATATCCACTTCTTCGAACTCTATGCGGTTGGCTTCCAGAAACCTCACCACATCCTGCTGCCTCTTCTTTATCTAGATGGAAGAAGGAAAATTAAAAAACCCAGAGTCAGAGCAAGTTCTCCATAACATAGACATGCTTACAAATCTGAGAACATTCCTCCTCTCCCATCCCACTTTCATAGGATGGGAAGTCACAAACTCGGAAAGACAAAGGAGAATTTTTTTTTTTCAGTTTTAAATTCATAAAAGTTAAGCATTTCTGTTCCCTTATATGTTGGCAAAGGTTATACTTCTTCACCTCACTTGTATAAGACTGTCTGTTTAATTTAGCTTTGGTAATTTCAGCCTTTACTCTCTAAAGATATTTTTAAAAAGCAAACTGTAAGGGTCTCTTCAGAAGCACAAGTAAAAAGAGGCAGTTGGTTTTCAAAGACATTAGGGGCTAAATTTTTAAAGTATACAGGCACCTAAAAATGCAAGGTAAATAACCTGGCAAGTCTCAGAAGAATTTACTCCTCAAAGTGTTCATTGAGATGAACATGCCAGTACATCTGAAAAAAACCCATCCCAGCTACACACATTTTTGTTTTTCTAGACACCTACACATTTTTTAAAATATAGCTCAACAGTTTCCTGAGCAAGGGAATAGTTGAATATTTAGCTAAGAGTGTCTGCCAGCATAATACACATGCCTGAAAGTAAGCATGATGTCATCTCTTGAAAGTGAACTTTTTTGTAAAAAAAAAAGTGCACACGAGGTTTGTATTAAATGTATTAGGTTTCTGCCCCTCAAAGAGATTATCATCTTTATACAAAGGGGCAGAACACTGGCAGTTTTTATCCACACTGGTTGGACCCAATGATCTCAGAAGTCTTTTCCAACCTTAACAACTCTATATTAAGATCAGCATTTAAGATCTCGCTGGGCTTCAAGATGATACACTCAGGTAAAGACAACCTCTGCCTCAAACGGGACTTGATATCAAGACAGCAACCTTTGAAATGAAAGTCTGTGTACTTTTTGCATCAACCTAATAAAATTAACACTTTCAGAAAGTAACTATAAATTATGTGCCATATTTTTTACAGCTATCATCGCAGTGTTATGTGAAAAAAAAATCAGCTTTAATAATTTTACAGTATTCCTGGAGTGTCATATCCATGCAGTTGCTGGCTGGCATAAAGCCCAGGTGGATGAATCATGCCTGTGGGTATCATACGACCTAGATACTATTTGGAAATCAGAGGATTTTCAAAATGCATGTGCTAGTTGCTCCTGTCACACAAGCAAGGATACCAATCTAAATGCACCACAAAAATACATAATTTTTGAAGCAATACTGATGGAATTCTTATTTCCTTTAAATAAGGCAGCCATCCCAAGAAACTACAAATACAAAGCTTTGAAACTATCACTGTCTTTCTTAAGAAGTGGATTGCACAGTAAATTTGTGTCACGGTATCTCATTCTTTTTCCTTTATTTGCACACACTGGTACAGTTTATTAGGCATATGTGAAAGAATCACTTTTTCATAGAGAAGGCAGCTCCTAAACTTGCATGCAATTAATGCATTATCAACAACAGCAAAATTACTGCATCATCATCACTGGTGGTACCAAAGGCAACATGCCTTTTACTACATCCCTGAAAACTCGAAGTGTAGAAGTGGAAGACAAAAACATTTTCCTCTGTCTTTCAACAAGAAGCTGCAAAAGAACACAAAAGAGGCAGAGACAGAGATATTCTTAACACAAATATTAAATATCTGATTAAAAATAAAAGAGATGTCTAAAATTGTATGTGGGAGAGGTCACTTCCTTATGGCGACGTGCTACCAAAACTCACCTGAAATCCCTCCTGCACTGGTCAGAGCAGTGAGCAAACTCCAGAGTGGCTGGGCCAGCCCTCTGGCCCCAAGGGCAACTGGCATCCTTCAGCCGAAGCTATTAAACCTTCAGCCTCCCAAAGCTGCTGCTTGCAAACTGCACACTGGGAATGATCCCTGGCATGCTGTAACATTTAAATCATGGCCATGGGCTGCTTGTGAGACTCTAAGTTAGCCTTGGCCAAAGCTGACTGTGCCAGCAACCATTCTTCAAACAGTTCCAGAGTACCAGAGTGCTCCATTCTCAGAGCCAGGACATGCACCAGTACAGGTGTATCCACAAGGATCCATTTTCATCCACTCTCTCCCTGTAAACTGAGCAACTTAGATTTAGTCTGATCCCTATCATTTTACAGTTCACACCATTAGAATTCTTCCATAAGCACAAAATTCCTAATGCCTCATTTTATTTTTATAAAACTAATTAAGATGTTGAAGCGAAGTAAATTGGGGTTTTTGGTTTTTTAAGCCATAAGCTTTACGACTCTCCATATGACATCTGTATGAGTTATCAGCTGTGGATGTACCAGCTGCATAAACCTAAACAAAATAGCCTGAAAATTTCAAGCCAAAAAACTACCATTTTCTCCTCCCCAATTTATTTGATTCAGGCCTATAAACTGAAACAAGAGCATTAGTTGTATTTAAAATCCTATTAAATTACGCCTTGTTGTTTAAGAGGGATGCTCAGAGCATCTGTCACAACAGAAGCCAGCTGATTATTCCCCAAGAAAACCACAGGACCTTTGTCTCTGTCTACCACTGGATCTGTGCCTCAGAAGTGCGTCAGCCTCACAGTCCTGCCTGCAGCTCTCATCTGGGCTCCCCCAGAGCCCTAAAAGCTGCCAGAGTTTGCAACACAGAGCAAAGGCAGCACAGCACAGGAGCAGTGTCAGTCCCTGCTTCCTCACCAGCCTGCCCTGCCAGGAGCCCAGTGGAGAAAAATACATCCTCATTTGACAAACTACAGAGGTGGATAATAATCTCTGTAAAATCTCTTGCTGCTACCAAGGTTTCTTGCATTTGATGCACCTGAAAGAAACCTGGAAAAAGAAATCCCATTGTCAGAGGTACCATGTTCAGAAAAATTTGGTTTGTGGCTATTCATACACCAGTTTGGGAAAGTGTTTGTAGTCTCATACAACAGACTACTTCAGCATCAATATATTTTGGGTTTAATACATTTCAGCACACCAGAAGACACTGCAAAATACACATTCAAAACATATATCCACTGTGAAGGTTCAGAGGGAAGTCTTTATGCAATATGATCCTAATCTAAATGCAGTGAGAAAACTTTGATGGAGTTAATGGTCTGCTATTATAATCCAACGTTTGCCTCCCCTATTTTTAGGAGGGTAATTCTTTTCTGAACATCATTTATCTGGGTTTGGTTTTAATGTTAATCTATATTTCTATTCACAAAACTAAGACAGGAAAAAATCCCCAGAGACAACTCAATTTTATCCTTGTCTTCAGAGCTGGTATCTTTATTAGGATTAAAAAGCAGCAAAAATAGGATGTCCATTGTGATACATAAAACTGCTAAAATGAGCTAATCACTTGATCAGTAACCCGATTTATAAAGGAAGTCTATTGTAACTAAAGTATTCTGTCTTTCTGTCCTAGTTTTCATTTCTTTATACTGATTTGCAACAGGTAACAGGAGGATACATCTTCAAACTGCTTTGGAGAAATATTTCAAAGACACACTCAGGCCAGTCCAGGTGGGACCACTGGGATTATCTGTTCTGACTTTCAGCATCCCTGACTTAATTCCTCTTACAAGTAAAGGGTTTCTTCAGACTTCTTTTCCCCTCTAAGCTCCATTCTTGAACTGATAATAACAGAGAGCTGGTCTTTGCAATTTGTTTCCACAATTAATTGACTGTGTTTACTTGAAATATTTGCTTGCTTCTGTTCAGAATCTACCTCACTTCAGCCACCTCACTTTTCACATCTTTGCCCAAACTAAAAATGGTTCTGTTCTAAGATTTCTGTTTCCCACACAACTAATATCAGATCTCCCAGCTAAGCTGAACACTGATCTCTGCTAGTATTGCTCATTCAGTAGCAGAATGAGAAAATGAGGATGTTACCATTATAAATCATGTCCAGGTTGGAGCAGAAGTTTAGAACAATCAGATTATGTCCTCTATCCAAAGTTCCCTGGAAGCTTCTCATCACTTCCAACAAGTAAAAGTTTCCTTCTTTTTTGCCCCATCTATGCTTCCTGAACCTGTTTTCAGAAGTTCTCCTGTCCTAGAAAGGCTTCCCTACTGACAGCTGCTGAACCAGAGGAGCATGTGGTCTCTCCATTACTAAAATCAGCTGGACCTCATCATTCTATACTATTTTAACCAAGATATTCAATACCTTGCAAAAATCTTAGTAGTCCAGGATTTATCTAACTCAGATAAGATAAATGAATATTACTTCTACTCTACTATATGCAAGAGGACTCAAGCCACAATACTAACAGGAAGTGTGCCATGATGAAAGAGAACTTCTCTGCCTTTTTTCATTAGCCCAGTTAATACAAATGGGGCAAAGCAGACCCACTTTCAGTTTCAAATTTCTTCACAGCATCAATAGGAGGAATGTTGCTGAGTGTCTGGTTCTCACAAAGTGGATGTGGAAGCTTGGTTTTCTGCTGCAGACTCTACGCCCCCACCTTCTGGAGATAAGGTGCTCCCTGGGTTACTGTCCTCCTGCCTGCAAGCGGAGGGAATGACAGCAGGTACCTTCCATGAATTGGCTGGTGCAGCACTGTTTTACAGTCTCATCCTCTTGGAATTGAAGGAACTGACAGCCTAGCCTGAACTGTCCACTCCTTTCAGACAGATCCCAAGAACAAATGACCATCTTTCTAACACAAAATCCCACCCCAAAAAATATTCAGACCACACATGGTGAGTGAGAACAAAACCTTATCAGGTTATCTTCTAAACTGGCTTGTCAAACCACAAGCACATTTTAGAAGCCTGACATTGAAAAAACAAAAACTGAATGCATGTCTAAGTTCATCTCAAATACTTATTTTACAGCCTGGCATACCTGTGCCTCTAAGGACAGAGATGGTCCTGCTAGCTTTCTTCCCTCTTTTTAAATTTGGTTACTCTTTCCACATACCTGCCCTCACTCCAGAACTGTATCAGCCACATTATCCACCCACTGACTCAGCCAAAAACTGAATGTATTGCATTTGGCAGGGGCACCTTTATGGCGCAGTTTGATGATACAACTCAGCAGATCTCACTGCTGGCTGTCACTGAGATGACACAATGTTCCTCCCTCCTGCCAAGTAGCTCCTGCGGCTTTCCTCACACAAGCATAATGCAGGAACCAGGGGAACAAGGGAAGGAGCATCAATAACGTCAGCACCACAATCTCATCAGTTTATATCAGGAACAAAACTGCATCCTAAGAAAATGGCTCAGCCATGGCTAAAGGTACAGGTATCTGAAACATGAACTGCAGAAGCAGCATCTGTGTTACATAAACACAAGCTCAACTCACTCCTACAACTGTAAAAATTATATGTGATCCTCTGCCTTTACAAGTCATGCAACCATACCCAAAGGGACTGTTGCAGTGTGAAATGCAGATGTAATATAGCTAGTGCAGAGGATTACTTATCTTCACTTCTCACAGATGTGGCTAACATATACTCACTCACAGATAATAAAGAAATATTATGCTCTAACAAACCAATACAAGACCTCAACACATTAAAGGAACAGAATTATAAACTGTGTTGAAGCATCCTCTTCTTATGTTTCCACTATGTTTCTGCTCCAATAAAGAAGCAATAAAAAGCTATTCCACACATTCATAAGCTTGAAATGCAAATCCTCATGGTCCTTTTACATTTGAGACCTGTAGTGACAGAGATCTGCCAAATTTCTATTTTCTTTGCCTGACTTAGGAAAGGAGAGCTTAACTGACCCCTGGAAATTTTTATTGCAGGGAAATGGCAGCACTGTGACAGAACTTTACAAAGGTTTATATGACTACTTCATTGTTCTTGGCAGGAAAATACAACTCAGCTACGTACATATGAAAAAAGGATGAGAAGCTGTAATGAAGAGAAGAAGGTTAACAGAGAAAAAAAATTAAAATTAAAATAAACAAAAATCAGCCTTGCATAACTATTTCCAAAAGTAAAGTGAGTGGCTCTCCACCATAGCAAATGCTGCATTGCATCTGACAGAAGGAAAACACTGTCTTCTCATAACAGACCTCCAAATAGCACCTGAATGCTTCATCCTCAAAAAAATAAATGTTTCAATATCCTAAAAACTAACCACAGAACTTTTCAACCTGAAGAGGAACAGAACAGTGTGTGAACAGAGGCCACATGCAGCCAGCACTGCGCTGGTCTCCTGCTAGCAGCAGCCTTCCGCTTGCACGCAGAGACATAATTAAGGACACACAACATGAAACACTATTAAACTGGGAGGGCAATCTGCTCAGCCTTATGCAAAATTAGTCCGCAGGTCCCTGGGTGCTGCTGAGATACTGCTTAGCCAAGGACTCTGCACACCTTTGCCTCTGTGCAATGTTTGTACGGTAACTTCGAAAAGAACCCTCTATTTAAGAAATGCAATTAAAATTTGAGACAGGTTTGGTTTTTAAGAGATTCTTAATCACAAGCAGTCAGCAAATAAAAATATTTTCTATAGAGCTACAAAGACAGTTAAACTGCTCCATGCCCAATGCCTGCTAGCTTCATATTTTCCTAGCCAGATGTTGCATGCTGATAAATGCATTTAATTCTATTTCTCTCCGCACACATATATCTATCACAAGGTGAGGGGAAAAGTTTATTTTTTAAGGCAGTTTGTCTGAAATCATTGCTCTCTGTGCAAGTAACAGAGTAACATTCTGAAACACAAAGGGGTCTTTAGCAAGTATAAATATAACTATCATAGCTAAAAACAAGAGATGATGGGAATTTGCTCATGGGTTTACTAGGTATTGTTTCAATAAGCACAAAGCAAAAAGGAGAGACAAAAATGGAAGAAACAGAAAAAGGGGAAACACCAAGAACAGAAAAAGACAACATTCTATAGAAAAATCACCTAGAGACAGTGCCACACAGGGTGCCTTTGAGATGTGTGCAGCTGGAAAAGCCTCTGAAGTCATACCCAAGTCTACTTCTTTTGAATTCTTCAGTATTTTGGGAAACAAGACTTCCCACCGATGTACACAAATAAAGTAAGTGATTCTATAATTTTCTTCTTGCAGTAGGAACAATGTGTTCTTACAGTGTTGAAAATCAATTTACACAGGAGTCTCTGATGGACTGTAGGAAAACGGATGCTATACACCCCAAAATTTGGCTCATTGCTTCCTCATCAAAAGAATAAGAATGCCATTGATGCTGAATCTACCAATTAATGGTGTGAATTTTCTTCTATTGCATCAGTGTGAAACTAAAAAATACAGCATTGCTGTGGAAATAAAAAAAGGCTAAAACAAGGTGAAACTTGGAAGATTGCACAACAGGAATTGAACCAGAACCTGGAAGTCTCACTGAGGGTACAGGCAGCTCCAAATTAGTGAGACAGACTAAGAGCCAAAGGACTCCATGCAGACTGAGTAATGCAGCCAGAAGATTCCCTGCCCAGCCTGGCAAGCAGCAGGTGACTGCCAGATTAAAGGTCAGGATGCCAAGCTGGTTCCTCCAGTAGGGGAGCTTGCAAAGCCTGCTGCCAGTTTAGATTATAACCCAAAAGAAGAATCTGTGGAATTACACTATCTCGAAAACATTTCTATTTGACAAAATGCATGCTTGACACGGTATTTTTGCTACAGATACAGGATGTTTCCTAGTCACGGGTATTTTCTTTTGAGGACACTGGGAAAGTATGTTGGTTCTTCAATGGTTCTTCACCTCTAACTAAAACAGAGGGCAGGTTACCAGAGCTTGCCCATTACTTCATCTGATTTTAAAAATGTCTCAGCCAACAGTGAGACAAAAAATCGAAATTACTACAATTAGGGGTTAGGATCTTTTTTTTTCTTTTCAACAAAGTGAGGATCTTAGTGGCTAGCACAAGAGATAGGAGAAACTTCAACCAGTTTGGAAGAGCTCAGGGATTCATAAAACATATTCTCTGCTATCAAGAACTTCTCCTGGTGGAACCATCCTGCAGGGCTAGACTATTGCTTCAAAAGGCTAACAATTCAAATCTTAGCTGGCAGCTAACTTCTTTCAATAGACAGATGTTTTTGTTTGCAATTTACCATATGTTTCAGTAGTTCAAGAGCATGGTTAAAAAGAAAGTGTTATTTTCATGCATTTTTCCAGCAGAAACCTTTCAAAGATGCCAGAGAATAATTTAAATCTCCTGTTTGGTATTCTACATTTAATTTCTCCTCATACTGCTCCATTTTGTCAAAGTGGCATATTTATAGCAAGTATTTTGCATCACGAAAGAAACCCTTTCAACAAGCAACATCTATCTTCCTTTTCAAAATACATACACATAAATACAAGTATAATAACTGCAACCCATATTATTTCAACTACTTTTCAGTACCTACTAACTAAATGCAAGTTGTTCTCTGATCTCCATGCTATATTACATTTATTCATGTTTATTTCTTCTTATTTGATTCTGAGGAATATACTTTGCTCCCCAGCAAAATTCCAGTTCAGCAAGGTAGGTGAGAACTGTCAAGTCTAAACTATTGGAAACTCAGTCCTGCATTCATGAACAGAAAGTTGATCTTTCAGTCTCACAGTTCTGCAGAGTAAAGAGAGCAAGGAATAGTTTGGTATCCTGCACATGGGAGTCCAAAACTGCTACAGCTAAAAATCTGCAGGGATTAAGAGATGTTGCTTTGTTGTGTGCATCAGCTTGCTTGGTAGAATTATGATTTTGGGAAGTAAAACATGATTAATCCATTTTGTTTCTTTATTTTCCTAAAACATTAAATATTTAGTAATTGATTAAAGTTCACTGAAATAGCTTTATAAGCAGGTTTTGGAAAGTAAGCAAATGCTCTAATATTCAGCTGCGCCCTGGCAGCCAAGAGGGCAACTCACAGCCTTGGGTTCACCAGGCACAGCATCACCAGCTGATCCAGAGGGGGGATTATCCCACTGCATCCAGCCTTGGTGCTGCCTCACCTCGAGTACCATGAGCAGTTCTGGGCCCCACAGTTTAGGAACAATGTGAAGGTCCTTAAATGCATCCAGAGGAAGGCAGCAAAGCTGGAGGTGGGGCTGGAAGGAAAGTCCTGTAAGGAGCACCTGAGGGCCCTGGGCTTGTCTAGTCTGGAGAAAGGGAGGCTGAGGGGTGATTTCATGGCTCCCTACAGTTTGCTGAGGAGAGGAACTGGAATGGGAGGCGCTGATCCCTTCTCCCTGGTATCCAGTGATGGGATGTGTAATACTTTTGTCAGGGAAGGTTCAGACTTGTCATAAGGAAGCTTTTCTTCACAGGTAGTCACAAAGTGGAGCAGGCTTCCTAGCTTGCAATTGTTTAAGACACATTTAGACAATGCCATTAATAACATGCTTTAATTAACTTCTGGTGAGCCCTGATGTGGCCAAGCAGTTGGATTAGATGATCACTGTAGGTTACTTCCAACTGAAATATTCCACTCTACTCTAAATTCTGTGAAGAAAAATAAAAGTTTAAAAACAAAAAATCCCCCTAACAAGAGATTCACACATATTTCCTATTATGTAACATGTTTACCACCTGAACTTTTAAGATTAAAACAAAGAACTGATTTTTTTTGTGATGAGGTGAGTCAGCAGAACACAGAAAGTGTTCGAACTAGTTCTCTGTATTTATCAGTCACGTTGTTTTGTCACAATGAATAAAGCAGTCCCAGCTGTATTTTCTGTATTTATTGCAAATGAGATATAAAAGAAAATTTTCAGCACTAAAAAAGTAGGTCATGTTTCTTCCTTCTCATTAGCTTTAAGCAGCAAAACCCAGTGGCATAGGAATATTTATCTACCAGAATGGATAAAAACACCTAGCAGTGTGTTACCAGGAGATGTAACAAGCAATTAGCCTGGTTTCATCTGGGTGGGGTCTTAGTTCTGTCAGCTCAAGATATAAATTCTGGCCACCTCCTGCCATAAGCATGAGTTGCACCCTTTAGATTTTGTCACTTAGGACCCACAGCCCAACACCCAGGTACACCCAAGTGCAGCTCCAGCTACTTCTGAAACCAGAGCCAGTGGATGCAGAATGTGGATCCATAAGATGCCACGTGCAGCAGTCTCCAGACCGCAAGGCAGAGGGCTCAAGGCACAGCAAGGCAAGCTTGAGGACTGCAGCACTGTCTAGCCCAGCAGTGGCATGCTGGGTTTAATGCAAAATCCTGTTCCTACATAAACAAGGTCACAGCCATATTATTCTCATACAGGTACGAATCCTCCTCCATGAATCTGGGGGAATGATAAGTGCCCTTGACTACTTGGAAAAAACATCTAGCCTTTCCTTGAGAAGGATTATGTTTGCATTTATTTGTTCTCTCACCTTAAAGGAGCAGAGATACTATGATTCCAACATGCTCCCAAGAATTTCAAACACAAGTTTGTGAAACAAACTTGTCAATGCTTCTGCTATTTTCCCCTGACAGTTACTATCCGCACAGCACAGATGTGTCATTCTGCCAGCTACAGATATACACACCCCTGACAATGCACTTTAAAAAACCAGCAGTAACAGCAGTGCAAGTCATCCAGATTTCATTGTGCTACGTTTCTGCAGATATTTACAGGTTTTCTCAGCACTATATGAAACTGCAACAGAAAAATGCATTGTGGCTCAAGACAAATGTCATATTTCAGATAAAATTTGACTGCATTACTGCAACATTTTCTCATGTTTTTGTACGACTAGGAGGATGGATTTTTCTAAACCAGGGCTGACTGCCACTGCTATTATTCAGATCAGTAACAAAATTATCTTTCACTCAACTGAGCAGAACAAGGTTTCTAACCTTATTAATAAATGTCAACATTATTCCTCTTTCAACAAATGCAACTATTATCTGTGTAGCTTTTGTGGCTTTGCAGCTCTGTATCTGTAAATTCTTTTTTCTTTTATACTTCTGCAGACCCATTTCTTAGTGACAAGGTGTATCCCCCTGTCAGCAGCACATCACAGCAGCCATCTGATTATTATCCCATAAACTGCAGACACATCTCCTGTAAGGTCAAGAGGAGTCACCTCCACATAGCCAAAGGTATTGCTGAATACCATGCTGCATAAGCCCACTGACTTCCAGACTTCCCTGGGGCCTGATGCTGGGAATCTTCACTAGAAAACAGACCTTGCTGCAGGCAAGCCAGTTTGATTGAGCAGGAAGGGACTGCTTGCACATCAGGGCCTTCATAGCAGCTGTCTTCTTTGATCAAAGACTAGTTTTGTATCTCTTTTCTAACTAATTTTAGCTTCCTAGCTGGTTCCTACTGAAGAATGTGATGGTATCTACACCCTTCAAATGCCACTCCTGTCTCTGTTTCTACATAAACCTATCAGATCACTCAATTAGAGATGTTTCAGGAAGACTATCTGACCTTAGGAGATGCAGATCCAGATCAAAGGTTTAAAGCATACTTGAATTGCATTTCTTTAGATTGGACAGGGATGATAATTTCACTAACCCTGCAGCAATTTAATGACAGGCTTCAATTGCTGATGCTCTATTGTTCATCAGATCAAAGGCATCTTCCTTTCAAATGAAGGCACACAAAACCTCACTTGATTTTCTCTGAAAAACACAGATTAATAAACCAGTCTTTAATTGATTTGTAATGTTACTACTAAATTGTCCCAAATAATCATGCATAAATGTTTTAATAGCACTGATAATACCCAATATCATCCTCTGCAGCATATGGAAATGCCAGGAAACAAAACAAACTTGTGAAAGTTTTAAAAGAATTTCCACTGTTACATTCTGATGAATTTTTTTCTGAGTCACTTTTTCTTGCTTCAAGTGGGACTTACCCAGTGAATTCAGAGGACCTGTGCTACACAGACTGGTGAAAAGAATCCCAACAGGCCATTGTCTCCCAACATATGAAGGTAAACAATATTCTGCCCTTTTGTAACAGCATAAAAATCTAAAAGCCAATGGGAAAGTATGTTAGCATGTGTGAATGGAACATAGCCAATCATGTTTTGATTTGCATTTAATATGAAGTACAGGTTCATGGTTTCAGGCCTCTTCTCACAAACAAAAGCTCTGAGGGTAACACTGCTGGCAGAGTTTGCAACAGAACAGTCCCATGAAATGGGACATTCAGAAAGCCAGAAACTGTGAGTGCAGGGCTTTGCCACAAGCAGAAGCTTGCCATAAGCTATCACTACCCCTGCGACAGGGGCACAACTAGCCATGGCCTGGTGCTGCAGATGCTGGGCTCCATGGACCAATGCATCACTCGGCCACATCAGCATCCACGAAGGCAAATGCTCAGCTGTGATGGAGGAGGCCAGAACACAGCCAGGTGTTCAGCCTAAGAACTCTGAAATAGGCAGAGAGCAACTGGCCAGAACACAGCCAGGTGTTCAGCCCAAAAGCTCTGAAACAGGCAGAGAGCAACTTTGAGGTTATCAGCACTAAGGTCTTCCAATGCCCTTGTCATCCCTGTCCAAACTGTCAGATAAAAATCTTTGTACCATTTTTACACCCATGTTACCTTTTTCCTAGGCAGGAAGGGAACTATTTTATTCCACTGTATGTCCCCATTAGCCAGCACAATCATACTGGTGTGTATCTTATATTGGTATAACTATTCTGATATTCTGCAAACAACTAATTAGCTAAAGTAAGATACACAAATAAAGCTCTCAAGCACAGACCAGACACATGGAATAACATAGAATACTAGAGATAGGTGAGCAAGCACCATGATTTTTGCTCTCTAGCTTACACTGAAGATAGACATCCACAGCTGCAATAAAGGAGCAAGCACTTTTGACACGGCCCTTACAGATGCTGACATATTTTGAGCATCCTAAAGGCATCAGGACTTTATTTGTCTGCTGGAAATGCTAAAATCAGTGGCTTATTTTTACTGAGGAATAATTAGTATCTATCAGTTATTCAAAGGTTCAAGTATGTATACATATATATATACATACAAATATATATACACATACATATATATATGTATGGATATTTGTATCTCTCCATATATATGTGTGCATGCAAAAGTACATGTCTACATATGCATACTGAAACAAAATACAAGTTTATACATATGCAAATGTCACTCCCAGGCATTAACTTCTGCAAGTTTATTCCTTGCAGTACAAACACCTTGTGTTTTCCCATTTTGTCTTAGTAGGATTGATGGGTGTTAGCTATCCAGGGATAGAACAGCAAAACCAACAATAACAAATCCTGGAACTCTTAACTGTGAAGACAAGGTCTGTCCTACCCAAGGCAGATGGGCAGCAACAGAAGAGCACACTGTCACTGATGATTCACTTGACTCCCTGAACAACCTGCATCTCCTAAGAGCTTCCCTTCAGAAATCAGCTAGCAAGACAGTTACTCCCTTTTCTTTGTACCAAATTCAATTACAGCGAAGTACAATATTAAATTTAGACTAAATAAGCTTGTTTACTGATGTAAATCGAATTGATTTTCCCTTCCCCCACTAATGAGATAGAAATAACTTGTTTTGAGTAGGTTCCTCATCACTGTAGCTCTTATGACCACAAAAGGAGGATACCCACATGCCTTAGACTCAGCCCTTTCAGAATGGCGGTAAATATCTTACAGTAAAGCAGCACACCTGAGTGGAAAGACTGCCACAGCTTTGAACAGAAGAATTAAAATATTTCCCCCCAAATACTTCACAGATGAAGGTCTACAGCCCACATAAGACAAGAAAGGAAGGTTTGTGTCCTTGTTCTCTTGCAATAAGACCAACTATGTTAAAGGAATTGCCTATACAGTATTTGTATCTCAGTCACTGCTTCTGCTCAGTCACTAACAACTTTGAGTCATCCCTTGAAAGATCAGGTCACCCTTTGCTCACCTGCATGAGACACACTGAAATCTGATGCTTTCAGAAATTACAGGCAACAGTGACTTAGGTCTCTGAATTGAGTCCATTTACCCACCCAACAGGTGTCAACTAAACAACAAACCAACCCAAGAGAGAAGATTATGGAAACAACATCTTAGCTACTGAGGGATTCAGAAGCTCTTCTGAGCTTTGGCAGCTACCTGCAGACCAATTTCATTGACAGTCACAGGTGAGAAACACTACCACCACCTCTACATTTACCCTCATCTTGCCAAGGAAGAAAATTTGCCAGCTTAAGGGACTTGTGAAATGGTAACTATCTTCTGGAAAACATTAAAAATTAAGCTGTTAAAAAACACTGACATACTTGAACATGGTCATGTTTTTTTGGATACAGCAGATTTCAACTAGGAATAGATTCCATGGAGTCCTGTGTTCATTACTCCTCTTAGCAAGCTTCCACACTATAAGGAAAACAATGACTGCAGCATTTCCTTTTGGACAGACACCCCTAGGGGGCCAACACTTGAGGTGTAGGTGAGGAAGCTGTTGCCCTTATGGTACTTGCTAGCAAAGAGATACACTCTAGGTTACCAGCTCAGTGACAATTTTCTATCTTCAAGTTGCACTCAGATCGATAAACCTAAAAGTGATACTGATATTATACAATTAAGAACTTCCTTAAATGCTATTTATCCACAACTCCCAATTTCTGAACATTCCTAAGTAACTTGTACTAATAAATTGCATGCAAGTTAGCTTTTACTTCAATATTCTTTTTCATTTCTTATAAAATTCAGTTATATGCAATATCCAGCAATCACTAGCACTATGACCAGAATTAGAAAAAATAATTTCTAGACTTTAACTATCTGGGTGGAAGATTAGGAAGAACAGGTTACCATCAGTGAAGTATGTCCATCTGGGGGCTTGGACTCTATAGAAAAACAAAGGGGAAAAGTCTTCATAATCTCAGTCAGAACAATACCTCCTTTGAAGTTTTATTACAGCTGATTGTAATCAAAGTTCAGTAAGAAACTTTCTGCACATGACACTGTGTAGTCCAAAGTGTGTTCTTTAAAGCAGCATTATTTCTGACATGATCTATCTGCCAAGAAGAAGTGTAAATATTTGGAAAGCACTAGAGCATACAGGAATGGTGCAACAGTTAGGTACTAAATACCATACACAAATTCAGCCTGCATCCTTGTGACTAGGGTTCACACTCAGCTCCCTCCTGAACACATTCCTTAAGTGATCTGAACTGCTGTTCACAGGCTCACAGCTCTCTCCATCACAAGGCAGGAGAATGGAACTAGAGTTTAGACTTATTTGGAATACAGACCTGAAACCTAGATGCAAACAATGAGTCCTTTAGGTGGAAACCAGCTAAAGCCTTCACCATTGACCTCCCTGCCTCACAGAATTCACAGTCATGAGTGAAGCTCACAGGCTCTCTCTGCCACAGCCCTGCAAAACAGGACTGACAGAAACCAGCAAAAATTAATATGAGTCACCTGACCTGATAATAAGAAACTTGAGGAAGAATGAAGTCAAGGGATTAGATCCAGAAAGTCCCCACATCTCTCCTATGCACCTAATATAATTGCTAATATCCAAGATGTGTCCAGTGACTGAGCAAGGATCCAGCTTTTTTCTTGCAGTATCACTGCTGTGGTTACAGCAGTGCTCTGTAGGTGCACAGCCACAAGCACCACCACCTTGAAAGGTGAAGTGACACAGTACGATGTTCATGTGGGATTCATAAATCAGGCTTTGAGGATCCAAACCATGCTGAGGCGTTTCCTCAGCATGCTGACAGATGTAGACAACACTGTGATTAAGCACTTAAAATACTACTATTTCTCATGTAAATATTGCAGGATCACTTCCAACTGGAAAGACTATTGTCTCATTTCTGAAAAGCAAGCTTACCTGCTGCTCTGATCTGACTTCACAAAATCCAAATATTAAAAAAAATCATGATAATATTTAACATTTACAACACATTATTGTTTAGTTGAACTTGCATAAATCACATGCAACAAGTTGTAAATCCCTCCAAATGACCACCATAACTAATACCGTTTTCTCAAAAGGCACTTGTATCGCTCAAAAAAAATCACTTTCAGTTTTGACGGTTGTGCTTTTGGGGTAAAGAGAGGCAAAGAAAAAGAAAGTTAAGATGGTGGATATTCTAGAAGTGACATATTCTAAGTTAACTTATCTCACAACTCCAACAAGAAGCACAATCTTCCTGATAAGTGCTAAGAGAAATGTTGAGTTACAATGACTTTTTACAAACAAGGGTGGAGTTGAAATTCATCATCCATCGGAAACCAGCTTAGCCTTAAGAATGCTAGCACAGTATTTGTCTCCACTACATTACCCAACAACAAGTGAACCAAACAAACATGACTATAATTATTCTGACATTCCAAAGTTTTATAATGTGATTTAAAGTCATTCCAGGAAACAAAAAATCCAACTCACTTGACCTCCATAATACGCTTAATCAAAAAGTGAGTGTTAGTCTCACAAAGCCAATATTTGCTATAGAAACAATTTAACAATAACTGCACCTATCTTATCGAGCTTCCTAGTAAAAAATCCATAATCCTCTTCAGTTGCAAGAGTCAAAGTCCAAGTATTTAAAATAGTCTGTTCTTTTCAGGTTGTTGCTGTTCCTCCCCAAACTCTCCTGTCCTCCCAAACATTCCTCCTGAAGAATATGGCTGAGCAGCACTTATCTTTGTGAACTAAAAGGAATTCGTTTCAGTGACCTGTTTTTCTCATCTTGTGAACACACAAAAATTTCAATAGAAAATTGTTTCACATATCTCACTAGTCAAAGCAGATTGTACCTGCTGTGCCATTATTTCACTAATTTCCCTATATTATCTGTTCAGCTCAACAGATGAAGCTTCAAAAAATTAATACCACAAAGGAGAAAGTACAATTGAGGCAGCTGTTTGAAGGTTCTCCATTATTTAACAGCTCTTCAGTGATATTCCCCTTACCTGATCTTCAGCCCTCTAACTGCAAGACTGAAGTCTTCTCTGGTTTGGCATTTCTAGATAACTGCAGGAATTACAAACTTAAAGTTTGTAATTAGCTCATACTACCAGCTTCCTGACAAAGGTAAAGCTGCTTTAAAACACTGAAAACTATTTAACTATGAGTCTGCATGTAGTACAGTAGCACAAGTGTAAATTCTTATTGATAGACTGGAGAAAGTGAAACAGATAAAATGACAGTCATCTGGGAACGATCTGGTGAAAAACATGGGCATAAACTATTTCCTGAAAACAGTGAAGCACTGCTGAGGGAGAAAAGCAAAGGCTACTTTTAAAGTAACCTTTCTCTTAGGCACAAAAGAACAATGATTGTCCTTATCAGGGAGGAGCAGCAAAGCCTGCCTCCCCAGCCCTACAAAGCACTGCTTGGAATTCGAGACACAGCTTACCAACACAAGTAGAAATTCAGGTCAGAAAGAGCAGGAGACAGTAAGGCTTGTGGAAACATGCCTGTCTGCCTATTCAGAGGCTTCACATTGCGATTCGATTGAATCTGCCTAATGCATGCTTAGAACAACAGGAGGTGATTTAGAAATGTACCCGCACGCACAATGCCTCCCGCGCCCTTCCCACACCGAGGTCTCTACAGCGTCCCCACAGGCTAAACCCGCTGTCCCGCTTCCCTAAACACTGAAGATCAAAGTTTCCATTCCAGCAACAGCTACCTTTTGGGATCTGTGAGTTATTTTAAGCTCATGAAGCACTTATAGTCACAAGTTTTATTAAACAAACAAAAAGCAGTTACAACAATTAACCTCTTGGGGGTCTAAGAACTTACAGATGTTTGGAAGATGCTGCAGGGAGAACTCCAAGACCAAATGAAGGGAAAATTCACATTATTCTTGGCTCCTTCTCATTCCCTTCAGTTACTTCCTTTTCTCACTCTTTGGAATGACCCTCAGAATATTTTATGCGCTAGACTCTTAGAATTATGTGTGACAATTATATATTTTTATTTTCTTTAACCCAAAACAAATTACACCAAATATCAGTAAGATATATACACCAAGATCAATAAATACTTTAGTAGTTTCTAGATAAAGCTATATTTATGCAAACTAAAGCCTTTTCTGAGTATACAATCAGTGTATTTCTCAGGAATGTTTCAGCCAAATGCCTATCATTTGACCTGGGTATTCTGAAGATTTCAAAAGGAGGCATACACAAAGAGTTTAGCTCATTATATTTGTCAAAACAAAAGCTTACTCTAGAGACTACATGGACTTTCCATTTTAAGATAAAGATTAATTTCGCAAAGTATCTCTAGAGAGTTGGAAAAATAATTACGTCACAATGACACTGCTTTTTTTGTCAGCCAGTATTACATATAGAAGTTTCTGGTCAATTACAGCAGGTCAGATACTCATCTGAGAAGTATCCACTCTTATAAGCAGTTAGCCTAAAACTTGACTCAAGTCAGAGGTAGAAATTAAACCATGGATTCTGACACCATTTTTAGTAGGACACAGAGTAGGATCTATATGGGGTACTCTTTTTCTCGATGGGGAAATAATTCTGTCTCATGAATTGCACGGGACCCCAAAAAAATAGCTGATGTAGTACTGAAGGCTGGAGGAGATGACAATTGTATGACTCAAACTCCTTTCACTAATGTTTAGTTCTAGAAGGATGATAGTAAGTTTAAAACTTCCCTTAAAACTGTTTAAAGACATGAAATACAGTAACCACCTTCTTCTCCAGATGCAGATTCCCACATAACTAGCTAATAATAGTGTTTTCTTTGTCATTTTCCTCCATCCTTAGCCTGGATCCAAGGACACCCCCAGCAAAGCCTACAGAAAAAAAGGAAAGCCTCCGTGATGCAACACTGAGAACAGCAGGAACCTAGCCCATAATTAAAGGTCTTAAATGCTGTGATAACAGAGATGGGAAAAAACTGACAGAAAAGAGATGTCAGACCTCTGGCCCTTTACAACAGTATCTTCAATCACTGAATCATCTGTTCTGCTCTGGCTAAGCTGCACTCAGATGTACTACTGACTAGATGAAGAAAGTTGACTATCCCCAGCATGCAAACTGTTACCCATATTCTGTCATCTTCTTGCTGTCCAGCCCAGAAAAAAAGTCAGCAAGAGAACCAATGTGCAATTTAAATTGCTTGTCAAATTCAGATTTGGTTTGCTGGGTTAATAGATAGTTATGAGGATTATAGTGCTCTGCCAACTGCATTTGTACCTTGCAGGCAGACAGGGTAAGCAGAGAGCAGAATGAAAAACTCCTATCAGTAACCTCTGGCAGACTGGAGATGGGGGTGCATGAACGATGTGGCCCTTTTCTACTCCTCCAATGAAAACAAAATGTATACTCTATGTATACTGTTCAGCCCATGGGGCATGAAACAGAAACTAAAACCAGCAATGCTACACTACCACAGCATGAACAAACTGCCCATGCAGGGAAGATGATGTTTCTCTTACAGATTCTTGATGGACATGGATTACAGAGTTCTGAAGATGCTGTGTTTACTCAGTTGGCTACTGAAATGCATAATTAGTTTTTATTAGCTGTAATGCAGCCAGTAAGCATTTTGAACACTTCATGCCAAAACATATCAGAACACATACCTGTCATCATGTTACTGAACTGAAAACTAGATCCACACAGTAAAAGGCTGAAGGAACTGAATACACAATAAACCTTCAGACAGGAATGTGCTACATCCTTCTGCAACACAGAAAGTGCTGCTGCCCTCACTGCTGAAGCATAAAGAATACCAATTATATCTAAGTCCTTTAGATGTTTCTTATTAAAGAACGAATTCAGTAGGATGTTTATGCCCAGATTTCCTTAACAGAAAGCTGTCACTTTATATGAAAATATGGAAATTCATAGGTCACACGCATAACTAATTAAACAAGAGAATGATGTACAAGCTTCAATTAAACAGAGAACGCAGCGATGCCCTTCAAAAGCGAGTCTGAGAAGAGCTGTACCTATTCCAGAGTATTTCTCAATGCAGAGAGGTGCTGGTGGCCTACAGCCTGTCCCTAGGCTCTCATGTATTTATCTGTCCACCCTGCCGTGGGTGGCAGGCACCGAGGCACCGCACCTGCCCGGGCTCGGCTCCCTCGGGATGTTCTCCCCTGCACGGCGGCGCTGGTCGCCTCCCAACAGAAAAAGTTTAGCCCCACTTAACGACCTCTAAGACCCATTAAACACACCCAAGGTTTGTCCCCTACAAAGGTTTCGGGGTGTCTGGTTTGCCAAAGGCAATTTACGAACTAGTTAAGCTTCGGCAGCCTTGCGGGGGAGAGTTGTGTTTGCCGCACACGCAACCGCGGCAAATTCAGCCCCGCGTCCCAGGGCAGCCCACGGACGGAGTCTCCGTGCCGGCGTGCGGGGACAGGCTCGGAGCCGAGGGCAGGCTGGGCAGGCGGGGAGGACGAGCTGCCAGCCCCGCGGTCCCCGGCCCCGCAGGCTGAGCCCTGCCCGCGGCGGCCGCGCTGCTTTCCCCGCTCCCCGCCGCTCGCCCCCACTCACCGCCACCGAGCCCGAGGAGGAGGCGACGAAGACGCGGATCACCATCTTCACCTCATGAGCCGCGGCCACAGGAGCGCTCGGGACGGGGCAGCGAGGCTGCGAGGAGCCGCTCCCCCGCACGGGACGGGGCCGGGGCCGCCCAGCTCCACCTCGCCGCCGCCCCCGAGCGTGGCCACCGCCCGCAGTAGAGGCACCCCGTGCCCTGCCCGGCCCTGCCCTGCCCTGCCGTGCCCTGCCGTGCCGTGCCGCGCAGCCCCGCTCTCTCGGGCGAGCCGGGTCCGGCTCTCGGCTGGCAGGAGGCAGCGATAGCGGCGACAGGCGGGGTGGTGTGGGCGGCGCGCAGGGACCGACGGGCGCTGTAGTCCTCCCCGGGCGGGGACAGCCGTAGCACGGAGCCGGGAGGGAGCCGGGAAGGAGCCTGCCCGCCCCCAGCTGCCGGCGAAACGGAGGCTTGCCGCAGCCTGCCCGCCCCAGCGCCCGCGGCTGCCGCTGCCACCGAGCGCCTGGGAGAGGCTGAGAGGGGCTTGTGCCGCCCTCCAGGTGCGCTGCCCGCAGGTCGAGGTGAGCAACGCCTGAAATTGCTCCCCCCGCCAGGAGGGCTGCTCCTCGCTCCAGCTCAGGCTGCTCCTGCTCCTCCTACCCCATGCGGAGCCGCCAGATCTGATCTGCTGGGTCCGGGTCTGGCCTCTTGGTTGCCGCTTACTGCGGCAAAAGGGTGGAAAATGAGCCGTTCTGGATAGGCAATCCTGTCAAGGCAAGCAACAGGGACAACGCAGGAGAGGCAGGACAATGGGTGAGAGGGCTGTCCTACGCCATATATCCCAAAGGAGTTAAACAGCGCTGCCCATTTTCACTCCTTGGTATGGATGTACAGTTCCCAATATTGTCAGCTGTGGAACAGATGTTATTAATCATCAGGATAAGTGGATAACCCCAAATAACCCTTCATCAGTCAGCTCACGTGCAAGTGACCAAGGGCAACTCGGTCCTCATCAGTTTTTGGGTCTGTGAGGATGCAGATTGCCTTTAAATAAAGTCAAGAACCACACAGTTCACAACCTTATACATGTTATTACAGTCGTAACCCCATCCTCTTACTTCCCTGCATGCAGCCCAATGGTTGCTCATTCCCTCTGACTAAATTTCCCCTTCACACAGTTTCACCCCAATGATGAAGTGTGCTATGCCATCTTCCTTCACACCTTTGCATTGCCACTGCCCTCAGTAAATTTCCACCGTTCAGACTAAGCACAGACCTTGACTTGCTTCTAAATATATCCTTAAAGCTTGTTGTACGTTTTAATATTGATTATTTTGTTTGAAATCCTGAATTTCTTGAGGAAGGTACCTAGCAAGAGCCATAAAACACTCAGTGCTCTCTTAGAGCTTGATTTGTCTTGTGGGAGTCATTAGAAAGCTTTCTACTGATTTCACTGTCCTCTGGACTGGAGCTTAATATCAGGAATATAAAGTCCTAAAATGGGAATTCAAGTACCAGTCTTGCAGAGATGTATGCACTGCTTTGCTTTCGTGAGAGTGCTTGTTGAAAGAAAAAAAGAGTAAACTTTGTTAGAGTGCTCTTGGGTACAAAGGTTAAGATTTTCTGGCTTCAGTGCTCCTGTCTTCACTTGAGCATAACTTTTACTATGGGAAACACAAACTGGTGAACGACAAGTGTTTATTGTTTAATTGCTGCTGAATGTCCAGGGAAAGTAGCAAAGAAGACAAACTTGTTTTTATGTTGGTTTGTAAGGCAACACCAAGTGACTTGTTAAAATTCTGTGATAGGTGAGAAATTAAAGGAATTTGCTGGAAAATTCCCATTACCTTACTCGGTGAATTTCCTTCACACTGCAGGATTATTTCTGACAACAAATTTTACTGTATATCTCAAAGTTTTTCTTTAAAAGATGGAGGTGCTTACTTCCCACTTATTTCTCTATTTACTCACTACTAGAAAATATTTGGTTTAATATTCTGTTTTGGCCATACTCTTTTGTTTCATTTTATGAAACAAAATCAGGGCAATTCACTGCAGCTGGTTGTACATGATTCACTCACAGCACTAATACATAGATTTAAACTATAATATTAATAAGTTCTGCTCACCAATATATTTCATAAATACTGCAAAGCAGAAAAAAAAGATACACTGATTTGAAGGTGCTGGACATCTTTATCTCTCACTCTAAATATAAGAAGAAGATGCTCCTACATCTCAGAGACAGCCTTGACACATAACCAGTAACCCAGAGAAAGCATGTTGCAATAGCATTATATGGAAAAAGCATGAGCTGTAAATAAGAAAATTAAGAATTCTAATGGAACTGTAAAAATTGTAATTAAGGTATTTTTTTAATTGTTTCCTCTTCGTATAAGTATCCTCTATTTTGTTGGCTCCAAAAGCCACAGATACAGTCTCCTTTCCCATGTGGAAAACAGACAATTTTCATTTCAGTTCATTTGAAAGTGCTTATAAACTGCATAAATCCTCAAAAGCTATGGGGAAAAAATGACAGACAAGACACTGCACAATTTTCTTTTTTATTGTTTTTAGAGTCTCCCTTTTGTTCCTGCAGCCCTTGGGTTGTAGATTCCTACAGTATGAACTTCAAAACAGAGTCTGAGCAGCTAAACTCATAGCCAGAATTGATAAACTCAAATGGAGCTAAAGTATCAGAGCTCAAGAAGATCTTCCCTCTATCACACTTGGCACAGCCTCAGCAAAAGCTTCAGCATCTTTATTCCACACATATTTAGAGAAAGGGGGCTCCATCATCAAAGAGTAGGGGGCTCCCTGCCCACATTCAATTTGATAACTAATGCAACAATTTAAGTAAAGCATCCTTTCAAACACTCACTGGAACTGATTTTGAAAAATCTCAGCCTGTATTTCAGTGAATTTTCTTGTATTTCTCAATTTTTAGGTATTTTTATAATATTTTGGCCTAAAAATTTTGCACCTAGGATTTTTCGGTAGCAACTTTGATGTAACATGGGAATTGAAAATCCAGAGAGCTTTCTCCTGTCTCTGTTTTGCCAGTCTTTCCATACACATAATGAAGCTAGTTTGTTGTGGAAGTAATCCAGAAAGTCAGGAAAAATAAATGTTACACTGAGAAACTGAAGATTTTAAAGCTTGTAGAGCAGCATCTTACTTTATGTGGCTCCTAAGCAGAGAATTGTTCCTCTGTGGCGTGTAAAACCTATTGGACATCACCCTGTGATGTTTTGCATTTTCGAGTATTGTACAGGTTAAGACTGGACATCACCCTTTGTCCTGCAGCTGCTGCCAGTAAGTGTCCTGAGGCCACGCCTGTAACTCCATTTCTATTGTACAGTTCTGGACACTTGAAGACAAAGTGGTACGAACTTTTAGTTAAGTAGAAGAAATGTAATAAATTAAAAACATTGCTAAAATGATTTATGAGCAGTTTCCCATGTTTACAGGAGGTACAGAAAGACTGGAGTAGACAATGAGAATTTATGGGGGCAGGGGTAGTTTCTAAAGATTTCGTGGTAAGAATGATTCATTGTTATGCCAGACCTTCATGGAAGATTAAACAGAACTTTGCTGCTGCTAAGGTAACAAAGTACACACAAACCCAAGGCTCATGAGTATGTGAAAACAGAAGTATAAAAGTACAACTTTTAACAAAGAACATTCTAGTTATGATAAAAGGTGATTGTATAGTAAGATGCAACAGGCATAGAATAAAAATACGGGACAAACAAAATACTATGTTCAGGGCTGAAAAAATTACTAAGGTGGCTTTATTTCCACCTGAAAGAAGCAGTCTGTCCAAGGCATTTTAGAAGTTTTCTGGTCCATGGGTTGTTATTACCAATCAGTTATTTCTCTGGGTTCTGTGAAATATTGTTAAGAAACAGTAAAATCTCATAGATTGTGCAACATAGATTCAGTCCACATACTTCAAATTTCTAAAGAGGTCTTTACCACTTTTTAAAAATTCCAAGCATCAAAACATTTGAAAATTACAATTTAGAATGCCATTAAAAGCTCTGACAGTTCAGATCAATCTTTTTTTGCTCGAAATGTGACTGTCATGGTAGGGAGAAGAAAACGAAGTTAAAGGGTAGAGAAGACACAGTGCTCCAGCTTCAACAGAGTATCATCAGCTGCTCTTGCGCTGCAGAACACCAGAGAAAGATAACTGCAAGGCTCTAAACCATACAAAATGGCCAAGATAATGTAATGTAAGAACAGGACTGTTTCATTTGTTGAGTAATGGCACTCAGTGTGGTGGCTTATAGCTGTCTTGGCCAGACACAGCTTGAAAGCACATGAGATAATGCTGCTTGGAGCCCAAGTCTCTGTATACATCCTAGAAGTCCCTGTATTTTTAATGTAACATTTTGTTCACATAAGTAACCTCCAGGGCACATTTTCTCCATTGTGCTTAAATGTGCTGCAGCTGTGGGCTGTGCATACTCTTATGAATCCTCCTCTACATGCACAACAGGTCAAGCAGCTCCTAGTCAAGATCACTCTATCCTTTGCAAAATTTTTTTGATGTTTTATATAGTTGTTGATGTTTCTCAATCACAAACTCAGTTTCATCCAAGACTGTTCTTTCCAGAACCTTCACTGTGGCCAGAAGTTTACATTCAGAGCATTTCTCAGTGTTTCCCGCAGTCAGATTTTAGAGATAACATCCCAAGATAGAGCTCTTTCCCTTTTGACTTGAATTACTCTGGAGCTACAATGAAGCCCATGTGTTAAAGTAGGCTCTTGGGAAGAGACAGAGCTAGAACAATTTTGAGAAAGCTATTGATTCTTGCATTTACAAATTTGTGGCATGGTGAGGAGAGCAGAGAGGTACATCTGTTCTTCATTTCAGAATTATTTCTGTATCATCTCTTTATAACTGACAGAAGAAAATAAACCCAAACAAACAAAAAATATTTTAAAATTCCAGAGATCTCAAGTAAATCTTCCTTCATACCATTAAATCTAAATGTACTTAGATAATTACAAAGCTGTATGAGTCCATTCTTTTCAGGGTCTGCTCTTTAGTTGAAGTCACAATCTGCTGGTCTTTATTTAAAACATGACTAGCTTTAGAATCTGTGACTGCTTTGATTCCCTCCATGAATTCCTAATACTAAGAAATTTGAAAAGAAAAACATTTTCCTGTGAAGTTCCACATCTGATATAGGTCAGTCATCTGACTTGTTCAGTCAACTGGACCTGGAGATTAAAACATCTTTCATGTTCTGTATAAATCAGTCATAATTCCTTAAGCTTCCAGCTACATTGTGTAAGGAGTTCTAGGGTTCATTTTCTGCTTGTGTCTTTAATGATCCACTGTTACTGAAGGGGGTGGCTCTGACTGAGGACAGGAATTCAGGCAGGTTTCAGTCAGTGTCAAGCCTTCTACTTTGTCTACACTTTAGCACAAGATACTGCCAGCAAAAATCAGGCCCAACAATGTCAAGTCCAGTAGGTTTGCATTCGTATTTCTGCTGATTTGAACAACATTTAGTAATGTACATTACTGCAGAGGGATGAGGGATGAAAGCCCCCACAAATCTAATTTCCCCATCTGCCATTCCAATGAAACCTAAATTAGCAAGTACTCAAGATGTGAAGTGCACTCAAAGAACAGCCATGGAGCCTTACATTCCTGCCAGCCCTTTCCGGGAGGGATCTTCTGCCAAGCCCTCGGAAAAACAATCTACCACCACATCCATTTTGGCTTTTTTTCAGCAGTTTTCCCATATCTGTTCAGTTCCACTCTGACAAGGCACTTTAGAAGACTAATTTCTTGCAGGATGCAGAAGTGGGTCAGCAATAATATTTACACATGCAAGGACAAAAAGAGTAATCTTGTGGAGAATAAGGAGCAGTTGAGTACATGAATTTTGGCAATTTGCCTAAAGTGTATGCACTAAATGAACTAAGAATAGTTATCATTTTTATAGTATTTAAGAGGTTTTTAGATGTTTCACAGAACAGAGAGGTGGGAAAGCATCTCAAACGTGATGTAAATTTGAGGATAAGGATTATGTGTGCTCTGCATTTCAAGCATGGGTTCAAGCCCACAGATGGAGGCCACTCTCCCACTGAGGGGACGCAAGACTGTACTCAGTTACAAGACGATCTTTAGGAACCATCAGAAGAAATCTTTGGCCCGCCTTTAATCCTCACCTCAGAAGCCAAAGGTGTCCCCACATGCAGCATGGGTGGCCAGTAGTGGTCTGCTGGCCCCTACCCTGTCTCAGGTGTAGCCCATCTCCCTGCAGAAGTGACACAGAGCTGACAGGCCCCTTCCCCACAGACAAGAGGCACAAGCAGCATGAATTTAACTCCATGGAAGCAGTGCAGACAACTGCAGCCAACCTGCTGGCATTCTTCTGGACCAGGGGAGTGATGCCCTGACATTGGGCATTGTTGGCCTCTTGGGCAGGGCCCAAGGAGAGTGAAAGAATGGAGAAATCACGGGGGTTCTGTTTCCCAAACTGGAGAGGGGATGAGCCAATCTGGAGAGGGGACTAGCAAGTGGAGCTGAAGCTGGTATAGGGAGAAGGCAGCAAAGGAAAGAGTGGCAGCAGTAATTAGGCCTGTGCTGCAGACAGGCTGTATTGACCTACATGGGAAGTGATTGCAATGTCATAGGCAGTTTGAGCCAAGATGACCCTTTACTGCCTGGGGAGAAGCTGAAGAGATGTGGACTCAGAGCAGAAGCACACGGAATGGTAACCAGGTGCCTGGCCTGGCACCGTCAGGTTAACATAGATACAACCTGTGCAACCAATACACTGAACAAAGGAACATGTAGGAGGCAATGTAAGCCAAACAAAAAGACAGCCAAATAAATGAGAAACCAAACAGTGTGACAGGTGATGGGTAGAGAAGTCATTCATGTCCTTCCAGGCATCGCCTTACAAGTCTCAATCCAAACTGTTTTGACCTAAACACGGACCTGCCTGTCAAAGCAGATGTACATTTTGTATTCTTTGGTAGGGTAACTCCGAAAAATTGCTAATATTTGTTTATTTCTTTTAGATTTTTAGAATAAAGTGGTTACATTTTGCATTTCCATGTCTTGTGTTCTGCACAGTTTTCCCTGATCTGATCTTTGGTGCAGCTGCTACTCTGTCTCAGAGCTACCTGAGATTTATTTTGCCCTGCTATAAAGGCACTGGGGAGGTAGTGGTTGGAAAGTAGTATTTTCCATAGGGGGCTAATTAACCTGCAACTATGGTTCAGTTGTAAAATGTAAAGTGGTGAAAATGCTAAGTGGAATTTTTATCACTTCCCAAAAGTCAGCTACAAAACTCAGTACTGTTACCCTGGCCACATTTGATCTTACTATCTCTTCTTTGCAGAAAAGAATGACATTCTTTGCATCCATGTATTTCCACTGGGAGAACGGCTGGTTGACACTATAGGTATGTATGACTTTTGTCAGTGAAGGCTCAGCCTAGGCCAACTTCCAGACTTGTCAGAGCATGAATTGCATCATAAGAACAAAAAGCTAATACAGCTCCTTTTGTTTAGGGTTTTTTACTTAACTAGAAAAGGATAATGAAAGACACACAACTGGTCTTCATAGGAAATCTGTAAAACAAGCATGTCTTGATCAAAATGAGAAGCTAGGAGAGGCTAGCAAAATTAATCTTGCTGCAAGAAATGTTTTTTCAATCCATCAGAACCATCTTCTCAAGATATGCTTTCTATTTCACTAAGCAACAGACATCATGCAGCCAGCAGGGTCAAGTCTGCTGCTCTGCTGATGGCATGGCAAGGGTAAGCATGTCAAAGCTGCCATTGATTTTTTCTAAATGCAGCTAGACTGAGCAAAAATTACTTTCAGAATAGCAGATATAAAATAACTAATGAAGGTATGACCAAGCAACTATGCTCCTAAACCTATTTTGACAGCATACCTGTCTCAGTCATAACCTATTTTAGTCATGGTCAGCATAGGCTGGTCTTAGATAACTCCTGAAAAAGAAGCTACAGTATTTTAAAGACCTTACTTGTCTAAATTTTCTTTTTTGTATACAGGAAGTTGTCTTTGACCACAATTTGTCCACAAATGGACAAATATGATATAACCTTATAGACCCTAATGTGTGATATTGTGATGTTACTTTAACATTAAACTCTCCAGCCAGTCCTATTTAAAACAGCAGGAGATAACTTTGACTCAATACTAACTTTTTAATGATGATAACTAAAGTTTAGGAAAGTCTGAGAAATATTGAACTCAACACAATTGTGTCATAATTGGATGCAGTATTTTTCAATGGTATCTAGATAATAGGACATGAAACAGACCCATGCTGAGACTTTTTGGACTCCATAATAGGCTGCCCTGCAGGCCAGTGTGGGGGGTTCCTCCTCACATCATCAGTGGTTCAAAGACTAGCAAGGGTTCAGCAAAGATCTCATGGGAGACTTGAGAGAAGGGAAAAATATTGTTTCATATACCCACAGAGCCAGTTCAAATCTTTCATTTCAAATCCCCATTGAATCACTAAAGTCTGCAGCTGCAAGTCCTTATTCCCATTGAGCAGACCTCACTCAGAGAAGTGGCAAGTGAAATAAATGGGACTATCTGCATGAAAGACAGATACTCCACAACATGGCTTGTAGATTCAGGCTGGGAGACAACTGTGAATCACCACGAAAGCAATAGCAGATTTCTTTTTAGAATGTGACTGGCAAGGGCCTTACAAACCTTCTACTCCATGACCCAGTGGTGAGACACGGGCCTAGAGCAGTTGGGCTTGGTTCTGATTTTAGCTGCCAGCCTAGGTGCAGCAGGCAGAAAATCAGAGAATCATATGCATCCTGCATATCTTCTTGAAAGCAACTTCTGAGAGACAGTCTCTCTTGCAATATTTCTTTTAGGATCTTTCAAATTTGTCACTTTCTGCAATGTAGCCATTAAGCATGACAAGCAGTAAATAAATGTTAAACATGGTGTTCATACCTCCAGACATCTCCATCTTACTCAGATTCAGCTTTATCTGTGGTATCTTCATGCTGTCTCCATGTTGCCGCCACTTCCAAGGCTGGGCTGCATCACCTCTTATTCTGGAATTGCATCTGGTTCAACACAGATGTTGAACCAATGAGAATGATTTTTAAGGGACTAGGATATCATCAAGATCATATCTGAAGACAGAGTTTCTCTCACAGACTGGAATTCATGTATTAAGAATAAACCCTTTACGTATTCAGAGCAAATTTCTCATGAGACTGATCAAAAACAGTGCTGTGAGCTTCCCCAGGAACTAAGGGCTATTTATATTTCTTGGTACAAGTTACACTAACAAATAAAACCAAGTAAACTGGGTTATAATATTTCTCCTGTATCTGGAACTTGCTGAATTCCAACAGAGATAGGAACCTTTGTCAGCGAAGCAAATATTTTTTTGTCTATCACATGGAAATTCATGTCTTGTTTTAATATGGGAAATTAAAGACTGTTTCCAAATGGGTTTAGTGCCATAGAGCTGGTTCTTGCATAGAAGCATCTCTCTTATCTACAGAATATTAGTATGGACTTACTAAATTCAAGCTACATCTGCCTAGATAATATATTTTATGATATTTATATTCTTCAGCAGTTCAGAAGACTAAAGGGGGAAAAAACAACAACAAAAAAGCAACCCTGCTTACAGTCTTAATCTCATCTCCCAACTCTCTGTTTCCTTCTGTGACCTTGGAGTTTTTTGCAGTATTGATTTGTAGCATTTCCTAAAATATTTCCTAACCTTTAGTTATTTTCTAAAGGTTTTGCTGTCTTCTTGCTTTTTATTTGGAAAGAAAAAAAAAGGTTTGTTTTAGTAATAATGAATGATTCATTGCCCTTGCAGATCATTCAGGGACATCATTCATTGTTAATTATTAAAATGCAGTAATAAAACATGAAATGTTTGAACATCAACAGTGATGCCTCTGAAGATAGATCTTTGACAGAAATTGCTGACAGCATCAGAAACTCTCTCTATAAATATATATACACAACCATAATAATTTTGCTCTTTATTTTTTTCTCCTTTTGCCTTCTCTTCCTTGCAGGCACATTTTGTATGTGCAGTTTCAGGTCAATATTCTAGAAAGATGGTAGTTTGTCTATAATTTAATTTAGTATTTTTCTCTCTTCATTTAAAATTTTACTCATTTTTAGCCTGCAGTGATTATTTGCATGGAAAGAAATTGTCTTCAAAGTCTATCTTTAGCCTGATATATCGGATTAGAAATGTAAGCCAATCATCCAATGAGGTTAATTTTAAATCCTGTGGAAATTGCACCACTCAATTCAGTTTTCTCAGCACTGGCACCCAACTTGTGTGAGGCCATATGACCTTTAACTCCAATGTCGAATGTAATTTTCCACCAAAAGGAGTACATGCAGTAACCTTAAAATAGTCATTTTAGAATTTATAAGGAGAAAAAACATGAGCAACAGCCTTTTTTTTAAGTTGATGAACTGAAGGCTCTGATTGTGTTTTAAAATATGCAAAGAATGAACAGAAATGTCAATAGTAAAAAGCAGAAACTTGTGCTCATTCTACTTTTTCTACCACAAGCAGTATTCACCAGTTCTTAATTCAGGGTCACCCACCAATAGTGGTAGACCTCCATTTTAGCCAGTGCTGTATTTATTCTATTTAGTCAACATTAATATGAGCTAATACTATTTTGAAGTTCTGCATCTGCCTTAACTGCTGCTTTCCAGCTCAGTTTGTCCCCCTTCTGCCCCTCCAAAAACGCAAACATTTTGGATTTTTTTTTTAATAATTCTGCGGTTTTCTTGGCAGTGACTGTCTAGGGATGACTATCACATTCATCATCTCCATCAAACCTATTTATATCTATTGGTTAAAATCCAGCTTGTGATCACTGAGCTGCAGATGGAGCTCCCTGAACAGCCAAGGAGTGCATGCATCCGTGCCAGGAACACTTAGAGTCACTGTGGAGAAAGGGCTGAGAGGATCTGTCATTACACAGTCTTTATCCCATCAGCCTCAGAGGTGGCAAAAAAAGGCAAAGACTGCTACCTTACCTAAGTATTACTGTCAGGACTTTCAGCAGGCCTCAGGGTTTTTTTTTTTCAAGGAAAAAACCATGAAATTTACATGTAATTAAAGGCAGTATAGGGAGTAGATGTGACGTCCAACTTCCAATGAACGATTAACAAAATATTAAACAGATGTATTTTTAAAGTATGGAAAATGCAGGGTAGGAGTTCTTTCTAAAACATACTTTTCCAGCAGAGCCTGTTAAATGAGATCAAGGCAGTTCTAACCTATAAACTTCTGGATGATCTGCAACAGGGATATTTTTGTTTTCTAGGGCATGGGCTCGCTTGAATATTTCATTCTTCAAAGTGCGTGAACAGGAATTGAAGAAATGGTTTCAGAAAAGAAGAAAGACAGTCAGAATATTCTCCTTTAAGGCCATTAGCCACGGAGGAAGGTCCCATCCCTGTGCAGAACTGGACTGGTTTCAGGAGGGCTGCACTCCAGGTGGACATCAGGGTGTCTCCTCATGGAGCACTGCAGAATTAGGCTAAACTGAACATATTTAATATGATCTCAGAGAGTTAAGCTGCTTATCACTGTGTGACAGATAATACATTATACAGCTGAGTGGCTAATAGATTAAACACAGAAAGGCTGATGGCAGGGCATTTTCACTTCCTTTGGCTTACATTCTCTCCCAAGGAACAGCACTGTGAATTTGGAAGGTGCAGGAAATATTCTCAGCTTTCTCAGTTTCTCCTGAAAGCCTGCTTAAAAATATGTATAAGGTAAATTCTCTCCTCTGTATGTGAAAAACTGAACAATCCTTAAAGTCACCATGTTTCATAAATGTTGATATTAATGGATCCTAAACAGGAATAAGGAATTAGTAATTAGCTAAATGTGTTATTACAGGAAATCAGTCAGACATTAAGAACTCTTTAGTTCAGTTCTTAAATTTCAGTTTCAAAAAGAGGTTTCAATCTACAAAAGTACAAAGGAAATATCTCTGCTAATGAAAATATGTCTATATTTAGTTGTACTGGTGTGTACAAGCCACTGATGATCCCTATCCAGAACACAGCCTGAGAAGGATCAGGGTTTCACATTGGCAACTCTTGTCATAAATCAGATTAACAGAATGGATGAGCTAACAGCACTTGCATGAAAAAAAAAAGGTGCTTTAATTTTCTGAATTTATATTTTAGGAAACTGTGTTTATTTACTCAAACTATTTCAGAACTGTAACTCTGTCTCCTTCCCTGTGAAATGTGACCACAGCCAGTGCCATGGTGTTCATGGTTCAGCTAGCACTCTCCACAATGATCCCTGTGCATGCTTTGGGAGGCAGCATAGGCCAGGGCACACTGTTGGAAACAGCAACACAATTTCAGAACCACTGAATTACAGACTAAGATAGTTTGAAGGCACTTCTGGAGGCCATCAGTCAAACAAGCTGCTCAAAGTAGGGGCAACTATGTTGGGTTGCCTGGGGCTGCATCCAGTTAAAGTCTTAATATCCCCAAAGCTGAAGACACCAAAGCTTTTCTGGGTGTCCTTCTTCAGTGTTTGACCACCCTCATGGTGAATATTTTTCTCCTAGCATCTGGTCAGAATTCCCCATGTTGCAATGTGCAGCCAGCTGCCTCTCATCCTTCCACTGGGCACCTTGGGAAGAGTGTGGATAAATTTCTCCCACTCCTTCCTAGGAGGTAACAGCAGACAGCACTAAGTTCTCCCCGAAGCATCTCTTTGCAGGCTGAGCAAAGCTGGCAACCTCAGTCTCCCCTTGAATATCCTGTGTTCCAGCTTCTCACTGGAAGGTGTATAGGACCTTGGTGGTCCTTCACAGGATTCAATCCAGGTTTTAAATGTTTTTCTTGTACTGGAGATCCCAAGGCACATTGCTGAGTCATGTTCATCACTAGGATCCCAGGGTTTTTTCTGGGGAGCTGCATCCTGGCCTGTACTTGCCTCATGGGGTTCCTCAGTCCCCAAGGGTGACAGTGGGGACTGCAGAGTGCCACTGGCTGAGGCCAGCGCCACAGGGCCTGCAGAGCCAGCAGGGCTGGGCCAGGGTGGCGATGGGGTCAGCCCAGACCCTTGGTCACCAGGCTGCTCCACAGCCACGGCGCCGCCTGTGCATGAGCCGAGGTCCCATCTGCAGGGCAGTGCCCGTGGCACAAGACACGCAGCTGAAAGCAGCTGCCGATGGCAAGCCTGGCCCTGGCTGCACCCCCTCCACAGCTCTTTGGAGACCACTCTTGTCTGCACAGACACGGAACAGCCCCCAGCCCAAGAGCCAAACCTCAGGAGTGGGAATACACACCCAAAGCCCCAACAAACTCCATCCCTTGGCCAGCTCAGAAAGAAAGACATTAAACAATACTGGCTCCAGCTTCCATCCTTGAGGGATGCCTCTAGTTACTAGCAAACCCTTGTGGAAAAAGGCAATTGGATGAAAGGAAGAAGGATAAGTTTAAAGGCGGGGCGACGCTGTTTCCAACCCCTCCGTGGCCTTTCAGGGCCGCTTTCATTCGCTGCCTCCGCCGGTGCTGAAGCCCCATCTAGAGCATAGCCGCGCTATTGCGCCCTCCGCCCCGCCGGGAGCGGGCACCGCTGCTCCGGGGCCGGAAGCCAGGGCCAGCGGCAAAAACCTTCCGTCGCCTTTAGGGAAGTGGAGAAGGGTTAAGAAACCGAAGGCAAAATGGCCTGCTCGGCAATCCCGTGCTTCTGCTGTCAGGGCCCTTGGCAATGGCGCCGTGGTAATTTGAATTTCAGACCTTGTATAGAAAATGTTAATGTTGAACCACCTTTTTCAGTCAATAAATATAATCGCTTGGGTAACTACAGGCAGCTTTAGCTAGCAAGTGTCATCAAGCAAACGAAGAGAAATGCTGATATGGGATACTAATGAAGGAATTAACGGATTACGGGTTTATTAACGTCAGTCGACACAATTTCCCAGGAACTCGGACTGTCAAACAAATTTGATACTGTTTTAATGAGATTAAACATTAGACTGATAATGAAGATTGTGGCTGAAATAGTGTCTTTGCCAAATATTTGACATAATCTTGCATTAAAAACCAACTATAAACAAAATCAATGTAGCATATTACATGTTAATTTTTAAAACCAATAGAAAACTAGGTCATAAAATATACTGTAGCTGAAGTGTTTTCATTTCAAGGGATTGCATATTTTTCAAACTTAAGCAAGAATCTTTTGGGTATGAATTTTTTCCATACGTTTATCAATGCCCTTGAGGAGAACTGCATCACTGTACATAAAATTTGCGATATGACACCCAAATTGCTGCTAATGTGAAAAACAATAAAAGTAACAGCTCTATTGTACAAACTGACTGATCAATTGTTGAGATAAAAACATTGTCCAGTTTTGTTAATTCAGATGTTATCACAAATGCAAGCTCATGAACTTGAAAACCAAAAACAGAACCAAATATCTAGATCTGGGACTGAGTCCTAAAATGCAATAGGGCATGCCAAAAGAAGCTCATAAGAAGTAAAGGGGTTAATCAACAGCGGTTGACTGTTGATGCTACAATAAAAGTCCTAATCAAAATATACAGACATGAGATACACATACATGAGAATTTGAATGACACACTCTCTTAGTAGAACCAGTGTCATCAGCTCCAGCATTCCTTCTCCATAATACGTATTCTGGTACTTCAGAATCAGAGAATGTCTGATGTCCCAGGGACTTCACAATATTGTTTGAGCCAATACCCACCAGTTCAAGCAGGTTCAGCTAGGGCAGGTTGTTCAGGACTGTGTACAGTCACATTTTAGAGCACCTCCAAGGATGGAGATTCCTCAACCTCCCTGGGCCAACTTCTTGTCTTTGATAACCTGCACAGTAACAAGTCTTTTCTTATATTTAAAAGGAATTTCCTGTATTTCAAAGTGTGTCCATTGTTTCTTGTCCTGCCATTGGACATTGCTGAGAAGTACCTGATTCCTTTGCCTTTATTCCCCTCATCAGGTATTTACATCCTCTCATACATCAAACCCCTCAATCCCTTCATGGTCCTTCACTGGACCCATTCCAGTATATCCATACTTCAATTCTACTGGGGTGCCCAGAACTGGTCCCAGCACTCCCAAAATGTGCCACCAGTGCTGAACAGAGGGGAGAGTCCCTTCCCTCACCAGCCGACAGCACTCCCCCTTGCAGCCCCAGGTGGCACTGGTTGCAAGAGTGCACTGCTGGCTTGTTCGCACCTCACACATGATGTATCCCAGCACAACCTTACCTACATCTTGTGTTCAACCAATCTGTACCTAATTATCTCCATGGCGCAGCTTCCCAGCTTTCCTTGTCAACGTCAATACTGTTCCACATTGGAAGTGACCTTCAAGGTGGGATCCAGTTAAAACCATGGGGTAAGCTAATTTGAGCATCCTGCCCTGAGAAACCCTCCAGCCTGCTTGGCCACAATTGTTCGCCAAGTGACAGGTAGTCAGTGTCGAGTAGGTCTCACAAGTTGTACTTTCAGAGCACTGAGGACACAACCCACCAGCTCTGGCAGACATTGTTAAGGTAATTTATCATATCAAATTCCCACTTCCCTGGAAGGGCAGCTACAGTCACAAGTGAAGATGAGTTTGACTCAGAAAAACAGATGTACCCCAGAATACCTGAGATACACCCACTTACCTCCTCCTGTAGGCTCTCATATGAGCAGGCATATTTTATGTTTAAGGGGCCTTAAAACTGAACTTAAACATAAAAGAACTTAAAACTCCCACATCTCTCCCATTCAATTCATTTGGGTAGAAGCACTTCCTTCCACTACTAAAAAATGTGTGTTTTCTTGCTTGGAACTAGTTCCAGCTTCTCACTACTAAGGTTTATTACACCTTTCTACCTCTGGACTAAAAGTCCTCTACCAAGAGGAACAATACAGCTCACCATCAAACAATCTCTCAACCTTTATTAGCATTGAATCTTTTCTTGGGTGTCTCTCCCTGTAACACTGAGTTTTATGGACCCCTGGTGATTCCTGAAATGTGTTTGTGAAGCCTTTTTAGTTGTTCAACACCTTTCTCCAAGTGTGAACACCACAACCACCTACCTTAGTTCAGCTGACAGGTTTCACTTGTGGCACAGAAAGATATGATGCCACTTTTCTCTCCAACCTGGTAGTATCCAGGGAATGAACTGGACTAAATCTCCAATGATCAACATTTCCTACTGTTTTTTTTATTTTATTATTACCTTAACCACATGGTGACCAAAAAAAGATTAGGCAAGTTAGAGTAAAGCATATTTCACGGTTTTGTTTGGATGGACATATCTCCTTTTTCATTGATGATAATGAGCTGTCAGAGGACTAGGCCCTCAAACCCAGCATTAGCTTTTGTAAACATCCCTAGTGCAGTCCTTCAGTCCATCTGAGCAGACCCAGGATTTTTCTTTGACTATATGAAACATCCCTCCTCTGCAGTCCAGGTCAGTTCAGTCACCGTCCTTGCTTTTCTGACAACAACATAGTGACTGATCTCATCAGTTACTAGGTGTTAAAAGAGGATTGATAGTTTTGGTTATAAAGGGGAAGGGGAAAAAAACATCCAGAAAGCACTCTTCATTAATCTAAGCATCCTTGAAGCACAGTATTGAACAGTATGGAGGCATAACATGAATAGTATAACATTCTAGCATTTGGGAAGGGGGGAACTTCAAATCCTAAGAGAAACAGGATGTTCACAGAATCATAGAATATCCTGAGTTGGAAGGGACCCACAAGGATGACTGCAGCCAGTGCTATTTAATACTAATAAGGAGAATTCCTGTAAGTTGATGAATACATTGCAAGAGTTTATGCACTACAATCTGTGAAGGCTCAAATGCACCCTACACAGGATTTTTAAATCAAGGATATGAAGTCAAAAATGCTGTCACCATGCTGCTGTCCTACTCAGTAGTGCCCAAAGTGCCCAAGGCACATGTTTGGCTGAGAGGCATCTCAGCCTTCACAGCAATGAGCAGCTCTGGTCATATCTCATGGATAATTTCAGTTTGCCTGCACAAAGAAGTCTGACTTGGGGCACATCCAAAAATCCAAGGACCCAAGTTTCAATTCTCTCCTATGAATGGGTTCCAATCCCTACCTCCTCCTTGCCCAGAGTGTCTGCTACACAAGACTGTGGGCTGAGATGCTGGCACTTCTTCCTCATGGGAAGCATTCCATTTTGCATTAAAAAAAAAAAAAAAAAAAGAACATTTGATTACATGATGAGGTGTCTAGAAGTGATGTGAGTTGTTCTCTTTCTGCATTTAACACTAGTAATCAAGGTGTGTCTATTTTCTGAATAAAGATTTTTTTTAAGGGGACAATTTTTCTGTGTAACTGAAGCAATAAAACTGTTTTCAAAGCAGTTCACATTGAACACTCAGCCAAATTTATTTTGATATAACATCCATTCTTTTTGCTGGTATCAAGGATGCATTTGACCTCATTCCTATACAACATAAAGTATACCACAAAATTGTATAGACACAGAAGAAAATTAATTTTCTATCCTAGCAATAAAAATTAATTTTAAAGCCAAAGGACACAGATATTCAGATGAAACATACATCGCTTATAATTAAAGAGTTTTTCAAAATTATTTGGTCACTGATTTTTTTTCTTTTTTTGTCAGAGACTAAAGTACATATTGTGAATATGAAACTGCAGATTATGAAAAAGCAGCAGAAACAAGTCCACAGATGTCATGTTTTTCCTTCAAAAAGTGGTTTTCTGGAAAAATTTACTAAAACCTTCAAAGAACAAATGCAGCACTTAACATAAAACTGCCAGATCCTGAATAATATGTGTGAAATTTTCCTCCCAGTAGCACATGCCTTCTTCAGAAAGATGTCCTTAACTGAAATGTCTCCTTCAAATAATATCTTTTTCCTAATCAAACATTCAATACTTGTTTGCTCAGCATCTTCTCCACCTTCTCAGGCTTTACTGGGCTTTTTTATAATTTAAATTGCTTATAAAACACTTGTTGCTAGATCATTGGCAATAATTACCTTGTTTATTTGTGTCCCTGCTAAAACACACCTATATTCACAACATGAGCAGTTAAAGCTTCACATTATAGTAATGGAGCACCTTATTTTATTATGTGGAAGCGTTCACTCATCACATTGTAAATTGTAGTCCTGTGATTCAGAAGCAATCACTTTATGTTATTCACTTAGTATCCCTCCACAAGGCAGCCATAAGCTCAAAATCCAAGCAGGTTTACTAACACAAAGAATTCTGATAAATTTGTAAAACCTCTGAAATCAACTAGTACTCTGAAGTATACATAAATGTTTCTTTCATTGCACTCTATCTGCCCTTTAATATTTCAATATTTCACAGCCTTGGAAATTCGTATTGTTAAAAACAAATCCCTATGAGCAATGCCCAACGTGCTTCTTTTATACATCCTCAAGTTCAGCTGAGTTCACAGAAGCCCTTTCTCTGGTGCCTGTCAGCAACACAAAAGGTGTGTCAGGAGTGCTGAAGCAGCTCCAATACCACCACAATCAGAGAATGCTCAAGAAAATCCTCTTGAGCGGGCTGAAAGAAGTCATAGCATGAGAAGTGACACCAAAGGACATTCTTTCAAAGAGTTATAACGCCAAGCTGTCAAAGGTGAGCTGTCACTTCTCAGCGGATGAATTGGCAGCACTTGTAAAAAGAACCAGTGGAAAGGTCTGGGGTCACATCAGAGCCCAGGACATGGGAGGGAAGTTCAGAAAGAGATCCTGGGCTTCTCATTTCTAAAGATAGATAAGCACGAAGTAAGAAAAACAGCGAGTCTTCAACAAGATCACACCTTGTTTTGAAACATGTATCAAAAACTACAAGGAGATCATAAAGATGTAAAAAGTAAAAGCACACTAATCGTTAATTGCATTACACTTTGAAATATTTCGATTATATGACTGCAGATAGCACAGAGTAATAGGAAGGATATGTTTATACACAATGAATGGTTGTACTGAGGGCAATATTGAGAAATATATTTAGGAAAAAGCCATAACCAGGACCCTGAAAAGATCCATATTCATGCCCAAATAGAGAGATCTCAGTCATCGGATAGGAAACCGCTAGGGCATAGGAGAGATGGGGTAATTTCCAGCAGAAAGCTCCCACAGACAGCAGTGTTCTGCATGTCCAAAAAGTTCATCTCTGCAGAGCCAAAGCCCAGCAGAGCATCTGGGATGGGCACAACCTTCACTGTCACCCCAGCGAACCCAAGGAGTCACAGCAGCGGTGGCTCTTGTTTGGTCCCTGCCCAGCCACAGCTGCCAGGGAGTTTCAGAGCCCATGTGGGATGGCCAACATGGCCTGAGAGGACAAGGACAACCCAGGGCAAAAATCATCTTTGTAGCCCCCGTGGTCATCAGTGGCTGCTGCACCAGGAAGACAACTGAGAGGAGCAACACGATGTGAATATTTTGTGCGTTTGCTAAAAAATGCTTGCAAATAAGAGTGCCTCCTCCCAGCCAGTCACAAATTCACAGCTAGTGGAATTTACAAATGCTCTAGTTCTGCTCCAGTTCAAGAAGAGTTTTCACAATCCAGATACAGGAATAGCCCAGTTTATTGAAACAAATCCAAAGAAGGATGGGGATTGCCAAAGGCCCTAACTACAGGGCATTAATATATATAGTAAAGGCACTAACTAGACTTTCCCTATACCCCTGGTAAATTCAGTACCTACTGAGTCCTAATATCTATATAGTAAATGCACTACTTATGGGGGAATTAATAAATATCGTAAGAACACTAATTACAGAGCACTAATATATACTGAACTAACTAAATGCAGGTTAATATATACAGGGTCTGTCAAGAGGCCCCACAGGCACAGCTCTCTGCACCAGCATCTCTTTCAATGGCTGTGGATCAGCAGTTGTTGTACTCCTGCAGGGCCTTCCTGTGGGTATCCAGACTGCTGGCCAGGTGCTCCAGGAGGTTGGGTGCTACAGCCACCTGGAAGCTGGAGGGCAAGCTGATCTCCGTAGGAAAGCTCTCATTGCCGATGACAAGGTGGTGAAGTGGTTTTGTCTCCAGCGAGCAGCGGAGGGACTTCAGGATATCCATCAGTCACTGCCCAAAATCCCTCCTGCCCCACAGTGTCGGGGGCCACAGTGCTCAGGAGGTGTATCACCACCGTCTTCAGGACACAGCTGGAAAAACCTACATCCATCAGGAAGCCTATGAGGAGCTGCAGCCTGGGAGACCTGTCTGGAAATGTGCCTGAAGAATTTTGCCTCTGCCACAGCGTAAGTCTCCAGCCACGTTGTGCTTGGGATGCCTACTTCTGTAGGCTGGCTGCTCACAAAGATATCTGAGTCTCCTTGCCGCACTGCAAAGAACATCTCAACCGTGAAGCTTTCCTTGTCTTTGCTCAGCTGAAATTTGCAGGAGCGGCTGGAGGGCTGCAACCTTAAACGCCAGTGGCACGATTCAGGCAACAGCAGCCAGGCTACTCTCATAAATCGATAGAACCAGTGGACAGTTTTCTCCACATCTAGATAGCAGCCGGTGCAGAGGGTGTGCAGGAGGCTGGGCTCCTGTTTCCTTCTCAGCTCCTCCTCGGAGTGGTGGAGGAAACACAGCATGTCCTCCCCCAGCCTCTCCCTCCTGCAGGTGCACACCAGCTCCACACGGACACAGAAGTTCCTCTGGACCATCCCTGCAGTGTCCAGCTCCAGGTGGAAGGCATGTCCTGGAGGGGGACTCAGGGGTACAAGCAAACGGTACACAACATCATGTGCATGGGGACTCCAGCCTTCAAAGGCGCTGCCCACTCCGATGGCTGGTTGTGGCACCGGGTAGAAACTGTTGCACAAGCCTTCTCCAAAGACGTGGATGAGTTTGTCCACCAGGTCCGTAATCATGGAGAATCCTTTGTCCAGATCCAGAACAGGCAACTCCTCTATGCGCTCCTCTAAAAGGCTTCTAAGCTTCCTTTGCACATTGTCACCATGGTCTTCTCCTCCGTTTGCCATCTCCTGCTTGTCATCGACATTGCCCTCTTCCACATTTCCAACAACGGTCCATCTTTCTTCCTCCTCCACCAAGTTGCTGCTGGACCTCTCCTTGTGGCCACCTTTGTCTGGATCACATCGAATTTTCCCATGTCCAAACCACAGCACCAAGAGAAGCACGAGGATTCCGCTCAGAGCCCAGGACTGCCACCCAAGCCGGGCTCCCCAGGCCCCACCACTCTGCTCCGGCTTCGTCTGCTCCAGCTCCTGAATCAGCTGAGTCATCTGCTGCTTCAGATACTCAGCACGCTGCTGCATGCGCTCCAGGCTGGCCTCATCCAGCCCATCCCCGGCCTGCTGTGGGTACTGGATGAGGCCTTGCACAAGCAAGAGAAGGAATGTAATGGCAAGCATGGCCTGGGGCAGTGAGCAGGGGTTCAGTGGGGATGGGAGGGAGCTACTGATAGGGGAAGTGGGGACAGGAGCCCCCGGGATCTGAAGGCAGGATAGAGGGGGCCCGGCAGCTGGCAGCCTGCCAGGCCTGTGCCGCTGCCCCAGCACCGGCACAAAGGGTCTGGCCAAAGGCGCTGCCACCAGGGACTGGCCTCTGGATGCCCGCTGACAAGACGCTCCCCGACTACTCGCGTGTCTGACGTGGGCCTCGCTCCGCGTTCAGCACAGCTTCCTGTCTGCGTGCATGCTCGCCGCTCGCTGAGGCTGTACTGGGGCAGCATTACCTGCTGCCCCTGTTGGCAGCTGCCCCCATCGTCACACTGGGGCTATGATGTTACAGGTGCCATCGTGCATCTAGGCCAGTACTAAATTCCGGTGGACCTAATGATGTTAAATGTCTTTTCCAAGCTAAATGATGCTGTGATTTCCTTCCAGAAATATCTCTCTTGCTCCTGGATGCTGATTAACTCCTCCTGGCTACCCAGACCTGCTTTGAGCCAAAACCTCTATAGTACAAACTCCTCAAATCTGAACAAATATGTTTTTGTTAATGTGTATGCATATACACCTTTGGCGTATATGCAGGTAGATGTATAGACGTGTTTATGCACAAGGCACTATACAAGGCATTATCATATTCATGCACATACAAGGCACTACATTATGCATGTATATGCATAAACACACGTAGGGTTTATGCATATTCAAGGCCTATTCTGAGGGAAAACCTGAGAAAACATGAGGGCTGAAGTAGGCAAAAGGGGTCTTCTTTGGTACTTTATGCCTTTTCTGATAGTTTTAGCCAGCCTTTGATCTTTTGCAGAAACTGAATGTCTAAGTTTGAATCTCATGTGAATTTTCACATCATGTACTATGGTTAAGCAAGCAACACATCCCTTCGATTCCATCATTTGTATGACTATGCATGTTTTTATGTCCCCACTTTTTATAGAAATTGTGGTACTGAAAGCAATACTAGAAAGGTATTCCCTTTTCAGATTTGATCATCATCTTTGTTGTGTCTATTCCAGGAATCTGTTTTATCCACCACAGTAGGTGCAGTTATTGTAACAGTTCCCACCATGTTTGCCACAGCTATTTCTATGGTGCAGTAGAAATCAATAGCATTTTTTCCATGCATCAGGGATTTCTCATCAATACTTATGTACAACAATTAAATGAGCACAGGTTCCACTCATCTGAATAAGCCTGGTAGCTTTATCCCATTTTGGAACCTCTGGAAGTAGCAAACTGTGACATTAGGACCTGATTTAGTGTTTGAAGGTTTCCACCCCCCTTTCTAGAGCATCCCTCCCCTCAGTTCAGCTCCGAGGCTAGGGCTGTTCCTTCTGAGCCTTCTACTTCCCCCTCCAGTTCTTGAATTTAATACTCTGTTCAAACGACCTTCCCAACTAAGCAAGCAGTTAAGACATCAAACTTGCTTTACACAGACTTAAGAAAATTGCAAAACTTTATGTCTTGCTCAGGTTATTCATCTATTTGTCCTGTCTAAGGGAATGTGAAATACAGCACCATCAATTATCTGCTGTGTATCAACTGTTAGGTTGTTAGGACTATATCTAAAATACATTATTTGTAGTTTTTAGACTAACAATTTTTCTATCAATTAATCCCTATGCCAACATTTCACAATATCTGAATTTATTCCAGCTCAGCAGCTAATTCAAGTCTGTTGGCATTATTCTGGATGGAGCATTTGATGGAGAAATCTGATGTCATTTGTTGTGAACAAGAGACCTGTTTTCATTATGACTCAATACCTGTATTAAATACTTGGATTACACAGACACACTGCTTCAATTCAATACCTGTGTCACCCACATTCAGTAAGTAATGATCAGTTAGTCACTAACCAGGCCTCAAATGGTTAGCCATGGCAATTAGTCTATAAATCATCAACACAAAAAAAAAAGGTCTCTCCCACATTTTTTAATGCTTTCTTATGTTTGTTTGTTTGTTTAATTGCTTTTTCTGCTTACAATTTTCCTAGCTATGGTGGGCATGGAGATGGATTATGAATCCCTTTCATCCTATTTACAGCAGCAACAGCATCTCAGATTCTGGCCTGGCTTGCTGCCAGATGCAAGCAATACATTTCCTCCAGTTGCAAGCTATAAAATTATTCTGTCTTTGTCATTCCCTGGATCTTTTTGAAGGACATCAATGATTCTCTGCCAGTGTAGCTGTGATGAATTATATGCTTTTGCTGTTTAGCACAAGGGTGAGCTACACAAAGCCACAGAGGATGAATTTAAAAAAGATCCACATGAGTTTTTATTGTTTATTGAAACCAATTCCATAATAGCAATGCGAGTACAGCAAAAATATTAAGTGCAATTAGGGAGACAATTGAAACTAGGAAATTAAAGACACTGTTGGAGTTTTTTGCATGCTTCATGCCTGTTTTCTTGCATATTAGGATCAAAAAATGACTTGGGAGACTCCATGTCAGGTTTATGCCACATAGCTACTCCTGTGCTTTTGAAATACCAGTATACATATCCTCTCCTTTTATAGGACTTTATGCTGATTGCATCCTAGCCTACTCACTAAATTACATTTTCCAGTAATTTAATTAAACATATTCAGAGTTCTTGTGCACAATACACATAATTTTTGAGGATCTTTCATAATCACATTTGTTTTTTTCCTTTTTTCCTCCTAAAATTTATAGTTAGGGAAGAGGGATAGCAATATTTTAATTTCAAGTGCATTAAAACTGTATTTTGCTCACATATTTCCTTATTTTTATTGTGAAGTGACAGGTTGTGCCTGAAAATACTGCCTTGGTTAACAAAAACTGGCAAACAAAATCAAAACTTTGTTCTGTTTCCTCTATTTTTATTATTTTCATTTAATGATCACTGAGTATTTATTTTGAACATTCAGAATTGTGGAGACATAATTCTGCCAAGAGCAAATATGTCTCCCTCTCAAGAATGTCCCATTTATATTTTCCCACATAGGCAGGTTATAATCTTTGTCTGAAATGTTCTACTTTATCCTGCTCCACCCAAATTCTTGTGTCACTTTCATCACTGTGCTAACATAACATACTCCAGCAAGTGAAGCAAGCAAGATCTCCTGTTTCCTTTTCTTTTCCTCTCTCCACAAAGAAATTTGCTTAACTACTTTTTTTAATAAAGATTAGCATTAGGGGAAAAAAAAATAGCAGTAACCTGGAGTAACAAAAGCCAAGGTTTAGAAACCCTCTTACTTTTTTGTGGAATCAACCACAACAGCCTCATTACATTGGGCCTGCCTTCGAATCCAAGCCTTTTTGCCAGCTTTTTGCAATACTTTCATCCTTCAGTACAATCCATTCCTGCTGCTCCCCTTTTGCTCTCATCCCTGACCTGTCATTATCCCCAGGTGCCACCCTGACCCAAACCCTTGTGTTCAAACTGGCAATGCTAGAATGTGCCCAAGGCTCCCCAAAGGCTTCCTTGGTCCCAGTGCCCGGAGGGGACATGATGGGTCTCAGCACTGCGGCAGGCTACTCTGCTACCCTCATGCTCCCAGGCAGCTCTCTGAACAAAATCACAGAAATAATTAGGTTGGGAAAGACCTCTGAGATAATCAAGTTCAACCTATGACCGAACAACACCATGTTAATTAGAACATGGCACTAAGTGCCACATCCAGTCTGTCCTTAAACACCCCAGGGATGGTGACTCTACCACTTCCCTGGGCAGCCTATTCCAATGTCCAATCTCCCTTTCTGTGAATAAATGCCTCCTAAAGTCCAATCTAAACCTCCCCTGGAGCAGCTTGAAGTAAGCTATGTCCTCTTGTTCTGTCATTACCTGCCTGGAAGGAAAGGCTGACCTGGAAGGAAAGGCTGACCCCCACCTGGCTACAACCTCCTTTCAGGCAGTTGTAGAGAGCCAAAAAGCCTCCCCTGAGATGCCTCTTTTCCAGGCTAAACACCTCCAGCTCCCTCAGCTGTGCTCCAGACCCTTAACCAGCTTCATTGCCCTTCTCTGGACTACTCCAGCACTTCGATGTCCTTCTGTAGTGAGGGACCCAGAACTGGACACAGCACCAAGGGATGGCCTCACCAGTGCTGAGTGCTCACAATCACGGCCCTGGCCCTGCTGGCTCCACTATTGCTGATACAGGCCAGGTACCTCTCGGCCACCTTGGCACACTCTGGCTCATGTTTACCCGGCTGTCAGCCAGCACCCCGCGTGCTTTTCCATGGGCTGCTTTCTTTCGATGTCACAGGGGTGCCCAACAGAACCAAGACAGTGAGGGCAGGGCAAGGTTTCCGGGCCCGCCGCTCTCGGAGCACAACCCCGGGGAGGCGGCCCTGCCTCCCCTCGGGCCGCAGCTCGGCGGAGCTCAGCTGGCCCCGGGCCCGGCCCGCAGCGCCCCCTGCAGGCGCTGCCGGGGCACAGCAGCGAAGAAAGGCAGCGCCGCACGGTTCAGCCCCTCCATATTCCCGCCTCTTTAGCAGCGCTTTAGCCAATCAGCAGCGGGAGCTAGGCCTCCCGCCAATGGAAAGAGCGGCTGCCGCCAAGCTGGCAGGGCGGACAGCCAATGGCTGACTAGAAGAGCCCGCCCCCGCCCCGCCGCCCGTTGCCGGGCAGCCGCTGTCAATGGCCGCCGCGCGGCCCCTTTAAGCGTAACGCGGCAACCGCCGGCGCGTCCTCCGGGCGGGCCGAGGGGCCGGGCAGGTACCGCCGAGACGGGCCGGGGGCGGCGGGGACATCGCGGACATCGCGGGGCGAAGGGAGCGCCACGGGGGGGGGAACAGGACCGCCGCGGGGCCGTGTTTTCCTGGGGGCTGTGGGGGCTGGGAACGGGCCCGGGCCTAGGCCTGGGGTCGGCCTCCGGAAGGTCTCGGGCCGCTGGTGTTCAGTTCCTTTCCTCCGAAGTCGTTTAGTGTATGTCGGTTTCGGTGATTGCATTTAAAATTTGCCATCGCGAAGTGCTACTAGAAAATAACATTCGATGTGTTCTTCAAGAGCGTCTCGGCTGAGTGAAGGAAAGCTGCGGGAAGCGGAGGGCTGCTCTCGGGGGTGCCTGGGCTGAGCTGGGTAAGTCCGCACGCACCGGGCTGTGGGTGGGAGTGTGAGCGACGGCACGGGCCAACGTGATGAAGTCTGATTTAGAAACATAATCTCTTCTCCCTCTTGTAGGACTGGCCTGCATGTGCTCTGTTTGAAGTGCCATTTCCTCATTTCTGACCTCGGACTTACAGCAGCTTCTTCATTTTGAGATCTGGCCCAAGTAGCATTGTGGCTTACTGGGACAGAGTCAGGTAAATGTAACATAGACTTTTAAAATCATAGAGCGTTTTAATTCACCAAAATTCAGGACAAGGCAACAGTCTTAAGCTGTGCCAGGGGAGATTTATGTTGGACATTAGGAGCAATTTCTTCCCAGAAGGGGTGGTTAAACATAGGAATGGGCTGCTCAGGGTGGTGAAGTCATCATCCCTCAAAGTGTTTAAGAAAGACTGGACATAGCACTTTGTGGCCTGAATTAGTTGACATGCTGATGTCTAGTCATAGACTTGATGATATCAGAGGTCTTTTGCAACCTAATTGATTCTGTGATTTTGTTAAAAGCTAGTAGAAAAACTGCATACAGTTAAGCCAGCAGCTGCAGTACCTAATGAAGTTTTACTTAGTCCTCACTAAAGCTTGTCCTCGGTATGTTTTGATGTCATAAAAGTAAATAATTTTGCTTGGCTCTCTTCTGTAAAAGCTAAAGTGTTTGGATATGAAAAAGGTGGATGCAGGGAGAGGAGGGAGACGAATTTCTTTTGAAATTATTCTTAAGTTCAGCACTTCAATGACTTGGATTGATGCTTTTGTACTTGTCTGCAGCTGACTTTCTTGCAGTGTCCCTGTCTCAGAGCAGGTGGAAGAACAGAGCAGGCCGTTAGAGGTCAGTGTTTGTACGGGCAAGTGCCATTCGGTGACCAGCAAAAGCACTGAGCTTCCCCTGGTGTGCGAGGGGGAAAAGGACACTCAAAGTTTTATGAGTCTTGCGCTACAGAGCTAAGGTTTGGATGCACTGCATAGGAAGAATTGCTAAGTAATTTTCCCTGCTGTCTATTGCATAATACCTGTAATCCCACGGTTCAATTTCTGTTTGTGTGATTTACTTAGGAGTAATGGGGAATCTCCTGTCACTGTTGCAGTTGTTTTGTGTTCTCTGTTTTGTCTGTCATGTCCTTTGCAGTGACCTGGTGCTTGATTGTTTTTTGTAATGATGAACATGGTTTTGATACAAAATATGTAAATAATAGCAATAGACAGAAGTAGCAGAAGTGAAGGAGTATGAAATCTTGGAAACAAAACTCTTTCTAAAGTTCATGCAAGTTCCAGATTTCCTTTGGCCACTCTGTATTGATTAGGCTTCTAAAAGCCTTGAGCTTTTGAGGGGAGAGGATTGGGATTTTGGTGGTGGTGGTGGAGTTTAGTAGACCCACTGCTAATCCATAATGTTTCACTCCTCACAATTTATTAAACCTACAGGGGAAAATATATATCTTTGAGGATCTTATTCACACGAGTTAAACTCACTTTGTAATCAACTCAAACTAGTTTGTAACAATTGGAAAGTCAGGGAACGAAAACATTTCTTAATTAAACAGTCCTTAGGCTCACTGAAGTGAAGCTCAAATATCCTAGTTATTCTTTTGTTCTCAAGATAAACTGTGCATTCTTTTGTTAATCAAATTGTATTATAAACTGTTGGAAAATTAATTTGGCAAGACTTGACAGATTAAGGTTTTTTTGTTTTGTATGGAAAATATGATAATATTACCAGTTTACGGAACTGAAAACCATTTGAAGATCCAAGAGATGTTTTTGGGTATTGCTCAAAGGAGCTTTCTTCATTTTACCTTTTTCAATTTGTTTTCATTCCATTGCTTTTCAAGTACTTCCAAAATGCATTGAAATTTCTTGTTCCTTTATATCACTGTATGTCAAAATGATACTTAGCAAAATATTCTCAGGAGTGGGGAATATCCAGAACAGGAGTGGTGGATAATTCTAATCCCCCAGTTCTTACAATTTGTTTGTTTTAAATACACTGAGTTATGAAAAGCATTCTTCAAAAAGATTATTGCCTCTTCAGTGAACTCTTGTGAGGCTATAAAATAGCTGATCAGCTTTAATTCAGTATGTGAAAGTGAGTGCTCTTGTTTTATATATATAATTAGACATGAACTGTAGGCATTTATGCTTTCCTTAAATGTAAGAATATGAGGTCTGGGCCTCCAGAGTACTGTTTTTATATCTCATATTATTTTAGTACTTTAATATAAATATATTCGTTTCTATTTTTTTGCATTCCCTGAAATTCTGTCCTGTGGAGCCAGACCTGATGCGGTCTTGCCTGTACATCCTGTAGAGAACAGATTGTGCCCAAAATGCTGCCTGATCAGGCTTGTTTTGCTCTTCAGGGAGCAAAATAACATCCATTCTGCACAGGTGTTTGTGGGGCCAGGAGTTAGGCAAGGAAGTGTTTGGGAGTAGGGAAGCACCCTGATATGTTCTAATATTCTTACATGATCTTAGTTATAGTTATGATTAGGTATGTCCTTTAGAAATATTTTTAATAACTCCACTATCTTGTAAGGAAAAAGAACAATCATTCCTGATTATCTGCATGTTCAAAATAATGATACCTTCCAGCATGTGTTTAGCAATTTCTAGGACAGGTGATCTCAAGCATAGCTTATTTAACTTTGTAGGCTTTGCAGTGAAATTTTAGTTTTTCTCAGGTTCTTTTGACATAAGTTTTTGGCATCTAATTTTTTTGGATCACTTTGAAAATATCTAGGTGTTTAAAAAACATTATTTTGGAAAATTACTTCCTAAGTAACAAAAAATACTCTTTTCCAGGTAATTCAGTATTCATTTCCAACTATCTTCCTAGTTTAGAAACCTGATGGGATATTTATTCCTCTTATTCCTTCTGTATAGATTAAGAGGCCAAATGGATCCCAGTCACTAGAGACAGAGTTGTGCTAACAGTGAACTGAGCCAGAAGGCTTGAATTTGTAATGAAAACTGTCTTGGCAGCTGACATTTCTGTTCTGCTTGGCTCTGCAATAATGCATGTATAGGCAGTGAAGGCTGAGAAGAAGGCCAAGTTTATTTTATTGGGGAAATAAAAATATAGTGAAAAAATTACAGCTCATTTATGGGTATGTTGAATGTCCTGCAGCATAGAAGAGTTTTGTCTGAAAGCATCTCAATTTTTTGGTGCGTAATTTGCTTTGCCATTTAGAAATCAGCTAGGAGGTTATGTCATTCAACAGGTGGAACTGATGGGCTCTGATGCAGGCCCTATTTATTCACCCACTAGAGGCATGATATCTCAAAGTTGGATTGAAAAGAAAGAGATGGTGAAATTAAGCTTGAAAGCTGCCAAGAGTGGTGAGAGAGCCAAAAGACAAGGGAAGCTGAGCATAGTCAGTAAAACACTTCTAAACTGTTGAGAAAATTCTTTTGACCTTCTTTGAAGGTGAAGAAAATTTTGAATGTATTTGCTCCATTACGTTTTCAGGAAGTGTCTCCAAATACAAAATAGGATGATTTCACCTTGAGATATGGGATTTTTCAGTTTGCTTTGGGCTGCAGGAGTAGCCCTTCTTATTTTATGCCTGCTTCAGATGTAATGTTTATCATGTACTGGTGGTGTGGTCTCTCTTATCAGATACAAAAAAAAGTATAAATATAGATGTAGATATATAAATACACATGACACAAACGTGTGTGCTCTAGCCAATCTTGAAGGCATGAAGCACCAGATGTTGTAGGGTATGGGAGTACTTTTCAGGGTGGAGATTGGGATAGATAGTACAGTCTCATTAGGGGTTAGGGACTGGATGTTTTCCAGACAAATGGGACAATTGATATTCAAGCCTGTTATTGAACATTGTTGGAATGTCAAAAATTGAAAATGGAAGATTTACTGAAATTCTACAAATACCTCAATTCAAGTCACACAAATAAGTTGTTAATTCATTTGGTTAAAAAGTTTTAAAACATGTCTAAATTAGTTTCCTGAATATTAACAAACTTTCGCTTGTGTTCTGTTTTGTTTTCCAAATTCTTCTTTCCCCTTCTCTAACTTGGAAGTAGTTTCTTATTCTGGATTTAGCTGTGTTACTATTCTGATTTCTCTTTTGGGATTGAAATACCTCAGACTACTGAATGTAATGCTAGTAGCATTCCTAGAGCCATGCCTGTCACATTTAATATAAATAATTAATATAAATATAATTACTAATATAAACAATAGGTAACACAGTGTGTGTCATAAGGTTATAGGAGTCATGAATAATTTTACAGCTTTTTTACCTTTCTTTCTTAAAACCAAAACCATTCTCACTGGTTTTTTTCCTCTCTCTAAATTGTTACAGAAAAATGCATTCTGAATGATAGCTACTGCTTGCTGAACTGAACTGCAGAGATCTTGTGCTTGGAGATGAAGATGATAAACCAGAGGAAATAATCCAACTGCTGCCATTGTGACAGCTAAAAGATCTTTTGTGCCAAAATGAGCAGTCTTTGAGAAAATCCTGGAAAGCCGTTAAACCTGAAAAATGGGAGAAAGAGTAAGAAGCCCAGATTCTGAGCAGGAGAGGAAATCAGACGAGGATAAAAATAGTGACTCCTATTATTCAGATGAAGGGAATGCATCTCGTTCATCCAGCCAGTCACCAGCTCTAAGCTCTCCATCTACAAACCAAGAAAAAAGACATCACAAAACACAGACTTCAAACAGCCTGTTGCACTACCAAGGTAGGTAGGTAGCAGAAATTGCTGCTTTGTAACTGCTCCAAAGAGTTAATTATCTTTGAAAACTCAAAAATGAGAAACTAGCATTAGGAGCATCTACAAATACAGTTCATGTGAATTATACTACAAATGGCAGGTAGACAGTAGCTGCTCCATTGAAAATTAAAATTAACCCTCTCCTGCATAAGGAGAAATTTTGATGATTTTCAAAATTCTACATAATTTTCTAAGCAAGTGAATATGGCTTTTATACTAGCCTTCTGTTGAATCATGCTGATGCTTTCTTTTTGTCACTGACAAAAACCTCAAGGCCAAAAACCCAAGGCATGTCCTTGCTGTGCAGTCTGTAAAAAGGAGACAACTGTTGAAATTTCCCTGACCAAATAACCTACAGATACCTATCTTGTGGAAGTCTAGTTGACTAAGCTTTACAGGATAATACTGGGACTTTAAATAAACAAAAGACTGCTAATGTGGCAAAAAAAAAAAAAACATTTTTGATGAAAATGAGGTTCAGATGGAGATTCAAAAAAAAGGTTTTTTTGCTCTTTCTCTGTGGGTAAAATATTTCCAACTTGAGATGACACAACTCCACTTTGAGCTCCCTCACAGACATAGGCTGCTTTTGTGATTGTTTGTTGGGAGGTGAACATCCCTACAAAGAAGAGTAGCATGGTTATGCAGGCCCTGGGCTGAAGTAGGGCTGTGAAGGCTTTCTGCCACGCTTGGACAGCTTCTTCTAAATAATTGTATACATTTTTCAGTGAAGTCATAGCGTGTCCTACCTTTCTTGGGCAGATGTTTTTGCTCATTGATAAATGCTTGATAGTGTGTGAATCATTTGGTCTATGTTACAATCTAAGCTGTGCCAAAAGGTCCAACCTTAAGTGTTTAATTTGCTCAGGGAATGTATCTCTACAGATCCTTAACAGTGTGGGTATCCTGGTGCAACTGGTGTTTTGCTGAGCATCTCTGTGTTCAGAAGTGGCATCTCTTCCATGGTAGCCATGGGTTGTCTGTCTGGGAACCAAAAATGGCAGTTCCACCATGCTATTTAATTTGGAGGGGGCAAATGTGTGACCAGTTCTTTGTTCATATAGCCAGAATTGAATATAATTATTACATGAAGGTAGTGTGAATGTCATGTTACATTGTCTTGAAATACACTATTCCCCAATGTAACTGAATGATCAAAAGTAAAATGTTGGTAGTGGAATTTTATGTGTGCCCTAAATAAGGAGAAATTCTTACAGGGTCTGCAAGTCTAGGGTTAATGGGAACTCCCTTAGTTGGTGATAGGAGTGGCATCATTCCTGCAGTGCATGTATTAGATAATCTTTTCACACTTGAATGTGACATAAGTGTTCTTTGTAAAGGAAGAAAACACACCTTCTTTTGTTTGCCCAAGCTGTGGAAAAAATGAGCAGCAAGCAGAAAATGAATGAGTATTTTTGCAAAATGTTTAGAGGAAATTATAAGAAGGTATTTTTAAGCTGTTATTTTTGCTGACAAGTATTCTCAGTAGAATAGAAACATGGTGAGTGGCAAAGGTAGGAGGAAGAATTAATTTGCTGTCACACACACTGTCCGTGTACATGTAACTGGACTAGTGCTGTATCCTAGCTTTCAAGCCAGAACTACAAACTGCTGCTTGGTTTGTAATTGCTTCTTTCAAATACTGATGTACCTTAAGGAATTATGCACTCTATTAATTAACTCTATTAATTCAGTCATTTTAAGAGATATTTTTAGTGGATTATATGATTCATTCTTTGAGCTTGGCATGAGAGGCACATAAGATAGAAACAAAATGTTCAGCTTTTATGTGTGGGGGGATGACAATAATAATAATAGCAATAAATAGGAATGCAAGCAATCAAATGAGAATACTGTGTGGAAAATAACTTGTGATACAAGAATAAATTACTCAGGGAAAACTGAATTTTCGTGGGATTTATCATTTTGCTTCAGAGGCTTTTTGCATTGAGCCTTTGAAATCTGCTGTTTTGTCTGTAAATATGGCAGTTGGATTTGAAAATACTACTGCATTTGTCTGAGAGAATTGCATCTGGCATAATACATAACTGGCTAATGCTCAGCTAATTGTTGCCATTTTAAAAGCATGTGATAATTTTGTATGCATTTACACTATAGTATTTATAAACCATTTCAATAAACAATATCAAATATTAACAAAATATGACTCTTATTTCTGATACAATTTGCAGATTACTTTACAAGGATCCTATAATAATGGCTGCAGATATTACCTCCTACAGTAGATCACAGACATAAATCTCCATTTTTCAGCTATCAAAAGGAGCATAAATCTCATATATATGCCTTTTATTGTCTAGTTTGAATGCTGCCATCTCTGCTAGATATTGTATGATTGTTTCAGGCAGAGCTTGGTTCCAAGGATGTCTGAATAGACAAACTGCATTGTCTAATAGTAAACACGCTTTTTATTTTTCCTCTCTCAGCCACAAAGAAATTGGATTCCAAATATGCACCAAGCAAAAGAGGGACACGGTGGGGTTTCCGTTCTCAGAGCCTCACTAGGGATTCTCCTGCAAAAGATATAGATCTTGTTACAAAAAGAGTTCTTTCTGCTAGGCTGCTGAAAATCAATGAGCTCCGAAATGAACTGACTGAACTCCACATCAAACTGGATGAGCTGCAGAAGGAAAACAGGGCACTGAAGAGGCTTCAGCACAGGCAGGAGAAAGCCTTGAATAAGTTTGAAAATACAGAAAACGAAATCTCTCAGCTCCTTGCTCAGCACAACAATGAGATTAGAATATTAAGGGAGCGCCTACGAAAATCTCAGGAGAAAGAACGTGCAACTGAGAGACGGCTGAAAGATACAGAAGATGAGCTGTACAGGAAAAAAACTGTCTTGCAGAAACTGAAAAAACTCTCTGCAGATAAGCACCTTGCTGAAAGAGATGACCTGGCTAAGAAACTAGCCTTAGCAGAGAGCAAGCTGGAGGACAGGGAAAAAAGAATTAAGGTGGGATGTCTTTCTTTTTGCAAGAAATTCTGGTACCGATATTTCTTTCCACAATGAATTGTAATTTTACACAGCTGTGGAGCAAATAGAAAACCAGTATTTTTTTGTTTTACCCATAAGTAGAATCAAGTAAATTATTTTTAAGGTGATTATATAGTTACATATGAGATAATTGTACATTCAAATTTCTCTTTACAAATTAAGCATATTTTGTCAGAATATATCCTGTGGATTTGTGCTTTTAAATGTTTTCATACCTAGCCATAACATTTCAGAAGTGGGTGCAGATATAGTAAAACTTTATGTAATTTAGTTCCTGCTTTTTAAGGGAAACAATTTGTAAAATTTTCTGGGTATTTAGGGAACTTCACACTAAAAAAAAAAGTAATAATTATTTTTTAATTTTTGAAGAGCATTCATACAGTGTTTGATTGTCCACTATTCTGCACATCTGAGAGCTCAGCTAGACAAAATTACATCATGTTTTTTTAAATACTGAAATATCTTTAGACCTTTTTACAGGTATCGATTATAAGAAATTTGTCCAATATATTTTAATTTCATCCAGCAAAAATGTTTATATTTTTTTAAACATGTCTTAAGCATGTCTACACTGTAAATATGTTTATGAACTCATCTTACATAAATTGTGTTAACGCTATTCAATCTGTTGGTAGTTGTACTATTTTGATAGTAGGTATATTTTATATATTGTATATAAATTTTATACTATTCTTAGCTTAAATTATGTCATTGAGATGATGGTTTGGTGTCTATAGTAGTAATTAAACCTAAATTATATTACAGAGATAAGATCTGGAAATCCAAGGATTAAGCTGGAGACTAAGCTTTCATAAAATAAATCCCACAGTACCAATATATAAATGGCTGAGTTAGTTAAACCACCTCATCCTGTAGTGTCACCATCTGTCATCTGTGCTTTTATGATTAGGTATTTCAGCATTTATATACTGGATCATGTTAAAATGAATCATGCCTTAAAAAGTAAGGGATTTTCTTCTAGTTTTTTCTTGCTTTCATCAACGCAGCTTCACTTAAAACAGCTATTACAAGATGAGGGCATGTAAATGAAATCATAATCACAAAGCTAGTTTCTAGTAGAAAGGTTAAAAATTCCTTCTTGTTTTCTTCCTTCTAATGCTGCACTTTCAGGGAAGGATTCTTTCTCTTACCCATCAGTAGGAGATTTGTCTTAGAGATCTGGAGATCCACTGTGGCAAGAGCCTTGCAGAAAGTAGTGTGAGTTTCTATTATGTCCTCAAATCACCTCTGAATACTCAAAAGGATGAGCTGCAGCATCTGCAGGTGCTTTGACCCCTCAAAATTAAGATTAAATGTTTATTTCAGTGTTACAGCAATGGTTGAGCCCATATCCAAACTCAAGACACTGGTTTACTCAATTTTATATAAGTAATTTGACTATAAAAATTACTTCAGTTATTAAAAAATATTATTTTGTTTTAATTGAAGGATCTGGAAAGAAATCTTGAATTAAGTAGTAGCAGTTTTCAACGAGAGTTACATTCAAAGAAAAAAAGGTTGTACGAGGCTCAAGAAGAAAATAGAGTTCTCCAAGAAGAGCTTAATCAGCTAAATCAGAAGCTGAAGGTAAAATGTGAAAAGAATTGAAGTTGCTAGCCATGTTCTGGGATTTTATCTTCAGAAGTATCTGTAATCAGGTTTGAATAGTTAACCAGTGGCTGCACTCTCTGATGTGTATTTAATTATATACAACATGTGAGTTCTTTTTTTGCATTAAATTGAAATGTTCTGTGCTCTGACCCTACAGTGTTTATAATAGGAATACCTCTGTGTTAATCATTATTGTTAGCACTAGTTAAGAAAAGCAAGATCAAATATAAAGCCAAACATTGAGAATAAACCACAAAATCTATGGAAAATTAGATTTGAAGGCTTGAATTTAAAATTAAATCTGCAGGTGTAAATAGTGCTTTGTTACTAATATACTTGCTTTAAAGTAGATTTGAATGAAGATTAATGTAATTTATTTGTGATATTCACATGTGTTGCTAAATGTGTGCAAATGTTTATTTAGACCCCACACCATCATCATTGTTGTCCAAATTCTCAATAAAAGTACTTAAAATATTGTTATGTTCTACTTAGTATATAAAGTACTTTGTTTCTGGGAGAATTTTCCTCAAACTCCAAGTGTCAGTATGTTGGAGATGAACCAGTTCACCATGTTCCCAGCTATCCAGCAAGTAGCAGTAGTGTTAGTAGCTCTAAAATGTTTAGAGTAAGAGTTTTAAGATTTGTTAGTGGAGAGTTTACAGTTTGAAAACCCTGTCATTGTCAAATGAATTCTGATAACTCACTGTTCATTTCTATATTTTATTCAGTAAATGTAGTAAAGGAAAAGTATCTCTACCTGTATGATGCGATGGGCCTCTGCTAACTGATGCTGATGTGCCCTGTGACAAGTATCATTGCTTGCTTTGAAAGGTTTAACTCTTCACAACACTTAAAATTCAGTTGTGCAGTCTATACACATGGTCTGAGTCTTGTTCATGTTTATGGAAGCACTGGCATTTAGTTTTATTTTCACTGCAGAGATCAGTTTTTTTCCTCCATAATATTTTGCTAAGGAGTATTTTGTAGGGGAGAAAGTTGTCTGTTTTCTCACGGCATAAATAGAATTAAGAATGTGTTTGTTATCCTTAAAACAGGGGATGAGACTATTATTTATTCTGTTTCTATTTACCATATCTATTTTTAATTTACTTTACAGCTTTGCTAGTGACTGGTAAATGAAATACTAGTGACTAGTTCTTATACCTGCCTCTTCCATTCACAGGAAAAAGAAAGAGAACTTGAAGCAAAAAATATATATGCTAATCGTATGTTGAAGTCATCACCTAAAAAAGACACAGATATTGTACAAAGAAAAAGAGGTAACTTGTATAAAGCAATAAAAGCGTAAAAATTATTAGCATCTTTGAAATGTCTTAGCTGGGTTATAGCTTTCATGCCACTCAGTGCTCAACCCTGGCGCTGCTTGTTCAAGCACATTTATGTTTTTGCACTTCTTTCAACACAGCACTGGTTACAAAGCATTGGGTTTTTGTCTGTTCTGTAACACAGCAGAGCCAAAACACTGAACTTCACCAAACAGCAGTTTTAACTACTTTCATACCAGAACTTCCTCAGTAAAGGAGGAGGGGAACGTTGGTAGTAAAATCTCCAGTAGATGATAGATAATATTTACTCTACAATAAATTAGACAGGCTTTAAAAATACGTATCTTCACTGCTAAGAATATTTTTGTGATCTGTTTTATTTAGTTTTTACTAATTCAAATGTATTGTCTGTCAGATGAGCTGCACTTATTTTTTCCTCAGAGTATATGTGTCCCAGAACATAATCTTCTAAAAGTATCAGTACAGTGATTTCTTCTGGTGTGACAAGACAGTCTCAAACCTTATCCTACCCACATAAATGTGTGTATCTGTATGTGTGCTTAGGCTGTTTTCACTGGATCAGTACTTGTCAGAAGAAGCAGAAATTTATGGGACTGTTTTAAATATTTCATGCCAGTATTTCAAACAGTTTGTCTGCTGCTTGTTTTATTATAGATGCTCTACCATTATTCCATTTTAGGTTCAGATTTTTTAAATGTCATTCCATAGAGATAAGTATATGTGTTTCAAAGATTCAAGTAAGTGAATTTTAATTTTAAGAGTTTGATTCTGTGACAAGCAGTAAGATGAGTGGGATATTTTGTGGGGTTTTTTAACTAATATTCAGTGCACTATAATGACCCTATAAGTAGCATTAAGGTGGGGTTTAAATTAATTTTTTTCAGTAGAATTTTTGCATGCATATTTTTTTATGATTAGGTTTTACGGATGCTGAAAACAACTATGTGAAATTCATCAATACTTTCCACTTCCACTGACTTCAGTACAGTCTTTTGTTTGCTGCAAATCATGAAAAGTTAGAGACAGGTATATAGTGAGATATTTTCAAGTGAAAACACCATTTAATTAGTTTGTATTTTCTACAGCCAACAACCAAAATATAAAAAAGGGACTACAGCTCACAAAAAGTGTACAGACCAGTGGATGCTTCTCACCAGCAGAACTTCTTCCAGAATCAGAACTTGCCTATGGTGACTCAGCAAACAAGAAAGAGGGAATTCTTCCTAAAATAGTGAGTTCCATAAAAAATTTGAGACCCAGTCCAATTCACCTATCAGATTGTAAAATGCAGAGCTTATATTTTTGAAAATGTGTAATATACATGTGCAAATATATAGAAAATACAATTTCAAAAACATTCTGTTCTTTAAGACAAGATCTACCTTTCTAGAAATATACTCCATTTTTTAGAGAGTTTGTCATATTCTTTGTCTTACTGAGAGCCATTAGCTCAATTTATTTTTTTCTTGCCATTATTACTTCTTTGAAGTTTTTAAGACTTCATTTTCATTTTCACTCTTTTCCTTTGTTTCTAATGCTTATTTAAAGAATCTGTTAAACAGTGATGGCTGCCTTCTCTCTGTTTTCTATTTGGTCTTAATTATGGTTTCTTTTACTTTCCAGAATTATTTCACAATGCATAAATCCAACACTTCGTCTTATTGTCACAGTGCTGGTATTTCTTCTGGCTTTTCAGCTTTGTCAATATGCTTGGGGTTTTTTTTGTTTTTCCATTTCCCTTTTTAGTACAAAATAGTACCAATTAGAAGTATTGCTAGCACTTTTTTGTATTGCTAACCCCAAGCTAAAATGAGAGATTTGTAAGGTATTACAAATCAGAATGACATATCTGACAAATCAGATTCTGATACAAATTTTACAAATTCTGATTACATGAGGCTAGGACCTTTTTCCAGAAATAAAGGTCTGAGGATGGTCTTGGCTGGCTTCCTGTTAGGGCTGAAACTTTTTCATGGCAGTTTCATTTGTATGTTCTCTCTTCCCAAACCCTTTCTGTAACTATGGATGCAGTTTAATGTATTCTTCCGGTATATCCTTGGGTGAGTGAGTTACAGAACCACCCAGTTGGTACCAGTGCAGCTCATGGAGTCCAACTGTGTGTTTTCTATATGTCTATTGCTTTAAATAATGTAAATTAGATTTGGGTAGTCTAGGCTTTCATCAGTTTTTAAAGTCAAGCATTTCAAATACCTGGCCACTATCTCCTTATGTAGTTTATATTTTTTAATATAACAACGATAACCTTGTACATGAAGGAAAAATACTTGAAGGTTTTTTGGCTAACAGTCATCTTTTCTTTGTTCATTAAGGAGTAGCTATTTTTCTTAGAAAGGTGGTTTTAATCTAGAAGTTTTTGTTCTAAAATAAGCACAATATACAAAGTTAACTCCCATGTGTTGGACTATGCAGACTTTCTCTTCACTTCATTGCCATTACTTTTCTGTGTTAGTGATTTTGTTTTAACAGCAGATTAACAACTGCTGTTGTTAATACCGTTTCTGCAGGTTCTTGCTTTTTACATATGTATGTGTAGTCACTAGCTAAAATTGTCATCTGAGATTAAACCTTCCTCTTTGATTGTTTGTTACTTTATATTCCATAAATTTAAGTACCAAAAGGAAATTGTCTGAATCTACAACTGACTCATTTGAATAAAAAGGTCAGATTGTACAAGTAGAGGGCAACTAATTGCTTGCTTATTAAGAGAATATGATGGTGAAATGTGGCCTTCTATTAAACTGCCTGAAGAAGACAATGTGTGGTTTCTAAGGAGAACCACCCTGAGAGTGATAATTTTGCTTTATGGCATTGGAACTGCAACTTCCCTGAAATGTGGAATGCAGAATAGAGTTGATTGTCTATTAATTTTGTTTCAGGTGTATAAAAGTATTCTAGAGGTGATAATACTTTGGGGCCAAACCCCTGGATCATCAAAGCTGGTTTGGTTTAAGATGACTTACTAATTTTATGTTTAGCAGTAAGAATGTGATTTCAAAATGACATAGTTCTTATGATTTTGTTAAGTTGTTCATTTTATTGACTGCTTTTCCCCATCACCTTCAGTTTTCTATTAATTTATTTCAGGAAAAAGAAACTCAAGACAAAGCATGGAAAGAACAAACAGAACTCCTAAGACAAGAACAAGACAGGGAGAGGGAAGAGAAACAGAAACATTTTCAGGAAATGCAGTCCTTGGAGGAGAGGGTTCCAAAACTTCCTGACGGTAAGGAAATGGGCAGCTGAAGGCTGAAAAATGCACCATAGAATACTAATCAAGTGAGGCTGCTGGTTTCTGGTGAAAAGAGTAAAATTATTTTGCAGAGATCACTACAGTGGAAAATTATTTTCAGTTATATTATGCAAAGAAGAATCAAAAAGAAATACAGGCTATAGAATAATCCATTCCCTGTACTCAGCTGTGATTAAGTATGCAGCAGCAAAAAATGCTGTCCACAAAAAAGTATTGAGTCTGAGAGACTGTGCTTTACAAAACAAGAATGGCATAGAAGGTAAATGCTGATGTTATCTCTGACTTGCCAAATGTTATTGAGGTAGGAAGTAGATTTTTACTATTGAGATTTGAGTTACTATTTTTACTGTTGTTCTATTATAGTAGAACAAATATGTTTTCCTGAATATAGCCTTTTTTTCAGTACTTTCTACTGCCTTATATAATTTCAAATTTTAGTTTATCTTTTCAGGTCTGGTTATCTGAATCATTTGGTTTGGCTATTTGAGAAATGTCCGTTTTTATCATTATATATTAATATTGCTTTTTTATTCATTTGGTTTTCACAGCATCTTAATCACTTACATGCACAAGTCAATCTCAGGTATTTTAGATGGACTGCACCCTGTCATGTTAAAGAACTCTTTCAGTGATTGCAGTTAATGAACTGTACTACTTACTCTATATGACAAGAATTCTAAAAATCTGTAGCTGTGTTCAGAGGTAAAATCTTTGAAAAATCTTCTATCATGACTTACGTAAGCCAAGAATCTGGTTTTATGTCTCTGAATAAGATGATTTAACCTCCTTACCCATCATATGGAATAAGCTGGTATTTCCCCCACCTTACAGACAAAAACATGGCTCTTGACTTAACTTCCATAATGATCTGCTACTGAAAAGAATATCTATGTTAAATATATTAACTGAACTACTGCAATTGTTTCTGAAAGCCTGAGCCAAAGTACGGTAGATAACATGGAACTTTGTAAAAGCCTAAGTCAGAAATTTGAGTAAAGTGTTCAAAGGAGAGTGCCACTGTGTTGGAGGGACCAAGTAGTCCTTCATATTCAAGTTTTGGCCAAATATACATCTGTTATCTTGGGGGAAAAATATTTTGAAGAGAGAAATATTTGAGAAGCTTCCTCCTTCTTCTACACGTAAGCATTTCCAGGTTCTGTCCGTAAGTTCCTGCTTTGAACCTTTGGTGTCCCTTCATAGCCGTGCACAGTCACTCTGAGTCCAGCCACTGATGCACAGAACACTCATGTAAAGGTCTTTTCTGTATGCAACTGGTGCAGGGTATTTTAAATCATTAACTGCTTTAAACAGGTGATTACTCCTATGACTTTGAGGCCTGATTACTTCACAGAAATAGTTCCCTTTATGGGAAAAAAAAGAACCCACACATACATCCCAGGACTGTCCTAATGTCAGCAGTGGTGAAAAATAAAAATGAAGTTAAAAAGTTCTGCAAGTCAGAACTATTAAAATCAGTAATGTTGTATTCATTTTCATTCAAACTCAGGAAATGGGAAGGTAATTGGCAGAAATCAAATTGCTTTGAAAATTCTAAAGCATGGGTAATGTCCTTTGGAGGATGACAGTAAACTTTTATATCTTATCAGAGAACCAGGAGTGGATTTATATTTATTCTTGTAGCAGAAAAATGTCATTGTATATAGAAGAGCATGTTAGAAACTCAATGGCTTTTTTTGCTTGCATTATTTTCACAATCTTATAAGGGTATTTTAAAATTAAAACATTTTAAATATTGTTCAAAAATTTTTTGCAGAGTGGCAAAGGAAAGAATATGACAAAATTAAAAAAGAAAGCAACTTTTTATTGGATAAAGAAGAGAAAATAAAGATGGAGACAGAAATTCACAAACCTGAAGTAGAGAGAGAAAGCACTGAAACGCTGGAAGAGCGGCGAAAAAGAGAGTTCCTGCTTGCTAAAATGCAAGAAATTGATAGAGAAATTCAAAATACAACAAACACAAAAGCAACTTCCCAAGCACCACTCATAAATACAGCAAGAAAGTCTGATTCCCTGGAGAAAAAAGAGAAAATGAATCCATTCTTTGAGATTCCTGGGAAAGTTACTAATGGATTTCCTGTAAAGGACAGCCAGGATGATGGCACAAGAGCACAAGGGCAGAAGCAGCGAAGTGTAAGGACTGTAGATTTAAGTGGTGAGTTAGCATTTGGTAGTTATGTACCTTCCTTTGGGAAGGGATCAGGGAGACCAAGTTGGCTCACTCAGAAAAGTGACAAATTAGAAGAAAATGTTAAGGAAAATGAAGATTTCGATAGTAAGAAAGAAAAGAAGTCCAATTTAATGGAACAACTCTTTGGAAGCAGTGCCAGTACCATTCTTCTTTCTAAAAATAACAATACACCACCTTTGGACATAGATTGGGGCTCTAGTAATAAGCCTTTTGTTGATAAAAGCAGTAAAGTCAAAGAAGACAATGGGCTGTTTGGTGAAGGAAGAAGCCTAAACAGACACCGTCTGCAGTACACTACAAACAAGCCAGGAATTAATACCCTTGGTTCTTTAGAAGATGAAGTTGAAGAAGTAGTCTTACAGTGATCGTGTTTTATATGTTTCATATGTAAATACTGAAAAACTATTTTCTTGTACTATTTATTAGGTATAGATTTGAAATATTTCAGATTTATTGTAAAGCCTTATGAAGGAATAATTTACATAGATGGGTATGTGTATAGAGGAGAGATGCAAAGGAGAGATGCTTGGGGTTTTTTTACCTGTATTTTTACCTGTAGGCCGCTCACAGTACGCTGCTTTTCATTTGGAGTATTTCTTTAGGCCTCAGATACTTTCTTTATTGGGCATTTGGAGAACCTCTTAACTGTGCCAGGAGAAGGCATGTGTAATATCAGTCATAAAATGAGTAGAAGAGACATTCTTAGCACTGATTCTCTTAAAAAGAGTATTTTACGCTGCTGCCATGTTATCTCAGAAGAATATCCAAAAAGCACAATTAACTCAGGAACAGCTGCTCTCTCCTTTTGCATAGGTTTTTGTGGACCTTACTACCAAAAGTATAACTCTTCTCATACATTCAGATTATATTTGTTATACAATGCCATCTTTTGTAATTTCTGAATTTTCTATGTAAAATTCCAATCATTACTAAGTAATTTTTTAACAAAATGGTTTTATTAAATGAGTTGAGTAAATTTTTTGTGTGTAGATCGTCTTTAACACAAAGTTCTGACTTCTTATATTATTGATATTGGGGGTGTTGCCTTGTGAAGGCTGACCTAGAACAGAGACTAGATGGAGTTAAAGAATAAAGTAGGTATTTATTAGAATGCCTCAATGGACACGCCTTGGGCAGCACAAGAGCCCAATCAGGGCTACACCCAAGATGAACCCAAAATGGTCACAAAATGGATGACCAGTCATGGGGTCTCACACTTCTGTAAGTCTTGATCCATTTGCATATTGGTGTTAATTGTCCAATTATAGCTTCAGGTCATGAAGTCCCATTATGAAGTTACATCTTTCTTGTTTTTTTCTCTTCAGTCCACATTGCTCTTGGGCCTGAAATATGGATCATTTGTCCTTGGTCCCCAGCTAGAGAAGGAATTGTTTTGTCTACCTACCCTGTGAAAAGAGCTTACTATCCCCTAATATGAAGCTCAGAACTACACACTAAAGCAGTACAGAATCTGAAAAACTTAAAAGCTAAAACCTGAGGCATTGGGGGGAGTTGGTTGCAACTTCACTCATTATGTTATTTACTGTTTGTGCTGTGTACACAAATGAAAAAGATAGGCAATGAAGAATTTAGCACTATTCCAGGAAATAAGCTGAAGGTCATTCCTTAAACTGAAGGTCATTCCTTACTAGAACAAGAGATTTTCAAACACTTCTCTGATATGCTCTCTCTGAGCCTGATTCAAAATACACTAAAAGACAGAGAATTCTTATGATTTAAAGATGCATTGAGTCAAGATTTTTCTGAACATAGTGGCTCTTCTGAAGAGTCTTCATCTGGTGTCTTCATCATGCAGTAACTCTCTTTGTGCCTCCCATTCAGAAAGAAAATTACTCACAGATCCAGATCCAGGGTGTGGGGCAGTTCTCACCAGGTGCCCAGTAGTGAAGAGCAGCTCATGTACACCTGCTTGCTTACAATCCCAATTACATTCATTGTGGTACTACAGAACTTATCTGGCTCATTTTGTCTGCAGATGGTCAGAATGTCAGAAATATTTTAACCAACAACAGTGAATTTAACTCTGTGTTGCTTTCCTGCAATGACTTTTTGGGGTGAATACTGTGGTGTAAGAGGTAGGTGAGGGCTGTGGGTAAACACTGTGGGTGTTTGTGACTGGGTAGTTATTTGTCTTGTCCTACTTGTGGGTGGTGCTGCCGTCTGGAAGCAGGTGCTTTGCTCCTGAAGATGACATTGAGGTGGATTGTTTATTTTTATTTCCTGTGGTTGAGGATTATAAGGCATAAAACAATAATGTATCTGCTGCAGGTATTAAGGAGGGGACTGTTGGTTTTGTTTCTTTGGAAGTCAGCTCATTAACAACTGGCAAATTCCAACTATTGTGCTGAACTGATGTGCCCTGCTGTTTCAATTACAAATGTATAGTTTCTAAGCTGTTTTTTTATTATCAGCCCCTTCTTAAGCTCACAAATATTCACATCCTGTTACCAGCCTCTTCCTAAAGCAAATGCTGTGGTGACTCATACCAAAAATAAAAGGTGTATCTGCATTAGGAAGGTGAAAATAAATTGATCTGATGGAAACAGTGTCACAGGTATAATTTCTCTTTTCCTCTCATGTCTGTCCATCTCTACAGTTTATTCTTTTCTCTTGCTGCACTTTCTAGTTTTAGAGTTACTGGCAAAAGTACCATTACAGATAAAATGTGTGAAAGCACAGGTAATCTTCTTATTGTGGGGGGAAACATTTGTGTCCTTGTAACATCTGTAAGCAGCATTTCTGTTGTAGAGTAACGGTTTTCTACTCACTGGAAAAAATTTTTGCAAGATCTTAAAAGGCTCTGTAGACCTTACAAATGGGCACATTGGTCCCCTGTAGTCCTCTGGACCCCTGGTCTCAGCTGCTGTATCTGGACAGTCTGCAAGTTTTAGTGCTTTTTAGTGGTGGCAGTGTCTTAACAGCACTTGATTGACTGCAAAAAAAAATCCAGATTTGCAGTAAAAAGTAGGTCACAACAGTTTTTGATGGTGATTTGTGTATGAGTTGATGTTTTTGCCCAGTTTTGATGTTTAGACCATATGGCTATTACATCTGTTCTTGCTTTCCTTCTGAACCATCAAAGGTGATGGAAGAAATTCCTCCATTCCAACAAGGAAGGATCATTAAATTTTGATTAACAGTTTTAGTCCAATATTCAGGTTCATTATTACTGTCCTGGAAAAAATGGTCGTACAGTTCTGATTCCCAGGAGAGTGATCATCAAACAAAAGTATCTGAGGAGCATCTGATGAGGGTGTTCAGGTGTCAGGGCTCACCTGACAGAGAAAACAGGAGGTTTAAGAAGGAATATTTTTCTTTTTGAAAGAGGAAATGAACTGGTGAGTGTGTCGGGGGGTATAATAGATGTTCTGTAATCCAGAAAATATGTAAACAACTGGAGGAGAACTTGGGAGACCCTTCACAACTCTGAACTGAAGCCTCTCAGCTGAGGTAAGAAAATGGAAGTGGGAAATGCTTAAACATCTTGAATATTTTTCCCAGATCTGTGGAATATTTGGGCTAGCTAAAAAGTGGGAGCGGGGGAGGGGGGGAACTATTTTCTATGACCTTATGAGATCCTATGTTTGTGATTTTGCTTCTTCTACTGCAACCGTGCCTAAAGAGGTGAATTGCAAATCTGATGCTTCCAAAACGAGGACACAGAGAGGATGAGCTTAGGCTACTTGGTAGCCTCAAGTTCATTGCTGGTCCTGAGACGGAAGGTCTTATCCAGCCAGGCCTTTGCAATGTCAGGAGGTGAGACAGAATATCTAATCTGGCACATTAGGAGTACCAATTTGATTTTGGGGCAGGTGGCTACAGGAGCATCAGCAGGGCTTTCACTGATACTTGTGCTCTACAAAGTCCTTTGGGTGAGCCTTTGCTATTCAAGAGAATAGTAAAAAATTCTGCATAGTGCTCTGAAGCAGAGACCGGCACAAACCACTGTGGCAGACACGAGTGCCTTCAGGAGAGTCATGGTTCCAGCAAGGGAGGTTTTGTTCCCAGCATCGCATGGCTCCGCTAAGCCTGACCTACTCTTGTTCCAAGATGACAACTTTAAGCATAAGAGATGCCCCGGGTGACATTGCTCATTTATAAAATTCCCTTTTGTTGGATCAAATTTAACGTGGTCTCCTGTTTCGAATTATCTCTTTGATTAGCTGCAAAGTTTTGATGTCTGCAGGAGGAGAACAATTGCATCAGTGTGTGCTGTCAGCCGGGACTCGTGGCTGCTGGGGAGTTGCTAGGATACCTCTCTAAAAGGTACGATTCACTTGATCAACCACCAACCCAGTTTGCATGAGAACTATTATTCCTATCTTTGTTTTGTGCTAGCATCAACTGTGCATTAGATGTGCATGTGTGTTTAGAGCAAGCTACAGGTTGATTTTCATGTGTGTCCGTTTCCTCCTTTTGATATGCAATAAAACCCTCTCTGCTTCACAGCAAAGAATCCAGAGCAGTTAGAGTAGCAATTCCAGTAATCTGTAAAATGAGCATTGCTTCCAGAGGGGAACATCAGCCTAGAGAACCAAGAGAAGGTTTGACTTTGGATATGCATTTTTGGCATTATAGCTAAAGCTTCACTTTATATGTGTGAAGATGCAAGGGAATTTTAATCTCCTATGTGTTATTTTCTTTCCCCACTCTGAGCAGGGGGTTGGACCAGATGACCTGCCACTGTCCCAGCCAAAACTATTCTATGATTCTGTCATCCTTTCCACATTCCTCTGGTATTAATGCTCCCTTCCAGTGGAAATGCCTTGCACAAAGCTGCTTTGTTCCACTTGCACAAAGTTGTCTCAGAACACCTCCTGTGTGCCCAATTGTTCCTGAATATGGGAGTATTGTATTCAGGATGCAAACCCTTACCAAGTCTCTCCCCAGTAGCTGCTTCCTACATGCTTACCTTTCCAATGCCTTCTTTTTACCTCCATTTTCCTGTTTCCTGAAACGTATTGTTCAAACATTAGAGCATCTTGCCATCATTACTGTGAATCCTCTTTTGTCCCACAACTCTCTGCACTTTCCCTCAGACTTCCATAAACTCCTTTTGCTGCTTCCACCATGTCTTTCCTCTGATGGACCATCATTCCTTCCTTCTGTCTGAGCTGACTTCTGCTTTTCATCCCCTAGGCATGACAGTTATCCTCTCCCTATGTTCCCTTTATCTCCTCTCCCACGGTTTCTTTCCCCACTCTCAAGCTCCCTACGAGCTGTGTTGTGCTGTGTTCCCTCTCACCTGTGGGTGGAAGTGGTGTTGCAAGAAGGTAGGAAAGACGCTGGAAAGAGACGTGACCTTGTTTTGGAACTGAGTTGCCCACACATGAGCGCTAAGAGGCAGGTGCTGGAGCACTCTGCCCAGCGAGCAGGTACCAAGACATGGACACTACCCAGAGCACAAGGCTTGCCTGCTCAGAAGTTCTCCTCCATCTTAATTGGGGAGAGTGGCTGGCTTTGGAAGTGCCGTTTGTGTCCTTTAGGAGCTGCCCATCTTATCCCACCTCTGCAAGTCATTAGGTTTTCCTCACTGTCCTTTCTTGCCTTCTTGAAACTGCCAAGTGCTCCAGGCTGTTCTTCCCAACATCCTCCCTCAATGGCATGTCTGTGTTAGTCTGGGTATAGATACCCCTGCTGTTCCCAGTAACCGAAAAAGCTGCACATTGCTGTGCTAGGGTCTTGATGACCTGCTAATCTGAGTGCCTCTGACAGCCCTTCTGCCAACCCTCCTGCTGCTCCCACACCCCAGCCTTCCCAGTCGTTTTTCCTTTTTGCAGTGTTCTTGTCTCCACTGCTGCTCTCTGTGCTGTGATATATTGGGAGTCATGGGACTGGGGCTGTGTGCTGCTGTGTTGTGCAGAGCTTCTAACGAGCTGTAAGCTTCACAGTTTGCTGCTTAATAATTCTCATGGTAGCAAGGATGGGTAATGCAGGTGCTGTTATTCACTGGAGATCACTTAATTACTAGTACTCAGCATGAAAAAATCATGTTCAGATTGGCAAAGGGCACACACTGAACTCCCATACCTGACCTTCCTCTTGCTGTAAAGCTAACTCTGGCTTTGAATTCTCGGTTGAAACATCTTAAACTGCTGTGTGAACCAAGCACTTGAGCCTTGGGGGATGATCTTTGTTTAACAAGTAAGCATTAGTTTGACTGGTACATGGTTTTCCTTGTCTCATAACCCATCATGTACAGTAACAACAGCAGCACCTGGGTTTCAGAGGCATTTTTGACTCAACATGCTCTCTAAACCTACAGGTCTCATGCCACCCATGTGAAAACCCTGAGGAGATGAGAGGTGAAAGTGGCCTTCTCCAAGTCACAGTGGCCAGGGGTGGAAGTTAGACTAGGAATTTCCACATTGTCGTGCATTATAAGGCACTGTCCTCAATTTTCTTTGTGTATGGGCATCCTCTATCCAAGTCTCGGGTATAGTGCAGTTCTCGAACGAGTTGTGTTCAATTTTTTTTTTGCATAAAAGCATAAATCTAAGATGGAAACATTCCCAGGATTATTCTAAGGTCTTCTGAAAATCACGGCTCTCTGATATTTGGTTTGTTTCTGGTGACTACATCACAAATGCTGGCACCTGTAACATTTGTGAGCAAAGGACATAACTTCACCTTATCTGCTAAATCACAGCATCCTGCTACTACACCTGCAATCCAGTGGAGAAAAAAGCACGGTTAAAGATTGAGCATGATCAAAATTTAGAAGACTCACTGGAAATACTTAATTTTAAGCAATATTAATATTTTTATCTTCTCATCAGTTATAAATTACACTCAGGGTCTAGAGTTTCTCCAAAATGTAATCAAGTAAATCCTGATTTTAATGAGTGGCAATCACTAAACCTGGGAATAATTGTCCTGACTTTCTTAGCAGCAAAGCATTGCAGCGCCTCTTGAATTCAACGCAAGATTAATCTTCCTGGGGAAGCAGACTCTTGTCCTGGAATAATGTATCCCCATGTATAAGGTCTGCACATCAGTACATTGGAGATCAATAGCTCTTCTCCTGATTTGGCCAAATGATGGTGCAATCAGCCAGAGCTCAACTAGGAGATTGAGACAAAGTGTGTGTTGCTGTTCAAGGTACTTCATGCTTCTTGGAAGGGAACATGTTGAGTTTTATAAGTGAATCACAAAGTAATTGCAGGCTCCTGGTGGCTAAGGCTGAGACAAAGCACTGCTCACAGTGCTCTGGTTGCTCTCTGGTGCTGGTTCACTCACATGTTTCATTCCTGAGTAGCTCTTGTAATCACTGGCTGTGTACCTGCTGCTGCGCTGTGTTATCACACACTCACACAAGGAGCAGGGTTGGAAGGCACCCCAGTGGGTCACCAGGTCCAACATCCCTGCTCAGGCTGGGTCATCCTACACCACATTGCACAGGATTGCATCCAGATGGTTCTCACGGAAGGCTCCACAATCTCTGTGCAAGAATTGTTTATCTCAGATTAAAGTTTTATGAAATACATCAGGGCCTGCTTTCACTTGTGCAGACTGTCCTGGTAGTTTGATGTACCTTTCTTTCCCTAGCCATGATCTGAGGTCTTGGTCCCAACATTTATGTTGCCTGGGACAAGGATGCTTTCTCACCATAAGCAACAAATGTTTGAAAAAAGCTTTCCACAAGGTTCCTTCCCAAATTCAGAAGATATATTTATGACTCTGCATTTTATCATCTTACAGATTATTTAAGTTACTGCACGTAGGCTGTTGCTGGGCTGTTCCACGGCTGCATGAGCTGTGGGTCCCACAGCTGTGAAGCTTTCCTGTGTATCACACGAGCTCCCTTTAGAGGGCACCATTGACTTCCCTGAAGCCTACGTTGATGCTGGTGCTTGCTGTTAACGAGGCTTGTTACCCCTCTGAGGTAGGTTTCAGTATTTTTTTGCTCTAAGTATTTTGGATGCTCTAGGCTACTGCACATTATCTACCGTGTGCAAATAATTGATATAAAATTGACCTTGTAATAGACTTCTGAGGCCTTGGCTATGATCATTTTCTCAGCCACCAAGCAAAATGCTGGAAGGAACATACACTCCGGGATGCTGAATTGTGTCTTCTCACAAAGACCTTAAGCGGACCGGAAGGCTCAGCTTCAAAACATAGAGGCCAGCACAAAAGTGAGACTTCACTTCTACTGTGTGGTCTGGGAGATGCAGCTTCTCCTGTCACATCTGTGTGACTGGATCTGCAGAGATGTAGTGGATTCTCCTTCCCTGCAAATGTAGCTGTTTTACAGCAGACAGGATGTTTCTGCAGACAGATGTTTCATTTCATCTTCCTCTCTTCCACACTCAGTTTCTTTGTCTGCGGTCCCCAAGGTGGGCAGGACATGGCTGCATGGTCGTCTCACTTCATAAAGTGGTACCAAATGAGCACAGCTTTTGAGGCTTGTCTGTGACATGAGTTCCTTTCTAGAATGAAGGAAGTTGCTTTTAGATTTTTTAATCTACATTTCTGCTTCTTGTCTTTAATGAAGAAGTATGGATATCAGGGAGGTAGAGAAAGGGTCTACTGCAGCCTCACAGCTTCAGGCAATGCACAGTTCAAGGGAAGTCCACAGTGAGGTAAGCAGGATAATTGTGAAAATAATAAATGTCTGCTCTGCAACAAAAAATGAGATTTAATTTTAGAATTGAACACTCAAAAGGATGTAACTCATTTTTCCAGACAATTATTGTAATTTCATGAAGAGCATCCAACAAAGTAGTCATTGAGAGGCTTACCTGGTCTCTCACTCCTTGTTACTGCTTATATCCTCTTCAGTGCAATTGCATCAATCGTCCTCATACATGGGGTTATATTTTCTATTTGTGCAGTTAATTAACTGCAGGGCTGCCTGAGCCTTTCTCTAATATCGCAGATGACTGAGGACTGTCCAGTGTTTGCAGCACTCGAGCTGGGTTTTTGATTGTGCTCATAACATTGTCTTCTTCATTGGCTTGGGAGGTGCCCCTGGCCCCCAGTGGGAGCAGCTGACTGCTACAGGCAGGGGGCAGGGCTGGGTTGAAGGCAGGTTGAAGGCTGAAGAAAAGCCCAGGTGAAGGTGTAAAAGCCATCCTTTGGAGGATTGCAGGGGGGTATGGCAAGCACCACAGAGCTCTCACAGGGCAGAGGCAGCAGCTGGAGGGCAGCCCAGAAGATGTCCCCAGGTGTGTAATCCTGTGAATCTCACCAACCCATCACTTACCTCTTCTTCCAACCCTGTCACGGGTGATTTTCATAACACCCAGCCGATTAAACCTCTTATTCAGCAAACTCAACATAATTTTATTTTGTGTTAGTGGCACTTACTGTTTCACTGTTGCACCTCTATCCCCAAAAGCTTTTCAACCTCACTCTTGCAACACACTGAAAACATCAAATCTCTTCTGAAATATTACAAACTTTTTTTTTCCTAGTTAAATCAGCAGACCCACGTTGGAAAAAAAATCTAGTTCTACCAAACTTCTAGTTTATTTATTTAGTCATTGATGGCAGGCATGTTTACATCTCTGTGATCCTAAACCTTGGGGAATTACATTTCATTTCAGGGCTGCTGGGTCTGCAAAATCCCATGAGATTTTTGGCTTTGATTTAAAAATAAACAGGGTGGTTTTTTCCTATGGTTGTGGAGCAAGCCTTGAAAGACAGAAGTTGGGGACCTCAAAGAAAAAGAAAAGAAAGCACATTTAAGATATAAAAATGTATGATTAAATAAGAAAAGCTTCCAAGTGCATATTTCATCTTGTGCTTTTTTAGAAAAATATTTTCATTTTCATGACAGAAAGAGACAATTCATGATTTTGGATTTCCTTGAAGGAAGGTTTCTTCAAGTCCCCGTCAAGCAGACCATGAGTTTCAGGCTGGAATACACCATAACACTGAACTCTGTGTTCTTCCTTAGTAATAGAGGATGTATCCTCTATTAATTAAATAAATATATATTATTGGTATCTCCACCTTGCAGGAGAAGAACAAATACACAGAATCTGACTCTTCCACAGCTCCTGGCTCCCAGGTACATTAAGGGAGCCATGCAGTTACTACACCCACTTTGTCCAGTTTCAGACTTGAAGGGCCATATTTAAATCTTGGCTCATATGGGAACCAGTGGGGTTGGTGACAGCCTCTCTGAAATCACAGGTCCTTTGTACATTTATTCTTCTCTCTTCAAAAAGGTGAGAACAGTGGTGTGTCTCAAAGCATTACCAGTTAACTTAGTAGTAATTGTAACCCTTTCTGTGATCTTCCTCCTCTCACAGTTCAATGGTCTGAGACACCTCAGAGTTGAAAGCATTCCAGGTTGTACAATCCAAATTGAAATGAAATCAGCTACCTGGTGATCTCAGATGTTTCACCTGATCTGTTTCAAAACCATTTATAGAACACTTGACTCTCAAACCAAGTTCAAGAGCACTCAGGCACTTGATCTGCAGGGAAAGCAGTGGACAGCAGGTCCTGAAACACTCCTGAGGCCACCAAGTGTGGAGCACCTCTGAGTAGAAGGACCCAGTGGGCTGCAGCAGTGTGTAGGTGGACATGGGTGCTGTATGTGATATCTGGTGTTTATCTCATTAGCTTGCTGCTCATAGTGATCCTTCATGGGATGAGCTGGTGCCCAGCTGTCAAAAAACAGAACTAGCAAAGCAGAAGGTGGCCACAGACACAAACGAAACCTCAGCCTGGTGTTGGTTCTTGCACTTTCTAAGCAGTTCCCTGCCACAGGCTCAGCTACAGTGTAAAAAAGAAAAATACCTGGCACCCTGGACACCTTGTACGCTCCAAATTCACCTTTCTACCACAAATTGCATGGGTAATCCTAGTCCTCAAGTGAGTTAACAGCAGTTGAGAGAGAGGCTTTCAGCAGCAGAGGAGGATGCTTCTCTTCTCACAAGTACACTCTTGGCTCTCATCTTTCTGGAGGCTTGTCCCAAAGAGAGCAGCACTTCACCTGCCTCAGCCTGAGAGAGGTTTTCTACAAAAGGTGTGTTCTCCTGATCTTCCTCTTCTGAAGCTCAGTTACTGTCAGTGCTGTCCCTGGATGGTCTGGCCATTGATGCCAAAATTATGAAATTGTTCCTCTGTCACTATGTCTATAATGTGTTCTTCTTGGATTTTAAGCTAGACATATGTGTCCAAAACACAGTTGGCTTACTCCTAGAAAAGTCCCAATTCAAAAGTCCAATTTGCTTTATTTAAGTGGAGGCTGTAATTAATACAGCAAGAGTGTTGCATGTTTCACATTTTTGTAAAGATTTTCTTTTTACTCCATTTAATGGTCTTTTATAACTTTCATGCAAGGTTTAGATGACCAACACCTAGACCTCTGTTTCAGTGTAACAGCAGAGAAGCAGAAGGCACCTCTTCATCATAAAACCCAGTCCTGCAGAGAGACAAAGGAACATGGCATCTTGTCCTTAGCTTAAGCTGAATTATCTCAGCCTTAAGACTGAGTTGCCTGGGTTGCTTGTGCTTCCTTCTAGAAAGCTGTTCTCACAGCTTCAGTGACAAGAAAGCCTCTGATTTTCAGAATTACTTAAATGGTACTCTTCTGTTTTCCCACTGACTCTAAGGTGTTTCTGAAAGAAGCAACCCTTGCTTTGCTTTGTGATGCCAAATAAGTCAGTTCCTCTTATCTCCTCTGGAAACACGGCTCTGTGTGCCCTGTACTGTCCATATAGCCTCCAAATTTGTATGAAGTCCTTTCTCTGTGAGCTTCTCAGGCAGAGGTAAATTGGAGCAGGTGTCTGCTAGAATCATTACTAAATGATTCATTACTAAATAGCATATTCAATATCATTACTAAATATTATTTTGAGTTGAATTTGATACATGGATGTGACCAGCTTCAAAACTAAGGGAGCTAAGACCCAGGCATGTGATCTCTGCTTCATCTCTTAATAATGAATAATTATTATGTATTATTGATTTCTTATCAGTTATTGTAGTTTACAGTATTTTGCTCAAAACACTAATGAAAATGTGGCTGCAGCTATATTAAAATTCTGTTACAGTTTTTCAAATATAATTAAATTTGTCATCCAATGTATTGCTGATAACTGATGGGACCTACACAATCCCTGTAATTTTCAGCTTTGTGGGCTAACTGCCTTTCACACCTAGCAAACACAAAGGACAGTTATGATGACAATTTCCCATTGTTTCTGTTGAGGGACAGGAATATTATTATTTAAGCAACTGGTGTTAAATACAAAAGGCATAAAAGCTCTTGCTCCTACTCAGGGTGTCATGCCTTACACATTTAAAGACAGTGTTAATCTTTTAAGCCATCACTTTGCATTGAAGCTTCAGGATTAGCTCACCATATAGTGTGACTCCTCAATTTCTTTTTCTTTCCCCAGGATGCAATCTCTGCTCCCATAAGCACAAATGTTCTTTTTCCAAGTATTTAAATGTTGGGCTTCACTGTAAATTAATTCTGTTTGCCTGTTTGTGCTCAGTTTATTGCATCTGCTAGAGGGAACACCAGTCTCTCTTCAATCCTTGTTTTGTTTTATGTACAAAATTTATCAACAGTATTATATATGCTCCCAATTCACTGATACAAGTAAAATAATGGGAAGACACAGGGCAATGCACTAAAAATATGCTTCCTTAGTAAGGATTTTCCAGGAATGCTTTCCAGAAATATTTGAGATCAATCAGTTAACTGCTTTTATCATCTACTACCTTAGTGATGATTCAGCAAAGGTGTAATCTACAATAATCAAAATTCCATATATATATATATATATTTATATATGTATATGTATATATTTGTATTTGATATATTGGATTGGCATTTAGACATTTATCAACCAAATCTGTGACATGACTAAAAGGATGTTGAGTTGCTTTGGAAAAAGACTTTATTGTCTTATTTTCTCACTGGTATTGATTGCATGCCTCTCCTGTAATTTGTTTAATAATTAAATCCCATATATACTCTTCTGTTAAATTTGCCAGAACTGATGTTAGGCTGACAGAAGAATGGTTAATTTGGTAATCCTTTCAATGCCTTTGACATACAAAAACACATTGAGAGTAGCCCTGTGGAGAAAGATAAGGTGGTTCTCATTAAAAAAAAAAACAGGACAAAAGCCAACAGTGTGGACTTGCCACCCAAAAAGCCAACCACATCCTGGTTGCATCAAAAGAGGGATGGCCAGCAGGTCGAGGGAGGTGATTCTCCCCCTCTGCTTCTGACACCCTACCTGGAGTGCTGCATCCAGGCCTGAAGTTCTCAGCACAAGAGAGACATGGACCCATTAGAGCAGGTTCATAGAGGGGCCAAAATGATGCTCAAAGGGCTGGAACTTCTATGTAGACAGGCTGAAAGATCTGGGACTGTTTGGCCTTGAAAAGAGAAAGTTTCAGGGGCACCTTATAGCAACCTTCCAGAACCTAAAGGGGGCTTATAAAAAGACTGAGAGTGACTTTTTACACAGGCAGTTAGTGATAGGACAAGTGGGAAAAGTTTTAAACTGAAAAAGAAGAGATTTAGATTAGATGTTAGAAAGAAATTCTTGACTGTGAGGGTGGTGAGACAGTGGAACAGGTTGCCTGGTGAAGCTGTGGATGCCCCATCCCTGGAAGTGTTCAAGGCCAGGTTACACAGGACTTGGAACAACCTGGTCTAGTGGGAGGTGTCCCTTCCTGGGTGTCCCTTCCCTGTGGCAGGGAGGTTGGAACCAGATGATCTTTGGGGTCCCTCCCAATCCAGACCATTATATGATTCCGTGATACATTCTTGTATGTAGCTACATTTTTTTTTCTTCTTGCTTGTCTTAATTTTAAAGGCAAAAAATATACCTCAAAATACAGTTGCTCTTGGCATAAACCAGCATATTTCCTATTGCCTTCTTTTCAGTTTAGGGCAGGATGAGACTATCAAAGTGTTTTTCTAAAATCAGATGCAAAAACATGAATTAATCATCCAGAAAAGGAAGAACAATATGTATTTGTATACTAAGTCCATCTATTTCCAGGAAGCATCCTTTAGTGATGAGACAATTGCTTCTCTTCATCTTGTGGGTACAATCATTTCTGCTGTGCTTTTACACTGATGCTTCTCCACTGTGACACACTCTTCTTTCTTCATTAATTTCAGGTGACTGCTGTTCTTGTCTCTGCACTCAGCATCTTTTGTAGCTATTTACAGACTAGGAAGCTTGGTTTGCTCTCTTCAGACTTTGGCTAGTCCTGGCAAGACCCCAGATTTGTTTGTCTGAGGAAGTGGTTGGGATCTCATTGCTTTTCTCATTAAACCATAGTGAGGTTTCCCTTTCACAGAGAAATGTCTCAGACACCTGAGAAGCTGAGAGCTAGAGATGGGTAGAAGACAGTTTCCCCTTGCTGCAAAATTATTTCAGATTTCAAAAGCTGTCCTATCCTATTCTGGGACAAATATTTTTCCAGACAGGATTGAGAGAGCTGGAGGTGGTTTGGGGTACAGCACATGTATGCAGACTCTGCCACCCTGACCCAGGGTAGGAATTTGGTCTGTCCTCTGCAAGGCCCACAAGGCAGCTCTGAGGAGAAGGAGGTATAGGTTAAGAAACCTAAGTTTAAGAATCTGATTGGAGGTTGTAGAAGCATATCAGACACCTCCGCTTCTTCAGCTGGTGGGTGTCAATGGAGCCAGTTCAACTCTCTCTGAAGCAGGCGCCCTGTTGCCAAGTCAAGCAAACTGTGTTGATCCTCTGCTTGATTCAGTCACCTGCACATGGGGCTTTGAAATGCTCTATGCTGCCTTGCCTGGCTTTGCAAGGTGCACATCTCTCCTACTTCCTGTGTCAGCTCTACGAGAGCTGTGTAACCCTTGCATTAAATAAACATCCCTATCCCACTAGGGAGGGACCTTGACCCAAATCCATCACCTCTAAGTCAAGTAAAGAACAAATTTCTTTCTCCGGATGGTAGATATGTCATTTATACAAAGTGGAACAGCCTGGATAGCTGAGAATTTTCTGGAGTGGGAGAAAAAGAAGGATCAGAGTGAGCAGTGCCTGCATCCCAAAAGTTATTGAATATTGCCAGAGGAGCCATTGCCATAGTTATTAGTAGTAAAATATTTTGGAAAAAAAAAAAAGTTTGACAGCAAATGCATTCCAGAAAAAAAAAAAAAAACACATAGAAAATTCATGACCTGATGCTCCTAATCCACACACTTGGAGTACAGCTCATGCTCAGAGCAGTGCTGGTTTATCTCCTGCCTGGAGTGCAGCTCTGCCTTTGGGGGAATTGCTGAGCTGTGTCTCTCCTGCCTCAGTCCACTGGAGCTGGCCCTGCAGCAGGAAGCTCTCCTGCAGAGGAGTCCCTCCAGGCAGGCAGCACTTAGCCTCCACAAGGAAAGAACATATACAGGCAGTGGAGGGTGATGGGGTGAGTCTGCTGTGGCAGACTCAAGGAGATAAGAATGCTCCTTTTGAAAGACGAAGTTGAACTGCTCGCCCCTGTGTCCCTCACAGCTCCATGGCTGGCACCTTTGCAGAGACCGTTTGAAGCCTCTTTCTGCTTTCAGTCTCCATTTTACAACTGAAGATAGAATTTTGGAGATAAAGCTTATGCTTCTAAAATCCCACTTTATGTATTATGATCCCTAGAAATGTTGGTGGTTTTTTTCTGGCTTAATTACACTATGAAACACACAAGACCACTTCTCACATCCTCTTATATAGCATAATTTTTTTTAATAGACAAGGAGAAAATGCAAATACTTTGCTTGGATTGACAGGGTGTTGAAGTGATGTTGTATTTTCTCTGTTGTGATTTTTTATTAATTAAGCAGTAGTTCTGTATGTAATTCGTCAAGTCCAACATGATTCTTCATCCCCTCTTGAAATTACTCTGCTTTCAAGTTTTCTGAGTCCAAAATGGCCTGGATGCTGCACATTACGATACACCTTTTTCTTCTTTTTTCTTCTTTTTTTTTTTTTCCCTCTCCTTTCTTGTTGTCTGGGATAAAAAAGTCTAGGAAGTTATCAGCTCAAATACAAATCAGCTATTATATATCCACCTAGCCCAGTGCAAGTTCTTTCAATGTTACTATTTGGCTTCAGTTCTCTGTTACCCAAAAGGACACAAGGACAGTTTTGGTTTTGTGTTTTTGAGGGTTGAATAAACTCATCATCTTCCTACATCTATCCTCCAGCAAATCTGGAGTTTCCACTTCCAGAAATTCTTTTGAGATATTTTAGCTAACAAAACTGCCTAATTTCTGATTTTATTAACAGGGAATATTTACAGAATGCCAAATCTCTTCTGAGGTCCTTCATTAAGGCTTTTCTTTAATACTGGGGCTTGGAAGGCTGCATGTGTTCCAGGCCACACAGTGTTCAGAGTAATTGATAGCCTTTGGAAACCAGAAATTTAGAAGCTGTTGGTCAGTGTTTCTGACAGAAGTACGAGCATCTTTTCATGCACAGACACTACTTGTTAAAATGACTCCTGGGAGGTATTTTCTTTGGGTTGTGGGTGGCTGACAAGAAGGTACTATGGTTTTGGCAACTGTTTTCTGCATGGTATTTTTTCCCCTCTCCTTTAAGAAGTATGCTATCTAGGTATAGCCTAGGGGCATATCTTCTGTGCTAAAATGAGTTGAATTTTTCCAACTGCTTTTTTCTTCCCTGACCCCATTCTATGTAGAACTTATCTTAAGAGCAGTAACCATCGGGACTGTCCCCTATTGGTGAGGCAGTCCATAATGACAAGGACAAACCAGCATCCCTGCAGATCCACTGGGAAAAGGGAGAATCATATATTTCAGTCAGGCACAAATACCTGAAAGCTGATTCAGCAGCTGCAAGACTCAAACAACTCTCTTTGCAGAACAAATACTTCCTTCTACAGAGAAAGAGAGAGAAAGAGAGAGAGAGAGAGAGAGATACTTTTTCTCTCCCACCTTCCAGACCTATTCCTAACTGCCTCTCCATCTGTTTCTCAAGAACCTTAACATAATTTCAGGCTGTCTTCTTCACCCACTTCTCTTTCTGGGATGCCCCAATGGAGCTCCACTTCTGCTTCTTTTGTCTCCTTGTGTAACTGCTGTTCCCTTATACAGCAAATATTTCTGTGCAGGTGATAGAGGTGGTTTAACTTCTGTGCCTCTCTCCTCTGTTCAATCCTGTCCTCTGGCAACTCTTGAATAATTATCAGCTGCCAGAGTGACTAACACAGATCTCAGCCAAGCCTTCTCCCAGGCTCCTTCCTTTGTGGGGAAGATTGTGCTGGTCATCCCATGCTGCTGACATTAAGAGCCTAGAACTAGGGATATGCTTTAAGTCACACTTCCCATCTTCAGGCTCTTTCTGTGACTTTCATAAATACAGATGTTTACATGCCAAACATCATATGTATAAAATATATTTATTTGTGGCTTTTCTCTTCTAGGAGATGCAGTTTCACTATCCACCAGCTGGAAGAGAAGTCACAAGCAGGTGCCGAATGTGACAGCCCTTTCTTCCTAAGGCCATTACAGACAACCAGGTACCTTGGTGCTTTCTTACCACTTACAAACACTGTGCAAGGACCTGGCAGTGGCATGGACCAGGCAAGGCTGGGGGATGCTCATTGCTCTTCAGGGGCAGGGAGGCTGTGAGGTCACGGGCAGAGGAGCACCTGGGGGGTGACACTCCAGCTGTGAGCTGTGTGATAGGAGACCCTCAGCCAGCTGAGTGGGAAGGGCTGCTCCAACAGCACTGATCCCACACAGGTGCTGCAAGGTCAGTTTGAACTGGTCAAACAGCATTGCTGAAGTTTTGGAAAGGTGAAAATTCAAAGTCAGGCTCTACCCATGCCATGCCACCAACAATCTCTGATTTGTGAAAATTAATGGCCTTGTTGTTCTTCTGGCTTTGTGCATCATGCAATGAGATCATGATCCATGACTACAACTCCTATGCAATAAAATAATACTAATAATTAATAATAAGAAGAATAATGAGTTGAGTTTCATTACATGTCTTGCACTGCTTAAAATCCCCGGTGAGCAGTTACTGTCAGCGAGAATATTTAATGTCTGGATGCAATTTGAAAATGTAGTGCAAATGACAGTGTAATAAAACAAAGAACTTCATCAACTTCTAATTGAAATTAATGAGGACTGAACTTCTACTTTGTGTATAAAAGAAGAGACTTTTCCCCCGACCTAAAAGCTGTTGGCTCCAGGAGGGGCATGACTCAATTTGAATTATCTTCTTTTTCTACCTCAAAAAGATTTTACTGCAGAAAACTAGTCTTATTTCAGACAACCAGTAAATATCATATGGATTTAAAAGTTAGACTTTTCTCTTGATTCCTGCAGAAATGTTTTCCCTATGTATTAGCAGATCTGTAAGAAATCATAACCATCTGTATTTTGTGAGACTAGGAGCTGAAAATACATTCCTTATCTAAGAGACTATTTTCTACAATACTATTTCAGAAATTTATACATAGACCAAATCTTAACAAAAAAGACTCTGCTATTTCAAGGTCATTTTGAACCTCTGTGGCAGAGGTATGACTATTAGTAATGTCATCAGGCAGAAGCACAGTGCACTGAGGCATGCCAGCGTGTTTGTCAAAATGGCTGTGGAAGCCCTTTTCCCATCCCCTGGCAGCAGAAGGGAGTAACAGAGATGGCTGGAACTGGCCATTGCATTTTATTACCATGCAATAAGACAGGCAAATATAATTCTCCATGCTAACATTTGGCAGTGGTACAATTTCACAGACCCCTAATGACTGCAGTGGAGCACAGTTCAAGCCACTCAGCTCCAGGTAACTGAAGTCTTCCTTGTCTTCCAAGTTTTCCAAGTTATATGTAATATCTACTTTTCTTGTAACTTTTTTGCTATGAAACCTGCTAAACCAAGAATTAATATTTTCTTTTTTTTTTTTTTTTTTACTAGTTTGCACAGCTTTGCAGAGCTTTAAGAATGTCTAAAATGCTGCAAGCTTTAGCACAGCCATTTAGGTCATTCCACATTGCTATACTGCAGCTGTTTGCATTACATCTTGTGGGTCACTTGTGAAGGGAAGAGTTGTTGTGATGTACTGCACTGGCCAACAGCAGGCACAAATCAGGAGAATTGTACTTGGAGGCATATCATTAAATTTCAACAAACAGGCTTACTGGAGAAGTCATTCTTCCTGTGAGATCACTAAAGCTGCCATTGTCCATAAACTATTTAGAAGACCTGAGTAAAGGGCTACTTAAAGTCTTTGGCTGATAAGGTTTAATGCTGTGTTTTCTCATTCCTTTGTTTATGATTCTCCTGCTTGCCAGTGGTTTCTTCTCAGTGCCTAAATAATTTGTGTTCACAGGCACCTACTTTCAGGACTGTTGGAAAGATAGGATATTTAAACACTACCTCCATCTAGTACCTACAGAGAGAACTAAAGGTCTGTAAGTTTTTGATGCCACAACATAAATGGATGTTTATCTTGTGATAAAAGCATGCCACACAAACCTCAAAGAAGGTGAGTTCAGGCGACAGTTTTTGCCTCAGATACTGTTGGTTTGTTTCTTTTCATAGCAGTTACATACACTCCTTCTAAAAATATATTTTTTTTATACCATCAGCCTGCATTCTGGGTCTAACTCAAAGACTGTGAAGAAAACTGAGATTATTCTAAGCAAAGATTAAAAAATCTCTATAAATAGGATAGAACTTGTGATATTTTCTTCCATTTTACTTTAATCAAATGTGACAATATAAAAACTAAAACTTTTGTTTTCTGAAAATGTTATTAGTCTGCACCTTCCAGAGACAAAGGAAGCAGCACCCAGAATCCACAAACTCTTCTCCAAAATGGTTACCCTCTTGGAACAAGAAACAGCTTGTCAAAATCCCATCTTTCATAATGGAATTTGCTACTTCTTGATGGAGAAGGGTTCTTCCTGCAGCAGTATTATACACTTACAAGACATGAATCAATTTACATTTTAATCATGGGGGGCCCATCCCATCAGTTGGTGAGAGTGCTTTTAATTTACCTGAACTCAGTCATTGGGTTGATCCCAGCAGATTTGCTTCTACGGCAACACCTGCTTTTATCATGTCATCTCTTGAGTATTCAGCCTCCATAAAAATAAATAAATTCTCCTGAAACTGTGCTAAGTTCCTTACCAATGAATCTCCTTTCATTATATGAAATTCTAAATAAAAAAAGACAGGTTTATTTTAAGCTTTTAACAGACTGTTGTAGTTAATCGTGTGTATCAGGCAAGAGGCTTGGTTGCTAAGAAAATCTTTGGCATGTTTCCATGGGATTTGTGTGTTATTGACAGAAAAAGTACCAAATGATAGGAAATGCATCTGCTAATTTGAATAGTGAAAAAAAAAAAAAAAATAGAACAATTTTCTGCCCAACTTTTGAGTTAATGCAAGCTCAGGCCAAAAATAACACACATCCCATCAATTTACAGAAAAGATTTTTGGCTTCAAAGACTTGATTAAGATTATAAAAAAAATAGAATACCCATTTCAATGTGGATAGAACATATGGATCTCCGGTTGTCAGTGGTTTCCCTTACACTGCTGCACAGAGTTTCCTAGAACAAGCTTAAAGCTAAAATACGTTCTGGAGGTGATCTGCAGAAACACCCGGTGTGTTTGTTACTTCCAGAAAAAATATCAGCTGTATTTACATTGAATGTTCTCCTGTATGCAGTTGTCTGCCATGTGATCAGGCAAACCTTTCTCCATAGTTTTTCCAGCTGTCCCAATTATCATGGTCCAGAAGAGAGGGAGAAAAACAGCCAGAGATGGGGAAGACAAAGTGGGGCCTCCTTTAAAAATCCCTGACAGTGTTTGCCCCAGGAAAGGACACAGCAGTAGGCATCCAGGGCTTTAGTTGAGCAAAGCCTGCCTAGAGGAACAGATGCCTAGTACTGGGTCATAGCCTGGAGCTCAAAATGCTGCCAGACAAGTTTTGCCAGGTGCTGGAGCAGCCAGTTGCAGAGAAAGCCAGCAACCCCAGTGTGGAGATGGAGCCCTGCACAGGCCAAGATTTAAAGACTGGCTGACCATGAAAAACATACCTATTCCACTTCAAAACTTTTTCTTTTTTGTACTTAAATATGGACCAGAGTCATCCGGAAGTCAAGAATTAAGCAATGGGTTAGATCTTATTGATATATTCTCAGAAACCATCATTTTAACTGCTCTGTATTTAGACACTTGGCTACACTCCATAATCAGTGCATATAATCAGTGCATGACCCCATAATTTAGGATTTTGGAAAAGGAATGAGTCCCTCAGGTCTACAAGCCAAAGAAAACAGTGGATGTATTGTGGGAGGATATATTGTTTAGCAGGATAACATAGTTCAACAAAGTAATGTGGTGGCCAAGGAGACTGAGAACAAAGTTCCTGGACACCCTGAGAACACTGATCTGCAGTGTAAAGTTCATGAAATCTTGTGGAAAGTTAGTTATTCTGTGGGATAATAATTTTATTTTGACTTCTTGAATTCCTGCTACTTTTAGGCATCATTTTTTATTCCTGGACAAGGAAAATCAACTGTAGAGCTGAAGTCTATAGCCATATAAGGCATGCGTGGGGCTCAGTAGTTGCCACCTAGAGTGTTCTTTTACCTTGTGAAAGAAACCTGGATTTTTTGTTCTCTTTCATTTAAAATAATTGTTCCTTATTTCAGTTTAAACATGGGAGGATTTTAAAGGCCAAGGAATAGGTTTTATGCCTCTAGTTACCATTGAGCTAATTAAGCAGCAAAGCAGTACTGGACAATGAGGGAATCTTATGGAGGCAAGAAAATCGAGAGTATATTACAATGTATCGAGAGTATGTTACAATGCAGTAATAGCATTGGAGAGAATGCTTCATTTGTTGTGGAAGATAAGCAGCCAGGGATCTTTTCTGTTTTCTTTCTGCTTCTCTTTTTTTATCCATTCTGTGACTTTGGGCAAATCCTCCCAACTTCTTGGTCCCTTAGTTTTCCCTTTCTACAAAACAAAGAATCAAACTACTTTGCTGGAATTTTGGAGGAATGGATGTAGTGCTTTATAAATATGTAATGAGTTCTATTTTTGCTAGGAGGCAAAATGGACTACTATATATATAAATTTAATGTTTGCCACTGGCTTTGGAATTTTTTTAAGACATGCCAGTAAGAGAATATACTTAGAAGCTAGTCTGACATACTCATTGAGTGTCAAAGGTTTGCATCAAATATTTAATTTGAGCTTCTCTATGAGTCTGTTTTTAAAAGAGCACAGAGACAAGGCACATTTGCTTAGCCTGCATATCCCTAGAAAGAAATGGGATATACATTTTTAAACCATTTTCATTTACTTATGAGAAGAATATCTATCTGCAATACTTCATGTATAAAATGCTTCATGGGCGCATAACATATGTACAGAGCATATGTTTTAATTTTAGTTCAGTACAGTATTTCAAATTTAAACAAATTAGCCCAAGGCATAAAGTACTACAGACCATTTTTTCTGTTTTTAATACCAGCCAGATTGTAGAGAAGCATTACTAATGAAAACAGCAATCATAAACCTGAGCATATTTTACTTACCACATGTTAGTAACACAATATACCTCTTTTTCTTAAATTTAGATTTTCATATAGTGAAAAAAATTAATTGGTAATGAACTCTATCCTGCTATTTCTTCACAGATTTTTGTCATCACTGTTTTAAGAAATTTTGAGTTGATAGTACCATTAAAATATTCTTATTCAGGGCTATCTGCCTTCAACTTGTTCAGTTTCCATGCTCAGTAACCAGGAAACTCGGACACCACAATCCCTGAACTACTTCTAAGATAACTGCTAATGATAACTAGCAAAAGCAAGTCAGAAGGTTTAAATTTACTGTTCAGGAGTCCACATTTCTAATCCTGAGAAATGGTATCTATTATGTATATTGAACATGTACTCCAGTAAATTCTCCTTCTCCCACAGAAGGCTTAGCTGTACAAATAGGATGCTGTTTTACCAGTTACAAATATTCTATGGCAATACCATAGGTAGTTGCATTGCTAGTTACATAAAATTTTGTGGTGAAGCCTCTTTAACTTCACTCAGAAGTCAGAAGTACCCTCTTGAGAATCCTCTCACTAAAGGGAAATTGAATAGTTAATATTATTGCATGTTACTGAATACTCAGCTACTGCAAAGAATTGTGTTAAGTCATTTGAATAGAGATAATAAATAGACTGCTTCTTCTTTTCTGGGCAGCAAATGGGGCATTGTTACAAGAAAAGATTAAAGACCAGGTTTAAAGTCTATGTAAAGAAATACATTTAAGTCTCCTATCAAAATGCATTTGGGTACCCCTCCTTCTGTTCACAAGAACTCTTTCATCAGACAGGGCTTCCTACAGCATCCTCATTTGTGGAATCTATCTGTCTGACTTGCTCGTATGAACCCTCCTCATTGGTACTAAATGAAGGTATCTGGGATGGCTTGAGCAGAACTCATTTAGGTCTTTGACACCTTCTCAGGAATGACTTACAAGCAGCTCAGCTGGGAGGCTGAGGAGGAGGGAAATCTCTGGTGCAAAGAGGCAGAGAAAAGGAGAGAAAAGGGAGGTGTGTCTGTAGGGAGAGGGCACTCAAGGGGAATGAGGGTAGGAGAAGAGGACTGAAAACTCTCCCATTGGCTCAGCTAGAACTGGAGGGAGACGTGCCCATGGCAGGGTCGGTCAGAAAGGGATCCAAAGGATGGACTTGGTGGAACTTGTGGAACTTGCTTTCAGGCACTCAGTTAAAGTTGTCCTGCTCAGTGCAGCACCAGCAGCACCAGCACACAGGAGACCATGAGTACAGCATGTGCAGCTGTCATCCCACCCTGACTCTGCTTCCCATGCCACACAGAGGTGCACACACCCACAGATAACCCTCTGCAGGGAGACCCCTACACCCCTTGCACTCACAACTTTCTTCCTGTTTCTTCCTCAGAAAGGAGAAGGCTGAGTGACTCACTTTTTACAATTGTCTTAGAGTGAGAAACTTAAACTAAGGTCTGGTTCCAGATCTCTCTCCAGCTTGAGACAATTTAAACTTTAGTTGCTCCTCTGAGGAATTTTCAGCCCTGTATGGATAAAGAAATATTTTAACTTGATGTGCCATTTTCCAGAAATCCTCTATTTTTAATATTTTTTTGAATAGCAGCACATAAGTACCACCCTGAAGGGTTTATGTTTCCCCAGTGAGTACAGTGGGGTTCTGCAGGGAGCCCAGCCTTGTCCGCATGCATTCTGTGTGTGCTAACAACGCCCGACAGACACACCCCCCTTGGGGACAAACTGCCTCTTTCCTGGAGAGTCCTGTAATTGAGCAGACACCAGACTACTCAGCCTTGTAGGACTGCCCTAAAACAGGAATGTGGTTTAGGCGTATAAGGAATGGAAAAGCACTCCCAGGATTAGACAGAATAGATTCAGATTCTAATTTCTGCATGAATCTTGTTTTAATTTCCTTTTTCTTTTTTATCTCTCTGAGATCTGGTCCTAAAACTCTTGCCTGGCATCATATAAACATGCTGCAATGGAGCAAGAAGTGGAATTCTATGTCCAGCTCTCAGATTAATTGAATACCTAATTTGTGTTTCCACACGGCCACAAGTATTCATTTATTTATTGCAAGATGCATCAGTGCAACAAAATAAACTTTTCACATGAGCTCCCACAGACCTCTTCTTGATTTATGGCATTATACTAGAAGCTCAGTCAAGCTAATTTTGTTCACCAGATATCAAGGGAGCAAATTTTAAGTGCTGTGTTGAAGCGCTTTTCTAGTTTGAATTTTATGTGAAAACCAACAGAGTCTACTTTGACTCATTCCAGTGCAGATGAGAAGAAACTCTACTGCAACTGTGGCACATGAAAAGCTGCCTGTTTCAAATAGTCATTTCTTAACATGGTAGTCACTTTCTCATCTCTCTTTTTCTCATCTCTCTGTTTCTTGGTTATAATTAATCTTTAAAAGAAGAATGGTCCAAAATTTAAATTAACTATAAAATCTATAAAAATATAAAATGAAGTGTCTGAACCCAGGCCTTTGACAATTACATTTATTACTGCACACTGACTGAAAAAGATTCTGCATTAGATACAGAAGGACAATTGACATCAAGCAGGCACTTGACATAAAGTGCAACAATATGTATTAGAGAGGAAAGGCATTTGTGGGGCATTTGATTAACATACTTTTAATTGGACTTTCCTGCCTCATTGGTTTTATTCTTTCAATTTAGTTCAAGCTGCTCAAATACGTAAATAGGCAAGGCACCTACTACAATTAACACAATACACTGTTTGCAAATGACCATATTTCTCAGATTGTGTACACACAAATAGGATATTGTGCAAATATTGCTGAACTCCTACAGAAATATAAACAGGCAAGGAAAGTCCATTATTGAGCAAGAAGAAAACCAAACAACCAAAGAAAAATAACACCAACACCCTCCTCTTTGAAAGCTATTTGGGTCCCTTGAGCTTTGAGATTTGTTTTCAACAGCAATTTTAACTTTAGTTCAATATGTCAGTAAAAATTCATAGGATGTTCTGTCAATATCATTCAAGCTCAAATTTGAGAGTACTAATGCTAAATTTTGTTCCCCATGTGATGCTCTCTAATCATATAAAAGAATGTGTAAGATCATACTTGTATATCCACATTCAAGAAACAATACTGAAAAGCAAGCATATACTGCATAAAGGATGCCTAGCGCATAGAAACACAACAGAAAATGCTAAATCCTATTGCTATTTATAATGCTGAAAATATTCCAGGGTCTTTTTTTTTTAAGATCACATTTTAGGTGCTATTAATCTAGGATGTAATTAAAAAAGAATATTTAAATTGCACAATTGCCAATAAAACACATTAAACATTTAACAACTGAAAATCATATAGGCAATTTGGATTTGATACTTGCATTCTCAGAAAATGTGAATGGCATCTGGGCAATAAAGCACATGGACAGAAATTCCACAGCCAGGATATAAGCTGAGTGAACAATTTGCTCCAACAATATTTGGAAGAAAAAGAACAGACTGAAAACTGCACATCTTCCATGTTTGAGTGGCTGACAAGCTTTACATGATTTAAAAATTAGAGTCAGTATAATATTTAATATATTTTTAGAGGTTTTATCCTTTAAATACTTTTCAGTTGCCATATTAAAAATCCCAGAGTTCTCCATTCTCAATAAACACTCTTTAATTTTTATTTTAGACTATGATTTACCTTGGGAGCACCACCTACTGTTGAACACCCTCATGTACAGTGGCCAGGGGGAACACCTACAAAATTGACGATTCTGGTCAAATACACCTTAGAAAAATACACAGCATTTCATTTAAAATAAACATAGACCATGAAAGACGCAAGTTCCAAAAGTTACCTCTATATTATATGAGCCAATAGTGAAAGATATTTTTCTTTTCTTCACACAGATTAGGTAAACGTTGCTCAGGAGAAGTCAATTATTGGATTTGTTTTATATTTACTACTCTCCATCCCTTCTTCACAAAACTTTGCCACATTAAAGCGTAAAATTCTTATTTGCTTTTTCTTTATAATGTTTTTTACCATTTCACCCACAAATTCAATCAAATAGGCTTGACTAGTTATTAAAATTAATATAGTTTCCCTCAATAATTATTCACAAATTATTTTACACACATTACTGGAGTCCTTACATGCTCTTTACTTACAGTTATGAAAAGCTAATAGTGTGTAAGATGTTACTATTTTCTCATTGGCAAGGAGGATTTTTGAACTTATACTCAGTTTGTGGTGCACCTGGGTTTTTTGGGGGAATACCTAGGTGTCTTGCAGGCTGACAGGGCACTGGGTGCTCGTTATAGCCCTGAAACAAAAGGTTCTGTAATGTACACACTTAGCCAAAGAATTCATTTTATGGGGGAAGGAATTTAAATTGAATCCTCCATATCTGTGTTGCAATCTTTTGTGCTGAGCAAAACAGTAGCAAGGCAAAGTGAATGTCCATTAGGAGGTAATAGCTGGAGTATGCTCCACTACAGCTGTTTCTGCACTGATTATGCAAAACAGCTGTCAGTCAGGAAATTCCTTTGGGAAAACAGCACTTCCTTCTTTCCAAATTAATTACATTAAATGTGGTGAATTACATTAGGGAATGGGAGCATGCAGGAGTGGTTGTAGGAAGTTTGCTTCCATGCTATCAGAAAGTTTCAATCAGCTGTTTTCATGGAGGTGCACAATGCAATTGAACTGTCCATATTAGTTTCTTCTCCAGCTGGAATGAATATAGAACAGACTTGGAGTTGGTTTTTTTTAAATGCATGCACCATTGCTTTATTTTGAAGAGAAAAATCCTCGCCTGCTTCCTTCTCATAATCTATGTAATTCTGAATAATTGCCTGTAACATGTTTCCAACACACATATCAGAATTAATGTTCCTCTTATTTGTATTTAAAAATTGTTCAGACCCAGAGTCTTTTCAACAGAATTGCTTCCATACTTCTAAGAAATATGCTTCTCAATGGCCCAGCATCCTTTTAACAGAGGACAAAAAAATAATACAACTGTTGACAAAATATTTTAAAATCTAAATGCTGATGAATCTTATCTCTACATCTAACTGTCTTAAGGAAAGAAAAATAGCTTCCTTTAGTATTCTCTGTCCTTTTTGGTTCCACATCTTGTGTCCAAGACACAAGGAAGACATTGTAGGCTAGTTTTACTTCTGTCTACAAAATTTTCCAAACAGATTTTCAAAGCCTTCTCAAAACCACCTCATTCTGATTGCTTAGATGTGGGGTTTTTTTTCAGTGTACACATTTGTTTTGAATTCAGACTGCCATAGCTAATTTCTATTACCAGTAATCTCTTTTACCAGTAAACCTTCTCATTCATTTACTTGCTGCTTCACTTTGTGGTACAAGTAGTTCAATAACTAGTGAATAATAATAGCTGAATAACTCTGATTGTATTTTTTTTAATTTAGCCATTATTTCCTGATCCCAGAATGGCAAGAGGCTGGATCTAAAGATGTAGTTGAAATCTGTGTCACTGTAGTTATTGAACAATATCATTATAATGTAGTCTCCATATGTGGGTTGAATTAAATCAGTCAAGTTTGAGGCCAAAATGAGTAGAATTTCACAATGTTTATCACTGTCTGTCAAGTGTCATCATTCTCCCAGTCAGTCATTCCAAGCTATGGATTTCCAAAAGTTATAGCTATAATCTAATATCATAAGTTTTTCTTCTGAAGTTAATGGATATTTCAGAGCAAGAAATGGAATTAAATATTTCAAATATACTTTCAATACATTTAGAACTGTCTGAAATCAGACTCTTCCTGCTAAAAGAATTTTTTATAGTGTTCTAACACTTACAGTTTTCTTGACAACCCTGAGCAAGCTCTGCAAATATTCTCTTGTTAGAGATCTCCAGTTTCACCACATTTAGGTCCCACCCTGTGGGCACAAGCAAGTATTACCACTGTGTTCAGTGTCATTATCCAATATTCATAAAATTCAGAAATAGTGGAAAGAGTGGATGAAAATTCACCTTCACTGAAGATAATGTAGTGACATCAGCACAACAAGATTTCACTCAAAATGCAAGAAATAGAGGGTTTTCTCTTTTTCCCTATCTGGTTTATGCACCTGCAGTATCCTTGAGGAAAAGCAACACTTAGAGCTAATTTAAGTAATCAGAAATATTTAAAGAAAATTACTGTTTCAACTAGTGAATTGTAGTAACTATACACAGCTGCTAAAATTGCTTATGCTGCACCACCACCAAACTCACAAAGCATCTGTGATGAGAGATCAATCATTTCCTGGTATTTATCAAGACATAGCCAATTAGAACAATAAATAGGATCACACACATTTTCGCGTTGTATCATCAATTCATCTTTTATAATATGTAGCTTTGATTGTAACCAACATTTGTTCTGCTGAGTTCTGTCTAAATGCTCTCTCAGCTTCTCAATTCAAAACTCCTTTAATGCATTTCTTCTAAAAATGTTTACCTTTTTCTACTGCTAAACTCACTCAAGCCCTTGAAAATAATTTGTAGCATATTAGCTTCTGTAATACTTTATATTTGTCCTTCATGTCATATGGTGAGTGCTTCTGGTACAAAGTGTATTAATTTCAATATTCTAAGTTCTTTTGGTCTGAAGGGACCAAAAGCTCCAGGGAACACAGACAACCACTTCAAACCATTTTAACAAGTATCGTCATCTTATCTTGACTAGAAAATCTTAATCAACTTCAGTGTCAGATAGTCCATCACCATTCACGCTCAAAAGGATTTGTGGTCTCTAAGTGCATCTAAAATTCTGACTATCAACAAGGCTTGATTTTATTTAGCTTTAGCTCTCTAATAGAAGGAAGAGGCTTAGTCTGTGCTAGTTCCCAAATTTCATCTTCTCTTAGTGAGGAGTGAGGACTCCTCCAGAACCTGTTTGATCCCCTCTGTCTCGGAAACTTGTTCTGCGTCCATGCAGAAAGAGTCCAGCACTGCTGAGGCTGCTAAGGGTAAAAGAGATTCACTCTGCAAAGCACAAGCAGATGAAGGCACACTATAGAAACACTATTTCTACAGAAGTAAAATCAAGAAATCAAAGGAGACTACGCAGTGCAGCAATGCTATTTGAGCTTTCTCTCTGGTTTGCACCACCTGTTACAACTGGCCACAGTCAGACTTTGCAGCTACAGCTTTCCAACAAACTTCTATTCACAGCCACTGCCCAGCATGACAGATTCTTCATTCTCAAGCATTACCTACATTACTCTTGTCCCCTAGATGTAGAGTTTCCCTCAGACTGTCCTGAAGTGCATGTTCAGCACACTTAGAGAGCAATCCATGCTGCTGTCTGTCTCCTTCTCTGTTACTTATTGCTTTCACAACCTCTTGTGTCATCTTCAAATAGTATTAACATCAGAATTTTGTTGCAAGTCTGAGCCCCTCAGCTGAACCCTGTGGGACAAGTTAGAACCACCAGGCCGTTGGTGATTCCAAATTTATGACTACATTTGGAGATACTGTAAGTGAAAGAGTTTATCCTTCTTTTACTCCATATCAAATACATATCAGTTAACTTTATATGTGTGTAGATTTTTGTTGTGGTATATCAGGTCATGCATTTTTTACTTACTCTATTATCTTTACAGATTAAACATGAAATGTCACTTAAAAAAATCAACAAAGCAGCAAAATCTATTTTCAGTGAAGTCCTGTTAGCTGGTATTAATTATATTCCCTGGTTTTAATTCTTGATTAATCAAGTCCCATATCAGTCATTCCATTAACTCATCCAGGATTGAGATCAGGACGTCAGAACTATAATTAGCTGGGTCATCTTGTTTGGCTTTAGTGTAAAAACTGGTCACATTCTTCTCAAGTTGTCATAACTAGATTATACTCACTCTCTTCAACTGAAAAAAAATCATTAGCTATGTGATTATTGCTGTAAATCAGAATTTCTTCAAAGTAATCTTCCAAAGCAGAGATGTATAGTATTAAAGTATCACATTAGCTCACAATTTTCTTGTATCCAAGGGAAGCATTCAGGAAGGATGTTCTCCATGCTTAGACTGACAAGGACTTGGCTCTAGCTTCCCTTCACAGCCTTTCTAAACATAATCTCTTGTGGCTGTTTGTGAAGACGTTGAAGCACCCTCATCAAGCACAGAGACTTCTCTCCTCAGCCTCATGAGAGAAGGGACAACCTCCACAGGCTCATTTCCAAACTGCAATCCAGCTGCTGTGCTGCCCCAGCTATCCTCAGCTGCCAAGTAGAAGTTATCGCAGAGTCGTGGTCTTGAATGGACAATGCTTACAATATGACAGAATCGTTGAACCACTTAGGTTGGAAACACGTCTAAGGTCATCAAGTCCAATTGCTGACCCAACACTGCCAAATCCAACACTAAACCATGTCTCCAAGTTTCTTTTAAATACCTCCAGGGATGGCGGTAATCTACGTAATCCACACTCATTGTATCATAGGGTACATCCCTGCTCATTTTCTTTACTGTCTGAATCATGGAGTCACAGAATTATAGAATCATGATCTGGCTGTCAGATCTGCCTTAATTTGTCCAGCCTCATATGAAGCTGCCCCCACAGTCCCCTCTGGCAACAGAAGTTCACTACCCAAACATGTAAAGATGTACTTTTTTAAATCTGGGCTTTAAGATGCTCTATCACTTGTTTCAGTGGATATCCCTAGTTCTAGTATTGCAGGTTTCAATGATTAACAGTTCAGTTTAACTAACACCCACCAGATTCTTCTTCCACCTTAGTTTTCTCCTCTTCAGATGGAAAAGTCCTGTATTTTCACAGTATTTTTAGCCTCTGGAAAGGGAAGAATGGGAGGTTTAAGCCTATCACTCTTCATTTTGTGCCATTTCCCACTCCAGGATGGCCATCCTTTCTTCTCATTCCATGCGTGATGGAAAACCAGATAGCACCGAAGCTACTGAGGGAAGCGGGAGGCAGGGATTGATAAAAGAGGTTTGACTTTGCCTGTGGTTGTGGGACAGCTCACAGCCTTGTTATGTGCAAGAACCTTGTTGTTGACAAGGCTCCTGTGTATATCCCAAGCTCTGTACCTAATCCCTGCAAACACCTATCCCCACAGGACTGCTGTTCTCTGAGGATTTGTGAAAAGGTGGTTCATTAAACCCAGAATGTTGGCATAAGTATGAATGAGAGTCTCAGTGCACTCGTTCCCCATCCCCGCTCTGACTGCTGGGACTGGAAGCTACTCATGGTGGTGCTGGTGTAAAGCTGCTTCTTCAAGGGTGACAAGTGAGACTCCTCTCAATAGATTATCCTTTGAAAGTCCATCAGTTGAAGATGGATATGCCTCTTTGTCTTTACTTTTTCTTTTAAACTGCTAGTGCTTAATGCTGTCTAGCATGTGCTTCATAATATATTTTTGGCCAATTTTCTGCTTGCCGGTCCAGAAAATCAGCATACAGTCATCTTTCAATATTGAGCTTTGTACACAGCTAATGCTAATGGAAAACAAGGGACTGTTAACAAAGAGCATGAGCTGACATTATTTCCTTCAAGCTTCATTCAGCAGGAATGCCCTGTCAAGTGGAGCACATTATTCCCAAAAGCATTTTGAGAATGAGTGGGTGAACATCCTCTATCATTTTGTTATACTTGTCAAATATCAACTGTGCTGCCAGGAGGGATATACAGCATTAAGGGTGTGGCTAGAGGACTAAAACTCCTGAGCAAAGAGCAGCACAATACCTGTAATTTTTGTGTTAGCTCTTTGTAAAACAAAGAATAATTTCAGGGAGTGAAAACTGGACAGAGTCTGGCTCAAGTTTACAGCTGAAAAGTATGCACAGGGAAAATAGAGGACAGAGCCCTCTGTAAGAAAAATGATCTGCCTGTATTTGTCATTGGATCTGCAGTACATCATTTACAAAAGCAAGGGTCTTACAAATGTTTCCTTAATGGTTTCCTAATTATTCTAATTAACAAGTGTCTAGTAGGTTCCATCAGTCATTGGTGAACTCGTGTGATGTGTTTCTAATGCTGCCTTGTCTTCAGAAATTCTGTAAGACAAGAAGTCAAGAATACAAAACAGTGATAAGGAAGGATACAGTGACTAGAACTTGACAGAAAATAATAAATAAAAAGAATTATCATGATTCAAAATGTAGGTACAGCAAAACAAGAGGGGAAATGGTTTACTGTCTTACTAACTGGAATGATTAGGTGTGCTGTGGATTTCTTCCTTTTTTTGCTGGTCATAGTGACAACAGAACAAAGACTTGACAGAGCGTTTTCATTCTGTATATATTAAGCTATAATCTTCCATTTTAAAAACAGCAGAGAATAACATATTACCTGGCAATCTAATATCAAATAATGAGCAAACAATTCAAGAATAAATTAAAGTCCCACTGAACTCACATTGCTGCTTAAGCTGAGCAAGCCAAGCTATGAAAACATAATTACATTTTGGGAGTTCATCTTGTCTTTCTGAGTAACTTTAAAGATGTATTTCACAAATCAGTTCATAGATTGTTTTATTTTCCTTCTTTTTTTAAACTTCCCAAAGTCAACACAACAGAACTGTACCATGACACAGAGACACAAGTTCGTGGGTTTTTTCTTAATGTCACTCTAGAAAGAATACTCCATGTATTCTTTCTGTAACTGACATGGTTACAGATTACTAGGACACGATTGCTTTTCCATGAAATCCTGGTTGTCTGAATCAGTTAGGTGACGTCAAGGATTTCCAGCTAAATGCAAATCAATACAAAAGGAGAAAATGATAGTGGAAGAAGTAGGTTGTTAGAGGGAGAAGTTTGGGTCACAGGTTTTCAGATACTGAGGTTCTATTGCATAGTTAATCTTCATCTTCCCAATGAAAAGCAAGAATCTGCTGTAAAATACTGCTATCTGTTTTTTCTTTAGGAAGAAAACTATTTATGGTAGGAGTCAAAAGAAGCAGGGAAGTCATTAGGAGATGCTACCAAAGTCGTTCAATGGGATCTATTCAGAACAAGCCAGCAGTGGGGTTTTTTTTGCTTGAAAAGAGAAATGCATTTTTTTCCTACTGACAACATCTGAGTCCCCAAAAATCATAGTTAATTGTACAATCTGATCCATTTTAACAGTGTTATATGAATGAAATATGCTCCTGATATTCATGCTGTTAACAAGGGTCCATTATGCTGATCACCTTAGAGAACCTGGTCACCAAGGTCAATTTCCAATTGATCAGCTTAGGCACGAAAAAAAGACATTATTATACTGCAGTCAGCCTGAACATTAGCAGCACCAATGCCATTAATTCAAAATTACGTTATTTGCAAACAAAAGTAGCAAGTCTATGATCTGATCACTGGTGTCAAGAGGACACAGTAAGCATAGCTGAAGTTTTAGAGCCGGCAATAGCTCTGTACAGCTCACTAGCTGAATTATTTTCATTTTAGTGTCAAACCTAATGTGCTGCTAGAGGATGCTCAACACAGCAACACCAAGCATTGCATTAAGGCTTTTCTTCGCAAAGGCTACACTTCTCAAGAAAGGTGAATGACAATAGCCAAGAGGTAGAAATTCATCCCAGTGAAATCCTTCTGTCTGTTTCTCTCCACTTCAGCAAGAGCTTTTGAATTTTAATCACTTGGTCTGAATTTCACACACTTCTTTTTTAGGTTCAGTGCAGGACATGCAGTATCCAAGCTACACATGGCTCGTTCTGGACAGCAGGTATAATCCATGGTCTTAGAGACAGACCCATGTCAGTTTTCATTTCTCTCTTTTCCTTCCATAATTACCAGTGAAACAATACAGTGATCCAAGGAGTAAACATAATAAAGTACTTCATTTCTGCAAGAACACAGAAGGAAACACTCAAGAATCTCTTATCCTCTTCTCAGGCTTATATGTACCCATTGCCAAAGATGAGGAATTTCTGTGAGGCATCAGCTTCTAGGACTGTATTGAGATGCTACAGTTACAGTTATTTTTTTCCAGTTTTTGTTGTTGTTGGTGGGGGTGGTGGTGGTAGGTTTTTTGGGTATTTTTTGTTTTGGTTTGGTTTTTGGAGTTTTTTTGTAATGTACATTTCTTATATTTGCACTCTTTCTGTTCTTGAAAACTAGGCCTGATTACATCTAGCCATTCTAGAAGCCATAAAGGTTTTTTTTAATTGATCTCTGAATGCCTCAGACTGGGGAACTTTTACATGTATTCAGTTAGAATTAATTACAGCTTAAATGTATGATTCTTGTTCCAAATAATGACTTCAGAAATGTTCCCTAAATCCTCAGATCTCTCCTGTCCACACTGGTGAGGTCACTGCAGACAGAAACTTACCAAGACAATAATGGAAAATTTTATCCTAGCCAAAAATGCTAAAACAGATTCTACAAAAATCAAAACCAAGGAGAGAAAGGGACATCCTGTATCTCCAAGTTCAGCACAGAGGACAGGCTGATATACATGGGTTTGTTAAGCAGAAGGAGAACTTAGGGGATGACCAGGGGCTTATAGAGATGACAGAGTTTTCTTCTACATAGTCATAAATAAATATGAGAGGCAACAGGTACAAAGAGCTACAGAGAAAATCTGACTGAATAAAAAAGGAAAAAACCCCAAACAATTCAAAGGAGAATGGTCAAGTGCCAAAGTTGCCCAAAGTGGCTAGGAAATTTCATTTCCTGGAGTTAATTTCAAACCAAATGGACAAAAACCTGAGCAACTCAATCTAACTTTGAATTTAGGCCTGCCTTTGAGAAGGAGGTTGAACTGAGTGGCCTCCAGAGATCTATTCCAATCTGAATTATGGTACATTTCTTCTTATTTTGCTAAGCTACCCATGCCAAAATTTTTTGTCCCCCTCTCATAAGAAAAGAACTTCAAACTCGTTATTATCTACCATCAAAATGCTAGATAATATTATTTTCCTGTGTCAGTCATGAATTTGTAAAGAATAGGGTGTATTAAACTCATGTAAATACTTGTAAAAAGTACATTATCCTATTTGATAATAGGATAATATAGGTTGATATAAAATAGAAGCTCAGTAGATGGAGACACTTCACACTGAAATGTATGCAACAGAGTCATGAAAAGGGAAGATGTTTTACTACATGTGAAGTCAAAGTTAGCCTGGTGCAGATGACACCTGCTCTAGCAGTGTGACATTTCCAACCTTGAAAAGGTAAATCTATTCCTAAATCAACAGGATGAAGATATCTCTTGTTCAACTAAGTTATTTTTGGTTGGGATTTCTGAATCTGAATGGATTCCATAGAAACTTTTAAAGAAACAGTGGCTGCAGGAGTTAGGATGGTGTACTAGCCGGTGGTTCCCGCTGTGGAGCACAGTATGTGAGAAGAGCAAAGAGAAAGAATCAATGGAGAGAGGGGTACATCTATGCTGGTAAAAAAGGGAGGACTGTGACCAGTGCTTGACCTTGAGGGTAGATATTATGGATTAGCAAAAGAGCAAAAGTCCCCAGTGTTTAGGTCCAGTTCCCTCTAGAGAAATCAATTATGTACAAACTACAGACTGCTTGGCATTGAGTGTCTTTTGTATCTTACATATCACCCACAAGATCCTATGACATAATTATAATCTTTTATTATCTTTTGCCTTTTTAAAATTTTAATCACAAAGTCTCTGAAATAACTTCAGGACTATATCAGCCTGTCACTTTCATGTCACTGGAGTATGGAACTGGAGGGTTTGTATCATGTTCTCTAGGAAGCAAAAGTGTACAAGGCCTATTAGAGGACTTTCTGGGAGTTAAACCTGATCGTCTCCTCCTAAGTGACTGCTAGAATGATTTCTGGATTGAGTTACTCCCAAAACTGTGTCTGGGTTTTTATATTACAGAGAATGAGATAGAGTGATCAAGTGCAGAGCCTGGGGTAAGCTGACAAAAAATTGCATATCCACATAGGCACCTTCCCCTTAGTTTCCCTAAAACTTTTAACAGGACAGCCATGGGGTTCAGTGTTAAAGCACACTCCCAGGTCCTCTGTGTTTGCCAGAGTAGAGGAGTGCCTATGAGACCCAGTGTGTCTGCAAAGCAGACTGTAGACAAGAGATTTTTTTTCTTAGATGTTGATTTGGTACCAGATTAGACAGTTGTTTTTTGTTTCTATACACCCTTGCAATTGTGACATCTACTTTACAATTGGAATGAATAATTTAGCTTTCTTTTGACTTAAGTATGATATCAAAGTAACTGCCTAAAGTAAATGCTCAGTGGTCCCACACTTCTTTTATTTAGCAAGATATTCCTTTAGATTGGTAACAAGGTAACTGTTGGGGTAAATTGTTTACTTAGGATTTCAGCAACTGTCCCACTTTCCTGGGATAGCCAAAGGAAAAAGGACTGTATCCCCACAGTCGCTGCAAGAGCTGCTTTGAGAGTTTGCATTCCTGTGCTGGTACTGCCCAGGCACAGAGGAAGCCTGTAGCAGCTCCTCACAGAGAATCACTTCCCTGGCTGACTTTCTCCCTCTTCACAAAAAATCAATTAAAGCAAAACCAGCACATTTACAAAGATCAGGAAAGGAATTGCTGTGCTGCAGTCACAGCTAGAAGAGTTGCCTAGACCATAGCAGGGTAGTGGATGCTGATTGCAGAGCATCCACGCTGCCCAGTGACACCTCCCCAAGCAGAGGCTGATCATGCACACAGCTCACAGTACCTGAGCTGGGTCTCCATGGGGACAGCACAGTGACACTGGGAGACTAAAACATCACCTCTGTGTGTCTGTGTTGGGATGAGGCTTTAGCTCCAAGTGTAAGGAATATGCTGAATAGAGTCCACCAGAGTGTTGATTTTATAACAGGATTGTCAAAGTACCTGTTGCCTGTTCTGGGACTTGGTGCAGCCCAGGGGAGTTTAGGGATGTCTTGAACCTCCTGAGATAGTGTTAGAAGATGAAGGCTCAAGCAGGGGAAGCCTGGCAACTCTGTCTGCAGGGAACAACTTCTGTCACAAATGATTGCCAGAATTACCCCAGAGAATGGTAGTGCATCCAAAATAATCCAAGAGCAGCTTTGCTGTATGTACTCACATTTCCTGGAATCTGCCTCTTTCAAGGTCATATCAAGACCACATGGTCCTCTGGTCATCTGATGGACACTCACATAACAGCAGAGATCCCTGTTCTTTGTTCCCAAGCCTATTGCTTTGCGTGCCATATTGTTACATGCCATTCCATCCTCAAACTCTTCTCCAGTTCTCTTTTTTAGCCTCAGATTCTGTTTTATACTGTCAACATCTAAATCCTTTTCTATGTTAATGTTACCTCTCAATTTTGCATCATCATCATCATCATCCTCCATTAGGGTATGCACATTTTCCCATGACAATACATACTACATGAAAATATTAAATTAGAGATTGATATGGACCAACACTGCTCCTGGAGGAAATTTGCCACATACTTCCCTCCAGTATTATGACTGTTTTCAGCACAAACTCCTGTGATCTGTGTTCTAACTATGCTCTTTTCACTTATACATAGCTCCCCCTTCATAAACTGATGATTCTCTGAGTGGGATAGACAGCGAGTGAACATCCAAGTGGATTAAAGCTATCACAGTTCAAGAGAAAGATAACACAGAGAAAATGGTTTTGTCCTCAAAACATTGTGTTGTCATCATATAATCTACTTCTGGTGAACATGAGCCACATTTGTTCCATTTATCCCAGAAATACTGGCAAAGAAGCAAGTAAGATCAGCTTTGCTACATAAGATCTTCTGCTTTCTTTTGTGTTTCTCTTTTTGTATATAAGGATATATGTTAAATCTACTATTTTAATTGTGTTTACAAGATCTTATTAATCTGAACTTCCAGCAATTTTTAATTTAGTCTATACTCTTTGGTCTCCAGGAAACTGTTCAGTCTGGTTTTGTGTTTCACTAAGAGTGTCTGCTTTTTTTCCTAATACACTTTTGATGTGGTTAATTGCCCACCTTAATTCTGAACATTTTCATACAAGTTTCTGGTTTAAAAATTCACACTATTTTTTGCAGCTTTGACTTCAGAAAACTCCAGCTCAAGCATTCCCTTCTCTTAACTACTTCAGTCCAACCTGCCTCACTATATAGTTTTCTCATTTTATGAAACTTTGCCCATTCAAAATCCTCACTGCATCTACAGATCACTTTTGTTAATCCTTCCATTTCATCATCAGTCTTCGCCAGAAAACAATGAGCTCCTTGGTGAATTCTCTTAGCCTAAAAGATGATGAGCTTTGTTAATTCTGGCTATGGTTTCCATGCCCAGATGAATGAGTCTGAATGAAGTTGTTTTACCTGAGGCACCTCCCCTGCATTTGTTTGCAGAGAAGACGAATGCAGTGCCCCCAGCTTTCTTGTCCTACTGGCATGTATAGGCATTTGTTTTAAAATACAAGATCCTGTGGAAGGAGTTGTGTAAACATCTGTCTGAGACAGTCACTGCAGGTTGCTCCCTGAGTTCCTGAAGAGAAGCAGACATTTTAAGGCTGCAAACCAGAAATAAATATTTCTAGTCCTACCAATGACTAATTTTGCATAGAGAGGCTAAACACTTATCTTAGCAGTAGCTTCTACAAGGCACATAACTGCTGTTAAAGGAAATTAATCAAAATGATGCTCTGCTTTAACCAGTTGCTGCTGAAACAAACTATTGCACCCATTTTAGTGCTAATGAGGTTGTGGATTCTCTTTGCTACCTATTAACACTGCTGGAGACAGGATACTGGTTACTGGGGCCTTTGATATGATACAGTGTGGCTTGCTCTTATTGCAAACATTTTTCAAGATAATTATGTCACTTAGATTTTGGTTCACTGATAATTAATAGTAGTGAGATTCACTTGCTAGATAATAATTAGTATTATCCCTCAATAGCCTTTTATAAATTAAGTACAAAAGACTATGCTTGCTCAAAATGAAGTGCTGGTCTAAATACTTGCCTTAAATTATATATTTTGTACAGAATGTGATAGTTTTGGGAGACCTCTATAAAAGGTAGTGCATATAAGATGATGTATATTTATAGAAGGTCTTCTACTAAGTTGATGTGCTAATAAACAAACACATATTTATCTAAAACTTTTAAGTTCACTTAAATTTGCATGGCCATAAAAAAAGCTCACAATTGCTTTCTTCCCTCTGAGTCATCCTGATGAACCCTGTTTTCTTATACTCTTAGTTAAGCAGTCAATGAAAAAATGGAAATTTAACACATCCTCCCTCTAGCCAGGAATGGCTTTTCCTCTGATCATCCATACAAAAACTTACTACTGAAAATACTATTCTAAGAGGAAATAATGCAATTAAGTATTGGCTTTTGTTTGGTTATTTAATCATTAGGTCCAACATATCTTTTCTTTTAATGTCCCGATTTGTCATTAATCAGATGTGTAAAGTAATAAATTATTTCCTAAGATGTATGTCTTTTATTGTAAGGCTAAGGAGAGCAAAGAAAACTGCACTGAACTTCCAGATAGTAATGAGTAACCTTGACATCTGAACCACTTTATGACACTCTTATATCTTCAGGCTGACATATAGAAGAACAATAATACCAATATTAAGCAGTATAGAAGCACCATGTGATACTGACATTTTGACATAAGAAAGCTTAAGGTGATATACAGACACTCAGTGCCAAAGATTACCTGGTTTCCACAAGCTCAGCTGAGGCAACAATCTAGTGGAAGTAGAGGTGAATTTCCCCAGCAGCTGATGTGCAGTGATGAAAGGAAGGAGGACCACTTCCATTTCAGAAACAGGAAGTTCTACAGCAGGAAAGTTGCTCACAGACAACTGAGCTGTACAGTCATGATGCTTTTTAGGTAATCATCTTTCATTAGTTTAAGCCTTCCTTATACTTGTGAATATTTTAGCAACATTCACAACAGCATTTAGGTTGCAAAATTTGCAGAGGTATTAAAAAATACCGATTGTTTTTTTTTTACCAAAACTGTGTCTCCATTTTTCCCCAATATTATAAGCTCACAATTGTCTGGTTTTCACTTGTGATAGGTAAGTCTTCACGTCCTTTCTAATTATTGATTAGAGACAAAACCTTTAAAACAGCTAGGTAGGAAATAACGGATACCAAGTACTATTTGGGAAAAAACAGGCTCTCTTTTTATAAACACAAAGCTACATCCATGAGGAATACAGTCGTGATTGTGATAAGCCTTTCAAACCCAATTCCTTCAAAAAAACATTTAGATTACAAGCACAATTGTACAAGGCAATTCATTGGAATTTGAAGGGTCATAAAAGCCCTTTTCTGTAGCTTTTGGTATAAAACTGGCATGAACTTGAACATTACCTGGAATGAAAGTAGTCAAAACAGATTAGATTTTATATTTGGTTATATCAAAAAAAATAGTTTAGCCTGAATTACCTGGCATTAACAAACAAAACTCAGAGCTACTTAACATAAATGCGCAGCAACTCTATTACACACATTACATGGTATTTGTCAGTAAGTGATCTTTGAAGATTAGCAGCCAGGGAGCTTAACAATCAGATGCATTAAATTCAGCTGTCAAGTAGTACAGTGACTCACAAGAACTTAGAACAAATTTAGGAGAAAAAATCCCAAGTAATTCCAGATCAGCACATGTATGAGGAAGAGCAGACTTCTGCCCATTCTTGGTCTGGTCTCAGGTACTAATCTGAAAAATAAGTGAAAGTACTTTACAAGGTTCCTAGACAAGAACACAGGAGGCTGAGAGGTAGGAAAATTAAAGTGTTCTATTATTTTTTTCTCCTCTTTGGTTTTCCTCTGTCTTAAAATACGGTGTCAGTGCCCCAGGCCTTTGAGCATCCTGTCAATTACTTTGAAATTTAACTAAACCAAACAATACAATCAGTTCATGCTTTACTACCAGGTGGTAGCTCCATGCATCTGTCTGCATGTTATTCCTCTCACCACACTTCAAAGGGAAGCTAACAAAAACTGGGGTGGCAGGATGGGGGGGCAGGAGGCAGCATCCCAAACTCTGCACAGAGAATACACTCCCCACCCATCTCTGTCAGTTCTGCTGCACCCCAGCCAACACAGCAGATCTCCAGATTGCAACCTAGGCTCTCTTAGGTACTGCACATAAAGATATCCTAGGACATACTTGGCTCATGCTACTTTTAATTTATCTCGCTATGCTAGTTCAGGAGAGTTCTACTGAAGCAGACTCTTGTGGATTTACCCCTAGCTGCTTGAAGATAGAAAATAATAATGGAATTCATAATTAGACAAATTGCCAGTTTCATTACTTCTGACCTCCATATCTCAGCTCCAGATAAAAGAACTACTGCTCCATAGTCTTAGATGAAAAACCATTTAGATCAAGGCTCAGCAAGAAGCCTTGGACAAACCTGATATATCTATTTAGAGCCATGACAGAGAAGAGCAATTTATCAACATCAGTAAATCTTGATGAATGCCAAGAGACCTAAGCCTCCTAAATCAAATGAGGGCTTCTACTAGGTTTTGTCTAGTAATTGGTTGCTGAAAGCTGAATGCGAGGTAGGACGTAATTAATTGGATTCTCCCTCCTCACAGCATAGCAAAGCCCTAAAGTGCAGACTGTGAAGGTTTAGGATGTCAAGCAGGAACAGGAAATTAGCTTGCAGAACATACAGGAATGGAATTCTCACCTTCTCCAGCAGGTAAGATCACGTGAGATGTGGTTTTTTTGGATTGACTTTTCTAAACACCAAAACTTATTTTGAAAGTCAAGAATTCTGCACTCCATCTACTATTCCATTGTCCAAATACTGTGAAAATTTTATATCTACTTGGCAAACATGAGAAATCCATATTTGGTTTAGGTACTATATGATAATTAATTCCACCATAATGACATACTGATCTAGAGATTAAAGGGCTAAGGGACAATTTGGGGCTTATTAAATGAATTGATGCACTATTTCAGCTTGTGAAACAAACCAAACCTTGCTCTGCCAGAGAACAAATGCCATTTTCCATGACCATGAATATATGTAATGTTGGGCAAGTCGCTTAACTTACACTTCCTTTCTGTTCCCTTTCCTTAAATGGGAATGCCACTGCCTGACTGCAATGAATTTATGGACAATACATTTGTTTAAAACTATAACTGTGGTGTAATAGAGGACCTATGTAAGAATCTTCCAAATAGAACAGTGACATTTATTTCTCTCACATTTAGCCAATGCACAGAGCACATGGATGAACCTGCAGGACCTGTGGCATCCAGCAGGTAGCAGGAATAAGTGAAAAAGGGAGAGCCATCTTTATGTTCCTGATGTTTCCTTGGGACATAGGTAATAGAAGAAAAGAAAATGCTGGGCTCTGCACATGATGTGTTTGGGTTTTGCCATCAGGAGAAAAAAATTGCACACAAACACCCTCATATATCTAGAGGAAGAATTCAGAGAAATAAGTGAGCTTGCTTTCTCTTATATCAGTTTCTCCTCTGCAGAGGGAAATGGAATCCTAAGAAACTCATTTTCCTTTAATTTGCCAGAAGACAGCTTTGCCTGAGAAACAAGCTTTCAAGCTAGAAGGCAGACCAGCTCTAATATTCACCCACCAGTAATCCCCTGTAAGGATTATACATTTTAAAAGGAGAAAGGTGTACATTTTGTGATGATCCTTTTACTTCTCAGCATTTTTCATAGTTGTTCTGTCAAAAAGTACTGCTTCTTTGAGAACACAGTCCTCTTGTAAATGTGTAGGTGACTAAGATTGTTGATGCTTTTCAAAACCCACTGGTAAAAATCCCCAGATCTCAGAAAAACTAATTCCCAGGCATGCAAGGCAATAATAGCCAAGATGCAGCTTATGCAGCTTACCTGTCTAAAATGGAGGACTTCCTGTTGTAAGATTGTTAGCCTCATTCTTGAAAGCAGTCATCTCAGGGGAAAAAAAAAAAAAAGAGGTGATACACAGGCAATGCAGGCAAACCTTAATGAATGTTGAATTTCCACTGACTTGTGCCAGCATGTAGCTTGTGCCAGAAGAATGGCAGAAGATGATGTACAACACAATTCATGCCTAGCTAGTGGAAGAAAAAAGAGATTAAAAGAAAATGTAGGGAAGGAGTAACCGGTTTCTTATTTTGCGCATGAGAAAAGCCCATGGAACCCGGGTTTTGTAGCTACATACAAATTCCACCTAAAATTCCTGTCTCATTGGCTGCTACTGTCAATAACAAGCAGAGCTGCTACTGACATTTCTGCAGCCAGCCTCTGTGCTATGAGAGGTGGACACTGACATCCTGCCATTGTGGTCTAAGTGAAACTTAGGGTGAGTCTGTTCCCTCTGAATGGGAACTCCCCAAAAGGTGTTTGGAGCTCACCACTGTAGCTTCCCCTGCATGATTTACATTACCCTTTTCTGGGGTCAGTCAGCTGTATGAGGCAAAAATGAACATTTCATAGGCCCTCTTGAAAGGGATTAATATAACAACTACTATCTGTTCAAGTTCATAGTTAGGAACTGCACGAGGGGCCTCACACCAAAACACTGCCACGTGTTACCACTCCAAACAAACGTGTGCCCTGTGAGATCCCACTCAGGAATTTGGGCTATCTGGGTGGAGGGCTTGTATAGGTGGAGTTTCTGTGAGTATTCTTGTGGATGCGTGTGGGTGGGACAGAGAGAAAGAAAAAGGGAGAGGGAAAGAGAAAGGCAGGGGAAGGAAGCAGGAAAAGAACAGAGAGGATACATTAACTTTATTTTTCTTTTTTTAAGCAGATGTGAGCTTGCTTTGGTTGTGCTCCAAGCAGGCACACTTCTTGTGCCCACGCTATCAGCAAAGGCTTAGCAGCCCAGGCTTACTAACCATGGCTACACTGTTTATGGCTTGGAGCTGACTCATACCCAGCCAGAGTAAAGCCTGTTAAACAACAACGCAGTTAAAACCATAAGAGACCTCGAAAAAACCTCCAGACACAGGCAGAATAAGCAAGTTGTTTCTCCTCAGAAAAAAATAAAGGACTTAGACTTTCAGTGGGGCACTGTCCATAAAAGTTTAAATTAATGTTAGCACTGAGCTATGGGAATTTATCTTGCAGTTCTTGTCCTTCAATCCAGTAACTAAGCTACATGTACATTCTGGCAAAACTTCTCTTCCTAAGTATGAAACTGGAGCACACTCTTCAGTTATCTGCTCCATAAGTGAACTAATCTTTGTTATTAACTGTTTTTGTTGACTTCAGCTTTCAGCCATGAGATTGTGTTTGTCTCATTTTTCTGTTCTCTGACCTTTCATCCATATTCTGTGATGCTGGCTAAATCCAGCTGATGTGCATCAAATCAAATACTGATATACCCATTAAAAAAAAATCAATTATTTCAGGCCTCAAACTTGGATAAGGTATGTCCAGGTCTAAAATGAAAATCTGAAACAAATTGTTCAGCTTTCTTCTGAAGGTGTATGTGAAGCATAACAGCACCTATGTCACATCTGCACCGCATGAAGTAGCAAAATTGTGATGTTTCTCTATCTCCCCAAGAAGACAGAAGGAATATAGTCAGGAAGCCTAGCTGGCCTTAGAGAAACATCTAAGATCTGCTTTGACAATTTCTGCATTTTCTAAGAAACAATCAGTGTAGAAAATTCATTAAGAGTTCTTGGAGCAAAAACTAAAAACCTAGATCTCCTTCTCTCCTGGTAAAGGCTCAGAAGCCTAGGATCACATCTTCTTTTCCACTGGCTGGAACTCAAAGGCTTTTTTCTGGTGCTGATAAATTACTGGCAGCTGCAACTCCAACAGGTGGCAGATGCTCAGAAAACACAGCTAAAAGACCACTGATTTCAAGTTTGTCAATCTTCTCATATTCTTAAAAAGACATTACTGCCACATGTCCTGAAGAGAGGAGACATCCCTCTTATAATGTCAAATACCTAAGTGCCAGAGCAGAGCTGGAATTACCATCAGCACTGCTTAGGTGTAGGCAAGCCAGAACATTAGAGCATGCTGACCGTACCTCCTAGTGCTGCCTTCCTCTGACCACACAGAGCACAGGAACCTGACATGACTCCACCCAACAATTTCACAAGTCCTGAACAAGATAAAGGGATTGCAAGTTTCAGTGCCATGATGTTTACTTATAGGTATAGATGCAAGCTCTCAAGAAAGATACTGATTTTTTCAGCTACGGTGGTTGTATTGCATTTGTCCTGAGAATATGTATCATTTCAAGGGCAAACACTACAGGTCTTTCCATGTGTTGATATGTCTTATGAATGTCTCTGAACCCTACATTTCAACAACCTTCTCCAAGGACAAAAATATAATAATTCTGTATCTTGTGCTTTGAAAATTTGAGCCTAAATAATTCAGTGAGAGGTTTGGTGTGTCTTTTCCCCTTAGTTTTAATAAGGATAGGATTTCATTCTTCATATGCATCTCATAGTGTAATGGTCAAACCTGGCAAGATTTTTAGTCAGTGATGGAGAGCATGTCTATGTGTTCCCCACATAATGAAGAGTGTTACATTGGGCTAACAAGCAGAGCTGACTGAAAGCTGGTTGCTTCCTGCTGAAGCACCAGAGGTATTACCTCTGCATTACAAGGCAACAGTGATAATAGCAAATTTCTTTTTCATAATCTAGCTGCATACATAGCTGCAGATAAGGTTTTTAAAGGGAAACAAAGAAGCAGACAAAGCTGCAGAGTTGGGCTTGAAGCTGTGACCCCAATAATTTCCCTTCTAAGAAAACTTCCAGTTAAGAAGCCAGAGAAACCTTAAATCAACAATGTAATTTTTTAGCATATATCTTATTCTGTATCCAAAGTACAATATGTCATATGCAACATATAATACAATAGCATACTCCAGTATATGTGAGGTAATATATATTGTTTTACATTTTCTATTACGTGTACATTTTGTATAGATGTGCATATATAAATAATTGCATGTTTAAATATAAAATCAAGTTAATAGCCTAATTTAAGGGAATGGCAGTCAGTATAGCTGAAAAATCTCACCTCCCCTCCTCTTCAACTACATATCTCTGGCGTATAGAGGTACTACAGCAAAACACTGAGGCAGTTTGACTTTACAAAGTGTAATGTCAAAATGCTTTCAGAATCCACTACCATACTGCACTCCAGCAGCTTTGATTTCTTCTCACAAGAGTTAAGAAGAAATTCACTTAATCAGTACAGCTAGGCTCAGTTTACCGACTTCTTTTAATACTTTATCACCTTTGTTGAAAACTGCACTGTGAACCCTCAAAATCAATCATCACAACTCCTGCTGGCAATTAGGATTAAGGAAATTAAGCTCAGGAGACAGACTAGTACATACAAAGCTGATCCCCATGGGGGAGATTGCTTCACCTACTAGAGCCTGCCAGAAACATCTCTTAAGGCTTTACATCATCACCACACAGGAAAAAACCCAAAAGTTCTATAAAGTGGCAGTGTGATATATGTGATATATGTTGATATGTGTTGTAGGCCTCTGTAATTTTCAGTTAGAGAGCTCTGGCTTTAGCATTGCTATATCAGTAAAGCCCATACCAGGTACGTTGTGTCAGCTGTGGTACCTGTCTGTTAAACAAAAATGAACAAACAAAAATAGATCATCAGTCGACTCCAGATAACTCTCTTCTCACTAAAGTTCTCCAGAGTTTAAATTCCAGATGCCAAAATTAGCAAGTACAGTATCCCTTCAGCTCATCACTGGAAACACTTGTTACTGTATTTGCTGACTTTCACTGCTCACCCAGCTGCACAGGTTCCTCTAGGACCACAATGCCTGCAATGGATAATAGTTCAGCATTTGGGGAATAAAAAAGCAATATGAATTTTTGGAAAGACTGGGTTCTTTTCAGTTCTAGTTTACTTTAGTTAGTTTCAAGACCTTTACAGAATGAGTCAAGCAGGTTTGTAAACAGTTTAAGTATCAATCATATTTTCAAATGCTTTGTGTCTTTGCAGTTGTCAGGGAAAATATTTATTGAAGGGCTCAGCTTTGGCTTCATTTTGCTTCTATCAAAGGTAATGGTTTCAATGTTTTCAGTTGCAGCAGATAGTTGACATCAAAGCTTTGGGAAATCCCACTTTGGGAAAACCAATGATGTCTCCTGGGTCTGAAGACGATACATGATGTAAAGTTTCCTGGGTTTGGGGGGTGGTGATGCTTGTTTCAGTTTTGTTTGGTTTTATTTATCCCAGGGTGTTAGGAGCAACATGTCACAGAAAAAGGATGGACTAATTATATTCTCATATATGGTTTTACTAGAAGGAAAAATTATAAGACTAATTCAGGAAAAAAAAAAGTTCTGCATGTAACTAAAAAACTAAAGAATGTGTGCAAGCATGCTGTAAAGCAAAAAGCTTTGTAAAAACAGCCATATCTAAACTGCCAAAATTGTTATAAATATATCTGATTAGACTTTACCATGCCTGCATGCGTGTATTTTGTTTGGAGCTTTTTAATAGCAACAAAATTTCACCAACAAATGTTTTTTCAGCACAATGACTGTATCCTGTTTACTATACAGAACCATGCATTCCTGCAGTAATGGTTTTCAATGACGATTCCAAAGCAGCACTCTTGAAATTTTTTTAAAATAAATGTTTAGAAGCTGCAATTTATAAACTCCATAAAAGTATCCATTATCTTTATTTCCTGGGTTTCCTTAACTGTTCCTTGGGTGTTATGACTAGACTTTGATATATCAACAAACATAATTTATGACATAACTCATGTCTAGTTGATATGTTTACTTACTGGTTGATATGTTTACTGACAGGTTAATATGTTTACTTACTACATTATCTAGCAGATGATTTAGGATTTCCCGTTTAAATTACCCTGCCTATTTAGAGGCCTTATTTGACAATGTTTCCCATTGCATTGTCTTTTTCTTCCTGTCAGCTGAATCAATAATTTATTGGTATATTTTTCATTAAATAAACACAAAAACTGATAAGCACAGTTAGCCCAGAAAAACATACGCAAGGAAAATGGAAATACTTATTATATTTTTACACTACTTCCTTGCTACAAAACAGCCAGTAAACTAACCTCTACATCCCTAGTGCAGCCTTTCAAAGGACTGATCCATATTTAACATTTAACAGCAGGTTCTTACCCAGAAGCAAATACAGCTTCAGTGTAAAGGAAAGCAAAGAGAAATTTCATTGCTGCACACTCAGGAGCTCTGAGCCAGACCAGTGCAACTACAGTTTGTGTTCTTTTGCATTCTCTCCACTTTTTTAGTTTGAGGCAGATGAACTGATTACAGAAAAACTCTAAGCAAAGACTGACGAGAGCTAGTAATAGGAGGTGCGGAGAAATGTCTTGTTTTATTTAGCTGGTCCAGAATTTCAACAGAACTTTAGGAGCATTGACTTGAGCTGTTCAAAGTGTCGTTAAATGACAAGCTCAGAAAACATTGTTCTGTGTTGCAGCATTTTGTCATTAGTCAAGGTGGACTTCCCATGTTTTCAATTAAAATGAACTTTATACAGTGTCTATACAAAAAAAAAACCAAAACCAAACAAACCAAAAAAACAAAAAAAACCAAACCTTACATTTTAGGAACATAAATAAATGTATACATCCCACATTTAGAATTTTTTTAACAACTATCAAATTTTAGCTGATCTAATTTGGCTTTTTCTAGTAATCGTCCCTACATTTAAATTCTAACTGATTATTGGCAGTAGGGTTTAGTGCTGTGGGACAGAAACAACTCACTAGTTTGATTTTTTTCTCATTGTATGTTTAGAAAGGACCTACCATTAACCTAAAGTTGTCTTAAAATTTATTAATTTTAAAGTTTAAAACACCCTTTTCCCTATTTTTGTCAATCAGATGTATTATTTCAGAGAACTCATGGAAATGCTTCTCTATACTATCAGAAAAATAATGATCTAGATTTATGAATCCCTTTATTATATTTATGTGGGTTTTACAATTTCAGAGGGTAATTCAGAACCTTAGCAAGATGAAGAATGTCTCATAGCCACCCAACTCTCTCCGTGAATGAAAGAGGATGCTCAGGGATGCTGGTTTTCTGTGGACACACTGCAAGTTCTGGCTGTAGCTAGGCTACCAGAAGAACACTTAGGGAACCCTTAGCGGCTCATTACCACCCCCACCATAGATTTCCACCTCCCAGGTTCTGCCAGTGTAACTTGTCTGGCTGCTCCCCAGCCTGTGTTGAAATGAGCCAGGCCCACTCCCTTTCAATGACAGGTCTTTGCAGGTCCACCTTGGTTTGCCTGAACTAACACAGAGAGTGAGTTTTTGGCAGACCGGGCCAGCAGAATTAAGGGCAGCACTTTTCAGAGGATTTTTATGGTCAAGGGGGTAGAGGAGTCCCTTGACCTATCAAAGCTGCCACTGAAATGGGGCAGGGCTGCAGGTGCCTTCTTGTCTGACACTGAGAAAGCAGGACAAGTGCTGTACTCCAAGCACAGCCAGATCCAGCAGAAGCTAAATGAGGTCTACTGCCCCAGCTACAGATTACTGCCCTGCCTCATTAACTGGATCTTAGCATTTCCCCAAAACCCACACTGTGTCTGGGATTGCTCTTAATCTCATTTTTTTAAAGTAGCTTGATTCATTAAATACCTCCAAACACTTGTGTTTCTAACCTAACCCACTTTGATAAGTAGTGAACTAGGGTGTGGCCAGATAAATTGATACGCTGGTAGACCTGACAGGGATCTCTGCTTTCACCTGGTTAAGTGGTAGGTGAAGCAACACCTGAGACCTTTGCTAAAGACTTTTGAAGCACAGTTATGTCTTCTTCTGCCTGCTTGATATAAACCTCCACCTAAAAATCACTTCAGAATGCTTCTCTTCTCTAATTTTTTAGCTACTTCATTCTTGAAGTGCTTAGACGTGCTAGGAATGAATGTGGAAAGCAGTGTATTCCAGGTAAGTTTCCTGCATTCATAAACCAAATACTAACATCACACTGGAAACATGAGTATATATGTTCAGAAAGGGCTGACATAGAAGCTGACATAGAACTAAAGACAGAATGCTGAAGGCAGGGCTACTGCAAGTAGAATTACTCAACAAAAGGTTTAAGATGATAGAATCACTTCTCTGAATTCTTGTGTAACTGAAATGAGACTCTTCCCCTGTTCATGTAGATGAATTCAAGGTTTACTACTTTTAATACTACTTTATCTCAAAAGGTGGAATCTTTCTTGGACCAGCTTTTGCATGCAAGGAAAACAGAAGGTAAGACCTTAGACAAGGGAGAGAAAAAACATCATGATAATGTTATCTGTCTCAGCTTAGTGCTCATATTAGTACTTAGAATGCCTCAGCTGGTGGTGTTGCTGAAGCTGAGACAGATGAAGACCTTTGCTCTTACTTCAGCAAATCATGGAAAACAATGAGCTTGTATATAATAGGCAATAAGTTGTCTCATGGAATTATGTAATAGTGTAAGAGAGCTTGAATGGCTGACAGCTGCCTTATTTGACGGTGGGCTGGATAACCATGTGGTGTGCTTCTCACTTCAATACAATTGAGTGTGGTGTCTGACCCTGCTTTCAGCAGAGGGTTGGACTAGACAATATGCAGAGGTCCCTTCCCACTTCAGTCATTCTGTGACACTAAAAGTTGTGTGAGTCTGTGATCTTGAATGCTGACAACTCATCAGCTGATCATAGTATGGAAGTGTCCAAAGTAGTCCAATTTCTATGGTGTAAATGGTGTTAGCCCACTTCTACTCCAAACTTCATTGATCTAATTCCTCTTGACTTGTATGGGAACTGTGTATACCAGATGCTCTGTTCCTGCTAATAATCAGGAGAAATTAATTGCAAAAATAAAAAAAATATTAGATTTCTAAATTTAACTGCCTTCCTAATATGTGATATCTGTTTTTTGCTGTTGCCTGTAGTATTTGTGCAGAGGATTATTGAATGAAAGTTCAAGAGGTTTAAAGTGTGGTTGTAGTGCTTTGAGGTGGTAGACATGCCCCCGAAACAGAGGTAGGAGCAGCTTTGCTGAATACTATGATATGTTCCAAAAGCTTGATAGCTTGAAAAACATCATTATAGTAGTTTGGAGTGCTTGAACATTTGTCTTATTTGAAGATAAAACATAAAGCTGTTCTGAAATTTATTTTAAATGGTTTCTGTGAGTTTCTTCCTAGCAATTGAACTTCATGACAGATCTATTTTCAAAGGTAAATGTCATAGATTATTTTTACTTACAAATAACAATTCTGAAATAACAGAAATTTCTATACAGCAACAGACATTGATAATGATAATAAAATAGTTACCAGACTTCAGAGTGCCTATGTTTGAAAGAGTGGAACAAGAAGTGTGTTGAGACTGCTTAGTTTGTATCTCTGTAGCCCCTTATCATCACAATTTGGGATTATTTGCCTACAGTCACATACTCATTTACAAGGAATTGACAACAATGTCCCTTTTGATGGTTCCAAGGCTATATTTCAGGGTGGCTCTGTAGAGCAACCAGCATACCTTCGACACAAAATGTGATGTAGGGCTACATTACTTTGATCTGTGTCCTTAAATGGTGTTATAAAAATGATAGTGTGTTACACTGCATCCCCTAATTACTTAAAAAAAGAAACAGTTGTGAAGTTAAGCTATAAACTAATTTCTACGACAACCAAAAATATGGTCAAAACATGGCTTTTGTAGCAGAGCCTACATCTGTGGTACAGAAGTTTTCACCACATATTGGAAAGGAGAATTTTTGCCTTTTTCCTCTGAAATCCTACAGATCAGGGTTTCTCTTGTTAGTAACAGAGCTTTTCAGACAAGAGGCATCTTTCAACACCAGCAGGTCAGGTATGATGGAAAAAGACAACAGCTGCAGAAAGATAAAGCTACCTGATAATTCCTGTGCTTTTGAACTGAAAGCTGTAGCAGCAGGCCAGCCAGCCTGAACATAAATTGTGTTACAGAGAAAGTGTCACACAGACACAGAGGGATGAGTATACATAGAATAGAGAAACAACTTGCTGCTATTCTCAGGTTTTGGGAATTTCACCTACAACCTGCCACTGTCCAGAGAACTGATAGGACTTGCAGTGGCAGAAAGCAAACTGAAAAAATCAGTATTGATACAGAAAATATTGAGGGAATGAAGAAAGAGACCAACTGGACTCTTTTACCCGTCAGCAACTTTCCTGAATGATTTCACCCTGAGGTGCAATGTTTCCATTGAACCTGAATTTGGTTCAATTGAGGAAAAAGGGTATCTGTAAATAAGTTATTTGCTCTACCAGTGCTTTCTCTTGCTGTCTCACTGCTAAAATTTTGCTTTTCCTTCTTACTGTTCATTAGTTGTAGATAACTATAAATTATCAACAGGATTGCTTCTCCCCTTTGCATAAATCCAGGGGAAATTACCTCTTCAAATCTACTGGACTTCCTCTCTGCCTGTTACCAGGCTCCTACTGCTCTCATGGAACTGTTGTTGCTGTCTCCTAGCTGCAAATTTAAAGAAACTGGAGTGACTGTGGAAATGGGGTGGGGACAGTTTTAGAACTGAGCTTATGCATATGCAGGGAAAGTACCAGCAAAGGGCGCCTGGGAAGATGATGGAATCTGTGTTTGCAGAGACATTCTGAACTTGACCAAGACCTCAGCTGCCTGCTCTAGAGGGCAAGGTAAAGTAAACCCTCTGCAACAGAGGGTTTTACTTGACATTCTCCTGAGATTCCTTTCAACCTGAATTATCCTGCAAGGCTCAAAGTAGGGAGACAAAATGGAAAAGGCATATAATCAAATGAGGAAGGTAGCAATAGAACTAACAAAAAATTCTAATCCCCCCCCTCCAAAGTTATTTTGGTTTGGAATGAGACGTTGGACTAATCCAAACTTTTTTGATGGCATAGGAATATATCACTGCACATGTGCATAATTCTCCTGTGGGTGACATTTCATCTGTGTTAATGGAGGGCTAGCTCTGTTTTCTCCCTCTGAATGGATGGTACACAGTGAAGCTGCAGGGGGTTGCTCCTATCATCCATTAATGACTTAAGATACCTGGGAAAAATGGAGAACAGGTGGGAAAAGAAACAGGCGAAAGTAAAGTTACAGAGTAATTCTGACCTCTTTCTTTCCTATGTTACTCAGTACCCAGGCAATATACTATGTTAAGGTGGGCCCGAATTTCTGATTAACACAGGCATCACCTGTTAAAGGCCATATTTCCAGTCTTTCTGTGTGGAACTATACCACTTTGTACAAACGATTTAAATATACATGAATAGCATGTAAACAAGTGGGTGTGACTCCCTAATTTGGTGGTTTACACATGTAACTGGGAGCAAACCCAGCTGAGTTACAGCCTCAGTGAATTATTAGTACAAATTATTTAATTAGTACAAATTGTTCAAGCTCAACAAAGCTCTTGAAGCCATATATATCAACACTAGGATCTAACCTCTCCTGCTCCAGAGACACAGTAGTTTGTTGTCAAAATAACGTTGTGGGAGAACAAGAGGTACGAGTTCAAATGCCCCCAGGTAAAGAGGGAAAATGAGGTCTGTGACTGCTGTATGATGCTCCATGCACATCCTAACCACAGCTCTTGGTTAAAAGGCAGGTGGCCAACCCCTTGGAAAATCTTTGGGTTTCGTTCTGCTTCTTCTGCAGGTACTTGAGAGGGATCTCTTAGTTTCAAGACGTGAACAAGTCCATCACTTTTCTTTTTCTCATTGAAACTCAAAAAAAAGTAGGTGGCATTTGAACTTCAGATAAAGAATTGATTACCCCACCTTGTAATGGAGTGTTTTTCTCAGTGGCACTGGTTTGTCTTACTAGTAATTTAGCTGGGCAATGTAATGAGGAGACCTGATACAACAGCATGCTTGTATCTGGAGCACGAATGGATGTACACGGCAAAACAAACCCCCGGGTTGAAAAAGGCTGAACAGTAGCGATGGAGAAAGACTACGGCTGATTTCAGTCAAGGAGGGGAAACCGGAACGTAGCGAGAGAAGAAAACGAAGGTAAATTTAGACAGGCTGAAATAATGCACCTCTGCAAGGACCACTGCAGAGGTTTACGAGCGGATGCTGTTCCCCGTTCGCCGCTCACCGCACGCAACTTGCCCGACGCGCCCAGACCTCCGCCTGGTTCGCCTTCCCGACGGCTGATGGAGCATCCCGGGCCCGTGATTAGCCGCTGCCGCCGGGGCGGGGGGCGCGGCGCCGCCGGGGGAGCCAATCGGGAGCCGCGGCCGCGCCGCTCCGCCCGCCCCGTCGGCGAGGCGGGCGCTGGCGGCGGGGGCTGCCGGGGCGCCGGGGGCGGCGGGGCGGCGCGGCGGGCACCGGGCGCGGGCACAGCTGCGGGCACCAGCCACGCCGGTGTCGCTGCCGCCGCCACCGCCGGGCGGATCCCGCGCTTCTGCCGGAGCTTCTTTCGGTCGCTTTACTTTGGCGGCCCGGAGCAGGGACATTATGCCGAAGAGAAAGGTGAGGCGCCCCGGCTGTGCGGCGGGTCCTGCCTCCCCGGGTGGGGTCGGGGGGGCTGAGCGGCGGCCGGCGGGTGAAACGCGCCTCAGGGGCCGGGGCCGCCCGCCGCTCTCCTGCCGCTGCTCCGTGCTGGGCTTCGCGGATGGCTGCCGAGCCCGGGCATTTTGCTGCCTGTTGCAAGCCCCCTCACACCCCGCCCCGCCGCTCCCCGCCGCCTGTTTACTTTCCCGGTGCCGCGCGGGGCGATGTCGCCCCGCTCCCCGGGGGGTGAAGTCGCTATCACAACTCCAGCCCCCACCTTCCTCCTCCTCCTCCCCCTCCGCCGCCGGGGAGAAGCGCTGCAGCAGCTGCGGCTTCGCCCCTGGCCCCCGCGGGAGGAGTTTCCTGCTCGCAAACTCCGGCGCCGCGGCGGGGAGGAGGCAGCCCCCACCCGGGGCGGTCGGATCCCGCCGCCGCCGCTTCCCGCCGCGCCGGAGCGATGGCTCCGAGTAAAAGGGAGGAGGGGAGAGGCAAGCCATGTTTAAAACAAACTACACCCTTCTCCTCGCCTCCCGCGGCAGACCCGTATGTACCAACTCCGGCGCCCATCCGGGCAGGGCCCCCGGCGGCGGGGGGCGGCGCCTGCCGAGGGAGCGCCCGCGGCCCCCGCCGCGCCAGGGGAGCCGTGCGGGGCTGAGGGGGACCCGCCGCTGGCCGAGTCCTGCTCTCCGGGCACCTCGGGGCGGGCAGCCTGCTCCTCGGGAGGGAGCCGGCCGTGAGACCGCCTTCCCCCAGAGAGAGAAACTTGGGCGGCCCTCGAGCGGCCGGGCTCGGTGCCGTGGGGGCTTTTCCGTGCCTGCCGTGCCCGCTGGAAGCGGAGCCGGGGCTGCGCGGCCGCCGGGAGCGCTCGGCGCTGGCAGAAGGCGGCTGAGCCCGGAGGGTGGCGGCCGGCCCCCTCCGCCCCTGCTGGGCCCCGCGGGTGGCGGCCCAGGGAGGCCCTGCTGCGGAGATCCTCGTCGAGAACTTGCCGCCTGCCTTCCTGGACGCTAACAGAGTGTAACGAGAGACTTGACACTAATACATGCAATGACAAAAAAATTATAGCTGCAGTCCTTTAATTTTAACTAGGTCAACCGAGGCAAGGCAATTTGTGTTTTTCCCAAATGTCACCTGTGACCTCCTAATACACCGTTTCTGGGCAAGGGCTGAAATCTGTTTTAATAAAGTTAGAGGTAGATGATGCCTTCCAGGTAACTTGGTGTTTGCTTGTCCTTTGCTTATTCCTTATGGGAGGTATCAAAATGTCAAATTGTCAAATATGCTACTGAATTATTTATTTCGTAGTTGAGGGCCTCATTCTGGTTCTCAAAATGGATACAGCTGTGGAGTTGGTTGGACTAACTGGGCTTGAAGTCAGTATATGATGGGCCTTTTTTCCATTTGCTCTTCTGTCATTGCACCCTCGCGTGCTTCTGTGCTTTTAGTGCTCTTGCTTGTCACCAGGAGAAACTAGAAAATTATCTTGTGTCCACAGGACCCCCCAACTTTTGAAACCTTGTGAACTTCCTACCTTGTTTACTTTGCTCTTCTGCATTCTTGCACTACAGATGTTTCACGCTGTCCTAAGTGCAGGTAGAGTTAAAGATACTCCTGTAGGTTTTTGTGGTCTTGTGAAATGTTTATTAAGGGAAACTACCTTTCAGTAGTAAGTCCATAAGAAAATTTCTCATTTCTAGAAGATTATTTAAAATAAGTAATAAAAAGATTGTATATGGGATGAGAGCAATGGAGATGAGTTTTGACAGCATGGTAAATTTTATTTTGGTTAGCATTGTAGTGGTAAAGGTTTACGTTTAAAGATTATATACAAAGTGTAGGTTTTGGGAAGCACTCGTTCCAGGGAAAGTGTGTGAATAATGGCTTTGCTTTTTAAGAAAGGTGTAATTGTAGTATTTTACAATAGTCAATTTTATTCCAGAATAACATCCGCAGAGTGAGAAGTTGGTGATGCAGCAGTAACTGAATAATTACGCCAGCCAATTTTGACATGGAGACAAAACCATCACATACAACTTAATAGTCAGTTCTTCTCTTAAAATTGCTAAGGCTTCTAACAGGGAAGATTTTGTAAGGAAATAAACATCAAAAGTCAAAATGAGAAATTTTCACTGTTACAAGGGTAGGTAAAGAAATAATATTGCAGAAAGGGCTTTAATCCACCTGTATCTATTTTTGTGTATTTAGTTATCTAAGCTGGCTGGTTCTTTTTTGTTTGCTTTTCTTTTCATCTCTAATGTTTCTCATCTCTGTGTAAACTCAAGTCACTTGCTTAGTCCCTGGCCCTATGTTCATTATGAATATTATTAACAAAAAAGTGTAAGCTGTCTCCCCTTCTCTAGAGGGCTGTGGCATAGGATATCAGGGTATCAGTACTCATTGCTTGAGGGTCACAGAGAAAAGGAAGAACATACTCTCTGTTGAGATGGTGTTAAATACTGTGATAAAGCAAAAAGGGATTGAACTCTGGACTGCTCCTGTCAGATTTCTGTACCCTTCATCTGTTGTAATAACATGTTGTGGTGTGAGCTTGGCCTCTCTTAAGAAGAATGGTATGCCAGTGTGGGATAAACCAGAATACTTGTTGTGGTATTGCTAGAAAGAATGCCTTGAAATGGCTTGGGGTGTTTTGCTCTTCGCTTGTGTTTGTGGAATTAGCTCTTGGGTCATATTGACAAACTCCTTGACTTTGAAACAGCCCCAATAAAAATATCTCAGTGTTATCCATAAAAGGATGAAGAGCCATTCTGTACCTGATGACAAGGAGAATCGTGGTATGGTCACATGAAAGTGCATAAGCAGACATCAAGATGAATGACAGTTCTCCTGAATGTGCATCATGTATAAGGGACGTAATAGGTTAGGTAATGACTTGTCCAGTATTGGATGGGGAGCCTGTCATTTAGTGGGGATTGCACTCCAAAATGACCCAACTTGTTCTTTAATCTGAATATCTGAATCTATGCAATATCACCTGCATCTCACTTGTTTTGAAAACACTTGGAGTTGGATCAGATATGAGGACTAAGTGCAACCTAAGTCATCTCATTTTTTTATCATTTGCCATCTTTGAATATTGTTATTTTTTAAATAAAATAAAAAATATTGTGGTCTAATTAGCCATTTCAGTTGGTTATTTGTTGGCTCCTTGTAGTCAGGAATGTAGTTTCTGCAGTACAGTTGATGCTGTGAAGATACAGTAGAGACCATCTGGGACAGGTTCCTGTTCCAGTATGCAAATTCACTTTTTTTAAAGTCAAAGGTACTTGGTTATATTTACTGCTGAAAAACAAGCCTGCTGAGTATTTTGCTTGTAATGCAGCTTCTTTAGCAGAAGTCAGAAGGGACCACATTGTTGTCTTATCGTAGTGCATTTAGTTACACGATCACGTGATTTTTTGGTGAGACCCTTACTGATTATTTTGCCAGCCAGGTATCTAATCAATGTATTTTCTAACGTTTGGGGTTAAATGCATGTTCTTACAGGTACTAACCTAGAGCTGCTAAATTCTTATGCTTTTTTGTCTGGACCTAAACTGAGTTCTCTTTGTGAAATTCTTCTATGTGTTTTAAGATTTTATTTCTGAAATGTCATGAATATTCAAAGAGAGTATCAACCATATTTATCCACCAATAGGGGAAATGAGGCACAGAAATAAATTGCTTAGTTGTTGGAATGGTCCCTTTATCTTGAATTCTCAGGTTAAGATGTCTGGCCTGGCATTTTATTCCCACTAATAAGCATCTCCTGCACTTTTGAGTGGCACATTTGTTGTTACTTTGCCAAATTTATCTTCTTGCTTTGTGCTGTGTACATAGTAACTGAGGAACTTGCAATAGTAACCAGTTCTCTAAAATTTTGTTGGAGCAACTTGTATGTGATCAGACAATTTAGTAATGAAGCTGAGGTCCTGCTGGTGACAGCTCTGTTTTGCTTTATCTCTGAATGATCTTCCTGTTGCTTTTTGGTCTGTGGAATGAAGTCTAGGTTTGTGCAAAGCATATTAGCAGCTGAGTTTACGTTCATGGTGCAGCAATATAAAGTATCCTCAAGTTGTGAGCAACTCCATTTCACATCCCTTTCCATGTCCTGATACTTCAGCTGTGATTCAGTCTGCATCAATGTGATATACTATATGTAACATAGTGGATTTTTTTCAAAGGGTCTCTTCATTTTGAAGCTGTTTGACAGGAAAGAAGCTCCAGTGATGTTGTGGGAACCTGCATCTTCCCAATAAATTGTTTCAACACCGGGGCTGGAAGCTCTTTCTCTGTAGCCAAGCCGCTCTTTAGTTTATCCTAGAACACAAGGGAGTCTCTGTGAGACATAGAAATGGGGGAAGTTCTGTATTTCATTTCAGTCTATAGGTGATTATAGAATAGAAAGGAAAAGGGAGTCAGTACCAGATCCAGATGTCTTGGCTGCTGCCCTCTCCCCACTCCTATTCTGTCCACTTCTTTCTCCAGACTTTAACTTGGATTCACTCTGCCTTTGTGCTGGCTGCTTTCTTCTTTCTCCTGGTCCATGAGAATTAAAAGCAAAAGTCAGAGCTCTGAAAAAGGTAGTTTCTCTTTCCACATTTTCTGGTGGGTCACTCCTGGACCATTCAGTAACTACTGGAAAACAGGCTAAGCAGCAGAAGATGCCCTTCTTTGTATCTGTCACTGACATGCCCCTGACTTTGACAAATTTCTGTCTAATATGTCAGCAGAGTCCTCAGGTGGACTTCCACCTTCAGCATGCCTTGCAGGGACAGGTAAAATGATTGCTATGCAGAGATGCACTTTAAATTCAAGCAAGACAAGCAAAACAGATGTGCCAGAGCATCTTAAAGATTGCAGGAGCCTTGTAGTAGAAGGGAGATGGAGGTTTTGCCACTAACAATTTTAGAAATTTTACTGGATTTGTAACTATTGCAGAATTTTAAACCTTGAGGTGTTTAAAAGCAATTAAAAACTGCCTAGTTGGCCTACTTCGAGAAGGCCAACAAAAGCAGTTGACCAGAGTGACTCAAAGGATCTACGTCTTTCATAGAAAAACTAAGCAGAAAAGATCAAAAACTTTTATCTGCTCGTGAAATGCTTGGATACAAAGCAATGTAGCATTGTTCAATGGCACTGAAGAAAAAACATGCTTGAGCAATGCTGCTATGGCACATTGCAGTAAATGAAGTTTACAGGACTATTAAATACATGCAGCAAATATTTTTTGATGTTTTATATTAGAGACTTTTTAACTTAGAGCTAATTATGTAATTTTAGCTATTATTATTGTTGTTGTTGTTATTCAGTTATGGAGATTAGAAGGTCATTGACCAAGGATTTAATGATCTAAAACATTTCTGATAATTTTATACCAGTCTGTAAAGATCTGACTCATTTATTAGCAATTGATGGCAATGTATATAAATTTTCTTTATAGACTACACTAAAATACCATTGGACTTAATAGGCAACCTAAAAATTCCAAAGTTTTCACTGAATTGTCAATTAAAAATTATTTCCCGTGCTTCTTGGGCACGTAAAGCATAGTAGTACAATCTTGTAAGTCATCAACTCTTTGTAAGTCATCAACTTCAAAATTGACTAGGTGCATGTAATCTTTCTGTATATGATAGTTCAACACTCAGATATGGGCAATGTTCTTTTGTGTGCTGGAGTATCAATATTGTTAAGTTTAAAAAATAAAAAAGCCCTGTGTGTAAATGGAATGTAGTTATATGTGTAAGTAGACTATATCTATGCATTATTTAGTTTAAGGTTGCTTTTCTTCTGTGCTGCTTGGAAAACTTCACTTTCTCTGCTGTTTTATACCCAAACAGTAGCTGTGTATAGGGATGGTGTGTTCCAAGATGTATCATTCCTTTAGAGAAGCTGTATGAAGTTGAATTTTGCTTGACAGGATTGTGACATGGTCTTTTGCCTAGAGTGTAAGTAAACCAAATCCAGAGATTTTTCTTGGAAGTTAGCACTTGGTATGATCATCATGGCCACCATCTACTTCCCATTCTTTACCTTCACTAAGCTAGCACTGTGATTTATCCCATGGTCCAGTAGCCAAAATGAGTTCAATATGCTGGAATGGCCTTTCAGGCCATGACTCTTAAGGCTTGTCTGCTGAACAGGTTGGAACATTATTTGGATTTTTTTTTTTTAATTCTGGGTCATTGTACTGATCCAAGTTAGAGATGTGCACAGTGGCACAATGGATGTGTGGTAACCTATTAGAAAGCAGTAGGCTGGCAGTGAGCAGCTGGCTGCATGCAGGAAAGAGGTATGGTCTTATACCAATTTTATTGTCAGCAAAATTGGCAGCGTGGGTCTTCACAGTTTCAACAGCAGTTCAACAGATACTTCTAGCTGATATATACAGGCCAGAAGCAGAAAATCCAGATGCCCATTCCTGTCCTTATTTTGATTTAACCTGTGGGATATCATATTTGTTTGAGGTAGTTTTTGGGCAGACCTGACTGCTGATCTAGTTTTCCATACCATGACACAAAGAGTTAAGCTGGAATTGGCACGAATGATTAGGTGGGGAAGGGCAGAATTCTTAGCAGCAGCCAGGCATTCATCTTTGATTTGATTGTCCCTAACTCAGAGTTTCTAGAGGAGCATTCTTTAATTCATTAGAATAATCAGAGCAACTCAGTACTCAAATTGTACGCTTGTAGCACCAGAGGGAGGAGGCATCAGGCTTGGTTTTTATTTTGTGAGTTTTTACCCCATTGGTGTCTTTGGAAGTTACCAGTTTTTGGAGATACAGCTCCTGTCTTCCAATAGTAAAGAGTGGGTGTTCTTGGTAACAGTGAAAGCTGCAAATGAAAAATGCTATGTTCCCTAAGAACATTGGAATCTGTCTGCAGAAAAGAATTGTGTATGCTCCCATCACTGCCAGCTTTGTTGGGACTGTTGGTATGTTTGCTCATCTCACATAGCTTTCTCCATTGACCTAATGCTACCTGAATTAATAGTAGCTTCTATTATTGCGAATGAAGATCTAAGGACATTTTTACCTCTGCAGTGTTTTGCTCCTCTCAAGCAGAGTTGAGATGTATCAGTGGTCTGTTTGTAGAAGGAAATCATCCTTTATCTCTTCTGCATCATTTCTTCCTTATCCCACCTGTGCCCACTTGGAGACATTTTAATTTATTCTTCTCTTGAAGCTGCATTTTGGTTGCCTGTGAAGCTCTTCATTCTGGCTGTTGTGGTAGAGCAATACTGCTTTTAACCACAGCTGTAATTATTACTGGGATGTGAGAGATGGGTGTATCTAAGGCTTTGTACCAGTTGTGGTTTTGGTACCTGCTATCATCATCTCAGAGGTTTGATGTTCTGTAGTACCAGTTAGCTGAAGCAACAACAAAAAGGTCCTTTTTCTAGATTATTGTGGTTTTTGTCACTGTAATGTCCTCTGGTAGAAGAGGAATTAAACACCTCTTTTCAGTCCTTTACAGTATTTTTGTTTGTCAGAGGTGGCTATTTTAGGGAAACAGTTGTTATTGAAAGTAATTATCTAAATGTAATTTCTATTTTTAGATAATTTTTTTCCAGAAGTACTGTGTGCTAGTTTTACTTTGCAAATCTGATCAGTTCTATTTAAATACAGATTTTGGAACATAATCTTGAAGGTTTAAGAAATTGCCTCTATATGTAGACTTGGATGAGTTCAGCAGCTTCATCTCACTTGCAGAACTGTCATCAGCTTTGAAAGTTAGAGAAGTAATATTAGGGACTGGATTTCATCCATCTTTTTTTTTTAATCTGCCTTTTTTATTTTATGGTGGCAGTAAAATGGTTAAGCAAGTATAGAGACAAGAATCTACTCACTACCTAGCTGAATTTTCACATCTGGTGTTCAGGGGTAGCTGAACAATTTCAAATGCTCGATGCTCTCTGCTCCCATGGCTGATCTGTATTTTTCAAAATGCAGCTGATTACTTCACTGTCTGAAAAGTGAACTGTGTGTCTAATTTTAAATTACAATGCCATATTTTTTTTTAAGTCTGAGCCTCTAAAAACTGCTTTTACGTTTTCACTTTGCCATAGGTAGATGTCATGTTCAAAAACTGACTACAGGGAAGAGAAACTTGGAAGGAAAAATAAAAGCCAAGCCAGCTGTGAGATTTTTAAAAATGGCCTATCGAATATGCAATGTGTTTTCAAAATGAATTTTGCAAAAATGCAATGCATTTTCACTTATATTTGTCAGTCTTTGACCCTCTTTTCAGTGGGAATAGCAGAACCTCAGTCTACAATGAAGGAATTTCCTCTTCTGGAAAAGCACTTATTCTGTCTGGTTTTGGTTATCTGGAAATATCCCAGTCCTAATTTGATTTGCTATCTTGTCTGGAAGCGCATAAAGCCCACAGAAATCACCTGTCTTAAGAATTAAGGAATTTATTAAAATGCATTTTCTGCACCTACTGATTTTATTTAGGGCCAGGCTTTTTGTATTCTTATTTTCTTGTATATTCTTTGAAAATGCATTGCATGTCAACAAGTCACTCTGCTTGGGTTGAATCTTTAAGCAGGAGTGGAAACCTTGATACCTTGATCAGGAAGTGTTTCCCCTGATTTTTGCCAATTAACATGTAATTAGCATACTAATACAAGGGATATTAATGCTTGTCTTTAAATTTAAACCTTTAAGTACCATTCATCCTTTTGGAGCTTTATGATCTTGACATTCTCCCCCAAAGAATTAGAAAATTAGGTATTCTCCTCTTAATAGATATAAGGTGGAGGGATTTAAATTCTAAAAATGACATTTTATAATATTGTAATAATTATTAACAAAAATATTAAAATATTATATACTTAAAGAATAAATACTTAAGCAGCATGGGGGTTTGTGTAGTTGGTTTTGTTTGTTTTGAGGGTTTTTGTGAAAGACTTATTTACATGGCTATACAAGAAAGCCCAACTTCATTTCTTGGAAGAGAGCAAGACAGATATAATTTTGGATAAGTATTTAAAAAATCCAGCCTGCCGCTAAACAGTTTTATGCTGTACTTCCCTTGTGGTTCTGGCAGAATTTTTTTTTTTTTTTGAGTAGCAGCATGCACAGTTTTTTCCTCATCCAGGATCAGACTTTTGGTAGGAAAAAGAAATGAAGCTGTGTTGTGTGAAGACTACCTGATTTCTTAAAGCATTTATTAGGGGGAATTAATTTTACTTGCAAAGCTAATTCACATTGACTTGGCAGTGAGCACTGTTCTATCCACTGAAAACAGATCAAAGAACTAGTTGTAAACAAAGGTTAATGATAAGATGCTGGAGGAGCTAAATGAGGAAACAATAGTTAGGAGGGTATTGCAGGAGTTGGTTAGTGTTAAATTAGTCAACATGTAGTCTTCATTAATCTAAACCAAGAAATAAATAACATTTTAATTACATTTATGAACTAGCTCAAAATTCAGAGCTGCTCTGAGGATAAATAATAAGAAGGTATAGCATGTGTTTAATGCCATGAATGGGGAAACCATTCATGGCATTAAATTTAGTCTAATGCATAGTTAAAAACAAATGAGGGGTAGAAAAATTTTAGGGAAAGAGTGCAATAAACCCTGAAAAAGGCTTCAGATGGATACATCTGCTCCTCTTGCAACGTGCTTTTTTTTTTTTTCCAAGCTTTCACCTTATTTTAGTTGGTGAAAAAAATTGTAGGAGGAATGACCAAAAACATTACATCATGGAAATTGCAGCTGCAAGAGTGAGCCAGGAAATCTATGGGCAAATCCCCTTGCAGGCAGTGTATCAAGATGTGGCTGAACCAAACAGCTTGCAAAGAAGGGAAAAAATGCTATTCAGAATGCTCATGTGCTAGGACAGTTAAGGCTTTCTGCCTTTCTGATTTCTTAATATGATAGTTAGAATGAAATTTGTATCTGCTTTTTTGTTTGTTTTGTTTTCATGGAGGGATGAAAGGACTAATTTCTCTCCCATCAGAGCCAAGGTGTTGAGTTTCGGCTTGTAATAAAATCCTTCAGAGAATGAACCATCTATTTAATTTTATACCGACCTTCTACTGACAGTTACTTCTCACCTACTTGTATTCTCATTTTTCAGGCTTTTTAATGTACTTCTTTATAATAAATCCATTCATAATAGTGCAAACAAAATATTCATCCAGAAGCTGGACATTGCAATTTCAAACGCCTATCTTTGGATTGCTCAAAAGACATCATCGGCTTCACTGCTTTGGATTACTTTACTCTCATTATATACTGTTTATATTTCAGGGGTTTGGTTTAAAAAAATGAAGCTGTATGTTTTGTGGTGCATCTGTACCAATAGCCTTGCCTTAAGAACAGTAAAAACAGGAAATTGACCTGTATTTTCTATTAAATGTTTACTTAAAACAGTTGTCTAGTTTTCTCTTTTCAACCTAACAGTTCTGTAATGATGTTGGCATTGCAGATACTGCAGTATTGCTTTGGTGTGTGGAAACACTGGTTCTTATTATGTATACTTCACAGCTGGTGAAAGAGCTGTGTATACAAATAAACTCAATGTTAATATTCCTTCAGGGATTTTTTAGCATTCTCTACCATCTATTAATATTCCTTTGTTTTTTCCAAGCCACTCAAAATAATTTTCTAGATTGGTCTTAAAAATAGCTGGGGTAAAAGCGAGTGGAAAAATAAAAGCCAATTGCTGATAGGCAGTCTTAAGGTTTGAGAGTTATGCAGCTGTGACAGATCTTGCAAAGCTTAGCTACAGCTTAAGTTGCAATCTTATTGCCAATATTTAGTGCTAATGGTGTATGACACGATGTGTGGTCATCTGAACCTAAAACTTGCTTGTAATTCAAATGTCAAAAGCATATTTAGACATATTTAGATATTTAGAGATGGCCAGTCATCTTCTTTCCTTGTGTCTACCTCCACGACGAAAAAAAAAATCACTGTTGTCTGTGTCCTTATTTGCTTTATTTATGTTTTGTCTCTGTAGGCATCCATACAATATCACAGACGGCAGGCCTATAGGGACTGCTTTATAAATATAATACAGACATATGATGGAGTACAGCTGAAGAATTACTGAGGCTGGGGTGCTGCCCTTGTCAAGTGGTTCAGGGCTTGTATTCACCTTGGATTTTGCAGCACAAAACTTGCAGTGTGGGTATTCCTGCTCCTGCCTGGTTTAGGATGTACAACACTGTATCCGGGGTGCATTTTAATGTGGCTGAGGTGTCATGTGAAATATGGTGAGCCGTTGCATTAGGTCATGAGGAAAAACGTGCCAAGGGGAGGGGTTACTTAGTACATTTTGTTGCTTTGAAACCAGAGGTTCTTCAGTAGTTTGTCACTAGGACAAAAAATGGGGGAAGGGTTCCTGTGGAAGAGTTAAGGGAAAAAGGTTTTGGTGGTATCTACATAAAAGTCCTATGACTCCAGATAGGAGTGCAGTCTCTGCTTGTGGCATGCCAAGTTCTTTGGGAACTATGCTTGGCTTAAATCCATTTGTGTATAAATCTCTCTTTTCCCTGGGGAGAGGAGAAAGGAGAAAGTATTGCAAAAACCGGTATGAAGAACCACATCAGCTGGGACTCATCAGAACTCATAGAGAGGAAAATAAGTTTCTGTTCCTCTTTTAACAAATACATTGTAGCCATATCTGACATGTATGTTTTTTTGGTGTGTCTATCAGCTGCAATACACAGAATAGATGGAGTCCCAGGCTGCCTGCAGCTGCCCCATGCCACTGCATTCTTGTCTGTTGTACTGACTGAATTGTTTGTGCAGCTGTGCAGTAAAATGATTCTGCTGGAGCAGGGAAGACTATATATTTATAATTTGTTTATATGTTATAATATTTATGCATTTGTTTAAGCAGCAGGCTATTTTTCAGCTGGATCAATTACCTTACCTGTGACATGGCCTCCCATGCAGCTCTGCCAGCCTAGTGGGGAGCTAGGGCCGGGAGGATGAGCCCAGCCACCAAAGGCCTGGACTTGCAGAGAGGAGGGAGCAGGAAATGGAAATGAGAGCCTGTCAGAACCCCTTGCTGCTTGTTCACACCTCTGAAATTACTATTATTCTCCATGGAGAAAAGTTATGTGGCCTTCAGAATTGCTGTTGGATTTTCTAACTTGGGAGGGCTGTGAGAGCCCAGTGCTGGGCTCATTAATTATCTAACTTAATTGAAGTATGTTATGTAATATATCACAGTAGTTAGTATACAGAGGTTGTGGTTGCATTAAGAGTATTTTAATATGATTTTTCCCCCTCTGGTTAGCCTCATGAGCAGTTTTTTTGATCTGTTTTCTAGCAGTAGTATTGGCATCTATCAGACTGCCCTGTCTGACAGAAATATGGGAGAATCCTCTTTTGTAAGTGTTAAAGAGAATGGGGTAAATTACTGTGTGTTAACTGTGCAGTGTTGCGGGTAGAGAGTTAGCCCTCGTGCAATTCCTGCAAGGCTGTTGGCATGTCACAGTGCCATCTTGGGATAGTTTAGCTCTCTCAAAGCTCTATGATTCCTAAAAGTGAAGCAGGGTAAATCAGCCTGATTGTGGAGTGTCAGTCAACTTTGTTTAGCTTATGAAGAGTTTTTTGGCTTGGCTTCCAAAGGAAATGGATTATGCCATCTTTCTGTCCCTACCCCTGTAAATCTAAAGTCTCTTGACCACTGCTAGGAAAAGATTATAAAATCTCAGAGAATTTCCATGTAAATAGGTTCTGCCAAGGACAGGAAGGATGCTATTTGAGTTCCCTCTTGGGGAAAGGGTGCAGCACAAGTTTGTTAGAATTGAGAAAATTCATATGGGAGAAACCTCTTATGAACTCATAGACAACAGAAAAGCTCTACCCAGAGCATATCCTGTATTGTGAGTCGAAGAGCAAAGTTGTAGAACGCAGGACTTTGTTTCTGACAGGAATAATGGAATAGCTTGTTTTTGTTTTCTTTGTGACTTCTGATGCTCCCAGCGTCACAACATCAAGCTGTAGTAACTCCTTGGTAACCAAACTGAAAGACTTTTAGAAATGCAAACCTGAAACGATCCTGCAGGTGACTGGTGAGGCTGCAGTTGCATAGGGAGCAGTCAGGCTCCATTTTGGATGCCTGCCTGTTGCTATTCTGAGTTGCTCTACGCTGTGCGATGCTGCTTAACTTCCTGCTGTTTTCAAGCTACTTACATGATCATTCCTCGGCTTTTTTTTTAAAGCAGCTGCTCTTGTGGCATGCTTTCTTTCTGTCGGGAGAGTGCACAGTAACAAAGGCACGTTTTATTCCTGGTGGGGGGATGTCTTTCTCTAAGTATGTTAGAGCCCAATGCCAGGAGAAGGCACTGGTCAACTGCTGCAAACGAGCCGGTCATTTTGGCTGCTCCAAACCACAGCTCTCTAACTCCCAGACATCTTGTGTCAAAATCTGTGAGGAAGTTTGAATTAAGATTGAAATGGAAAGAAAAGGGAAAAGATAACTAGTCTGCTTCCTTACTGATTGTAAAACGAAACAACAACCAAATTGCCTTCTCTGCTGCCTGTAAAATGCCTTTTTGAAATATGCCATTCTTGTAGATCTGCTCTAACTGCTGCTGCTCACTCTTTATCCAGGAATTGCTTGCTCCTGCCTAGAAACACAAATGTTTACAAAATGTGAAGTTATGCATCTTGAGTTGTAAACAAAAGAGAAGCTTGATTTTCACCTGCCCTGCCTTCTTTATTTAACCAACCTTTCTCTAGTACCTATGCAAAATTAGTTTTACAGCATTCAAGCTGATACTTTGTTCTTGAGAAGATGCATGTTTGTCCCAAGCTTTTCTGTCAATATCTCAGTATTTTACTGATATATGCTCTTCTGAACAAGGAGGTGATATGATGTAAGGATACTTTTAAAACTTCCAGCTGAGTGAGGCTGAGAGGAAAAAGGAGTAAAGAAGGTAAAGAAATCATTCATTTCAGTCATGCTGTATTTTTTTGGTGCATCTCACTGCATCACATAACAGGTTAAATTCATGTTTGGGGAAAAAAATGTGTTAAATTTCTTGGGGATGTCAAAAGCCATCATAGAGCAAACCTCAGATTTCTAGTTCCTACTGTTGTGCTACCAACAGCTGATGAGATGGAACTTCCACTGGAGCCTGAGGATGCTTTAGTTAATGGGATGTAGGGAGTCTGAGGGATGGTGAGTGATATGATGTGTATGTACCTGGTTCTCAGTCCTCAGCTGGTTTGGGTAAGGAGTCTGGTTTGAGTACAATGCTGCTTGTACATACAAATGCAGATTTGTCAGGCTGCTTTAAGTTGTTGCAAATGAAAGAGCAGTCAGTCTTCACCATAGTCTTTGTTTTGCTGTTGTCTGCCTGCTTTTAAGTCTGTCATAAAAACACTGATTTAATATTTTGTTTCAGTCTCCAGAGGGTGCTGAAGGCAAGGATGCAGCAAAAGTAACTAAACAAGAGGCAAGTATATATATATATTTAATTTGTTTTGGCATGTAATTAATAATTGGAGATTTGCAGTCATGTGTATCAGAAGATTATGTATTTCTCTGGCACTTCTGGTGAGCTGTTTTCAGTGGGAATAAAGACAGTAAACCACATTTTTACCCTGTCTGGCTTGATTTTGTCTTGGTGTACTGAGGATTTATACAACTTATTAGTACACCAAATAAATTTGAGAAAGTTTTAGGGCTTTCATAGACAAACTCTGGTGGATCTTGTGGTAGTAGTGTAGTATGTTACTGCCTGGAACTGTTGCTCTGTCTTTAGTGGGTTGGCAGAAGAGGGTTAATGCACACACCTCAACCAGTCTGCTTCAAAACTATTCTTAGCTTAAGTGACTGATGGGAGAGTGTCTTGAATTAAGATACTAGACTCTAAACTGGAGAAGCTGACACATTTGTGTGTTTTCTTTGACTGGATTTGTTTAAAGGACACAGTACATTCTGTTAGAGAAGACAGCCGGTGATATCTTGGTATCTACAATAAAGTTTGCTAGTTTGTTTGTCATAGCCCTTAATGTGAATTTTAAAAAACAGGTAAAGAATTAGGAGAATTTTTTTCTTAGGTTCCCTTCTTTTGTAAACCAGGACCTTGAGAAGAATGGGGCAATATTTAATTGCTCTCTTTGTAAATCTTGTAGCATATTTGATCAGGAAAATAGCAAGTAAACAAATGGCATGTGCTATAGTTTACTTGCATGTAAAGAGAACTTTTTCATAAGGCTCCCCAAGCAGGATCTTAAAGAAACTAGCTAGTGTTGAAGATCTTTCTAAGAATTCCTAACATATAAACTTAGGAGAAGAGAATGGAGGAGTGAAACTTAATTTCATAAAGGAGGAGATTATCAGTGGAGTATTGGATTTTTTGGGGGGCTTTTGCTGCTGAATATATTTGTTAATGATCTCTAGGAGAAAAAGTACTAAAAAATTTACAAAGTTTGCTGAAGTCTGCAAAAATTGTCAGAGTAGTCAGAAGTGAGAGAGGCTGAGAAGGCTGTTATGTCATTGACAAATAACTGAGCAATAAAATATCAGAAGAAATTCAGTATGGAGAAATGCAAATTAATACACGGAGAGAGGAAGACCCAGTGGTGGTCACTAAGCTGTTAATCAGGGGAGAGATTGTAAAATCACAGTGAATAGTTACTAGAAAATGTCAGTAGTTCTAAACAGAAAGCAACTAGAACACAGGAAAAAATGCCAGAGGAGAGAGTAAACGTCAGTGTACCACAAGATTAATTTTTGTGCTCTCAGATAAGGGAATACTAAATGAAGCTCTCCTGATAGAGGCCATGATAGAATTAAAAGGATACCAAGTACAGTAAAATTACATAAAAATACAGGGACAAATAGAGGATGTACAGCAGCTTTAACAAAAAGGTAAACAACCCAAACTGAAAAACCAAACAACACAGTTTTTCTAGGATTATTCATCTTTTATATAATGGAGGTGTGATAAAATAATTAGTAACACAAAGAAAGGCAGTTAGGGAATTACTCTTCATGAAAGCAGTAAATAAGAGGAATCTAGTGGAGGTAAGAGGCAAGAAGTTATAAGGAGAGACAGCAGAGGATGAAGATTTTGCTTTTTGTTTTCCACATGGTGCATAATCCCCTTATGGAACTCATTGACGTGGGATGTTATGGAAACTGAAAGTGTAAATGAGTCCTATATTATTAAACAGATTTGTCTAGAAAATAACCCTTGGGGACTATTTAAACACATGATGTGATTATGATATCCAGATTGGAGAGCTGGCAACTTCAGATTGCCAGAAGCTGGTGCAGTGGGAGCATGCACAGAGTTGTTCTGTCTGCTCCTTTTCATAGACCCTTTCCATAGATGTTTGCTAGTGGGCTTGTGTCAAACAGGCTCTTGGGCAAGCTGCTAATTCCTGGGTTAGTACAGCTGTTTGGAGGGGACAGAGGTTCCCAAAGCAAATGAAAATGTGACCTTTGCTGACTTGGCTCTAGTTCCCTCCTTATAATCAGACAACACAAAAATACATACAAACTCCAAATTAAAATTATTTAGCTGTCAAGCATTTTTGAGGACCTTATGGTTTTTGCTGGCTTTCTTGTGGCAAACAAGTCATAAGAAAGTCAGGAGGTAGGGGAGAGAATTATAACTTATCTAAATCAACATATTATCCTTTAAAAGGTAGATGCTAGCAAAACATTTCAGTTCCTAAATGTTAAAGGGATAGAAATAATTGTTAAGAAAGCAGATTTGTAAAAGATGATCTCTTGAGTTAGGGGTTCTTTGATTACCTGACCAACTGAAATGTTTTGTTTATCCTGTTGTAAAATAATGGTGGGCTGCTTCTCTGGTGGTTGATATGTTAAATTGCCAAGTGAAGAGAGGTTTACCTTTTTGCTGTTAATGATGCATAAATATTTCATAGCTGAAAATGTCTAGGTATTTTTTTTACTTCTATTTTGCTGGATGCAGATTTGAACTATTCACTACTGCTTTCCACTAAGAATTCTTGAATGGCTCCAACGAACACAAATTACAGCATTCTTCAGATATTAACAAGGGCTTTTTCCTGTTGCAGGATGTGCCGAGCCATGTTTTTTCAGCTCAGCTTAAGTGCTTAATATGTAATTAGAAGTATTTTTCATTCTCTTTTCAAGCTGAGTTATGTTGGATATTTGTTGCAGTTTAGTTGTCCCTTTATTTTGGTCACAGGTGTAATTCTCATTTTATGAGTAGACCAGACTTCAGCTCAATTTATTAACCATGCTGTGTAACTGGGTGAATCTGTTTTAATTAATAAAAAAATATTTTGAACGAGCTAACAAGTATTTTTAAGACTTCCGTAATAAATTTATGACAAAAAGCAGGATGAAATAAAATCTGACAAGGAAAATATGTTGAAGTGATAAAGAAAGCTGGAGAGAAGCAGAATGTCTGGCTCAAGTCTTGCCTTTTGAGATTTGTGTTTAAATAGAAGAAATAATTTTTCTGTCTCATCCTGCAGCTGTCTTTGTGCACCTGGACTCTCTGAGCAAGTGTGTGGAGAACTGAGGAAGTGGAAGGACTTAGTTTCATGTTTTGAAATTTTAGCACTCTGATGTCCTCTAGAGAAGGATGTTAACTTTATTCAGCTATTCATCAGATGGGATTTGTGCCCACTATTACAAGTAACATCTGCTAGATTTTAAAAACATCATGCTAAGTCTGTATGAAAAAGGTTCAGTCCTTTGCACAGGTAGTCAAGCTTACTGGATTTGTGAACTTTTCACAGACCAGGAAGAGACTCAGAAGTAGTTGTAAAAGGGGTGTAAGTAGTTGTAAAAGGGGTGTGTATGAGGTATTAAACTTTGTGGAGCTTTTGGTGCCTTAGAATTTTAGCTTTTATATTTTCCATACATTTGCAATCCTGCAATTCTTTAGTGTATAACCCTAAACTGCATATAGGGTGTTAGCTACTACTTTCCAATTTTGGTCAGACAAAACAATTCCTCTCTAGGCCTGGAAGTCAAGGACACCTCGCTGTCTCAGGCCCAGAGAGATGTAAACAAAAGTGAGTTGGGAAGGAGCAAACTTGGAGTAAATTACTTCATTACCTGAAGCTGTAATTGGAAGATTAACCCCCAGTATGCAAATGGACCAGACCTATAAAAGTATGAAAACCCCTGGCCTGTCATCCATTTTGTGTGTAGCCCCTGGGAGGGCTTTATCTGCCCGAAATGTACCTGAAGGCCTACAATAAATATAACAGCTCTTTACTCCCTTAATTTTGTCTGACTTCTGTTTTTAGGTAGTCCCAAAGAGGGCATCAGTTTAGATGGTATAATTCCTGCACAACTTTTATTTCTAACTTTCACATCACGTGTCCCTTTAAAATTTTGAGTGTCCAAGGTGAGCGAGATGTGAACTCTGTTTGGCAATAGACACATATTTTAATAGATGCATATTTTATGCTGTCCTATGGAATGACTGATACTATGATGCTTTGGATATTTTTTCCTGTAAGCCTGTAAAAATGTTCTTTTTTTTTTTTTCCCTGTAGCCCACAAGACGATCAGCAAGACTGTCAGCTGTAAGTATGTGTAGTACCTCCTGGTATATTCTTTTCTAAGCACATATGGTTTCTCAGACCAAACAAGTTCTTTACATTTTGCTTGATTCCATTTTTATTCTTGCAAGGGATATTTAAGAACTCTATCAATGAAGTTATCTTTGTTTTCTTGGTTTCAGGTTTTCAGGTTGTTCTGACAAAAGATATATTTCCCCACTTCAGTGCATAACTGTCTGTTAGGTGCAGTATTGACTTTATTTCATTTTGCAGGCTGATGTTAGTTGTGGAAATGCAGCTACTTCTCTGGAAAGGAGAAGGAGCTGTGTTTCAAGGACTTCATTTGATGCCACTGCTAGCACTTGGTTTTATTTCCTCTTCTCTGTTAGAATATAGCTGATGGGGGATTTTTTAATAGTTACTACTAATCTCAGTATTTTACTCGTAGAGTGACCCCCAAGTTGCTTTCAGTTCTAGATGAGTGAGTTAATGCAAATAGGTGTGTTCAGAGATGAGGTGCATTTGTGCAGTAAGGTTTTTCAGACCTTTTTAGATGCATACTATTGAGCAGGAAGTAAGGGAAGGTGTAGGGTGGGGGGGACACAGGGTGTGGAGGAGGCTGGCTTCTGGTGATGTGTCTAACATGTTGTGCAACTAAAAATGTTTTATAGAAACCTGCTCCACCAAAACCTGAACCCAAACCAAGGAAAACAGCAAAGGTAAATACTCCTTCTTTTTAGTTACCATCGTTTTAGCCAATAGTAAGCAAGTATACTCCTTCTTTATGTTGCAAACAGTTCAATTCACAGCTTTTTTTTTTGAGGCATGGGCTTCCCTGCCCTCTCTGCAGCTCCCTGCCCCCCCTCCCTGGAAGAAAAACGCAAATTAGATCATTCTTTTCTTTCTGTTCCACCCCTTCCTGGCCTCATTACTGGCCCAAAGAAAATGTCTTGCCTGTTTGATATGCAGACCATGTTAGTTTGTAGTGAATTGCTAGTTTTAGAAGAATTTTTACCTTTACTACACCTTTCCTGAAAAGTACAGGCTTGGTTGAGTAAACTCTTCCTGAGACCTAGCAATTTCTACAAAAGCATTTGAGATTACTCTGTATCATTCTGTTTCCTTGTCTAGAGGTGCAGTACTTCATTTTGTACTGAGAAACTCTTATCTGTTCTTGAAGCCTGGCTGCTGCTGAGAATGCACAATTATAATTAAAGGTGAAATTAAATATATTTAAATTGAATAGTTTGGGTTTTCTGGGCCAGTTACAGTCAAATTAAAATCTTATTAGTGTTTGAAAACCTTTTCAGGATTTTTGCATATAAATCATGTACTTCAGAAACTGTAGATTTATTTGTGCCTAAGGGGAATGTTGAATAAGAGCAATTGCTTTATTGGGGGAAAAAAGCTTCCATGCCGGACACTGCGTCTAGCACTCCTCACACTTCCATTTTTCAAGTCCTTTTATTGTCATCTCAGTTGGGCAAGTGCCAGGATACAAAGTCCACATGTAAAGTAAAACTCCGACTTTAAACACTGTTTGATTTATCATATAAAATTACCAGTAAATCTTGCTGAGTCTATCCTGCTCTCCCCTCTTAAAAAGAGTATTAATAAAGAAGGGAATGTGACAGCTTCTGTAGCTTCACATATGTGTGGGTTGAGCTCAGTGTCATGGACCCAGTCTAAGTTGTGTGAGATACAATTTGAAGCTTATTTTGGGTGACTCAAATCCTTTATGATATTACTGTAAGTAACTTTTTAGTACAGTTATCTTTTTTTTCCAAACCCTAACTGGATCATATTTTAAGGAGTATATTAATCTTGGTCTCCTCAACAGAAAACAGCAAGTGTATACTCTGAACCTGCTAGTAAACAATGAAAGATGGTGCAGATTTCAGATAATTTTTATTGTTAAAAGCTTGCATGTTACAAATTTGCTAAGTCAACTCCTTAGTTTGTTCTTTTGTAGGTGAAGAGTTATAACTGTGTTCATATCGACTGTAAGCTTCCAAATTAAGCTGCTATGTAACATTGAAGCTGAGGGGTGGAAGGAGTAATTCAGCTGCCCTGGAACTGGGATTACTGAATTACTGATCTCCTCACTGTGCCACTCCTGTATGGGCATCAGTGGGGAAGGGTAGTAAATGAAGGAAGGCAGACATTAATATCCCTGTTCACAGCTATTATTGCCATTTACGTGGAGAATTTAGAGCAAATGATTGCATGGAAGATATCCAGTGTTTATCAGAACTACTTTAAGTACTAACATAAAATAATAAATGCAATACCATTTAAATTTTATCCCATTGGACTTTAAATACTTAACTTATGTTTCTGCTAACCTTTAGATCACAAATGTAAACAAGTACATAGAGAAAGGATTTATAAAAAATATTGGACTTCAGCATAGAAATTAAGAGCAAATCTGAAAATGAAATTGTGGCTGTTAGAATAATTCCTTTTGATAAATTCTTTGCTTTGTGTTGCTGCAGATGGACTTTTATCAGTTTGCCTCCCTAGTGTGTTGGCTGGTTCTTTCCTTGACATGGAATGACCATCACAGATGTTATCAAAGTAACAAAAGGACAGCCAGCAAAAAGCTTAATTTTTAAAATCTAATTTAATATTTTATATTAATTGAAAGTGTAGTGCTGTAGTTAGACAAACAGTGTGGTGTTTGTGTTTGGCTGAGTAAGCTTTCAATATACTGTAATTGCATTTGTTCACACAGATATCCTGTATATACCTCATAGGACAGCCCTACCGAAGTCATCTGGCAGGGTTTTGTATCCCTGAAAAAATTAGCAGAAAAACTAAAGAAGCAGACACCACCATTTTCTAGAAATGTTGAGTCTCTATGTAACTTATGTGGGTTTATAGTTTTCAGGTAGCCTTTAGATGGTTTTCTGTTTCAGTCCAGCACATGAAGCTTGCCAAGACTTGCTGATTAGTTCATGTGAAAGTTGTTTTGATGAAGATGCAGGGTTCTGGCTACTCATACAAGGTCTATGGCCATGTTTTTAATCTTCTGTCAGAAGGAACCTGGAACAAAGGCCAGCAAAGGTGCTAAAGGGAAGAAGGATGAAAAGCAAGAAGCTGCAAAGGAAGGTACTACACCATCTGAAAATGGTGAAAATAAAGCTGAAGAGGTACTTTCCACACATACCTCCTGCTGATTGAATCAGTGTTGTTTAATTATTCAGCCTTTCAGACATTGTTAGCATGTTCATAATGTTTCTTTTTATTGCCCATAATGTTATTGCAGATTCTCATCTCGCTCAACTGTTAGTGTTTCAACATCCAGAGGTGCCCCACCCAGCACACTGTCAGTAAAAGGGCAGATTGAAACAGTGAAAGTTAAGGGTGCGGTAGAGCATTCAGCATGTGTGCAGTGGATAGGAACAGGTGGTAGTGTGGTGCTTTTCAGTGTGAACCGTGGAAGCTGACAGGTAAGGCTTGTATTGCTTTTGAAAAGCTGGGACCCATGAGTTGAGAAAAGTGTGTGACTGTAAGTGTTCCGGTTGTGTAGATATCCTATGGACACAGGTTTGGAGCTGTTGCAAGTAAGAAATCCAAGGAGTAAGGATAGCTTGGGTATTTAGGTACCTAATAGCATTTCACTATAGTAATTTAGTTTCTTTCTTTTTTTCTCCACAGGCTCAGAAAACTGAATCTGTAGGTGACAAGAATGAATGAAATACCATGAAAATTTTGGGTTGATTTTATGTACCTCTTGGACAACTTTTAAAAGATATTTTTATCAAGTATTTTGTAAATGCTAATTTTTTTAGGACTATGATAGTTGACATATTAAACTGTATATGAACATTTCCCTTCTCATAACAGTGCTTTTAGAAATTCCCATTGTTGCCAAGTAATATAAATATCAACTTAATATTGCAAGGTATGTGTGAAATTGGATCAGCATTCCATACACTTGCTTTAAGAAATTATGTCTTGTGCATATGGTGATGTTTTTACTGTGTGTATTGGAATTTTTCATGCAGTTTTTCTAGAGCAATAATCAGTGGTGCTTTTGTACTTAGGTTTTATGTGATTTTAATGAAACATGGATAGATGTGGCCACCTGCTGACTATTTTGGGTTCTTTTAATGGATTAAAATAAAAGGTCTCCTTGCCCGCAAAACTAAAGACTCCTAATGTTTTCTCTTAATCTGAGGAATGCCATACTCACATCTTTGACTGTTACAAGGCAGACTAAATTATTTAGTAACAGTTGTTTTGCATGCAGTGTGTTTGCTTTTTTTTGCTGATGTCTGATTGAAAACCACGCACACAGGAGCAGCAAACTGGGATTTTCAGTGGCCTACAGTTTAGGGGATTTACAGATAAATTCTTCATAGATACATTCACCAGATACACTGACACAGGGTGAGTAGAGTTGCCATACTCTGACAGGATATTGTGTCTTCAGTGAGCTATCAGTACAGAACAAATTGCTTGATTGATAGAGACGTACAGTAATTTAAAAGTAGCTTTGTTTCTCCCCACTCTCTTTTCATTAATGTGCACTGTAGTCTATGGAAACCTTTCTTTCTATCTGTAGCCTTGAGTTTAATATAAATAGTAATTACTGTTCTTCAGCTGAGGACAGTTGTTAATACATTGAAATCGCTGTTAAACAGTGCTATATATTTGGTACCTGGTGGAAGTGGAACAATGAAAACTGATTTTGAGGTAATTGTGGTGATGTGGTGGATTAGCTAATGATTTTTTTAGTGTCCATGTTTCAACTCTGCAGCTCATTCTAAGTACCTTTTATGATTTTTCTCCTTCTCTTTTCTCTAGGGGTCCTGGTGTTTCTATTGTTACTTCTGGGATGGGAGGGGTGAAAGAAAAGATGTTCCCTGTTCTTCGGTAGCATTGATTTGTATTGCTCAAGTGGTAGCCATTATGTCTGAGGATACCTTTTGCTTGTTTGAGTCAATAAATAAATGACTGTTGCCTGACCTGTCGTTCTATTTGTTCTTTGGGAAGAAGTCTCTAGTTGCCTTTTTAAATTAAAACCAAAAAGAAGCCAAGCATATCTACACTTGAAAATTCAAGCTTGATTGCCAAAACTCTCTCTCCTAGCTAGAATAAGAGTTAAGACCTGCATTGATATAAATGTCACCTACACTTTTATGATAGGCTTGCTACACCCACAGAAGAGGAGGCTGTTCTCTGCAGCATGAACTTAGTTTTGTTAGAAAATTTAAATCAATGCTCTGCTTTTGGTGATGGAAGGGAGAGGGCTATAACAGAAACTGTAGACAATGAGAAGGGAAGTCCTTAGTGTTACCCAGCAATATGTGTTTGGTAATCATGCACATTACTTCTGATTTGCTTTCTGATGGACTCTGTTGAAAATCTATTAGAAATTATGGTTGTGGGAAGTTGAACCATCTGAACTCTTTCACAGAATCATCGAAGTGCTATTTGTAAGCATTTTTTCAATTTATGAGTTTCTTGTCCCTCTATGTGTATGTATATATACTCTGATCATTTTGTGTGGATCATCAAGAGTTTAATTGCCTAATCCTATCTAGACGCTTGAAGCTCTTGAAATGACCCTTTTTACTTAGACTTTAACTTAGGCGTGAGCATCAGAAGACACTTCTCTGGACAGTCTTGTTTAAGGAGAGCTCTTTTAATAAATGGTTAAAAGGTGGGCAAAAGTTGGGTCCTTAAACTAATTGCATCATACCTTGACCTAGTAATTTTGGCACAAAATTCTTCTGTTGTCCCAGCTGGATTAGGAGATTCAGGTCAGTGCCAGAATTCCATTGGAAGCACTTAAGAAAAGATCCACTTGGCTAAAGGGCAGTGAAACACACTACCCTGCTGATTCACTTAACATTTCTGATTTTTCAAAAGTGCTTTGTAAATGTCATGCTTACCTATATTTTTTCTCTACATGTCAAATTCTCAGAGAAATCTTCAAGGCACTGTATCAAGTTCTAGAACATGTTTTTTAAAATTAGAATGGTCACACATTCAGACATATGTAGCAAGAGTCTTCGTGGGCAGGTGGTGATCTGCAGAGCACCTTCAGGAAGTATGTAAGTATTTTAGTTTTGAAGTGGCAGTTGGAAGTGCCAGGTGTCACATCTCTGCCATAAGGAAACTTGTATCATCAGTATTTAATGACTGACTGCTTCACACTTGAGCACAAGGTTTGGAGGGATCCCTGAAAGCAGTATATGTCCTTTTGTGGGATGTAACAGATGGGTAATTCAAGGTACATAAAAAAAAAATTGTGAGGGTGTCTAAGTTTCAGCCAAGGACAGGGTTAATTCTTTGCAGTAGCTGTGAGGGGGCAGAGCCTGGAGCTGTGTGGGCAAGTCCAAGACCCAAATGTTATTCAATACCATCTTACCTCATGGCCAGGGTCCAAGGGTTGGAGAGAAGGGACTCTTCTCCTCCAAGGAGGAGCATGTCCCTTCTAGTGGTGGGCTTAGGGTTCATCCCTCACTGTTTAATTATGTCAGGCTTGGTGAGCATTTTGTGTGTAAATCACCCGCTCTGGGTACACTTTTGGCATTAGTATTGTTGCTGTTCTTTTCTTATCTCGCTGCTGTTTCCAGTAAGCTCGTCTTATCTCAGCCTGTGATTTTAACCTTTTGTGGCTCCAATTTTCAACTCCATCCCTGGTGTGGGAAGGACAAGGGGAATTGGAGAGAGTGAGCAAGTAGCATCTGGCTTGGGAGAGTCTCATTGGGGGCACTGAATTGGGGAGGACCATTCCTAAACCATGACAGAAGGACAGACAGATTTTTAAGTTTAAAGGAGGCAAATGCATCAGAAATAAGACAATTCCCCTTGATTGTCACTTTCCACTATTGCCCTGTCATTGACTGACCTTGGGCTAACTGAATATGTCAGCACAAGGTTACACTTGGTATTTTGTCTGTTCAATGGCGAAGGCAGCTTTTTCTGAACTGCAGATAAGATGCAACCGATTAACAAAAATCCTAATGGAAAATTAACCCTTGTGCTAAGCAGCAGTGAAAATTAAGTTTTTGGTGCATCTTGCTCAACCCTTAAAAATTAGAGGGTTACTTGGTCTGTTCATAACTGCAAAATTAAAAAAAAATAGGGAGAGAGAAAAGGACTAGCAAGAAAATAAAGATCACTTACTAGAATAAATAACATGCAAGTTAAATTTCTAGTGGACTTGGGAAAAGCAATAATTTAGCCCACAATGTCCATTTATATTAAATAAGACAGTAAACTTCTGTATGTGAATGAAAGCACTAAATATACAGGAGACTGTCTATAAACAACTCCAGTATAGCAAGAACTCTGTCACCCTCCTGGCTCAAGGTTTGTTATCTATCTTGTATTTGTAGGAAAATGTGAAGAATACTTTCACTGTTAGTTAAACTGCTGCATACATAGTGGTCAGGAGAGGCATTAGAATGTTCAGTGCTATTATTTTTGGTAAAATAAGAGTTTTCTACTCCTGTTCTCTCTAATATACATGTTTTTTTGCTTTATTTTAAAACTAATAAAGCCTGCTATAGCCAAATTGGCTTGCCAAATTGCCAGCAACTGCTTTCTGTTATGTCCAGTTCTGCATTTATAATAGATCAGAATGAAATAGTTCAATGGTTTTCCCATAGAAAATGGACAGTGTAAGAAATAAACTGTTTTGATACATTATGCCCTTTGTGATGATGGGGACTAACAGGTGTTTGACTAATACAGCAAAATACCCTCACAGTCATCTTTAAAGTGGCTACAAATGAGTTCTGCATAACTAATGTTTTAACTTTGTCTATTGATACTAATAATATGAGTGGAAAATCATATTTGCATACCTGCTAAGATAAGGATAAAGCTAGTAATTCAAATTCATGCTCAAAAAATAAACCTGATTGTGTGAGGCCATTGTGCTTAGTTTTAGTACTGCATTTATGTCACGGTAGTATAACTTGTAGGAATTGTTTTATCACTGTTTCCATTCTCATTCAGAAATAAATTTCAGACTTGAAGCCCATAAAAACTGAATTTATACTGGACAATTTCAGGTACTAAGCTGTTTGATATGAATCTTCCAATAATGAACAATTTAATGGAGAGCAATATAATTTAAGATGACAATGCAGTGACTGGAAAGAGTGATCTTGTCAAAGTCCTCAGTCTTTTTCTAAAATGGCTATAAAATATTACTGTAGTTCCTTGCAAAATAAAGGTTGTAGAACAAGAACTTTTGCCCCATTGTAAGACAAAGCTGGAAGGCCATTCTAAGCTTTCTTTAGACTAGTTATAATAAATCTAATTTCTAAAAGCAAAATCAAACCCTTCCTAGTTTCTAGTGTCACATATGCATATATATGTACATGTCAGGCATATTCTGTAAGAAGTCAGAAGATGTGAACTCTTGAAGAGGTTCATAACTATTGGAGACAAAGCATGTGATGTATGTCAGGTGCATCTAGAATAACTGAGTAAGAAAGGAGTAGCAGTAGTGAATTTCTGTGATTCTGTTCATTGTCATCTTACAGATGGCTGCATGTTATTCAGAAGAGGGAGGAGTGATGCTACTGCAGCAGCTGGGGGTCATCCCAGAATGAGCTTGGAAGAAAGTTCCTGGTGGCTGAGTGCAGGAGCAGTGTGTGAATACTCTGCAGTGATTGCACAGCAGCGATGCTTTGTGGAGGACAATCTGGGGGGGTGGGGGCAGGGGGCAGAACTGGGAAGGGCAGGAGAGGGAAAGTAGTCTGACCCTGTAATCTGGGTGGGTGGGTGTGGAGGAAGATATCTTGCACAACATAGGAGAAACATTTTTCTAGGAATAGGAGCAAGAGAGAAACAGCAAATTTTTTTGCATGTGCAAGCAAGCCTTGAATGTCACTAGATTTATTTTTTCCCCTCGGGCCCTTTATCAAAAATCCCGTTACTGAGGGCACAGTACTTTTGTTTTGTTCCCTCTGGGATACATTCCTGGTAAAGCTTGTAATTGTAGGGTTTTTTTTTTTTTTTCCTACTTCCTTGGAGGCATTATTGCACTTAAGTATCATTTGTGTATTGGTGCCAAATCTCCACCTGCAGGATAACTACTAGTTGTGTTGATGAACTTCTGAAGTCTTTCAGGAAGCTTTGCCTTCTTTACCCCCAAGGGAACTAAGTGAGTAAAGGTTTAAAAAATGGTAAATCTGAGCATCAAGAGACTCCTGGAGAGTCTGCTATCACCTCAGTGACAATAGATACTGGACTTTGAGGTGAGATGGAAGAGAGAGAGCCAGGGGAGGGCTGGGTGAGCATAGCACCTCTATGCTGTTTTGAGACTTCTTTATAATGGTCATACACAGAATGAGGGTTGCTTGGCCTCAGCAACAGAGGGCAGGTCAGGGCCTTGGATTCACAAGGTGTGTGCAGTGGTAGTTCATCAAAGGGAACAGTGGGACTGGTGCAGGTTGTTCTGATGCAGAGTAGCACAGAAAAGGCACAATTCCAAATAGTTGCATAAGGATAGATTTGGTTGTGACATTTTTGGCAGCTGGTTATCTTATATGACTATGATGAATCAGAAAGTTGACAATAGTTATTCAAAAATAGTGAATGTGGATAGTGTTAATAGGAATTAATGACAAGAGATGGCTAGTGCTCTGCTATTACACATGCTGTTAGGACTATGGGAAGTGTATGAAATTGGTTTTAAATATTGAGTTGCAAGTGCCAATTATAGCAGCAGTTGAATATAATTATGAAGACATCCCAAAAAAACAGAAAAAAAATTGTATTTCCAGATAGATGTCACCCTCGGTGATGAAACTGCAAGGTGAATCACTGCCATAGAGGTTGTAAGCAACTGATGGTAGAGCACTTGTCTTTGGCTCTGTTGCGCCACTGTCCCATTCACACTTGAATGATCACAGGGGTGTCCTGACTTATTTTTTAAGTGCTGTCTCCTTTAAGTGAAAACAATTAAAACAATTATAATGCTCCTCATCTGATGAACGCTTCAGCATTAGCATTGGATTCATCCTTTCATGGTGGGGTGATGTTTTAGGTTCATAGATCCTACAATGCATTAGGTAATATACAGAAAGAAGCCAGCAGCACAAATATTGCATTCTTACAAAATCCAATGACCAGTTAATTACTTATAACAATAGACTTGGCTTATACCAAGCATGGAAAATACTGGCTGTCCCTTTATTCATCAAGCAATTAGACAAAGCATTTGGTATCATATATCTCTTAATAACAGTGCATCTGGCATGTTTAGCAGGTTATATTATTGTTGGACCATGAATAAAGGACTCAGTTATATATTGCTTCTTTCAAAAAGGGGTGTTCCAGCTTCCCCCTCATAGTCATACTTACACCAGATAACAAGCCATTGGCAAGAAGCTTTGTGGCCAAACACTGTTTGAGGATTCTTTTCAGTGCTTTCAATGCACTAGTCTTCCTGTTCCCAGTAAGGTCTGACAAGTCTTTGACAAATTAGAGGACTGGGCAATCACCCAACTGTATGAAGTTTAACAAAGGCAAGTGCTGGATCTGCACCTGGGATGGGCAACCCTGAATGTACAGACAGACTGGGAATGAGATGCTGGAAAACATCACCACGTAAAGGGACCTAGGGGTCCTGGTCAATGGCAAGTTGAACATGAGCCAGCAGTGCCCTGGCAGCCAGGAGAGCCAGCCCTGTCCTGGGGGCATCAGGCACAGCATCACCAGCTGGGCAAGGGAGGGGATTGTCCTGCTCTGCTCTGCACTGGGGCAGCCTCACCTCGAGTGCTGGGGACAGTTCTGGGCACCACAATGTAAGAAAGACATTAAACTATCAGAGAGTGTCCATGGAGGGTAGCAAAGATGGGGAAGGGCCTTGAGGGGAAGCTGTGTGAGGAGCAGCTGAGGGCACTGGGTCTGTTCAGCCTGGAGGAGACTGAGGGGAGACCTCACTGCAGTTACAGCTTCCTTGTGAGGGGAGGAGGAGGGGCAGGTGCTGATCTCTGCTCTGTGGTGACAGTGACAGGATCCAAGGGAATGGCCTGAGTTGTATCAGGGAAGGTTTAAGTTGGATAATAGCAAAAAAGTTTTTCACCCAGAGGGTGTTTGGGCATTGGAATGGGCTCCCCAGGAAGGTGGTCACAGCACCAAGCCTGACAGAGTTCAAGGAATGTTGGGACAATGCTCTCGGGCACATGATGAGATATTTGAGGCGGACCTAAGCAGCGCCAGCAGTGGGATTTTGATGGTCCTTGCTGGTCCCTTCCAACTCAAGATATTCTATAATTCTAAGACGTAAGATGTCCTTTGTGACACCTCTCAAGCACCTTTAAATAGATTTGTTGGGAGCAACTGCAGCCGGCGCTTGACTACCACAAACTGTAGGTAGTTATCAGGTCAGAACACTGTAGCAATAATTGAGATATACTGTGAATCTCTCTGACAGATGTTAATTTGTTTACCTTCTTGTAATGTTACATTGTTTTCTTTCAACTCTCATCAGTTTGAGACTTTGTATTTTCTGGTTTATTTGCGACATCAACTCTTCCTGCAAGGATCTTTAGTGAGGCCCTGAGAAGTTTTTATTATCATTTTAAGCATTTCAGCATTTTCTCTTTATTTAGTGGACAGAATAAAGACTCAAATAATTTGGAGGCTGAGCAAAAGTGAACTGAGCTGTCTTAGGGTTTGTCACAAACTAGCTAGGATTTATCTCTGCCCCTAGAACTTCCTAGCAAAGGACATTGTTGTGGAATGTATTCCTTGTTTTACATACTATACCTTACTATAAGATATCTCAGTTTCAGAAGTAAAGCACAATGGCAGCTTCAGTTTTGTTTGTTGCAAAAGCTGTGTCTATGCTAGCAAACCAAAAGGTGCCAGGGCACAGAGCTGCAGACTTGAAGCCCAGAGCTGACGCTGTTAAGTTGTTGACAGCAGAGTCCCTGCGCCAGGTCCAGGACAAGCAGCGTTCTCCCAGGCCACCCTTGGCATGGCTCAGGGGGTAGCTCAGGCCCAGCTGACAATGCAGATGCAGCTGTCCTGTTTTGGAGTTTTAAAGAGCCCAGTAATATGGATATGGCCACTGGCATGAGCAACTGGTCATAAATTGAGTGGGCAGTAGTGCTCTTCAGATTACTAGTATGGGTAAAATTCAAAACTGAGGAATACAGCAGCAAGAACACCTTACCTTCTGTGTACTGGATTTTGAAATTTTGTTGTCTGCAAATATGTCATGACCTGTCCTCTTACAGAGTCCTATGCTATTAGAATCGTCTATCAGTGAATGAACTCAAAGGCATACACACCACTCTCCTGGGGGAAGAGAAAAATGTAAGTATGCTGGCTGCTGAAAATTTTCAACTGAAAAATCAGGGTTGGGAGTTCATGGGAACAACACAATTCAGAGGTACACTTCATGTGGTGAAATCTGGGATGCACCAAGACTGGCAATTTGTTAAACCCTGCTATGCAGGATCTGAGGAAAGCACTTTCAGACATATATACAAACAAATTGATACATGGACTAAATAGACATCACTTTATTATAACAACTATTTTAAAAATAAATTCCTATGTATTTCTTCAATTTAGTTTTCATAAGATGTGTTTCTTTACATTAGCTGATTGACTTTTAGTGTTATTTGATGCTTTATTTATAAGACTCTGTCAAGAGGTAATTATTAGTAGTCAAATTTGATGCTAAAAGATAAAGTTCAATTCCTTTTTTATTCAATCTTGGAAGTTAGATTTAAAAGAAAATTCACATGTGCAGAAACAAGCACTAGGCTTGTGCTCGAGAGCTTATTGCATGAACATCCATCAGCGATGGGGTGAGAATGTGCATGACACTAACTATAAAATAATCTTTCCATTACTTTACGAATCAAAATATAGATACATAATTTTCCAACAGTGAGAGTTTCTGAGTGTCTAAAAAACTTCTTAGTTTGCCCAGCACTGCCTGTTCCAGCTAGCTCATGATCCACAATTCTCTGCTTGTCTTGTTTGTACACCCTATTTGTGGATCATTTTCTGAGCATGCTTACCAAACTAGGTCCTAACCAAAGAGGGGGTTGTGCAGTTTTAATTTACTTTTGTGTGCAGGAGGATCCCACTTCAGTTCAAATTCTTCCAAGGAAGAGAAATCAGTATTTTGTACCTCAGAACAGACTGAGCTAGCCACTTGGGAAAATATCCTCAAGAGCGGGTTCTTCCTAATCTCTATTAAGAAAGCCGTTCCACTCTGCATGAGAAAACTACCGATCAGTCCATCTAGAATGATCACAATCTTTTAATCTTGTGGTAGGGCCTCACCTGGGAAAAGGGAGTCATGTGTGCCAGTCTTCATCTTACATTAGTATTAGGTTAAAAACAAGGAAGCAAACAAAAAACGCAACCAGTGTCACGTATATGCAGGGATCATTTGCTGTCTGATCACACTTCTAGTGAAGCACTGGTACTCCACAACCTGTAAAATCAAGAGCTTGGTTCAATTACTTTAAATCAGCAGTTATCTTACACAATTTGTATCTCAATTAGTACACCATGCCTATGCAGCTCACCAGAGCTGGGCAAACTGAAAATATAAAATAATCCTTTCAAGGCACCAAGTAGATGCTATACAAGAATACAAAATGTTGAGAAATCTGGATCAGCAGACCAGTATTTTCTCAGAAGACTGAACAATAAATGGAGATCGGAATCTCAGTGATGCCTATTTCATGGATGACTGACAAATCACATATGCTACACAAAGTAGGCACTGTCAGCCAAATGGCTCAATGCTAACAGCCCTGAATTTTTACTGTAAGTGCAAATATTGGTACTACTTACTCTACATCATTGCTATTTTGGGGAAAGTAGATATTTCAATTGCACTGAAATAAAAATACTAGGTTGGTCTAAACTAAAACAAAATTAGAAGGAAGCACTTGGGAAAAACTAAGGCTGGCAACAGAGCAAGGCTGTGTTGGATCAGACTAATGAGTTTAAAATTATGTATCTGTTCTATCACTGGCTATTCTTACCTGTAGAAATATCAGTTCTTCTACAGACTACTAAAATCCTTGCCATTGAGACTTCTGAGGCAAAAGTGAAGCCCGAATGGCTATATTTTGTTATGAGGAAAAACATAGTTCTTAATTTAAAATCTTTCAAGCATTTCAATTCTTGAACTATAACCTAGAGTTTATAGAGGGTCTTGCTTTATCTTCTCTGAAACAGAGAAATTTTGTATGCACCGATTGAATATTACTTCCTCCATGTATTTTATTCCTTTTCCTTGGTCTTTAATCCTATTCCTCAAGTATTTTTCCTTGATCCTAATTTTCTCCTGAACTCTAATTTTTTGAGATAAGGTGAAAGACTTAATGCAGTATTACAACAGAAGGTGTGTTATTGTTTTGTTTCACTGGCTTCATATTAGAGTTCTAGAAAAAGAAAATTACCATATTCTTAATGTTGACTATGTAATAAATAGAATGGTCTTTTAAAAAGATTTACTACTGGCTATCAAATACAGGGGTTTTTTCTCCCCTTTATATTGATTTGGAGCCCATTAGGAGCATGAATGACTCATATAATTCCTTCAGTAGACTATTTTGAATGTAACATCATGAAATTATACCTACATTGTTCTGCTCATCTCTTCCCTGGATAGATCTCACTGATATTTCTTACGTCCTCCTCTACTTTTATCTAAATTGCATATTAGCAAGTTTATCAGACTATATGTCTGATAACAATATCACAGAATCCCTTAAGTTATTACATAGATATAAATCTTTAACAGTCTTTTGTATTAACTCAGAGCAATTCCAAGTCTATATGAAAGCTAATGATAGCCAGCATCATTTTGAAAAATCAGGCAAATAACCTCTCATCTGTATTTTTAAAAGTTGCATTTTTAACAGGCTACTACAGTAAATGGAAACATCAAATCCATACCCCTAACTGGAAATGACCCTCAAACTTGGTTAAACAGAAATCTAAATTTTCATTTAGAGAAATGGAAAGAGAAACAGTAGCTGAAGGCCACCATTAAATTGTGCCTTAACAAACTTTATAATTTACCAGTTTAAATAAAATTTGTTATTTAACACCTCAAGTAATTCAGACTCAGAACACTAATATGAAACCATTGAAACAAATGAATGATACACGTTATTTGGAGAATCTTCAGCTCAACAAAAATTGCCTTAGCATATTAGAACACTTTACTACAAAGTGAAGTAACAGCAAACATTTTCAAAATTTTTGTAGAAGTAATAATCTAAGCAAATAATTGTCAATATACAAAACAACATCATTCCTATTTTCATTATGGAATAGGTCTCCTCTAAAATATACCCTGTGTATTAATTTTTTCAATGCTTCCCTTAAAAAAACTTCTACATAATCCTTAGAAGACTCAGAAAACTTTGGAGACATCAAATAGATGTGAAAATAGACATGGCAAATATCCAAGAGTCTCTGTGAAGGAAAGCCCAATAGTAAACAATTAAGTACAGCATTTTAATAATTTTCTCAATATCCTCTGGATAATTAAGGAATGGATTCAGCATAGAAAGTTGAAATGTCAAACAGATCCAGGAAATTTAATTGAAAGTCTTTTACAAAATACAGGAACACAAATAAATTTACTTTAAAACAAAACAAACCCAAACAAAATCCCCAGCATGAACCCAGCAGAATTCCTCTATTCAGTAGGAATAACATAGGCCTTATTCTTAGTTTCTCTTTGTAAGGGAAGGTTTTGTACTCCAAGATATAACAGTGAAACTGAAAGAATGTCAAGGCTGGTGAAATTTATATTTATTTGGGTAACAGCATATTAAAGAGGTTTTTAGGTTCATTGGATGAACTCTAACAAGGCTCATTTACTGCTCAAAATATAAATGACATATAGATCTACTTTTAAAATCCTGATAGTAGATTTGCAGCTAATTATTTGTTTTTACACAAAATTGATAGAGAACATTTTCAGAGGCTAATCTCTTCGTGTGCTTGTAAAAAAGTGTTAATTTGTCAGGGCTGCTGGTGGTTTGGGTAATACAGGTGCCTAATTCTAAGCTCCTCTTGACCATTGGCGAGAAGCAAGCAGGAGTAACAGGAAATATTTTCAAAAATAGTGGAGTGGGAAGACATGCATGTTCTGTGGTAAAGGGCACACTGAAATGGGAAATAAAGTAAAAAATAGAAGCATACAGTTCACTATTTAATATCTGATAAGGGTAGAATACAAAGCAGCTAAGCATTCTATTAGAAACTTCCTAGTAGAAAGTTCAGGTAGGTTACTGATGCAGGGTGCAGAAAAGATAAGAATGTATTCTTGGCATGAAGCATGACCAAGGGAGTATTTAAATGAATTTTGATGTGAAGCTACTTAGTTAAGCTCCAAGTAATTGTTTGAAACTACAGAAGGAATTTGCTCATAGTAGTATGGTAATTTAGCACATGTGGCTCTTTCTGCATGAAGTTAACACAAATGATAATAATAAAAAAAGTTTCTGGCCTCACAAGCACTCATCACACACGTCTTGCCCTTGTAAAGTTTATGGTTGGTTTCAAGAGTAAGAATCAACAAGCAACTAGTGTTGATAATTCTCATTTGAGGTGGAAAAAACTCACCAAAAAAACCCTGTTCAAGTAACCAACCAACCATCCAAACCCAAGGAAAACTCAGTCACTGCTTTATGTTGCTCTCAGCCACCCCCTGCTAATATCATGCTTCAAATATTTAGCTACATTGTTCAGCTTGACAATCTACAAACCCTAAATACTTTCCTTTGTCTCTAGAGAAAAGGATAGGAGCAAATTTCAAAAGAAACAGAAAGGCTTTTCATGTCAAATACTGCCACTACTAGGGTCCAAAAAATGTACTTTCTGGGCACAAGGTATAAAATCATACGGACACAAAAAAACCCTGGCTAAAATATATCAGTAAAAAAAGAAACAAAAAACCCAACCCCAAACCCCTCAACCAACTAATCCTAAAAGTGCAGAAAGATACCAGAAAATTCAAGAAGAAACCAAAGATACTACATTCTTAACTGTCAAAGGTAACCAGTAATTGAAGAAAATTATAATATATCTGTGCTTGGATATTTATAGAGCTTATAGCACTTTTTAGGGGGGAAGAGGAAGATGGAAGAAAAAAAAAAAAAAGGCCAGGTTAGGGTAAAAAGAGACATCCCAAACCAGCAACTCTTAGGATCAGTCCATTGCTTAGTATAGCTGATGCGTAAAATCTACAGCAACAGGAAAAATCTATGAAACTTCCTTCTTTTTTTTTCTTTTGGTAAAATTAAATTAGTAATTGTGTGTGAATATTAACATTTGAAAGTCACAAAATGAAATCATTCCATTACTATTTCTAATTTTTTTTAATGAAGACCTTTCAGAATAATTTCTCCTGAAAACACTGAATCTTGCTGATAAAGCAGGACTGATGTATTTTATTTTAGAATAATGTAAGGTGAAAAGATGGCATGAAAGGGATTATTAGAAAGCAAAACAATAAAGATAGTAAAAATTCAGAGATTATATTTTTCTTCACTTGTGTGCATTATAAAAAAATCTTAACTGAAAGAATAAAAAAACCTTTAAAAATATCTCTGAGAAATGAATGGAATATTTGTTACTGCTGCAGGAATTCAATCTAACGTGTATCACCAAGCAATAATAATTAGGCATTTTCTCTTGTGTGTGACTTTCATGTTGTGCCACACATGCACATAAAAATCCCATCAGATTTAATCTGTAAAAAGAAAGTGGAATGTACGTTTGTAAAAGCTATTTATTAAATATTACTTGTAGCACGGCAGTGCTCAAGCTCAAGTCTGGGACTATGATTTCATTTCGCTTGGTGATCAAAAAAAAATTAAATAAAAGACACAATCCTTATTTTATTGTCAAAACACCAAGAACTTTTTGATTCTGTAGGCTGTATTTTGAACTGCAACAGGAAAAGTTATGAGTTGCCAAAAGAACAAGGAGGGTCAATATATCTAGGAGAGGTTTTCCTGTACTTTCAGACTCCTTAACTGTTAAAATTTTTCTATTGCTTGGTTTACAGTTTCAGTGATGTCATACGTCAGTATACTTTCTTTTATGTAAACATCAAGGGAAATTAAAATGTTAATCACATTATTCATGTAGCCCTTTGTTGTGAGAATCACCTAGGAAAGATATTACAATACACATTTCACTTTACTAAGAAAAGATTCGAGTCACTTTATTTTTAAAATCTTTATTAGACATTAAATATGATTTCATTTCCTTTTCAATTATTTGAAGTGTGGATTTAAAGTGAAGCTGAAACAGAGTGGTTATTGTTACAAATCTGGGGAAAGGGAGATACATGTACATTTAAAAATATATAGTGATCATAGCTACAGATACAGTAATCAAATCTAGTACATACAGTCTTGCTTTTTTTTTAATTAAAAAAATTATGCTACAAAATTAATTTACCTTAATGATAAAAATTCTAGATTAGGATTTTAGTGATTTTTTAGGACATGTGATAATTGTATATAAAAAATGCACACCATCTAGACATCCACTATATAAATACAGTTTTTGTAATACAACAAAGGAAATAAGCGATGTTTTAGCCTCCCTTCTGTAACCTTTCAGGGCAACATTTCTTCAATAAAGCAGAAGGGTGATTGCAGCGAAGCTTTCTCACCATAATCAAGCACAAAGCTCGAGCTCGTACACTGAGCTTGCAGGCCTTGGAAACAAGTATAAAAATGCTCAACGCAGGTTACCCTCGTCTGTACAGAAATGTTGTTCAAATTTAATTTTGTTGAAAGTTAGATAGTTGAGAATTTCAGGGGGCTTTATGTATAGGAAAAAAATAGTTCTTTGTCTAGTTTCTGTACAATTTCAAATATACTTTTGTCTTTGCTTCCCAAGTTGCATCAGTTAAAAACTGAGGCTAAAGAAATGTTTAAAAATTACAGCTTGCCCTGTTTACATTGATCCCTGCTAAATTCATTCTTATTGTCCACAAACACATTTGTTCTTGCAAGGCCCAAGCTCGACCAGAAAAAGCACAGGCACGTGCAAAACATCAAGACAACGAATCATGCTCCTTTAAATCCCTCATCAGATATGGATTTTTTAAAAACAGCTGATTATCAGCGAACACCGGCTTTGTTTTTATTTTCTTTTAACTGTAAGCAGTAAAGAAACAGTTATAGCAGAAACCGGAAGGTTTTATTCAGTATCCTCAAAGTCGCAAACATTAAATAAAGAAATTATTTAACCGCTAACCGGGCTCCGTACAATGTTGCAGCCTTTCAGGAACCTTCGCTAGGTTATCGATCCGCTAGTGATTTACCTCCAGCTCAGCCATAGGGTGCAGGCATCACCATCCCTCGCTGGTGCTCGCGTTGACAACGCTGCTCCTCTTGCCCACCGCTCCTGGAAGGCAGAAATTCGTCAGTCCCACATGTCTGATCTGCTTGGCGGCAAGAGCAATGAATAGAATCGTTATCAGCTGTCGGGGTTTGTTTGGTTGTTTTGGTTTTTGTTTCGTTGTTTTGTTTTTGTTTTTTTTTTAAGGGAAGTTCTCAAAGCGAGCGCTCTGCGAGCCCTTCAACCCCCAGGCGGAGCCGCCTGGGCAGCCCCGCCGAACAAGGGAGAAAGAGAGAAAGACGAGTTTCTGGCTGCTGGGGGCTGGCTGGGATTTCCCCCCGCTGCAGACCCACGGCAGGAAGCCGGGCGCGATGTTGCAAGAATAAGAACCAACAACGCGTGACACTGTGGCACTTACGCGCAGATGCCAAAGCCCCTGGCAGCGCCCCGAGGTTCCCGGCTGGCTCCGAGGGAGCGGGCTGGGCACAGGGGGAGCCGCGAGCCGGGGATGTGGAAGTGCCAGGCCTCCCCAGCGGGGCCGCGCTCCCCGGGGACATTTTGGTTTCGCTCGCTTCCCATTCTTGCGGCACTGGAGCTCGGGAACTTCCAGCGCCGCCGCCGCGAGTCGCCCCGGCCCCGCCGCTGCCGCGCAGCCCCTCCTCCTCGCCGTGCGTCGTATCCCTCCGCGCGCCGGCACCGCGCAGAGAAAGCGCCTTTCAGCCGCCCGCCCGCCGCCTTCCCGCCCACCCCGCCGACATCTTCTGCCACAGCCCGCCCGCCTTCCCGCTAATAAACGCGTAGCGCTCGCCCCTCTCTCCCCTCCAGCGCCGGACAGCGCTGGGGGCCGCCGCGGCAGCGGGGCGGTAGCCGGGGTCAGGAGAGTCCGGCTCCCCCCTTCCTGCCCTGCCTGGCCGCCCCCGCCAGGCAGCGCCGGGGACTCAGGGGGGCGCGGGGGGAAGGGGCGGTGCGCAGGGCCGCGGGGGCTGAGGAGGGGGCGCGGAGGAGGAGGGGACTCTTTCTCCTGGCGGAGGGATCGCGCTCGCTCGCGCTGGCTGGCTGGCGACGGCGGCGGCGTTGGCGTTGGCGGCGGGCGGCTGCGAGTTGTTGTTTCCTCCTCCTCCTGCTGCTGCTGCTGCCCGTGGGTTGAATGGTGGAGCCGAGACTCTCCCCGGTGAACGAGCAGTGACAGCGACCGGGCGGGCGCATTTCGCTGGGACCCGACGCTGCCGCGGGAGCGCGGCCCGGGCAACCCCCCTTCTCCCCCTTTCCCCCCCTCCCCTCCCCGGTTTTCGCCTCGCCATGTCCGGGGACGGCGGCAGCCGGCACACGGCGGAGCTGCGAGCGGGTGAGTGGTGGCCGGGGGATCCGGAGAGGGGCGGCGGGCAGGGGGAAGAAAGGGAAGCCCGCGGGAAAGAGGCGAGCTCCAGCCCTGACGGCCTGTCCTCTCTCCGCAGAGCTCTACTTCCTCATCGCTCGCTTTTTGGAGGACGGACCATGCCAGCAAGCGGCTCAGGTAGGGGATGGAGGGATGGATGGATGGATGGAGGGAGGGATGGATGGATGGATGGCGCCGCCGGGCCTGGTGGGGAGGGGGCGGCCGGGCAGGGCGGCTGATCGGGCGGCGCGCTGGCCGCCTCGTCCTCCTTCTCCTTTTTTCTCTCATTTTGAAACCTTTTCTCACGCCCCGCTTTTGTTGTTGCTGCAGGTCCTGATCCGAGAAGTGGCGGAGAAAGAGGTAAGAGCGGCGCCGTGCACCCGGCGCTCGCCCCGCCTGCGGCCTCCCTCCCCCTTCCCTCGCTCTCCCGCTTCCCCCGCCCCATCCCGGGCGCTGCCGGGGGGCTCCTCGGGGGAGGGGGGAGCCGCTCACGGGGCGCCCTCTCTTCCCTCCCTCAGCTGCTGCCCAAGCGCACGGACTGGACGGGCAAGGAGCATCCCCGGAGCTACGAGAACCTGGTAAGAGGAGCAGGCGCTGGTAACAGGAGAGAGCGCTGCGGCGGGCAAAGTTGTTTTTCCCCCTCCCTCACTCTCCCTGAACAGCCCGGTGAAAAAATTGAATTTCCCGCAAAAAAAAAAAAAAAAGGGACCAACTTAGGAAAAAAAAAAAACAACAAAACTTTGGAATTTTTTTTAATTTTAATTTTTTCTGACAGCCTCTGTCCCTCCCTGCACCCCCTGTCAGTGTCCCAGGGGGGGGGCTCGGGCCGGGGTCCGGCCGGTGCCCGCCCGAGCGGGGTCAATAACAACGCGCGCGCCGGGCCCGGCCGCGCTCGCTCCGCGACGTCACGGACGCGGTGCGGGCGGGCGCCACAGCCGCGCGCGCGGCGCGGCGCCGGGCGGGGCGGGGCCAGCGGCGGCGGCGGCTGCCGGGGCGCGTGCGGCCGTGCGGGGGCGCTGTGCGCCGCGCGCGCACACAATGGCCGCGGCCCGGCCGCGCTCCGCACCGGCACCGCGCCGAGCGGCTGCCCCCGGCGTGCCCGCCCGGTGCCTTGTGTGCCTTGGAGAGTTTTATATACCTTGTAGCTGGTGCGTGGGAGTAACCGGGATTGCCAGGGTCACATCACAAGTTTGACTTTGGTGGATTTTCGGTTTGTTCTTTTTAAAACTTCCTAGTGCGTGCTTTTCAGCTCGGGTTAGATCGGTGATAAAACAAAGTGTTACTCTCAGCGATGTACCTCTGGCTAGCAGAGAGGCGCCTGGGTTTTTTTCCCCTATCATGTTGTTTACTGCAGCACTTGGCAAAACAGCAAATGAGGTATCTAAATTGTGTGTGTTAGCAACTTGTTGCTAGTATTGTGTTCATTGCAGGTACACTATTGTATAATTTAGTTTCTGAATTTCTGAAAACGATTTAAGAGAAAGGCTGAGTCCTGTTTGTGATGCTCATCAAAGAGAGATTTCCCTTGCTGGTTGCTTGTAGTAGTTCTGAGCTCCAGTACTTCTGAAACATAGAGAAGTTGAGAACTTTTGAACTTACGTGAAAGGAGATAGAAACATCTTCGTTTGTAATGCCTCTGATAAAGACTGTTGCCATATACCTTTTTTAAATTCTATAACAAATGTTATAGTATGAAGCATAGGTATTTATTGTAGTTAGAACAGATTTACTTACAGCATTGCTTTTTTTCTGGAGCAAGAGTTGCATTGGCATAGGCATTTTCATGTGTATGGTGTGGAAGAGTTGACAGCAATTAGCTTGTGGAAAACATAAGAGTGCATACAAGTACTTTTAAACTTTCTTGAAATCAAATATGAAGAAACTCAACTGGGAATTTCAAAGTGCATCATATATTATGCTATTCTTATTTAATTTTTTATTTGTAACCCTGTGAAGCTGTTTTACCCATTTCAAGGAGTTGCTTGGTAAAACTTATCAATAACCTTTCTCTTTTATCCTATAAATTATAAAGACTTGGAGGCACAGTCTTAGTGTAGCATGGATTTGAGTTTCTTCTATATAGTTAGAGTATAAAAGGATGTGAAGAAAGGAAAAGTGATGAAAAAAGACAATTTAAAGTTTGAAGTAAGAAGAGTTGGTGAGCAGTAAGTTCATTCAGACCCTTTCCAAGAAACTTCTTTTCTTTGTGGAATGCAGGTCAATACCAATTTAGTAAGCATAGGTAACGACATAAGATGTACTTCCTCAAAACTTGGACTTGATGCTGGATGCTTATATTCAGAGAGGCGATGCTGACTAGGTCCTTTCTCATTTCCTTGTCTTCTGTTCATAACAAAGTTTCCTTAGACTTCCTAATAAACATTTCTAAGTGCTTTCCCACCTTTTCCCTACCTAGATTTTGGGGGGGACGTGTGTGTGTAATTGGTTACTTCGTTATTGATGTTTCCCTCCATCCTGTATTTGTTCTTGCCTCCGTTGTCAAAGCTGTGTGAACTTTGTATTACTTGACATTTTAGGCATGTGAAAGCTGGCACGGAAGCGTATTTGCACATGACAGTTACATTTTGTACAAAAGAAGAGTTTTTCACTGTGTCCTCTTGAAACAAAAACTTATTTGTCTCAAACCAATGGATTCTTAGCTTTTGAGATAGAGAATGATTGAGCTAACATTGTTTTGGTTTTTTTTTAATTTTTCCAGCATTAAGATACCAACTCTTCCTTCTCAAGATGGCACGTTTTGCCATGTTTTGATACCCTTTCTCAGACATGAATGCCCTAAGCTTTCACTAAACTTTGTAGAGAGGTCTGAAGGGATAAAAGGCTAAAAAAATAAAATTACCAGTAAATGTAGTGTTAGATGTTTGACTTTTACTCTGGGAAGGAATAAGGGCTCTGTTTAACTGGGATGAAATTTAATCCCAAGCTTCTCTTTCGTTGTGTACAAAATCATGCTTTTTATTATATCCATATTTTTGAAAAATAATTCCTTTAATATATATGAATATATTTTCAAGAGATGATATTTCTGATTTTGTCCTCATTTGAAAGCATTTATTTAAGAATTTATATTGGAGTCAACTTTTTGTTATTAGACTGGAATTCACAGCCCTAGATGTTTTATTTCTGTTACTTAATTTGTGCAAATAATGTTAAATCTGGTGCGATTTTTGTCCTGCAAGTTACTTTAATTTTTCTGTTTGGTCAGTGAAAGTAAATGTTTCTTTTTCTTAAATAAGCTAATACCATGCTGTGCATGCTTGTAATCCTACAGGCAAATATATGAGTTTAGAAATGCTATTATATTATGTTCTTAAATGATTTTTCTTGAACTCCAGTATTCCTATATTATATTTTTATAGAGTCAGTATGTGTGGTGAAATAAATAACATGAATATGGCTTTGATAGTGTAGGCTCTTATTTCAGAGTGCTGATCTCATTCTAATATTTGCCAGTATTAAGATTTCTATTTATGCTATAACCAAAGACCCTGTGACAATTGAGTCCCAGTAGGCCACTTTCAACATAGATCTGCCAAGCATGGTGGGACTCTTCAGTAACAGTTCTCAGGATGTTTTGTGTTCTGGCTTCTCTTGTGAAAACTCACAAATTGTAGGATAGCTTGTTTTCTCTCTTTGGAAATATTGAGGTTTTCTCGCTGTGGGGAACAGAAACTGAGAAATTTTAAGAGTTAACAGCTCATTTAACAGCAGAGCAAGGCAGCCCTGTGAATCGTTTAGACATTGTGGATAAGATATTTAAGTGTTGTGTTACATTTTTTAAGCTTTTCAACACCTTTGTTAGGGCCTTTGTTACACGAGCAAGCTTTGGTGCATCATTTGACTCTGGGGTAATTGTTTTTTTCATGTTGCAGTTTCCCTGTGGGTGTAGCTGCACTAATTGTATGCTGTGGATGAAAGCTGTGCATTTCTGCTGCATCCTTTGTGTAGGCACTAGTGCTTATCCAAATGTGTGGTTAGTTGGATGAGGTAGCTGACCTGTCTAAAAAATGAACAGTAATTTTAAGATGGCTCAGCTCTTTTTGTGTGCTACACCATGGGTGTTACCACCACCATGAGGGAGATGATAGGAGTGAGTGTGGAGGGGTTGGAGAAGGTGTTGCAGTTGCTTCTTTTGGGACCAAAGTAGACTTCATCTGAATGAAACCAACTGTTGCGATTCACTTCAACAGTTTGGAGCTACCATAGGGAATTTTTTTTTTCTTTTGTCTGTGCGTGTTTTGTAGTGGTTTTTTGTTTTGTTTTGTTTTTAAGGACTTATCCAGAATATTAATGTAATTGTAATTTTCTCTGTTGAATTAGAATTTTATTCATGGTGGTGATGGTGGTGGTTGAGGAGGGAGAAAGCTGGGACTTCACACCAAATAGAATGGCCCGATATGTTTAATAGGCAATATGTCTTGGTCTCAGGAACTGTTGATGGTTGTTTTGCCATCATTTGTGGCATTTGTGCCTTTCTTTTCTCCAGCTCACAGTTATTAATGTGATTTCAAGTAAAATTTACAAAACACTTTTTTCAGGCCACTGCACTGTTCTTTTTTTTTGCGGTGCAAACCTCCGTGAAATTACAAAGAGTATCTGTGGGACTGGGACACTAAATACATTGATACTGTGTTTCTTTGTTCTTGTAATAGTTAAGTCTTCTAGCAGAATTGTGGTTACTATTTAGAAATTGTTTCTTAATAAGTAACCAGATAATAAGTGGTTTGTTTCTCTAGGAAAGAAAGCTTGTTCTGTAAAGATATTCCAAGAAATAGGGAGCAAAATTGAGTTGAATCAGAGAGCTGCATTATCACCTAGATTTTATTAACAGTATTTTGGGGACAATATATACAATATTTTGGAAGGTGTTCTGAAAAACTTGGCACCGTGGTAAGAAAACGGAAGTATTCTGATTGTTATCCTTAGCCAGATTTTTGGTTTCATTAACTGTGGTTTGGTTGGACATATATCAACTTAAATATCTCCTCTGAGTTCTAAAAGACAAATGCTTCTGCTGGACAGACTATTCCCATAGTTGACAACTTAGGTGATGTTAAAACCTCTCTGTTCAGACCAGTATATTTTGATATGGGGAAACACTTGTTTGTTTTAAGTAGCACCACACATTTGTTTGTTCCACAAATAATCAGGGGAAAAGGCCAAGCCAACTGTTTTGTGCTAGTTCTTTCAAACTGGGACTAAGAAACACTGTTGAGAGATGGGATGAAGAGGAATATCAAGTTTCTAAAGTGTAACTTTTGTTTAAAAAACCCCAAACCCAACAAAACCCACAAAACATTATGAGCAATTTAAGAAAGGCAAATAGCTACGGGTAATTTAACAGTAACAGGCACAGCTGAACATCTTAGTTCATAAGGCAAAAAATGCTGCCTCTGCTCACACCTTCTCATGTGCTAAGCTTGTGGCACACTTTTTATACTAAGGCTTGAGTTTATCTGCTCTAGCCTCACACCTATTAAAAGCATTAAATAGTTGAAAAAATAATGTGTTCTTGGGATGGCTGCTTTCATATAGATGTATTTAATTAGAGAAAGAGTAATCTCAGTAAAATAATAGTCATTCTGATTGGAAATAGTGGTTAAATATAAACGGTATAGTTTTAGCTCAAGGAGAGTTGAAAGTATACAAGAAACAAATATGTTTTGGGGAAAATGGTTCTCCCTCCCTGTTGTTGGTTGTCCCTGCCCTGTCTCCCCAGACCACCCCCCACCTCCCCCCTAAAAAAAGGAAAAAGGAATGAGAATTCTTCAGAGAAAAGTACTTGCATTTTGTTGCAATTCCTAATTTTAAAGTGATAAGACAGTAGCTGGTGGTACATGATTCTCTATTAGATTGATGATCTGATAGAGTACAACAATTACTGTAATTCAATTTGAGGCTTGTTTTGGGTAATATGTTACATAGTAGGGTAGTTAAAGTGGGATAACTGCTGGTGTTAGTAAGATTGAGCTCTCACATCTTGGAATATAGGTAGCTGACTGATGTAATTTTTGTTGTTAAATGTCCTTATGTGGAAATGTGTTTTTCTGAAACATATTTACAGCCAATCTGGTAGTTGAACATGTTGGCTGTTAGCAGGGTGAGGGGGAAACTAACAATTTTTGAGAGAATGTTTCAGTGTGTGGAGTATTTGGAGCACTAGAATAAGGTCATATTTTACTTGATGTCTAAAACACGGTGGTGAATAACTGCAATATGTATTGCAAATTTAACTAAAAGCTCTAGGTCAAATCACGATTCTTTTGTTTTATTCGTTGTGATTCTGATGCTGAATTATGCTGCAGAGTCATGCAGAATGAAAATATAAGCACTTAGGTCTATTTCAAAGTGATAAAGATTTGTACATTAGTCCAGGTAGGTGTGTAGCTGCATTTTGTGTATTCCCATGCTGCTTGATTGGAATGGGTGAAATTGGGGGTAGTTGGTAAAGGGAGAGGTTTGAGGGCAATGTTGCTTCTGATTTTCTAGAAAATAATATTTATGCTTAAGATCTGAAAATTTTGTACTTGCTAACAGAGTTTAATTTATGTTACAGTAATGGTTAAGAAGTGTTAACTTATGTGAAAAGACTATAAGAACAAAAAGAGAATTTAATATTTTACCTTAAAAGCACGTCTTCTCTGCATTTCTTCTGGGAGAACAGACAGAATTAGACACTGAAGAAAGTGTAATAGGGCAAGGAAGAAAAACAGCTAGAATTTCAGCTGAGACTGGCAGAGAAAAAATCCTGCGCTTTTTATGCTGTTTGACATCACAGTTTTGGCATATAAATTTAAAATTCCTGTTTGTAGAGTCCAGTTTTCACTTTCATTTAGAGCTGTATGAATTTTAAATACTTGTACATCTGTTATTTTTTCCTTTTGCTTTCCTTTCTCTCTTGGAATCAGAGATTGATATCCAACCAAATTTTATTTTGTTCTTTCATTCTATTAATTTCAAATTTCATTCTGAATTGTCTTGAGCTTTTCTGTTTCTGACAAAGCTTCTAAATTTGCCATTAAAACAAAAATTTATTTATTTTGTTTTGTTTCAATAATCTGACTTGAAAGTACTCTGGATGTGGGTTTTTTGCATTGCAGGTATATTTTTGTTGATTCTAGGTTCTTTTTGCATTTTGTCACTGCAAGAGTTGTTTCCTGGTAGGCTGCACCATGGAACAATCTGAATAATTTTAGTTTAATGTATTAAATAAACTTATCTTGTCCCATCTTGATTTGTTGCTACCAGATTGTGGTTATCTCTTCTGCAATTCTCATTTTTCCTTTTTCAAAAGGGAGAAATTGAGTGAATTTCTGTTGCATAGTTTTTTAATTAGTGACTTCCACCATAATACTCACACGTATAAATTAGCACTGGAACAGACTTCCCAGAGAGACAGTCAAAGCCCCAAGCCTGTTGCTGGCTGAGACATTTGAACAGTGCCCTAACGCTGTAGTTTAACTTTGAGTCAGCCTTGAAGTGGTCAGGCAATTAGAGTAGATAAAGAATTTTGTTTTTTTAATGAAGAAATTATGTCACCTGGAGAAAATTAATAGCCTGTTTTCAATAAGTTATTAAAGTTCCAAATTTTATTTTGTAGAAGAAGAAAAGGAAAAATAAATCAGTCCAAATAAAGACTTTATTAAATAAGTTTTCTTATCTGATTTTACAGAGAAATGAAGCCTATCTTTTTATTTAAGTTTCTTGTGTGTACTTTAGCTTTATGAAGGAAAACAAGGGCCGAATGTTGACTGTGCATGGTTCATGAAATAGCTCTATAAACTTCCTGCAACTGACAAGTATTTAAATGGGCAGTGCCACTTCTGTTTTGGCAAAGTGTACAGCTCCCAAGTATTGTTGAATCAGTTTGTTAATGAGCTGCTGCAAATGCTGCTTAGTAGTGAACTAGGATTACTTAGACAAATACTGTGAAGAAGCATCACACAACTACTGCATAATGTGTCATAAATAGCTCTTTTCACACAAATGGACTTAAACTAGAAGAGACTGCAGCGTGGGTGTAAGGTATATATTGAGATCTTTAATACAGATGATCAAGAACAAAACAGACAGATAGCTCTTATCAAAACATTTGCTTTAAAAGCTGCAAGAGGAATTGAGCCTACCTAGTTTCTGCTAAAATAAAAAGTGAGCGCATGGCTGATGACAAATCGTGAGAGATATGACTCAAGATGTCAGCTTGCTGTAGTTTTGGAATGTGTCAAAGATTATTTACTTTAGATTTTGTGCATTTCTTAGGATGTGTAAAACTGTAGAATCTTGAGCAGGATAAAATGACAACTGTATTGTGTATTTAGTTGTGTTATTCGTGGTTAAACCAAAAAAACTCCATAGTTTTTAATCTTTGAGAGATGAATTCAGATTCTGCAGTTGTAAATTCTGGTTTCAGATGGAATTAAGCAAAGAGCAGTGTTGTCAAATTTTTGTGCTCCTTTTGATAGGAGAGAGGAGAACAAAAGCTAAGGAAATGGATCAGGGCTGTTGATGGCAAAAGTATATACAGCTTCATAACTTATGGCTATTTAGATATTTTAGAGCTCTCATGCATGTATTTTGACTGTGATTACTTATTTAAGCAGAAAAAAGCACATTGATTTGCTATTCTGATTAATTTTTCTTATAATAATAATTCTGAATTATTTTTTGCCACTCTTCTGTGTGCATGTCTGATGACATTGAATTTAGCAATTTTAAATTAACCAATCTTTACAAAGAGCTGTAATTTTATTTAAGTAAAATAAAATTTTAAATTTTTTTAAAGAAAACTTTTTTTTGCTTGTGTGATTTTTGTAAGTTATTTAACTTTTAGACAGCCAAATTCAGACAGTTTGCAAGGCTTTCTACAAATTTAATATAGTCCACAGAAGGAAAACCCCTCTTTCCAGGAAGCAGCTAAACGTTTGCCTGCCAATGGGAGGTAGTAAATAAATTCTTATTTTGCCTTGCTTGCTTGCAGATTTTGCTTTACTTATTCAACTTTTTTTATTTCAATCCACAAGTTTTTTTTCTTTTACCCATCTGATTTTCTCCACCATTCCACTGCAACGAGAATGAGCAAGTGGCTGCAGAAGGCTGAACTGCTGACCAGTGTTAGACCAAGACAGGAGAGAGAAAACTTTCCCTCCTTCACTAGGAGATTGTGGTGGTGGTGGGAATTACTGGTGTAAGCAAGGTTTTTCCAGAACCTCAGTTTTAGACATCAGCACTCTTTATGTTAACAAACTGCTGGAGTACGTTAAATGATTGTGGTGTGTCAGCAAGATAGGAGCACATTTGATGAAGAATGAGGTATATTCTGTTAATTGGGTGTAATACAGAAGCATCATTCTGCCTAAGTGTCAGTCAAGACCTCCTCTAGTTATAGAATAACAAAACATCACAAGCTTTTTCTTCAGTATTTTGCTGAATTTCAGGCTGTATGAAGGACAAAATGACTACATGCCGAATTTTATAAAAGAATTGGAGAAATTGAGTCTATTCTCCCTCTTTATTTATTATTTGTTTTTGTTATAGTCTAAATTCACAATAGCTTTTGCATTTAAAAATGCTATTTATTAATCAAAAGCTTTATGTTAGTAGGATTTTTACTGTTGTCACATACATTTCAAAAGCATTTTCCTCCCTTGTTATTTAAGACAGTTCTCTGATCTAGAATTATGGTAGTTCAAAAGAATAAACTGTTTTTATCTAGCAGTCATTAAAGGTGGTTTATTATCAAGTGGTGAGAAATTATGTTGCTGATTATAGGTGCTTGTTTTTGTACTGTGTAATTATGACCTGTTGCAAAAACTTGTCATGTTTATAGATGCAATAGGGAAGACATACCCCAATTTAAAAGTTGAATTACTTAAGCCAACGTTTTTGTTTAAAAGCTTTAGATGTAAAATAAATCAAGCCCGTTGTGAAGTTTCAAGATGTTTTAACTTAGGTAAATTGAGGCAGAATGTTTTTTCTTTTACAAAGCTATATTATTTATTTAGTATTTGTAATTCTTGAAAGAAGTAAATGTTCCTGTCTTTACAATCTTTGTCTCATCTTTATCTTAGAGTAACTTAAATTGACCAGACCACTACTTAAATGTAATATTGAATATATACTTTACATTTTTTTACTGTGGTTATAAGGGAGCTTATTAGTGTGACCTTGAAGTCAGAAAGTAGTAAATACCAACAGTTCTCTGTACAAAATGGCATGTGCTGAATAGAAGAATTAATTAGGACCAGCTGGAATGAATTATTGTACTTAAAGGTCATTATTCCTTTTTATCCTTTAATATCCTATAATTTTGTTATGAATTTTTGTAACAATCTGGGGGCGGGGAAAGATTAAACCAGTAATGCATCAAAAGTTTTGCATTCTTTCTCAAATGTTCTGTTTGCTCTTTGATGTAATAGGTGAAATACTACAGACACTTGGCACCTGATCACTTGCTTCAAATATGCCATCGACTTGGACCACTTCTAGAGCAAGAAATTCCACAAAGTGTCCCTGGAGTGCAGACATTATTGGGGGCTGGCAGACAGTCTTTGCTTCGTACAAACAAAAGTATGAAAATTGCATGAGAATTTTGAGAGTTCTTGATATTTCATACCTTTCCTGTGGTTTTGCATGAAAAAGCTCATTTGCCTTCATTTTTTGGTGTGATTTTTAACAAACAGGTTGCAAACATGTTGTATGGAAGGGATCTGCTCTTGCTGCACTACATTGTGGAAGGCCTCCAGAGTCCCCTGTAAATTATGGCAGTCCACCTAGTATAGGTAAGTCAATTTTATTCTGGCACTGCCATTTTAATACCTAACTCTCAGGGTGATTGATTATTATGATGGTGAGAGATAAATAGTAGTTCTGTTTATATTTACCCTTGTTAGTGTCACATACCTTACTTCTAGTGTTTTTATTAGGATACTGTGTTTCTATATTTATTGTAAAATTTTCTCTGAAGCTGATTTTGTCTTTGAAGTATGAAATTGAGTGAAATGTATTTAAATTATGACTACATACAAACAAAACTCTTTCTTAAAGATATAATAAAGCTGCCAGTAGATAAATAATTAGTATTATAAGACAGCAAGGTCTACACCTATTGTTAGGAAAGTAAGTCATGTAGACTGGTAATGGTTACCTTTGGAAAAAATTGAGTCTTGTAGAAGTTATTCTTTTTGCTGTCTGGTCCATTCATTAATTTTGTAGCTGTCCTTTAGCTTTCTCTGCTGTGCTGTATCATGAAGGATGCAAGTGCTGTATGTACTGTTGAAAAATTGAAAGCTGGAGGTCAGAGGTATTCTAGTTTTTATTTTTAAGCTCTCACAGGGTCACTGAAATGTTTGTTAGCTTTTATGTTTTAAGAACAAAGATACACGTTTGTTTAGTTGCTAGGAGGATCAAGATGTGATATTTTAGAAGATTCTTCAGGGAGCAACCTTTCTCTTTTTTTCATATATAGAAAAATGAGCAGAATCACTGGCATCTTTTCATATTTCTCTATTGATGTCCATTGAAGGGGAAATGATTAAGACCAAATTGTCTGTGTGAATTACACCAGAAAAGGACTAGGTTTTTTTAATAAAATGGTGGTTGCAGATAGATGTGCAGTGTTGGATGAGAGTGGGCAGAGAATATCCAGTTGATTGGCTCTGGATCAGGTGCAGATGCTACTGCAAAGACAAAGGTTTCTGTCTTGGCAAAAAAAGGAGAAGATTTGCAGATGTATTGGGAAACTAATATATAACAAAGTATGTGAAAAATTATATTTACATGCACTATATATAGTGTCACGATATAAATATGTAGGCAGACACTATTAGGGACAGAGAATTTTTTAATGTGGTAACTTGCCATGGCAATTCTTCAATCTCTAAACTCTTTTGGCTTTTGGTAGCCTCTAAGATTTTAATGAATTTAAATAGATACACATAACATGTATAAAATGTAAAATCAAGAGAGGTTAATTTGGGCTATTTGTATTTTTTCTTCAGTTGAAGGAATTAAAAATCAAATATCAAAATATACACCATTACACTTAATGCAGAGAATTATAGTTCTCTCACAACAGCTGGATCAGAACCATGCTATAGCTAAACTCTCAGGTTCAGCACAGCCAATTTTGACCTGGTAGATGGCAGAGTATTTAGTGTCCTAGTAGTATTTCCATTTTAAAGCACAAGTTACATGTTTTCTATGATATTTCTGTAGATGCTTGGACTGTAGGCTGAGAATGTGGTTTTGCTTGCTGTTTAGAGCTGAGCTTTAAGAATTCCTCAGCTGGTATGTGTATTGATCAGCACAATTGATCAACCCTAAATGTAGCACCTGCATCATTCAATGTGGTTTTGTTTAGAGCCACTAGTTTTGTATTCGCTTAGAGGGTATTTTCTGTGTTGTGCTCTAGGTGTGTAGAAGAAAATGGTTGTTGCTGGTTAGAAAATTCCCTTGAGTCGTTGTGCAATTGCTTGATGATAATGGTCTTGGAAAATCTTGGGATATTTTTGCAAGGTGACTGTAGGACTGAGCTTTTTAATAGCTAAGATTTCTTTAGTGGTTGCTTAGCTTTTCTTGTGAAGAAATGTTAAAACATGTTGGAGGAATCAGAATGATTCCATTGAATACTGTTTTATGTTGTACTGTGGCTTACAGTGTATGGTAGCTGGTGTATACATTTAAAGGGAAAAAGATCAGTGTATGAGATCCATGGTAGCTGAAGTTCAAAGAAAGCTGTGGAGCTGCTGTGGTAGTGAAATGAAATGTTAAGAAAAATAACTTGCAGACTCTTTTTAGAGAAGAACAAGTCAGGCTTTCTAAATAAATGTTATTTTTATTGAACCTTTTGCAGAGCACTGAATGTTTGCAAAATTACAGTTATTTCAAATACCACTTTTTTCATGCCCAGTAATTTCCTTTTCCAAACATTCATATAAGTGCTGGTAACTGAATGTTTTCAACTGTGAAGTGTATTTGAATTTTTAGGATATTTGGTTCAGGGCTGTATGCTAAAGCATTTACTTTTAATGTATCTTATTCTGTCTACTCTGCCTTCTCAATAAAATAAGGAACCTGAATAACACTTCTTTTTTAAATTGAATTAGATTTTTTTTTCTGTTTCCTTAAATAACTTCCAGTTTTCCCCTGGGAAGACTACATTTTATGTAAAAAAAAAAAAAGTTAGAACCTATTATTCTTCAGGCTGGATGTATTTCAGGTAGATAACCTACTAATGTTTAAGGAACAGGAATAAAAACAGTGAAATTCTTCTGTGTTGTCCAGGAAAACTTAACTTACATTTCAGTGAATGTACAAAGTTGTTAATTTATTTCCTAGCCTGATGAATCAATGCAGGTATGATGCTGGTGGGGTATTACTTAGAATTATTTTTGTGTATATTGTGCCACCTGCCTTGTAGGTAGCTGGCTTATACCAATTAAGATAGATCTGTACAAGTATGTGTTTCCCCTGGAAGCTATAGAGTATCTGTAGAACATGATGAAAAGTAAATCTTGAATATGGAATAGTCTTTGTCTGGTTGGGCTCACTTGTGTATATCTTATATACCCTCACTCACTTGTATATATCTTATAAAAAAGTTGATGAAGTGCTCAATAAAGAGCAAAAGCAGCTAAGTCATATGCTAATTTGTTTTGTTAAAGGTCTCATTTTTGTGGATGCAGAAAGAGAAAAAGAGCTCTTTTTCAGTAATTTTTGGGAACTGCTGAAAAAGGAACAAATCTAAGCATAAACCTTCAAGAGATTTGAGTTCAGAACTCTTGTGAAAGTGACCACTTGGGTGTGAGGATCTGAATGAGACTGGCTGTTTGTCCCAGACAAAGATTTTTTTTTTCCTGACCAGCAAAAATATCTCCCTTCCAAAACCAGTATTTCACAGTTTTGCAGAGTAATCAATCTCAATAAAAGTTCTGAGGCATTTTACACTTTTTTCAGTATGTTTATTAAGTGGTACTGGTGTTTTGGCTGTAAAGAGAATGCCAGGTTCTGAAAGCAGTGTAAATGTCTATTTTTAGAAATGCAGTAAATACTTTAGGCCTAAAAATTAACTTCCCAGTACTTTGTGCAACTCTATTATTTTGTTAACTATAGGAAGAAAATAAAGGCAAAGACTGCATTTCTATTAAAAGATCTGTGTAAAAGTAACCTCTTGTTATACACATTTAGTCATGTCTAGAGTGAATCATACTAAAGTAAATGACTTGTTAGTGTGCAAGAATAAATAAGCGGTAGAAGTCATGGAACTTTGAGTAAAGTACCAATGGAGCTATATAGTGAAACCAACTGAGGTATCACTGAAGTCAGGGAAGTTTGGAAGGTTGTGTAGCTTTCATTTATTTTTGTTTTCTGCCTCTTGAAATATCTCACCTTGTACCACTCTGAATTAGGAAGGGTTGGCAGTTGCTTTCATCAAGTAAATGAATATTGTATAGGAAGTTTAAGGTGTATATAGAATTTTTGTGTTTTCAGAAATACTCCAGTTAGGAGTTGATATTCTTTTACCTTCATGATTTGACCAGAGACAAATTTTGGCTTGATAACTTAGCAAGCTTAATCATTTTACTTGGTTGACAGTCATGTCTAAGTCAAGAGACTTGGAATACCATATAGAGTTTGAAAGCTGAACAGAGGAACGGTAGGAAGTTAGAACTCAGTTCAAGCTGGAAGTTTTTTGGTTGGTTTTTTTTTTGGTCTTGGATGTCTTTGAAGAAGGGAGAAAAAAGCCTTCAACAGCACCAAACAGAATGCTTGATACATTCAGTCTTACTAGCTTGGACAGTGAAAGGAGCTGTCTAGCAGTCTCTACTACTATTTTTAACAGCTCTGAATTCTTTGGTATTCATTAGAGGCCTGTCTAACCTCTTAAGTTAATGAAACTTGATTCAATAAGGGTAAGAGTTGTAAGTGAATTATATCCTTTGGGTATCCTTCCAGGATTCTTCTGAATCTGGTTCTATTTTTGTGTGACTGGATAGGGAATGAAGTTGGATTCTGGTTTTCAGAACAGAAATTCCATTAGTTAAATACAACTCGAGAAAGGAAGAAAATGAGAGCTTGTGTATACATTTTAAAAATGTAACCTATATGTGGTACAAAATTAAATTTATTTATCACTGGCTAGTGGATAAGGCAGATTACTATCCCCCATCTTTAAGGTATATTCCATATTCAAGGATAAGACCATGTAAATAAGGGGGTAGAATTGATCATTTTGGTAAAATTAGAAAGTAGAAAGAAAGCCAAGTGAAAAAAAAGAGGGCTGATACTGCCATATCTTTCAGACCCCCAAATTTATCATACTTTAACAGATATCTGTTTTTCTTTGAGCTGCCTGTTCTATTTGGGGTGCGAATGAGTTAGAGAAGTTCTGAAACTTGAAGGCATTAATTTGGTGCCTGTTGCATGCCTTTTGAGTGGGAGAAAATCTATACTCTTGTGAGTTCCACTGAAAACTCCCACCACTTCCATCAGCTTTGTTTGATTTTTACGTTGTTCCACAGGAAACCAAACAAATAAGGTGTTTTTGACGCTTCGAGATGTGTGGTTTTGAGATTAAGGTTGTTAGCAGCAGTGAATTGTGACAGCAGAAGCAATATTTTAAAAACAAAGTTGCATTTTAGGTTCCTGAGTGGCCCTTATGAAAAAAAAAAGGAATTTAAACTCTTACATTTAGAGTCTTTAGGTCAAGAATGGCAGGTGTTTTTCTCTACCCCACTTGGTTTTTTAAACTCTAGAGATTCAAGATTCTGAGCTATATTTGGCCCTCCTTTCAAAGGAGGGTTAGACTGGATGATTTTTAAAGGTCCTTTCTGACTTCAACCATTCTGTGATTTTGTAGTAACGGAAGTTGGAGTTCTTCTGGCAATAAACATGGTGAGGGATATGAATCAACACATGAAGATTTTCAGGTCTGTCAGCAGTAGGAGGAACAGTTGTCCTGCTGCTGAATAGGACAGGGGACCTGAAGTAGGATGAGAAGGAGACTTTATAGAACTAAAGGTGGGTCCTCCTCATCTCAGTCCCTGGGCAAGTGATGTAGCAAATATTTCTGGAGGTCAAGGTAGGAAAAGACAGGTACATGCTTAAGAGTTGTTGGTATTGATCTGTGAAGGAGAAATTATAGCTGACTAGCCCAATAACCTTTTAAAGGAGATGAGGGGCTTGAAGATTAGGGGACAGTAGTGAATGTTATTTATCCTGAGTTCAGCAAGGCTTTCTGAACAGACTTCCATAACATTCTCAATGACAAACTGAAAAGATATGACAGAACTGCTGGGATCAAAGGACTGTGATCAGCAGAGTGAATTCCAGTGTCTGGCACAAGAGCCAGTCCCTAACGGTGCACTCCAGAAGTTGATGCAAGAGCCAGTATTATTCAACATCTTCATTAATAACGTGGATGATGGAACATGGATGATGGAAAAAGTTTGTCAAACAACTGAAATCCAAGAGTAGTGGATGATTGAGGAGGACCTTGACAGAGTGGAGAAATGGGTCAACAAGAATCTAATGTATTTTCACAAAGAGGAGAGCAGAGGTCCTGCCCCTGGGGAGGAATGACTTCATGTATCTGGATATACTGGGGGTTGACTGCTGGAATGCAGCTGTGGAGAAAACTACCTGATTGTCCTGGTGTTGAATGGGTCAGACACAATGTGACCTTGCACACAAAACCCAAACAGCATCCTGGGTTGCTGGAGGCAGTGCATTGCCATTAGATTGTGGGCGTTCTTTCCCCTCTACTCAGTGCAAATAAGATCACATCTGGAGGGCTGGATCCAGCTCCTCAGGAAAAGACCTACATGGACAGTCTGTTAACTGGTTAACATAGCTGTTAACTGATCTCTCAAAGGACCAGAAAGATGATGAAGAAATTGAGGTATCTGTTATACAAAGAGGAGCCAAGAGACCTGGACTTGTGTAGCCTTGAGTAGAGAAAGTGTGTCATGGGCAGGACAGTGGTGGTAGTATGAATGGTTATAAATACTTGAATTGGAGCATGCAATGAAGATGGAGTCAGACTCTTCTCATTGGTGCATCGTGACATGACAGAGGTCATGAACCAAAACTGAAATAGAGGAACTTCAATTTAAACATAAGAGAACAGCTTTGGGGGGTGATAAGATCTCTCACACAAGTTGCTCAGAGAGGTTGTGAAGTCTCCATCCTTGGAGACTCAAAACTGGACTGGATGCAGCACTGAGCAACCTGCTCTAGCTGACCCTGCTTGAGCAGGGTCTTGGAATAGATTACCTCTACATAGGTTCCTTCCCGCTTCAGCCATTCAATGGTTGGGTAATAGTAGCCTGTATCAGTCTTGGAGGCTGGTCATAGTATAGAAACATAAACTCAGTTACTAAAAACTAGAAGCCACTTAATTTCGTTTGGAATCAGTTAGTAAAGAATTGTTAGCAAATTAAAATAATAAAATTTGTGAATAAGTTTCACAATGTCAACAAATTCACAGCTTTCTCAGACACTGGCTTTCACTGATTATTAAATATGAAGAATTCTGATTTTGAAACCAGAATATCATTTGGGAGTAAGTGGTGGTTTATCATACTGTGTTTTGTAACAACCACTTAGTAACATCTGTTTTTAGAATCTATTTTCTATTTTATTTATTTATTTTTAAAACAGGACCTTATGTGTAAGTAGAAGATTGGAATGTAAAACTAAGGTAGCCAGACATTGGATATTTTTTTTCAATGCATTGTCCATTTCACAGTGCCCTTCCAGCAAGGAGCATGCAATCTTTATTCTGTTGTTTTCTTCTTTACAACCCTTCCCTTTTAGTTGGTTGACTCACTGTAAGGCCCAATCAGCATTCTGTAATGCATCCTGGGATAAAGTATAACCTTCCTTCACTCCCTTATGTAGTTTGTGGCTCCCACTGCAACCATTTAACTACTTATACCTTGTCATTCTTCCTGTGATTAACAGCTTTGTTCATACTGACTCATGTGTGTGAGGCCAAGCAAAGACAGAAAAGTGCTAATATGGCTAAAATAAGAGAGATTAGACTTGCTGTTGCAGAGTTTTCTAAATTTTTATTCTAAAGCCTCCCTGCAGTTTTGTTTCATTGACACATCTCTACAAATTAAACTTTTAGTTAAGCTTTTCTCAGTTTTTGTGAGCTATTGTTTCATTTGAAGGCATTGGGATATCCATCAACCATATCCATTTTATGTTAAAAGTGGACAAAAGGTAATTTCTGTCTGGGTTGGGATTATTGTGTAAACTTACTTTGTTGGGACCAAGACTTTTATTCTCTTAGTGTGTGTGTACTTGTTTGGTTTCTTTTTTTTGCGTGTGTGATTTTTTTGTTGGGGATTTTTTTTTCTAAACGTAGGATGATTTGTCAGATACCAGAACTAGATTTATCTTGTGCCTAAACTAATCTTGGTTTCCTGCTGTTCTGCAGTAGACTGCTGGCAAGGGAAAAGTTTGTCATAAAGCAAATGCAACTGCATCTTTTTCTGGTATGAGGGAACGGTGAAAAAACAGTAGAACTTTAAGACAGCAATTGCTCCTTGACTAAAAGTGCTTTGCTCCACAGCTAATAATTCCACTTCTTCACAGAGCTTCTTGAACTAGGAAAAATTCCTTGAATTAGGGCCAGAGGCTAATGGGCTTGGCGCTTGGCTATAACACAGGAAGCTTGTTGTTCTTACAGAATTGCTACAATCCCACTGTAAAAATTGGCGTACCTGACGTAGTTTGACCTGTGCTGGCTTATGAACCACTATTCTGTTGGTCTGGGCCAAACCTGGGCGTTGTGAGGGCTTTATAGCTCTCTTGCAGTGGATATTAGGGAGTGAGTTGTCCGTGAGCCAGCAGTGCCCTTGTGGCCAAAAAGACCAGTGGTGTCCAGGGATGCCTTAGGAAGACCATTTCCAGCAGGTCAAGGGAAGTGATCTACTCAACCCTGATGAGGTCAGTCTGGAGTGCTGTGTCCAGCTCTGGGATTGTCAGCACAAGAGAGACATGGAGGTCTTGGAGTGGATCCAGTGGAGGGCTATGAGGATGATTAAGGGACTGGAGTGTCTCTCTCTGAGATAAATATGACAGGCTGAGAGAGCTGGGCCTGCTCATCCTTGAGAAGCAACAACTGAGAGGTGACTGTATCAATGTCTGTTGGTATCAGAAGGGAGGGTGCCAAGAGAAAGAAGCCAGACTCTTCTCAGTGGTGCTGAGCAATAGGACAAGAGGAATCAGGCAGAAACTGATGCACAGAAGCTTCGACCTGAATCTGAGGAAGAACTTCTTCCTTGTATGGGTGACTATGCACTGGAACAGGTTGCCCAGAGAGGTTGTGGAGTCTCCCTCACTGGAGACATTGCAGAACTGTCTAGGTGCAGTCCTGTGCCATGTGCTCTGGGATGACACTGCTTGAACATGGAGGTTAGGTTGGATGACTGACTGCAGTCCCTTCCAAATTTCTTTAAATCATTCAACACCATTTAGTGTGTGAATGTTATATTATATGCCTTGGCACAGTTCTGTAGATTATAAAAATGTATCACCATTGCCATTCTTTGGTCTGATAAGGATATGGAGTGTGACTAAAGTTTATGTATCCTTGCAGAGAAAAATTATACTCTGTTGCTTTCTTATTGCATGAATAGCAGTTTAAAATTAATTTCAGTGAGCTTAATTTTCTTCTCTGACATTCTTGATGAAAGATTTCCATTTTGTTAAACTGAATTCTTGCTCTTGGAACTTGTTAGCTTTTAAACTTGAAAAATATCACCAAGTTCTTTGAAACAAAGTTTTGTTAGTCAAAATCTGAAATTTCTGTAGGTTTTGGCAAATTAATTTGTAAATTTTTGTTTTGTTATTGGGACTAAGCTGATTAAGAAGGAGGTTTTGACTGTGTTTGTAATTGTGTTGGAGATGTTCTTGAGGTTGTTGGATAGAAGTGGAAATAGGATGGGGGTGGAGAGAGTTGTTAGGGTGTATGTGTGTTTGTTTAGCTGTAGTGGGTAGCAGGATTCTTAAAAAATGAACGGTCTTACAAGTGATTGGTAAATGTTTGAGCAGACCTCAAGAATCAGGTTGCCTTTGAGAAGATTTGAATGTGTGCTGACTTTCAGTTACTGGCTATGGGGAAGCTTTTACACTTTTTATATTTGAGGTAGGTTACTCCTTCAGGGGAGCTGCCTCAGTACTCCTGAATTTGGGCGTCAACTTCAAGCTGGAAGTTATATTGCATATTTATACTATGCCTTGCAGTTCAATACTTTTCCCCTGTCTGTATCATGGGCTACTTTTGTATTTTTCTCTAACTAGGGCAAAATGAGAATTGCTATACTCAGCTGTTCATATGTGCAGGTGGTCCAGTGTTAAAATAAATTTTCCATCCTTGTCAAGTATTTTAGTTCATGAATGCAATGTAAATGTGTCTCTTCTTTTCCCTTTACCCATTTGGTAGTGGATACCCTGTTTTCAAGAAAACTAAATGGAAAATACAGACTTGAACGCCTTGTTCCAACTGCAGTCTATCAACATATGAAGATGCACAAGCGAATTTTAGGACACTTATCTTCTGTATACTGTGTAACTTTTGATCGCACTGGCAGGCGAATATTTACTGTGAGTACAAAATCTTTATTTTTGTAGATTCTTTTCATTTTTAAGTACACATAATATGTCACCTAATTGTTTCCAAAACCTGAACATAGGATAGATACACTGATGACGAATGAAAAGCAGAATAAGTCCTTTACTACCGTTCCTCTCATATTTGCTTTTAAGTAGCCATGCTGGTTGACACCCTAAAATAGTTTTGGTGTATATATCTGAACACTAGAGATGTGATGGTGGTTGCTGACGTGTGTAGTTCATTGAGAAAATTGTTCATTTTCAGTGGAAAGGATTTACTCTGTATAGGTTCTTTCTTCTGGCTTTGTTTTCTCTAGCAAAAAACATAAGCAAAACAAGGAACTGCCACCACAGAATTAGATTAGGAAGTCAGAGAGAGAATAATCACATGGTGTGTTGTAACAAATGTTGGTTCACAACAAATTGTCTTTATGAAATCCTAGGAACTTTTTTCAATACTAGTGTTTTTAGTAGTTTTAACTATTTGCCTTTTTTTTTGTTGTTAAGTCATAAATTCTAGACAGATGTCTGAAATCAGTACTGAAATTGAAGGTTTCCAAGGGGATGGGATTTATAAAACCACATAGATGTCAGTGTAATATTTAGATTTCTTGGTAAGCAGTCAGTTTCAGTGGAGACAAAGATTTCATAAACACACTTCATGCCAGTCCAGGATGCTTTGGCTGCATTTATTGGATTCCTACAAACACTGGATGTAATTGATAGCTATGTGGATTCAGGAGCTTGATTGTGTCCTTTTAACCTCATGTCAGATAGCTTGAACAATGCTGATAGAAGTACAGTTCAGGTTTCCTATTTTGCCTTGCAGTCCTAACTTCTAAAATTCTTTCAAAGCAGTTGTAAATATGATTCTCCCTTTTGCCCACATATATCTTGCTTTGTCCCATGGGGAAATGTGTGGTTGAAGGAATGGGACACCTTGCAGTGTTCTGAACAGGCCTATTTATTTGTTCACTTGTTAATTCAGCCATAGAAGAGACTCATTTTCATATTTATTTTGTTTTTGTCACCAAGCTGAATCACAGGCATTAAAATCTTATGTCCTGTGGTTTATACATGATTTACTTGCCAGGAAATGGGCTCTGTGTTGTGGGTTTATTTTGTATATGACATGGCAGAATGCATGAAAGATTTTATGAGAGAACTCTCTGGATTGTAACAGGAGTTTTTTTCTAAGAGAGAAGTAGAACAACCTGAAATAAAATGGGAGATGGACAGGGGTGATATGTTTCTGCAGCCCCAGAGTTTTGCTGGCATTCCTTTGCTGACTGGTCTAATTGCTTGAAAGAAAGTTCCCGGTTTAGATCATGATTACTTCAGGTGTTAAATAAAGTGGCCATAGATATTAATTGTGGTTACTGAATTTTCATTTTGGAGGGCCTAGGACTGCACTTCTTATCTCTGCACTTTTAGGTAAATCCAGTGTTTTTCACGTAGATGTTTAAGTGGTTGTTGGCAAATGGTTGTATTCCACATTTCATTAAAATCCAAGTTGCTCTAGCTGGCCTCATATAGTCAGTGGATAAACAGTCATGAGCTGTTGTGTTGTAATTGCACCTGTATAATGGAATGGTGCCAGTTCTTTTCAATCTAGACCACTGCAACTACTAAAGTCTCTAGAGTGGTAGATTTGTGTGCATCAGTAGGGAATTGTTCTTGCCTTACATTTTCACTCTGCAACCTTCAGTGTGATGTTAGTTAGCTGAGTTGTTTTAGATTTGTAATTGGTTCTGCAAACTGTATAATAAGTGTTTCCTGTTCCACCTGACATCTGAATGATTGAAAGCCTCTAAATTCAAACTTTGTTCATGTTCTGTTCCAAATTAAAAGGAAAAGGTGTTCTCAGCACATTTTTGAGTCATCTGGGAGATATTGTTCTTACTAGAAAGATGTTACTTCTATTTTGCCTAAAGACAGTGGAAATGGGACAGTATACATTTTTCCTTACCAGTTTAGTTGACCTTTGTTATGTTCACATAGCAAGGTTGTGGTGCTAGGGAGGCTTCTGTGAGAAGTTGCTGGAAACTTCTTCCATGTTTGGCAGAGCCAATGCCAGCTGGCTCCAGCAGAGACCCACTGCTGGTCAAGGCTCAGCACATCAGTGATGGTGGTAGTGCCGCTGGGATAATGTATTTCAGAAGGAGGAGAAAAATCCCAGGGCAGCTGCAGTTAGGAGAGAGGAGTGAAATGCATGAGAGAAACAGCACTGCAGGACCTTATCATGAGTGAAAGAAGGACGAGGAGGAGGTGTTTCAGGTGCTGGGATTTTCCTGTCTCTGCTGAGATTGTTCTTTCTAGGGAATCATAAACAGCATTGTGTAATAGTCTGTGTAAGATTTCCAACCCAAGATTAATTTGTGTGTTGCTTGGCAGTTTCACTTCATCCCACAAGTGTGTATAATGGTAGGAAAATGAACCAATTTTACTCCATACCTTGGTAATGCAGTCATCAGTTCTCTCTTGGTGCTGAAGTTGTTTTAGGATTCACTTTTGACAGATGCTTTTTAATAGGTATATAATTTGTAACAGTTGTGGATATAATGTTGGAAACATGAGCTGTGGTGTAAGCCAAATACCCTTGCTCGTAGAATTACAACAGTATTTTAAGAGTTGTGGATTGTCCCATTCAGATCAGACAGTAACACATGAATTTGTCTGATTTTAATATTGATGTCTTGCCAAGGTGCTACAGAATTTACAATTTTACCTTAGGTTTTTTTCTCTTTTGTTTTCCTTTCCTCCTGCCTTATTTTCCCCTCATTTTCATTGTTGAGACTTGGCTGACAGTATTTTTTCTCTGCAGTGGAGATGTACAACTTGTGCTTCTATAGTGACACTATAGCCAGCTGGCAGGGAGTAGGCCTGTTTTATGCTGATCTTCTTGCCTTGGTTTGCTGCTACTAAAAAGACCTCTGGGGACCCTCCAGGTGCTATTAGGTGCCACAACGATTTTTTTTTCCTTGCTGACCATTTTACACCTTTATCTGTAACTGATTTCTACCTTTCCTAGTGTTGGTAGTGTTGGGTCTGCCATTCCCTCCCCCTACTTTCAGGTCTCTCTTGAGCGTTGAGGCTCTTATTTGCAGTTTTACACACCAGCAAGCGCACATACCCTTCTGTCTCAGCTTCTTGGGTTTTTTGATGGTGACTGCATTTTGAGAAGAATATGCAAGCTTCTTCATACTCCAGTCTCATATCATGGTAACAGAACCGCATGAGCTGATACTATCTTTCAGATAGTTGTAACATCCTTACCTACAAACTGATGATGTACAGGTTAGATGTGTGGACTGTGAGACTGTCAGATTAGGGCATTTTCAGGTTTGAGGGGCTGTGATTAGCAACACAAGGTCCAGCTGGAGGCCAGTCTCTAGTGGTGTACCACAGGGTTTGGTACTACTGTGACTGGTACTCTCTCATTCTTCATTTAAGGACCTGGGTGACAGAACAAGTGGGTACCTTCAGTAGATGCCCAGAAGATGACAAAACCTGAGTGGTGGATACAGCATCATGTTCTAGCTAACCCTATTTGAGCAGGGAGTTTGGGCTAGACCAAAGTATCTTCTTACCTCAACAATTCTATGATTCTGTCCTCTCTTCATTGCTGTAACTCAGACTCTGGTTGTGTTCCCTGGTCTGGCACTATGGCAGTCTAGCAGTTAAAAGAGGCAAATGTGTTCCACAGAATCTCAGCATGGAAGTTTTATGCATAGGTGGAAATAATATAGGCTATATCATTGCTCTTCTCACCCAAGAGGCAAAAAATATAATTATGAACAAGCTTCTGTAACTATTTCCTTTGCCTAGGAGACCTGGTTCTATTTTGTAAAAGGTAGATGATAGTATTGCTGTGCCTTCTGCTGTCTTTAAAGTGCAAGTGCTAGATTACAGAGGCAGATGTGCAGAGGCACTGTAAGTAGATGGAATAGGAAAAACTGGTGAAATTTTATAAGGCTGATGTCACATTGTAACTTGTAGCACCTGTGTGTGTCCAGTAGCAGATCAGTGCTCTGGATATTAAAACCCAACTTTGCATTGCTTCTAAACCTAAGTAATTGAATTAAATTTTTACAATAAACCTTTTCTGTCAGTGTGTGTGCAGTGTTCAAATGTCATGGTATTGAGCCATGGTGCAGTGCAGATGCTCAGACTTTCAGGAAGGCGCAGAAATGCAATAAAAAATGAAGGAATGAGTTCTGAATTTTTTGTTAGGGCTGGGAATTTGTTGTATAGGCCAGTAGCTGTTAGAATTGTGTAGGAAGACCAGCAAAGCTTTAGTTAAGTATGAATATGTAGATGAAACCTCTTGAGTTTCTTGAGAAAGAATGATCATTTTGATGTTTATGTGAATGTGAATATTTAAGCAGGCTTGTAGTAGTTTGACCTAATAATGGAATAGCTGTTCATAAATGCTCTTTACCTGACTTGTTGTGGTAAGTATGATGATGATGAAACTAGGAAGATAAGGAACATATGTGGGTATAAATGATAGAATATACCAGTTTATAATTAACTTTCACTTTTAATGTAAATCTTTATTTTAATGTCTTGCAACAGCTTCTTCAGTTTGTGCTGGATTTTTGGAAAAAATGTCTTACTGAAGCATAAACCAACATGCTGTAGGATTTGTGATCTGTATTGTAAATGCATCATGATTTGTATATACTGTTGAGAATCAACGTAAACTTGTGTTTTGAATGCAGTGTGGAAAACTGTTAAAAGCATGGGTGGGAGAATCTGCATGTCACTAGTTCTGTTTTTCACTGTGCTAATTCTAGCATCAAAACAGCCAATGATGTGGTTGAAATTATTTCTGCCTTACTTCTAGGGGTCAGATGATTGCCTTGTAAAAATCTGGGCAACCGATGACGGAAGGTTGTTGGCTACCCTGAGAGGGCATGCAGCTGAAATATCTGATATGGCAGTAAACTATGAAAACACCATGATAGCTGCTGGAAGCTGTGATAAAATGATCAGAGTTTGGTGCCTTCGAACTTGCGCACCCTTAGCAGTCCTGCAGGGCCACAGTGCATCTATAACATCATTGCAGGTAGGTTTTTACTTTGCCAAAATCAGTCATGAGAACGTTAAGTGTAATAGAAATGCACGCCTGGCATTGTAAGCTTGAAGTGAGAAGGAATTTTCATGGTATGCATTGTGAAAAAACACGTTTATTGTCAAAATGCCTGACCTTTGAAGAATCCCAGACATAATCTTTGTTCAAAAAAATTGCATGACACGTGGGCAGTTCTGTTTTGAAGTACCATTTCTTTGAAGGCTGTGATTCTGAGCACAAGTGCATTGAGTAAAAACTGCAGTCGCTGGGAGTACTGTGGTTTTGTTTGCATGAGTTACATGCTATTGTGCAACTTGGTTTGTGGAGAGGGAGAAGGTACCTGGAGGGCTTTGGCAAGTAACTCAGAAGGTTGTTCTGGAGGGAGTGACAGAGCAACATTTTGTTACTTTGGTGTTCATTCCAATCAGTTTCCCTTAAGTATGGTTTGATGCTTGACTTTTTTTTTCCTGTTGAGATGAATTGGGGAATTCCTTTGCACATCTGGAACAGATTAACAGGAAAACTTTTCTTTTTTCTTCCTCTTTTTCCCAGTTCTCTCCACTATGCAGTGGCTCAAAGAGATACTTATCTTCAACCGGGGCAGATGGAACTATATGCTTTTGGCTGTGGGATGCTGGCACCCTTAAAATAAAGTTAGTTGCTATTTTATTTATTGCTACTTCTGTTCATGTGATTAAGAATGATGTACAAATCTAGAGAAAAATGTGACTAAACCAAGCTTGTCATTTTGTCATTGACTACTTCAGTATATGATTGTTGGGTATGATCTATTTCTGATGTAGCTATAGCTTGCTTGCTTATCTCTTAAAAACTAATTTGCTAATACAACATTCTGTGGCGTGATAATGTATATCTGTTAATTTAGAAAATGAGTCCACTGTTGGGGTTTTTTGTTTAATATAATGTCAAAATTGGCACTCCATTATTCTGATGTCATCACAATTTCAAATGAAATTAAAATTATGTTGATAAAATTATTGCGATATATATTGCAAAATCCACTTTTAAAGGAGACAGTAATGTCGTAGTATAAATCAGGATAGAATATTTTTAATGTTTGTTGTTTCCTTACCCGTGTTACCTTTTCATAGTTGCTCTTGGCTGTAACATGGCAGAAGGCAGAATTCTTGGACAGCCATTATTGATGGCTGAAGTTGTGCCTGAAGTTTCTGCCTTCAAAGTTACTAAAGATGTTGTCAGGACTTTCATATATAGTTTTTTTAAATCAACTTGCTCAGCAGCTTTCAAATGTTCTTTGCTCTTTATTTTCCTTTATCACTAAAACCTATAGCTTAAAATTGGAAATAGTTGTTTTAGTAATCATCTGTGATTTAGCTCTGATGATGGGATGTGTTCTTATGGATATATGCTCCTCGCAGGTAAGTTCAATTTCCTTGTAGTTTTGGTAATTGCTGCTAGAATCTTTTTCTTCCAGTGTGCTGAGGTTATGCAGAGCATGCAGGCACAGTTGCATAGGTACTTTTCTAGTTGTTTGGGCCTTAACTATTTTGATGTTCGCTGGATGTTTTGTCTCTCTTTTGGTACTGTAGATGAAGCTGTGTCTCATGTTCTTACTCCTCTGTTGCCTAGTGCATGCTGTAATCAAATTAAGACTCCCCTTTTTACTGAGGACAGGAGGAGATAGCTTACATGTTTATTTTTGTGTGAAGGAAAGGAGTTGCCACCACATTATTTTTCTTAAGGCTTCCTAAGTCTGAGCTCTTGTTGACAAGATGAAATTTTAGTCTCTCTGACTGGTAAACCTTTTGAGCCCACATGTTTTTTTCTTTTATTTTTCTCTTTTCTTTCTTTTCTTCTCCTTTTCCTAAGTAAAGGTTTAGTCTATGGAATTGATTTTTGAAACTAATTCTGTCATTAGAAAATAGTGAATCCTTGAAAGTTAGGTAGATTATAATATATAAGCTGGGAGATGATTATTTAGAAATCATGAAAGTTTGAATGAATCATGGAGTTGGATGAGATTTGCCTTGAGATAAAATTTAGAGAGGGAGAAAATTGGTACCGATTATGGTAGGGGATTCTCCCATGGTGATGTATAATTGTAGAATAAAAATTGTTAGTGATGTGCTCAGCAAATACTAAAAGAAGAGAAGATATTTGAGGAATGCTTTCATGTAAAAGTAATTTCAACAGATGTGATTAGACAGGGGCATAGAGAAAACAGATCAGTTGAGATGTCTTGTGCAGCACAGCAAGGAAGTGGTTTGGTAACCTAAGTCATGCCAGTGACTCGTGTTGCTTAACAACAGAGTGCAGATTAAATTTTGAGACTGGAATTTTTCTACTGCTCTTACCTTCTGTTTTGGAAATATTTTTTATGCTGGGTTTGAGAAGAGAGAGGAAGTCATTAAGCTGTATTTCTTCAGTCTGGAAAAGAAGGAATACATGAAGATGACTAATGTACAGTTGTGAGTGTGTTGAAGAGAGAATATAATGAGGAATTGCTTGTGGGCCCTTATGGTTCTAGAAGGTATTGAATGAAAGTATCAATTTTCAAAGTGGAAGGAGATGGTTCTTTACAAAACATGCAACTGAGTTACAAAACTCCTCATCACAGGGTATTATGCATTATATGAAGATGTTAAAAGGCATCACTGTGTGCTTTTTCTTCTTTTAGGTCTTTGTTTAAGAGAGCTGCAATGTATTTGAAGTAATTGATGCTTTTTAATCCAAACTAAAACTTGATAAAAATGTCTAAATAAGAAACAAGTATGTCTTTTAGGCCTGGAGTATAATTGTGTGCCATTTGTGATGTCAAAAACAGTTGGACACACAGATGAGTCTTAATTTCCTGAATTGAACAGTGTACTAGTTCAGGGAAATTGTTAGTTAGGGGAAGTTTTACTTAATGTGCTAAGCTGTAAACCTTCCTAACTGTGCTTATCATGATTATTCCAGTAAACCAAAATAAATTTTGCTGGGAAACTTGCAATCCAGTGTAATTTTCCACAAGAAGGCTGCATTGCATAGCCAGTGCAGCTCAGCAATGGGTGTATATTGTCAGAGCAGTTTCCAATGAGGTGATTGCACTTCTTACACACTTGGATGTGGCTCTCCTTCCAGAGCTGCAGAAGCGTGGTAGGTTCCCTCTACATCCATTCAGTTATGTGCTGGGGGAAAACAAGTACCAGCAATATAAGAGCATCAAGAGTAAGAAAGATGCCTGTTAATTTTTGTCATAAGGCATTTTTGCCATAATGTCATTTATGAAGTTACATTAAAAAAATATGATGTGTAGGCCATCTGGAAGAGAGTATCACTGGTAAGATGGGAGGTTTATCCTTCCATTTATCTATGTAGTAAAAAATACAGGCTTGCTTCTGTTCAGTATTTCTGAAGAGAAGGAAAGCTGGCAGGGACAATAAGATCTTACCATGGTTGCTCAGCCTCTGAGCTTGCTGCCCTGTGTCTTGGTTCTACTACAACTCCCACCCCAGGAAGCAGAAGCTGGAGCTTTCAAGCAAGACTTAGAGTTCGGAGTAGTTCAGGTGAAAGATGCTGTAACATGCTTAAGTCAGAACTTGAATTCATGTTCCTCCTGAGCTTGACTGCAGCCTGCTCTACAAGGGTGCAATTGCTATCAGTGATGAAAGTTTGTTACTAAATTATCCAATGCTTCAAATGGGGATGGGTGGTAAACTCTTGAAATTTAAGTCACTTTAAAGAAAAAAAAAATCAATATATCCCACACCTGCTTTTTGTACTCAACACTACTCGAATCACCTGGTGCCCCTGGTGAGGGGCAGCCTCATGATGATCATGTAGTTGATTGATTGTCATTTCAAGATGATTGGCAGTGCCATTAATACTTTGCTGAACTTTTTCATGGAATACAGGAAAGGCAGAGTTGGTATTGTGTTCAGTGTGCTCTCAAATTAAAAATAATCAGTTTTGTTCTTAACTACACTGAGGTGTACTTTCTGTGTTTTTGTCCTTATCTTTGCAAATGTTTATTTTTTTTCATTCTCAGATTGCAAAAATCTTGTAACTCAGCTTTGCCAACAATGCTACTGCAGTTAATATTATTTAATTAATAGTATGTCTGAAATTAGGGGCTTCCCATGTTGGTCTCCTCTTTTTTGATAGCCTTGTTAATTGAGGCATGTTCTGTGTTTGGGTCAGATGTATGGCCCAGTCTGGAGATGTTAGTGACAGCTTTGTTTTGATGAACTGCAAAAGGACACATTACAATAGATTTAGTGTCACAGGATGAAAGAGACATTGGAAAGAGCTGACCACAAAATTCTCAGGTTGTTCAAAGGAAAGTGAGCAACCTTGTTCACATGATTCTGTGACTAGTGTGGATGCATGTTCTTTAGTGTTACAGGGGTGCCTGTGTGCTCCTCTTCTTTCCTTGAAGAGATTTATGACCAGGAAGGTATCGTGTATGCCTAAAAACAGTAACATTCCAGGTAGATTACTTTAGTTTCCAAACAGAGGAAGACTGGTTGTTGCTGCAGGCAAGGAATTCACATAACGTAGCCCAAACAAGATCAGAAAACAATTGAAAATTTAGGCAATCAAGTCTTACCCTGTGTTTAGTCTTCTTTTACTATTCTGGGTGGTGATAGTAAACACAGGAGTTGATTCCTGCATCAGTTTGCAGTAGGGAGGAGTAAGAAAGTCTGCCTCATCAGAAACTGAATAATCATGTGCTTCGTTCAAATTTAAGGGAGAATTATTATAACTGGTCAGTGCATCACGGTTAAATTAGTTGCGCTGTGAAATATTTGCCTATATATCCTTTCAGAGGAAGACACTGAGTTTCATTTTTCTTCTGCCACCTGTTTGCATCACAAGTTTCCAGTGTTAGCCTGTTACTGACAGACCATATGAGCAAGGCAGCAGAACCGTCTCACAGATTTGAATAGAGGAGCTTGGTGTACTGCTTTTCTTCTTATCTATTTATTCTCCCATAATTTTAAAAGGAGGGAAAAAAACTCAGGAAAAACACATGCTGATTTTGACATTCCTGTTTTGGACAGTACATTGATTTCTCAATTGTCATCAGTGTGATGTGATATTTCCTATTTGCTTTCTTATGTAGAAGGCACTTGATGTTAAAGGGGCTGGTAATATATAAGAACTCAGATATGCTGAACCTTTTTCATTAACTTGGGAATGAAGACTTAAGTTAGAGAGGTTATATCACACATCTTCACATCTGTGAAGAAGTCTTGCTTTAACTACTACATGACCAGAGTTAGGCTAGTCTGCAAGTTAGATTAATAAACTAATAAAACACTTAATAAACACATTGAAAATAGATTTAAAGTGAAACACTGTCCTGGAGAGAACCAGCTTTTGTCCCCTTTCCACACTTCACAAAAATACTGATTGCCCAACTCATTTTGCAATCTGCTGTATTATAGAAGAGTGCTGTAATCTCTTGTCTCCTAATGCCTAAAATAGCACACATTGCAGAGACGCAAGTTTGGGAATTTAAATTGGTTATCTGAACTAGAATGTAAGCGCATACTTTCTCTATTCTGTAGCTGTCCTAATGCCAAAGGCAGAGTTCACAAACAACAGTGGAAGAAGATAACAGCCTATTTATCTATTTACATTTGTTCCAAATTATGTAAACTTCATATTGAATTGTTTGACAGTTCTTGTTAGTATATCAGTTAGGGAGCATTTCAACTGTTTTGTAGGAAAGATCTTTGTCTTGTTTAGTGTATCTTGTGAAGTTTTCTTGTGACAAATCTGCATGGAGTTACCTTAAAACTCCTGCAGGAAAGGTCACAGAAACAGCCTATAGTGAATGCATAATTTGGAGAAAGGGTTCTTAACGGGTACTGCTGATGTTTATTACTTTGTTTTATGCATAAACATCACCAAGGTTTAATGCTTATTACTTTTTTGAGATAACAATAACTGATTAGTGGAAAAAGATCTTTTATGCATTGCCTTCAGGTGAAATGAATTATACAGGCCATTTTGCTTTTAAAAGAGAACATTTTGGATAAGTTCTGAATATGCATTCTTTTATGTTAGAGCAAATCTTTAGTGATGACACTCGTGGGTGTAGTGCTGCTGTTCTCTCGTAAGTTAATTCTTTGAGGGAAGATTGCAGATGGCATACTGTGCAAGACCACCTACTGGTTTGAGGTTGCTGTAATGCATGAACAGAATTGAAATAATGATTGAAGAACTTGATCTGATTTGTTTTGGTTTTACACATCCTTAAAGTGCCAGGTTCACTGAAGCTTTAGTTTTGCTTGCACATCAGATTCTGAAATGCCTAGAGAAAAGTGAGGGCCATAAAATAAAATCTCTTACGAACTTCAATCTTTGTCCTGACATTTTGGGTACTGTTTGAAACTAACCTACAAGGATATACGTCATTTGAATAAACTCTTATATTCTAATACTGTGAGAAACTCCAAATTTATTTAAATTTCTTTGATATCCTTGTCTGTATAGAGCATCCAGCTCTGTTTCTCTCTTGTAAAAGCAAGCAGATGCCACAGGAGAAGTCCAGTACACCCAGGAGTTTAAAACGGAACATCATGGGAAACTGGCTCTGTTCTGCCTTGCTGATAACTTCAGGAGAGTGTTTTGTATAGCAATATCAGAAGGGAATGGGATTTAAGTTATGTTACAACTCTTGTTGATGCATGGATTACTTAGTCCATCTGGATGTCTTAGTTTCCTAAAGATCACATCATGAAGCATAGTCACACAAAATTGTTTATAAATGGGCAGCCATCTGTTCCTTCATATTTAATTTTATCCTTCTGTCCTTTATTTCTAAGATACTGACTTGTTTCTTGAAATTCTATTAGGAAATTATTTAACTGGGTTTTTTTTTTTTTTATTTGTAGTCCAAGGCCAACGAAGTTTACAGAACGTCCTCGGCCTGGAGTCCAAATGATCTGTTCTTCTTTTAGTGCTGGTAAACAACTTCTTTTTTCCTCCTCTCCTTATATCTGTGCAGGAAGTCATTTGAAGTGTAAAATAAAGTACAGTACAGTTACTGTAGCATATTTCATTTTAATGAGATGGATTTGAGTTTAAGTGGCTGTTGAAAGACCCCAAATATTTAAAATAGAAATTCAGAATTTATGCATTAATACTTGCTGCTACAGAAGTTCCTAGAAACAGTTAAACATGAAATGTTGTAAGTAAGTCTCTTGTGACTGCAAGTCTTTTCAGAACAGGATAGTTATATAGCTTTTTTGCAGAATAATTAGGAGAGTCAGCTTTATCTGAGGTGTAATATGTGGGGATTTGTACAAGAAGGGGCTGATTACCGAGTTCTCATGGTCAGGGTTTCATTGATTCTAGAGGTGGTAACTGAAGAATGCTACATAATTAATTGGATAAAATATCAAAATGTACTGGAGCTCTAGTTCCATTTGATTTTTTTAAGAGGGAGGCTTCTAAGGGCTTAGCTGCAAGCAAATTAGTCTGGTTAGCTAATCTTTTGGATACATCTGCTGATGCATATTTACTGACAGCAAATGTGAGGTAATTCAGCTCCAGTTAAACTCTGGAGTTTCTAAATCTTGTTTTGACTTAAAGGTCAGTTACAGATGTAGTTGAAATGAGATACAGCCATAAATTTTAGAAAATAAATTGAAATATTTGATGTTACATCCCTTTGAAAATATTGCAATAACAGTAGATTGCCCTTTTTTTTTAAGACTTATCTGTTTGTTTTTCTCAGGTGGAATGTTTTTGGCCACGGGGAGTACAGATCACATCATTAGGGTTTATTTCTTTGGATCAGGTCAGCCAGAGAAGATATCAGAGTTGGAGTTTCATACTGTAAATACATTTTTTAAAATTACATATGTACTTGATTAAAGTAATAATTTGGATAAAAGGGGATAATTTGGAGAAATTTGATTTCTTTTTTCTTTTTCTGCTCTTTTTTTATATAGGACAAAGTTGACAGCATTCAGTTTTCTAATAGTAGTAGCAGGTAAGCACACTATTCAGAGCTAGCTTTTTGACCTTGTAGACATTTTTAAATACCAGTTTCCAGAGAGAGTTATTAAAAAAAGAGCTTTATTTTGAGTTTCATCCAGTAAAATTGTCTATAAGTATTGGACTCTCACTGTTTTTTTTTAATGGTACTCCTTAGTTTCACAGTTGTTTTCATTGTAATGATTGAAGTATTTCGAATTTGCTAAAATTATGGGTATAAAAATACTTGAAACTTCTTCCTGAGAAATTTGTGTGTGTGTATATATATTCATGTACCAAATACATGTACTTTTAGATATATTTTAATGTGTAAACCTTTTTTCAGTCAAGTGACTGCTGCATACAGAGAAATTATCAAACTAGATCTAACAATGTGTTGTTTAGCTAGCCTAATGCTTTTTTTGTAATGTTTCACTTTAAGTTCTGGATGTGGGATATGAAGGATGCTCAAGAAAATAGTTTGGTTTATTATGAAGCATCTGACACTTTACTTATTTGATGTTCTAATGTGCACTTTAATCATGACACAAATAGTTGTAAACCAAGCTTCACCCACCTCTTTCTCCTCCTCCTACTCCTGAACCTCTGAAAGGGGGATGAAAAGGATGGGAGAGAAACTCAGGCTGGGAAACACTTCTTCGTATAAATATCATAATACTTACTCTGTATACAATGCTAACTTATTGGGAATAGGTTTTGTTTTAAATCACGTCTGGCAGGGTTCTCCTCTTGACCTGGTGTTACAGGGTCTGTCCCTTGGAAAGTTCATTGGGTTGTGGTGTCCCTCTGCCGGTGCAGGGTCATAACTCAGCAAGCTGCACCAAAGGTCATAGAACAGTTAGTTTGGAAAGGGCTCAGGGTAGGGAAACAGATTTGACTTTTTAGAGGCCTTCAATTTTTTTGCTGGTATGGAAAGTTTTTTTAACCTCAAACCATTTGTACAGCATTCTGACACTGTTTGGACTTCTTAACCATACCTTCTGGTTTTGAATTCTAATGTCTGGGACTTCAGTTTTCAGGTGTCTTTTCTGTACAGATCTGCCTTTGATCTCTGAGTAACTTTTTCCCCCTTTCGTTAGATTTGTGAGTGGAAGCCGTGATGGAACAGCACGAATCTGGCAATTTAAGCGAAGGGAATGGAAAAGCATTTTGTTAGATATGGCTACTCGCCCAGCAGGGTAAGTGATGTAAAATGTTCTGCTATCACATAGATTCTTGAGGGCCTTTGATATAATTTGCTGACTTACTAAAAAAAATTTTGAGAAGACAGTGAGGGAAAATAAAAAGAGAAGGCTTAAATTATTATTACTTAAATGCACAGTATGCTTATCTAGCTCTTGAAATCCAGCTAAAATAAATATTTGACTACATATTCAGCTGTGGAAATTAGCTTGTCTGATAATAGTGCCACTAGTATTTTGATTAGATTAAAACAATAAAAGATAATCAAAACCCATTGAAGGTCAAATTTATATGTTTTTTCACATATACATTTATTTCTGGAGCAAGAAAACCAGGGCAGGTTTCTTCTTGACTGCTTGCATTTTAGTAATATTTACAGATATTGTGGAACATGCATGCCCAGAAAAGCAGTAATGGGTCGTTTTCATACAACATGCCAGAGCAAAGAAATTGCTGGCTCAGTAAAGGTTTTGTGTTTGTTAAAACAATCTGAGTGTTTACAAGAGTTTGTAGGTATGGGAAACTTCTGTGCACTTGAACTAGCAACAAAAGATGCTTGAAGATGGATAATGACTTCCTAGGAACAGTGGCTTGCACCTTTTTATTTTGGCATGAAGATATTTTCCAGTTGGCATAAATTAAAAAGATTTATAACAGGTTTAAGGAATAAACCTTTTTCCCCTTACTGAGTGCTTTGAAGGATATTTAGTAGAAAAAAAATTATAATGGTTTCAGGAGTACTCTGTGGTAAAATACCTGAAAGACCAAGAGAGGGATGGAAGAGAAGGCTAAATAAGCTGTAATTTAGTTAGATATTTAGATCAGATATTATCTTTTCAGTTATGGACAGATGCAACAAACCATAGGTTATCAAACTGTTGGACAGGAGTGTATTAAATGCTGCTACTTTGATAACAGACTGAGTTACTGTCAGTAAAAATTCTCAATTTTAACTGATACTCGGCAAAAGAGGGATGGATTCTTCTTCATTGTCGTCATAAATGCTGAATTTATCTGAGAAACTGAAATGCTCTTTTTGTAAAACACTATAGCAGAATTCTGTTCTATCCTTTTGATGAGAGGAATAAGTGCAGTTCCAAATTTGATCTTTTCTGCACAAGAACAGTTTTATCAAAAAAATGAAATCAGTGCACTGAAAGGAAAGAGTGAATTCAGCTTACAAAGCCTGCTGAGTTTTGCATTAAATCTAGAAGGGGATTTGGTGATAACTACATTTTCTATTATTGAGTTTTACAATACATACTATTGTGCAATGTGTTGTTGTGCTTACCATATGGAAGATTCTGTATTTTGTCTGCCTACTTAGTGGTCACATGCTATTGTTGCATTTGGTTGATGTTTTCATAGAAGTAAATATGCTAGAGAATTCAAGGGTGATTAGTCTTTAAATCACACTGCCAAAAATGTAATTTTTGAGTATTCTGGTATATTATATTATAGATTACTGTTGTTTGGGTTTCATGCAAGATTAAGTGCCGTTATTACCAGTAGTAAAGTGATGCCAGGGTAATGGTGTAGTTCTAAATATTGCCTGAGAATTTAGATAATTTAAAGGTATAGAATACTTCTCTCCATATTAAGAACTACTTATTACAAATATTCTTTAGGACAATTTGTTGTTACATGGTTGATTAATTTGGATTTTTGTTCTTTAGATGTCACAAGAAATACTGTAGCTATCAATTTAAGTAAATTAGGTCATGTATCAGAGAGCATTTTCTGGAAGAGCCTTTAGTCATTGTTTAAGTATCTACAATTCTTGGTGATTGTATATGCTGCATTATTGAAAACATCTTTAATTTCTCTGGTTTCAGAGAAATTTTAAGAATATTTCTCAGGAAGTATTCTTAAAAATATGGCAAAATACAGAAGCATTTTCACTTGTTAGTAGTGTTAAACTATTTTGCCAAAGTAGGATTACACTGAAATTTTTTACTTTTTTGTTTTAGACAAAGTTTTCAAGGAGTTGAAGATAAAATCACAAAGCTGAAAGTGACCATGGTGGCATGGGACCGCCATGACAACTCTGTTATAACTGCAGTCAACAATATGACACTGAAAGTCTGGAATTCTTTCACTGGCCAGCTCATTCACATTCTCATGGTAAGGTGTACTATCTTGATTTATCAATCTTGAATGTAAAATTTATTTATACATTATCAACATTCCTCCTTATGGTTTTTCCTGTCTGAAAACTGCCGTGACAAATGTTTCCAGATAACTGAAGTGTAGTAGAGATGTCTATCAGCTGCTTATTAGAAAATAAAAGCTTGAAGTTGCGAGTAATCACTGCTGTTCAAGATGTCTGAAACTAATTTTGGACATTTTGTTTTGTTTTGTTTTTAATGGAGTTCTATCTTGAAGGAGAGAAGGAAATGGTTGGCTTTTTAATCTTTATTTAATGTGATGTTTTAAAATACTGTTAATGGGTAAATTTGCCCTCTTTAACCAGTGACACTTTTGCAATCTAATCATTCCATGAGTACAAAAATTTGTCTTCTAACTAAAAGAAATCAACAGTTTTACTAATGTCTGACTCTTGTTTTGTAATTGAGAAAATGGTTAACTCTAGGTAACTTGATACTCTGCTTGGACATGGAAATACTTAATGCAAATCTCTGAAATATAGCAAGATGAAAGATGTTGTTCTCTACCTTTAAGTTATATATTTCATCCTTTATGAGTTTAAATTAAATTTCTAACTGATACTCTGCTAAAAAAAAATGAAAAGCTGTGGAATATTAAGACCCCAAGACACCAAGTATTGTGGACACTAATCTTTTTAAAATCCTGGTGAAAGTATTGGGATGTACTTGTGAAGGTGACATACAAAATAAAGTGTGGTTAAAGTAGTTTTTTGCTGGGTATTTTCATAGATTAATATGGCAGCTGCTAGTGTTACCATGTTGAGTCCTTGGGTAATATTTGAGACAATACTCTTTTTCATTCTGCTGTGTCTTTGTTTTCAGGGACATGAAGATGAAGTGTTTGTGCTTGAACCTCACCCGTTTGATCCAAGAGTTCTCTTCTCTGCTGGACATGATGGAAATGTCATAGTTTGGGATTTGGCAAGAGGGATCAAAATCCGGTCTTACTTCAACATGGTAATTATTGTGCTTTATACAGATATGCCAAAGCAATCATTCTAAACCTTCTGCTTTTAGTACATTTTTATGTAGGCCATCTTGAAGTATGATTTATGTATAGAACAAGATCCTGCATCTGGTGAAGTCACGAGAAATTCCTTTTCAGTTCAGTGGGGCAAAGAGTAAATCTGTAAATGTTAAAAGTTGTTTCTTTGGCTTTATTTCATAGTGTTTTATTTTTATATGCTTGATCCACACAAAATTGGAATGTTAGTTACATTGTCAGAGATCATGTGTAAGAGACAGGGTGACAAGGACCCTCCTTTTGTGCTTTTTTCCTGCCTGGGGAGCCAAGGTGGAACTTGGTTTATTTTTGCCTTACTAATTCTTAATCTGGCTAAAGCTCTTCAGGAGTCTCCTGGTGTCATGCAAGGTTGTTGTGTGTTGCCTTGGCCATTGGATGGAATACTGTGAGTCTTTCTGTGTAGAGCTCCCTCACAGGCAGGTTTCAAATTTGGTCTGTTCTACACTATACTAATTCTCCTGCAAGATGAATGCAATAGGTGTTCATCTGTTTCTTGATATTAAGTGGGTCTTTGTATGTACCTTTTTCCTCAAAAAGGTAATGATGTATTGTGCAATTCCGACTTTGTCTCATGGACAAAATTACAAAAGCCTTTGTAGAATATCCACAATAATTTAGAATGCTTGAGAGTAGGCAAATGGGCTTCAGCTGTAGTGGAATGGCAGTTGCAGAGAACAGCATAAAGAAAATCATCTGAAGAAGAGCCCTATGATAGATACCTTCACAAAAAGATAAGGGACATTTAGAAGTGAACTCAGGCCAGGAAGGTCACTGAACCTAAAGAAAGGTTTTGAGACGTGCATTACAGTAGAGTTCATAAGGTCTTAGAGAAAATTCAGCCAGTCTTAATCAGAGAGTGCAACCTAGATTCCTTCAGCAATGGCCTGGGTTGAGCACTGTTCTCTCTGCAGTGATTTCTGAGCTTATGAAGGATCCAAGACAGTCATATTGGAGCTATGAGCATGCATCTTCATTACTTGGTGCTATTCACTGTTGCCAGTTGAGGTGTATGTTGTCATTTCATGGTTAGCTTGCATTTCCAATTCTACTTACAATGGATGTATGATGGTTTTCATGGAGTTTAGGTCAGAAGAGTCTAAGAGCTAAAGAGCTCTTAGTCAAAGAGCTAATCTGCTCTTTTTAAACCAAGTCCATTTAAGAGCTATCAGAATCTAAACTACTGGTGCCTGTGATATTAAGCAGCTCCCAAAACACTGAAATATTTGTGTCGAGAGTGCCATGCAACATAAGCACCTAAAAAGGTAGTAGTCACATACATTTTAATATCTTTGGAGTCAGAGAAATTTCTAGACAATCAGAAGATCTCAGCAGCTAGTAATCTGTGCTTTATGCTAGAAACTAATATGAGAAAGTCTGCCTGTGTGAGGGGAGGGGAATTGTAAATCTGACAATCAGTTCATCTCAAACCAAGGAATTAGACTGTATGAGCCAGGTATGCAAGAGAGGCATCTCTCTATGTTCTGAATATTTCACCACTGTGTTCGATGCTTTAAAAGACATGGGCGGAAATTACAGGTTTTCTTAGGTGAATGGTGGCAGGCAGAGGACATTGTGCAGTCACCTCTGCAGAGATGCAAAGTTTAAGTGCTCTGGTTTGCAACAGTGAGGTAAATGAATTCATACAGAGCTGCCAGTCTTCTGTTTCCTAAATGGCAAATGAAAAATCTCTCATTATCATTGCCTGGTCTGTGGTACCAGAAGTAGCACTTAGAGATTTCCTCATAATAAAAGTTCTTTAAAAAATGTTGCAGAAGTTGGGGGAGTTGGTTGAATTAACAAAATCATAGATGACTGTTAGCTTAATGTTGGTCCAGTCCATCTATCTTGGATTAATTGCTTTGTATGTCTGAAGCCTTGTGGCAAATCCCTAAAGTAGAGTTGTTTTTTTTAAAATTACTTTCCACCCTGCCCCAAATGCCTTCATTTGTCAACATGAAAAAAACCTAAACAAACTAAACAAACAAAAAAACCCATCCAAAAATTAAAAAAAAAAAAAGGAAACAAAACACCAAGGGATGAAAGCAGTGTCAATTTTAATTCTTTTATCCAATCAATGAATATGAAATTGCAAAGAAAATCATAGTAACCAAATATACTGTTTGTTTTGTATTTAACTTAAACTTTGGTTCCTCCATTTATTTGTTTCTTGCTGGTTGCAATTTGGTCCCATTAGGTGACTCTGGTGGTCCTGCAGAACATCCTTTCCCAGGTTTTTAAACTGAAGATTTGCTATTAAATTAATTGTCATAATTGTGGTTAATTTGAAGAATCTTTGGTCTGTATGAAGCATCTTTGGTTTGTTTGCCAGATTTTGGTCTTTATCATTAACAGTCACCCCATACTGTCACATGGGGTACTCTCAGTAAGTATATATGCTTTATATATTTCATATTTTCACCTGTAGTCTTCATTTCATTTGGTCTAGTTGTGTAAATATTGCATAATTTGGTGTTGGAGTCCATGGACATTCAGAACTGGTTTAATTCAGTGACTTGAGTCCCCTACACTCAGGGGTGTTTTCAATATGCCAGAGAGTGCAATTTACCACAGAAGTATCAAGAGTGTGAGATGGCTAAAGCATTTTAGGCAATTTGGACAGTTAGCAAGATGATGAGATGGTTTTAAATTGCATATGTAAATACAGGTGTTTGGTTTTTGGCCTATGTCATATTCACACCAGGCCTGACTTTAAACAGCTGCTAATGAAGAATGTGTTCTTGGTGCAATATTAGGGCAGTTTTGTCTGCGGTATTTCCCAGGTACAAAGAAGCATTCTGAAGAAACAGGGTAATAATTCTTAAGTGGTTCCTTTAGCCAACTGTTTCAGAGTTTATGTATTTCACAAAAACAGTGCTGTTGCTACACAAGAGCAATGCAGACTCTTATAAATGCTTAAATTGTAGTTTATTTTGCTGAAGAATGTATGAGCTGTAGATGTCTTTGTGGATGATCAAGGGGAAAAAATACACTGAATGGTAGGCTGTCTGGTGAAAGCAGCTGCATGATAACGTACTTAAAGATATATTTGAAATGCAGTCCCTTACTCAAAGCTGCAATGAGGCATCTGGATCCCTTGAGTGGTAAGGCACGTTTCCAACAACTGAGGGAAGTCCTTGCTTTCCTAAAGGAGCCTACAGGAGCAGGTGGCACTCATTTTTTGGGATAACCTTGGCTGTTGGAGTCAGGAAATGGAAGACCTAGATTCTGTTACATCCTCAGTAGTAAAGGACTCAATTCAACATCTGCTTACTCAGGAGAACATCTTGGCTATAAATGCCTTAGACAGGATTTCTTTCCAATTTTCCCAAATTGTGCTGCTGTGGAGAGAACTAAAACTGTAGCCTGTGCATTAGGTACTGGCTAGTTTTCTTGGGTATACAAATCATTCTAGGTAAATTAGAAAGTGGTGGAAATTCTTTGCCTTCAGGCAAACTGGTATTTGCAAGATTCCTGTTCCATCAGGTCATAAATAGGAGGTGTACACCACTCAATTCTTGTCACAGCATTTATTTTCTTTCAGGTATTCCCTCTAAGTTACTTCCTGGTAGACCTGACGTTGGTTTGTTAGAAATTCCAGGGTTGGCACTTGATATGTGCTGCAGCTTAGCCCTTAGGCTTCAGACAGAAGTTTCTCAATGCTGAGAACATATGAAGGCAAAAAAACCTACAGGGACAAAATATTTCAGATCTAAATGGAGATGTCTGGTAACGTTAGGTGGATGCACAGATCTTTAGTTTGGTGACTGGGTTTTTGTTGGTATTATAATTTAAACATTAAGTATTGATGTTCCTTGAGTCTGATCCTAAATAGGTTTGTGGTGTTATGGTGCTGCCCTTGATTGTTACTTTTTGGACTTAGGAAGTTTCACTTAAGCACACTTTCCTCTAAGAAGTACCTCCTGGGGATGGGCTCTGTTTACTCAGACTGCTTGCAAAAAGCATTTTGTCTGAGGCCTTGGAGTATAGGTTTCTCCTGATAGTTCTTGTCCTGTGAGTAGGCTGCCCTGGGAAAGAGTATTGAGAGAGGTTTCCTAAAAGATTTTAGGTTATGTACAAGCCTGTAGTTCTGTTCTTTATCTTTTTTTGTTTGCTTGGGGTTGGGTTTGTTTTTGTTTTTGGTTTTTGTTTTGTTTTGGTTTTTTTTTCTTTAGGGTATTTTTTTTAATTTTTTAAAAGAATAATTTGGTTTATAGCATAGATTTATGAACAATTGCAGGAACATATGATGATTCCTATTACTTTAAAGTATGTTTTTGAAAGTATGAAGGCTATACTACAGTAGCAAGAATGAAAGATTAGGGGAGAGCAGGCATTTTTAAAATTTTTGTCACTATAGAATATTGGAATTCTTACTGTGGCTTTGAATGTCATTGCTTTACCTGAAACTGATACCTGACTAGGCAGATTCTGTAGGTAGGCATTGCAATTACTGCAACAGGAAGCCTGTGTTTTTATAAAGACAAGCCTTATGATATTTAAGAAGCCTTTGTGTAATGTAAAAATTAATCAAGTGGGAATATTGAAGCCTTTAAAGAAAAAAAAATATTCTGGACAACAGATTTCAAAAAAATACCCAAAGAGAGCCAACAACAAAAGATCTTTCATGAGTAGGTGTTGTTCTCATGTCTTACTTGATTGACTCTCATTGTGAGTGGCTTCTTTGAGAAGGCAGGCTCAGCTATAGCCAGCAGTCAGCCTTCTTATGTCTGACATATGTGTGCCTTGGGTGCCTCCTGTGTGCCTGACAGCCTGTCAAGGTCAGCCTTTTCCTTATTTGTAATCCTAATGTGTTGCCAGTTGTGAAGTGTTTGTCTGGACTGATTCTTGTGACATTACCTTAGTGCTAAGAGAGTCTTTCTGAGCAGTGTTTGTGTTAGGGTATCCTTAACACGCTCTGGGTGGTAGTTCTGGAACTCCCTTGGAACTCAGGGCTAAGATGGCCATAGCTCCTTCAATGTACTGGAGGAATGCTTTGAAATACTGATATGAAAAGATTTTTTTTTTTTTTTACAATTTGGTATTAAATTCACAGATCCAAATAGTTCAAAATCCCCCTACCTTTGTGGCTATCTGAGCTGCTGAAAGGCTAAGCCACCTTAGCCTTTGACACTTACACATCACAGTGTGTATATCTCTAACTGTTGAGAATTATACGATGAGTCTTTTTCTAAATGCCAAAGCACATTTCATGAGAGCATATAGAAATACCAAGGGTGTTTCAGAAATGCATTACAATTTGAACTCTAAACTGGTCATTTGAAGCAACCTTCTGATTCTTTTGGAGGAGAAGGAAGAAAAAGAAAAATCCTAGCTGAACTTGCTCTTCCCCTTTCCCACTTTCAGCTTGCTTTGAAATGACAAGTAACTCAGTTATATGTGTGAAAGAAAAGCTTTAATCTCCCCCAGAAACACCACTGTTCTCCTCTGTGTAAATGCTTACTCTCCACTTAGTAAATCTTGCCCTGGAAGACCATATTGGTAATTCAAAACAAGCAGTGTAGCTCTTAGTGCTTGAATTGGTATTTGCCATTCTTATGCCCTCTGTCCCAGTTTTATGGAAATGGTCAGGAAATTGGAATAATACAAAATAAACTTTAAAATGGCAAGGCCTGAGGGGCAAGCTGATGTGCTTGTTGCATTGCTACTGGAGAAGATACAGGCCACCGTTCAGTTTCTTGACTGTTTTTGAAAGACTCTGATCCTGGAGCTAAGGTATGCTCTTTCACTGAGACTTAGAAGGACAACAATGACTTTGGTAGCTGTAGTTGGTGAAGGTAGGATGAGGCTTCTCATCCTAGGGTCCTAGGTCCTAGGGAAAAAAATAGTTATTTTTAATTTTTTAAATTATTTAACTGGGGCATATTTTGTTCTAAGTCTCTATATCAGAATTCTAGCTATTTTCTTTGTTCTAGGCAGTGTTCTACTAGAAGCTCATGATGAAAAGTCCCACACTTTCATTTAAAATGCATTAGTTACATTTTATGTAAATAGACATTGTATACAGAACTAGAAAGCTTGTGACATGTTGTGATTTACATGTGTTCTTTACAATATGTTTTAATTTTTAATAGGTTATGAAAGCTAAATCTTAAATATGAATATTTTTAAAACAAAGTAAGGATTTACACACTTTTGTGTTTACTTAAAAAGGTTTAATAGCTTATCAAAGATTTGGTTAGTGTGATGAGCACAGTTTCTCCCATATGTGTCAAAACCCAAATTAAAACAGATACAATGTAAGCAGCTGAATTGAAAAGTGACAGTTTTCTAATAAGTTTAAGTTTTGCACTTGCAATTTCTATATAAATTTAGCAGCACATTATTTTGTCCAACTTCATTTATAATTGTCAGCCCAGAAGGATCTTACTTAAAATTTTAGGATAAACCTATATAATGGATTTAACTCCATTAGCAAAGATGTGTTTCTTTTTTGGAATTTTTTTTTCTTCTAAATTAAAATTATGACAGCTAAAAGAGAAATGGTGAGGAAACTTTTATTTCTGAAAGGATTAAAGAACATATTACTGGAACCTTATGTAAATAGTTACAGATCTTTTTAGCAAGATAAAGTTATATGACTTGGCATTGTGTTATCACATCAAAACTTAAATGTAGTCATTCTCTTTAACAATTGTATTAATAGGGAATAGCAACTCCAAAGTTCTTGGTACTGAAAAACTCTTTAAAGAACTTAAATATGAACTATTGTTGAACATACAGCGCAGCAGGTATAAGCTACTTTATCAGACCTAGCAAACTTGGAGGGCTGATTTTTTGCTTATGTTCTTGGTTGGAGTTGGAAAAGTACTGCAGAAGGTAATAATTCTTAGGGGAAAAAACCCAAGCCAATAAAAATCCAAACCAAATTTAAAAAAAAAGCTCAGAGCTTTGCAGCAGGGTGAAATTGTTACTGACTCTACAAACGTTTTAGTTATAGAATTATAAAATACCAACATCTCCTGCTTTCAACTGTAGAATTGTAAAATTTGAATGTCTTATCCTGTCTTACCAACTTGACTCATAGCTTGAGTTGGCTTCCCTAATGTAGTCTCAAATATGATGGTTCAGTGCTTCTTATCAGAAAAATGAAAATACTAGCTGTGGTTGAGAAAGCTGGTCAGGATTTCTTAGCAAGACATGAGGACCAGGTATTTAGCATGACTGACTTAATGTAATTGTTTTACCACAAATTCTAGAGAAAATAACCCAGAGGGGAAAATTTACCACAGTTTCTTTATGTAGTTTTCAAACCAACATGTGTTATGGCTCTCTAAGTGCTATTTAATTTTTAGTGAAGGGGTTAAATATTGGTACGTTAAAAACCACATAATTGTAAATGAAATTTTTAACGTCTATGCATCAATGTCAGTTACATGAAGTGAGACAGTTGTGTAAATAAACTTTACTAGAGGCTTTTGAAAAACTGTGGTGGTTATGTCTGGTTATTCCTGAAATACTGTTTGTAAAGAGCAAAAGATTTACTTCGCTGGGAGACCTCTGTGTGTTACTTGAAGATAAGACTCCAGGATCTGCTTTTCCACTTTAAGAGTTACAACATAACTTTATTTCTAACAATTACTGTTGCAAAAGTTAGGTAGAAGAAAAGATGTGTTGGAAGGATCTTGGAATGGTGCAAGACCACTCATTAAAACCTTATTTACTTTTAGCTCTGCTGTAGTAGCTTTCATTTGACTGCATTCAAACTTCTTATACAGTGAAGAGTGCTTTCCTATGATTGAGAGAATATACTCACAAACTTATTTTTAGATCTCTTGATTTTCTGGCCAATCTTGAAGTTAAGACCCAAGCTCTTATGACTTTGCTATCCCAAAGAAAAAACACTGACTTGTATTGGTCCTTAGTTTTCTTTTTCAGGTTGCTTCTCTGTTGAGAAGCCTTGGGCTGAAGAAACAAAAAGTGGATATGATAAGGTTGTTTTGAAGGTGATCTCTGAAATTCCGTTATTTCATTTGATTGCCTTTGAAAACAATTGGAGTAGTAGAATCAGCAAACAGATACTAACCTATCTTGTAAGGTTATGCTTATCTGGTTATGTGAAGATTATAATTGTATCTCTCTAAATGTTGCTTTTATTTAAAATGACGTAGTAGTGAAACAGATTATACTTAGATATGCTGGCATAAAATCAGGAAATGGGGTGATACATAATTTAACAAAGCAATAATTGTATTTAAAACATTAAACTTGTTTTTGAAACTGAAAATGCGTATTGCCGTGCATCCAGTGAGAAAACTTTGAAGCAAGTGAGTACATTCATGCTAATTTTGTTTTACATTCACTATGTGAGTTACCATGGTGAATACCTACCTTTTCATAGACAGATAACAAGTAAATGTGTGTAAATGGAGATAAATTTTTTATATCATTTATATATTATGTATTAAAATAAACCCAACCAAAACACACAAACTCAAAAACCCCTCAACCCTAAAATCATCTCACACGATGATGTTAAGGTTGAAAGTTATGGCTACACAGAAATTAAGGAATAAGATGACTGAAGATAATGTCCAAGTGTTTTGTCCCCAAGTCTGTAGCAAACTGATTGTCTAATGTAAAGTTGTCTGGTGCTATTCCTGGTTCCATGCGTTTCTTTCCAAGTCCTTAATTACTTTTCTAGGATGTGTGGTAGTTGCATTGCATGATTCTTTTTTAAGCTTATACATTTTCTCCAACTTTTAAACAATGTATCTTTTGAAAAATTTTATTAGAAACACTTTCTTAGCTTTTGAGAGCTTTGGGTATGTTTTATATTTATCTGGGGTTATTAGCATAAGCAGTGAGAGAAGTCGTCACGTACAGAACTTGGCCATAAAAAGGTCAAGTTGAAGCAGCTGCAAGAATTTTCCTGATTTCTACAATGAAAATTGTGGAGGGCGTAATTTTGATCCTATTAATGGAGGCTCTGCAGTACAGTTGAAGAATCAGACTGTCTGGATGCAGTAATGTATTGGTTGTCTACTTGCCCAGTCTCTCTGCCCTCTTTACACATTTTATGTTTTTTATATAAATCAGTCAAAAATATTAGAAAACCCATGGAGGTTGTAGTAGGAATGTATTTCTATTTTTTGTGAATTTGGGCACACACATTCCCTGTTAATGACTGTTTTAATGTTTTAGTGCAGTTTAATCCTTGTTTTGTTTAGAATTTACTGTCAGTGTTACGGCATTAACTGATTCAGGTTAAAAGGGTTTCTTCCTGCAAGTTGTCAATCAAGCAGAGACCACTGAGTTGCAATTGGATTTTTCTGTGTGCTCTTGCTCCTTCAGAGAGCTGGTTGTTAACTGTCCTTTATTTTTAGCTTTAAGTGGGCACTTCATTGCAGGCAGTTCCTATGCTATGGCTACTTATGTCTGTGTACCTTAATGTTTTTCCTGCCCCATCTTCTGAAGTCTGATCTTCCACTGATCTGTGTGATGTGGTTTCTTATTTTCTAATTCTACTTCTACTTTCAATGTGAACTGGCAAACTCTAAAGCCATGATAGCATTATCATATCACTTACAACATTTTTTTTCTTTCCTTTAAACCTGTCAGGCCTTCCTAGGTCTTTGTTAGCAGCTACTTGATTAGTTTTAGGCTGAATGACCTACCAAAAGATTGGAAGTCTTTGTCTAAAGAACAGTGTGAAAGACCAGGTTCCATTTAGAACACCTCAGCAGAATGGTCTTTGTGTGGATTTTCTGCCACACAAGGTGATTTTTTTTCACTAATGTCTGAAAGACATGACTTGCTTATATGAACAATGTAACTTCCAGTGGGAACTAGAGATGTGAAAACAATATTTCTTATGTTGTGACTTTCATAAAGACTTTCACTTTCAGTGGAATTATGTAGGATTGTATTTTTAGGTCAGGTTTTGTAGTTATGTGAAATACAGAATGACCTAAGTAAGGTTATGGATGGATTATTTTGAATCAGTTTGTCTATAGTCCTTCTGTAACGGTTTGAAATTTTTGAGAGGCTCCACCTTTGAATAGCACATAAGAGCATATCCTGAGAAACAGACTCTGGAGAACAAAACCAGCATAATGCTCTAGTAGTTCAAATAGAAGAAGCCAGTACTAAGTTTGCAGGAGGTATAGTAAGAAAAATCTTTATAATACCAAAAAAAAAAAAAGCTGTAAATAATTTAAATACATATATATATATATATATATATATATATGCCTTTATATAACTTCAGGCATCCACAGGGTGGGTGACCTATCAGACCTTTTAACTGATAGATTTTTTTCTCCAGACATATGCAGCATTCCTGAATAAATAACTGACTTGGCTGGTAGGAGGATAGAAACATTTTTAGTAAATATGTTACTCTGAATTTAATTATTCCTTGTTTTCTTCCTACCATTTCATCTCTTGTTACTGCTCTGGGAGCAGTGTAGAAGATCTGCTGTTTTGTTTTTTTTTTAATTTTTACAAACTGGCTTAAAAAGTAAGTCTGCTTTCCACTCCTCCAAATGAGTAGCAACCTTCTTTAACTTTGCAGAAAGTCTGTAGGTAGTTTTTGGCTTACAGAAGTTTTTGGCATGTTGTCACTGAAGATTTTTCCTTAAAGCAAAGGAGAGCATAAACCTACAAAGGAACTTCCAGATACTTGGACGCTGGTTTGACTTGAGCAGTTATGATGTAGTTTCATCACTTATAAAAGAGATTTTAATAATAATTAGTGCTGCTTTCTTTGCTAGTTTCAGAAATTTGTTCTAGCATACCATTGTTTTTGTTAGAATCTTAATTTCAATTTTCAAGTCTGGATATTGCTTGTAACTTAGATTCATTTGTTCTTATGAATATAAGTAGAGAAGTTCTCATCCTCTTTAAGGTCTTTTAGTATAGTAGTTCTCTTCCCGCTGCAAGCCTTTTAGTATAGTCATACAAAATAGTCCTCTGTCCTTAGTGTTCGTATAGAGAAGCTGAGCTCTTAAATTTTGTGTTATCATGATGAGTGACTCTGTAGCTGTTCCTCTTAGAATTTATTCATCTTGAACCTGGGAAGGAAAAAATGTGTACTGCTTTGGAAGATTTTGTTCTTAGCATTGTCTATTTGTCTAGCACATATGCACTTTCTTTTCTGGGTGCACTTCTGGTCTGGTTTAGAGTTGCAGTTTTCATTTTGCTGCTGTGTTATATATAATATATTGCAAAGAATACACAGCGATCTTTTTCCCTGTATTTCCAACTAATTGCCTCAGTTCCTTAACATGAAGGATGGATTCTACCTCAGGCTAGTAGAGGTTTTAGTTCACTGATTTTTATTTGTCTTTTTAAACTGTGCTGGTGACTAGTAGTGGAAGATTTTTTAGAAATGTGTAGTGTTATTTTATGCAGACTGAGTTTCATTATTTTTTTTCTGGCAGTAAATGTGCTAGTAAGTTATTTCTAATAATCTTATTAGGTTCATGCTCTTTTGCATTTTGTCCTGTTGGCTTTTAATTGCTTGAATTGATATAATTTATGCTATCCCGAATTTGTTCTCGGTAGATAATTCACTAATGTTCATTTCATCAAAGGGCTCCTATTTTTTATTTAGTCAATAACAGAAAGGCCTGTCTTGAAAAACTTTAGTAATAACATCCTTTTAGCTCTGTATGTCTTTCCGAAATCAGTAACTTGTTAACCTTTCTTTATTAAGTTTGTCTACTCTGCATTTCTCCTACTAATCACAATCATTTCAATCAAGTTTAAGTATCATGCCTTTGAAATCTAGCTAGGTTGAATGAGTTATATTTTCTTGGCATTGAAAAATTAGTTATTTTTCTGAAGAAAGTCTCCTAAATTTCTCTGGTACTCTCTATTAATTTTTCATCTTATTTGAATTTTTTACTTTTTCTTCCATGTCTTATACTCTTCTTGAAAAGTAGGGTTTAGCTATTTCATACTATCTATTGATAACAGGTCAAAAAGGCTTATTACTGAGCTTGCTATGTAAGTGTTATTGTTCTGTTTCCATACAACAAATAATTTTTATGCATTTAAGACATTACTTTGTGTACAAGCTTGACAGCTCTATTCTCCCTGGTTTGGGGCAAACAATAAGCTTTCTTCAAAACTGAGAGGAAAAGTCTTCCCTTTTTCATTCTCTTATTTCATTATCTTTCCTCCATTCTGGATGTACCAGTGTCCACATGTTTCCTTGCTAGAGAAAATATGGGCAAACCGGACTCTTCATTCTTGGAACTAAAACTAAAAATAATCTTTACTTAATCCTCATTGTATAGCATCACTGGTTCTTCCCTGTTTAGCTGAAAAATCCTTGCTACCTGCTTTGCTACCAGGAGTGTCTTGTTCACTTTTCACAGCCTTTTGTTGTGACACAGCCTTTGTTGAAGCACTGGAACGGGATGTAAGAGAAACTGGGGGCTCCCCATCCCTGGCAGTGTTCAAGGCCAGGTTGGATGGAGCTCTGAGCAACCTGGGCTAGAAGGTATCCCTGCCTATGGCAGGGGGTTGGAACTATGTGATCTTAAGGGTCTTTTCCAACTCACATAATTCTGTGATTCTATGACAGCTCTTAATTAACCAGTGCTTTTTCTGCACTCCTGAGCAGTCTTTTCCCTTCACAATTGATATCCTTATATGCAGCAGGGGAAGGTTCAAGACAGAATAAGCATTCTAAATCTTCTTGGGATACAGTCTTTATGTAGTTCTTGCATCTTTGATTTAAAAGAGATGGACAGGGGAAGGCAGCTTCCTTCTTGCTGAAATTCTTTATCTAACCTGCTGAAGTAACAGCTTCACTGATTTACTACAGCTTCCCTTTTTGCAACTTAATGTTTAGTTTCCATTTCAAATGACTATATTAGCTTTATTATGAAAAAAATATCTATTGTGATTTGTCACTTATTAATCCTGAAATAGTTTTATTGAAAAGAAAATTCTACTGGGTAGAATTTGGTTCTCTGGTCACTCTGGTTGACTTTGTTCTTTAATTTAGAATAGTAATTATATCTTGGAAGGTTATCCTCAATGGTAGTTTTTGTTCCTATAAGAATCTTTATTTCCAAGTATTTGTACTTCAGGCTTGAAGGTTTGTGCTGAAAGGTCTTAGAGTTGCCCTTTCTGGAAGCACTTTTTAAAACCAAATTCTGGGCACGTTTAGATTAAAACTATTTGCACTGCACTTGTCCCCAAATAGTTGAACACTATTCTTTACATAAGAAGGGAATGTTTTCTGAATAAGACTCTAATTTCCGGGGGTTTCTTGAAAATGGTCCATCCAAACCATTTCTTGATGGAAAGGATTAAAAAACTCATCATCTTAGTAGTTGGATTTTTTTCCTTCTGTTTATATTTTTCCCCTCACCATGGTTAGCAAATAGTTCTTCCCACAACATGTATTGTTTTCCTTGTAAAACAAAAGGTAGTAAAAACTTAGGCTGAACCATGAAATTCTATTTATGAAGGACTTCAGCATTAGGAAGCTTGATACTGATGTTTCCTTTGTTGGAAGAAGGGTAAGGGAACAGAAATCTACGTATAAAATTTCTTTTCCAATTTTGAACTGTGTTTCTGCAAAGCTTATTATTGTGGTGAAATTCTGTCTGCTTTCCACCTGCTTTCCCAGACTGTCTCCCTTTAATACAGTGAGCTTTCTATATGCAAAAAGCAGCACAAAGTTGTAACTTTGCTGTGGTAGTTGGATCTTGCTTAGACTACATTAATTCTGCATTCCTGACTGCTGTGATGTTAGTGTCACTTGCTTGAAGTTCTGTTTTTATTTTCCATCCCTTTCTGTGAGATACTTCTGTTCATTTCTTCTGGAATGATGGGCAAAACAGAACGTAAGACTTGCATTGGTTTGTGGTCCTCTTTTGCTAGTCCAGAAACTCATTTGACATTTAGGGAAATTACCTGTAGTGAGAAAGACCTGAAAGCAATAGATGTAGCAGCCTCTCTCGCTGGGGGGATGTGCAGGGGTGTGGATATGTTGTAAGACTGTGGGGAAAAGATTTAGAATTCTTGCCTTTGTCTCAGCCTGTAAGAGAGTGAAAACAGTACATATCTCACAGGATTTCTGAGGCTTTGTTAACTTTTTAAAGTAATGCTGATGGCCTCTGGAAGGTGCTGCAGAAGTTATTGTCTGAAGGCTGAATATCATTGTTTTTTGTTTTGTTTTGTTTTTTTCCCCCTTTCCTGGTGATATATAGGTGTGCCACAGTTAGGGAAAGAATTTTGTTTGGTGTCTCTTTAAAGAAAATGCGAAAGTGCTTTGCTGGGGAGAATAGAAAGGGGCTTTCTGAAGAGGTGCTGAAGACATGAAAATTCAGAGTGGTGATTGGTCACCTCTGCTTGATTGACAGGTTGCAGGGAAAAACAAAAACCCATTTGTTCTGGCTTAATGGAACTGGAAAACAGAAAATGAGTATCAGGTAAAAATTCCTTTTTTAAAATCTTTGCAGTTCTCCTATAAAAGGTGGAGTTTTTACGCAAATTTACTCCTTCCCCACTCCAATAAATTAGGAGTAGGAATTACAGAAACAGGTAGTTGCTAAGCTGTGTAATGTGGGTTGTCTATGTCAGTGCGTTTTCCAGGGGGCAGGTGTTGTGGAACACCCCGCAGCAGCCACTGCTGCTGGGGCAGCTTAGCAAGAAGGCAGAGGATGGAAAGGGTGTAGTGACTAAGCCCTGATCTGGGCCCAGCTCTCTGGTTAGGCTCATTAGCAGGACGTTCAAGGGGAAGCTTTTATTTTCACTTCCTATACTGTGCCTGCTTTGTGGATAAAGTCTGTCAGTTTCTACTGCTATCAATTTGGAATCTTTCATGAGCATTATTACAAAATTCACTGAAAAGTGAATAGCTAAAAAAGTAAGCTTTGTTTTAAAATAACTTCCATCTAGCAGTATACTGTCATACAGATTTTATAATAAATTTCAATGTCAGCACCACAGTTTGAGAATCCTAATTGAAAATTATTAATTTCTGTTAATTATTTTGTATGTTGATGTATTTCAGATTGAAGGACAAGGGCATGGTGCAGTTTTCGACTGCAAGTGCTCTCCTGATGGACAGCATTTTGCATGTACTGATTCTCACGGTCACCTTCTGATTTTTGGCTTTGGTTCCAGTAGCAAATATGACAAGGTACAGTGCAAAATGTAAATCAAAATGTTTGTCTGTGTTGAATGCATTTGTGCAAACTTCTTCAGAGCTTCATTTCAAGGGGGTGTGTCTTGACACAATTTTGAGCCATTAATATGGGATGTTTTGGATCCCTTTTGTTGACAATGAGGTTTCTTTCACTGTCTTTTTTTTAAATTATAGAAACATTCTGTTAAGCTACTGTTTACATGGGAAGTTCAAAATAATAGCAATAATAATAATAATAATAATGATAATTTAAAACCAGAATTCAAAATTAACCAGTCACTGTCTACTCTCAAGTGACAAAGTTACAAATATCTACTAATGGATTGACATGGATGATGGGAATAAGCTACAGTGGAACTGATAATAGTTACACATTCTACTTGAATTTTTTTTCTGCTTCCTAACTAGGCCTAAAAAATGGGTGTGTAATAGAACTAGTTCCTGCTATCTGTATTTAAATATTGTATAGCTTATGAGAGAATTATTTACATAAAACGTGCTTGTTTTAGTGATGCAATTTTATGTCTGCTAATGAAGTACCATCATGAATACCTTTGTGCTTGCACAGGAGTATTCCACCATTAGTGTGATTTAAATATTATATCTTTATTCTAATGTGTATTATCTAATGTCTATTCTAATAGTCTACATTGTGCATTCTGAGTGTGGGTGTCTTGCCACAGACCCTCATGACTGTAAAGATATGTGGTGTTGTTTATTTTCCTTTGTGGAGGAATGTGCTCTGGGAACCATACAGGTTTGGAGTGTCCACAGGTTCTTGGTTCTTCATTTAGCACCCAGAAAAGAAACGAGGTGTGCCTGTTCTCCCTTTTCCTAAGACTTAAGTAGACCTATCTGCTCCATTTTCATCTGTGCTTCTGGTAGTTGGCACTTGAATGCTGTTGGTGAAGTGCTGTATTTTGGATCTTGCCTTCTGCTTTGGATCTTTGGACTCAGGCAGGTTTTGAAAGCATTTTGGCAAACAGCAGTGCAGAGGGACCTGAGGACGGAGTGCAAAAGGAATTCTAATCTTTATCTTGTAAGCTACTGAATTTCTTTCTGTAGTCTTACAGAAGGATTTGCATTTGGGGATTTAGTTTTTCTCCTTGTTTCTCAACTATGGTTTGAATTCCTCACTACTAAGCTGCTGTTGCTATCCCTCAGTTATTACTATCTGTGCACTTCCCCTTCCATTCCAAATAAAACAGTAGAGACATCACAAGCAAGGAAAATCAGGATTATCAGATAGTTTTCTTTGTGTTTCAGGATTCTTACTCTTCTAGACTTTAAAGGCTGTTGTAATAGGAGCATTTTTCTCACCATATCTGTGGATTGTTTCAGGTTTCTTTTTCTCTCCAATTGTTTTGGAAGAATTTAGGAATTTAGTTCTCTGCTACTTTGAAATGCTGGGAATTAAATTGAAACTGTGAGTCTTTTGGTCTTTGCTATGATAGATCAGAATTTTCCTTTATGCTGCTGTTTGAGAATTTACCTGTGAAAGATTAAATGTGTTTGTAGAATGAATGCAGTTGCTTTTCCCTGCTTGAATTCTACAGACCCTTGGCTCTCTTGGGGTTTTTGCTGCAGCCCCTGAGAAAAGATTGTTTTAAACTTTTCACTTATTGAATGATTTAAAATAATCCTCTAACTGGTTGATGTGCCAATGTTACTCTTGGCATTCTTCATCATAGCAGAAATGGGACCAAATAGGATTTATTTGTTACCACTTTAATCTCAGTCTTCTACTCACAGAAAACCCAGCTTGGAAGTATCTGGTGTCTTCCATGTGTGGTTTATTCACCTTTGCTTTTGTCTGACCTGATTTATGAGAGAATGTTACTACAGGTAGGTAGGTGCTGGAGATGGCAGGGTTTTTTTCTGTCTTTCTCCCCTCGGATACTGGAGAGGGTTTCAGACATCTTGTCAGACTATGATCTGGTAGGATATGCGTTTTTTTGGCCTTTAAAGTGTTTCCTATCTCTGGGGAAATTAATTTTACAGAAGAGAGAAGGGTGGCAACCTGTCCTGTATTCCTGCATTTTGGAATTGACAGTGATTATAGCTGAGATGGTGTTAATTCTACTGAGAGAACAAGCTCTTATTTTTCTACATCTTTGCTTTTTCATGTTATGTTCAGATAGTATCTACACTTCCTAGTTGACTGGAACCAATGCCTAGGCTTTCTTTGCCCTGTGGTGTGATCTTGGCCACAATGAAGGTGAATGGGGTGGGGTGTAGGCTTTTTGTTTGGGGTTTATGGGTTTTTTTGTGGGGTTTTTTCTTTCATGATATTTTGAAGTAATTCTTTTATGGGGGAAAATAAAAAGAATACATGTGCTGATTGTCTAGGGTTGCTTGAGCCAATCTCAGCTGAAATCTGAGTGTGTCATCACCAGAGTTGAGCCAAGTTCACTGTCAGCAGGGCATGTGCACTTCAGAAGTTCTTGATTAGGTGGAAGCTTGGCCAGGAGTGACTAGCAGTTCTAGAGTGTAAGGTACTATTCTGTTGATTTTAAATCATAGAATATTCTGAGTTGGAAGGGACTCACTAGGATCAAGACCAGCTCCTGGCTCTGCACAAAGCACATAACGTGCCTGAGTGCATTGTCCAAATGCTTTTTGAACTCTGGCAGGCTTGGTGCCGTGGCCACTTTCCTGGGGAACCTGATCTCTGAGCTTTCTAAGGCATTTGTTCCTGCAGACTGCCCAAACCAAGCACTGTCACCTGCAAGTTGACAGTTCCTGTACAGTGGATTGGTGCAGTACTGGGGAAAACCTCTTTGTGCAACTGTGCCCATTTGGAGAAGGTGAGCATTCTGAATGTGTAGTTGGAGGAGAATCTATCTATGGAGCTCAGACCTTGTGGAAAGCTTTTGTGCTCATTCCCAAGCTGGTTTTGTGAAGTCATATGAAAAGAAGACTCTCACGCAAATGATGATGTGATATCATCTCATTGTCATGAATTTGATCTCTAATAGTATATAAACAAATAAGTCTCATTGTTAATACTTCTGGCTGGTTTTCTGATGGAATGTCTAATTCTTCTGATTTTTCTCAGGATAAGACATTTTCCTGGATTCCAGTAGGGATATTCTACCTGAGAGTTGTTCTGAGTCTGTGTTCTCCAAGAAATGCCACATTATCTTAGGGAGTAGAAAATTGTTATTTTTTATACTATTATACTTGATTGCAATATAGGGTGCACAGAGGTGTAATTGCAACAAAGTCCCTTGTCATCTTGTACCAGGTCTTCCCTTTGCTCACAAAACCTGGGATGCAGGCTACACTGTACAGCCAAGACACAACATAATAAAACTCACAGGTTGTATGACCTTGCCATTTAAAACTTTTTTCTCAGTGTGGGAAGTACTTGGCAGGAAGACTTATACTAAGTGTAAGTAATGCATATTCCATTATGATTTTCACAGACATTGTAAGTCCTCCTTGGGGACCTCTGTCTCTGTCATATTGAGCTATTGTGAGATGAAGAAACAAAGGTGTTCATCAGGCCTTGATTCTGTCAGTCGACACATGAAAGCACTTTTATCTTTCTCATTCAGCCTCTGTTAACAAAGAATCTGGCAGCAAGATTTCATCCAGTCAGCTTTTTTACTGCAGTGGGATATCACCTTGTCCATATGTATTTTGTAAGAGTAGTCTTTTAAATCTCTGAAGTGAATTATTTTCTACTGCATCTTTCTTTGTATCTTTCAGATTTCTTCCTGTTGTTATTTTTCTGAGCTTTTGTGAGGTCTAGAGCCCATGAGATCTCTGATTTTTTCCTAATTCTTTTTTTAAAATCCATATCATATGGATGCACGTTCTGATGTTGCAATTGACAAATGTTTGTTGTCATCTTTGTTCCTGGTCTTCTTGCTTCCAGGGTGGGGGACATTTGTCATTGAGAGACCAGACCTCTGAGTAGCTGCTATGATCTCTGCCTTACTGATTTCTACTTAACAAATTACTAGAAACCATGTTATGGATTGGTACTGATAGAGCATACTCTCCAGAAATTAGAGGATGTTCTATGACAACTTGGGCATTCCTCTCTCCATGCTCCAAAGACAAGATTTTTTGAGATCTCTATACATTGAGGCAATCATTTAATTGTTTTCATACTGCACTGGAAATCTTAATTTGTGTGAATGATGATTTTATGATTTGATTTTCACTTGTTCATTCAGTTCAACTGAATACATGAGCTGCCACAAGGTTTGCTTGCCAGTAGGTGGTTCTGGGATGTGTAGTATATGCATCAACTGCTCTCCTATTCACTTTCTTTTCTCCTTGCACTTCAATATCTTTCTTATTGCTCAATACTGAGATACCTGTACCAGCGAGGAATTGAGCATACATCGTTTTATATTTATTTGGACAAAAATGTTCTTCAGTCTTGAGGGTCTGTGGAAAGTCATCTATAATAAATTAGGAGCAGGTGGACAGAAATAAAAAAGAAAACTTCCATTTTTATTTTGAAAAAATAAAGTGAGAAATTCAGTTTTTAGTTTGGCTTTATTTTATCAACTGAAACTTGTTCTGATATCTAGCATTATAGTAAGGATATATATATTTTGATGATAAAATATTTGGCAATACTCTCATGCAATAAATATTTTTCCTAGTCTTCTGCCTGCACCATATCTCATAAGTCTGTGACACAATTTTTTATTATCAGAAAATTTATTCATATATTCAGACTGTAGAAGAAAGTTTATAAACCTATAAACATTAATACATTAATGCTGTATTTGGTCAGATGTCTTCTAGTAATTAGATATCACCCCATTCCCCTATTATTTAAATGCTTTCCACCCTCAAACATGTGGATTATTCCCTTTGCATTGTTACATAGAAAAGAGTACTTTGAAACAAAATAATAATGGAGTCATTAAATTTTCCCCTTTAAACTGAAATAAGCACATCAGCTTATAGCCCTGTTTTTTGCAAAACTGACCATGAGTACCACTGTTAAAAATAATCTTGGCAGTTCTCTTCTGTATGCTTTTGTAATAGGTTCTTTAAAAAATTACAAAATGACTTTGTTTACAGATAGCAGATCAGATGTTCTTTCATAGTGATTATCGGCCCCTTATCCGTGATGCCAACAACTTTGTCCTGGATGAACAGACACAGCAGGCTCCACACCTTATGCCTCCCCCATTTTTGGTTGATGTGGATGGCAACCCTCATCCTGCAAGGTATCAAAGACTAGTTCCTGGTCGTGAGAACTGCAGGGAGGAACAGCTTATTCCTCAGATGGGAGTGACATCTTCAGGTATGGAAAATTTCACTTCACTGACCAGTAGTCTATCTAGTTACCTTCAGTTGTTCTACACTTTCACTTTGTCCTTTTTCTTCATTTATGGGCATAGTAGTTCATGTAGTGTGGAAGAATTGCAATGTCTTTGGCACTGGTTGCTTGTGACAATTTCATTTACACTATTGTCATCAGTCAAGTTGGCACTTGTTGATGCTACAACACCAGTTAGCTCAGAGTTCGTTTCATTACTGGAGCAATGTATAATGTTGTGTGAACCTCTCAGGTATCTCTTTGGGATAAGATTTCCTGCTTTAGAAAACCTAGGAAATAGACTGATCTTCCACAGATCAGTTAGAAAAGGTAACACTTACAAGAACATCTCTTAAGCTTTGGTGATATGGTTAAAGAACTAAAGACATGAAAGAGACATAAAATGTAGGAAGTTCCTTGTAAGTTTTATTCTCATGCACATGACATGAGAAGAGCATGCATATATTGGGCCGATGGCTGGCTGTTGGAAACTGCCTAAAGGTGTTTCACATGGGTAGGGATGGAAAAATAATGCCTACTTATATGTTACAAATTTGATATTAGTATGAATAAGCCAACTGGTGACTGGTGAAAGTAGCTTTAAATGTTTTCAAAATAAGCGTTGTTAACTATTTGGATATTCTTGAAAATATATGAAAACTGACTGTTGATATAAATTGTAGTTCATATGTTCACGATACTTAAACCTGTGGTGTGTCAGACATTCCAGGAAGGTAACTGAGAGTGTTTTTACCAAAAAATTTCTTTATCCTTATTTGTAGATCTCAGGATTACGGGGCAGTGAATGTTTAAGCATTTTTAGGGGAGGATTTCCATATTTCCTCCAAAATTACAAGAAGAAATGTTACTTGAGAAGCAACTGTAAGAAGGAAAATATCTTTCCTGGTGAATGTAAATTTCTTAGTGGCTTATGAAACAAAATTTTATTTTTAGGGAAGGATGTGACTTTATTTCATTGTTACAGTTAAAGTGTGAATCCATTGCATTGTGAAATTCTCCAAATTTCAAAGTGTCCTGGGCACATTCTTCAATGTATCTTGAAACAAGTTAAGCTCTACCCACAGACCCAACAAAACTAAATTTAGTGATCTGTCTGCATGACACATCAATGCCTATAGGAAGATGATGTCCATAGCATTTTGTTTAATAGCAGGGAGCCATCCATCAGCTTGACAGGTGATAGACAGACACAAGACATTTTTCAACCTTTTTACAATATAGCAACAATGCAGTTGTATGCAGACCTAAACAACATTTATATAGTTTATATGTTCCCTTCTGCTAAGAAAGTTCCTTTTCTTTCTGAAGCTTTGTTGTGGAGTTTGATGCATCTCACTCAGAGCACTGACCATTCATTTCTTTTTAAGTTTTCTGTAGGGATTTCTAAGAGTAGGGGGAATTCAGATAGTCATACTTGATTTACTGCCTTAGTGAACTTGAAGCTCCTTTAAACCAGATGTTTTGAAAAAATCAAGTATACACCAGTGTCTTCATTATTTCATTTAAAAAGAAACCACTTGCTGCTTCTTGCTAAGGCATTGTCTCACAGGCTAGATACATAAAAACATTAATTTTGTTTAGAGAGCAGTTTCTTTATTTAAGATCATTCTTGGATTATTAGTATTATTTCCCATTGTTCTCAGTAGACAGTTGTCTGCTCATGAAATTGGCAAATTAATGTCTCACTTACTTACCTGACTCAGAAAACATCCAACTGTCGTTATACCAGAGCTCTTTCTGTTATTCCAAGGTTCTACTGCTTTAGGGATGTTGACTTCAATAACCTTTAAAGCCTGAGAGCACTATCTTAAATATTTGTTTTTTTCTGCATACTGTTAAGAGATAGCAGCTTCTGTTCAGCCACATAATCAAAGCTCTTCATTTCATAGCACGATTACTGTAATATCTAGTCTTTGATCTTGCAAAGTGCAGTTTGTACTGTGATATTTCTTTGGAATCATGCTGGAAAAATAGTCTCTATATCTTGTTTCTTTGAACACTGTTATTCCTCATTACAAAATTTTGCAAGTTCTGCTTCTCTTGACTAGAGCTTCCCACCATTCCACTCCACCCTCTCACTATTCTGTGTGGAGATGTCTGACTTCTTTTTGAATCAGTACTGTAACCCTTGTCTTTTTCTCTATACCTCTCTAACTGTTTTTTGTGATCATTATAAGTATGAAAAGGTTTTGTGGTGTTCATGCTTATGTGCTGTGTATTTTGCTTGCTGCTCAGAAACAGTATTATCACCTTGTAATCACTTCTTTGGAACTGTTTCCCATCTTCTATTCACAAGACCTACCCAAAAGGAGGTTTCTTGGCTGTTTTACATACCAAAGAAAATGAACATTACTTGATCTGTGCAGTCATTATGTCCATGTGGAGCTCAATTAAACATTTTTACTGCTTCATTTTCTACAGTATAGATAATTATTTTCTAATTCAGTTAGACCTTCTTGATGTGTTTCTTTCATTGAAGCTTATAAAGTGTTTTTTAATGCATTTGAGGCAGGCTAATCTTGCATTTGAACAATTTGCATTGACTGAGCTGACAAACAACAGTTGTATTAAGCTTCTGTGGCTTGCTGGCACTTGATCAAATTTAGCGTTTTAATAGAAGTGAAGTGTGGTCATCTTGACCCTGCTCCAGAAAATATAATGCTCTCAAATATATTAAGAAAAGAAGTTGTCCTGTTTTAAGAAATGGCTGTTAGAAAAATAAGCATTAGTTTGTAGCTACATGTGATAATTTACTGTACTTGTTTAAAAGCTAAAACTTAGATGAGCTGTCTGTAACATTAATCTCCTAGAAATTTACATTTGTGTATTGTTCTGTATATTTTACTTCACAGGATTGAATCAAGTTCTTAGTCAGCAAGCAAATCAAGAAATCAGTCCGTTGGATAGCATGATTCAAAGACTTCAGCAGGAGCAGGACCAGAGACGCTCTGGGGAGGCAGGAACCAGTGGTACCAGCCGGATAAGCAGAGGTAGATCACTGGGGGATGGATGTTGAGGCTGGGAGTTGGAAAACATAAATCCCTTTATATTGTTCATGAACTGGTGCATTTTGTTGAACTGGTAGAAAGGTATGCAGCTGTAGAAAACAGTACCGCTTTCCCATAGTTTTTTTTTTTTGCCTTTTGCTAAATATTTGGCTTCTTAACATTACAGATTTATCTTTGTTATTGTCTCCTCACTCAGGGAAATGCAGCCCTTAGGAGTAACTACCCTACTGTTTAATCTGGAACTGGCCACCTAGTTGTTTGAAATCTGACTTCTTTTAAATTAGGATACAGGAGGAAGAAAAGTGGAAGGTGTCCTGGTTTAGAGCAAATTTGGGAGAGAGTCCCCAAAGGAGCTCTGGTAGGAAGGTAAATTCAATCGGCCCCTCCGCCCGACTGGGAGAAAATACCTCCTTGGAGAAAAGTGGAAAAAAGCTGTTTATTAAACAATAGAACCTAAACAATATTAAACAATAAAACCCCTTGCCGCTCTAAAAGAGATGACAAACTGAGAAACCCCCCATCCTGGGTTGCAGCTCAACCCACTCAGTCTCTGATCAGTCCTTCTGGTGCTGGAATTGTCGCAGGCCAGGCCCGGCCCGGCCCAGTGGCCACAGGTGCAGCTGCCGGTGCTCCCCTGGGTGTTCAGTCCAGAGCAGGTTCCAAGAGGTCCAAAGAAAAGGGAAAAAACCACAGTCCAGGGAACTTCTTTGCCTCAGCCAGCTAAAACTAACTAAAAGCAAAGGAGAGCTCTCTGTCCTGCTGTCTGTTCATCACAGACAACACAGTCCAGGGAGAGGAATCTGGAGGAGTGAGTCCAGTGTCTGAAAACAAACTGCACACTTCTTCTCTCCCCCCTTCACTCTCTGCAACAAGTCTTAAAGGTGCAAAACTTATTATTATTCAGCATAAGCAAATGAGACGATCTGGGGATAAAAGCATCGTATAGTCAACCCAGGACAGAAGGAAATACTTATTTCTCTGCAGAGTTGTTCCATGTTTCAGTGTCTTGCACTAGAGTACACAGTAGTTTTCAACACTTTAAAAATTATGGTTAGCAATCCACTAGAGTAATCAGGATTAGCTTGTGAGTGTAAGGATATGGAAAAATGTTGATATTTTGCTACTGTGTAGGTGTTCGAAGGCTCTTGCATGTGTGTGTGGCTTTGTTTTGGGTTGGTTTAGTTATTTTTAACCTCTTGGTCATTTCAGTTTTTTGTCTGTAATTTTACAGCTTGATTCCTAATTTCCAGGGTTGAGGCTTCCTTTTTTTTGAAGGTAGAAGACTGTTTAAGGAGCACACTGATTCAGTGAGATACCTCACTGTTTTATAATGCAGATCTAGAGTGCAGTAGCAATAGTCAGCTTTGCCTAAATGTTTTCAAAGGTATTTTTAAAGAAGCAAACATTTGCTTCACTTCAGATTGTTGGTACACCTGCTTCTTTTCAATGTGAATTTTTAAACAGGGTGCTGCAGCCCAGTAGCTGTTTGTACTGTGTTGTGGTGACTGTAGAAATTGCTGAAATACTTATACTCAGTTTGTATGATTTCTTTTGAAGTAATAGATAAAGTAATTTTTTCCATTTCTTTCCAAGTCTTTCTTTTCTAATGCTTCCCTAAGAATTTCAGATCAAGAGCTATTGCTTTTTGACTTTTTAGGATCTGTAAGCTCTACCTCAGAAGTACACTCCCCACCAAATATAGGGTTAAGGCGCAGTGGGCAAATTGAAGGTGTGCGTCAGATGCACAGCAATGCACCCAGAAGTGAAATCGCCACTGAGCGGGACCTCGTGGCTTGGAGCCGCAGGGTGGTAGTGCCTGAATTGTCTTCTGGTGTGGCCAGGTAAACACAGATGGAGAATTTTACTGTGGTGAACTTAAATGGAACATTAAATGGAACCGTTTTGGAATTCTTATCGCCATTCACATTGTTATTTGTTTTCTATTTTGTCATCTCAAATTTCTTACAAAGTCAGTTTCAGTTTGAAATCACTTGTTGATATATCGCTTGAAAAATCTTGTAACTCCAGAAGAATTAGGAATAAAATTTGTCCTTCTAATCAATGACACAGTAATTGAACTTGTATAGGCAATGGAATTTAGTTGCTTCAATATCTTCTGACTTCTAGCATAAGATTGTATCCTGTCATTATGTAGTGTTTTATGGCTGGAATACTGACCTAAACTATTAGGTCCCTGAGATGAATTTTGATTTCTGAACTGGAACTTTAATTTTTATCAGTAAATGATGAATACTTAAATCAGTAAGTCAAAAAACCTACTTGCCATAGTCAAGCATAAGCTGCTCTAGTTTAATAAAATAAGATGAAAATCTTACTTTGTTTGAAAAAAGCTAATTTTAAAACCATATGCTAACTGTAAAGAGATGAACTGCTGCTCAAAGAATGCTGTAGATGTTGAATGTCTATTCCCTGGTTTGGAATAGATCCTCTTAGTTTTAGTAATGTCCTTTGAAGTTAACATCTCCATTTTCTTTTTTCAGTAGGCAAGAAGAATGGAGAACAGCAAAGGGAGAAGAAGAAATAAGGGTGTATCGATCAGAAGAGAAAAGAAAACATGTAATGAGTCACATTCCAAGAGAAAACAAAATACCTACTTTCTCTAAGGTAAGTGGTCCACATGTACCTTATCACAGAATGAAGCATAAAATGTAATTCAATAAGCTGGGTCACATAAATTTACATTCTTCTTCTCAGTTTTAAATTTACAGACCAGGGTATGGGAGTTTGTTTGCCTCCCCAGAATGAGGAAGCCTGTCTGTACTGATGTTTCAATATGTTCTTAATAATAAACAACATGGATTGCTTTCAGAAGTGGGGAGAAATCCCTGCAAATCTGGCATTAGGGACATGATTTGCTGTAGGGAGTCTGTCACTATTAATCAATACACCCCTCTGCTGTTGTCTACTGTTTGACATACTGTTCTGTGGAAAGATTGTATTAAAACTCAAGTCACACTTCTTAAGTTTAACAGATTAAATACATCTCCTAATAGATAATGGGGTATTTTCTCTCATAGTACCCTAAAAATCATATTTTGGGCTATTATGGGCTATATCTAAGTCATGCTTTTTCTAGAGCTGGGAGTACATTTTCAGAAAAGATGAAAGCAGGATAGGTTAAGTAGAAGGAAATAAGTTGTATTAAGAATTAGATTGTCATAAGCAACATGCTTTTTTAAAAATATGACTTGCAAAAGATTTCAATCTTGCATATTCTTGCTGGTTACAAAAATTGAAAGATACATATTTTATGTTTACGGAAAGCATTTTAAGTCGTCTTTGTTTAAAATTAGTTTTATCTATCAATTGCACATGCTTATCTATGCTTTTCTAGCTAAATAGCCAATTATGTTTTTGTAATAAAGGAAGTGAATTTTAGCAATGGTAAAGGAGAACTCATGCTTTGAGTTTCATAGTATGTTTAATATGGAGGAGATTCTTTTCATCCTCAAACCAAAGCTTGTAAAATACAGCTTTCAGGAACACCTGCAAATTGTGGCAATTGCAATTGAAAGGCAAAAATCACTTACAGGATATAAGGTGGAAAACTAAATAAATGAAATAAAAAGAACAAGTAGACAAACAAAAGAGCAAAAGACTACAGCTCTTAAATTCATTAGAGTACCATACTTTATGCCTGTGAAGGAAGGAACTGAGATTTTTTTCAATCTGAAAATAAGTAAATTTCAGATGCTTTGTGGTGATTCTGTAATTTTTAATAACGATTAATTAATTTCATATGTGGCAGAGTAAGTTTGAAATGAGCAAGTTTATATTTGATATTAAATTTGAGTATTGTTTTGCTACATTTTTCATACCCAACCAAAGTAAATATTTCAAAAGAAGTGATGTGAGCAGTCCCCTACTCACAGTTCCCTAATAAGTTTAAATTTCTTTATTTAATTTATTTCTTACTTTTTCCTTCAATTTCTTTCTTGTATTAAAATCTCAATGCATTGCTATCTTAAAAAATGATCCTGATGCACTCTTTTCAGTTCTGCAGGCACCAACATTGTGTGTTTTCCCAAGATATACTGAAAGAAATTTGTTCACTTTTGTCTCCAAACTTTATGCCACATGACAGGACTCATGAATGAAATACCAAGACATCAGAAGTCTTTAACTCTTATTTTTCTTTTGGGAATAATAGCAAATGGGCCTGACAAATTCACATTTAACAAAGTATTTTCCTGTCTTGAGGGAATGTATTTTGGTGCTGAATTATATAGTTTCTTTTAGTTTAGTTAAACAGTTGCACTGCTCATGGGTTTCTATTTTTTTTCCTTGTCTTTTGCTGCAGCCTAGTCAAAAGATCCTTCCTGATAATGTGAATCCATACCAAATTACCATTAAATTTCTAATTGGTTTACAGTTTTCTTCTAAAATATCACTAGGACATAAAAGTTTAATGGAATTGGCTAGCTGGTCCAGCACTGTGGTTTTAGCAATTATTTTTATGATATCTTTGCAACAAAGAAATTTAAAGCAAATGTTTTTTTAAAATCCTGTTTAAAAAAATTTTTTTTGATCTCCAAACTATAATGGTAGCAGTGGATCTTTTGGGCCCCATATTTTTATTCCAGATATTTATGTCCTTGAAATCCTTCAGAGCAACTGCTACTTAGGAATAATTTTCTTCAGCTTCATATATTTACACCTGGGGGGTTCTGTGAACTGGATTCTGGATTCTCAGAATGTGAGGGAGATAACTTGGTAAATCCTTTAGTCGCTTTCTGCCTTTGTTCTGAGAAAATAATGAATAACCCCAGGCAATTGTGGTCTTTTCATATGAGTATGTCAGTAAATTTTCTAAATACTATTACTGATATACTTAGTAATACTTTCAGAACACTTAAAGCCTTCATAAACCCTACTGAATACTTTTTTATAACACCTTGGGATAAAAAAATGGTATTCTTCCATAGCTGATTCTTCATTAAATACATCTCTTTTTGGAGGACTTAGACTGCTGAGAAGTACACTAATTCAAATCTCTTGAGTAAAATCTCAGAGGGATTCAGAAATAAGTACATATCCCATGGGCTTTAAATAAGCACGTTTCAAGAAGAAGAAGGTGTTTGATCTTGAGTGATTGAGTCTCACAATTCAATTAACTGCTTTTTATGATTTTTATGATTTTTATGATTTTTATGATTTTTATGATTTTTGTTGTTGCTTATAGTTAACATGAGCAATACTTTTGCTCAGGAGTGTCTGAGCAACAGGAAGAGTGAATTGGAGTTGTCATCTTCTGTAGTGTTCACAATAAATTCAAATAAACACCTGGGAAGAGAAACAAGATTGACTGCAATCCAAAAACTGTCGTGCAATATTTTTAGGGTTGTTTTAAGTAGAAATTAATAACTTCATTATGGTTGTTCTTCTGTTGCTGTTCTTTTACAGTGGCAGTGTGACTTGAAATACAAACTGTGTTAGGTTGAAGATTGAACTGGAAAGCACAGTGCAAATCTTTCTTTTCCTTGAGAATATCCAGTAGGTTTTGATACTAATTCCTTGTAAGTTATACTACAGTATTGTTGCAAGACTATTCCTTATTGCATAGTGAATTCTTACAGGTTTAATGAGAGAATTTATGAGCTAAAGGAGATGGGGAACATGTCTAGCAAAATACAGGGCATGACATTTTCTTCCAGTAATCTCTAGACCTAAGAACTACAGCATCAAAATTCTAGAAAATGTCTTACTCTATAGAACTGTCAGCTTCTCTGGAAGCAGAGTAAAACAAGGCTTGTATTTAAAACATTGTCTTCATAGGAAAATTCAGTTGTAATTCATACCAGTAGGAAATACTGGTTTTTACATCAACTTCTGAAATTTATCAGGTGTATTCATATAATAATGATAATCATGAAATAATATTTTCTTCGGTTTCCTTCTTCCCTTCTAACTGAAAAAAAGTCAAAAATACAGAAATAAAATGAAAAGATGGGCAGGAATGAATGTTATTAGCATTTTGGATTGCAAGGTGAAGTGTAGGTCAATAAGGAAGAACACAGAGCAGCTGTACTTACATTTTGAGGAGATTCCAAAGTCCTATTGCTAATTTTTAATTCAGGGTCATTGTAGGGTGTGTTAAAAGTAATCTAAAATTATAGCTCAGTCTTTCTTCTTTAACAATATCTGCAATTTAAATGGAAGTCACAGAAGTGTTCTGCCATTGAAATCCCACATTTCTTTGACACAGGTCATACAGAAAAGTGTTTGAATGTGATTGCTTAAGGGACTAATGGAGTTGTGGGGGAGAAACTAAAAACTTGGGGTATTTTGACCTGAATAGTTTTTAGTAAATAGTATTTAGTATAACTGACCCGCAGGTTGAATGACAAACTTGGTTTGACTTTCAAAGTCATTGGTGAGGATTAGAGTTTTTTCTATTATTAAACAAAAACATTTAAAAAGTAAAGAGCAGAAACTTGAACCCCCAATACATTAATGAAAGAGGATAGAATGGATTTTTTACATCTTCAAAATCGAACTGTATTTCAAATTGCTTGTTTTCAGGAGCAGATGAAAATTGAGATAAATAACATGCTTACGTAAATATTCCCAGTCCAAGTACTTAAGAGGATTAGTCTGTTAAACTACTGGGATTAGACAATTTTAATAAATATTTAAGAGTGTGAAATTTCTGTACACTAGAGGGTTGATATGATGTGTGTCCTAGTAAAATGTGACAAAAATGGAAATATTCCTCATTATCATTTAGTGGAAATGTGATGCCAATTAACACGGGAAATTGTTATGGATGGACAAAAGCAGGCATAAGCCTCTGTTGTGCTGGGTGCAAATGACTGTGTAAACTAACAGAACCCAGAGAGGAGCAACTTTGTACTTTGTTCTGCTGAAAGTGGCTTATTTTTGTTCCACAGAAATAAGTTTTTCTACTTACATGTTATTTAAACAATACTTCCAATTAAATCAGCAAGATGTTAAGAGGAAAATAATCTAAAACTCCAGAACCTAGCACTTAGTGCTTCGTGTCTGTTATCTCACTGCTTGTGGAACAGTTCTTACTAATTTTTTACATACATGTGATGTGATAAGAATAAAAACTAAGTAATTACAGACACTGATTCAGACTTGAGGAGAGTGTGGAAGGGTGCTCTTTAGCCAAAGAGAAAATGCCAGGGCGAGAGACCTATTTAATGTTGGGGTTCTGATACAGGCCATATGCTTATGCCTTGTCCCTGTTAAACTTCCTAGTAAAAGTTAATTCCTGTTGGCTTAAGGAAGGAAGGATCATTTTCACATAAAAATAGATTCTGCTGGTTAGGAAATACCATGAAATTGCTACAGCCAAAGCTTTCCAAAATTGCTTCAGCCCTGTATGACACTGCAGCAAAGCTGTGCTTTCCAGTGCTGTCAGAGTCGTAAGGACCATAGAATGCAGTGTGGTCTGAATTGTCAGGGCATCACTGGGTTTCCACTGTATCTCTCACAAAAGATGTTACCAAGACCCCCAGCAGTGTCCAGTATCCCCCTCAAATACAGGAAATGCCATCATTTTTATTTCACAGAAAAACTTCTGTCAGGAGCTGTAATTTCTGGTGTATCAATAGATGTGCTCTGATACTGACTGAAAGCCTTGGACAAGGTACAAGGTACTTATCAGCATATATGACTGCTCATCAAAGTGTTTAGAGAGAAAGTGATGATTGAACTTCAAATCATAAGTTATCTTGGCTTTATTTCCCAGCCTACTGTTAGAGTTGAGAGTACAATTTCAAGCTCTTTCTTTAGGTTATATATTGAGGCAGAGGAGGCATCAACTCTGTTTCCTCAGTTATAGTTGAACACGCTGGTGATAATTACATTTTGTGAGAAAAAAAACTGTTGTACTTTATAGTCAAACTTTGACATTCAACTCCACTCCTCCCCAAATAAATAAAGTTGCATCTTCACAGCTTCTCTTCAGATTTTGAAAAGTAAAGATGAATAGGAATGATGTTAAAATGCATTTTTTTGGCAAGATGAGGCAATTGTATACCTTATGACCACTTTTCTAATCCCTGCTTGAGCAGTGGGTTTAGACAAGGTGACATCTAGAGATCCTTTCCAACTTCATTCTATCATTCTGTTACTCATGGATAAGTACTTGTGGTTTTGTTTTCCTGGGTTTTTTTTCTGTTCTTGTTTTGACATTGTATCTTTCCCAAAGCATCACTATGACCCATTATTTATACAGTGGTATTGCTTTTTTCCATGTGGGAATGACTGGGGCGGAGGGGCTGGGTTGTTGTTTTTTCCCTCAAGCTTTGAACTGCCAAAAGAAAAGAACTCTTTTTGGAACCAAAGAGTAATGCCAAGTGCTTCAGTTTTCCAAGCATCTGTAGTTCTATTTGAGTAGGGAAAAGCTGTATTTATGATAACTGTTTGAGAAACCTCACCTCTGAAGAGAAACAGGGAGGTAAGGATTTTAGGACTTTTGTTTCTAGAGAGAAGACATGAACATTGCAGTCAAGCTGTAATGTAGCTTCTGCAAAATATGTCCCCCTTATTGTAATGGATATTTGACTAAATTGTTTCACTGGGGTTATGTGGTTCCATTCTGTTGTCCCTGCTATGTCCCTACTATGTTTCATGGTGAAAAAGGCACAGTGCAGTAGCAGAAAGAAGTTGCTATAGCACTGGTTTTTGTGACCTTTTTGCTTCAGTAATGGATCTTGAAAGCTTGATGAGAAGTGAGCAGCCCCAGAAGGCTGAAGGACAGAAGGCTGTGTGATGGGCTCAGCCACTGGGCTCAGGGCTGCCTTGGAGCTGTTCTGGGTCAGGTCAGAGCAGCTTGAGGAGATCCCTTGTGCGCTGCCAGTTTGAATCCAGCAGGAGGAATGAGTGCCCCAGGTCTCAAAAGTCTTAGGCAATGTTAAAATGCTGATGGCTGAGCAGTCCCGTTAGAAGTGTCTCTGGTAACTGTGCTGTCAGTGATAACTTCCCCAACTAGACAGAAGGACAGAACAACAGAAGCACAGTACTCACTGGAAAGAGCATGGAGCAGTTTGTGTTGGTCTTCTGTGCTTTGATGAAAACTGGAACACAAATTTACAGAGTGGTGTGCTGGCTTGCTTTACTGAACTGTTGCAGTCATGCCTGCAAGAAGGAGTGTATCTTCTAACAGGGAGCATGGGAGAAAAACTAGTTGCTAAACTTCTGCACTTTAATGATGATTGTTGTGGCTAAGGAAAACTCAATCTTATAGCCAAGTTTTAGTACAGCTTTTACTGTGAAAAGTGGGAGTTATTTTCCTCAAGAAGAAAATTTAACCTAATGAACCAGCTTATATCATACATGATAGTAAAGGTATTTTCTTTCCTACAAAAGAAAAAAAAATCAAGAGGAATAGGTACAAGCAGTCTGCTCTTCTAGAAGGCTGTCAAAATATTAGTGCCTTTCTTTATTTTGTTCAGTTCTGCTTTCTTCATCTCTAGGACTGTTTTTTTTTTCAACTATTATCAGCACCTAGTAGATACCCAAGGTTTTCTTTGTGGCAGGAGGATAATACTGGAACAGAAGGAAGTGTATCTCTTTTTGTGGCACTTAGTAATGTGCCCAGAAATTATTTTCTTGGATCTGAGCTAGGATGAAGTTTGACTGTACATGCCAAAAAAAAAAAAAAAATTAGCACAAAACTCTTGAAATTGAGATCATGACTCTTGGGTTCTTTTCCCAGTGATTGGCAACTAAGACAAGATTGTACACTTGATGTAGAGAGCAAGTGTTTGCATTATATATATTCTACAGGAGGAACAAAATCTCTTAATGCTGGAGCATGAAGTGTTTCTAAATTACAGCTTTATTTCATTCTTTTAAGCTTCATATTCTTTCAAACTGACTCATTCATTTGAATTCTTCAATGCATCATCATACTATTTAAAGGTCTGTATTTTCTAACAGTCATCTCTATGCTAAGGATGTTTTACTGTACGGGGTTCTTTTCTAACACATCTGACCCTTTGACTGCAAAATAACACTTTGGACTTCTGTTTAAGAGTCTTCTTTCCTTAGCCATTTTTAGTGTAATTCTAAGCTTTTACAAACCCTTAGCAGCCTATCAGTAGTTATGTTTTAGTCCTTATTAACTGACATGTACTTTTCAGAGAATGAATATTTTTAATAATTGTAGATTTAAAAATTGTTTTTGTATCTGGGAAGAAATTTAATTATTTCCAGAATACACAGAACTGTTTGGTGCTTATATTCATTCAACTATGCATATGGAGTGTTTTCTTCAGCAGCTCTTTAGTTTTGGACTTGTAACTTTTTGCCAATGCAAAAATTGCTTCCTGGAATAGTATTATTAAAGAAAATGCTATGTATTAATAAAATGTACACTCAAAAATCATGTATTTTGATTTTTATATCTTCACAGAACCATTCTCATGATAATTTACTAGATGCTAGTGACTCAAAGAAACAAGCAGCCAATCAGCACAGCTACCGTACGAGATATGCAGCAGAAGAAACTGCAAGGCCTGCTGAAGAGGTGGAAAATGGACACAGTTCTTCAGATGTAAGAACTTTATTCTTGAAGCAGTCTTACACATTCCATTTCTATGCATTAAGCTCCTGCTTCAGCTAATGAAACATTGTTTTTAGTGGAAACTCAAGTTAAATTTTTCCTTGGGCATTTCCTTTCACCTCTTTTAAAAATTATGTTGTATTAGGTTTTCACATGCTGTTGTATATGTTTGGCTTTGACTTAAAAAGTAATTGACAAAGGAGAAAAATGCTCATTTGTAAGGGTATTTTGCAAAGTATGTGTGCAATTTGTAAGCCTAGTCAGTACTGCCCAGGTGGCCTAGCACTATGGTCACCAACTTTAGGTGACCCTGTTTGAACAGGGAGGTTGGATAATATGACCTCCAGAAGTCCCTTCCAGCCTCAATTATTCTGTGCTTCTGTAGCTATGCCAGAGAATGAGTGAGGAGTACATAATGTTCATATTGGGTTTTTGTTTGATATTAAAAAGATGTGGAAATAAAAATAATTTTCAAGAAGGTAAACTAATCTTTTCAAATGGTGATGAAAAATGTTGCTCTACACTGCATCTGGCCAGGCACAGATATCTTCATGCTTCTTTATAGAAGTCCACTAAAGTAAAGGAACTTCCTGCAAACTAAAATTCCTTTTTAACATAAAGCTTCTAGAATGCCAGATATTTATAACGCATATAAAGCCTAGAAAAGTTTTCATTGTATTGTCATATATTATAACTTGAGCTCTAAAGAAAATCCTTTCTTTTTCTCTGCTTCTCCCTCTCCCCCTTCCCAATGCCCTCTGCTCTCCTTATTAGGAAGGGGAAGTAGTTGTTGCCAGTGGTGGAACATCAGAGGATGACGAAAGAGCATGGCACAGTGATGGCAGTTCTAGGTAAGTGACAGTATATATAACATACGGAGAAAATTCTTACTAAGAAATCTTTAATAATTTTTACTGTAAACAGTTAATGATTAATAACTAACACTTGTGCAGATTTAGAAGAAAAAGTGAAGAAGAACATGAAAGTTTCAGGATTTAATTTTCAGTCATATTGCTAACTAAAATTTAGGGAAGGTTTTTCCTTGTTTGGTAGAAGCAGAATTGTTTTGCAGGAAGGTATTTCTTATCAGGCACACAAACACTTCAGGCAGGTAGTAGCAATTTCCTATGGTGCTCAGTCTGAGCTGTGATCCTTGGTTTGAAATTAAAGAGCAAATAGAGCATCTTTTATTTTTTCATTCAAAGCTAGTCAAAACCAGAAGTCTTGAAGACAATATCCAAACTTCAATGTTTATCATCTTGAATTGATGAAGTAAATACATGTTTACTTTGAGGGGTGCTATAAGTTAAGTTTCTTCCAAGACCAAATGATGTCAGGCCTTTTGGTTTATTACCATTTAAATTGTAGATAGAATATAGGGTTTTAATCATCAGGATTTTAACTATTAAAACATTGTCGTTAGCTAGATTACTGTTAACTGTAATCTTTTATTGGGTTATATTTTGTAATCCAACGCACTTTTTAACTTTAGGGTTTAATTTCTTTTTTCTTTGTTATATCAACTATAGTGACTATTCTAGTGATTATTCTGACTGGACAGCAGATGCAGGAATCAATTTGCAACCACCAAAGAAAATTCCTAAAATTAAAACAAAGAAAGCAGAAAGTAGTTCAGAAGATGAAGAAGGACCTGAAAAACAAAGGAAGCAAATTAAAAAGGAAAGGAAGAAGGGTATTGAGGAGAAAGATGGACCATCAACATCACCAAAGAAGAGGAAACCCAAAGAGAGAAAACAAAAGGTTAGATGTTCTTTGTGTATTACCAGTTGCTCATTCCAGCTGACTTAGAAATAACTGGATGAATGATTTAGTTACATATATAACTTAATATTGTCTAATTTTAAAACACATAATGACTTTTACTCTTTTAAAATGGTAATTAAAGACCTCTTGTAAGACAGATGACTATAATGATATGTTTTTTGAATATGATACATTTGATGTAAGGAGCACTTCTAATGTCCTTATCACTATCCTTGCTCACACCAGAAACTTCCTTTCTGTGGAATAATTCAACTTCCAATACAATTGAGTATTATTATAAAGTGCCAGTATTTTTACAGCTGTGCTGACTTGTCTTCTTATATAATTGCAATTTTTTTTAGGTCTGCACAACCATGTAATTTTTTTCTGTCAATTCTATGATATATGATATTTGCATTATGCTTGTCAGTATTGACTCCATCAAGGGAAATATGACTTGATCAGGACTTCGTTGTTGTCTGTATTTTGTTTGCTTTCTAATATAATGTAATTACAGTTTATATCAGTACATAGATATTTCCAGTGACTTTAGTTATTTTCAGTGTGTTTTTTGAGAGGTTGTTTTGTTTTTAATTGTTAGATCTGAAAACTTCATTCTTCCTTCTTTCTATACAGAGACCAGAAGTGATCTATCTGGTAGATGTTAGTTGTTATTGTAAGCTTAAAGCTTCTATTTTTGCAGTACCCAAGGAAGCTAACTGTATCATCTAAACTAAGTACCTGTATTTTCTTTATTTATTAGGTTAGGAGTCCTCAGCATTCTTTAAGATAATTATTTCAGTCTTTTAGCCCTCATTAGAAGGTAGAGTGGCAAAACAGCTGTTCGAACACAAGAGGTTGGCACAGTGTCAGATTAGCTGTGAATCTCTGGTATGGCATACAGGATGTCAGGTGGTAATCTATTCTTTGTTTTGGCTACTTTTTCTGTATTGTACACAGTCATTAGTTGCACTGTCAATACTAATAGTATATTATTGTTTATACAGTCTGAAACAAAAAGAAAGTATCAGACTGAATAAGAAAGCAGATGAGAAAAATAGATGGTGGGGGACTTTTTAAATGATTGAAACTTCTAGTTTGCCTTCTTATTATAAAATAAAAAACTGGTTGACGGCCTAGTATTTCCACTTAGATTAAAACTAAACAGAATGTTTTGGGAATCTTGCATCCATTTTAGTCCCAGTTATTGAGATATGGGACATCTTTAATTCAAAAATTACCAGGGCTAGATATTTCAGACTTTGAAAGCTGACCTGCTTATTTCTTGAGTCAGAAGAAAATATGAGGCTGGAAGTATTGCAGAAAATCATCTCTCTTTCCTCTATCCCTTGGTAGCATTAATTATACCTGTCATTCCTGACAGATGTTAGTCTTTGACGTTTCTTGTGGTGGACATTTGACCTCCTTACTGAGCAGAGAGCTCACAGGCCTTTCTGGTAGAAAGTTCTTCCTCATTCTGATCCTGATTCAAAATTAGGTCTTTCAATTGAGGAAAGTTCTGACTGTCTTTGTAGCCATACACAGAATCTTAAAAATTAAAAAAGGAGTAGAGAAAAATTGACATTCGTCTCTATTAATGCATGGATTTAATGATCTTGAATGGTGCTTACGTTTCTAATCCCCCTCTACCAAAAATCAATCTAAAAAAATGATACAGCAGTGAAGAAAGCCAAGGGAGGATCACCCAGGAAGATCAAAAGTACTGAACATTTTTTTTTCTTTAGATCAGACGCAGAGGCTGACTCTTAGAAAGGAGAGAGTTTGGAAGAGATATGATGAAAAAGCTTGTATAAAACTATAATGGCTTAGAAAGGAATAAATGCAGAATTATTTCCTTCCGTGTTTTGTTACAGTGAGATGTTGCACCTGATGACACAGACAGAAAGCTCAAAAATGACCCATTTTCCCATTATACATGCCCCTCCCACCCCAAACCCACTTGAGTGTGTAGTCAGGTAGTGGAACTAATTACTAAAGGATTTAGTAGAGTCTCAGAAATTATTTAATAAAATCACCAGGAAGAGTCCCTTCTTGATGAGTAACTAACATCAGACCTCAGTTCCAGAATGTTTTCAACTGATGATTAATGTGTAAAATTATAAGAAGGGAAGATTCTGCCTTCCCATAATTCACCAGTTAGCTAGACACTTTGCTCTGATGCAGTGTATCATTTTTTTGCAAGACAGACCTGCTTGAACCTCAGAATTCACAAAGTGCTTCTATCTTATTGACTTATTACAGTAGAGAAGTTCTATTTTGATTTTTTTTGGTGGGCTTTTGTTTTTTACTATATGTATGCTTTTTCCTGTGATACTCACTGGTGCAATCATCACAGTGCTTCTTGTCATGTGAAACCACATTTGAATTGGTATAATGGAATTACATATGTCATATCCTACTTGCAGTCTGGAGATGCAGTCCTCCAGCAGTGGCTGTATGAAGTGGATTTCTGTACAGACATCCAGGGCTGCTTTCTGTACACACACACAAAATCCTGTTAGTAATTTCAAAGCAGCCTTGCTTGAATGGTTGTACAAATCTCTGCTTTATCTGACTTCTTGGATACAGACAAGCAGTGTGCACCTAGGATGAGGAACTGCCTTGAGTGTCATTGCTTTACAAGTATGTGATGTGGAAATGCATTCTGAAAATGTAGTTCCACAGCATGTTATATTAAATATGCCAGTAGGTAATGTGGATGTACCCAACCCAGGTAATTTTCACGTTCTTTACCTCATAAATCTTCCTCCTTGTTTTGGGCAAGGTTCCTTAATTGGAGGCAGCTGTATAATTTTAGTGCCTCTTTGGCCAACACAACCATTGAATTTGGTTCAAGAGAATGACATGTTTCCATTGTATCTTTTTGGGCATGAGATATAATTACTGGACTGTTACTAAATTCAGTTTTTGTTAGAGTTCACCCCCCCACACCCCTAAAAAAATCTCAAAAGGCAGTTAAGATTAATACTCACAGTAACAATAATTTTGTACAAATCCTCTATGTTTTCTTCAGAGGCTGGCTGTAGGAGTTCTGGCAGAAAATGGTTTGACGCTGGAAGAATGGCTGCCTTCAGCATGGATTACAGATACTGTTCCTCGGCGGTGCCCATTTGTCCCACAGATGGGAGATGAGGTATTGTAGTTTTTGCCTCTGTGTCCTTGCTTCTTTCAGTTTGTTTTTGCCTTTTGTATTTTCATCTGTGCATTTTTTCCCCAGAGACTTAAAATATTTTGGATTTTCTTAAAAACATTCTTTGATCTGGCTAAAATTGCTTTTGCTTCTTTGTACTTAAAAAATATTCTGCATAGTGTTGCTTTAACTTTATATTATTATTCCCTGCTGTTGCAGTAGTGTTCCTTCTTGTATGCTATTCAGTGTGTGGATTTCCTCATGACACCTGTAGACAAGCTGTGTGAGGTGCTTTATGTTGTGAAAGTATTCCTTAATCGTAGAGCATTTAGTATCCTGAAAAACAGGTAAGAAATCAGATATGAAATTAGGTCTTGAAAACATACTTCAGTTTGGGACTTGAAAAAAACCCCAGGAATTAAGCTTCCTGGGGAAGGTTGTGGGTTTTTTTGCTTGGTATGATTGTTTTGATGTAATTTTTTTAAAAAATTCATTTATTTTGAAGAAAAACACTGATATTGTCCTTATCACTTGTGTTCCTGATATAAAAAACTTCTGCTTATCTCTTACAATGGAAAACCACGAGAAAGGTTTTGTATATATGTATTTTGTACAAACCAGACAGTAAATACTTTGTAAACATGACCCAGATGTCTCAAAATACAGTACCAAAAGTATACCCACCAGTTTCTGTTTTGGAATATGTAGCAGGTGAACATAACAGTGCATTCTATGAATAAGTAGTATTAGGTAGAATGCAGTCTTGAAAGCCAGAGTCTGTACATGTTTCTTAAAACCCCCCCAGGTTAAAATAAGAGGAAATAGCTGGCTTATGCTGTAATGGGCAGTGTGTGTTGTCTATTTGGGGAGCAGCATGTTTTCTGAGTTACTAAACAGAGTAGTTGTATAGCTCACACTTTTAGAATGCTGTTGGAGAAATATTTGACATGGTGGCAAAGTTGATTAACTTTGTTCCCAAGCTGAAGCTTTTTGTGGGCACCACCTCAGAAACAGAATCAGAAGCAGAGGTTGCATGTGCAAGCAGTTTTGTTTTTACTGGATTACTTCAATGATCAGTTCATAGCACAGCTATGCAAAAATTACATCAGCAAAGTCTAGTGAGGGAGGGAAGGAGCATTTCAAGTTGAGAGTTGCAGCTAGAGAGAATGCTTATGGATTGATACCCTCCAGGAAGCATGTTTTGGAGACTCTGCTGTTCAAAAGATCAAGTCCAAATAAATATATTTGGTGCCTGATACCATCTGGATACAGTGAAGCAGCCAAGGATTTATCAGTACCATACTGCTCAGGAGACTTTAACATCATATTGGTTTAGTAAGATAAACAGTTGTGTTTGACTTGGCACCTGCTGAATACCACGTACAGTGTGTACTAGGAATATCTAAGTAGGGTACATCCTTTTGCTGAAAATGCTTTATGTGGGAAAACAGGAGGTTTTGTGTCCTGTGCCTAGAAAGTAGGAATAATTGCACCAATTGAGAGTATGCTTGTAATCCAGCTGCTCTGTCTGAAATTCCATCTCTGATACTTGCCTTCCCTGGATTTGCTTAATATATAAAAAGAAATTATTCATCTAGAAAGTTACTTTTGACATTCACAGAAATAAAGGGTTGGTTTAATTAGAGGAACGTTATGAGAAGAGATATTGTGTGCCTTTCCAACACTTTGTTGGATGGTAGGTATGTTTCATAAGATTTGGGGGGAGATATATTTAAAATTTGTTCTCAAGCTGTACAAACAAGTAAGAAAAAAACAGTAGTGCTATATTTAGTTACACTTAGTGTACAAGAATAGCACATACCATCCCATTTCCCTTTCTGAATAGTGCTGTTTACAGATCTCTGCCCTGTGACTTGAGGAACAGTGGAAACACACCAGAGAGGATGGGCTTGCCAATTCGCTGTCTGAATACCCAAATAGCAGGCACGTTTGCTGGAGTATTCTGCCCTTAACACAATAAAAACCAGTTTTGTCTGGGTACTACAACAAACATGCAGAAGCAGGAATTCATCAAGCATAAAAATATTATTTCCTGGGAAAATATATTAATTTTTTTTTTCACAAATATCTTTGCAGTTTGGTCTTCTACCAGAAGATGCAATGCTTAGAGTCATTTGCAAAATAAAGAATATTTCAGTTCTGTAAACAGTGGATTGAATTTATGTAGTGGTTTAGCAGAAACACTTGAGTGTAGCAGAGATTGTTTGTAGCCTGTGCACTTTTTTTTGTTTTGATTCACTAGAATGTATGGGAAACAATCATCACAATGTTGAGAGTGTAATGTAAATTTGCCTTCAGATGTGTCTCAGTAGCCTCTGTTCCTTTTCCTGACAGATAGATTCTGACAGTGCCTAGGAGATTCTCAGTGCTTTCATGCCTTTTGTAGCTGCTGTATGTTTTGTCTCTATGAGAATATTATGCATATTGAATACTCTGAAAACAGGGATTTAAAAAAAAATGTGGTGCGGAGTTCTTCATTTAAAAAAAAATTGCCACATGACACTAAGAGTTCAGTACTCATTAATGTAGAAACCTGGCAAAGACTTCTTTATAATGTTTTATGATACAAGAGTTTTGGCAAGTAGGTAGGAATACAAATATTAGTGTGTTTATTTGTGTATTTTAAAACTTAGATTGATTTCTGCTCTGCTTTTTTTTGTTGTATTGAACCTTTACATTAAAGCTCTCTTTCCTTTGTGCAATTAGATGGAAATCCCATGTTGGGACACTTGAAGAGGATCTTTTATTTGGCATAAATTGCACCAAGAATACAGGCATTTATCAGATCTTTGTTCTGACTAGTTTGTGGAACCTCTGTTTCGCATTTCAAATACATTCCTTGAATTCATGTTAATGGGTTTCAGCTTACTAACTCATTACAGTGATGGCTTATTATAAAAGCATTCATCCATGTGGTATGATATATACAACAAGATCAAAGCAGAACTGGATTAGACTCTGGATGTCTGAACCATGGAAATATATACTGGAAGGATTAAAAAAATTAATAAGCATTGGAAATGTCTATTTTAGTTTGTTCAGGCATTTGTTAGGCTATTTTTTCAGCGATAGGGAAGCAAACACCAAAATCTTACCAGAACAATAACAGACTTTTCCTTCTAGAATATATTTCTTGTTCAAAAAAGATAGGCTAGATAGTGAATTTAGTGATACTTGATAGTTAACTTATCCTGTCCTGCAGTAATGTATAACCAGGTAGATTACTGGAATTCTTGTTGCTGTCAGTTGATTGCTCTATGGTGCAATGATAAATGGATGGTTTTGTTAGTGATTTTGTTGGCCTCACTCATGTGTAATTTAGGGTATTTTGTCCATACAGAAAATAATGTTCTAAGTATTTTCTGCTTTTTTTTTTGTAAATGTTTCTATAATATCTTTTTAAAATTTCCTCCACTTAAATTTTGAGAACCCCTGACTTTGGCAGGAAAACAGACTGAAAAGTTGATGAAATAGAAAGTACACACATTGTACAACAGTGACTTTTTAGCATTTCAGCTCCACAGAGTCTTTGTAGGATAACTGTCACATTTCACTTTTAGGTTTACTATTTCCGACAAGGTCATGAAGCATATGTTGTAATGGCCAAGAAGAACAAAATTTATAATATTAATCCCAAGAAACAACCGTGGCATAAAATGGAATTGCGGGTATGACTTCTTTTTCTTTTTTGTTTGTATCTTAATATTACAGAAAAAAAAATAGAAACTAACTGGAAGTAAGTCCCTGATACAAGTAAATCTAGTGCTCTTAATATTGTAAGATAAGGGGGAAATTTAACTTATAGTCAAATGAAATCAGACCTTAAACTTTACTACTTTTTGTATCAGCTTGAGCAGATAAGATGGTTACACTTCATAGCAAAATATTTTTCAAGCATATTGCATTGTGAAATAATAGCTCATTGTGGAAGACTAAATTTCAGGTTCTTGATTTTGACATGATCTGGCAGAAATATAGTACATTCAATATACCCGTGTTTTCATGTTTCAGAAAGCTATTTCAATTAACTTCAGTGGTGGTACATAGTATTTTATTTATTCTAGGAGCAAGAGCTGATGAAAATAGTTGGGATTAAGTATGAAGTGGGATTGCCTACTCTCTGCTGTCTTAAACTAGCTTTTCTTGACCCTGATACGGGTAAACTGACTGGAGGAGCCTTCACCATGAAGTAAGGAAAGCAGTACTGTATGCAAATTGGGGGTTTTCTTGGATGGGGATGGCCAAGGGGGTGTTGAGGTTGAAAGTTAAATGATTACATTAATATTGCCTTGTGTTTTTTCAAGTGTTGATTTTGAAGTGTTAATATTTTTATGCGGTTTAAGTTATGCTTTTGCTGTTTTATTGGTTAATAGTTGTGTGTTCTTTTGTAATTAGGTACCATGATATGCCAGATGTCATCGATTTCCTAGTTTTGAGGCAACAATTTGATGATGCAAAGCATAGGCGATGGAATATAGGTGAGTTGTGGGGAAAGTTGTGTGCTGTGGTTTTGTTTGTTTGTTTTTCTAAGTGTCTACCTATTTTCATGATAGCTTTCTTAAAAATAGGTTATGGTAAAGAAATCCTAATACTATACCGAAGTCAGAGAGTAAGCTTTGCCCATCGTTACCTGGGGAGTTCTACTTAGTCCTTGACCAAAGTGGCAGCAAGCAAACTAAATATTGCAGGTGATCTTTAAAAAAAAGTGCAAAGAAAATTTCAGTTGTATATTTGCAGAGAGAATAGTGAGGGATAGGTTTTAGGAAAGTGGTGTTTGTTGCTAGCTGAAAACTTTTTGTAGCCTATATATTGTTTGTATCTCTTTTTTTTTTATTGAAGGCTCTCCTACAACTGCATTGCTACTAGGATTCTTTTTTACCAATTTCTGAAATTTCTGCTGAAAACATGGGAATACTTTTTCAAAAATTGCAAATTGATGTCTAGGTTGTACAAGAAGAATGCTCTTTCCATCTTCTTACACTTTCTGAATTCTTTTCTAAACCCTATGGTTTAGCTTCACTGAAGTGTACGTAGTTATAATTCGCTGCCAAGTGATGAGGGAATGACTTGGATTCTTTTTATTTTGCCTGTGCCCAGTTATTTCGGAGTACTGGATATTGGAACAATGCCCATGACTGGTAGGTCCTCCAGTCAGATCTATTTCCAAGTCATCTTTTCCAAATGATGACAAAGATCACCTTTCAGCTGTGGAATGAATTAATTTGTCCTTTGATGTCCTTAGGTTGTATGTCTCTGCAGTATCCTTAGGTTGGCTACTTTATAATGTATAAATTACATGATGCCATAGGAATAAGTTCCATATCATCTCATACCTTACACTGTGTTGTCTGAAAAGACAGCTCATCTTCAGTTCTGTAGGGAATTTGGTAAAGACCCTAGACTTCTGTTCCAATAAGAAATGTAAACCTTGATTTCCTCTCCAAGATCATTTCAGTTTAAAGATCTTGTAAGTGACAAGGTTGACGAAGATCTACTAATAGGTCACTAAGCTTTGCTCTTTCCTTATGGTTATGGATCTGTGGTCTTGTCCTCCTCTGCCATGCCATGTTTTTGCACAAAATCATTGCAGCAGCAGCAGAATGATTGCCATAGTTTGTTTGTGAACAGCTTAGCCAGGCTTCCTGAACTGATGCTGTATTTCAAGAAATTTCCAGTCTGGAATAAATCCAAGCTACACAGAAAGTATTGGATGTATCAGGACCTTTTAGCAAGCTTCCAATGCAAATAATGTAAATTTTTGTTTTTGACTTGGCTTTGTTTTAGGGAAGAATATCTGTGCATCTATTATATCTTTTAATATTAAATTTATATAATTGCATGAATCCTTTTGGAAGGAACAAACATAAAATTTGAAATTACAGGTTTTTATTTGCATTCAGATTCTATTTACTGCATATCTTTATCTTACTATAGTTAAACTTCAAGTTTAATACTTGGGCTAAAAGCTATTCCAGTAGTATTCCTGCAACTTCATATTGCATGTCTTAGACAGGTGTGCACGCCTGTCTCTTACATAGCAGCCACTGTGAGTTGCACCTGCATTCTTTGTTATCTTCAAGTGAGCATTAGGCAGGGATACCCAGTTCTGGAAAATTGCACTAGAGCCACCTTCTTCTGAGAGATTTTGGACTGCTTCTGCATAGATGAGGTAGCACAGAGGACCTGGGGAAAGCAGAGATTCGGGAGATGGTTCTTTCACTCATGTTGTTTCCTGCTTTAGCATTCTGTCTGTAGGAATGCTGTGGCTCTTGAGAACTTAGAAGCAACTGCCAATATATGCCTCTTTAAGTGGTTTTGATCTGCTTTATGTTCAGCTCAGTGAAGTCACTCCTAGTTGTACCTATGGACATTTCTTTGTAAAACTGATCACTGGGGAAGGCTGTATTGGAAAACTGTAATTTTATAACTCTTCAGAAAATAAATTATTCTTTCTAAATAAAACATCAGCCCTTATTTACATTTTTCATCTTGCATTTCAGGTATTTCTGGTTTACTTGCTTCTATTCAGCACAATTAGGATTATTAATAGAAGTTTTATAATTGTCCTGAATTACTAGTGATCCATTAAATTAAAAATTTTTTTAAATGCAGTAAAGAAGCAGACCATTTTTGAGAATAGATTTACTTCCTATTATTTCAGACAACTTCAGCAAGCATTTGGTCAGAGGGTGGATGTATTGAAATGGAACAAATACTGCAGCAGCTGAGAGTGTGCATATATTCAAGTCCCACATAAAAATGTGTAGTTCTTGGAATCTCAAGCTTAAATTACATTTTTTCTTATATTGAACAGAATACTACACTAAAATTGTTTCTTAATTTTGTGGCATGTGTTATAGAAAATGGTACCATTTATGATGGTGTGTAATACATGCATTCTCATGTGTAATTTTTTTTAATAATGCTTCTGACCTTTTTTCTCAGCTGCATGAATGCTTTGTGATAGTGAAGCCGTTGCAAGTCACAGTAAATTACTTTGCTAACCTTTTGAGCAAGCTTTAATAAATTTTATTCTATTATCATTCAGATTGCCTGCATAGTAAAGAGAATGAACCTCTTGAGTTACATTTGCATTGCTGAAAAAGCACTTCAGAAACTAAGGAGGATGAGCTCAGCAGCTTGTAAAATATTCCCCATACAGAAGTGTCACAGTGTTCAGTTATTTTAAGGTAGCATGTAGCATTTAATGTAAGTAGATTTGAGCTTTAAAGGAGTCTTAAAGCATTGAAATGTCTCACCTTTTATATGAAATTAAGAAATAAATTCAGAAGTAAAGAATATGTAGGTAGGTTTGCAAATCATTATTTTTCTAAAATGCCATATTAACTTTCATTTTGGTTAAAAAACAATCTTCAAAAAGAATGTAATAATTTGTTTAGTTTTTAACTGAGCACTGACTCATGCTTGCCTGCTGAGGCTGTAAATGTTTAGAAGAATTTCTGTATTCAGAATCAAGCCAGATATATCTACACCTGCTTTTCTGGGAGGGTACATGCCTTATATTGATGAAATTATTTTTTGTTCTTACCTAGGTGATCGTTTCAGGTCAGTGATAGATGATGCTTGGTGGTTTGGAACAATTGAAAGCCAGGAACCTCTTCAACCTGATTATCCTGATAGCTTATTTCAGTGCTACAATGTCTGGTTAGCAAATTTATCTTCAATCTTTTTTATGTTAATTCGTTCCTTCATTTGAAGTACTGACTGAGAAACTTACTTTCATTAAATTCAGTCATGCATTTCACTGTACCAGTTTATTTTAATATTCTGTGGTGTATAAATTAAAGTTTTGTTACAAACATTAAACAATTACATTGTTGAAGCAATATTAGTGTATAATTTAAGTGTGGTTATTTTTAAGCTGGGACAATGGTGATACTGAGAAGATGAGCCCTTGGGACATGGAGCTGATACCAAGTAATGGTATGTTACCTTATTAATATTATTTGCTTTACAAATGTATTTTAAGAAGAAAAAAAATGTTATATGGCTTTACATAAACAATCCTGTTTTTTGGAGGGAGGGGGAAGAAGGCCCACAAAGCAGTTGCATTTAAAGAATATCTTTAAATCAATTAATAAACTAAAAGGGAATCAAGATAAAAGAACTGGGAAAAAACAGCCATGCTAGATAAACTGAGTGATGTTGAAAATAGAAATAATACAAAAATTGCTATAGATAATGTACGGTTAAACTTAACTCTTTGTACAATTAGGAAGATAAACCTATGCCCTAGGTCAGCTTGAGGAAACTGCTGCCTTAAGATATGCCAGCATTTCTGCAGATATTCAGTGCACTGCAGATGAAACTGTGCCTGTGAGAGAGTTTGGTAATAGCAGCATTTTCCTCTCCCTGTGGCCCAGCACGTGTAGCAGATACACAGGCTGCAGGGTGGACAGCATAGCATGGGAACTATTCACATGTTCAGTTTGTTGGTTGGTTGCTTGGGTTTTTCTAAGACTTCACAGAACTCTGGTTAAAAAGCAAAGTAGAATCAGCATTTTTCCTTGTGTTTTCCATGAAACATTTGATAATATTGTCTCTCAAAAGTAAGTATAAATAATTCTTAATTATTTTAATTGTAATTGTGTTCATTTAAACTTTTTATTTTGGTTCAATCCTTCTTTTAATGGGTACCTCTTTATCATAAGTAAAAGGCAGGTGTTAGAGTGATAATATGATTAAAATAAATAATTAAAATAGACTGCCCCTGTTTCCTTTTTAGTAGAGGCCAATTCCTGTTGTCTTAGGAAAGGAAAAATAATTTTCAGATAATACTGATTAAGATAACTAAACCTGAATCTGATTTTTTGCTATATTCACAAATATCAACTTTTGTTAAAAATTGTTAAGAGGACTGCTTAACATCATACTTTAAAAATCTGCTGTTACAGTATAAATTGTCAAAACTGGTACGTCCTCAAGGATGCTAAGGTGATAAGACTATTATAAATTTGCATACTCAGGAGCTGTCATTTTAGCATTTGACCTCAAAACTGTGGCAATGTAGAACCACTACCTGGAGAATGTCAAAGTTATCTTAAACTATCTGGAAATCATCCACCATTCCTTACCAAAATATTACTAAAAATATTGGCCTTTAAACACAGAATAACTCCAAAACCAAAATACAAGTTTTAACTGTGATAAATAAATTTCTTAGTCGGTTCTAAAATAAATTTTACAATTAGTATTTGAAAGAGGATAAATCTTCGGGGAGGACCTCTACACCAAACTGCATTGTAAGGATTTAAATATAACACAGAATAATATACAGAAAGTATATTGGATACATCCAAAATGTCTTTGAGTAAATCAAGAGCTGTGCATTTATAAAAATGATTTCATGGTATCTTTGATTTACAAGTATATGTATTACACAAGATACAAACATTTATGTTTTATGTAATTTTCATATTATGTTCCAGCTGTATTTCCAGAAGAACTGGGAACTAGTGTTCCTTTAACTGACGATGAACGTAGAACGCTGCTCTACAAACCTTTGGATGGAGAGTGGGGTTCCAGGGCCCGAGATGAGGAGTGTGACAGAATTATTGCAGGGATAAACCAGCTTATGACTCTAGGTAAAATCTGAATATTATGGGAAATGTTTGTAGTTTGTTTTTCAGACTATGATCTTGAGCACTTCTGAAATTACCAAAATGAATGTGATAAAATACACAACAAAACTTTCTTATTGAACATTTTTGAAGTTTTTTTTATAGTGAGTACTTATGAGACCTACATTTTTTTTCTGTTTCCCAAGGTAACTGTTGTTTTTTGGTAGACAATTTGACAAGTGCTAGGGGTTTGGGTTTTATATGTTAAAAGCAAGTTACTTGATTTTTAACTTTAGCTACCAGAATCTCATGTTTGGGTTAAAATTAAAACCTTTATGATTAAGTGAATATTAACTAGATTATGGACAGATGGGGGAGGAGGGAAAAAAGCATAGATTTACTTAGATAATGAATATCTATGCGTGGATTTTCCCTGTATTAGCCTTTGCTAACTCCTGATTTCTTCCCCACATTTCCTTAATTATGTAAAATGTTGAGGGAAAAGTAATTGATTTACCTTAGGAAAGCTACTTGCTATTTAGTTGCAGAGCAATTTTTCTTTACAGGCAGCTTCTGAAAAAGTAACTGTTAAAATGTTTAACACATTGCTGCAAAATTTACCTGATCATAGATGGATGTCTGGATGGAGATCCGTCAGTAAATACAGCTTGAATTATAAGTCTTCTGTATGTCTTTATGGGGACCAAAAGATGTTCAATCAGCAGTTGTAGGTTTTGGGCTAACAGTGGTCATGCATTAAATATAAAAGTCACAGATACTTTATTTAACTGATTTTTGAAGTACTTAATGCAAAGTAAGATCTGTGTTTCAAAAAAAGCCAAAAACCTCTCAACTCTTGAAATAATTCTGATTACCTGTATATTCCATATGGTTTCTTTGATGACACATTGCATAAGCCTCCCTTTGCTTCCTAAACAAAGGATTTATCTGTACAGTGTAGTAGAACAAGTTAGAGATTTCTGTTGAAAAACCCTAAAACTCAGAGGAAATGATATTTGAGTTGTTTTTGCTGTGCCATCATTATATATATTGCATTATGGTGTATGGTAGAGCACTCAGTTTGGGATTTGGCTATAGCAGGTGTGGTGCATATTGGTACAAAGTAGCAGTTACTAGAACATTCACAAAAGTAAGTAAACAGCTTTAAGAAGAGCAGTCTTTTTAGCAGCAGCATATTTTCTGTTTTTAAAGACTTTTGATACTTTTAAAGGTGATTTTATGGTTTTGTATTGCAGTATTTTTTCCTTGAGATAAAAGATGTTAGAATGATGTGTCTAAGCCCTCATGATGATCCTAAGTACAGGAGGGAAAAAGCAAGGTTGTTTAGGTACACAAATTTAAATTGCTCAGCAGTCCTCTAGCACTATATTGGATTGATTTTGAAGGCTTCTTTGCTTTTAGGTAGGGACAGGAGAGCATGTTTCTGTTTACTTTGAGCGTGAATTTTACCCACATCTTAGAGGCTGAAATAGCACTGTAGTTTTATGGCAGGAATTTAATGTGTTGCTTTGTTTAAAGATGTGAGAGTGGCGATATAAAGTGAAATGAAACGAGCCTGTGCTATAAATAATGATACTGAATTGCATGCCTTCATCTGTGTATAATTTTTATACTTTTCAAATGCATATATTTCAAACGTGCACTTGCTATGCCTTTGGGGAGTGTGGTGCTTCATGCATAACATGATGGGCACCCAGTCACTGCAGCAGTGGGATGCACAGCACAACCTCAGAAAGCACTCTAAATAGAATATCAGAAATCATTTGGAATATCTAGTTACTGTTATTTCTGGGAAACTGCTGTGCATTTCAAACATGAAGAAATAGCTTATGTTGCAGGGGGGTGAATCTCAAAACTGCTACGGAACTTTGTGGTATGTAACACTTGGGGGTTTTGTGGTTTGCTTGTTTTTGTTTTTTTTTTTCATCTAGATATTGCTTCTGCATTTGTGGCACCAGTGGATCTTCAGGCTTACCCAATGTATTGCACTGTTGTGGCATATCCCACAGACCTCAGTACCATCAAGCAAAGACTGGAAAGCAGATTTTACAGGTTAGACCCAATTCCCAGTTCTGCTGTGATCTACCAGCAGCTGTATTTTTGGTAGCTCTTTGTCTTGTCATACCAAACTAGGAGGTGGGTACAGGTGTGTGCTTTTATTTCCTTTCATCTTCTATCCTTGATCTAGGTTTCAGTTTCCTAAAACTCAACAAAGGATTGAACATCTCCAAAATGTATTTTAGAATGACATGGCATTCAAATTCCTGATTATGTAAATGGCTTGTTCCATGTGAGATTCAAATTGCAGGATTAGTAAAGTGACTTTTAGTCCAAAGATAAAGTTTCCACTTAATAATTTTTAAAGTACTTTCAAAATTTTGTAAGAGAGACCTTAGAAAAATCTCAAGTGGTTTTTTTTTGTCCTGACGTGCTTTAAAAAATATTCTTGTATCACTTAAACAGCTACACAGAATCTGACTTCTTGAATTATTGGTGTTGAACTTCTGAGTTGTTGTACAACAACAAAAAAAGTTTATACTTTTTGATACTGTTTTGATATTTTCTTAAACTGTGATTTCAACTGCTATGGGTTTTTTCTTTTTTTTTTTTTTTTTTTAAGTAAATATCTATACCGGAGGATAGTTTTTTAAATTACTTCAGTTTCCTTGAGTTTTTGTTCTATTTCTTGTTTTAAAATCAATGTCGCTTTAGTTTCTTTTGAATAAATATGGATAGGATTTTGTTTTGGGCCGAATTTCAAAATTCATTTTTAATCCTTTACACATGCTAAATGAAGATTGAATTCTAACTTAAATTTGCTTTTTCATTTTCAAAATAGCACCTCTGTTTTTTATCATTCTATTGCAATATTGAATTCCATGTTTATTGTGTCATATGAGGTAATCCAGCTTTCTCTTCTATAATGCACTGCTTTGCTGTCAGATAGAGAGAACTTTTTGCTGGATTTTGTTTCTCTTGTCAAAAGAAAAAGCATTTATTTTTTGTAATCAACACACCTTCAATAAATGGGCTTTTTTAGTTTGTAATATTGCTGTGGCCTAGTTAGGTAATAAGCAACCACACTGTTGCACTTTGCAGCGATTTATATATATATATATTTAGTGGATTGTTCAGATCACTTTTGATTTTTGGTGGGTTTTCATGAGGTTTACCTTAAAACTGTAACTTTTGTGCCATCAGTCATTACTATCTTCTTATTTTATCTTTTTTATATTTTGATTTATTTTTTTCAGTTATTCTGCTTTTGTGCATAATTTTTTATAATGTGACTATTCTGTAGTTAGGTTATTAAATCAGGGGAAATTTGATTGTTGTCTGTCAGAAACATTACAAAATAGTAAAACATTTTTTTTACTATTTTGTTAATTCTTAACTGAGTTCAAAGGCCATGTAGGATGGGTTATATATATCATAAAGGAAAAATAAAAGCTGGTGTCATAGCTGAGTTTTCCTGAGGGAAAACTCAACTGTATGTTCTTAAAGCCATTTGTATAGATTACCACAGAATATAACATAAGAATGGGAAGCCAGAGGAAGCTGCCTGCTGCTGGTCACTCAGGGCAGCATATCTGAAGTGCACATTTTCTGATATAAGGGAAAACGATGGTGAATGAGAAGAGGGCTGTAAGGTTTTTTCCCCTGTTCATATATATTGCTAGAAATTGTCCTTATTTCTTTTTCCTTTTCTTTCCTGCCAACTGTTTTAATACAGGCGCCTTTCTTCATTAATGTGGGAAGTGCGGTACATCGAACACAATACTCGCACATTTAATGAACCTGGAAGTCCTATTGTCAAATCTGCCAAATTTGTCACAGATCTTCTGCTACACTTCATAAAGTGAGTTGCTTAGTAGGTCTGTTGTTATTCCTATCTCTTACCAAGGCAAGAGCCTTTTTAGATCGGAATTTTAAAGTAAGATAGTTCTGCACTTTAAACCTGTTGTCTGCTGTTGGGGCAGAAAAGAATAGAGCTTATGTTGACAAAGAATTCATAAGTTCGCAAAACAAGTTTTGTAATACATTGAAAGGCATAGATTGGCATGGCATTTTATTTTGAGAGACTTTCTCCTAAATGATAAAAATGGGTTTGAGTTCATGGAGTTACAGGTCTTCATGGAGATACAGATATATTCATTGGTAAGTTAGGAGTTCTAATTTTGAGGTTGAATACTGGCTATGTTAGCATAAATCTGAAATCTAGACTACAATTTATAATAGGTTTGAAAATGATGTTTTATATGTATGCAAAGTAAAAATTAAAAGGCTTTGTAGTCAACTGAAGTTGTAGCTGTCTTTCAAACATTCTGTTATTATCCACAGACAAACTCAATGACAAATATTTAAGCTTTTTCATTCAGTTGACACATCTACAGAGCTGAAGTTTGTAAGAAGTTACTGTGCCCACAGCCTTGGTTTGCTCGTACACAGTGAGCGCTGCTGTTTCCACTTTGCAGACACAGCGAGATACTTCATTAGTTTAACAAAAGTTGTGATATTTTTAGTGATTTCATTTGTCAGTGTTAAATTTAAACTAGTTCTTTTTTATTTTGTGTGTTCTTAAAAAACATTAGAACTCTGTTTAGAATTTGGAAATCTAGGACTTTGAGTCCATAAATAAATCTTAAATTTCTCTAGTGCCTGTGATTTCTGATATTTGCTGGAGAATGTAAAACACTTAACTGCTTTAGACATTAAAAGTTTTAGTGAAGTATATACCATTAGGAACAGATACATATCTAAAGGGCTTTTCTGTTACTAATTTTATTCTTTAACATCTTTGTCCTACATGGTTTTTTTTCTGATTAATTAAGCAGCTCAGAGTTTTTCAAACTGTATGTAGCTCAGAGTTTTTCAAAGTGTATGTTTTTAATTGGCTTAGTTAAATTAGTGGATATTCTTGGATATTCTTATTTAATAATGGGCTATAGCTTGACTCTATTAATATACTAATTTAAGTGAACTAGCAATTGATGTAAAGCCCAGGCTTTATGGTTGTAACTGTAAGGTAGAAGGCCTAGACAATGGGAAGTAAAGCCTATGGTTGTAACGAGAATGAAATATCTGGATGCCTCTGAGAATATATGTCTTAGTTTCTTACATCACCCAAGTATCTTAAAGGGCTGAAGATGGGCAGTGGATTTTGCAGTTAGTTTATCTTTTTTTACCTTCTCTCACACACAGCTGTTCTAGTGGTAATGGCAGTAGCCTGTATTAGGGATTCTGATTCCGTGTGAAGTTGCTGAGTGGTAAAAGTGTTACAAACCACTTTTCTTCCCGGTGGTTTGTATTGCTACATAGTAGAATACCTTTGAGCTTTCTTTTGTAAGGAGCTTTACCTGTTAATCAAGAATTGAGAATCAGCGTGTTTTGCTGATTTCATTATGCAGGTTTACACAATAACAGTGTGTAAACAGGTCCTTCTATACGTGCATTTCAAATGTCATACATTGTGAGTGCTAAATTAAATTATTAAGTTGCACTTTTGTACAATAAATTTACTGTAATGCTCCTTAAAAACCTGCGAGCCTGAAACCTTTTATATAGTACAGGATTAGATTTTTCTGATGCTGGCAAATGCATGGTAAAGGATTATGATTTGAAAAAGCTTGACTTATTACTTCAATTCTCTTGGTATTCATATAGCACTAAACACATTCTCAATTTATTTGGAGACGGCTTGATAAATATTTTGCTTTTCCTAAGCAAATTACAGTTGTTTCCACAGGTGATAGAAAATAAATGTTAGCTTGTGTTTCTTTTTACAGAGACCAGAGCTGCTATGACATAATTCCATTATACAACGCAATGAAGAAGAAAGTGTTGTCTGACTCTGATGAGGTAAGTGGTTGTGTATTGGGCATTGGCATTGATACACTGGAGAAACCAGACTGCTGTCTGTCCTGTGCAGGACCAAAGTACTGCTTTCAGTCACTGCTGGGAAGTGGAGTATACTTTTCTGTCAGTACAACGTTTCTTCTTGTCAGCTGGGAAACTGGATGAAAATCCAGCCTCCTCTCTTCCTTTCGTGCAGAGAGCTTTAATAGTTTGCTGGAAGATGCTGCTTAGATTTCTGAGAGGTTCTCAAAATTGACAGTCATATGAAATGCTTCTCAGAGGGACAGGGGTAGGACTGTAAAGAATCAAATTATAAGTTTAAAATATAAAAGAACTCGCCTACTCATATATGCTTATATTTTTTAACCTTTTTATGCGACTCATTATCTTGCTCAAAGGAAGAAGAGAAAGACACAAATGTGCCGGGTACTTCCACTAGAAAAAGAAAGGTAAATGTTTTTAAATTTTTAAATATGTCTAGTATTGTGTAATGTCAGCATTTTGAAAGTTTTGAACTTAGTGATGTGTTGTTCTACTGAACTGTTCAATGTAAAAGTATTTCTGTCTGTGCTGCTGCATGTTGTGAATTCATTTATATCCTGTCGGGTAACTCTTCCATTAGATTTTGTAAAAGCAGCTAGTTTATTTAATATACACCAGGCAATATTGTCATTTCAGGATCATCAGCCAAAGCGGCGGTTGCGTAATAGGGCTCAGTCATATGACATTCAGTCATGGAAGAAGCAATGCCAGGAGCTGCTGAATCTCATTTTCCAGTGTGAAGACTCTGAACCATTTCGACAACCAGTGGATCTTCTTGAGTATCCAGTGAGTATTTTAGAACAAGATGGCTGCTTATAATCCAGTTGTTTAGTGGTGGGTTGGTTTGTGTTTTTTTTTAATTTTGACCATTTCTTTAGTTCTTTCAATTGAAACTTCAGGCAGCTGTAGTGACAGAATTCTTTTCAGCACTTCATTGTCACTTATTAAATAATGTTTACTGTTTTTTTCAACTAATTTCTAAATAAATAATACTTCTCTGCTCTCTCAGATACTTTTGTTGGAAAATAGTTTATATTCAGGGATGCTTATGTTATTAAGTAGATTACAGCTTTTAAAGTAAATTACAGCTTTTGCAATTAAGATGTCTTTCCTTTTCTGACTGAAAAATGGTCATATATATGAAATGCTTATATTTGGTTGCTGCATGTGATATGTTGTCAAGGATCATTGGTTTCATTTCAGAGTATAAAAACTAAAAGTAAGATTATATGAAAACTTAGTGTAATAAAGCAAAGATCTTGCTTGCTTTCCTTCTACTGTATCTTAAATTCTGTAAAATATTATTCCAGGGTGAATAACTTGGGCAAAATTAACTGTCTCAATTAGGAAAAAGAAATGCTTCTTTTTCAGACTTCACTAGTAGATCTGTCTTGGCACTTCTGCAGCCACTGGGTACTATTATTTTTTATGTAACCTAAACTTTATGCTGCGGCCAACTACAAGTGGCCCTATATATTTGAGATTCTCAAAAGAGCTGATAGAGAGCACTCTGCTAGGCTGAGGCATGAAACACACTGGTTCCTGGTGTCGCAAGCCTGTTTAACATGCAGAGGCACTCCTGTAGCTTCTGTTTGCTCTGATGGATTAACTAAAACTTTTTGGTTAAATTTGGTATTTAAGCTTTTCCTTGTATGAACATGTCTCTGTTTCTTCCATTGTCTGGAAAAAAAATTTCTGTCATTGGCTTGACTTGGGTCCTACCTAAGCCTGTGGAGTTTTTGACATTCATTACATTCATAAATTGTAGGGTCTCCATTTAGGAAACTGCTCAAGTTTCAGAAAGGATGATAAGCCTCTGATCAGGCTCAAGTATTCAAACTTCATATTTTAAAGCTAATAGGTGAGAACAGTATTAGTCTTAGTCCTAAGTTTGAGCTGCTAAGCCGCCCAGAAGGCTTGTAGTCACACTTTCATATCACTGTTATCTTCATGTCAGTGTGTCAGTAGTGCAACCCTTAGGACATCAAATTCTGAGCTCGGCGTTTCAGTAAATAGGTTTATAAAATGAATTAAATCATCTATCAGTTAACTTCTAACCTTGACCCTGCTGAGTATGTCTGCAAAGGAGTTATGTTGTATATTAGTGGAAATGGGAAAAATATCTTCAGCAGTCTTCCATACCTATTTAAAGAGGACATTTTGCTTAAACAGGTTTATCAAACTCATCCCAATGAAAATTATATATTAAAGCTTGGGAGAAAAACTGTAATAAATTGCTTTGCTATTTCCAAACAGGATTATAGAGATATTATTGACACTCCTATGGACTTTGCTACTGTTAGAGAAACACTGGAAGCTGACAACTACGAGTCACCAATGGAGTTATGTAAAGATGTGAGACTTATTTTCAGCAATTCCAAGGCCTATACACCAAGTAAAAGATCAAGGGTAAGATTTTATTGCTTTCTATTGTTGTTGTTTGAAAGAACACTTACCTCTGAAAAATATAGGACTGAAAAAGCAGAGAGACAGTGTAATTTGATTGCTTTTAAAAAACAAGTTTAATTATTTCTGATCTTAAAATATGAATATTTCTGAGAAACTATTACAGCTTTATATTTGAAGAGAAAGGAATGTGTGCTTTTTAAATACCAAAAGTTCTGATGTTCTGCATGTGTGTTTCAAAAGTAAATATTAGAAAGTGGGTCTAAACAGAAAAGCACATGGAAAAAAAGGCCTGTGGAAGCAGGATTATGAGTAAAATAATGAAATCTAACCAGTATTTTGGGGAAGAAACCAGATTTTCAAAAGAAATACCCAGGGAGCCTCTCTACTTTGAAGGTTGCCCCAAACTGGAATATGCAAGTATAGATAGATGAGGATGTTGAAATTCTGTGCTGTTCACGACTGTGCAGTGGGTTGTAATGAAGTTCTTAGGACTTCTGGGAAACAGGACAGTTTACACAGTGTCAGCTTACAAAGCTCTTCATACTGACATGTTCTGCTAGTAGTAGGTGCAGTGTCTGATAGCAGTTACATCATGGATGCCTATTTACATGGGTTCAGGGCTTCGGTGTAGCTTTTCTTCTACTAATGTGTGTTAGGTTTTAAGACCAGAATTATTAACAGCTTTTATGTTTGGCTGTTCTAAATAGCAAGTTAATCATTAGGACTTCATTGTTTTAAGACTTGGGCACAAATTTCTTAGTAGGTAACTAGCAGGATCAGTGATTACTCTCCAGTCAGTAGCAGACAGGCCCACTCTCTGTTGAGGCTGCCATAACCCATAAAAGAATTACTCTTTCAGTTCCAGCAAATGGCAGGGCTTTTGGGGCAGGTCTGGATTCTTTTGTGGTTTTCCTTTCTGTCCTTGACCTCATCATACCTGACATTATCTTTAGCTTTGTGTAGTTTTATAGATTCTTTTGACATTTTCATTTCTTTCACGTTTCATCCAAACAGACTGGTATAGTAATAAATTTATCTTTTTTTGTTTTACTCAGAAGTGGAAGGTTCTTATGTCAAGAGTTTTAATATTCTAGAACCTATGTGCTTTCAGTGCATGCAATATGTGGTTGGATGTCATGTTTATTACTATGTCATGCACTTATATTTTTAGCATCGTACTTTATGTCAATGATGCTTATTTGAACCGTAAACTGATGTCACTGATGCTTTCTTGATCAGTAAACCTAAAGTCATCAGCTTGTTTTTTGCTTAGCACATCAGACTCACATTCCTTTGCATGCTATCACCAGTAACACATGCAGAATCTGCAGTCAAACCTGTTGAGTCTGGTGCTCAGATGGTTTGGTGTGCCATTAAGTAGGCATTGGTTCAATATTGTCTTTGTGTTTCATTCAAGGTGCTGTGTCTCCTCAAAGTACAGGTCACTAATTCTGTTTCCAGAATAGCAACTGTGCTCAAATAATTACTTGTGATCTAAACTGAATTTGGGAGTCTCTGTAAATCATCCAAGTGTAGAGATAGAAAAAAAAAGTTCACCTACGTAATTCCAATATGTTTATTGTACCTGTTGCAGCCAACTTACTTGTAGTATCAATTCATCTATAAAAGGAATAGACTGGTGTTCAAATATAGGATATAAGGATGCAAGCTAATAGAGCAGAAAATAAGATTTCTTGACCCTAGGTATGATACAGCAAAATTACCTTAAGGATCTCTCTTTGTGATTTCTGTTGAAACTTAAAAGTGATACAGTCTAGAAAGGCAATTGAAAGACTCGTTTTTCCAATTCTTCCTTTTCTGTGTCGTCTTCAGTTGTGATACACTTTTCAAAACCATGAAAATTGTTAAAGCAAACCTACATGTGGGTTAGCATATATTTATTGAGGCAGATTGTAAATTTCCCTAAAACGTTTCTATATTAATCACTTTTTACTTTTCTAGCTATTATTTGATGATAAATGAGTAAAGGGACACTTTGAAAAAATATCAGACTTGTTTACTGGCTTTTCTTTTTCAGATCTACAGCATGAGCTTGCGCCTTTCTGCTTTCTTTGAAGAACACATAAGTTCTATTTTATCAGATTATAAATCTGCCCTACGCTTTCATAAAAGAAATACAATAAAGAAACGAAGGAAAAAAAGAAGTAGAAGCAGCTCAGTTTCCAGTAGTGTTGGATCCAGGTACATTAATTCCTTTACAGTATTCATGAAATGCTGTGAAATTTTGACATACCTAAACAATAAAACTTAGTGTGTTTTTTTCTTAATACTTCCTTTACTATTCCCTATATTGCAGAATGGTAGCTTTGACATGCAAGTCCCTATGATGTGGAAGAGTTTTAAACTTTACTTAGAGCTATCCTAGTGTAAGTGCTTAAAATTCAAATAACTGCTAAATGTGTACAGTAAAACAGCATCGTTAGGATAGTGATGGCATCATGCTTTATCATATAACTATAGTATTTATTGTAAAGATTCACTTTCCAGAAGCTCACAACTTACATGAATTTCCACAGTAAATGCCATATTTTTAACATACTTCATGCAGAGGTGATTGTTTTACTCCCACAATCTCAGACACTAGCATTTAATTTTATTTATTCCTGTAAAATGACAAGGTGGTCATCCAGGATACAAATTGTTACTCCTTTTGCAGCCCTGAAAGGAAGAGGAGATTAATAAAACCTCATCTGAAGGCAGAAACTTCTGCCACTTCATCATCTCCTGCACCTGCACGGTCGACAGCACTGAGACACGCTCCGCCTCAGATGAATGGAAAAGCCGCTGAGGCCGCCTCCCTCGTGCGGACTCGAAGCAACAGGGGGACAACAGATGTGGCTGTCACAGAGCAACCATCCACTTCTTCAGGAGCAAAGCCTTTAACTATAAAGCCTTTAATTACAAAGCCTAATACTACTGCAGGGTCAGGAAAGTCAGGCAAGTTGGGGTGCTTTTGGTTTTGGTTTTCTATTAATTAAGCCATGCATGTTTTTAAAGATAAAACTGGCTCTTTGGAAATCTAGTATCTTTCTCTCAGTTAAGACTAGTTCTGTTTTCAAACTGATGGGCCTTTGAGGCTTTTCAGAGGAAAACTGAACAAGTTAGGCTATGTTATTTTATCTAGGAAGCTTTCTCCCTTTTGGATCACAAGAGTCAAATAATTTGTAGTAGAACATGAATTCCATTTTAGCCCAACAAGATTGAATGTAGTATAATCTACTTAAGTTGATATTTTTTTTTTCTTTTTATCCTTCTAGTACTGGAGAATTCAACCAAACATTCCAAGAACCAGAATATTGTATCAAACCCTTCCCCATCTGATTACAGTCATAACACTAGGAATAACTCCACGAAAGAAAATCCTGAGAAAGAGAAGCAAATCAAGCGCAAAGTAAAATCTTCCACTGTTAATCCACAAGGTACGAAATTTCTCTGGAACTTCCTCCCCACCCGCAGAGTTATTGATGTAGTGACTGTAGTGTTGTACTTTAGTTGTGGTAATTTGGGAGTAGGGAAATTAGAGTGCATTATGATTTAGCAGAATAGGGAAATCTAACAAAACAACTCAGTCACCATTAGTTTCCTTCTTGATGAATTAGCACAGTTTTGACCACTCTTAACACCATTTCCGTGGTGTGATAACTGTCGTTTAGATGATTTTGAGATGTTAACATCTCAAACTTGTACCTTAATTTAAATTATTACAAATGTCATGTTAAAAGTTTCTAAATTCCAAAGCAGACTTCTGCATGGTCACACTTTAAATCTGTGGGTTGTATTTGGGTCAGTAACACTGAGTGTGATGACATTCTGCGCAGCAGCAAGCATAAGGATCAGAGGACCCCAGCTGCAAATTCATTCTTTCATTTTTTGGCGCAGCAAAAAAGCCTATGCAGTGTTTACTGCTTCTATTTAGTATATTTGAATGGCCTGCTTGGACCTAGTTCATGAAATCCCTGAGTGAGCTTGCCTGGTCTTTTGATGTCAGAATACCTTAAAATTCAAAGCTTCTGTGGAGGCTGAAATAAGATCTCCTAGTCAGAAAGCTTTCCTGTTTATGAATGAGCTTTGAACTGTTCATAAGATGCTTGAAGCAGGTAGATCCACTAAACATCTTTTCTTGAAAATGGGGACACAGTAGTCTGCAAATTGGGTCCCATCTAATTAATCTGCCTACTCCTTGTAGTCCTCTCCCCTAGGAGTTTTTTCTTATTCATCCATGCTTCTGAAAAAGTAGCTCTTGGTCTGATAAGTGAAATCATCTGTCCATTGCTTGTAAGCTTTCTCACAAGGGCCCCAGCTGTTCCCACATTGCATGGCTCAATATGCAGCTGTTACAGGATGGGATGTCAGGGATTTCTGAATGTTGTTGACATGGTCCTGTCTCCTTACATCCACCCATAGGACAGAGGAGGCCTGTGCTTTTAGTGCACGATGGTGCACATTCAAACACAGCAGAAGCTGTGTGTGGGTGTTTCATGAAAGGGCTGCAGGAACTACCATGCTGGCTATGAGCCTGTTCTTGGCCATATTTTAGGCAAGGGTGTGGTGTCAGAACATCTTTCTAAGAGGTCCAGTGACGTGCCCCTCTGAAAAAGTTGATTACCCCTCACATAATGAAAACTCATACCCTGTAAAAGCAAGTACATACCTCTCCAAGCAAGTACATTCTACTGTCTGTTAGTGTGAGAAATCTGTACAAATTTGATACAAAAGATGGTACCTCAGGTTGAAAGAAAATCTTTATTTCTCCAGAGATGACTTACTGTGCAGCATTCCCAATCCTTGCACCATTCCCAATGCTTCTTGAGAAACCTTTTGCTGTTGCAGATACAAAACAGGAGTTCTGTCCACTGGTGTTGTATCATTTGAGAAAAACCCTTCAGCTCTTCCCTTTTTTCCCTTCTTTCCCCCCGGCCCCACATTTTTCCTGGCTTTTTTTGTTTCTTGGGGTTTTTTTTCCTTGCAGCTACCATGTGCTAAATCCAACTAGAAGTTAATCCTCATTCCATTGTAGAATGAAACTCTCTGAGCTCAACTTTGGGTTTCTTAGATTTTGACAGATTGGCAATCACTGTGAATCCATTCAGATATTTTAGTAAGAGTTTTATTAAGGCAGTGTGAAAATGAATGTAAATGCAAGTCTGTTATGTGACGTGTACATTTCTGTACCATTTCTTTACAGCAGATTGCAAGAATAATGCTTTGGCATCAGGAAGCATTCAGGTAAATGGACATGGAGGACAGCCTTTGAAACCTCCAGTTAAAAGAGGTCCTGGACGTAAGCCCAAGGTGGAGACTAATAACAGTAGCTGTGAAGTGGTGGTGCACAAGAAAAGAGGCAGGAAACCAAAAAAGCTACAAACTGTTGAACAGCAAAAGGTTGCAGAGCAGAATACAATCCAGACCACAAGGGATATACCAGAGGAAGCCTCTGTTTCTACTGCATGCAATTCTCTTTCTGAAAATAATGTGAAGGAAGACTTGTTACAAAGAAAAGGCCGAGGGGGTAGAAAGCCAAAAAGGAAGATAAAGAGTCGCCAGCCAGGCTCAGACCTCTTAGCTCCTGCAAATGTTAAAATGCAAACAAGAAGCAGGAGGAAAAAGACACACGAGCCTATGGAGGAGGGTTCTGAAGACCTTAAAGATTCTGAACCTCACATGAGAACTAGAAACCAGGGTAGGAGGACAGCCTTTTACAATGAAGATGACTCTGAGGAAGAGCAAAGGCAGCTATTGTTTGAAGACACCTCCTTAACTTTTGGAACTTCAAGCAGAGGCAGAGTCCGAAAGTTGACTGAAAAAGCAAAAGCTAATTTAATTGGTTGGTAATTTTTACCAAGGGTTTTACTTCAGAATGCTATGAAGCAGGTACAGTTAAGGAACAGCAGAACTTCTGCTTCCCTGCTGCTATTATGGGTTAGAAGAGTATGTTCTGATTTGAGGAGAAAAATTTAGCAAAATGATAAACTGAAAGAACATTCTTTGAAAGAAATATATATTTTAAACTTTTGCTATTTATTACCCTCCAAATAGGTTATACATTTCAACAGTCATTTTGTTCACAGTTGAGAATAATTGAAGCAATTTCTGACTGACGTACAGAGTTCAGAGCTACTCTGCTCAAGTAGTATGTAATATCTCTACACAATTGAAAAAAGGTAATAGAACTTTTAATTGCCACAAATTGAAAACAGAAATCTATTTTTGACCAAGCAAGGTACACTTGGATTGTAAAATCAAGTCGCCTAGGAAGGCAGACTTTGGCAAAAAGTGGCAGTAAATTCACTTGCATTTCTATTAAATAATAAAATACCAAACTTTGCTAATCTGAAAAAGTTTAATTTCAGTTGTGATGGAATGTTCAGCTGCAAAAGAAGCCTAGCACAGGCCATTGTTTATCCAAGTTCTGCCAAACATAGCAAAAATGTAATCACAAATATATATATCCACATTGGAAAAAGTTTGACTAATGTCTAATTTTTCAGACCTTGATTCTTGTATCAATCACTAAATCTCTGTTTATTGTGCCAAAGACTGAGAATCAGTGCAGTGGAAAACCTTTTTTTCTTTTTGAGTGTCAGTACAGCATACCATTTGCAGTGATAAAAGCTGTGTCTTGTTTTAAATAGTAAGTTGTTAACATTGTTCTGAAATGTATCCTTTTTGGTACTTCTGGTAGAAAATAATGCACTGGTGGGGTCCTTTGACAGAGATGTTTTAGTCTAAATGTATAATTGGTTAAAGGATTCAAGGAAATTACAGGACAGGTATGGAATTATGATGTTTACTTTCTGATCCAGATTGATTGTTGTTTCTACAACTTTAGACATGCTTGAGAGGCTGAAATGACCTACAAAGAATAGTGTATGTGTATATATTAATATATACATAAACACCTATGTCTAAAATATTACCCAGGTATAAATTTTTTTCAGGATTTTTTAGATAGCACTAGAATTGAAAATTTTAAATGTCATACTTTATAGTTTAATTTTAAGGGGAAGATTGGTTATTTTCAATTATTAGGGTTAAAAGGCCAAATCACTTTTTATGCAATCATGTTTTATACAGTGGTCTCATTGCACATTGTGTTTTTCTGCACTTTTTATGGTATATCACGCTGACATGCGTCAACATACACCCTAAAGAAAAATTCCATTTAATGATTGTGCCTTGTATTCTATTATTTCTTGCATCCTTACTAAAATTAAGTTGTCTATTGTAAATGATAACTATATGACTTAGGGGAATGTATTGTTATATGTACTGCTCTGGAAAAGAAAAGCAGTTATTTATTTGTTTATGGTACATTTAGTTATTTTATACCTTTACAAACAAACCTTAATACCATTTTCTATCACTTAAAAAAAGTATTGTCCAGTTTCAAGGAAAAAAATACATAAGTAATGGTATTTACTGAGATCTGGTATGGTACAAAAATGTAACCAAAATTTTCTGGTTATACTTTTTTTGTTTTTACACATCCTCTGCAATGTCTGGAAGACATGCAGAATTAAGATCTTAAATTTGCACAGATTCTGTATATGTATTCGAGGCCTGATTCTTCACACTTTATTTTCTTACAAAAAAAAAAGGCCTAAAAGTTTGAAGAAAGAATATTGGTATTTTCCACCAAGAGTAATATAAATATACTACTGTGGATAGCAGACGAGTATCCACCATACCTAATTTTAGGTAGTTCATTTTGCTACAAAAAATGGCTGAGATATTTTCCAGACTCTCTGTGAATTGTTATGGATTTCAATTTGGGGCCAGGGATTAGTTTGCATTTGATTTGTTGGTGTATTTATTTGTTCTAACAAGTATTTCTTTATCATCTGATTAAAATGGAGTCACTAAACATGTGGTAAAATAACAAGCTACGTTTGTACAGTTGCAATACAGCTTCACAATTCAAAACTGATTGATCCTACTTGTTAATTTTGTCTAATCTCACTGATGAAGGCAATCATTTGAAAATGTGTAATTTCCTGATGTTATCTGCATTGTAATATATAAAATAGATTATATCTAAAATTCATCTTCTGTATTTACTCCGTTTGTAATAATGTTTTATATGGCATGTTTATGTATATATTTATATATCAAAGATACCTTGTGTGTAAGTTTTGGAGACTGAAATAATCTGTGTTCCCTTAACAGCAGGGAGAGGAGTGTGCATCTTAATTTTACAAGGGTAGAAGGCCTTACCTGCAGAACATGGGTACTGCTTCCCACCCAGTAATATTGGTGACTTTAGCCAGTAACTTTTTGATTCTTATTAGACACATTAATGTTTTTCCTTTAAAAATAAACTGTTGATAATTTGGGTCAATTTTTTATAGAAGCAATGCTAAACATTTATTAGAAATCAATACCAGATTTATTTAAAATTTATATTTCTTATAATTTAATTTCACTAGGTTGCAAACTTTATGAGACTTTAGTCACCATCAGACTGTATTTTGGTTGGGGAAAAACTTATTATTTGAGGTGGTTGTGAGATACTGTATCAATACAGAAAAAGAGCTTTTGATTACAGAGTCTTAGATTTTTAAATGTGAGCAATAAATTATTGGTCAGTGTTCTGAAATAATTTAAGATCTATAGTTATGCATGTTTTATAATGCCATCTCAAGTACCTAACAACTGGTTCAGAAAATTGAGTATCAAAACCTCATGTGACTGTTTTACATTTGCATTGTAAATAACATAGCTTCATAGCCACATACATGCAAATGACCTGGCAGCAATTAACTCAGTTTTATTCATTAAATTCGTTTATATTTGACATAGATATGAGGATACTGTTCTGGTACTTCTATGCTATACTGGGAAACGTTAAAATTGGTATTTGCTGCTGAGTGGTACCTGGATAACAGTGTGTTAATTGCCAGTGAGGAAATACTTCTGCTTCTGTCATATGTGTGCTCTAAATGTTTAACAGGAATCATTGTGCCTGTGCCTTCATACTTAACAACTCTTTACCACTCTGTTTCTGTTGTTAGTGTGTTCTCTGGGAACTGAACTGAAATCTTACCACTGTAGTGTTCATTATTATTGTCAATATTGAACTAGAGCTCTTTGTCACTCAGCAGTGACCAGTGATGCAACTTCACAGAGAAATGTCTTCCTCCAGTGATTCGACTGCTGTGATAAAGATTTACAGATGTTTATTTGTACAGTGTCCAGTTTGTACCTGTGATCAGTTTGTTGATAGACTTGTAAGATTGAGTTGGTTGAGTTAAATATTACTATGGCTTAATATTTGTAAAGCTATTAATTGATGAAGGACCCTGATGCAGCACGTATAGATATTAATATCTATTAAAAAATAAATTGTAGTGTAGAGACAGTTTATTCACTATACTGCTGTACAAATATTTTTAAGTACCAATTCTGTGCCAGAGGCTTTTGTCTTACCAAAAAAAGGACTACATGCAACACAAAAAATAGTCTGTCCATTCAGTAATTTCAAGCTTGTTAGGATTTTTGCACTGCATTTTAAAATATTTTGCTCACATTTGTTGGATCAAGGACTACAAGTAAATGCTTTAGTGTGTAATTTGAATTTAGGCACATGTTAAATAGTTGATTGGTTCTATAAAAGCAATAGGCTTAACTGGATGGGACCCCTTTCACCCTGTATTTATATAGTAGATTGGAGGTGAGAGGTTTTTAAACTCACTTTCATCAATATTCACATTTTATTTGTAGCATGTGAATCTTGCTGAGGTAATTTTAACATCACTGGTCAATTAAAATATACCCATACCACAATATTTACACTGTGTCCCGAGTCCTTACCTTATTCTAAAATAGTATGTTTTTGTTGACTGTCAACAAAAGTAGATTGTCAAACGTTTTTCTTTTAGCGTTTTTTTAACAGTGTTATAAAATCTTTAATTATAACTCTGCTACAGTGCTGTGATAGAAAAGGTAGAGGGTTTTGAAACCTCACCTAGAAACAGCAAAAGCTCATTTTCTGTTTACGACCTAAATGAAGACAAATGAACTGTGTAAAATGAGTATATATTTTCTTTTATCCCTGAAGTTCTTGTACCAGTTTGGTTTCCAAGGGGACCTAGATATTCAACTGATAAAAGGGCTGTTAGTTTTCTGCTGTAAATTCCTGTATATACTTGTTTTTTCGTATGCAGAGGAAAGTGTATTACATTTCATAAATCTGGTCAAGGCTTGACAATGTGTTTCAAATAACAAATCTGGCATTGACAGCTTACATAGCTTCTTGTTTTTGAATTGTGAATACAGCTTGCTGACTTTTATGATGTCTGGGGGAAATCAGCAGGTAGCATTTAGACCAGAGCTAACCTCCAGGTGCTCTTGTGTTTCTGCTGGATTTAATGCGGGAATTCGCCATGTCACTTTTACAGTGTGTTAGAGAAGGAAACATGCCAGGAAGACAGATTAAAAGACATCTTAAATTGCAGAAAAAGGTGATTAGCTGCTTCCCCCTCACCACCTCCCCCGCCTTTTCCCAAGGTTCTAACAGCCTCAAGGCACTCTAGAAAGAAACCTTATACGCTGCAATAAAATAAGGGTGAATAAATTTAGCTTTTAGGAGATAAGTAGTGAGACAAGTAGTCATTTGGGTCCTTTTTAATGCAGATAAATACATCAGGAAATTCACTTCAAATAATACAAACAATACATTTTAGGGAGGGAAAGTAGTACTATACTATGAATTTCTACACTGAAAGAACAAAGAATGAGGTCACACAAATTAGGAGTAGAAAGAAATAGAAGTACCTGTCATGTACTGTGTGATGTACATGTACTGTTTTGTGCTTACAACTGTGCAGGTTGGTTTGCTAATGCATTGAGACCATACAGAAGTTACATTTTTGGACCATACTAAAACTGCAGAAGTGTGGTGGACAACTGGATAATGATCATGCGTGAATTAAATTCTGTCATAATGTTTCAATATGTATAGAATGGAGCTCAACTTCAAGTAAATTACCTAGAAAGGTTAATTTTAAAACTGACAGATTTTCAGATTAAAAATTACACTTATTTTGTACAGAATTATGTAAAACACAAATCTGTTGTATGTAATGAGTAACAGTTTTGAAAACTATAATTCTTTAGCTTTATCAAGGCTTTTTTCCTTCCAGAAATCTAGATTATCATGTTATATATAACCTGAAGTATCTCACCAGGATAACAGTGCCCTTTCTTTTTGTACATATGGATTGGAAATTTCTTTACTGTTATGTGGACACTTTCTATGTTAGTTTTGATGCATAATACTTTGAATCCTTTTATACAAACTAGAATGTATGTGTAAGAATTACTGTCACTGCAATGTAGTAACTACAAACTTATTTTTAAATAAATAGAAAACATGTTTTTCTAAGCTGTCCAACAGTGTTTGTTTCTATCTGGTAATTTACTGTGCTATGGGATGATTGGTTGTGTGTTTTTCAGAACTCCTTAAATTCAGCTCCTCTTGATTCCCTGTGGAATATGGAATAGCTGTTTCTGGTAGTATGGTATAGTGGGTAAGTGGGAACAGACAAAACTGGAACCGGAGCACTCTCTGACTCTGAAGAGAGATCAGAATTTGCTATTTGGTAGGGGTTTTCACTAAGCCCTGCAGTTCAAGAGGCAATATAAAGGCAGTAGCATCTGACACTGAAGACACCTCGTTGAGTCCTCTTAGCTCACTTCCATGTGTGCACCAGGGCACCTGCCTCTAACCCTCCAGGAAGCCCTCCCTGTTCAGGTGACAACTGTTTGTACCAGAGCTATGTCCAATCCAGGGAAATCTCTGCTCCCAGCAGCTCTAGAAGACACTAGAAACACTTAAGCAGAGAGGATCCCCTGCCTCTCTCCTGCAGATTACTGTCTGCAGCCTAGCTGCCCTGAGTGGGTGATGCAAGGAAAAGTCAACATCGGATGTGTTTTCACAAAACTGCAGGGTTGGTTTGTTTATATGTTCATTTTTCTGTTCAATAGATGCAAGAAAAAAGAATTGTGGATTCTGTTTAATTTCACGTTATTTGCTTTATCAGATGATCTTTTCCTTAAGTTCCTTACCTGAAAACCCAAGGAAGTGATGGAAGAGAGACTCACTCAGATGCAGGTATGTGTGCCTCTGGGTGACTGGAATGTGGAATGGTCACAGTGGAATCAATTGAGTTCCCTGTGACTTTCCAGACTCCATGTAAAGTCTGGCAAAAGCAAGACTTGTTTTAACAACTGAGGAAAAATCTCTGTCCCAAGCGTGTGAGTTTTGCTCATTGGCGCATTCTGCTTGGAGAAAATAATTTAAGAATACTGAACATATGACACACTTTGGTGCTGCTGTTATGTCCTGGAGGTGGTAGTTCTGTTGAATGTACATTTCCAGAATTACAGCACAACAGTAATAGTGGTGTGCTCATCCAAGCATAAGCCACTCCAGGTCCAGGGTTTTAGTTTTGTTACTGAGAATAGTCTTAAGAAGTTAATAGCATTTCCTTTGTTTTGAAAATATCTAAAAATATTTTTCTATGTAACTCTGTACAGAATCCTTAAAATACAATTGTATCCCTGTTCCCATTTCTGTGACAGGTATCTTTTGGAAACCTACTGTAGTTCTTTCATTTTGTGTAGAAATCAAGACTTTGCTTCGTATTAACAGATGATGTGAAATGTTGGTACCTGACAATGCTGTTGGTGCATGTGCTGATTTTAACACCAGCAGGAAATTTAACTCCAAACAAGCCACACCCCAGCCCCTGCCCCTTCCAGTAAAGGAGGGACAAAAGAGGAGAGATATGGGAAGAGATAACAACTTACTGAAACACGAAATGATGGAATAAGACACCCACAGTACAATACAAAAAGAGACAGTGTTTTACCCACAGAAAGGTATTCACCACCAGGAACAAGAACAAAGGTGGCGGTGAACACTTCCTGTGGTTGTGTCCATGTTGTTTTTCCAGACAAAGGCAATAGGATGATCATTCCTGCATGTTGCCCACATGATAGTCAAGAAACAAAGGCAGTGTGGTGAGGTAGCTCCCAGGGCTAACATTTCCCAACCAAAAATAATGGAAAACAGTGATAGACAACCCTCCCTGGAAGCCGAGTCATCTGAGTAGGGGATGCTCTGCTGGGCTCAGTTCTGTGCAAGTGCCTTTGCTGCTGCTCCCAATGCTCCTGTACACCAGGGCAGGGGAGGATGGTCCCATTGGGATGCTGGCTTCATGCTGTCCCTGATCACAGTCCCTGCAGTGCCACGCATGGGAGCCACGCCACAGCCTCGCCTCAGCACCGTGTCCCAGAAAAGTATCCCAGGATGGAGTCCGTGGATCCTTTGCTGTCACCCTCCTGCTGAAGCCGGAGAGGCAAAAGCGGCCAACTTCCAGTAAGGGTGCCTGGCTTTTCCTGCTGAGCCCAGGTCCAGGCGATGCAGTGTGCCATACAGAATAACAACTTGGTCACACCCACACGGCTAACCCCTCTAAGCAGGACAGACCTTAATGCTCACTAAACAAAGGAAATTGTGTGGTTGTTGAAGTCCACCATTTTACTTTCAAAGTGAAAAGTTTTTGTGCCAAAGTCAGTTCACTGCTCTAGCCATCAATATGAGCTTTGCAAAAAATGTTTGTCACTTTTTCCAAAGATAAATGAGCAAAGTGTAATGCCTTTAAAAATTAATCAATGTTGCTAGTTGAAGCAAATGTGAAAATAAGGCAAGTGCCAGCAAGCAATGGACAATGTGACTGGAATAAATAGCATAAAGTTGAGTTACTGTAAAACAAATTATAATGCAAAATATAATTTTTGTGGCTTTTACTACTGTTAACAGGAAACTCAAAGCCCAAAACATCTGGTTGTTTTTCTAGCTCAGAGAAATATTGTGCTAAGAAATCTTTGCAAGAGGCTTAATTTACTTTTTGAAAGGGCTGTAGTGAGAATTTAGAAATCTTCTCTTATACTTTGAAATCTGTGTGAGTGCTGAAGGGATGACAGGGTAGAGAACTTGGGAATGATATTCCTACTCTGGTAACAGCCATACAAACTTCCTTCATGCTTCCTTTTCTTGTCTCTGAAATGAAAAGATTTTACCTAAACTTGGTCTGTTGGCCTTTCATTTTACTTTAGCTAGATACATAAACACACAAAAAAAAAAACCAACCAAAAAGAAAAAACCAAAACAAAACAAACCCCACGAAAAACCAAGGAGGAAGCAAGAGGCAGGTAACAAACTCATTCAGCATCAAATTTCTGCAGAAGCCTATTCCTAGAGGTACTGACTTCAAACAATGTTAGCATTCATGAGCCAGGCAACCTCAGCTGTTAATTTGTGTTTTGTCTCAGATCTTGGAATCTGACTTTGAACAAGGATATTCAAAATAATAAAGACAGAACTTAGAATGCAAACCTGGTTAGAATCTGATTAAAATATTAGAAAGAATTACTGTGTTTGTATTCTGTAGCAGAGAAATCTAGTGGGGTTATTTTTCTGAAATTTGAGCACCTTATTCAAAACTTGAATTCTCTGAACTCTTAAAGAAGATGGAGTAAGCTTCCATGAACTGCTAAGAAATGGAATTCAGCTGTCAAAAACTTTTAAAAAAGAGCTACTTAGAAGTCCTTAATTAATGATCACCTCTCAATACACTGTCTATTTTTACCCAGCTAAAATCTCAACATGAGGAGCTGGGTAGATGTGCAGTCTGTACTGTTGCTGTCCTTCATTGACACCAATTAGTCTGCATACACAAGTACATGGGGAAAGATGAAATATCTGGAACTCAAAACATTTATGCTGTTTGATGCTTGTAAAATGATTGAGGCTGTAAAATGTGTGCCAATTAAACTCTTCTGATAAATAAAGTTTACAAGGGAAATCAGTGGTTAAGTTGTTTAGGAAAAATTACTAGAAAATTCACATAAGCATTGTCTTAAGAAAGGGCAGATCATCTGAAATTGTGTTATGGTCAGGATTGTTTCTTTTTTCTTGCATGCTAATTTATGAAGTTGTAATTTTCCTCTGGCTTTGGCCTCTTTGCCCACCCCTGTGTCATGACAGAGCACACAGGGCTGGTTTCTTTCTGGCTCTTGCACTGAAGATCTCTGCTTAAGCACGTGGGGAGTAGCCTGTTTTGTAAAAGAAGCATCTTCATCTTGCAATTTGGTTTACTTTGTGTTAAGAATATGTCTTAATGTTTGGGTAGTAATAAGTTGCTTGAGTCACACTAAACCCTTCAGCCTCCCTGAGGTAGGATGAGGTGTTTACATGGCTCCTGAGGTTTTGCTCAAGGGAGCTGGTAGGTCCCAGAATTTACTGCAGCCTGGGATTGGTGATGCAAACACAGCCATGATGTCCCCAACGAGGACATCCTGTTCTCCTTGGGGTGGGCTGTGCGAGGCAAATGATCTAGCTGAAGGTGTCTCTGCTTATTTCAGGGGGGGTGGATTAGGTGCCCTTGAAAAGGTCCCTTCTAACTCAAACCCTCTATGATTCTATGATTTAAAAACTATTTTTCTTAGGTAGAATTTGTATTTCTAGTGTAGGCTAGTATTCATGTGAGTTTTCAATTGGGCATTCCTGTCATGTTGCACAGGTTTAAATCCATCAACAAAATTCCACCCTAGGCCTGGGCCCTTAGTTCCCACATGTTCACTAGGTATGGCTTGGTAACATTTTTGGTTTTTTCAGAGTCTCGCCCTTTGGAGAGCTGTGCTCAGTGAGAAGTGATGGCTAGAGCATTTCCTTTCTCTTGGTAAGTCACAACGTTTGCCACTGATGAATTTCTCTTCTTGTCTATAATGTTCCCATTGCTCCAATCTCTCTGGATCATTTGCAGATGGAGTCTGCCTCCTGTTTGCTCCCACTCTGATCTGGGTGCCATCAGCAAAACTGGTTGCAGTTGAATTTACACCACAGCAATGCGTGACACAGACGAGGCTCATGGCCGGGTTTGACCCCCCTGCAGCAGCCCAGCAGGGGCAGCCCCGGAGTTCCTGTGCTATGGAAACCACTGAGGGCGCTCCTGCTTCAGCTGTGCCGGCATCCAGCTGTGCCAATGCCGGGCCAGGGGCCGCACCAGGAGCTCTCTGAAGTACCAACAGCGTTGTGAGAGGCAGGACATGAGGCTGGGCTACAGGGTGACGACACATTTTGCATAAACATCACATGAAAGAACAACCACCGGACTTCTATTCAGAGCTGGTTCAAGCCACTTGTTCATCCGCATTCACAGAAAAAAATACCTAGGTAAGGAAGTTGAAGATGTTACTTTCTTTAAGTTAGTCTGAAGAAATAACTTAGACCTTTTTATTTCTTTATTTTAATCTCTCTAAAACTGTCGGGCTGTAAAGTCCATGCGGGTGTTTGTTGCGTTTTGAGATTAAGAAATCCTTCTGCCCTGATAGCTTTTTGTGCGAGGGAAAGCCGAGAGCAGGGGGCAACTTCCCAACCCGGCTGAGAGCCTGGCCCGGGTTCAGGCTCGGCGCTCGCCTCTCTGGGCTCCTTTAGGGCGTTGTTGTTCGGCCCCACCTGCCGCCCGTGGGCGCGCAGCCGAGCCGAGCCGGGCCGGGCCGGGTGAGGGGCCGGGAGCGGCGCTCACCGGGAGCCGGGACAGGAGCAGAGGCGCTGCCGGCTCGGGGCTGCTGCGGCTCGGTCCCCGCTCGGGGGCTGCAGGCACAGAGCGCTTCTTGCGGGCGTTCGGGTGCCTCCAAACATGCACAAAAATGTTTTGATTCGGGCTAACTCGCTATATGCTACCGCATCCTTTCTGTCTGGGGGACGCGGCTGCTCAAAATGCCGATTTTAGAGACAGGAGGAAGATGCGCAGCGGCAGAAGTTGCGCTGCCCTACTGTGTAAGTGCAGAGGGCAGCGCGGCGGCGACCCCCGGGTCCTGTCCAGCCCCCCGGCCTCGCAGCGTGCTCGTGGCTATTTGGCTGAACTGTGACTCTTCCTCCCCCCACAACACACAAGGCTAAACAAGTACTCTACAGCTGCTGATAACGTCTAAAAGGCGATTAGGAGACTTTTTTGTCTTTATTGGTGGCTCTAAAGCAGATGATGCAGAAGTTAAAAATACAGTTTGTAGTAAGGCTTCATCACACATTAAGATGTTTCCATATCCCTTATAATATTCTTTGAACTTCCTTTGGCATTGTTTTGTGATCTTGACTGCTTTTGTTGGGCAGTTTTCATAAATCTACCTCCCCATGTGCACATATGCTGTGTATATTACAGTAACCCAAATTATTTTGCATATTACATAAATTAGGAGCAGCTGTTGCAGCTCCTGGAGAACAGAGTGGGTGAATGCTGCAGTAAAACCGGGTACTCTGAGAACACCTGTGTAAAAGACACAAGTCTCAAATTTCAGCCCGACCTAGTTCTGATTTGAAGAAACCTCACAGATGTAAAGACAGTCCTCAGGTGAAGGTGAATATCTTGATGGTTTGGGAAAGAAGGGAAGAGCCATGAATATGCACTGGTATGGTGGTTCAGGTGCCTATGGGAATGAGAGGTGATGTCAAATCCTTTTCTAATCTAGTGGTGGGACCGTGGCACATTATCAGCCTGGTACAGTGCTGTAAGTGCCTTCAGCCTGAAAGAAAAACCCCTTAGTTCTGTCAGATGTGCAATTATCACTGAATGCAAACAGATTATTTTTGAGGCCATCAATCTGGTATGCCAGACATGTTTAATGCACTCAATCAGATGACAAAGCACCACAACAAATTTGGTTCATGGACAGCAGCTTTTTACTGCAAATTGGACAACCATACAAATTCCCAGTTCCTTTTTTCTTTTTTTCCCCTTCTGTTTACAGACAAAAGAGATGCCTGTATAAATCTTAAAAGCAGGTTTTTGCTGTCTTGTGTACTTTAGTCTTCTATTAGCTTCTGTAAGTACCATGAAATTTAATGCAGTTAAAGTGGCCTAAATTAAGTGTGCTCCAGCTGTAACCAAAATGCCTGAGTACAGATTGTACATAATGTTGTGAACCAGCAAAGCAACCTGAAAGAAACTGAAGTTCTACACAACTAGGAAAGCTCACAGCTACATATTTTATCTCTTTTTAAAATTTTTCTCTTCCTCTTTTCAGAGTAGGGAGCAGTGAAGTGTCGTTGCCGAAACTTCCTGTTGGAATGCCTCACATCAATGCAGCTGCAGCTCTGCAGATTTCCATGCTGCTCTTCGCTCTTCCTGCACAGTATTTCATATCTCAGTGGTACGGAACGGACTCTGCCGAGCGTATGCAAATAACAGAAAGGTTGTAAGACTCCCCTTGCCTACTGCAGTTATTTGTAAGAGAGTTCTCTTTCTCATCCCCAATGACACTTTGTCCCGGAAAGCTGAAGTGTGGGTGGATTGGCTACTCCTATACAAAACCAACATTTTAATCACACCTCAGGCATTTTTGTTGCTTCATATGACTGTATTTAGTTTCAAAATTCAAATAGCAATTGTTGATTTCTTCACACAAAAATCTTATTAATCTGCATGAGTGCCTTAACCTCATTCTTTTTTGGGACGTTCCAATATATGTTACTAAGGGTTATGTCCCTTTCAAAAGATGACAATTAAGTGTTTGATTAAGTAACGTTAGTTCTGATTTTCCATCACCTTTTGACATTTACTGTTATAAAATATTTTCTTGCATAGTATGACTCAGTACAGACTCTTAACCAACAAAATTCAATTGCAGTACATTACTTAAGGCAGTGACAATGATAAGATCTAAGTAAGGAGTGCCATTTTGTCTATGACTTAAAAGAAGCAGTGTATTGACAGAATCCCACACACATATCTCCAAATAAAAAGTGGAGACTATTACATCAGATCCAAATTTTTGATAGTGGTGTCCATTGGCAAAGACTGGCATCTTGAAATGGACCATGCAAAGAGAGACTCAGCTGTACATGTGGCCTGTGCAGTGTGCTGGCTGTGTGGTTCATCTGTGGAATTCCAGTGCATGAAGCAGGAAGAGCAAAAGATTGGTCTGATGAAAAGAGAACTAAGCTTGGCTTATGCATAAAGAGCCAGAGCGAAATAATTTTCAGGCCTCATGGAATGAGTCAACCACTTATTATTTAGATTTATGCAAAAACCTGTAGGCTTTTTTAATAGTATTTTGATTATGTACACCATTTTAAAAATATCTCACGCTCTCTATTCTCAAATAACAGTTGAAGCTGCAGAATCTGAATGTAATTTAACAATTCCTATGGTCCAAGTACAGGAAGAAAGCAGTCTTGTAATGAAAAATGGTATTTTCCAAAATTTACATATGGTTTTCTGGTACAAGTGATGACTGAAAGAATATTCATTTTCAGTGTTGATATTAATCTTGAGGAGAAATTGTTCATGGTCACTGACCCTTTCTTTCTCTTTGCTACAGAAGTGAAACTTCAAAGCTTAAATATTAAAAACCTATATAAGAATACTAGAGAAGGTTTTAAAAACAGTATGATGACCATTTTTACTCCTAAAGGATAACTGGCTCTTGGAGCATCTCAACAAGATCTTACTTGAGTCTGGATGTGTGGGCAGATGGCTTAAAGCTGTGGCTCTCAAAGACAAGGTAGGGTGTTACTGTCTGCACCTAGGAGATTTCAGCCATGGTCTGCTCTGAGCAGGAAGGTGTGCTGTGGGGGAAGTAAGTGACAAAGAGGAAATATCTCTCATTTGCTTCTCAGACTGATCTGGAACTTTCTACACAAACATCAAAACTGAACTCAATGTGAAACTAAACATAACTCATGCCAGTAATTCTGTACATGTTATCATCAAAATTTGTCTGATTCTGAAGGCAGAACAATTAGCCAAATTAATGACTGTAAGCAACTACGTTTGTAGGATCAGATGCTTTAGCAGTGGATGGATATCTTATGCTCGATATTGTATTTCAAAAAAATCTGAATTGGGAATCACAGACAGAAAATCTGCGGGTTAAGAAGTAGTGAAATTTTGATTATTGGTCATGTAACAACGATTGGTCTAAAAAAGTAAAATTCTATCCATTCATACATACACACCATTTTAATTTAAGAAGACTTCGTGGACTTCTTTCGGTTTGTTGATGGGCTTATTTGTGAGATTTAATTCATGTACAGTAGAAATACTCCAAAGGTTTTACTTTGTATGGACCTTCAAAGGTCCTTTATTCTTGATCCATGTACAATAATCAAAGGTGGCAGGTCCTCTGAACTGTGGAAGATCCTGACTTAGTTTTGTTTCCAGCAAAAGCTAGGGGAATGGCCTATGAATGGAATCAAAACCTGTGCTCTTCTAAGGTTCACCATAAATTGCTTCTCAACTTCGTGGAAAGCTCCATGCATATCTAAAATAAAGCATGCAAAGATCAAATGATCCATTGATTATTGGTATATAGTTGGATTATTTGTATATAGTTTGCGTATAGTATATTGTCTGTGTCTTCTGAATATTTTATAAAGAATTGGTTGTCCTAGAAATAATGTCATTTGAGACCTTCTATATTAGCTGCTGTTTTAACTTTGCCAATTGCTCTTTCTGTTAAGAGGTACTTGTCAGCCTTAAGTCTTTCTACATATTTGAGCTAAACCAAACTTTTGTAAAAACATTGTTTGCGCAGGAACCTGCTCTCACTTTCCTCCAGGCAGGGTGAAGGGAGTAAGACTGAAAGGCACCATCAAAGAGGAAGGAGACTAGGACAACCTGTAGTTCTTTGGCACTAATGGTTTGCTGGCTAGTATGGACGCAGAATGTTACCCAAACTCCTCTGTTCATAGACGGCTGCTGCTACATTGCCAGCAGAAGGAAATGTTCCATATTCTCATTGTTTTTTTACAATTTCTCTTTATCACTATAGCAATGAAAACTGTTAGCCATTTCCCCTTTCTAAACATGTCCGTCTCCTACTGCCAACCTTTTACACTCAGATGAAATTCAGTCTAGTGCAGAAGGAAAAGCTACACCTACTGCAGCCTTAGGCAGGGACTCATCGCCAGACACCTTGTCCATACCAGTATAAATCAATTTTAAAAGACTTTACAAAAGATACTGAAGAATCACACTGTAAGAATGCAGAGCAGTGTTTGCTCACCTCTATAAAATCAGTGGGTTTCCTCTGATATAAAAATTCTAATGCAACTGTAGAGTAACATATTCAAAGAAATTAGATTCATTCTCTTTTTTTCCTGTTGGAACAAATTCCTTTTTCTTGTATATTCCTTAAAACTCATGCAGGCTTCAAACTGTAGAGAATTTTGTATCAAAGGCTTTGCAGTATCCCACTTAGGATAATTAACCTTCTGATTATTATTAAAACTCAGCTTCTAAAGAACTTGTTTGTATGTTGAGTTATTAATTTTACATTTTAGGAATTGGTACTATGGAGAGAACAAAGCTAAAAGTGGTGCCAATGAAGCAAAACCCCATTCTTATCTTGCAGGTATTGAAGTTTTTGCAATCCTTTCATAATTTACTTATGATGTTGTCTATAAGGCTCCTATAGTGGATTTCTTTACTTAATTTGTAAATGGCAGACTGTTTTCCTTTTTTCATCTCTCTAAACATGATTGATAATATTCAGTAAACAAAACAGTAAACATAAAATCCAAGGCCTCTTCCCTGTGTTGTGTAATAGTATCAATATGATGTAACTATATGTATGTATTTTACTGAATACATCAGTGTATGTATTCTGAAGGAAGGAAAAAGAAATAGCTGACCACTTTGTTCCTGGAAAAAAGTTCCTAACCAGACTGAATAGAAGAATTCTGTGACTTAAACTAGCAAAAATAATGTCACAATAGGTTACCACATGTAAGCACTGTAAAATAGTGTATGTAAGGCTTAAGTAACTGTCAATGCACATACGTGTTAATGCTTTCTAAAACTCTGTTAAGATCCCTATGTAATATCAAATGCATGAAAACAGAAAAATTTCTTAGTGGATGTTCCTTTGTAAAATATAGTAATCAATATTCTGGGGGAAAAAAACCAAAGCAACTGTTCTTCTTTAATTCCCCTATTAATCTAATTATCAGTTCTCTTCAGGTAGAAGTCAGTATAATTTCTGTTAAAATGCTTAATATAACTGATCAAACTTTTCTCCTTGCTAAGTCTCTTTCTTTGTTAAATTAGAATCAGCTCATGTTCACAGTCCAAAGCCCGAATATATTAAGTTCTGTGTGGGCCAGGTAGTAATTCACAGATTTGGCTACTCAGGTGTCATTGTTGGATGGGATGTAAAAGCTAACACTCCAGAAGAACAACTACAACCCAGATATCCTCCAGTGAAACAGGTCTGAATGTACTAAACTCTTGCTTTATTAATATATACACAGAATAACTGAGGTTAAAACACCCTCAGAAACTCTGTTACAGACCAACTTCCTGCCATCCTAGTGGGAAATACTCCAGAGTTCTGCATCACCTGTGCAGCTGAGTGGTACCTTTGCTGCTTCTGCACTGTGGTCCCAGTATAGCTTGGCTTTTACACCACTGAGTGGCTAAGCTTTGCTGGTCAGGGCTGTAGTGGACACATCTCAAATTAAAACTACTCACTTTTTAAACACAGTGTTATATTTGAAGTACTAGTGTCAACCTATGTTGTCTGAATGGATTTCTCCTGCTGTGTCACTAAATTTGAGAAGCTGTTAAGTCCTTTATCTGATGCCATCCATAATTGGTGGCATCTTCACTGCACTTAAGAAATGCAAGCAATCCTCTGTGTTTAATTAAGTTTCAGCGAAAAAGCAATGTTTTTGAGGATCTGGTTACTTGGAGTGTAAATCTATTTAGAAACACATTTTTGTTAGAATTCTTAAAGCCTTTGAATTTCTCTTGCTTAAGTCCTTGTATTTGAAAATCAGATGCTAAATCTTTGTTGACAGTGCTAATCTGGTAATGCAGTGCTTCATACTCTGCATGCCACTGACATGCTGCTTAAGTGGCAGGAAGACACTAAGTATTAAGTCAGAAGACTGAAAATGAGGAAAACATGAAAATCTCCACCTATAGCAGAAAATTCATGTTCAGCTGGGAACTGACATTCAGTCACATTTTGTGTGTTTGGTTCCTTCCCTGATGTAGTTTTATCCAACTGTCCCTCATCTTTGGCTTCTAAAACAGCTGCATCCTTGCTTTCTTTTCTCCCCTCAGTAGTGTTATCACCAGCTGAACCCCCAAGAATTTCTTAGCAGACATTGATTCTTTTTATGTACCTTGCATTGTTCTGCTGTCCCAGCCTTGTGTTCATCTTTATTGTTTTAATTTCAAGAGTGATGACAAGAGGTTTAAGCGTCTTTTGCTGGTTTTGAGGTTTAATTGCCTTTGCCTATCATGTCATAAGCACTTTGCAAAATGCCTTCTGATCTTTAGGCTTCAGCTTACTGAGCCTGGTCCTTTGTAAATCCCTCAAAATATCAGCCAGGTTTTCCTTGCCTTCCTCTGACTTCCAGATCTTTATGAAATCACTGAGCAGAGGCCACTGCCTGTTCATTGATTGATACTGATTGCTTCATAAACTCCATCTGTATTCATCAATCCCTTTTTTGTGTTTAGATTGTGGGTTACTTTGGGCAGGAATGTTTATGGATAGCAGCGAATATCATGGCCCATATTCCCTGGCCCAGGATTTGTTTTCATAGGCACTTCTTTGTTGGAAGATTCATGTATATATACACATAGAAGTTGCCTTAGCTCTTTCCAGGGACCATGGTTGTTGGAGGTGGCATTATGTTCTGAACTTGTCTCTTCCTCTCTTGGAGTTTAGCTGTGACTTGTGAAGGAAAAAGGGTGTTAGCAGATCGTCATTGGGCCTATGTACAAAAAAGCAAGGATATTGTAAATCTTGTTTCTTGCAAGGTCTGTGGGAAAAAAAGGTTAATTAAACTCTTGATTCTTAAAAAATGTTTCAGATATCCCAAGAACTTTGTGTGTTGCAGTTCTGATTGCTTTATATTTAATTCTGACATTGGTAAAATCAAAAATGAACTGGCTGTATATATACACACACACACACATATATATATACACATGTATCTCAAGGGGATTTAGGTTCTGTAAGCCCACTGAAAGTTAACTGATTATAATATGTAATCTTTAGTCATCATCTCTCTTTTAGGCTATTTATTTTCTTTCTATTTTTACAGGATCTAAAAGATACTCCTCACTATCGAATTCTAATTAACAAAGCAAATGGATTTGGCAAATCTACAGCTTATGTTTCTGAGGAAGAGATAACAGTTATTATGGGATTAGAGGTAGTATTTATTTTTATTCAACTGCAACTTGATTGTTATCCTGTATGTTTAAAAGTTGGCTGACCTTTGGCTTAATAGATACCAGCTAGGATGCAAAGTTAGTGAAAACTAACAGAGAAAGCAGATAAACAAATTACTGCTGTACTTTCAAGCATGGGTTTTTGAAGCTGAAAAATGACCAAACTCAGGTAGTACCCACTTTGAAGTATCCAATTGCTGAGGTTTGTAAGTGTTTTGGCAACTTGATTTCCATTATATATATTCTGGGGATCTAGTAAAGTATGTTAGTTTCTCAATTCTACTCTGAAAAATCTCCATTTCAAACAGCTCCTGCTCAGCTGCTGCCCAGACTGAAGAATGTCTTCTTTCTTATCTGCAAAGTTCTTCGGGAGCCAAAATTCTGTTTTGTGTATCAGGGTTGAAGTAGCTTTTGATTCCTGGCTTATGCAAGGCACACCTGATTTTTAGACTAGTCTGAGACTCTGAGCCAGAAAACAGCCTTCAGGCATGCATGCCACATACAGGTGGCTTTTTGCAAGGGAACCCTATGCTGTTGTGGATGCCTTCTCTGTGGACAGTGGCAGGGTCTGTATTTAAAAAAAACAGCAAGTAGATGAACCATTCACCTAACAGGAGACACTTGGTCTAGTCAAACAGGGCAGATTAAAAATTGGCACGTTCCTCTGCCTTTTGGGAAAACCTCCCAAAGGAATTGTGTAAGTCAGCCTGGCCTGAAGGCTCTCCATGCTCTCTCTCAAAACTGTGCTACTGCACATAAAGGACCCGTCTCAACCACAGTGTGACACAATCACCTCTTTTATTCAGGAGAAGTCTTAGTTCAGTCCATTCTGGTTTAGCCACCAATTGTCATATAGAATATGCCAACGTGCCTGAATTTAGGAGCAGAAACTATGCCGTTCCAGATGAGTATCATAAACATTTAAAACTGGATTCTGCCCACGCTGTCTAAAAAATGCACCTTCCACTATGCCAGTTAGCTGGCTACCTTCAGTTTCCTTTATATTCCATCAGGAGAAACAGATACTTAATCTTAAATATTTACCTTGTGGAATTAGCTTTTAAGGTATCAAATTGCTTTATTTGCCCACGTGGCAGGTTAATTCTCCACGCAGATTATTGGAGAAACTACTGGTAACAAGCTCACAAAACCAGGTATTTCAAAGTTGTCTAGCTGAGATTATTAACAGATGGTGAGTCATGCCTCCAGTTCAAAAGGTCTGTGGATTGCCCTTACTCAGCCTTTTCATAGCCTAACAGGCACAGTAATTTCTTGAAGAGTTGAGAGATCAGAAAATGCTTCGACTTGTCACGACCCTTTTCCAGCTGACAGTTCTGAGCCACTCACTGTGGGCTTCCTGCACCAAGACAAGGCTTGGATTGTCCTTGGTGGGTTTGCATCTTCATATTGGACCTAGGGTCATCTCCTGGGTCTGTCTTCACCATTTCCCCCACAGCTTCTTTACTGTTCTTGCTGCCTCATTGGATTAGATAACTGATCCAGCTAAAAGAAATACCAAATACCTCTAACAAGTGTTAGAGGTTCATAAGTTGGAGCAACACAAGTGGGAACTACTTCAGTAAGAAACAGCGCTGATTTTAAACATTGATGCTGGTGTAAATCTAGTTTGTAACATCTCAGGAGATCTGTTCAACATTTGTAAAGTACTTGGATAGAATTGCTATTCTGATGACAGAAATTCAGTTATGGTACACAGAAAATGTCATTGAAAGTATCTCTATGTACATTAAAGACTCATCAGGAGTTTTCAAACAATGTAGTCTACTTCATTTAAGTATCAGTTTATATTTATTGCCAATTCTAATGCTTCTTCAACTTGAAATATTTATTTTTCAGGTGTATCACCCTGATATGGAAACCTACTTCAGTGGATATGATGGATCAAAATACATTATGCAGCCATGGTTGAAAAAACTCTACCCTCATGACTGAGTACTTCAGTGTCTGTACATGTAATGTACATCCAGATAACAGATGTCCTTTTTAAAACTGAGCAAACAGACACCAGGATAAAATGTATATTTTTTTCCTATGATGAAATAAAACATTCCTAAGCAGGTTTTATGTTGGACACTCACTTTTGTCAGAGGTGAACACAATGCCTGTTCAGATTGTCACGACTCTGCAATGGGGATTAATTTCCTTCCAGTTTTGGGAGGAAAGGTAAACACAGTTTCAGATATAGCACAGTTTCAGCCAGGTGTGCCAAATGTTTGGCACATCAAATATCTTGCTGTTTTACAGGGGCCAGGAAAAAAAAAAGCAGTTGTGAACTGTACTTTCAGAATTAACTGTAACCTTAATTTTAGAGGACAGACTTACCACAAGAGTGAATTAAAAACATCAAAAATCACAAGTAAGGATAAAGATTTTATTAAGATGTGTAGGATTTGAAGGTTTCTAGGGCAATTTGCTTCTTCTGTTTTCTTTTCCCTTTATCTCAAATGCAGCAAACACTCTACAAGATGCATAAGCAGTAGCATTTTGGATTCTTTCTTGCAGAGTCTGTGAATCAGCAGAGTGTGACAGGTGACTGTCTATGTGGCCTCCCCATTCTTTTGTTTCCTCTTCTTTTATCAATAAAGGCTTTCCCAAGGCCTGGCCAAACAGCTGACAGACTTCCTGGGCCTTCCGGCGTGTGTTTCCCACGGCAGTGACACACACTTGGCGGCTGAGAGGTGGAAGCAGCAGCACAATAACAAGCAGGTTCAACTGATGTACAGCGCGCCTGCCAAGCCTTTTGTTTTTAGCATTGCAAGTTTCTTAACTACAGAGATGGTAAGGCACATCATCTTCCCCCAGCTTCTGAGCCACAGCTTGGGAATTGAGGGGACAGTGCGTGGAGGAAAAGTCAGCATCCTCACTAATTCTGATGAGATCAAGCATTTCTAACACCTGCATGCTGCAGGCATCCACGCTGAGTCGAGCAAGAGTTCAACCCTTGCTCCAGGCATTTCGGTGGCTCAGCTTCAAGGTATATTAGCACCTGCTTAACGTCACTGGCCATATTTCCTGATCTCCTGTAGATACCTCTGACATTCACTTTTGGCACCTCTGGAACCTTTAACAGCAGCTAATTAAGCTTGCTGCTTGGACCAGGCAGTTCTTTCTTACAAGAGGCAAAACCCCAACCAAGACTAAACTTCCTTCTCTCCCTCCCATTTAGTGAGAGAAGCCTGGACTGAATAGTCAATGCTTAAAACAGATCAAGATTGTGAGCGTCAGGACACATTATTTTGATGCTGAGAAGTGCCACACATGGTTCTTTCTAGATCATGTCAGCTAACAGTAACGGGAACTGGCACAGGTACTTGAAATTATCAACACCTGGCAACACACTTGCACCCTCATGAATGAATACAAATGAAATCTACACATGATCATATAATCAAAGACAAATTCTGTTGACTTAAGATTCACAGCAGATTATACTCCAGTGGAAATCAGCAGGAAAATAACTTTTATTACATTCTGCTTTTGCACAGGTACAAGAACAAATTCTATCTTCTAGGCTGAACAACATTAACTTATAAGTTATATTAAATACTGAACTCTCTAACATAAACATTCATAGGTGTGAAGGAAACTACTTGCTCCCATTGCAAACAGCATAAATTATGTATTCATATTAACTGAGGGTGTAAGACTTCTGGCATGTGAGAGAACTTACCGAAGTGTGTCTATGGCTTCTGGTGTATGGTAGAAATGAGGTGGATTGATGGTAACAGAGGTTCCTAACTTTTCAATGAGTAGATTGCAAACATTCTGCATTTTTCCAAAATCACTGAATATGATACAGACCTGGGAGTGAGTGAACAGACATCACATGAGTAATATTTTCGTTTTCCACTATGACTCAACACTTTTATTTAAATCAGTGTAAGGCCAGACATCTACAAGGTAACTAAACACACTAGTGCCATATACAACTCCAACATTTATGAACTTATAAGACTTCTATATAGCCCTAGAGACTAGCATTATGTTTGCAATGGAAAGAAGTTCTTAAACAGCTTAAAACTGAGGATTAAGAAATCCCTTCCTGAGGAAATGCAGAATTCTTGGTATGCAGACAATCTGAAGAATGAATGTGCTCTGGTGCACATGACTAGATGCATCCTGGTTCGTCCCTTCTCAGATTGCTAGATGTTAATTATGCAGAAGCTCATACAAAATGATGTGGAAAACACTGTGCATGAAGGAAAAATACATTTTAATTCCAAGCATTAGATTAAATAAACCTCAGCTATGAGATTAAGCTAGACTGAGCCCAGTTCAGCTTGCAGTGGGCTCCAAATCCTGCGTTGTCTGAACAGAATCACTGCAGTGCTGAGAGGGAACTGGGCACTTCAGACTTGGATTAAAAACAATTTAAACACCCAACAGCCTCCGGCTGTAAGAAGCATTAAATGAAGATGCACTAGGAATTCAGGTCCTTCCCAAATGCTATGAAGCAGCAATCACTATCGCCCCTGGATCCAGAGCCCAACAGTTTTCCTGGTGGAAAGTCCAGCCAGGCAGCAACTTGCCAGGCAGAAGCCAGCTCTTCTCTGCAACAAAGCACAGCTGCCAGGATTGAAGCAATGACACTGAGCTGATACAACACTCAGGAACCACAAATCCTGGATCCCTAACTTTTTTAAAAAAAAACCTAAAACCTCATCTTCACTTCCAGTACCATGCTCCCACCATGAGTCAGGTTCACCTTCTCTCTTATCCCCAACTCCCTTCTTTTTGCATATTAATACAGCTTCCACAGGAGTGGAAGAAAAAACCTGCAGTTAAGAAAATTCTACTGCCAACACGTGGGACGTACAGTTGCCCCCATGGCTGCTGCAGTCTATGCATCACTCTACCACAGTGAAGGGATATGACACAGAAATCCCAGTTACAGCATGTCAGCAGCACTGCAGCAGCTTCCTGTGTGCATACCAGAGATTTATTTACCTTGTGCACAATGAGATAATTCAAGGAAGCTGAGTCTCTCAGTGAGGGAGGAGGGACCTACTTCATATGCATAGTAAGGTAAAAAGTAATTAATGCTCCCATCTTGTTACCCTTGACAGCCTTTTGGTGTAGTACCTGAACCTTATCCTGGCTTGGATCCTTGCACCGGTTCAGTGGCTCTGAAAGGTGCAGTGTCAATTGAACAGAGACTGAACATGAGGCTACACCTACAGTTTTTTCTTCAGTGGCAGTTCTTGCCATACATATAAAAAGCACACATCCCCCTGTGATGTTTTGCCAGGAAACTGTCATAGCTGTATTTTGTAGAAAGTCTCACTATGAGGACTGTCATAGTGTTTTCCAGATTGCCATCAGCATTTACAAGATTTGTTCCTTCTAGGGGATGAAACAAAAAAAGTGATGAAACAAAAGAACTATGGGTCTTAAGCAGGAAATAAATTGCTCAGACTGGGGCACTTTTGGGCACTCAGGAACTTTACTGTTAAAAAAAAAGCACTTGATCAGGTACCCTCAGAAGTAGAAAACAAAGCTGATTTTGCTGCTTCCCCCTCCTAAAAAAAATAAAAATCAAAATTTTCATTTAGAGCTACATCTAATACATTCCACTTACAATAACAGAGAATACTTCAACATTAAAATGCAAATAAATGTTTTAACTTTTTCAGTTATTAAGGTTAAAAAGTAACATGAAGCTATGTAAAACTATTAGAGACATTCCTAGATTTGGAAAAGGCTGCAAATGACAAGAAGTTATGGTTTATAAGGAGGCAAGCATATTAAGAAATGCACAAAACCAACATAATCTTCCTCCCATGAGAACGTCATGAAATAAATGAACTATTATGATAAAGATATTATAAAGCTTTGTGATCTTATACACAACTTCATTCTTCTGCATATTTTCCTTTGTTATAGCATGAATTAAAATTATCTCCTTACAGTTGAAAGAATATCTTGAATTCTTCATTATACTTTTAAATAGCTACACGCCTGGGAATTTTTCAGTCTTCTAAAAATTCTTTACAGGAGACAAATGGTAAAGAGTTTACAGAATGAAGTAAAACAGGATGTCCAAGACTTTACATATAACACAGATAAAATGGCAAACTCTAACAGTGAAGTGAGTGGAAGTGAGTTTTAAATTAATTCATGTTGCTAAAGTAGGCAAACGTGCTTGTCAATGGACACTGGTTTATGAAGCTGCACTAATGAAGCAAAGATATACATAAAGGGAGAAGCAAGGAGAGACTGATCTCTGCATTAAGAGTGGCCACACTGCCACCTCAGCGTGCAGGGCAGCCAAAACAGCAGCACCGTGGATGGATTCTTCCAGTTCCAACCCCTGGGGTCCCAGGCAACCCACACTTTGCAACAGCAATTACAGCTGGTCCAAGCTGCTTACAAATCAACACTAAATCTAAGTAATTAGCCTTCCACATATAATCCTTGCTGTACAAAAACTAATAGCAGAAGATAGATAATTGGTTAAGTCGCCACTTAAGACTGAAGTTGTAAGCCTAAGCTTGTCTGTAGCCTAAACAATTCATATAATAATTAATATTAAGGGTTTTATTAATTTTTAAGTACAGGTCATCTAAAAACATGGTGATTTAAGCTCCCAAGGTAGTATGCGCCTCCATGATGAGGCTGAAGTCATTTAGAACATGAATGCACACCATTTAAGTATCTTAAGACTCATTTTAAAATCCAACTTTTGTTCTCCAAATTCTCAATCATTTCAGTATTTATTGGTGTTATTTAGATAAGAATATGACTTTAAGCAAGCAAACTAAGGAGGCTGAACTTGTTTAAGAGGACTCTAAACCACCGCTCTATAAACCAGCTATCATTTTATTGCAGGCTTCCAGGTTTACTTTGTAAGGATCTCTAAACTTGCTGGGTAGTGATTAAAGTTTTATGGTCTAAAAAATACATTAGCTGAACACACATAATTTCCCTCAGTGAATGTTTCAAGCACAGCATTTATTTCCTACTATGGCATGAATGTGCAAATATATACTTCCCTTAGCAGACACTGAAGTAAATGGGATTATTCCCATAATATCTGCATTTCACAGAGCACTTTTTACCTACAAAATTCTGAGCCAATTACCCAGGAAACAATTACCTTTACTTTACTTAGAGCAAGCTGATGGCAGAGTTGTACAGAACAGACCAAAATCCAGGTGCTCTGCAACTGTGGCCTAAGCAGATCTTGCATTTGCTCCCAGTTCAAGGAGCTAAAATAATGGAAAAAAAATATTAAAGCTGAGCTGGGGAAAAAAACGGTTAGTAAACTGGGGCAGCTTTCTGAACTCACCAACTCCTTGCAAGAAGCAGAGGGCAGGAAGGGCTACAGGCAAAGGAAAGTTCCGAATTGTTGGTTTGCTCACACTGCCCCAGAACCAAATATGCCAGTCTGTAGCATCAGGTAACATTTAAAAAGCACACATTCATCTGAGAAGAAAACAAGTTCAGCACACAACAGAAGACTGCAGCTGAAGTCTGCTATAAACTGCAGTCCTTAAATAGTTTTTTTGGACTATGCAGCCGTTATGTTCCTTGGTTTAAGAAAAGACAGTCTGCAAATTTTTATAGACTTGACACACTTCTTATTCTTTAATTTTATTTTTGGTTAGGTTGAATACATACCTCTGCTTCCATTTGGTAAGTATTTTCTACTCTACTAAAATCTTCTGTTACAGTCATATTTTCTTCCTAAAACAAAGTAGAGGAATATAACCTTAAAAGACAGAAATTAAGCATCTGCTGTATGTACATGGTGTCCTATAAAAGCTGAACTGTTTTGGCATATTACTTATGACTTTGAAACAGAAATTTTGAATTTTCCATGCAAATATCTTCAGTTAAAAACTAGCTTGAATTATTCTAAGTCAATTACACAGTAGCTCTATAATGTAATTTTGCTGCTATTCCCTTGAAGAGAACAATTAGGTCATAAAAGTAGCTGCTAGGTAGAAGCTGTGTGTATTAGTATGTAACTGTAAATTCACCTGGTACAAGAAATCTAGAAGCTTCAATTGCTTTTACAAAGTTAGTATGTGAGAAGTGCTTTTTAGGCCCCTATTTTAAGATATTTTAGCAGCAGCAGCAGCTTGTAGCAAGGTCATATGAACAAAGATTGAACAGCAATTATTCTGGCATAATGGTAACCCTTGAAAAAGGCTGTTCCACCAGTGATGCCTCGGCATCAACAGCAGCTACACTGGTCAACATAATGGCTGCACAGAGCATTAGGAAATCCTGTAGGACACATAAATAAGGTACTGGACTCAAGAAGATACAGAATAATGGCAGGTACATGTGAATATTTGACCAGCTTGCTACTGGTCTAACAGTCGCATATCTTTCACCCACTTTGCTCTGCAGTGAACAGTTTGAACAATTTATTGTGAAATTACTCTAACATAGCAAAAAAAGTACAGCCTACAGCTTAATTGCAGCTTTGCATGTAACACCTATGAAGTGTAGTAGAGCAAATACCCAGCCTTCCAGTTACTAAAGAAGTTTTGTTTACTAGATTTATTTGCATAGGAAATATTTTCTTCAATGTTGACATTCACGATGCTTTGTGTCAGAGTATTTCCTACAGACGCTCAAGTCTTCAAGTTTATCATGTAGCATGCATGCATGCATAAGTTTATGCAAATGATATTAACTATGAGAAGCGTTTTCCTTTTAAAATATTATATGGTTTTATTACCATATAATATGGTCATATTACGAATAAAAGTCTACAAAAAACTGAAATTTCAAAATTTGTATAATGATTGATTGGTAGTGTTCAAATTTAAGCACAACAGTCCTATTTTTAGATATTTTCAGAAAGTCTCTTCTAGTAAGGGCAAGGATTAGCAAGGGCCAGTAGTCCATAAAAGCTGTATTTTTTCTTTTATGTGGCTGGCTGGGGTTTGCTAGAGTGATCAAGACAGTCTAGCACCAACAGCTCATTTAATTTACAGGATGGGGTAAATCTTACTATTTATGTTGGAATTCAATTACAATTGCCAAGAAATATTTTTCCCCAGAGGTTTCACATATCTTACAGAAATTACCACACAGAAAAAACAAACTACTACAACTTGTATCTTACAGAAATAGCTGTGCTGTAACACAACTGTAAACACAGAAAAAATGCATTTGTTTTCCCCTGTCCCCTCTCCTTAATCCTTTTTAAAAACAGGTTCTCTTTCCTGCTGAGCAGATCCAAGCCTTGGAATTTGGCTGTGCCCTCCCAAGGTTCCTGTGTATTTAAGGACACTGCCATCCCGTGGCATCAAGTGCTATGGCAAGATCAATATTATGGAGTGAAAGACCATTTTGCACCGTGTATTACAAAATTTCCTTCACAGCTAATTTTAATCCCACCAAATGTGACAGTAGCAGTATGTGCTACTGAAGATAAATGGATGAAATAATTGCTGAAGTCATAACAAGGTGGCCTTCTGTGATACATTTTCTGTTAGATACTTTGCTTCTGTTTGTGACTGTGTTCACACAAAGATATGGAAAAGACAGGTAGGAGACAAGAGAATTTTAAATTGGAATCAAGACTGAGACTACTTCAAAAGCAAAAATTTTTCTTCCCTACTGTTTATGTCTACTATTAATATTTTGGCTGAGGAAATACCCATTTGATTGCAATAGCCCCAGAAGAAATACTTTTCACTGTGACTTAGGGAAAGCTGCACTTCAGGTATTCTGGACACCTGGAATAACTTTCTCTATTTTCTAAATCTGTGGGCCAAGAATCACAAAAAATAATTAAACCAATATAACAATATTGGTATTTCAATCACCCCAGAAGCCACTGAACAACTCTTAACAGAATCATACTAGTGAATTCTGCTCATAAAGCCAATTTTTTATGTGGCATCACATCACTGCTTCAGGCGCTCTAAAATAAAAATGAAAAAGATAAACGATATCCCATTGAGCATATCAAGTCTAGAAATTGCTTTGCTTTATATTTTCACTCTTTTCAACTGAACCTAACCTTTTACAGTCACTCCTATCTGCTACTTCTGAACAATGTCTTAGTCCCAGGACCATTGTGTCCACCCTCATGACATTGTCTGGTTATAGGAATGACTGCTCTTTTCCCCAGAAGAGAACAAGAAAAAAAACCAAATGGGTAAGTTAGCAAAAGCATACTTCAAGGAGACAAGTATGCAACAACACACTAAGAGAACAGCCCATCTGCACATAAAATTGTGTTCTGCTCCTGGCTAATGACTTAACAAAACTATGAGACCATTTTATGACACACAAGCCAAGCCTGAGCAAGGGAAAACGTTTATAGTTTGGAATGTATGCTAATGCCCGTTGGGTAATGTATGCTGATATGTGTAACTGTAAATAAAAAATATCTGGAGACACTTGAAAATGTCTCTTAAAATCCACTTGTACATTTGAACTGATATATCCAGTATAACCTTACATTATCAAAAAAGAAAGATATCTGAACAATCAAGAGTTAGCTTCTTCCATGTGATCACGGCATTTTTGTTCTTGGCACTATGGAAATGGTTAATGAGAGCCTTGATGTACGCTCCTGTCTCCTGACAGTCATCCACAGCGTCTCCAGATAGTTAAGGATGGTGAGCACCTTCTGGGATTGGGTAGCTGTGCTCCAGCCTCTCATCCCCACACCCTGTGTGGTCTATTTGGCATGAGATGACAGAGCGACAACCCAAAACCCCATGGTGAAAAAGTTTCTGCTGCTTAAAGAAGAAATAACAGAAGTATATGTAACAGTTATTACAAGAAAGACAAAAAGTAGATTTGTACTCAGCAAATGCAGGGTACTCTAGAGATATTTCTTTAAATATGTAGTAACATAAAAAAGGCGATGCCTTACACAGGTTTTTACCTTCAGTCAGAGATACATTGTCATTGGGAGATTTTGCAACTAAGTCAGCAAACTTTAAAACCTTTTTTAACTGACTGTATGGATGTGCATCCATAACTGTGACTCCTGAATAAGTTTTGAAATATGAAGAATATTGAACATAAATCCAAGGGAGGTATCCCAGTTCAGACAATCTCTAACCCAGAGCCTACCAGATATATTTTGCTAGATGGTTTGTTTTGTTCTACAACACTGACAGGTACAACAAATATTATCACTGTTATTTTAAACATGGTGCCAATGCCAACAGTTAGATATCACCATTAAAGAAAACAAGTGTCATCTCCACACCATTTCTCAAATAAATCATAGCTGGCAAATATAAAATCTGTTTGCTTCTAGAGAAAGAGAAGAAAATGTTACTTTTGAGCAGCTGGGCTGATTAAGGGAGATGGCTTTGAAGGCTGCAGGGAAAGTAAAATCAATGGGGAAACCACATTCTGTGCTCTGAAGTGCTGCATATACTTACAGCACTCTATAAATAAATGCCACTATGTGCATCTATTTCTGATTAAAATTCTGTGTAAATGTATATGGAAATCAGGTGCTGCCCCCAGGCCTCCTGAGAAGCTGCTAATGCAAGCTCCTGCTGCTGCAAAGGTTATGCACTTCCCATCTCACAGACTTCCTACTATAGCAACAATAGGGTTAAGAAAATTGTTCTGTGGATTAATTAAAATAAATATATAGCATAGTTAGATGATTTCTAAAGAGGCCTTAGATAAGCTTGCAACAACTAGAACCATATGGAGACTGTGAAGAGACATTAATTTTACAGTTGTCTAGAATGGTATTAGCCGCAAGTGAAGTTAGCAAACGCAGTTAAGAACAAATTGCCAGCAGTGAGAGTTGTTAGTGGAAAAGCTGCAAGGCCAATAAAAGCTCCAGCAGTAGAGTGATTTAAAACTGGATGAAACAAAGCACTAAAAATTATACCGTGGGGAACTACTCTGAAAAAAAAATAACTTCATGTTGTTTTTCTCAGAGTTCCCTAGAGCTAACACTTTGCTAACACTGAGAAACCCACAACTCAAGCAGCATTTCACAGTCTCTCAACTAAGTGGAAAGAACATTTCCATTCTCCAACACACAGCATCTTCGAAAAAGATTACTGTGAAATTATTGTAACTATAATAAGACACTGAATACTCTCACATTGTAAAAACAGCCTACTCTCCACCCTGCTTGCCTGCTCACACTACTTTTCTGAACCTGTTATAAACCCAAATGAAGTAATTTGTTTGTCCAAGTTGTACTTCAGTTTGCAATCCTTTTTTCTAGCCTGTAGTGGTGCACACAGCCCCTCTAAAGCACACTCACCGATTTAACACCCTGCCTACTCTTGTTGTGTGCCAGCCACTACATGCTGGATGCTCCTTGCTGTCCCAATTCAATCAGTATCAAGCCAAAACTGGAATTCAGTTGTTCGGATTCACTGTGGGGTAAATATCTGCAACTATCTTTTCTAATACAGCCATGCTCTGAAGAACATATATTTAATTACACTCAGGACAAAAATGTCCCATAATCTGATAGCTCACCATGGTGGTGAGTACAAAGGTTGACATTTTCTCTACTAATAGGAATGAATGCATACTGAATTGCATTGTCTTCTCCCATTCCTCTTAAAATTCACCAGTTTAAACTCCTATTAACTCACTCAATAGACACTGAAGGCATTTAACCTGTAATCCCTTACAAAAATGCACCAGTTTTGGCTGAAGAAGTCATCCCGATGGCAATGGAACCCATGACAAATGCTGCCTGTGACAGACATGCACCCAGGCATGAACATCACCTAGCCCAATGCAGCCTCCATATCCCCTTGTTGTCTCGTCCCAGAGCTGCAATATGAGCTTTTGCAGGGGCGAAGTGGTCTTCTTTACTGCCTTCTTTATTCCTGAACAATTTGTATAGATGCTACAGTGACAGCATAAAACAGTTCAAAAAAAACCCCACAGAATCCTATTTTGTTTGGGAATGAAAGCTGGTGCCAGTACTTATCTTCAAATGCATGCAGCATCTGAAATGTGGGCATGCAATTTCACTGTGGCACATCAGTGTTTAGGCTGAGTAACTGACTCTCCTACTTTGCATTAACTAACTCTGACTTGCACTGTACCATCACGCAGTATCAGGAAACCCTTCTGCAATTCCTTTCTACTCCATTGAATAATCTAGTGTTTATAGCAAACCTGATCATCTCCCTTTCCCCCCAGCTTAACTGCGAATACACTCAAAAGGCACAAACCTTCTAGGGAATATAAATAACAAGTAACTTTTGAAAAGAACTGCTTATTCCATAAAAGACCAATTTTTTTTTTCTGTTTTTAAGAGCCCTATGTGTGGAACACTGTCCAAAACTCTTTTGTGAAGTCCAAAAACATCATCAGCCCGATTGTTAGGACAAATATCACCCTTATGGAGCATTTACTGTTTGGACAGAGCTTTAAAGGTAAGTCTATGCTTTTTTTCATTGTTGCAAAACTGCTTTCAGAGGCTAAAATAGTCATTGTGGTAAAGGAACTTTCTGGGTCCACAAGGGGTTTCTGTCACTTCAGCTATCTTGATCATATCCCATGTTTTTCAAAACCTCTCTACGTAAGTAGAACAAGAAAGAGGGAGAGGAAAGAGCTCTGTATGTATTTGCTACTAAGCTCTGGTCATCACAGTTACTCTGACACACACAGGTACAGGTTATGCTGCTGTGTACTACTTTATCAGTTTCACCCGCCTGCACGGGCGAATGCTGTATTACACCAACAAATAACATAATTAGGTTGGAAAAGGCCTCTGGTATCATAGAGTGCACCCTTAGACTGAACACCACCATGTCAATAGACCATGGCACTGAGACCCACGTCCAGCCTTTCCTTAAACGCCTCCAGGGACGGCGATTCCACCACCGTGGGAGTCGAAGCAGGACGCCTTTCACATGCTTAACAAGCAACCTCTTGGAAAGCCCGGGTAGCGACATTCCACCTTTTCTCCTGGGGCTGGCATGGCTGCAGCCTTCCAAAGACAGGCAGGCTTTCCCAGCGGTTCCCGAGGCTCCGAGAGCTCCAAACCCATCACTCCCCCGCTTCCCTCCGGCACCAAGGCCCTCCGCGGGCACCTCTCCTCAGGCCGGCTCCGGCGGGATGGCACCGCACCCCGCCGGCTGCCGAGCGGGACCGGGAACGGGACCGGGAACGGCCCCGGGAACCGGGAACTGCCCCACCTGCTGCCCCCCCCCGCCTTCCCCCTGGGGACGCCCCGGCGCCTCAGCGGGCCCCGGGCGGCGGAGCTCACCGGGATGCCGTGCAGGCGGGCGGTATGAGCGATGTACTGCAGCCGGCGGGACACGCTGCTCCGCGCCGCCACGGCCGCCTCCTTGCGGCTGCCGAGCCGCAGCGACACCCGCGCCCGGTCCGGGCGGGCGCTCAGCTCCGCGCTGCCGCTCACATGCACCTCCCGCCCGGGCAGCGCCGCAGGCTCCACGCGTGCCTCCGAGGCCGGGGACGGGGCCAGGTCGAGCTCGGCGAAGACGCGAGAGGGGGGCGGCGCGGGCGGCGCCATGGCCGTGGCTATGGCGGCCCCTCACGGCGCCATGGCAACCCCGGGGCGCCACGTCACAGCGCCCGCCCGCTCCCGACCGCCGCCGCGCGGGCCCGGAGGCCGCCGCTCCCGCCGGGACCGGTGTCCTCACGGCGGCGTTAAGGGAGGAAAAGACCTCCGGGATCAGCGAGTGCAACCTATGGCCGGACACCACCACGCCAATTAAACCGTGGCGCTGAATGGCACGTCCAGTCTTTACTAAAACACCTCCCGGGTGACTCCCCCATCTCCCTGGACACTCCCTTCTGATTTATAATCACCCTTTCTGTGAAGAAATTCCTCCTAATGTCCAACCTAAAACTCCCTGGTGCAGTTTAAGACTCTATCCTCCTGTCCTGTCGCTGGTTGCCTGGGAAGTCCCTCCACCGCTCGCCCAGGGGACGCTGCCATGGCAGTGTCCGAGGGTGGTAGCCGGCCATGAACGTGACTGAGCACAGACAAGAGGACAAGGTTCCCGCCCTGGCCCAAGCAGGGGCAGCCACAGCAGGTTGCCTGTGTCCTGTTCAATTTTTAATATTTCAAAACATGGAGACTCCAGGATCTGAGCAACCCAAGTCAGCGTTTGACCATACTTGGAGTAAAAAATACAGGGTTTTTATGTCCACCTGGAGTGTCGTGTGTTTTAATCTCTGTACAATGTGTCCTGTCACAGGGCAACACTGAAGGCAGCCTGGCTTCCATGTCTTCCATCCATCAGGCATATAAATATAGACTGATAAGATCTCCCTGATCTTTTTCTAGGCTGTAGTTCCAGCTCTGTCAGCCCTTCCTCATAAGAGATGCTTCAGTCCCTTCATCGTGTTCAAAGCCTTTTGTTGCACTTTCTTCAGTATGTCCTTATCTTCCTGGTGTTGGGGAATCCAGGAAACACTCCAGGTGCACCTCACCAGTGCTGAGCAAAGGGGAAGGATCCCCTCCCTTGACCTGCTGGAAATGCCTCCCCTAATCCAGCCCAGGATGCAGCTGGCCTGCTTTGCCATGGGATCCATGATCCACCCGTTGTCCTTTTCTGCTTTCCAGCCAACGAAGCCCCAGTGTGCCCTGGTGCGCAGCGTTGTTCCTCCCCAGATGCAGGTTTTGGTGTTTTCCCTTGCTGAACTCCATGAGATGTTTCTCAGCCCAGTTCTTCAGCTGGTCAGAGTGACTACGAAATTAGTAGCTCAGTGATGAGCTCTGTATGTCTGGTTTTGTTTGTATGAGGATTTTTGGGAAGGACTCTGGATGTATCATTGCTGCTTACATTTGTGGTGCATCGTGTTTTGATTACCTGAAATCTGTAATCTAGCAGAGGCTGGAATGGTACTGTATGTTTACACAAGGTCTTGCAGCCTTCAGAATTCACATTGCAAATGTTGGAAAGTCTGTGTTAGTGTGATAAGTCTGTGTCTGATAAATATTGCTATATTCTCCTCTTAGATGAAAACATGGCATGTGAAGACATCAAGATCTGATTTTAACACTCAGATGAAGATTTCTTGAAGGTGTCAGGAAGCAGAAATACTGAGGAAGTTGAAGCCCTGTCTTTTGTCCCCTTCATTAGTCTACTTGGTGTGTGTGTGCATTTCATGTCTTGTCATTAGACAGCTTCTGTACAAATTTCCTTTCTTGTCATTAATATCATATCTGCCTTAAGAGGTATCAGTGACTTCTGTCTGCTTCATGACTTTTGGAGTCTTCTGCCTTTGAATCTGGTTTTCTCTCCATATTTGCTGAACACTTAAAGCTTCAAATGAAACAGATTGAACCTCTGAGGTATTCATTACGTCTGGAGATGACACTCCATGTTTCTCAGCAGGAGCAACCAGAAGTAGAGACTCCTAAAATTTTGAGTGCAGCTGACTTTGATCAAAGTTATATGACAAGATAAGGAAGCAGCTTGTAACAGAATCCAAAAATATCAGTGCCTAGTCACTTAAAATAAATCAATTTGAGAGCTTGTATGAATAAATTGGCACTGCTGACTTTAAGAAACAAAATACAAAAAAGAAAATGAGTATAGAGGAAATTATAAATGTATATTCCTCAGAAATAAATTCTTTCATTAAACAGAGAGTTAAATGCTTTTGAAAGTAGTCTGTCACATCTGTACTTACTTTTTTGTTGTTTTGTTTTTGTTTAGCCAAGATGTTTGTAATGGAATTACTTAAATATGTAATAGTATCAATCAACATACTCTAAGTATTGGATGGTGCTTATCAAGAAATCATTAATAAAGCTCTTAAAGAACTCTTGGATAATGTAATGAAGCCAAGTTGTGTACTCTCCATTTTTTTTCAAGTTCAAGATAATTCTGATTTAACTATTGAGTAAAAGTGATTTGCCTTTTTATGAGACAGCCTATATCAAACAAAACATGTTGCAGTATTTATACTCAATATGTAGATATGCAGTGAAATCTCATAGGTGCTGCATACTTCAAAATTCAGTGCTGTGTGATCTTTAAATTTTGGGAAATGCAGTGTGTCTTGTAGAAATATTACATAAAGGTATCAATTTAAGAGCTTAATTGGCTGAATCCCGTAAGATCTTTCTAAGGCCAGATATAAAATTACCTGAAATGCAAACTAATCTATTGAAAAAGACCTTTCTGTGAAACAACGTCAAATGTGACTGAGTGGTTAGTATGCACTGTAAGAACATCATGCACCAGGGATCTTTTAATTACTATAGCCACATTTTTGCTTTGCACTCTTTAAAGATACATTGCAAAGCTCAAGTTTAATTGTATTGAGAGTCTGTCACTCAGAATTTTAATATAGGGCCAAATCTACAGATAATAAGCTTTTCCTGACTTACATTTTGAGTAGGAGGCATCTTTGAATGTGATGGATTAACCTGTTGTTTTAGAGTTGGAAAATCTAATTTAATTGTGAATACCATTCTGCTAACTTATCATTGAATTAAGAAATTGAAAACTTAACTACAGACTGTGAAGAAATAGAGATGGTGCTAAATGTTGTGTGGGATTTGGTTTTTTCCTTGGGAAACAGATGGTTTTATGTTTGGATCTATTTCCGTATGGTAGCAATGAAGTGCAACATTGCTTATGACTTTCAGCAATGGATCTGTATTTGTTTGGTGAGGTAAGACTTTTAAGGTTTTGCGGTTGCTCGTGACAGAAGGCCGGCTGCTCCACAGAGCACAGACTCGAAAAGAGAGGGGGTGAGCGGCCACAGTCTGTCTTGACCAGAGGCAAGTGAGCTGCGTAAGAACAGGACTTGGCCCCCGGCCACCTGGGTCCCCTGCGCGGTCTAGCGACAGGTGGCGACCCAGAGAAGACGGACCCGAACTTCTGGGGCGGCAATCGCTGAAGCAGTGGAATGAAGGAAGAGGCGTGAGCCAGCCAGTTCTCCGTGAAGCAGGGACGGGTTTATTGAGGTCGAGGGAAGAACGGAAGGGTAGGGAGTCACAGAGAACTGACCACCGAACCTCCCCCTGGTCTGGCTTTTTATCACCGACCCCAGGGGGAGGGAAAACAGAACATGACCAATCAAACGACATTACACAAACACAAAGAACAAATCAGAAGATAACACAGGTGTGGCTTTCCCCCCTAGCCCAATCACCTCCCAAACCCCGGGGAACTTTCTGGATCTGGGGAGTGGGTTGGGAGTGACGGACAAGGGGGTCGCCAGGGGAACAAAGGAGGGGACACGAAGAATGACAACTAAATTTACATGAAACAAGGAGGGCCCGGCATGATAGACATATAACCGACATAAGGATGAGGAGGGGGCACTGGAAATCCCCTTGCTCAGGTCGCCATCTTAGCATAATACAAATCAATGGGAATAAAACTTAAAACTTATAAAACTTGACTTAAGAACAGTAAAACATTGTGAAACTGGGTGCAAAACAAAGTGTGAACACAAACGCACCCCAACATCTCCCCCTTTTTTAACTTAAACGAAAAACAGAACGGGAACTGAGGGAGGCATGGGGCTGAACTCGAAACTGAGCTTGTAAGGTCTTCAAAACATGAAAGTCTCTCGAAAAGTCCAACTTAAGAGTCCAACTTAAACTTCTGGTCCCTCTGGGGCTCCTTCGATGCTCTCAAAGCTGCCACTGATCTCTGCGACAGCCTCTGGCTCCTCGTTGCCTCCGTCCTCGCCGAGTGCCTGCGGGGCCATCTCGACGTAAGTAGATGGTTCCTGGATGGAGGCCGGTGGGAGGGGAGCCAGGACGGCATTGGCGGAAGGAGTCGATGTTAGACGCTTGATTAGCTGTTTAAGCAGAGTGCAAAGGGCCAGTGAACTGATAGAAACAAGGATAATAGTGAAAACAACAAAACCAATATCTTTGATAAGGGAGGCTGCCCAGCCCGAGAGCCCAGTGTCTGGCATTAGATGGAAAAGCCAGTCGGTGGATTCTTCCTGGAGGTCTGCTACATTTTTCTTGATCTGGTGGATATCCGCCTGGATGTCCGGCGCCCGGGTCTTTAGATCGAAACAGCACAGACCCTGGAACTCCCTGCAGCTGTGGTGGTGTTTCAGCAGCAGGAAGTCCAGGGCCGCCCGGTTCTGGAGGACCGCTTGTCTGGTGATTTTCTCCTCCGCTAGGAGGTCCGTAAGCGCGGCTGATGTTAAATTTGCTTGTTTGGCTGCCCAACATTCAAGCTCGCCCAATTCTCCCAGGGCTTTGGCAACTGCCACCCAAGGGAGCAACACCGACATTGCGATTCTTTTAGATTTTGGCCAATGTTCAATTTTTGAATCGCAGTCGAGGCCAAATTGTTGGGTTTCTCTTTTAGACCGAATCAGGTGCCCTGTTTGGTTTTCGCTTCGCCAATCGTCAATTTGTGTCATGTTGGGGGCAAACAGCGTCAGCCTGCCCAGGGCACATGGGCCTCCTATCAGCTGAGCAGGAATGCCCGCCCATGCTCGGTCGCCGCAAATTAAGAATAAATTCATTGGGAGTTTTCGGGAAAAATAATCAAGGGTGGCAGGGGCGGCGACTGTTACGGTGGTTCCGCACCAGCTCCCGGCCGTAAACTGAGGTTTGGGGCTAGGTAAGTAAGTGACATAAACTGTGTGGGGAAAATCATAGTTTGGGGCTTAAAAAACAAAGAGGGGCTTTGGCGGCGCCGAGTAGTTGGAATTCAAGAGGGGGCTCCCCGAGCCTGCCCTTTGGGAATCGGGACACTTCTCGCTCCCAGGTCACTCGGGGGCTGGCAGCAGCCCCTGGGGCAACGGCTCGGGGATTTTCCCACCTCTTGAACGCTACTGCCATGGAGGGCGGCAGCTGGTCGATGGGCACGGGGATTCCTACCAAACTGGTCCCCAGTGGATTCTCAGCCGCGCCGGAGTCCAGGCAGATGCTGTCCCTGCCGAGGGACCTGGCCATCATTTTCCAGATGTTCTCGTGAGGGGGCTGGATGGGCCAGGCGTTCCCCGCGGCGAGGCACAGCAAGACGATCCACCAAGCAGACATCTTCAGGCTGGGCATCCCGGTAACTGAAACAAACCAAAACCAAAGGCGACCATGAGCAAATCGAAATCACATGAGGAAACTTATTAGAAAGGGGTGGAGGGCTCCCACAGCCACCGCGGAGGCAGGTTTTCTTCACACAGTTCTTGTTGCTCCGTGTCGTGCTCTGGGGCCTCCGGAACAGGGGGGAGCTCCCGCCTCTTCCGCCGCCAGCTCGCGACTTTGACCTGTTTGGGTATTGTGGCTTGCGTGCATCGGTGCGCGGGGCACGTAAGGGCGAACCCACCGGGAAGGGACCCACTTGGGGCCTGAGGGAGTTGACACGCAAGCGTATCCTCTCCCCCAGGTCACAAGAGGAAAGGGTCCCTCCTGCCGGTAGGTCTCCGGGTCCCTCACCAGAACCGGAGGCTTCTCCTTCGTGCGCAGGCTGTCGTGCCCCCCAAAGTGCCTCACAATGGGAGGCTCTAGATGTTCAAATGAACAGTTTAGAAAATTTAGGGTGTACAAGGCTCGCGACAACTGGATGTGGGGCGACTCCATCTTCATGGCCGGGGTCAGATGACTAAGGACCCTTTTGAGGCTCTGATGGGACCGCTCCACCATGGCTTGTCCCGTAGGGGAATAGGGGATGCCGGTCTTGTGGCCTATTCCCCACCTCTGCAGGAAGTCGCGGAGCTCCCTGGAAACATAAGCCGGGCCGTTATCCGTTTTAATTTCTTTGGGGATGCCCAACACGGAGAAAGCCTGGAGCAGATGTTTCTGGACATCCAGGGCTCTCTCCCCTGTGTGGGCAGAGGCAAAGATGGCACCGGAAAACGTGTCCACGGACACGTGGACGTACTTGAGGCGGCCGAATGATGGAATTTTGGTGACGTCTGTCTGCCACACCTCGCAGCTTGCTAAGCCCCTCGGGTTAGCACCAGCAGGCAGAGATGGAGGCTGACTCTGCTGGCACTGGGGGCATGTTGCCACAATGGCCTTGGCCTGGTCGCGCGTTAGGTGGAACTGGCGAACCAGGCCAGGCGCATTCTGATGGAACAGCTGGTGGCTGAGCTTTGCTTGCTCGAACACTTGTGGGAGCGGAGCCCATGACGCGCCACACGCCAGGAACTCCTCGGGGTCCACGCAGTCGTTCCCCGCCAGGGCATCAGCCCGGCGGTTCCCTTCCGCAATGTACCCGGGCAGGTCGGTGTGAGACCTCGTGTGCATCACATAGTACGGTTGCTTCCTCTGGGAGATGGACTGAACAAGTTTTGAAAGCAACCTGTACAAGGCCGAATTTTGAACTTCTTGGAGAACGGAATTCTCCGCCCACGCGACTACACCTGCTACATAGGCCGAATCAGTTACCAAATTAAATGGCCGGTCCTGGAACTTCTCGAATGCCCTGACGACTGCGGCCAACTCAGCGACTTGAGGGGAACCCTCAACTCTTTCAACTTCCTTCTCCCAACGCTGAGTTTGGGGATCCCTCCAGGTAAGAGCAGACTTAGCAAGTCTGTCCTCCTTGTGGGATCCCCCGGACGCGTCTGTAAAAACAGTCAGGGCCTCCAGGGGCTTCTGGCTAAGCAGCTTTTTGGTAGATAATTTGAATTGCAGACCGACGTTGAACAGCGGATGAGATGGCCGCTCAACGTCGATCTGCCCGGTGTAATCGGCGAGTGCGAATTGGAGAACTTCACTCTCCATGAGAAGTTCATTCAACATTTTAGCTTGGAATTTGCCAGATTTCAGCTGAATTGGTAAGTGAATGCACATGAAGTCTTCACCTGCCAACTCCCTGATCCGGAAGCGAGCTTTCCGGATCAGTTCTGCCACCAGCTCATGTGGCTGTGTGATCCTCTTGGACCTGTGGCAGCTGAGGAACACCCACTCTATGATTAAGAGGGGGTCGCCAGCGCCCTGGTCCTTGCCCCGACCCTTCGGTGGAATGCGGGACTGGTCCCATTGATAAATGAGACCATGGAGGTGTGGCAGTCGGCCTAATACAATAAATTTGAACGGCAGGTCCAGATCATAGCGATGGGCCTGCCGAGCCTCAAGTAGTCCCGAAATTCTTTCCAGCGCTGCCCTGGCCTCTGGGGTAAGGTCCCTAGGCGAACTAAGCGCCTCCTCCCCTTCAAGTAATTTGAAGAGGGGGGCCAGGTCTTCAGTGGTGATACCCAGCCAGGGCCTTACCCAATTCAAAGCCCCACACAGTTGGTGGGCGTCCGCCAAAGTTTCCACTTTTAGTGGATGGCCAATTTTGGGGGCACAATGGTCCGCTTAGTGATCTCAAGGCCCAGATATTTCCAGGGCGGCATCTTTTGAATTTTGTCTTCCGCGAGCTCGAATCCTGCGGAGATTAGGCAATTGCTGACACGGGAGAGCACGTGTGCCAGCTGGTCGTCGTCGCGTGCGCAGACCAGCACGTCATCCATGTAATGATGGATGATGACATCGCTGTAGGTCTCGCGGATGGGCGCGAGGAGGGCGGCAACGTACCATTGGCAAATAACAGGGGAGTTCTTCATTCCCTGAGGAAGAACTCGCCAATGGTATCGCTTACTGGGAGCTTGTCGGTTTATAGATGGCACCGTAAAAGCAAAACGTGGCGCATCATCAGGGTGAAGGGGAATTTGAAAGAAGCAATCTTTGATGTCAATAATGGCCAGATTCCAATTTCGGGGGAGCATCGTAGGGGAGGGCATCCCTGGCTGGAGGACACCCATGTCTTCTATGACTGCATTAATTTAGGCAGGTCGTGGCAAGAGCCTCCACTTGCCTGATGACTTTCGGATCACGAACACTGGGGAGTTCCACGGTGACGTGGTCTCCACCAGGTTCCCTTTGTGGAGCTGCTCCTGCACGAGCTGGTTGAGCGCTTGTAATTTTTGTTTATTCAGCGGCCACTGCTTCACCTGGACTGGAACATCAGATCGCCAATTGAGTTTCCAGGTGACGCGCTCTTCAGCGACCGCTACCCGAAAAACCGGGTGAGGAGCCGGGAGGTCAATTTTGGCTCCCCATTGCTCAAGGGTGTCTCTCCCCCAGAGAGGCTCGCTGTAATTCAAAACGAATGGGCGTACTCGTGCCAATTGCCCATCCGGCCCCGTAATTTTACGTAAGCTCCTGCTTTGACGTGCCAGTGGGAACCCCCAACACCTTGAATGTGGCCATCCACGTTTTGGAGCTCCCAGTGTGACGCCATTCCGCCGGAAGCGGAATGATCGCCACGCCCCGCCCGTGTCTAGCATCCCCCTGATGTTAATTGTGTCCCCCCCCTGTGCCAGGCTGCACTCAAGCCGAGGCTTGGCAGCCCCCAGTTTCTGTGCCCAGGCCACGGTGTGTGTTTTGTGCAGCTCCTCCTCCCTCCGCAGTCGGCGGCGGGGGAGGCCAGAGCGCTGGCCTGGGCAATCTGGGTCCCAGTCACCGACCACGATGTCATCAATGGCCGGGACTGGGATGGCTTGAGCAATGATTGTTCCTTTGGGGAGGAACATTGGTGGATGTAGACACCCCACAGCGACCTCGAACCGGTGCTGGTCTGAGGACACCAAGGCCGGGAAAACCTGCAAATCCCGCGGCGTGAACTTGGTGTCCCCCACGACTACATATTGGTGATCCAGCCGGCTCCAGGTTCCCGCGGCGTTGGGGCGCACTGACAGGAATCGCAAACGGTCGTCCTGCAGACGAAGGTCCTCTGTTGTCTCTAACCTATAGGGTGACGCGAAACAATTTGTGGTTAGGACAGGTTCTGGTGAGGGAGACGGAGCCACGCAACCGAGGCAAGCCGTCTCCCCAAGTGTCAAAATCGGCGGTAAGTCAAGTCTAGAGAAATCAATGATCAGTCTGGTGTTAAACATGTCATGACTTCCCCCAGATGGTATAGGGGGTGCTGGCGGCGGGCTTCCTCCTCGCTCCTCCCCTCCCCTGCGTCGGAATGATGTTAACTGCCCACCCTTAATTTTGTCATCACGCAGGGGCGGGCTGCGCTCCCCCTCTAGTTTTTTTGGGAACTAGAGGGGGCCCCCTTGGTAGAGCCGCCCGACTCGTGCTCCCTGCGAAACTGATAAAATGCTTTGCGCAGGGGGCAGTCGGGCATCCAGTGCCCCTCTTTGGAGCAGAGGTGGCAGTGCCCCCTCTGCTGCCTCGGCGTGCCGGGTCCCTGACTGGCGGCCACTTCAATGGGGTCTTCGGGGTTGTACATGAAGACCTCTGGCCCCTCCGCTACTGAAACTCGCTTTCCCGCACTCGGAGTCTTCACCGCGGTGGTCTGGCGGAGCGCGGGCACCTTCCTCGCACAAACCAGGAGCATTTGCTTTAAAGTTGGTGCAGGCTGTAACGGAAGGCTGAGAATTGCCGCTTTACAAGCAGCGTTAGCATTAGAGGCCGCGATTGCAGCCACCATCTCCTGCCTCGTCCCCTCAGAGACGTTTTCGAACCTCGCTGCGGCTTGTAGCCGCATGACGAAGTCGTCAAACGACTCTTCAGGGCCTTGCTGTAACAAAAAGACAGGGGTTTGGGGAACACCAACAAGCACCTTGAAAAATTCTTGGGCCCCCGCCTGTGTTGATTTTTCAAGAGCTTCAGATGGTATTAGCTCTGCCGCCTGCTGCCCTTTCTCCCAATCTCCTAACCCGCAGAGGTGTTCAACTGTTAGGAGATTCCCGTTGGCATCCCTGGAGATATTCGGCTGGGCCAAAATCTCCGGGAGCAGGTCAGCCACCGCTTGTCTCCATCCCTCTTCCCACCGGGAAAACTGAGACTCGTTTAGTAAGCATGAGAAAATTTGCCTCACGTCACAAGGAACGAGTTCATTTTCCCGGAGGGTAGCATTCAGGAGACCTTTAAAATATTCGCTGGCAGACCCAAACTCCTTTTGGGTCTTGCACAGCTCGCGAATGACTGCCCTTGAAACTGGGGTCCACCGGATGTCCCACCTCCCCCCTTGCCGCAGGTGAAAAGTCACCGGGGCCGCCGTGATTGAATCAGGCACATCAGGCTCCGAATTTCCCACGCTCCCCCCCCCCGCCCCCAGATCCGGCCAAGATGGCGGATCGTGGGAAACGGAAGTGGAGGCGTGGGAACCGGAACCCGGTGGGAGGAGCTGGGAGGTCACGGAAGACGGGGGTGGTGCCAGGTGGTACGGCGGAGCGGCAGGCGGAGCCACAGGCGGGGCTGAAGGAGGGGCAACGGGAGGGGTGGACCAGGGGGAGGAGGTATAGGTGGGCGGGTCTTCAGGGAGGAAGGGGTTGGGAAGCGGGAGGAAGGGGTTGGGCGATGGTCGGCCCGAGGGAAAGTGGGAAAGGGAGTCCCGCCACGGTGCCTCGTGGTCCCCGCCATCTTGTGCTCCACAGGAGCCATCTTGTGGGGGGACCACGAAGCGGACTTTAGAATTTAACTTGGGGGATTTTAAAACTTGGAAACGGGGGTTCGGGGAAGGCGAGGGACAAGGAGAGGCTGCCAGCGATCCGGCCGATGATCGCCGGCAGTGGGGGGATTGGGAAGCCTGAGACGGGCCCTCCGATGGATCGGGAGGCCGTCTGTGGTTCGGGGCTGCCCGCCTCAGGATCCCGGTGCTTTTGGGGGTAGCGGGAGAGGGTTGAGGGGTAGGAGCACTTGAAGGGACAGAAACTGGGGGAACAACCAAACTCTCAACCGAACTTTTAACCGAGGCGCGCCTTTTGATGGAACGCTGCCGGGCGACAGGAGCCCCGGCAGCAGCTGAGTGTCCTCCCCGCTCTTTAGTCTGCTTGATTTTCAACGCAGCGACAAGCTGCGCCACCCAATGCAGGTGTTGTGCCAATTTTAACCTTTTAGTAATATCTATCTCCTCCGAGCGGGCCAGATTAGATAATTTACGTAGGACCTCTTCCCAAAATCGGAGGTCCTTGCATTGCTCGGGGGAGAAGTTTTTGAACTGGGAGGAGACCCAGCGAATCAGGCTTTTGATCTCCCGTTCCTTGAACGGGAGATCTGCGCCGTACAGAAACGCGAAACAAAGATGAACGGACTCACGCTGGGAGGTTGACAACCGCGCGCCCATGGTCTGGTGTTAAATTCCTCCCAACCTTCCCGACTTGTCACAAATAAAATTCGAAGGGGAGTAGAAAACCGCGAACACAAAGAGGTAGGGAAGGCTGCACGCTCTACTGGCGCCACCCAGAGAGCTGCAGCAACACAACAGGATTAAAGAGGGAGCCGCCCCCTGCCCGCCGCGCAGAGAACCAGTTCTCCCTCCCTCCCTCAGGAGCTTGGGGATTCCCCACTAAGCAGACAGAAAGCAAGCTCAAAGAAAAACGTAGGCACTAAGCAAAACTGAATAGGGGAACTCCTGCGCCGGCCCCTCCAATCGCCTTGCCGATGAAGCGCGGCTACTCGCGAAAGCCCTCGCCCCCCTAACACACCCTGGGTCCTCCCCGATGAAGCGCGGCTCGCGACCCAGGGGGATCAGGGGCACCCCGAGCCCTCACGGAAACCCCGATCGCGATTCGGGGGGGGCTCTAAAAACGGAGGGGAGTAAGGAGCTTACCACTCCGACGCAGGAGGGGAAGGGGAAGCTGACAAGCCGGTCTCCACTGGGACGACGCCTCGGGGCGCCGAAGGGTCTTTGTCGTCCGGATCTCTGCGGAGCGGCAGCTGAGTGCCCCAGCTGCCTGCTCGACGCAGAGTGCTGCCGCGCCGACGCGGATTTGTAATCCAAGCAGAACGGGGGCGAGGCGGATCCTGAAGTCCGTGTCCGGCGCTGGATCAGGAACAGTCCGCTTTTCGCCCCACGTTGGGCGCCAGCAACCGGCGTCGCCGGACAGAAGGCCGGCTGCTCCACAGAGCACAGACTCGAAAAGAGAGGGGGTGAGCGGCCACAGTCTGTCTTGACCAGAGGCAAGTGAGCTGCGTAAGAACAGGACTTGGCCCCCGGCCACCTGGGTCCCCTGCGCGGTCTAGCGACAGGTGGCGACCCAGAGAAGACGGACCCGAACTTCTGGGGCGGCAATCGCTGAAGCAGTGGAATGAAGGAAGAGGCGTGAGCCAGCCAGTTCTCCGTGAAGCAGGGACGGGTTTATTGAGGTCGAGGGAAGAACGGAAGGGTAGGGAGTCACAGAGAACTGACCACCGAACCTCCCCTGGTCTGGCTTTTTATCACCGACCCCAGGGGGAGGGAAAACAGAACATGACCAATCAAACGACATTACACAAACACAAAGAACAAATCAGAAGATAACACAGGTGTGGCTTTCCCCCCTAGCCCAATCACCTCCCAAACCCCGGGGAACTTTCTGGATCTGGGGAGTGGGTTGGGAGTGACGGACAAGGGGGTCGCCAGGGGAACAAAGGAGGGGACACGAAGAATGACAACTAAATTTACATGAAACAAGGAGGGCCCGGCATGATAGACATATAACCGACATAAGGATGAGGAGGGGGCACTGGAAATCCCCTTGCTCAGGTCGCCATCTTAGCATAATACAAATCAATGGGAATAAAACTTAAAACTTATAAAACTTGACTTAAGAACAGTAAAACATTGTGAAACTGGGTGCAAAACAAAGTGTGAACACAAACGCACCCCAACAAGGTTTGGAATGTGTGTGACAAGGAAATCTCTGTTACGGGTGCTGCCAAATGCTGTTTTTGTGAAAGGGCAGTTTGCAGTAGAGATGTTGACTGATGTCTTTCTGTTGTCATGTGTCTCAGCTCCTGACTTAGTGTGCTGCAAAACATTTAATGAGCGAAGGCCCAGTGCCATACTTATGTATACTTGGTTGTTCCTTGCAATGTTTTTATGCAAAATCAGTCTGTCATTGACTTCTTACATAGCACTGACAATTGCTCTGTAGGACAAATAAATATCCCCTGTAAGCCTGGTTTGTTACCTTTCTAGAACTGTATAAAACTCAAAATTGAGAAGGTTAGATCCAAACAAAAGGAAAATAATCATTCAAAATTTAAAATTATATATAAGAATAGAAGTCTAAATTACTGAATTCTTAACAACAAACAAGAATTCTAAATTACTGAATTCTATACAACAAACACCAAGGAGCTTTAAACTTTTACCTCAGTATCTTTTATCTTTTAAGAAGAAACATGGAAGAAAAAGAGACCAACACTAGTAGCTCTGTCCCTGTTGGTGTTTTATTTTCAAGATCAACATTTACTGGAAAAGATGAAGCCAATGTAGAACTTAGATGATTTCTGTAAAATCTCCTATATTAAGGAAATGTGTGTACTCAGAGGGGATTTTTTTCCCCTCATGGACTGATGAGAAAAACAGACTTGCCAAGGCTTGAGAGGAACATACATGGGCTCACAGGAGTTGAGGCTGGTGAGAAAGTTTTCCCTGTACAACATGCAGAGGTCTGCAGAGAAAGGGAAGTGCCTCCAGTCCTCTCACTTTGGCTGTGCTTCCAGAATTTCCAAGGGCTGCTAATGATTTCTGTAGCTCAGGATGTCAGTCAGTGAGTCTCTGCTCTGGATGTCACTTGCTGGAAGACACTCCAGAATTTGCAGCCAGAGTAGAGGAAGTAGCTGAAAAATTTTCCAGTATTGCTGAAAAATATGAATGGATTCATCACATTTTTATTTTACTTTAAAGAGTAGTAGTGATTTGACAAGATAATTTGTTTTGGACATAACTCCACGCAAAGCTACTGTCTCAGGCTGAGTGCAGATGTAATCTGACTTTTTGTAGTTTTCAATTGGTCCTGTTAATGCAAGTGGAGATTTCTTTACTCTGCTTTTCACAGTGAACTTTAACATATAATGTGAGCAATTATCTTGTTCTATGATTGTAGTTAGCTGTTGGTTTTGATTTAATCTACTGATTGAAAGCCCACAGTACAAAAAAAGAAGTAATTACATAATTCTTGTCCATTTCTGTAAAACTGTTAAGAACTTAATACAGTTGCTAGTGAAATCAGTTAAGAGACTGGTTGTCTTCAGTGATGACTGAATGAAGCCCTAAATCATGGAACATACTGATATTAATAATGCTGTCAGAAAGAAAGTTAGGTTTAAGACTAGTAGAACTAAGATTTAAATCTTTTCTCTCTGGTAGACATCACCGAACTGTCTCATGTTCTGTGCTCAGCAGCAGCTAAAATTGTAAAAAGTCACTGTCTCTGTTCAAGGGTATGAACACTACAGAAAGGCTGAGTGACTCCTTGAAGTGGTCTTCAGCATTGCATTTGCAAGGAATTATTCTCTGTAAGCAATAAATCTTTGCCAAATATGTATATGTAATATTTTAAAAATAAATTAGAAATGAAATCATAACTTGAAGATAGTCCTACGGAATGTAATAATTACAATGTAATTTTAAGATACTGGCTTATATTAAACTCTTCATTAAAATTTCCATGCCTAATAATTTTAATACAATTTATTTAAAATACCTGAGCTTTTGTAAGTTCTAAAGGATACAACACATATTTTCTCTGGTGTCTAATTTTATATTTTCTTAGAAGCTCACAATAACTGTGAATGAGCAGACGTATGCTTCTTATATAAAAGTGCTGCTAAACATCTGGGTGTTAATTTTTCACAAATACTTTTCAGGAAGGCAATAAATCTTGATAATTTCACCACCAAGAACCTGACAGTTACAGCAATTATATGTTCAGCAGGAACACTTTAGAGAAGCTTTGCGGAGGTAGTCATACAATTGAGGTGAATTATGCAATGTTGGATTTTAAAAGCAAAAGTAATTCTTGTGTCCTGCTCTCTGTAAAAGGCCATGCAGCTTTTGAAAGTTTAGAAATGAGTTTACCAAACTTTTTGAAGACTCTACTGTCTTGATGGAAAGATTGCATATTATGGAGTGCCTCTTGATGTTCTTGGGCAGATCTTTATCAATTATTGATATCTGATTGATAAAAAAGGATGAAATTATATGCCACCTGTATAAACAGAAAATGCAGACTAGAAGAGGCTGGAAATTAACAAATCTATTCTTTTCCAAGCAGCCCTTGGCAGAGTTTAGGCTACTCACTTCTAGAAAGAACCTCTGATATTACAGACTTTTTGCATATCCTTATCTGTCCTCACCATTTTGTGTTTGCATGTCTTTTTGGTTCAAGGAATGCACTGATTCAGCGCTTTAATTATAATCAGCATTAAGGAAGAGACACTGTAGTCTGTAACCTCCCTCTTTCCACAAGCAGAAGTCTTTAATATCCAGCAAAATTCCTTCTGCGCCATTTCTGTGACTTCTCTCTCTCACAACTTGTTGCAGACCATGGTCTCAGCTTCAAAATGCAAAGGAGAGGAGTTTTTATCCCAAGTGGATTTCTTTCTGGGACTCAGTTCCTAGACCCTGTTCTTTGTTGATAGGTATAGTGTAATTTGCCAACAAGCCTTAAACTCTGAAGGGTCTGTTGTTTCCCCAGGTCAGCTTTTATCAGTCCTATTTGTGGAATTTGTCTGCTCATTCACAAGTCTTTTAATGTAATGCAAATGACGCAATAGAAAATAGGTAACTTTTAAAAACAAATGCTTAAATTTGTTTATTCAAGCTTGAATCAGGAAAATTTTAAAAAAAATTAAAAATAATTTTTCCTTATATATTCTTTCTTTATTTAACTATACAGAACCTATCCCGCTGTCACATCACCGTGTCACAGACAAAAAACAGCTTCTTTTTCTGCGGGGAAAGTAACAGTTTCATGTCTTAAAGCACAGGTTTAATTGAGTATGGGATGCAACAAATGTTGGCTTTCAGTAGATTACCCAGGTACTCTTTATTAGATTTGATGCCATAATTTGAATCTCTGAATCAATCTTTGAATTGAGGAAATCTATATTTTGACTGCACAGAGGCTGAAAATTTCCTTTCTGTAGTCTTTCTTTTCCAAGCTATCAATTCAGATGAAATCATGCTATTGCACAGTTGGTGGAGGAAAAGGTAAAGAACTGTTCACTTTAAATTTAGGCCAGTCATTGAGTGAAGTTCACCTTTTTTGAAAGAAAAAATATCAGTACATGTCATCACATCTTTTAAATATTTGCAATAAGATGTAACCTTGGTTTTGTTATGGATCTTTGTAATGGCTTTAAGATTACTGTTAATTATGTCTATTGATCTGAAATAATTAATAAACAAAAAACCTGCAAAGTTGCATGTGACAGATACTTCTTTCAAATACACATGTTCAAAGATCAAGCTATAGATGATGAAAGAAAGAGATGTGAGAATAGCTTTGGGAGGTGTGACAATTCAGAAATTAGCTGCAATATGGTGTGCAGGACTTTGGATGCAAAGTGGAAGCAGAGGTGAGAGGCTCAGACCAGGGCAGCTGACAGCAAAAGGTTGCATTTGCTTTTATGTACTCAGGGAGATGAAAGTTAGAAAGAGAACAGTGACAGCCTTGAAAGAGTAAATGGAATGGTGTTAGAAATGTCTTCCTAACTTTTGTGCCAATACTTTTTTTCTTCACACGTTAGAAGTTACTGGAAAAAGCCTCAAAAGTTCTTACTCTGGTTTTGGCAAGCTTTCATTAATTACCCCTCAGATTTTCCATGATGACAGTTCTTATTCTTGGTTTTAAAGACTGTGTATTTTGCCTATGTCCTCTGGGTTTTGCTTCCCTCAATTTCCCTGTTCACTCTACTCAATCCAACTGATGTGTTTTTAATCTTCATCTTTACCTTTTACAGATTTTACCCACCTTTCTGGAGTTCCCTCAAGGGCTAAATTCACTGTGTTAGCACCCTCTTCTTTATGTCCTTCCTCAGAAAATGTTTCCCTGGAAACTCTAACCCTGTTCCCTTAGAAAAGTTAATCCATGCCATTTTTCTCTGTATTTACTCTTCCTCTTTTTGTATTAATAAGATCTTTATTTAACTAGGTTTAGATCTGTGGAGAAAAAATAAAAGCTCCAAAATTTTGAATGACCTTGAGTATGTATGACTGTAAAATCCCTATTTTATAGGAGGGGCCCTATTTTGCACCTGAAATGATGAATTAGAACTTTAAAAAGACAGACCACAGAGAGGTATCAAATACTAAGGAAAACAGATAATTGCAAGATCAACCATATGGTTCTGTATATAGAAATCTGGCATGTTATGGGAATTTTTAAAGTTAGATTTTTCACTCTTTCTCCTTGCAAGTAAGCAGAATGCAGCAACCTATAATTCCGTATTTCCCCACACTGTAGTGAGTCCCAAAACAAAGGGTCATAACAGGGCCCCAATCACAGAATCATAGAATGGCCTGGGTTTGAAGGGACCTTAGAGATTGTGTAGTCCAACCCCCCTGCCATGTGTAGGGACACCTTTCACTAGGCCAGCTTGCTCAGGGCCCCGTCCAACCTGGCCTTGAGCACTTCCAGAGATGGAATATTCTCAACTTCTCTGTTCCAGTGCCTCACCATCCTCACAGTAAAAAATATCTTTGTAATATCCGATCCAAACCTCATCTCAGTTTAAAGCCATTATCATTTGTCCTTATCTTTACAGACCCTTGTAAAAAGTTCCTCTTCAGCTTTCCAAAGGTCCCCTTTAGATACTGGAATGCTGCTGGAAGATCTTCCTGGAGCCTTGTCTTTTCCAGGCTGAGCAATGCCAATTTTCTCAGCCTGTTTTTATGGGAGATGTGTTCTGTCCCTCTGATTATCCCTATGGTTCTTGTCTGGACTTTCTCCAACAGGTCAGTGTCCTTCCCATGCCAGGGATAGCAGAGCTGGATGTGTAATCCAGAATGGAGAACATCGCATCAGTTTGTCCTTTTTTTGGGTTATAGTTGTCTCTCAGGAAACTGAGCACAGAAGAAGGTAATTTTACTTTTAAATAGGATCCTACTACATTAAATAACTCTCCTGTGGATGTATTACTGAGATACGGTAATTGCTACATTTTTAGGGAAAGCCAAATATTGAGATATTTTGCAGCTCCCATTTGACTGTATTGTCCTTGAAAGTGATCACTGAAGTGTGTTAAAAAGGAGTAGCACGTACTGAAAAATAAATACAAATGTTATCTTGCAAAATTGTGCTATGGGATTGCAATAAGTCGGAACTGTTGAAGTCATTGCATGCTACAAAAATGGAGTTCATGTGTCATAAAATATGACTGCTCATTATAAACCATTATTTTTCCTTGTGCTTTACTCATTTTGGTGTTCTGTCATTTAGTGCTGTTTAAATCAGCAACTTTAGTACATTATTTTTGTGCAAATGATGTATAGCATGGATTTGGTTTTGCTGTTTATAAGGAAGGCATCTATTTTTTTTGACAGAAGGAAAAAGGAAAACTACAACCCTTTCTTCATTTATTTTGTAATCCCTGAGCAGTACTGGGAACCGTGGAGTCAATCAGTGCAAATGAGTCAAGCCATATATTTGAAAAGCAATGAGCTCCTGAAGAAATAGTTTTGAAGGAGAGAGCTTTTTATTAACCTTTCTAACACCATCCTGAAAGGTGCTAGGGATTCTCAGTTCTCATCAACTTCAAAGACAGTTTAGTGTTCAATATTTTCTTGCAGAACTGGGGGTACAGAGATGAGGGCCAGATGATAATGTGCTGATAAGATCACAAACACTTGTGAAAGGCAATGCTTTACGTAAAAAAGCATTTTTTTAACAATTTTTAGTATGCCATGGATTGTGCAGTGACAAAAAATGGCATAAGATGGCAGTAAGAGATTGCAGAATACAGTGGTTTGGTGTGACACATTCCAGTGAATCAACCTACTGTCTTGCAATAAGGATGATTGCATAAACAGGTGATAAATGGGGATTTCTGGGCTCCTTCAGGACATTGTTTTCTAACTTTCTTTTTGCATTTCTTTTTCTCCTCAGAGGAAGATCTCCAGTTTATTTGGCATTTATACGCTTTTATCTGAGTGTGGGAAAATGGAATAGTTTTCCACACTGCATTGCCATCTGTGTGGAAGCGCTTGAAATTCACTGCTCATACTTTTTAAATCTGTGCTGCATGAAAATCACTCCAAATTTAGCATTATATTAAATGTGGTGTCATGTGCTGATAGAAACAAAGGAGGGGCGAAACAACCACATCACTAGGCAGCTTTGCAGTGTTGCTAGTGAAGCAATATGGACAAGGGGCTGTTCAGTTTATCCTCTGCTACACTCCAGTGAGGAGGACAGGCTGCTGTGGGCCCAGACTGATGTTGGCATCTGTAGTCAAACCACAGGGAGGTGGAGCTGGTGAGCCCTGCAGGAAGTTTTTTAGGTACTCTCGTGACACCAAGGCTCTAGGGTCTTCCCATCACTTTCCAGTCCAGGGCTGTGACTTGGAGACACAAAACTGCCTTCTCTGGCTAGAGAAATGACTTTCGCATGTATAAATAATTACTGCCTGTGATACCAGTACGAAAACCAGAGAGCTTTATTTCTGGAGACTGATGCCTCTAAGATTTGTCCAATTTAAGAACTGCTAAGATAGAAAATGTATGGATTATTTGCAAAATATGGGTATGTAATTTCTCAGTGCTAATGATTTCATTAGGTCTGCATTTAAGTTTTCAGTAACAGCTTTGCATTCGTATATAAAGCTATGTTCTGCACCCCCGCTGTATACTTCAAGTTTCTCTCAAACAAAAATATTCACATTTTCTGAATCCTTTCCAGTGGTAATGACCGTTGGATTTTTAGCTAGTGCTTTTTGTCCTTAGATCTAAAAGTGAATTATAAATGTACATACCTCTGACCAGAAAGAGCTTTATGTGATCGAAGTAAAATTAACATCAAGCAACAATGAGCAATAAATGTCTTCTACAGTGACTGGCAAGGTATTGCCTAAGCTCTGATTTAGTCAGGAAAGGTAGATGTGGAAGAGATCTTTATGTTTGTCTGAGTTCATTATGACTTTCCCTCAACAAAATTATTCTTTTTCAGCATCTGTTTTAATGTAGTTGCTGGGGAAGTATGTGGTTATGCATGATTTTTATCTGATGGCTAAGCCAAAGGTCAAAGCACAAAACTGACATTTAGAAAGGTGATGTGGATTTGTTGTGCTCCCTGAAGGCCTTGGTCTTTAAGCCAGGAGATGGATTACAGGTATGAATATTTTCATCTTTCACTGTAGTTCACATGTACCCGATTGCTTCCAAGGAAGATTTCACCATTTTAGGAGATAAAAAGCAAAACTCAATTGATTTTCTTCAGCATTCTTTTTTAATAATGATGTTCCTGGGAAGGTCAAGTGGACATTCCATCATATGTCTTTCCAGGACAGTGTTTGATCACATGTGGCGTAGGAGCTTCTCTGCACTATAGGACTGGGTGCACCATTTAAAACCTATGTGTTCATTTAAAGAAAACTAGTAAGAAAAATGATGTACAATGTGCAGTTTAAATCATCCATTTACTCCAAATTTGTGAGAAAGACAGAGTAGCTTTAGAAGTAGTATAGTTCTTTCTTTCCTTTTGTTAATATTTTTGTTAGGCGTTAAAAATCCTCCTTCATTAGAATAATAAATTCATTATAATGAAATTATAGTAATGGTACCTTTTACTGCATTTTTACCCCATTAATTCTATTCAGAAACTGATAAAGATCCCTCAGTTTTGATTCAATTGTATAAAGAACATCAAAGTTTGGGGTACTGAAGTTCACATTTTTGTGTTTAACTCACATGGATTCATAGGAGCCACTTGCATTGGTAAACATACCTGAACTAAAAGTGTGAATTGTTTTCCTTCAATCTGCTTAGAAATTATTTTAAATTGTGAATAGGTTTTCATCACAGAATTGCTGTTATTGTTAATATGGTAGACTTTTGAAAATTCAAGTGCAATGCTGCTTTTTATTCTTATTCTTATCCTTTTGAATCCACAGAATTGGAACCTCTCAGGTAGACTTCCATGGCGTTTTAGGATTTGTTTACCTGTCGTTACCCATTTACGAAGATGTTTCCATATTTCAGGTTTGTATTCTGATAAAAACTGTCTCCCAGTGAGAATTCTGTAAATATATGGAAACCAGAAAGTTATCTGTATGACAACTTTTTATCATATGTGAAAAGAAAATGGATGCTCTCAAGTCAAGATTATTTTTTGGCCATTTTTGTCATAACCAATACAGTGCCATGATTGATAACTTCTGTCTGCTAATGATGTGTTTTCAAGATAGTTTTAGCCTCTGGCTTCTCTTCCCCATAATTTTGAATGATACAAGGTATTTTGAAGCCCAACACAAACTATTTCTGATTTCAGTAAGAAATACTTGCCATTGCTCTTACAGTGGAAAATTTGAGTTTTCATATACTCTCACTGAATGCAGCCTCGTGATGATTGCTTTCTTGTGTGCTGCTGTATGATACTGGAAATAGCTGACTGTGGTGAACTGGTCCTCTTGTCAGGAGAGGGCAAAAATCACTAAATTAATAATGTGATTTCACTCGTTGAACATGTTTTAACAACAACATTTTTATGTGTTACCCAAATCTATTAACTTCTGATGAATTCCAGAATAGAAGGAATTCTAGAATTCAAGTCGAAAGTCCATTTTTCATCAGACTATTGCAGAAAAACTGTTGCAATACAGGTTTCTGTGAGAGTCTTGTACATTTCTTTGGCCTTTCTACTGGCCAGAAGTGAATGACAACCATATGGAGCAATTTTGGTGCAGTTTATCAGGTTATGCATGACAGCACAAGATATGGAGTCAAAAACTGCTAGACCTTCTGGGCTGAAATGGGATAAGCAATATGTTGGCCCTGTCTTAAAGATTCAAGGGAGAACTTTTGCAATGACTGGACTAAACCATTTTGCTGTTCTGTCATAATCTTGATGAGTGCCTTTGCCCTCATATTGATTTTCCCTTAAGGTCTGATCCAAAGATCGTTCACAGCAAAGAGGATCTTCCAGTGGGCTCTGGCTCATGTCACTGAATGAGGTCAGGGCAGGCATCACAAAACTTGGCAAGAAAGGGAACCAGGTCACAAAGACTACAAAGAAAAAAAATCCACAAGTGACATTTCAGATTGGAGTGAAAAATGACACTAAGTCAGAATTCATCTTGACAAAGTCAGACATCAAAAAGTTACCTGTCATATTTTCTTCATAGCCATAGGATAAGAAAGAAATGAACAACTGATTCATTGAACCTGTCTTAGATATCTTGGTTGAGATGAACTGCCTTCTGGAGGCGCCTCTTTCTCTCCTTCAACTATAAAGGAGCCCAGGGGACTAGCTGACATTTAGGGAGCTGACTTTTAGGTGATAAAGTTAGAAAATTCCTGTCAAAGGAATCTGTGGAAGTATCTCTCTTTTGCTCTCTGTCCTTTTCTTCCTCCTACCCATTCAGACAGTATTACAGGTAGGTCTGCTGGCTTGAAAAGGCACCCTCCTGAAACTTTGGTAGGTCTGGAGTCTATGCTTTCCTCTAGAAGAATCTCAGCTAGGAAACAGACATCACATCCTTTGACCTGGAGCAAGTTTTTCTTTCTCTGAAAATCAGGATTTTTCCAGTTCAAGACTAATAATTACAATTGAATAAACTTAGATTACTTAAAGTGAGAATAGAGCTCAAGATTCAACTGCACCTCTGTTTTCTTCCTAAGTAGTATAAAAATCCCCTATTATTTCTTCCATCCCTTCTAACAATATATTAGCATGAATTTAAATAAGGTTTTCCTATATCCCAGATGTTGCTCTAACTACTGCACTAGAGGTAACACATTCTTCTTGAAATCAAAGACTCAATAAGTTGGCTTTGTATTTAATGTGTGTCTACAAATCTGGCCCAACATTTATTCAGGAGAATACACGCAGAAATAATTTTGTTTCTTTCCTTGTATTGTTATATAAAACAGAGTATAGCTGTGTCCTTCACAGAGAAGAAAAGCACTTCAAAACAAAATGCACTTTCTGTTTAATTCTATAGAGGAGGAAAACTGACACCTAATTTCTTCAGACCATTTGTTTACTGGGTTGGGCTGAGTTCACTTTTTTTTACATTTTCAAAGGAGATGGTTTAGAAGTAGCTTGGTTCTTAAAGGTATTTGCATTCAAAAAATATGAGTTGCTCTACAGTGGGGCTTTTAACCTCATACTGCCTTTTTAAGGACCAAAATCTTTGGTAATTGATAGTCAATAACATTTAAGCTTCTAAATTTAATAAAAATGTATTTAGGCTATTAAGGGAGTTAAATTTTAGATTATTTGGAAAATTTAGGTTTGTATATTGAATCACTTTATGATTTTGTACTCAGTTTTGAAAGTTATTTGATTATAAATGCTAATTTTTTAAGTAGACCATAATTCTTCATTCAATTGTTACATTTTGGTTCATTGCAAACAAATATCTTCAGGAAATTATTAGTGCAAATGGAGGCATCTCTTGCAAGACACTCATGCGCTGTTTTGGAAATGATCATCACTTGAGATACAGACTTTGGTTTCTTTACTTTTTTCCCATTTCTTTTTAATCACTGAGAGAGAGCAAAGTGTTTCTTACAGCAAGGCAAGAAAAGAGAAGAAATAACTTCAAATAAAATGGATCTGCTCATGAACTGTGAACATTATGGTGGGACCATAGGTAGTTTGAATTTGACAATTGCTAAAATATATGTGGATCCAGATTCTCCAGAATCAGATATGTAACTTAAAGTCACTGTTTTTGTAGCAAGTGGGGTTGGATCCTACTTATGCTATCTATTAAGCAAATGTCAGCTCTGGAACAAATAGAAATATTACACTTTATTTTAGTTACATGTTCATTGTTTGATTCTGAACCTATGAATACATCAAAAAAAAGGTACGACATTTAGTATGACTGAGAAGACATGCTTCTTCCTGAAGTTAATATGAGGTGTCTTCAAAATGTGAAAGCAAAAGATATAAAATTATAAAACAGTCTGCTCTGTATTTTAAAATATTTTAGAATATTGTTATAATTAATTAAAATGCTTATAAGTAAAAACATTTGCCAAACATAAAATTAAGCTAGTTTATTCTCAGGGCAATTCTTTTTTGGGTTAGCTAGGATATTAAGCACTTCTGGGAATGCTTCAGTGTTAAAATATATGAAGGTAAGTTTTTCCTTATCTGTTTCATTGTCCTAAGAAATGCCTAGATCAGAAATATTTTGATTTGTGCTCATCAAAAGAGTCTTTTAATATCCTTTCTGAATCCCTGCATTAATTCCTCCAAAGCTTCAGGATTAGCTTGACTAATAAACTCAGTTCTGAATAAACTTAACATTGTTCTTCATTGCTTATAAACCTATCTATTGACAACAACGAATCAGCCAAAAGCAAGAATGCCAGAGGAAAATTAAAATCCTTTCTCATATTTTATCAAGAAGAAACAATATTTTGCTTTCTCTCTGAAGTTGGTTTTGAGGCTAAGTCTTGAAAAAGTGCTAACAATTCTCCCCAGTGAGCACACTCTTCCCTGTAATCCATGCAGTTTCTGAAACTGAGAAATACAGAGCAAAGAAGAACATAATTAACAAATTGCATGCACATTTTCCTCCTTGAGTTTGAACTGCAAGCTAGAAATATCTTTATGTAAAACAGTTATAGCCATTCCTGTGTTGATTTGCCATGGTTTACCTCTGCTAAAGCTGCAGCGTGTAGTTCATGCTGTGTTCAATGAGAAAACTCAAAGAGTTTGCAGACTGTGGTTGTCTCTCGCTTGATGGATTTGGACCACAAATACAAACATTTGATTCAAACATAAGCCTGGCACATATCTCCTGCACAGAGAAAAATGTGGTTGAATAGTTTGTTAATAATGTGAACACACAAAGTAAAACTGATTCCAGATGGCTTTGTAAACTCCAGTAACTCAGTGAATGTTAGATAAATTTTTCTGTTCATTAGTCTCAGTAGATGAACGAAGCTATTAAACAGGAATACAAAAATATATAATATTGATTATATAAATTATTGATAAAATTATTGAATATAATTTTGATCTGTTCAGAATTTTAGTCTCTCATGCTGAGCTCTTATTTTAATGCAAGTGCAATGTTCTGGTGTGGGGGATAGAGGACTGACTGCTAGCTTGGTTTTGGATTTCATACTAATAGAAACAACCCTGGTTCATAAGAGATAACAATTGGGAGGTAAAAGACACAAAACAAGGTATCTGAATATTAAAGTTGTAAACTCCATGAACCACAACTTTTTTTGATGATTACAAAAGCTGGGAGTGAGTATGATGGATATAATTTGCATGAGCAAACATCATCACCCAAGTATTGAAAGGGGCTTCATGTGCTTTTGTGTCCTTAGTCACATGCTTGACATAATTCCAGCAGTAGCTTCCTAGCTGGAAGGTTTTGGCATAAATGACTGCTTCACTTCCTGAAGGTGAAAGGATCTGTGTTCCCTTCTACGTTCCCTTCTAGAAGCACATTCAGGCCTTTGAAATGCAGTTTTCATCTTTTGAATGCATAATAGGAAAAGTGTCCCTTGGGGATGGATGTATATATTTTACCTTTAGATGGTGGGTTGAGGAGTGCTCCTCTGTGGGCTGTTCTTGATGCTCATGTATCTGCTGAATTTCAGCCATTCCTTTGCTGTGCCCTGGGTTATATCAAGTTTGCAGGAGCAAGAGAAGGTTCAAGCAAGGAGAGCTTGGTAAGGGACTGTCATTTACATCAAGCTGGGTGATTCTGTCCTTGCTCATCCAAGGCATACCTCCAGGAAGATTTCCCCCAGTGTGTACATTTTTTTAGGATCTCTTCTTTTCTGCTGTTGGGTAGGACAGTTTGTGGTGGGCTGACAGCTTGGTCTGGGATGACATTGTTTTCTCTTTCCTTATGACTGTACTTCCCACAACATTTAGGGTCTGTCCACAGGGCACAAAGCCATCTTGTGCCAGATAGCCCAGGTGAAGGGCTGCAGTTTCCTGGGCAGAATAGCTGGGATGATGTGGGAGCCATTCTTGCTGAGGAGCAGAATATCTAGGCTATGGTAAAGCTAATATGATCTTACTGTTCCCAGTGACCAAGCCAGGTTGATAATTTGGGTAACATACCCATCTTAATTTGTATGCTTATTCTTTTGCATTTTAGAATGGTTGAAGGAAATTCCTGCTTAAAAATCTGAGCATCAGTAAGTTGTCCACACAATAATGCATTTAAATAAGTATTCTGTCTTAAGTATGAAAGTCAATCCATTGAAAGCCTGGTTGCTATGACTTCTTTCATGGATTTTGCATTTACTGTCTGTAAAACACAGTACCTATCTGTGATCTCCACACAAGGTGTCTCCAGACACCCAGGGAAGTGATATTCAGCAGTTCATGAACAGGCTGGGCACCCAAATCCTGTATCATGTTTTACAATGAACCCAGTGTTAAGTAGCTGTCCTGGAAATATAATTTTTAAGCTCATGCTATGTACTTAATTTTGTTCTGAATTTAATATGGGCCCTTGGGTATGTAAGATAGGTATTAGCAGTAGACAGCCCACAGGGATACATTGAAACAGCCTGTGGAAACTGAATTGTCTACCTCCCCACCCTCTTGATGCTGGGGTAGGAGTGGGTTTTGCATCCTAGAACAATTTCATGAGCTCAGGAGATGAGCTGTCGGATAAGAAACATAGGTGCTTATTGGGGAAGAATAGAGGTGCTTTTCCTTTTTGTCAAAATTCAGCTCTCAGCCAGGCAAAATGGAAAGCACCCTTCTGCTGAGCCAGTAACCACTCTAAGCAAATGCTTTCTGCAGTTGTCCCATTGCAGACAGACCACTGGATATCCAGGAGTGTAAGCTTCCAGGGACACAGTGGGAAAAGGGACCTGACACAGTTGAGTAATGGTAAGAACCACACTTTGGCAGAAAGGTGGCATTTCTATCACTACTCATGCATTTTATCTAACTGTGTTCTAGTTATATGTTTATAAATATTGTTGGAATAAAAATTATTACTTAGGACTATTGGACTCTTGACTCTGTTCTGGTTTAACCCCAGGCATCAACCACACACGTGCTCTCTCACTCCCTGTCGTGGGTTTCCAGGAAGCAGGTTTTCTGGGAATGGAGTGGCCAGAGGCCAATAGGTGTTCAGATTTTAAATTGACACCAGGCTTGGCCACTGAGGGTGGATGCGCCTCTGAGAACACAGGGGTTAGAAGCAGAGCACTCCCTTGGGCTCGCTCTTTGATTTCCGGCCAGCAAAGAGGCAAGGCCTCCCCTGCCCGGCTTCGAGCTGGGCGGGGGAAACCTGCGGCCCGGCAGAGGTAGGCCTGACCCCTCAGGATGGAAGGGTGGTGGGGGCACCAGGAGGTGTTGGGCAGCCCCCCCCAGGAGAGACAGAGGGAGAGAGGCCCCGAGAAGATTTGGGCAGCCCCCCCCACCCCCGGCCAGAAGACGAGAGAGGGAAAGCTGGTACAGGCCTGTGGCCTTGAAGTGATATCGGCCTGTGAAGAAGGAGGGGGAAGGCGGAAGTGCAGCAAGGAAGGAGCCTGGCTGAGTGCAGAAGTTTGTTAACCCCTTTCTGGACAATGGAGACCTCACAGAGCATTTGGACCTTTCCCGGAGGGGAGATGGAGTGGATGATAAAGAAGAAATGAGCAAATGAATGACAGTTGGAGCAGTGAGTGAGGCTGGGAGAGTAAAGAAGAGGCCGGAAAGAGATGATGGAGTAGCTGGTTGCTGGACTCTTTTTGGTACAGCCATGGACAGAACCATGCTTCCTCGCGACACAGAGGCTGCATGCAGGGGGGAGGCGATGGCTCAGAACTGAGAGGGTTCAGTTTTGGAGACCCCCCGGCCCCAGGGGGTAGATAAGTATGGGGGGGACAAGAGGTCCCGAGAGTGATGAGGAAACTGTGCTTTTTTTCTCGGAACTGGTCAAAGCACCCTTAAAAGGATAACCCTTGAAGCAGCTCTGTTCCTTGTGCAGTGGTGAGAGCGCTGGGCATGCAAGGAAGAGGTCACCATGGCCCCAAGAAGGACTCCTCTCCTCTTGATGGACTGGAATTGAGTATTTACAGGGTGATGGATGGAGACTTGAAATTTGGAAGATGTATTGGAAATGTGGTGGGGGGAGGAGGAAATGCTTTTTGTGGAGTTTTCATTTTCCAGGTGTGTGTGTGTGCGTGTGTGTGTGTGTGGTTTTTTTTCCTTTTGTAGTTTAGTTAATAAACTTTTTTTTCTAAGGTAGAGGCCTGCTTTGCTTATTTCCTGGTCACATCTCACAGCAAACACCAGGGAATTATATTTTCATGGGGCACTGGCATTGTGCCAGTGTCAAACCATGACACTCCCCCATGCAGTCTTGGTGTGATGGGGAGGAGAATGAGAAAAACAGGTAAAACCCATGGGTTGAGATAAGAACAGTTTAAGACTTCAAATACAGTAAAATATAATAATACTCCTAATAATAAACATGATAATAATAGCAATAATAAGAACAGAATTTTATTGAAAAGGAGAAAGAGATATAAATAAAACCTAAGAGAAATAAGTTATGCCCAACACAATTGCTCTCCACCCACTGGCTGCTGCCCACTCTATTCCCAAGCAGTGACCTCCCCCTCCTGGCCAATTCTCCCCAGTTTAGATACTGGGCGTGACATTCTATGGTATGGAATGTCCCTGTGGACAGTTCAGGTCAGCTGTCCTGGCCTTCTGCCTCCTGGCTTCTTGTGCTCCTCCTCATTGACTGAGCATGGGAAACTGAAAAGACACAATCACAGAATGGTTTGGGGTGAAAGGGACCTTAAGGATCATCTTGTTCCAGGGGCACCTTCCACTAGACCAGGTTGCTCAAAGCCTCATTAAATCTGGCCTTGATAAGATTTTTTTTTTAAACCTGAGAGGTTATTACTGCAGAAGACTTGAAGATGAAAGAAAGATGAACTGAAGTGGAAACATTTTGTTTCATTGCTCAACCACAAAAGTGTGTAGTTGAGCAATCAGAGAAAATAGCGTGTTTGAAAATAAACTTAGAAAGTCCTAAACATTTAAAATTTCTACTAGTGGTGGCTTAAGAGGAATTTTTCCCATTACAATCTTTTTTGTTTCAAATTGTTTCAATTCTTCAGCTGCTCTTTGGTGTAAATAACTTTTTTCATGTATTCTGCTTTGTGAGGGCAGAAGCTGCTGATGGGATGTTATGTCCAGAGACACTGGCAGTCTATCCAAATAAAATACTGCTGGACTGTGAGGCAGAAGTTGCTCCTGCTGCATTAAATGTTCCAAAGATTGTAAGCAAAATGGTGCTTGAAGAGTTCACAGCAGAAAAATTCCTAGGCAAGGATGTAGCCTCAAAAGTAGGAGGATTACAAGCAGCAGAAATGCTCTCAAAACCATCAGAATTTCCAGATGATGATGCACTGGCAAGAATGGAAATCATTGTAAAGAAGAAGTTGGTAGCCTGTTACTACTGCTATCCATGGGAAAGCTTGGCAGCCCAAAGCTTGATGTTTGCAGTCCTCCAGATCCAGAGGAAGGCAAGAGTTGAATGATTGTGTTCTTTAATTCAGATGGCATAGCTGCTTTTGTCAATGCATTTAAAGCTTTCCACTGAGGCAGCTGATTTTTCCATTGTCCATTCTGCTGGACAGAATTTATATAGAGTTCTGAATGTTTGCTCTGCAGTCATAATGCTCCAGATGGAACTGTTCTGGCAAGAAAACTGAGAAGCCTGAGACATTCAGCTTTTCTTTCATTGGTGAGTAAGATGAAACTATCCATTGTGCTGAAGATTCCCAATTTTCCATCTCTTTCATTACATAGTCAAAAAGTCTCTTCATCTTTATAGCCATCAGTAATATTTTGACTGTTTGTAAATGCAGTAAATGTGTTCTGCAAAAAGTCCTTGACCTAGGGTAAGAACTACTTAGCAACAACCAAAACATCTGTGTGTTATCAATATTATTCTCGTACTAAATCCCAAACCACAGCACTGAATAAGCTACCAAGAAAATGAACTCTATCAAAGCCAAAAGCAGGACTTTCTCAGAGGAGTGTTACTTTACCCAAGTTCCCTGGGATTTATGTCACAGTGTCATCAATCCTGACATAAAAATAAAGAGCAATGATTCAATTGGGGATAAGGCTTAACTATTTTAATGTAAATTACTTTGGCGTTAACTGTTGAGTTAGAAAGTGATCTAAGGCTCTTAATTGTTGAATAGAGAGACAAATGACTCAGCCCATCCTGAAATGGGAGATGCTGATGAATCACTGAGCAGAAGGATACCTACATCTATATGTAAAAATGCTCCTTTGAGTATGGAGGAAACAGGGAAGACTTGCTTGCCAAAATTGTTGAGCTTGAGGACAGATGAAGTGATGGGAGACCAATTGCATCCTAGGTTTGCTATAAATCAGGGTCTGGATTCCCTCTGAATCACACCAAGAGCGCCTTAATGGGATTGATTTTAAAGAGCAGATGGGATGTCAAAGGAGGAGTCCAGTTCTGTGAGCATAAAACTGCCCAGTCTTCCTCCTGCATATGTGAAGATTAAATGATTGCCCATGTATGGAGGAGTTGCACACCACTATAGCCTGAACAACATGGGAAGCAATTCTGGTGTGTACAAAGAAGCTGCAACTGAAAGCCCAGGCAGCTTTCAGAGGTCTGGAGAGCCTTTTGAAATGTTAGCACTTCATGTAAATTCAGTATATATATTTGAAGTGAAGAAAGCCATTATGGTTATGTTTTATTCATATTTATCTTCTGCAGAAAGATAGCAGTTTTAGGAAATGAGCCATGCTGTGACCCCAGGTGAAAATCCTCTGTAGATATGTCTCGTACAGGCAAGGACAGAGCAAGTCATCTGGTGGAACACTGCATATGTGCCTTGCTTGGTGGAAAATTGCAAGTTTAATTGGGTTTTCCTCCTGCTGTTTTTTTAATAGTACTGAGTCTGTAACTATGCAGGGAACATTCTATATGAAAAATGTCAAAAAAAAAAATTAAGGTAAGCGGCATCCTAGTGCACTGTTTAGTGCTTAGGGCATAAATGGCAAATCTCAAAAGACTATGACAACAATAGAATAATGTGTAAAAAAACAAAGCAAAAATTACCATACCATATAGCTTAGTTGTATGCAAACCAGGCAGCATGAAATGTCAGTATCCTAACATTTTTAAAGAAAGAAAACATAGAGCTAACAAACAATGTTAAACTTTCTGGTCCCAGTGGTGACAGAAATCCTTTCAGTTCACATGTGGTGCCAGCAGCAATGTAGATTTCTGTATATTCTACTTGTAGTGTGTCAGTGCAAACCTCAGGGGTTCTCCAGGAGACACAACGCAGTGAAGTGAGCATTGGTCTGGGTCCACCAGCAGATTTGGGTGCTGGAAAACCGTGTCTCTGTGTATAGTCCAGCTTTTAGGTTCCTACTGCCATACAGGAATCAACAGCCTGTCCTTTCTGCCCCTTCAAGGACTCATGTCTCATAAGGAATTCACAGTCAGCACTTGGAGGGGAAAGTTGTTCTCAAATCACTTTGAGGGGCTATGGGGAATAAGCTTCCATCTCACATCCTGTCACAATCCACTAGTACAAGCGGGGGTCATGATGGTTCCTTTACTGATCTCCGAGGCAAAAAAAAAACACAGAAGGAGATTTCAGTATTAACCAAAACAAAATGCACCTTTTATTAAGTGTCCACAGCAAATGCGATAGAAGGATTAGAAAGGAGATAAAGGATAGAGAGAGAGAGAGAGAGAAGGAGGAGGGGGGAATATAGCTACCAACAGAGAGACAAGATCCTCATGGTCCAGCCAATAGATCCATCTTGCCACACTGGGGAGAATCTCAAAGTCTCTGGTTAACTCGGGGGTCTTTTATAGTCCTCCACTGGGAGGGGAACAGGTACAGGACAGTGGAGACTAAGTCTAATGAAAACAAGTACACATAGTCTAGTTGTGAAACAGGACAAACCAGTCTCAGCAGTGAGCAGGAACCATTGTTTCAGGACTGGTTTCTATAGGGCCTTCAATCTCCATCCTTGACAGCAGTCATGAGGCAGATGAGGGATTTTACATGAGGGATCACCAAAGTTACCTCAGAAAAGGAGTCTTTCTCTAAAGCTGGTCGCATCTGGCCAAGAGGTGAGGAAATCATGGGCTGTTGTGAGGAGCGGGGATCATGAAGCAGGTGTAAGACTGTGGTGACACAGCAAGCACACCTGCAAACAATCACTTGATGAACATCCACCTCAACCAGGCCAGAACTCTAGTCAGGGTCTTCAGGATCTTAGTCCCTGTCCTTGTGACGGTCGTGAGGCAAATGAAGGAAACTTTGGACAGTCTCTTACACATCCTCATCCTTGTCTGGACTCAAAGCCATCCTACCTGTGCCTCCTGAAAAGTTCTTCCTTCCAAACACACTGAAGTAAGTAGATTGTCCCAGAAATTTTCTTTAGAAGTGCAGCAGTAGTCATCTATAAGACAAAACCAGAGGAAGTATCAATGACTTCCTTACAGGTAATCTATATAATGTAATTCTGGGTGGGCAGAATACTCTATATGGGATACAATTCCGTTCCTTTCTCCCCCTGAAAGAATTCCAGTTGCCTGCCACCAACCAAAGTGAATGTCCCAGCCAGCAAGATATAGATGCTTTGGCAGATGTTAAAGGAAACAGAAGGGAGAGGAATAGAAGGAAGAGGGCTGCTAGTTACATTTTTCAAGTGTTACCTAAAATTGAGTGGGAGTGACTTAATTTTTAAGATGTTTCTGTAGGATAAGGGTCCAAGGAAAGAGCAAAACAGCTTGTCCAGCCTGGGGCCAGCCAGCCAGGAGTCACACTTTTGCATGAAAGGCAAAGTTCTTTCACACTGTAGCTTCATGAAAACTTCAGAAAACTTATCCACTTTCTCACAGTTAAAAGACTGTAAGACTTAAACAGCTTCTTTTACAGTCATTCCATTTTTCTGGCACACCTTACTTGGAGATACATGCTGCATCGGTCTCTTCCACGTCCTTTCTCCCTGTTTTTTCAGTGTCGCTGCTAAAGCTTTTAGCTGTTGTTCCATTCACAGTGCTGTCTTTGATGTCTGTTTATTCCTGGTACCATGCAGTGTCACATAATCAGATGCAATAGCCTCACTGAACAAATCCTTCCTCCCAAGCAGAAAATATTTCATGCTGTTGGACCTAGATAAAAGTATACTGTTTTGCAGGACCCATATTTCCAGTGTCATTTTTGGGCAGCTAATCCCATAAGGCAAGTTCTAGGAGTCACAGAAATAGTCCCAGATAATGAACTTTTTTTTCTGACACACCAGTACTCTTTTATTAAAAAAAAAAAATTTGCAAGTCCAATGTGAAAATAAAGAGGTCCTAGAGACAAAAGTAGAATTCACAACAGTTGTTTTAATTTTTTTTTACTTTATACTTTTGTCTTTAAATTTTTTATGAACTACTACAAAAAAATTCTTATTTAATGTTTAAATAGCTGCTATGGGTCTTTTGATAACTTCATGCCTTTGACTTATCCACAGATCAGAGCTTAGTGGTATGACAGGTGTCATGAGCAACCATAACTGTGTGTTTTGCTCCAGAGAGTTGTTAACTAATGACAAAGAAATAACAGCACGATTTCAGCACATATTCTGCACAAACTTAAGAATGTATTTTGTGAGTTAGCTGCAAAGAGTTTATTATGCTTGGGAAGCTCTATCATTTAAAATGTTCTCTGCAGTGGGTACAAACCTGCAGGAGAAATGGATATATGGATATGATACAAATTTTGTGTATAAAATTCACTTCTGTGTAGAAGCCTAATGAGAAGCCAAAATACCCCTTCTTTTCTGATGTTACAGAGAACTTGAACTTTGTGTTTACTGTGTGCTTGCAATTTTAAATTTAGTTAAATTAATATACCTACTGCATGCTATATCACAGGAATGTTAAAATGCTGGAATTTTCTTCTGCTGATGAAGAAGGATCACTGTCTGAATGTATGCTTATACCCATATAGTTCAGACATTTGACTTAATTTTTTCATAGACATCATTGATTAAATTTGGAATTTTACTTCCTTCTCTACCTTGAGCTGTTCTCAGATGGTGATGGCTGCATTTGGCAGAGGCTGACAGTGTATGTGTTTTATTTCAAATATGGCCAAATACAACCATAATTTGGTTTAAAGGGGAACTGTCACAAATATTTGTTTGACCTGCTATTTCTTTATACAGGACTCCACAAAACAAGCTGCTAATTAATGGATTTCATTTTTCGTACTGCATTGCTTTCCTGTATATTTTTGTCCACTTATGTATCAGCTAGAATCTCTGTAAGGCAGGGACCAGTAAGGTTTTTAGGCTGTGCACATCTTGAGATTTTTATCTGTGACTTTATTTTTGTAGCACTCAAAATAATAAGCATACTTTATAGTACTTGCCTGTTTTGCAATGTTGAGTTATTCCATCAGATCTCAATGTGAAAGTTGCTTCAAAAGGAAGCTGCTGGTTATGAATACAGAAAGTTGTCAACTTGTGAAGTGGTTTGACTCCTGAAGAGAACATTCCTGTTTAAAAAATACTTGCATCCTTTTGTAGTATTTTTTGATCTTACATTGAAGATTTTAAATTGGCTTTTGAACCCACGTTTGGCATTTATAGAGCTGAATTAATTGTAAGCTTTAGTTTTTCTTTTTCTTGAAAGATTATTCAGTTCCATTTTCTCCTTACAAAAATGCCATCAGGGGCTCCCATGAGCCCACAAGAGAAAATGAAAGCTTTCAGTTAATAAAATGCATTTACCTGTGTGTGTAAGCTGTGACTGACTGAGCTTCCCCCAGCACTGCTGTTATTATATGCCATACATCTCCCACAGATATACAAGACTCGAGGTCAGTGGGGAACAAAAGTTTTTGTAGAAATGCTGGTATGCAAGAGTCCTTCATCTTCTGAAGCTCTTGTGCCTGAAGTGTGAAATGACCATGAGAAAATTTGCTAAAATAACTGCTGTTTGCCTGTACTGCTGCTTCTCCCAGAATGAGACTTGCAGCTGTGAAGGGTTTCTGTGAACAGATGCAAAATGGTTGTGGTTCAGCCCACAGAGATTTTATAGCAGAGGGAAGTAGAGAGAAGAAGGGAAGAGAATCATAGAATGGCTTGGTTTGGAATGGGCCTTGAAAACCACCTTGTTCCAACTCCCCTGCCATGGGCAGGGACACCTTTCTCTAGACCAGGTTTCTCAGAGTCCCATCCAACCTGGCCTTGAGTATTTCCAAGGATGAGACATCCACATCTTCTCCGGGCCACCTGTTCCAGTGCCTCACCACCCTCCCCATGAAGAATTTCTTCCTAACATCCAATTTTAACCTGCCCTCTTTCAGTTTAAACCCATTCCCCATTGCCCTATCACTACAGGCCCTACTCAAATGTCTTTCTTACAAGCCCCTTATGTAATGAAAGGTTTCTCTGGAAGCCTTCTCTTGCCCCCACTGAACAACCCCAATTCTGCTAGACTTTCCTCATAGGAGAGATTCTCCGTTGCTGACTTGTGCTTTAGCAATGACCAGGCAAAATGAGGTTTTCTGTGGAAGTATCACTTTGTCTTAGAAATGATGACTATCTGCTTATATACTTACATCCTTTCTAATTCCTCAAACCTCTTTCAGACTTGATGCATCTCAACTCTTTATGTTCTCCAAAGACTCCCACACAATCATCTCCTGATTAGTAATAACTTAAATGTACTAAATAGTACTGGCCCTCTGCAGCTAGCTTTAAATTCTTACCATTTATGTGCCTAAATTCTCTACCTTTTCATCCTTTAGTCAGTTTCAAATCCCACTACAGAGGTTTGACATTTAACCCAGGACTAATTTGTTTGCCTAGCAGTCTTAAAAAGAACATAATGACAATCCAAATAAATTATATTGTACCAACTTGCTTTATCTATTACTAGTATGTTAGTAGAGCCATAACTTTCTCCTGCAGAATTGCTTTGTCTCTGTTGCCTTTCCTCTCAAACACACAAATAGTGGAAGCCACACCTTCAGAATCACTGAACTAATTTCTTTCAAGCTGTGCTAATTTGCATCCATTGAGGACTTGACCAGAAACACACAAGTCTAAGAACCTGATCAAGCAATCCCTTCTCATGCAATTAGTCCTTGATTGTGTGAGTAACCCCATTTAGGTTAGTAGTGAGATAAAATCATATATTTTGACAGCTACAGCTATTTTTGTGCTGAGGTGAGTCACAAAAAGTGCCCACATCTGCAGGAGTATTAGGTGAGACATCTCAGTGCTTCTCCCCCAGTGCTGGTAGGTCTGTGAAATCCCAGAATTTTCCAAGCTTAGTTGTTGTCTGCTCATGTCACTGAGGGATGAGATACTGAGAATGGAGGCCCTTCTCCCCATCTTTGGCCTTTCTCTGAAGGCTTAGCTCAGCCAGTGTTGCTCATTAAGGAAATGGGATTCCCCATCCCACATACCAGCTGCTGGATGGCAGAGCTACCCTCTCAGTGCCTGGGGTATGTCTCTGACCCACCTCAAGGGAAGTGAGCACTTAAACTTGTGTTCCTGTGATGCTAAAGTATGTGCATGCCTGTTGTATTAGAGGCATTTGCAACAATACTCATATATATACAGTAATATATTATACAACTATACTTCTGCATTACAGTAATACATTATACCAGTTACATTACACCAGCATCTATCTCTACTTGTCGAGGCGGTCATAATTCAAAGTAAATACCTCAAACGTCCCAAAACAAATCCCTCAAATATCCCATAATTATTGCTTGTTGGTGGCTCACCTATTCCCAGGTGTCTTGATTGAAGAAATCAGGTCTAGACCTCTTTGTGGCTTCCACCTGCCACTCTCTGCTTCACCAACACCGCCTCCCCCACTCCGTCCCAGTGGGTCACAGTAGCCCTAAACACTTTACACTAATACTTATACATTACAGTAAACACTACAACCACATTTATATATTACAGTGAGCATTACAACAACAGAGTCCATCCCCTCCAGGGGCTTTTCCCAAAGCACCCAGCCAGAAGCATCTGCAGCTAATCCAGCAGCGATCCAATGAAGGATATTGCTACCAGACTGCCACAGAGCCCTGGCATGTCCGAAGCTTCTCCAACCCTCTCCTGGGGTCAGCCTTCTTCTGGGATTATTCATCCCCTCCAGGGGAACTCACCATCTTCTCCTGGGACTCTCCTGGTCCTCACTACAGCCCTCACTGGTGCAGCCTTCTGCTTCTTGCAGGCTTCTGACTCTTACTCCTTGGCTGACTCCACCCTTTTATGGCCGTTGTACTTAATTGCTTACAGGTGTATATGCCACTTGCTCTTAATTGGCCACAGCTGCAACTCATTGGGGAATAATGTGCCCCCTTACCATTCTCCCTACACATGCCTTCTCTAGAAATTCCCTGACACTCATATTGGTTTTGTGGTTTTCCTGTGAGCTGCCTAAGAAGCTCGCAGGTACACACTTGTTATTAGTGGTCACCAGACTCTACTTGCTTTCAAGATAGCTTTTCTCTGTATTAATTTTGAAAATCTTCCTCAGGGTTTTAGCTCAAACCAAACCTGCAAGCAGCATGCTAGTTGTTGGGTTGTAAGAGTGATATACTGTCAGGAGAAAGGGACATGTTTCCTTAAACTCTTTATATTTGAGCAATCTATCAGTGCCCCCAGGGAAGATGAGACCCTTGTGCATGACTAGTCTGTCAGGGCTCTGTTCTGTGGACCCCAACTAAACAGCAACTGTGTCGCAGGGTGGTTTGACCAACAATTCAGGGTCACACACTGACAGTGTTCTCACTCTTTGTGGGTTTATTGTCAGTTTTGTCAAGCATGTCATCCCTGTCATCCCCTGCCAGCAGCTGCCAGCACCCTTGAAGGACTCAAGCTCACACTTTATGGAATAGCACACTTTATTATCAAACACACCGGTAATAGAAGTCTGTGACAGGGTAAGGTTCAGAGATTGCCATCAGTAGTATACTGACTGCAAAAATGAATCTGAAGCAATTAGACAAGTTCTAATCACCAATGAAAGCTCGCTGAGGATAATCCTTTGGTGAACATAAAATAAGGTTTTTACCCAGCTGGCATCCCTATGAGGACAAGACAGGTTCAGCCCATCAATGGATCCTGGAAGTTGCAATGGAGTCTTCTCTAACCTCCCCCCTATTTAATTTATATTATTTTTGTTGTGGGAGGAGAAAATGTAAAGTTACAGTTTCATGTTTAGGTGGATTTTGAGTGACTTTGCTCATTAGCTTATGCAGGACATGAAAAGTAGTATGTATTTTTGAGTTAATGAAGCACAGTTCAGCTTTTGATTACCATCTGGATAATTCCTTTGGCTTAGTTTCGCTTAGCTTAATTGTTTTCAACAGAGCATAACTGCTGTACTGCTCCCTCCTTTGTTTCATATGCGCATTGATTTCAACAGAGCATGACTGCAGCACCTTTGTGTCATTCCTTCCTTTATTTCATTGCTCCCTTGGAGTGGCACACCCACCTTCCTCAGTGTTCCTGCTTCAAAGGTGCGCAGGCAGTTTGTACCTGGTGAACTATAGCCAATACATGCACTCCTTGCTGAACTTTGTTTTTTGGTTTCCCCATATATTATGTATATATTTGTTTGTCTATATATATGTTTTTTCCCTCCAATGCTATTTGTCAGATACTTGGGTGTGCTTAGGGTGAGAAGTAAGAGCTGTAATTTTGAGTTGTTGATGCCTGAGTGGTGACCCAGGGGATTAATCAGCTTGGTGGTTTTGTGCCTCAGGCTGCTGAGGATGAGCACAACCCCATGTGGACTTCTTGAGAGGAGGCCCCAACAAAACAGGCTTTGTGTTATACAACAACATATCTAATAAAAATATCAGAGAAGGCCTGTTTAAAGCCAGAAGTTTCTTAATAAAGAAATATGTCTGAAATGATCATCATCTTATTTTTTAAGAGGCCTGGGTAAAATGACCATTAGAGTTGATAGGTCTAGACATTATGCTGCTAGAAAGTATGTACTTAAAAGTAAATGGTTGCCAATGATGCTTTTTATATAAAAATATTTGGGGGTGCTGAACTGTGAATAGAAATAATTTGTCAGCTTCATTATTAAAGCAATATCCAATGTTGCTATCTGGTGAAACAAAAAGTATCATTGGAGAGAGATAATCCTGTGTTTCTTTCTTTTTTTTGTAAGTAGGTGCTGCAATGGTGGTGGTAAATTCAGCCAGGGTATTTTGTGTAGTTTTAAAAGGATTCTTTAATGCTTTCATTCCTGTCTATTGGTTCACTCTACAAATGGCAGCTAAAATATTTTCACAACTGCAGATGAGCAGAGGGCATATGCCGTGGAGTCTCTCAGGCAGGAAAAATCACAGCATGTGGCAGTATAAATATGACATTGAACATTTACTTGTTGTTCAGAGACCCATGATAAACCCAGAGCAGAAACATAAATCTTCCTTCTTCTTTTAAGACCATACCTAAATAATGTAGTCTTGTCTTCTAAGTTAAATACATGGGGTGATTTTTTGGTTTTATTTTTGAGGGGAGGGGGAAGGAGCAACTAATTTGCAGAAAAGTAAAAGAGCTAACTGTGTTGAATTTTTAATTTGTGGCTGTTATCTTTGGGGTGGTTAAATCTTCTGGGATGCAGTATTCCTACATTTAGGCATAGGATGCTATAAAACATGAGGCTATGAAACTGATCATGTGTACACAAATACAGTCCCTTTTTCACTGCTCAATATTAAAAATAAAAATCTCATAAAGGATGAGACAGAAAACTCAATCAAGTTCATATGTACTTTAAAAACTCCTATGAATATGAATACTTTTCTACCAGTAATAAAAGTCTAAAATGAAGAGGTATGAACTAGAGTAACTGATTTTGAATGAATATACTGACATCTCAAATTCAGCAGAAGAAAATTAAAGGGAGCCCAGAGAAAGCAGGGAACTAAGCTTAAAATAAATTCTTTTCATTGGCATTCATTGGGGAATATGCCCAACCATAAAACCTTCCTTTATAGGAGGCAAGTCTGAGGAACTGTCTCAATATAAAAAGACACCAGAGAGGTTTAGAAAATTCAGTGGAAAAGGAAGAATCAAACTGATGGTATCAGGCAGTATGAGCCAAGTACATACCTGTTGAACTCAGGGTTGAGTTTGTTGAACAATTAGTTATAGCTTCCACCTTATTGTTTAAAATGATTTTTCCTGTTGGATGGTTCAGGAGTGGCAAATGTAACACCAGTGTTTATCAAAGCATTGCAGAGAGAATTCTAGGAACTGCAGAGCAATACCTGTGACTTTTGTGTTGGACAAATTGGTAGAAGCTGTTACAAATGACAGAAAAGAGTAGAGAGTGCTGAAATACAGCATAGAGGAGAAGGGTCAAAGCAGATTTCATAGACCGAAGTCATCCTTCACAAATCTATTCTAGTTCTGTGAAAAATATGTGTGTAAGGGTGATGCAGTTAATAAAAGTTTTAAAAAAAGACTTTCCATGATATTTTTAACTGTAGAGTCTTGATGATATTAAGGCGTCACAGATTAATAATTGGCTAAATGAAAGAAGCCACAGGGTAGGAGTAAATGATCTCTATTTCACAATAGAGAGGAGTATGCACAGCTCCAGCCTCTGTTCTGTTTAGTGTATTCATTAATGATCTGAGAAATGGATAAGTGATGTGGTGATAACTGCTGCTTGATCAGACAAAATATTTCAGAATAACCAAAAGTCAGACCAACTGCAAAGAGCACTAGTAGGATTTCTTGTTATTAACTGACTGTAAAATAGAAATGGCAGATGAAGTCTAGGGCCCAGATATTTTAAATAATTCACCTGGGAAAACCAGTTTCAAATATATGTATGAAATTGTAATTTAGGTATTAGCTATGTGAATTTGAAGTTATTATACATAATTTTCAGGAAAAAATCATTATAATGATTATTGATAACTGAAAAGCAAATGGGATGTTAGAAGTTAAAAGGAAAGGAATAGAAGATAAAATATCTCTTCGTCACTGTTACATATAGGGAGTGTTGAATAGAGAGCTCATTTCTGATCCCTTAGTTTCAAGATGATGTAGAAAAGATAGAGGAGGACAACAAGATTAACCAGAAGTTTGAAATGCCTTCTGCACATGGGGAGATTAAATGAGTTATGGCTTTTAGCCTGGGAAAGAGACTACTGAGATGTATATGGTGCAGTCCAGCTGGAGGTGATCATTCCCTGCCTCTCCCAGCCTGTGCAGTATGGACAGTGTAATGGTGCTATTAGACATCTGGCCCAAAACAAACAGGAGGAAATACTTTTCCACACAGCCTGTAATAGAGCTCAGGAGCTCATTGCTGCTGGATGTGTCTGATGTAAAAGTAGAAATGCAAATTGGATGGATCTGGAGAATCAAGGCCATTGAGAACACACTCTGGCACAGAGCAGCCTCAAACACCTGCTTGCTGGGAATATCAGCTGTGGTCAGCAGGGCTCTCTGTGTGCCATGTTCCTGGCAGGAACATCTGCTGATAGCCACAGCCAGACTGGCTACAGGAATGAATGGACCTTTAGTTTGACCCAAGTATCTTAAAATATTTATGCTTATAGCCATTCCATCAGATATATGGAGTTAATGCCATTCTTCACTATTGACAGAGTGATCGAAGGCTGGCCTGTGTCAGAGGACTCAGGTGGCTGCTGTGACTCAAAACCTTCTACTAGCAGGAGGCTGTGGCTCTGCTGAGCTGAGCCCTGCTTTCAGGCTTCCCCAGCACCTCTGCTCTGTCACTCTCCTGGACTTTCTTTTTCTCCCCCAAGCCCTGATTTTCTTCAAAGATGGGTTTTAATTTTGTTCTTTGTAAGGAATATAAGTACAAGGTGATGCCTTGAGGAGGCACCTGAGCATGATTCCAGTATATCTCTGTGTTGGTCTCATAGCAAAATACGTCATGTTGCTTCCTGGCATGCAGTGAGCAGTGCAAGCTCCCCTGTCAGGATCTTTCTCTGCCTGCTTGCTGTGGAGGAAGGAAAGGTGCCCACTAATGAGACATGTGATTCATTATGGCATGAAACAGACTAACTAGGGCTCCTTTGTAAATAACTTCTGGCTGTGTTTTCTGTCAGACAGGTGGAAGCTCCTTATTTGTATGCAATAATGACGTGCTTATCAAAGAGTGATAATGCAAGGAACAAACAAATGATATTTCCAGTATTAATATGTAAATTACATGCTAAGAAGAAATGATCAAGCACTCCTGAAATACAGCAGCAAGCACTAATTGCATTCCTTGCCCTTCAATATGCTGTGCACTGTAGATAGCTCTTATCCCTAAATGAGCATTTAAAGCTTTAATTTTTTCTGCTTCTTCATGCCTAAAGATTTCAGATACATTTTTCCCAAATTTGTTGCACTGTTTGCATATACTGCTTTATTGTGCCTCATAGAAAGGTGATGTGACCAAAGGTTTGCTAGAACAGCCTTTGTGTGCTCTGATTCCCTAGAAAGGTCTGTAAGTTATTCCTAGCTTGGAAACACCAGGCAGAGTGCTGAGGTGGATTTCTGTGTGAGAAACCATTACAAATAACCCTCTTTTGCAAACACATCCAGACCTATTTTGAAAATTGATTGGGGATTTTTGTTTTGTTCCTAGTACATTTTTTCTGGAAATCTGTTCCAGAACTTCAGTCTCCAGATGGCTGGAAATCTCATTTCTTAGTAACCATTTGTTTCATGTGGCAGCACTAACATGTGAAATTGGAAAGGTTTTCTCTTGTGTTTTCTCCTTGAAGCATTTGTAGTACAGCTGCACCCTCTATCTGGATGTGGCACCTGTGCTTTTTTTGAGCTGAATAAGTAATTTTGTAATAGTGCAATAAGATGAATCCCCATTTCCCAGTGTTCTAGCCGCTATTCTCTGAACGTGGGACAGTCTGAGTTTATTTCTTTAACATTGGCTGTCAGGAAATGTATGTGTTGTGTGAACTGGGGCCTTCCTTATCAGAACTTAACCCAACAATGCTGCTCCTGCACTGTCTGTACGTAAGAAGTGGATGACTATGAATCCTATGGAGATTATGGAGACTTGTACAAAATATCTTTCCAGATCAAGCACGTCTGAGTGAAAAGATGCTGCTAGAATAGGAAAGATACCTCAGTATTCAAAATACCCTACATGTAGAGTATCCAGAGATGAACTGGAAGAACTTATGTAGGACAATTCAGGTTCATCCTTGCTCCCGTCCAAGGGACTTATGCAAGCCCAGACTGTGGCCACCCAGCACAGTGCTGTTTTGGGTGACTCATGACTGGGAATGTGCAGTATTCTTTTTCCTTACTGTAGCTGTGAAGAAGGATTACAAGGGGGAAAGATTGACATCCTCTTCTAGCAGCTACTTTTGTTGGCAGAAGGAGTGAATTGCAAATGATTTCCCAGCTCCTGTATTCCTTTGCCTGGTCATTGGCATTCACTAAGGAGAACTGGTAGATACTGGAAAAGGAAGGGCCTGGTGTGTGAGACTAATCAGAAATTTCTCCTGAACAGAGGGAAATTTATATTGAAGCTTTATTTATGTTTTTACATGATACCCTGCTGTATTTATTGTTAGAAGTGGTATAAATTAGTTTAATGGAGAGGATTCCTACGTGCAAGTAATAATGGCAGTTAGGCATTAGCAATGGTAAGAAGCAATTCCTACATGTAAGGCACCTGAAATGCTACATCAGCCTTCACTTTCTGAAAATGTGAGGTACTATTTGTTCTCACTTGCAGCAGGCACAGCGTTGCTATGCGGTAGTAGCAGCTATTCAGAGGAGTAGATTGGATACACCTGGTTTAAGGTAGTTTTAAATCTCCTTCAGGCTTAGTCAACTCATCTGTACTCATTGCACTTGTGTTTGCTCTCTTAATTTCTTAAAGATGGCTTTTACACTGAGACACTAATAATTTCCTTTTGCTTTAAAGTTCTGCTTCTGAATGTAGCAGTGAGGTGTTAGAAGGAGCTGGGGAGGGTGTTTTATTCATCAAGAAACTAAAGGGAGACTTGAGGTGATGTCTCTGCCTCTGATGAAATTCATTCCCTTATCTAGAAGCTCTTAAATAATCCCTGGCAGAGGTGACATTATAAAAATAATTCTGAAGAACAAAAGTTCTTGCCCTTGGAATACACTGCATTGCACCAAATGGTAGATGTTTATTGCCTTTTTTGGTCTTGTAGGGAGTCTAGATGGATGCTTCAGTTTCCTTTAGATTTCTTTAATCAGTTTTTGCAAGCTGACAGATGTTTTTCCCCCTCAAATGAGTACCTTGTGAAATAAGCTGCACAAAGGATAGCCAGAGTGGTGACTGGTAAACCCCTGAGACTGGCCTGGGACACTTTGGGTTCATCCCTGTCCCAGTTTCAGGGGCTTTGGGGAACTCAGCCTTGGCTTGCCATTCACCGCCTCTGAAGTGGTCTGATGGCCTTCCTCCTTCTGATAGTATAAAGAGGTGGAAACTGACGCACTCAGGTAAATTTGTTCAAAGAACAGAGGCAGTTTATTGGTTTGGGGTGGGTTTTTTTTGGCAGTGAAAGCAATACTTAAGATGTGCTGAAGGTGAATTATGGGCATAAGGATATATGGAAAGGCTGCTAGTTAGAAGGACACTGACATCTGCTCTTTATGTAAATTATAAAAAAAAAACAACAAACACCCAGACTCTAGGAGACAGCAAAGAAAGGATGAAGGTGGTGAGTCTCTGCCATTATATAAAAGGGGGATCTAATTCTTTCAGGATGGATAGATTTCTGCATAGATAATGTTATTTTGAAGCAATTTCTGTTGTTTTTAGCAATTTTCCAGGACATATTTTGGAATATCCCTTGGTTTGATTTGTTCTGGAGTCATGTCAATTATGGTTTAATGAGCTTGTTTAAATTCTGGTCAGGAGTTTTTCCCCTCTATTATAAGAGAGTATTTGAACTCTTCTATTATGCAAAATATTTACTGTGTGTGTGTGAAAACTTCGAGCTAGTCTGCAGTTCAGGAATTGTAGTAAATAGTTTACTGGTTTAAATTTTGTGTGTCACTGGAGACAGAAAGGGGCTTTTGGGTGGCTTATGGCTCAGGTGTCCAAGGTACCAGCTCAGATTTTAGTCAGGGAGATGAGACCCATTTTAAAGAAAATCAACAACTTAGCCAGGAGGCTTGGCTGCAAATACATCATATAGTCCAAAAAGCAAGTAGACAACTAGAATAACTTGATTTCTATAGTTTTTATGTATTTTAGATCATCAACTTGGTGCAGCAGTTCCTTTTTTTATTTTTCTTTGAGAATATGGCAATGATTTCTGCCACATAGTTTTGATAATGGTTTCCAGGATACCACAAATTGCTTGAAACAGGAGCTGAGAATGACAATGGCAATGTCTCAGCCACAGCAGCTACTACTGTCCTCTGAGCAGCTGCTCAGTCTTGGGGACAACTGAGGTGTACTAATAAAAAAGCCATTTTACTGTGTACACCCAATTAATTTGCCTGATTTCCAGAGCATGGCAAGTAATCCTCACCTTCACATCAGTTCTGAGACAGGGTAAGATGTTGAGAGGCAGCAAAGGTTTTTGCACAATCTAGCATACAGTATGGTGTTCTCTTTAGCATAATTTGGCTTTACAAATTGGCTGTCTCTGACCTTGATACTCTCTCATCTGGACTGTGATAATGGTGAATTTTGAGAGTAATCCTTGTATCTGATAAGGGAAATGCTATTTGGGAATCTGAGGGCAGTAGGGAACAGAGGTGTCTCCTCTAGGTGACAGCCTCCTGCTGTCTGGACAGCGTGAAACTCACTTTTTTTTTTTTTTTCCCCAAGGCATTATGGAATTCAGGTTTGTTCAGGGAACCTCTGCATAGGATGAAAGCATTGCATCAGCTTTACTTGCCTCCTGGTTGCTGCTTTGTGGCCCTCAGTCCTATGGTGGTGGAAATCCCTGGGATACCAGGGTGGCTTTGGAAGGGGTGAGAAGGGAGGCTGCTCTGATGTGTAGAGAAGGCTGTTCCAAAGACTTTCTAAATCTCTACTGTAACCCCTAAACTATACACATTTCAGCTTCACTTGGCTGCTTTTGTTAAAAAAGCTGCCACTGATGTAGCATTCAGCTGGATGTGACACTTTTAAAGAGCTTTCAGGTGAGGAGGGAAAGCAGTATTGTGTACAGAACTGCCACCAGGAGTCTATCAAGCCTGAAGTCTTAATGGGGCTGAGGCTGTGCTGCTCTGTCCTAAAGGAAATGTGTTCATGCACAGGAGAAAAGCCACTGGCATGCTCCTAAGGAAGCCTGGGAAGCTGGACATCCAAAAGGAGAAGTTTGCAGCTTGACTGCAGTAGGCTCCATGCAGGGAGTAGCCTGTGGAATAGTGCTCTGCACTCGTGGGTGAGCTGGGAGCTTGCTGTGTCATCAACAGAACTGCTCTCAAAGATACTGGTGACTCTATTGGAGTGCCATATGCGCATGGGGCCCCTTGTGTGAAAGATTTCTGTCCCAAATGTGATAATGAGCCGATCTTTCATTATTGTTTATGTTTAATTTTTCCATGCACCAATGTTTCTGGTTGAAGTAATCAAGCCAGATAATGAAACTGAGACCTGGGACCCTGGTCTGTGTCCCAGAACAGTGGCCTGGACGAGGTCATGGCAGCAAAATTTCATCTGATTTCAAAGAGGGCTGGCTTTCATCCATAGCAATAAACTACCGTTATCCCTAGCACTAATAGACTAAAACAATTTTTAGCTTAACTTGTCATGCTTTACCTTTCACTTTATTATCAAACATCTTTCATATTGTAAGGAATTCTACAATGTATATAGAGGTAGTAAAACAAGCAGTGATTCTGTAACTCCTAAAATTCACTTACAATGATGACATATCATTCTAAGTTTTATTTTGTGTGGCTTCCAAGGGGGAAAAAGCATTAAGAGTTTTGTGTTTGAACATTTTCCTTGAAGAGAGTTTCTCTGACAGATGAAAACTCTTATTTGATCCTGCTATTTCATTTTTTCAAATAATGTGATTCCATATATTTAGGGGAACTAATTCAAATCACTTGAAACCAAAATATTCTCCTCATCAGTACTAAAAACTTTCTTAAGGTAATTTTGCCTTGTCTACTTTTGATTTCTAAGGCCTAAAAATATAAATAAAGTGTGAATCATTTTGTGTATGGAAGCTCTGTTGTAGGAAGGTGCAGGTAATTTTTCTGAGAATGGAGGGGGTATGTGGAGGTGCAAGGCAAGTATGTGTGTGTGTATATATATACATATATACATATACGCATACATATAGGGCTGGGCTTTGTAAAGAATATAACAAATAAGTTTAAAGAGGAAGGAGACAGTAAAGGAGGAAAGAAGGTGGGAATGAAAGCACAAGATGATATAAGTTATCTGTAGGCTCAGCATGGTGTTTATGAGTCATTGCAAAACACCTTTAATAAGAGGTGCGGGTTGTCCCTGACTGCTGTTAACGTGTGAGGATCATCACCTGGCTGATAGATGTCACAGCAGAGGTAGGTCTTGAGGAGAGATTTGAAAGAGAACATTTCTATCAGATCTTTTTCAAAGGGTTCATTTTCTCCTCTACATCAGTTGGAGTTCCCAGAGCTGAATCATTAATATGCATTTTTTTCTGATGAAGTTCAGAGACCCACAGCACTGAGAGCAGAATGAAAATAAAGCTTGAGAGATTTGCCATGTACACAAGCCCACAAGGGCTCGCTCTTCCAATAGTTGCCTCATGTTTTCTGGAGAACTCTTGTGCATAAATGAGTCATGGCCATGCAGTATAATTCCACTGCTCAGCATGTTCTTGGGGTGTTTTTCAGGATAACATAAGGCAAACTGCAGTCATGAGAGTGTCCTGAGGAGGTTGGTTCTGCTAGTCCTGACAAGCAGAACTGGTGTGAGTCCTGCAGCAAATCACCAAGTCTGGATCCATGGCAAAGCTTTTAAGTACTTCAAGTGGAAAACACCATTTGGCTAAGCCTGATTTCTTAGGTCTGTAAAAACCCTTTCAGAGTACATGTATGCTATTCTTACAGGATTGTATCTCAAGAAGAAAAGTTGATTTAGTTCAGTCTCCAAATCCCTGTTAAAACTTTGACTTTTACGTAAAGGTAGTAAATTTTAGTTAGAGATGGATGGAACAGGCAGAAGTTTCTTTTAAAAATGATTTCTTTCTTTTAAATAGGGTTTGTGTTTTTAATCTCATACGCAGGATCTCATCTGTACAGCTTTAGGGATCAGTGTTTTACTGATAAATATCTACAGAACTTGCTGAGGATGGTACAAGGCAGGTGTCTACCCATCACTGAGGACATGGACTGTAAGTTATACATTCCTTCCTTTCTGTGGACAAAGGCAGGAGATCTACTTGGGCTCACATCTAGCCTTTTATACCTTAACTATGTCTGCTCATGCCGCTGAAGGAAGGATTTAGGGACACCTTTTTTGTCACCACAGCAATCTTGCAGTGAAAGTGGGGGCCTTTCCTTACACTCCCTGCCTCCCTGGGAGGAGAGACTGAGTTCAACATTTCCAAGAGGAAACGGGGCTCTTATATTTGGGCTTGGCCTACCAGGACTCACTGAGAAGGAGGATTGCTGCTCTGCTGTAAAATATTAGTGAGACCAGTCTAGATTTGTGCCTTGAAATTGAGCCTGCTGAAAGCTTAACGTGGTACAGATTTTGGCACTAGTTTGGCCCATTTCTGGCTAGGGTGGTACTCTGGTTTACACGTTATTCAGAGACCCAGCTAAGTGAGATTGATCTTAATTATTAAAGTGATACTAAAATGTTATGTAGATAGATTAATTTCACACAGGCCAGTAGACAGGCACTAACAGAAACTAGACTTGGGTCAGTAATTTCCTAGTCCTCCAAAGTCTTCCTCTTTGTTCTTATTCAAGAGCAACTACAGTCAAGCATGGTGCAATAGAGAGAGAAACTCGAAGCACAATAGCCCAGGGAGGCAATGATTCTACTCACACTGTGAGCAGTGGTAGCATTCAAACACACATTTATGATAGAAGGATGGAGTGGTTTGGGTTGGAAGGGACCATAAAGATCAACAAGTTCCAACCCCCCTGTCACAGGCAGGGACACTTTCCACTAGACCAGATTGCTAAAAGCCCCATCCAACCTGACCTGGAACACTTTCAGGGTTGGTGCACATCCTGTACAGAAAGTCCATTACCTCAACTGAATGCATGTTCATAAAAGCTGCTTGTTACTTTCTTTACTCATATTAGTTTATTGGTAAATAAAAGCAACAGCTCTCTGTTCTCTTTCATGGAACAGCTGAAGGAGAGATGTTATTTAAATGGCAAGTGTCTTTGCCTCTTTTTTTCTTCCTGCTTTGTGAACTTCAGAAGTTTCCTGAGAATCATTTAGATGAAAATTGTGCTAACAGATGAGTGACAAGAGAATTTGGGCATAAGGCATCTAATGTGCCTGTGACTGCCATTCTCACTCTCAGAAAATGTGTTTCAGACCATTTGTTGTCTGGAGGCCACAGAGTTTTGTGTTCAGGCTGCTGGAAAGTGGAGTCCTGCTGTCGTTTCCAAAGAATATGGCAGTAGTTTTTTTCCCCCATTAGATAACGGGCTTTTCCCTCTTTTATTCCTAATCTCTATCAAAACTCTATCTCTTTGAATTCTTTCTGAATAATTTCATATGTCATCCCACTTCATTGTTTGTCTACCCTGCCCTTCCCCCACCCATTTATCCCTGAAAATAACAGGTGTGTCCAACTTCTGGTTCAAATACAGGTTTTATTTTAGCTTGCTTTCTTCTTCTGAGCAAATAAGAAATATTGAAAACATGCTGCATTTGTCTGGTGATCAGCTGTCCACAGTCCTGCTAACACTGGCCCCAAACGTTTTGACACGAGCTGATTTCATCCAAGTTTGTCAGAAATGTAAAGATCAGAAAAATAATAACCACCTATGAAAATAATAAACCTCTATGTGAAAATAGCTGGTCAGGTAGAGGAGGCAGAGGGTTCATGCCCCATCAGGGCAGAAGCTGATGTAAAATCATGTTGCTTAGACATCAGAGAGTCCAGAGACACAGCAGAGGCTTGAGATGCAGATCTGCAAGATACCACATTTCATCATCTCTGCTGCTTATAGAGCAAGGGATTTAATTTGTCTCTCCTGAGAGAAACATTGAACTGTTCTTCTTTACTCCCAGGGTGTCATTGGTGCATTTGAATACTTTCTTTCTTTCTTTCTTTTTTTCTTGAACTGTCAGTTATGATTAATTTAGGTTTTGTGGATGCTGCTCATTGCATAGAAAACTTCTGACTGTGACATCTACAATGTGGAGTCTGTCACCCGATTTTTCTCTGCTGTTTTTATGTCTGTTCAGGTATCAGAGAGGAAATAATGGCAGTGCTCCCAAGAGGGAAAATGACTACTAATGGATTAGGTTTTATCAAATGGATTGTGAGAATGAGATAAGCAGCCATAACAGGGCTGAGGTACCCAACACCAACCACAATAAACCTGAAATTTATTGGTGGCAGAAATGAAAGTCATAACCCAGAGAGGAAGGTAAAATTATATAGACTCAAATTTACTATGGAATAATAGTCCCATTCCTTCTTACATGTTCTCTCAGCTAAGAAATAAACCTTTAACATCACATCTTTTTCAAAACATCAATTGAAGATAAAAATAAGTGATTTTGTTGATATAATGTCTATTTCCACTGCGAGCTCTTGCAAAAGAGATCAAGTATATACTGTCTTTCTGGAAAACTCAGATTAAAATCTACTGTCTGCCAGTACCTTCCAAATGGAAGAATGTGTTAAAGAGCAAGACTTGTTTTATTCCTTTATAAGTAAGTGAATATAGCTATGAATTTACATGCTTACTTTAATAGGGTCCCTAACTTGTGCTATGGAAAAAGGTGGCAGTTAAGCTCTACTGTATCAAAATTATGGGGACATATTTCTTTGGTTCTCACTGGACAAAATTTCAGCTTTCATTGTGTCAGACTCAGTAGGACCAATAACAAGTAATATCTAAAATTTTTATAAAGTTTTGAGGCTTTAAAATTCTACAGTAATTACTTTCTTCTGTCTTGAGATATTCACAGTAAGTTTTTGGCACCTGGCCATGATTCAGCAAGGGAAGGGTGACTTCTCCTGCCCAACAACTTATTAATGAGCTGAGTTTATCTTTTGCTCAGATGTTTGACTTCTCTCAGGTAGTATTTTTATAGATGACCTTTTTAGCAAACTTCAGGAGATCAAAATAGAGGTAGGAAAAAGGGAATATGTTAGTGAAAGGAAAGATGAATAACATGGTTAAAGTTGGTAAGGAAAAAACAGGTGGAAGTTTTCCCTTGAATTCTGGAATTTTATTTATTTCGCAGAAAACTCATTTTGGAGAAGAAAGATGGTGCCATGTCAAAATATCACATTGCAAGTTGTCTCCACCTGTGACTTCTATGTCCATTAAACCAAACTATTCAAAACTCAGCTGTCAGAGGAAAAAAAAAGCTGAGCAGTAGGTGGGAGTATATTCAAGTCTTAAAAATGTTTGTTTTGGTTACAGAGCGAAATTAAAATCTCAACAATATTTGAGATTATAAATCTTTAGAGCACACAACTCAGATAAAAGTGTGGTTTTGCTTAATTTTCAAAGCAAAGTACTTTGAACACAGAAATTTTAACTTTTTTCCTCAAATAATACCTAACAACAATTTTTAGCAAATCAAGGTGGGAATTGTTAATTGAAAAATTTCTCACCTGCTCCAAAAAGAAGTCTTAGATGGCTTTGATTGCATCTGTGAACAGCATTCTCTGAAAAGAGCAAGTTGTGCTCTCTGCTCTTCCTTTCATCTTCATGAGAATGGCTACTGCATGCTCAGAGCTTCAGACAGCCAGCACTGCCGCTTTTAAGGACAAACAACCAAATTAACTGCATAATTTAACAAGAAATTTTAAAAATTTCAAGACCAAATTTTTGAAGAATGTTTTGACTCATGACCTCTCTATTATGAACTTAGTTTTATATGATATTGAGACAAGGCAATAAAAAATTATGGATTACTCAGGACTCTGCATAGCCAGGCATGTTTCCTTCTTACATGCCCCTTGACAGTTCTGTTATCAACTGATAATTGCCAGCTCTGCTGTCATGTATCTATCTAAGTATTGGTTATTTCACATCATCATGAGCTAACTTCCCCTGTGCTAGTGCTGCCCAAAGGTGGAACAAAAAGGCAGGCTCACAATTTTTTTTTTGTTCTCCTTGGAAAAAAGAAAAAGGAATTATCTCTGGAATAAGAGTGACAGGATCAAGCAATATTGTAATGGTCACAGTCAAAGCGGAACCACTGAATGTGTCATTTTGTCAGTGTGCACTCTCTGAAATCCGTCTAGCTTTAGAGCTGAAATAAATCCACCAGTAAAATAACATCTTATACCTTAAAAACTTTTCTGGCTGTTAGTACCCCAGAGGAAATTTTTCATCTCAATTTAATCAATCATATGAAACTGATATTAGAGTTTACCAACTGCTGTATGTGCTTACTATTGCTATTCTGAAGACTTTACTCTGTGATTGGAGGAGAAACAAAAATATATGAAATCTGTATAACCACCATGTTGATGTGAGCATTAGGTGATACCACATATATATATTAACACTTCTTTATTGATATAACTGTCTCTGCCTGAGCAGACTGCAGTAATTTAGTTAATTTAGTATAGCTATCAAGGCAGCTAAATGAAGGGAGAAAAGTAAATGCTAGACACAGAGAAGGGGAGGTAATTTCTGTCACTCCTTTGAAAAGTGTCTTTTCCAATCAACAGCAGATTTCTGTGAACAGAGTAGGCATTCTTACAAAACCTACAAAAAATGAAATGTCATTTTTATGGATAATGATGCTATTCGCTCTAGAGAATTCTGCTTTTACAAGAGCTGGTTCAGAACTTGCTGGTCTTGTCTCCATCAACCTTACATTTCTTGGCATCAAAGATGCTATCTGAGTCCTATAAAGTAAATATTTAAGGATCAGGGGAATCATCCCTTCAAAATTTTGCGTGAACTTTTTTCAGTGGCATCTTTTTTTGTCAGGATGTGCTTGCAGTACAAGAGAGGAATGATTTTCCCATTGGAAACAAAGAAGCATTAAATTATTTTATTTCATTCTGCCCTTGATAGAGCACAATGTATTTTACGCTTTGTGTGGGCTACATTTTTACTCCCTGGGAGCACCCAGACCTGCAAAAAAAAGGAACACCATTGCACTAATTAGGTTTTCTTGTTTTCTTTCAAGTTTTGGCATCGTGACTGTGCTTGAGCATCTGGATCTGACTGTTTGCACTTCTGCCAGGGCACCAACTCCCGCATGCTCTTCCTTCCCTCACCCCTGCCCGCTTCCTCCTTAGCCCAACCCAGAAGTCACTTTTCCTGAGAAATGGGAAAGCTGTCAGCATGTGCCCATGCTTCCAGGACAATTTTCAATCCCTCTTTGCTCTCAGAGGTGGGTGAGACCTGCTCTGTTCTAGGGGCTGGTCAGAAAGCAGCAGGCAGAACTGACTCCAGGGAGGCTGGAGCTGTCCCTGTGCTCATGGGGAACACACGTGCCTGGCTGTGCAGCAGGATTGATGGGAGGTGGTGGGTGATGGAGCAGAGCCAGGGCCACCCATGGCCAACCTGCTCAGCTGAGATGGGTCTCAAAAGGCTGTAAAATCTTGCACGGCTGGTGAACATCGGCAGAGAAAGGGAAAGGCATCCAGCTGCCATGGCTGCTCTCTTTCTGGAAGAAGAAATTATAAAGTACAGTTGTGCTTTAAGAATGACTTATTGCTGCCCTGTTTCTCTGCCTGTAAAAACCATTTTGTTTCTCTGCCTTTAATAAAAGTATTCCTTGGGAGGCCATTTGTTTCCTGCTTGCCAGTGGGGACAGTTTGTTCCTGAGTCCTTTGCTCTGCTCATCGCATCAGGATAATTTTCCCTGGTTTCTGGGTGAGGACTTTTGCTGCTCTACCAGTGATTTACTTTAAATGTGAACCCACCTATTACCATTTCCACTCAGGACCTGGTAGAATGGTGAAGGAATGGCTCATATCAACCACAGTGTGGTGCCCAGTGTTTATCCAGTGCCTGTTTAAGAGGTGATGGTTAGTGTGGACTGGCAGACTCACCCAGACTCGAAGTGACAGTTGGAAGGAGAAAAACTTGGTATCCTTCTACCAAACTGAGGATGGCAGCCTATGCTAGGGGAACATACCTGAGAGACAACCAGACCCAAAACCTTTGAAGGTGAGGTTTCTCTTGTGCCTATTCCTGCTTTACCTGCTGAAAGACTTTCAATGAAACAGTTGAAAAGAGTATGTTAATGCCTTTTCACAGTGTGACAGAGATTTAAAGCACAGATTTTAAGTTTTTTTTAATAAACAGAATGTTGTTGAATTTCTACCAAAGCTCCTAACCCTGCTTAGAATTTCAAAACTAGCTTTTGACTGGAAAAAATAAATCCAACAATGAAGGAAAATATTCAAATCCTCCCCCACACCCCCCTAATAAAAGGAAAGAGGAAAAAAGTGATATGTCACTTTAATATTAAAGTTAAAAGGCTTTGAGAGAGAGCAGAACTTTGCAGAACAGAAAATGATGGAGGTGACAAATCTTTAAAGAAGGGAAAATGGAGTACTATTTTTAAAATTCTTCTATTCTTTTCAGATTGTGGTATTTTATAGAGCCTTACAGATTACAAAGCAGCTGCTTCCCCTGAGCCTCACAATGCTTTCTCCACACACCACTGGGTTGGGTTTTTTCCTTTTTGTGTCACATTGATCTTCTCTTGTTGTGCTGTCTCTAACATGCCATTAGGTGCCTCTGGCTGCCAATAGTGAGGAATATCAGGCTCTTGTGGGTAAACTGCCATTAGGCTCTTCCTGACATGACTTAAAACATTAAAGTTTGTGTTGACTCTTTGAAGATATTTTGAGAGGTTAGGATTACCTTGTTGCTGTTTTTACTACTTTTACTGGAGGAGTTTCTAGGGGCCCTGATCCAAATCTATTGTACTGGAATTGCACAAATGGAAATTAAAAGGCAGCCCCTGTCTCCCAGAACTCGCCTTCAAATGAGTGAGACATAAAAAAGGGAATTATTATACCCAATTTACAGCAGAAAGTTTTTCACTGCTGCACAGAAAAAAGAAAAAGTATTACAAGCTCCAGATAGAAGTAATATGGGCAAAGGAGAATTATACTACATCTATCCTAAAAATCCCACCTTCTTACAACCTTTAAGGTGAAATGATGTGTTAAGGCAATAAAACAAGATACCCACAGTGGCTAACAAGTGCAAAGAGTTCATCAGTCATATGAACCAGCTTGGCAGCTCTCATTCATTCTTAAGATGTTGGTTGCTGTCCCTGGTACCCAAAAATCAGTATTACTTGCTCACCTCTTTTCAGGGGTACAGCGATAAAGCTCATGCTGCCCAATGCACTGCAAAGTAACTTCTGTGAATATGAGCAAAACAGCTTTATTGTCCCCCACCCCTTGGATCCTGCCTCAAAATACGCCTCTGTGTCTGTAATTTCTGCCAAGACTTGATGAGGATGTGCCGCTGGTGTGTGGATGCTGTTGTCCGTCTCACCAGTTGATACTGTCTGGTGGGTTCCTATCTGCCTGTAAGGGCCTGTTGTCTCTTGCTAAGTTTGTGGGTGGCCAGGACAGAGCTCTTCACACAACAGAAACCCAGTAAATGTTGGTTTTCTAGGTTCTGAAGTAATACAAACAATAATAACAAATAATAATAAGCATAGAAAAATCTTTCTTTGACTGCATCTCTATGCTTGTGTGCTCAAATACCCTTCCTCTGCCCCTGATTTCTGCCACCCTGGAACATACTTAACAAAGCTTGCCATGTGTGGGAGCAATTTGCAGCCACTGATATTAAGGATGCCTGTATTTAATAATTGAAAAGAATTAGCATAATGCTTGACTCATTGAATTTCTGTGGGGAAACAGTAACCTCCAGTGGTCATTGAGAGTCCAGTCATGTTCTAACAGACTTCAGTGAGTACAGTGTTAGGTCTGTTTTAATTTATATCTGGCTTTAAAATTTTCCTTGAAGCCCTAAATTATACATTCATAACCAATTTCTCATAGAACACATGGATGCTAGCACTGTGCTCTTCAAAAGGTTTATTTTGCCTTAGTTATTTACCTTTGCCAAGGGCCTTGAGATTCAGAAAAAAATCCCTGTGAAAAGTAATACCAGTTTTTAGTGAAAAGTGAAAACTTTTTTAAGGAAACAGTACAATCCATACAGTCAAGTCTGAACTTGACTAAGGAATGTCATCTAAGTGCTAGGTGCTAAGTGCTTTTTAAGTGGGAGGCATCCTTCTGTTAGAGGTAAGGCTAAGACAACTTTCTTATGCGTTGTAATTTGGTTAGAGGTTAGAGTCTGAGGTGAGACAAGCATTCAGGAATGCTCTAATTTGACCAGTCAGCAATCATTGGGAACGCAGGTGGAAGAGACCTTGGGATGACTCTTATCCTGTGTCCTTCAAGGCCAGGCTATCTCTGGTAAAACTGTGTCACCCCTCAGCTTCCTTCAGGCTGCCTTCCCACAGGAGAGGGAAAGGGAAGGTCAGGAATGTTTTATGTTCCCTTGTGGTTCCTTGTTGTATTAAAGACCCTGTCTGTTTCTGGCATGGTTCTGGAGCTGCTGTGTGTTGCTGATAGTGGAAGGCTTGCAGGAGCTGGCACAACTGTTCTGCTTCCTTCAGGGAAATTACTGCCTGAGAGCTCAGAGCCTAAATCTTCAGAGTGCTACCTGCTGTTGCAGCACATTAATCTGGACTAGCACAGCATAATTAGCTTTTCTGTGACTGTGTTTTCAAGGGGTTGAGGTTATGAATCTGACTTGGGCGAGGTCACACGTACTCCTTCAAAATTTTTAATGTTGTTTGTCCACAGGGTGAGGTAAATTTTTGTCATCTCAATTTGAGAACTGAGGACCATGCAAGTGCATGTGTTTATATTTATGCCCCTGGTCAGGCACTGTCTATGTAACTACTGCAAACTGCTCAGAGCTTAGAGCTGGCCCAATCTGTCAAACTGGGAATCAAATATATTAATTCCTTCTGCAGTTCAGCTGGAATTGCATGCTCGGGTGGCTGGAAAGGCACAGGGAGAGCCAGCAGAGAGAGATCTTGTCTGATGGCAGATAGCCAAGATGCCTGCTCTGTCTGTGCCTTTCCAGGTGGAACACACTGTTGCCTTGTTCCCACCTCCTGCACGGACAGTCATCCGCTCCTGCTTTTTGAGAGCAGTCAAGCTCTTCCCTGAAGTCCACAGGCTCATCCTTGTTGCTGACACATCCCAGTCACCCACCACAGTAGAAGGCACTCTGGTGTGCCTCTGCTGTGAAGCTGAATTCTGCTCATGCTGGAGACACCACCCGGACTGAGGGCTTGCATGAGAATGAGGTGGTGCTTAGCTGAAGCAGGAACATGAAAACACCAACAAAATTAAGTTTAAGAGCAGATAGCAGATGAAAGAAAAAAAAAGGTATCAAGCTGTGATTAATATGGGAAATAGGTAACAAACAGGAAAGTTAAAACATGAGTAATTAAAAAAGACCACAGGCAGCCCAGTCAACAATATTTATGCCACAACTGGTTGTGCTCAGGGAGTAAGCAAAGTTGAAACAGATGAATTATGAGTGCTGATCTTTCAGTCCTGCTTTCTTTCAATTAAGGATTATTTCTTATCTTTATTTTTTCTAATGAGGACTGCAAACCCCGATTAGGGATTCACCAACAGTTTCACTTGATTTTTGTTGTTTTTCTTGTCTTTTTTTCTCTATGACATTGCGATACTTAACATCTTTGCCTCTCCTTAAATGGGTCATTTGGAGGAAAATTACAATACCTGCCTGTCTGAAGTACCAGTGAATTGAACACTCAGAAGACAGTAAGCGATGTTCTTCTTAAATGCAGGCTATGGGTCAAAGAAAGCAAAAAATATTTTAGTGAGATTCATGGGGTGGGTGAGGATATATTCCAGATTTTAGACTAGTGTCAACAGGAGTGGATGTATGATTTAATTACACTAGGTTTTTTTGCAGTAAATGTGTAGTTCTCATTTACTTTTTAAATATAATAATTCCTATGTCATCTGGCAGGAAATTTAGCTTTCAAGTCTGCAAAGATGGGATTGAGGTTCCTTCCGTGTTATTACATGCTACATGAACTCTGGAAATACGCCTTCATATAGATGGTCTTTTCCTCAATGATGTGCAATGGAAACAATCCATTGTGGAACAAAAACTCAGTGTAAGCACTATACATGTTAGTTGCAATTGGGAAGAAAGATCTAAGAATCAGCCTTTCTATACAGTAAATAGTACCAGTCATCTTTAAGACTGATCTGGAGATGTGCTGAGACAAACTGATTCTACTGATGTCCTGAGAAGATTCTCTGACACTGTCCATGGAACCCAATAACAAGAGTTGTTACAAAGCTGAGTGTGAAAATCTCCTTGGACTATTACAGGAATCCTATAGGTTTATTAAAGTCCTTCTCTCTCTCTCTCTCTTTTTTAAAAATTACTGCCTTCAGAATTTAATTTCTGTATATTAATGGCATATGTGGAAATGATGGAAAATCAATATGGTATTTCTGGATACAAAGACATACATAAATATGACTTTCTCCACGATTAGGAAAGATTTATGTTTATTCAGCCCCTGTTTCATCTTTCTGCTCTCTGCACAGTCCAATGGTAACATAAATAATATTTAAACAATGCACTGACTCACTTTTATCCATGTTTCTTGTTAGTTAAATTATTAATAAACACTTGGTGGAAAACTGATTTCAGCTAAATTTAGCAGTATGCAGTGCATACATTTATATCTGATTTAACTTTTTAGGGCTCCCTTTACAGTCAGTGTGGGGAA